>NC_071503.1:92097929-93456857 GCF_028408465.1 Anastrepha ludens | reverse complement strand
TTAATACTCTCCATTATATCTTTTTGAATTATAAGAATTTATTTTTTATTATTTATCATTTCCGATAATTCTTTATCTCTGCCTTGAAGCTGCAAGTCAAGCTCATTTTATCTCTTTGTAATGTCCACAAGAAAACCAAAATCTCTGAGCCAAGTCAAATTTTCCAGTTTAGGAATCGGTTCATCGCGTTCTTTGAAAAATTGGAGTATAGCAGGCAGGACATCATTGAAACGTTTGAGCACTCGTCCTCTGCTTAACCATCGCACTTCAGAGTGAAGAAGTAGCTCTTCGTATTGACAGTCAATTTCATCAGCCAAGGTTTTAAATAATCTTCTTTGTAACGTTTGAGCTCTAATCTTGTTCACAATTTTCACCACCAGTTTCATAACGTTGTTCAAATTTAGAAAATTTCCACATAATGCTTGCTGGTGTATAATACAGCGGTAACTAAGAAATTGTGGAAAACTTTCATCCTTATGACATAGCGCCACGAGCCCCTTATCACAACCCACCATAGCTGGAGCACCGTCAGTTGTCAGGCCTACCATTTTTGATATTGGAATTTTCTCAGAAGAGATGAGATTTTTTAAATGAGAAAGCAGCTCTAGCCCAGTAGTATGTCCTTTGAGTGGAATAAACTTCAAAAGATCTTCTTTAATTGTAAAATCACTAAAAGCCATCCTGACAAATATGGCCATCTGTGAGGTGTCAACTACATCTGTTGATTCATCCAGTTGCAGTGAAAAATAAATACAGTTAGCTAAGTCACTTCTTAACTGTAAAAAAATATCATTGCTCATTACTTCTACTCGCCTCATCACTGTATTAGCAGAAAGTTGCATAGATTTTATAGCAGACACTATTTCGTCTTTATTTCTAAAGTTGGCGAATAAAGAATCTGCAGCTTCCAAAAATGCTTGTTTTATGATTTCCCCGTCTTCATAAGGTTTTTTCTTTTGTGCAATTATCTGGGAAACACGATAAGATGCTTCAGTTGCAGCCTTACTTTTGTCGATTGTTTTAAAAAATATTGACTGTTGTCCAATTAACTGGCTTTTTAAATGTTTCAGTTTTTCTTTTCTGGTGGCAGAATTTAACGGGAATGCCTTCTCAAAATTCGAATGTACAGTTTTATGATGCCTCTCAATATTTCCTTTTTTAGGAACTGACACAGATGTATTACATAACAAACAAACACCTTTGCCTTTAACTTCTGTGAAGAATTATTGTTCTTCCCATTCCGAATGGAAATGGTATGTCTTCGCCCTCTTACTACTGCTTGCCATAATGTTTCGAACTCTAACCCAACCGCTGCACGCAAAATGTGGATAATGCCATTCTGTATTAAACTGAGCGCAATGTCGACGTGCATTGCGTATATATTATATAAAGCCCATGATGGAAAGAATAATGAGATGGCGCTTATCGTGGTCCCGTTACTTTGCGCTCAACGAATTTGACAACTAGTTACGTGATTTTAGCTCCAGTATGGCCAGATTACCATTTTCATAACTTGATTTAGCATTTTTTTTGTTATTTTTATTATTTTTTGTCTCGGAGTTTTAGTTCTTTCTTCATGACATTTTTCTAGCTGTTCCAATTAAAATGTCATGATTATAATTTTGTAAAATATACGTTTTTTAATAATTATTTAAATAATTCACTTAGTTTTATTTAGCTTTACTTTTTTTTAACATCTGTTGGCATTGCCCGCGATTGTAGGTGTTGTTGGTGTTCTTCTGCTTTCGGCAGTCAAATCTCTGTCTCGCTACTGCAGTGTTGCCTAGCTTTGGATATAAAAACGCACTAAAATTCCCATTCAAAGAAAATAACCCAACAAATTTTTATTGAATCACTTAAGGAACTTTGTATGCGTGACAAATTGTCTTTAAAATGTGCGTTTTTTTAAATAAATGTGTTATACTTATGTACAATTTAATTTATGAGTTTTTTTTGTTAAGCGAGACTCTTTTGTTAAGGGAACGACTTTTGTGCTATATTCGAAGTTATGTAACTAGATAAGGTACTCTTTTTGTAAAAATGTCAGTATGGTTTCTTTTAGTATGTTCTGGTATTTTGTTGTTTATTTTTACAATGAATATAACTCTTAATGTCCTATGTCTCACTAAGGATTGATGACCGGAAGAAACGATTACACCTCTATGGTTTTAATTCGCATTCAATAAATTCAAAGGCTTTTTAAAATGTGTAAAAAGGTTTTCAATCTTAAGAAGAGTTGAGAGAGGGGCATTTAATATTTTTGCATAGCCTTAAATGGAGCCAAAAATTAAATTTGCACTTTCAAATTATCAAATTTTATAAGAGTAAAAAAATTTTCATTAGCACTAAAATCTTCTCAGAGTGACCTTTTTTAAACTTCTTTTGTATAATAATACAGTTTTTTTTTAACCTAAAGTTTCGGTAGCTTTAAATTAAAAAAAGAAACAAACACGAAACTTCAAAATTTATTCGCGAAGAGCAAATGGTTGGCAATACTGCACAACTCAGCAAACGTGACGTCACGTACGGTCTGATGGGCGCAATCTTCTTTCTATCATTCTTGTATAAAGCCAAAAAATTCTCGAACACGCTAATCGGTTCCAGCCGATCCTAGAACGGAGACGCGACTTCGCGTCGTGTTTGTCGGCGCGAAATCGCTTACCGCAGTGTTGCCGCTGTTTATCTATTTATTATGAAAATTTCTGAAATTTGCTAATACTGGTATGTTTTCAGACTTTTGGATTTTTTGCAACGTGAGCAGCGCGAGCTACCAGAATCGCCTTTGCGAGCTACCGGTAGCTCGCGATCGACGGGTTGGCGACCACTGGTGTAGTCTATAACTTCGAAGTCTGCGTACGTAAAGTGTACAAGAAATCTGTAAAAAACCTGTTTACTATCGTCTAATGCTACTTTTGTGTACTGTTCGTCCTTTGTCCTTTGGAAAATGGATGGGGCATTTTTCAAACCAAATGGCAGTCTGGTGAACTCGTATTTTCCGTTGATCACGGAAAAAGCTGTCCTCTCCACGTCAGATTCCTTAAGAGGAATTTGGTGGAAACCGCTTTTTAGGTCAATCACAGAGAAAATTCAGTTTTCTCCTAGCTGAGAGAGAACCTCATTTATTTCAGGTATCGGGTACCTATCTGCAATTGTGACTGCATTTAATTTTCTGTAATCGATAACCATTCGAAATTTCTTTTCGCCTGAAGCGTCGTTTTTTTGGGTACGATCCAGACACGTGAGTTGTAGGGTGACCTTGATTTCCGGATGATTCCGTATCCCAATAACTGTACCTGGTCCTCGACCTCTTGTTTAAGACTGGTGGGGTACGGGTAGGATTTTGAGTATATGGGTGTGTCGGAAGTAGTACGTATTTCTGCTACTACTTTTGTTGTGTATGTAAATTTTTCGTTTGGTTCTGAGAATAAGTTGCGGTGTTTTTGCGTTATCTGTCTTATTTCGGCTTTACCTATTGTTGTCATTTGTTCGTCTCGAGTTTGTATTGTATCTACGTTCTGTATCTTATACTGTCTGAGATAGATTCTTCTTGTATTTGCTATAAGCATGAAATTTTCTTTGGTATGTATGACTGCTGAGAGTTCTTTTAGGCTGTCGTTCCCGAATATTGCATGGAATGTTTTTAGTGTGGGTAGCAGGAAAAATTTAAGTCTGCAATCTACTAAATTAAAAAGGTTTAAAAAGGTGTGGTGGGTAATTTTTATTTTCCCTCCGATTGAGTTAGCGAAGAAAGGGTTTTCGTTTTCCATTGATTTTTTTACCAAATTGCATTGTATTTTATTTCTGTTTGATCCTGTATCTACTAGAATGTTTAGTATGTCGCCGCTCTTCGTCTTACATCTGAAGTACGGTAACGAAGATCTGTTTAGTCTAAAACAAAATAGTTTAAAAAAACTAAAAAACACGCTTTTATTGCCAATCGAACTAAAAAGTATAAAATAAATTTTAATGACAAAGAGACCTATAATGAAGTAATAGCACTTGAACGATCAGTCATAGTCAACTACCTCAGAACAGAACTATAACAAAAATTAAGATACAAATAGAATAATTCAAATTAGAGTTAAAAGCGTAGGCTGCTTGATATAGTAAATATTACAATCATTCTATTGGCAACTACCTATGTACAGAAGGTTATGAAAGTGAAGCAAAATGCATCCCACGCTTTTAACTCGAATTTGAATTATTCTATTTGTATCTTAATTTTTGTTATAATTCTGTTCTGAGGTAGTTGACTATGACTGATCGTTCAAGTGCTATTACTTCATTATAGGTCTCTTTGTCATTAAAATTTATTTTATACTTTTTAGTTCGATTGGCAATAAAAGCGTGTTTTTTAGTTTTTTTAAACTATTTTTTATTTTCTACTTTTTAGTTCGATTAGCAAAAAAGCGTGTTTTTTAGTTTTTTTTTTAAACTATTTTTTATTATGAATGAAAATTATTGTTATCATTGCAGTCAGTGAATTAATGATTGGATATATTCGTGTTATATTTAATTCCTTTCTTATCGACTGTGAGTCTAAAGCTATGCAGTTATCGGCCGTGATAAAGAAGTAATCGGGATGAAGAACTTATTTCGTGGAGGGAGCCTGAGAAACGGCTACCCCACTCCATTGGCCAGTTTTTTTTCGATTTTCGTGGTGTGGTGCACTATGAATTCCTTCCACCTGGCCAAACTGTTAATAAGGAATATTATTTGAGCGTTATATGTCGTTTACGTGAAGCAATTCATCTAAAAAGACCAGAATTATGGGCCAACAACTCTTGGTTTTTGCATCACGATAATGCACCGTCTCACACTGCACTCGTTCTTCGTGACCATTTCGCCAAAAATTCCATGCATATAGTTCCGCAACCACCGTATTTGCCTGATTTGGCTCCGTGTGACTTCTGGCTAGTCCCAAAACTCAAGAGACCACTCCGGGGAACGCGTTTCGAGTCGATTGAGGAGATAAAAGCTGAATCGAAGAAGGTGCTGATGGCTATACCGGAAATGGACTATTTGGCATGTTTCGGGGATTGAAAAAATCGTTGGCATAAGTGTATTTCATTGAGAGGGGATTGTTTTGAAGGGGATGAAATTGATTTACAAGAATAAATAAAGATTTTTCATTTTACAACCAAATTCACCTTACTTTTTGCCCACAGGTAAAAAAAGAAAATATTAATCCTGGCAATCCTAATAAGGATAATGGAAAACTTTTATCAAATTATTGCGTTGTCATCGGTCCTTGATAGGTGTGCAAAATTTCAAGTCGATCAGATTTTTAGAAGCCAGTGAAAATTAAGCTCAAAGATTCCGTTACATACATACATACAACCCGACCTAATAAAAGAGTGTTAAAAAAGTACGTCCGTCAGGTCGTGGGCCTCTTCCATATTGTAGTCTGTCGGCTGGCTATTATCATATTCGTCATAGTATTGGTCCTCGTAGTTTTGGTCGTTTGTGGTTTCGTCAGAATTTATATGGAAGTTCCTTTGAACTTTCGCGTGAGGGTGGTTTATCATTGATGCGTTTGGTGGGCGTTTACCTGGCTCGTGTGGTTTGGGACGGTTTGTGTAGTTTACTGCTCTTGTCCTGATGCTTTCGTCCACATCCATAGGTTGAGGTGGTTTAGGTGGTCTTGGAGGGGGGTGGTTTTGTTGTTGGTTATAGGGGTTTTGTGATTGGTAATAGGGATTTTGTGGTTGGTAATAGGGGGTTTTGTGGTTGGTAATAGGGATTTTGTGGTTGGTAATAGGGGTTTTGTGGTTGGTATCTATTGTATAAGTTTGATTGGTTTTGGTTTTGTTGTCTATAGTTTAGATGAGGGTGAGGTATATGGGCTAGTTCGGGGTAGAATCTTGATTGTGAGTTTGTAGGTTGCACATATTTTGGGGTGGGAAGCTGTTGTCTAGGGATAGAATAATTAAAGGTTTGATTTCTGAGGGTTGGTTGTGGGCTTGGCATCTGATTGTTTGCATGCTGTGCTCTAAAGCTTTGGTTTTCTAGTTTGAGGCAAAGGTGTAGGGCCTCTGGAAGGCTCTTTGGCTCTTTAATGCCTAGGAGTCTGGGAAGATCTCCAGAAAGTCCTCTGATGAAGGTATCGAGGGCTTTAGCGCGGTAGTTATCCGTTAACAGATATACTGCCTCTTCTCCTATATCCATGCATCCTATTTTATTGAGGATCAGGGATAAATGCCTATAAACTTTTTGGTAGAATTCGTTAATCGTCATTCTTCCTTGAATGAGACACGTCATCTAGTATTCCAGGGTGCCTATATCGCGTTTGTCTGCGTAATTGGTAGTTAAACAGCGGGAGATTGCTGTCCAATCTAAAGGGGTGTTGTACGATTCAGGGGCTATATCCGCTTTTCCTATAATTTTGTTTCGGATCACATTTAGGATACCGAAGTATCTAGGAGTGCCTTTTGAGGATTCGTATATCCTCAAAATACGTTCAACGCTTTTTTTTTCATGAACTAAATTCGGAGGCGTTTCCTGAAAATTCTCGTAGTGAACGTACTACGTCAGGAATTTTGTCCATTTCATTCATGTTGTTCCTAAATTGTTCCTCTATTGTTTGGTCTGTTATTATGGGGGGGCTGTAATCATACTCCTAATGAGAGTAGCTAAATCTGGGGAAATTTGGGGGTTTTTTTTTTTGTTTGGCGGTGAGGTTGGGTTAAAAATGCCTTCGCACCATATAGTAACCGCCGCTACTACGTGTGTGGTGATTCCACTAAAAATATGCCTCCTCTTCTCTTGGATTTTTCCCTCCACCCCGGGACTGCTTCCGCATTGCTTCGAGGTAGAGGGCCAAGACGGCGTCCTAAGAAGGACACTTACTTACTCACCCTGCGTCCAGGGTCGCCTGTTTTAAGAAAACTATGCTCAATGCTCTTCAACATAGCTTTCCATTTCACGCTTCTTTTTTCGGATAATATCCTCCACAAAATTTGCGACGGCATTCCATTTTTCTTCGTCTATCATCATTTTCTCGATAATTTCTTCAGGTGTAAATACACCAATAGCTCGCTGCAGACCTGTTCTCTCTACGTTCCACCTCTCGCATTTAAAGAAGGTGTGTTCCGCATCATCATACTCAGTATCTCCATATATGCAGTTTGGTTGGCTCACTTTTCCCATTCGCCACAGATACTTGCGAAAGGACCCATGTCCGGACAAAAACTGTGTGAGGTAATAGTTAACCTCACCGTGCTTTCTTTCTACCCACTTTTTTAGATCGGGTATTAGTCTCGCTGTCCATCTACCATACCTTTCAGAGTTCCATCCTGCCTGCCAGAGTGTGAGTGTTTGAACTCTATTATCGGAGAAGTATGGTACTGGGATTCCTGGGTTTTTTGCCCCCCATCTCCGTTTACGCTCTTGTGCTAGAATATTTATAGGAATGGTTCCGCTGATAACTAACACCGCTGCTTCAAATACTGTTCTGTATGACGAAGCCACTCTGAGAGCACAGGTGCGTTGCACAGATTGCAGAATTTTCCGCCGGCATTGCACCTTAAGCGAATCTGCCCATATTTCGCATCCGTATAAGAGAATCGAGTTCGTCGTGTCCATTAAAAGTTTGCGCTTGTTCTGCGTTGGACCTCCAAGGTTTGCCATGAGCTTACTTAACATTCCGCTTACCTTGGCAGCTCTTGTGTTTATATGCGCCCAGTAGGTTAGCCTTGTGTCTAAGTGCACTCCTAGGTACTTGACCACTCTTTTTGTGGATAAAGTGGCATCAAGTACTTGTATGTCTACTTCTAATGGGATACGTCTGTTCCTTAGAAGGATTAGCTCTGTTTTCTCTGTGGCCAGCTTTAATCCATGGTCCTTTAGCCATGTCTGAGCTCGGATCATCACCTAATTAAACTTTCTTTTGGCTTCGTCGGTGTTTCGGGCGATTATTACAGCTGCAATGTCATCTGCGTATCCCACTAAATGCACATCCTCAGGCATCTCTATTCGAAGGATTTCATCGTAGCTTATATTCCAGAGTTCAGGTCAGAGTATTGATCCTTGAGCCACACCTGCTGTTATTTGTTTAGTCTTACACCCTTCTCGCGTTTCGTATAAGAGCACGCGATTGCTGAGATAGCTACGAATAATCTTCAATAGATTATTCGGGATCTTGAATGTTACCTTTAAGGCTTCAATTACGTCGTTCCAGCTTAAACTGTTGAAAGCATTTCTAATATCCAGTGTAGCTAGTAATACTAAGCATTTGGAGTATCGATTACCTGCCTGGGCATGTTCTACGCTAGCTATTACATCTTGGATGGCTCCTAAGGTGGATCTGCCACTTCTAAAACCATGCTGCCTGTCGGAGAGGCCGCCACTGTTCTCTACGGCTTCGCTAAGCCTATACTTTATCAGTTTCTCAAAGAGTTTTCCTGCGCTATCCAGCATACATAACGGTCTATAAGCCTACGCTAATGTTGGGTCTCCCTTCCCCTTACTGATTAGTACCAGTTTTTGTTTTTTCCATATTTCTGGAAAAATTCCTTCTTTTAGGCATGCGTTGTACATGTTTAGCAGCAAAAGAGGGCGTTCGAAATTTAGGGGTTTGGTGGCCTAATAAGATTGTTTTGGTTAGCCATTTTTCCTTTTTATTTTGTTTTTACTTTTGTTGAAAAATCTAGCTGCCGTTTTTTTTTCTTAATCAACTCTATTGTTATTTTTAACTTGCGTATGCGAAATTTTGCTAAATTGGAAAAAAGAATTTTATTTTTATATTTTTCCCTACTACTTATGCGAATTAGATTCTTAAACGTAATGTATTATATAATATATTATATTCTTACAATAATCTCATCTGCATTCGGGTGCCGGCAAGTGTGCTTGATCCTGTTTTCCGTGGGTACTGAGGGGCACTAGGCTTGCTCCTTGCTGATGATGAAGTTGTTGTTGTTATTGTCCAGACTGGCTTTTTCTGGCTCGTCGTTGGGGCGTCAGGGAAGTTCCACGTTCCCTTTCACGCCTCTTTATGTTGATTTTTCTTTCTTTGACACTTCTTTGTGACTTAGTGCTTCAAAGTTTTCGTGGTACTTTTATTTGTGACTTAGAGCTTCAAAGTTTTCGGGGCACTTTTATTTCTTAGTTTAGTACTACACTTTATTTTTGTAGCTTAGTACTTCGTTTTTTGTGGCACTTTATTATTGTAGCTTAGTACTTCAAAGTTTTTTGTGGCAATTTATTTTTGTAGCTTAGTACTTCAAAGTTTTTTGTGGCACTTTGTTTTTGTAGCTTAGCGCTTGAAAGTTTTTTGTGGCACTTTATTTCTTATCTTAGTACTTCACTTTATTTTTGTGGCACTTTGTTACTAACGACTTTCGCGAGACGCTGCCAAGCTTATTTGACTCGGGCGCCAATTATCGTCCGAAAAATTGGACGATGGAAAAAATAATAATTTTTATTGGTCGAAAGACCTTTATTCGATAAAATCCAACTTACAACTCAATGCTTAGTTACTAAATCTCTCCTTAATATAACAAAGACAAAGACGACAATCTCTCTTCGCTGTGAGTGTATCGGCTCCAGTTGGTTGGACAGTGATTGGTTTGTTCAGAAATGATTACGCAGCCAAACGAGTAGTGAATTGAGCTAGATTATTCAAACGATTTTTGATGTTTGCAAGGACTAATGTATTGGATAAAGTCGTCAAAAAAATTCGTCTCGCATCACGTTTTCTAAACCCATCAACTTCCTTGCAAATAGAAAACGTTGCCAATGACATACATCCAACATATTGCAAAGGAAAGCAAAAGTTCATCGACTTGTTGGCCGTTTTAATGTGGAATGTGGGACCAGTTGATCTATCGACCAATCGACGTCAGCTTTTTGTCCATTATTTAACAATAAATAATGTGGGATGGTTTTTTTGCTTCGCCTTCACAATCGATAATGATCGGCGGAAAGTAAATTACCACTGTATTCTTTTTTGTCCTATAGCTGCTGATTGTAATAAGGTTTTCATGGAAACCAAACAATAACGAAAGCACTGTGTGAGAACTGTAACTAATGCAAGTCCTATAGCAGCGAGGCTCTCAGATCCATTCAATGTGACGAGAAAGTAATCGGCTATTATTGTACGGTCACTGTTCGCGTATTTGTTAAATAATTGTACCATCCCTTTTTCCTTTGATCAAATTCACGCTCTTCTCCTTCTGATCGGCCACAATATAGTTTTCCTCGCAACGGATATTTTGTTTAGGAGTCACATGCTCACCAGATTTTTATACTGTATTTCGCCGGTTTTGATGGAATATATTGTGTGAATTTAGTTCGGCCTTATTCAAGAAATTCCATATATCACGAATTGGCGCAGCTTTATCGGTTCTTTGGCGAAATTCACGTGTTCGACCGTTTTCACAACGAATATATCGTGCCAAAATTTTAGAATTGATCCGAATGCCACTAAACTTCCGATTTCTGCCTATTATTGTGTCTTACACCCATGAACAAAAAAACTCCAATAAATGCACCAAGCTCAATGCTAGTCAGATCAATCCAAACTCTGAATTGCCGCCGACCAATTCAATAAATCATCCTCAATTCCTTCATCACTCTCAAGTATTTCATTTGCCCCAATTATTTCTTACTGTTCAATATCGGATGCATCTTCCTCAGTCAAATAATCACCATTACGATCGTCATTACCACCGCGAAATGAATCTATTTACTTCATCATCTTCATCTGTACTTCCAGGACGAATATCAGTCGCCAAAACCGAAGAATTTTATTATCTTAACCCTAGAACACACACCCAGAAAATACCACGTAAACACACACCCGGGATACGTTTGTACCCGGGACCTTATTTTGCGATTTTTTTAATGCTTATTCAACCGATTTCTATGATTTTTTTTAAATGTATATTTTAATATATAACAAGTATTTTGTCTTTTGTTTCATTCGAATATTCCTACTGGTTCCAGCGATATGGGGAAATAAAGTCAGGACATGCAACAGTGGATTTTTTGTTGTTGTCCTAATAAATGCAAAACAAAATAATATAATTTATAATAATATACTTGTAGAGTAACAACGAATACACATTTTGGTTTTTATTTCATTGAAATATTCTACCTGGTTCAAAAGATATGTGCAAAAAGGTCGCGCAAGGTATGGGTACGTAGGTAGCAAATACACTGGTATAACTGGTTTTTGTATTTTATATGCAGCTGCAAGGGTTGTTTTCACACGAGGTGTTGTTATAAATGCTGCCTGTTGATATTTTCATTATTGTTTTGGTGCTCAAAAGTGTAAGAAGCGAAAATATAAGTGAAAATAAATATAACTGAAACTATAAATAACTGGATACGAAATGACTTCAAGAAGAAACGAATATTTATCAAGTGCAGCATATAATATAGAAGGTGAAAAATGTAAAATAAGCAACAATGTTAACATATACTAATTTTTTTTATTATGCAGGCTAACTGAGGAACAGCGAGAATCATATATACAATCTTTATTTGATGAAATTTGTGACGATGACGCTCCCTATGACTTTGACTCAGAAGATGAAGAAGAAATTCAATTCAATGACATTGAAATTGCTGATGACGATGCTGAAGTTTCGCAAAGTGCCGCAGAAGTATTACCTGATTATGCGGACTATGAGGATGATGAAGAAGACGATGAAGAAGAAGAAGTAGAAGAAAATAATGATTTACCTGGTAGTGGCGAAAAATTTGTTGCACGTGATGATACTGAGTGGATGAAAGAACCAAATGTAAGTCGTCAGGTACTCAGACAAAATATTATAAGAGAACGTTCTGGACCAGCTAGATGCACTGAAATGTTGTCAATAGAGCAAACATTCAAATGTTTCATGAACGTTGAAATGGCTGATATAATTATGCGCCACACAAATAAGTTAGCAAAAGAAACTTATAATGCTTACAACAATGCGCATCCAAACACAACTCCTAAGTCATGGACGCCTGTGTCAATAACAGAGCTGTATGCATTTTTTGGCATACTTATTATGACTGGTGCGAACCATAGCAATGGAGAACATGTTCGAGATTTATGGAGTGTCAAAAACTATCCTTTATATCGCGCCACAATGGGGGTCAACCGTTCCTGTTCGATATTGCGGTTCCTAAGATTTGACGATAAAAACACTCGTGCAACACGCTTACTAACTGATAAAGCAGCACCGATCAGTGAGTTGTGGACGATGATGAACAATAATCTTGCTGCACATTACAAGCCCAGCTCATGCTTGACGATTGATGAACAATTATTTCCTTACCGTGGACGCACACGGTTTACGCAGTACATACCGTCAAAACCTGCTAAATATGGTGTCAAGGTTTGGTGGATTTGCGATGCCACAAATGCATATCCACTGCATGGACAAATATATACTGGCCAAGCAGAAACTGGTAGGGAAACGAACCAAGGCGAGCGAGTGGTGAAGGATTTGTCTGCCAAATACCAAGGAAGTGGCCGAAACATTACAATGGACAATTTTTTTACGACCTTGCCAAAGCAGTAATTTTGCTTTCGACCATGCATAATGATGCTGAAATAGCTGACAGTGGGAAACCTGAAATAATTGAATATTATAATCGTACCAAAGGTGGTGTTGATCGAATGGACCAAATGTTTGCGGAATATCCAACACAAAGACAAACAAAACGATGGCCACTAGCGATGTTCTTCAACATGTTGGACATTACAGCTCTTGCAGCCTACATTGTCTACGATTTGAATAACCCTATGTTGCCTTGGAGAACAAACAACAAGCGTAAGCAGATCCTGCGCAGCTTGGCTGAAGCATTGTGTATGAACATTATTGAAGCCAGAGCCATAAATCGTCAAGTGACGCGAAATTTTTCGACTAAAATTGCTATTGAAGCATATTTCAACCGACCGCTGGAATCAATGGTGTCAACAGCAGCATCAACATCTGCCGCAGCGCGCACGCCAAAACCTGTGTCCGGATCTTGCTATTTATGTTACGCACAAGAGGAAAAACGCCGTAGAAAAACCAGAAAGCTGTGCGCCAAATGTAAGAAGCCAATGTGTCTTGAACATTCGGTCACATCAACAAATTGCTCTATTTGCCATGATTTTCCTTAGATAAAAGATGCATTTTTAGAATTTTATAATAAAAGTCAATAATATAATGTGTGAAATGAATATTTTTAATTTTTCAAATAAAAAAATAATATAAAAAATGTTTTTTTTTTATTATTATGAGGATTTTCTACTATTGGGGTACAAACGTGTCCCGGGTGTGTGTTTACGTATAAGTTAGCGCATTGCACACTTGCAAAGCTAAAACAGAGATTTGATGATTCCCTTGAATCACTCCCACGCTACTGGCTGTTCGTAATTAGATCGCACAGCTTACTCCTACGCCTGCCCGTCTTTTGGATTTTGCAAATAAACAAATCTTACAGCGGTCAAGCTGATCATCAATTTACGTACGTGACTTTTGGCAGCTTGAGGAATGCAGCTGAGAATGCATTCGTACCAACATACAAACAAAGCTGCCGGCGCAACTACACCAACACAAACTCAATAGCTACACCGCAAGTAGGGATTTAGGGTAGATTGTAAGAATATAGTTTTTAGTTGAGATTGGAGTTTAATAAAGAACGGTCGAAAGTTGAGATTGGAGTTTAATAAAGAACGGTCGAAAGTTGAGATTGGAGTTTAATAAAGAACGGCAAAAATTAGAAAAGTGGCGCCCAACTAGCAGGACAACTGAACCCAACTAGCAGAATAACTGAACCCAACTAGCAGAACAACCGAGCCCAACTAGCAGGACAACTGAACCCAACTGGCAGAATAACCGAGCCCAACTAGCAGGACAACTGAACCCAACTGGCAGAACAACTGAATCTAACAACGAAGGATACAATCAACTATTTGTGGAAACGAAGGAAACCTGCACGGCAGAAATGATTGCAATACGTGAAATAATAATACTGTAAGTAATTGTTCGGTTTTGATCCAGTGCAATTAAAGAAAAGTTATATAAAGTTTTTGTAAAGCGAAATACCTTCGGCTCTTTCTTACCTTTTTTTAAAAAAAAAAAAAAAAAGCAAAACAAAATTAACATGAGTGTAACTAGGGAACAGGTAATAGAAATTTTAAGACAACAAAATGAGCAAAATAAAAAAGAATTAAAAGCCCAGTTGGATGAAGTGATGCAAACTCTTCGGCGCTTAGAGCCGCCATCCGCGGAGAGTTACATTCCCGTGGAAATAAATCCAACTGTGGTCGGGGGCAACACAAATATGGATTTAATAAAATCTATACAAGAATTTAAGGGGGATACTGCTTCTTATCCGGCCTGGCGTTCCGCAGCAGAATTCGCCATTGGCTACTACAAAGAGGGTTCAGAGCAATATTATGTTGCCATGGGGATATTTAGAAACAAGATAGTAGGCCCCGCAAATGCAACGCTCGCTTCCTTCTCAACTGTTTTAAATTTTAAAGCTATAATAGCTAGATTGGACAAAGCATACGCGGACAAAAGACCGCTACATGTTTTGGAAACAGAGCTCAGCGTTCTGAGGCAGGGCAGTTTGTCAATCTGCCAATATTATGATACGGTAGACAAGCAATTAACACTCATAACAAATAAAAATATAATGACTCATTCAAACAATACGCAGCTTGCCGCCGCGCTCAATGATAGAGCTAGAGAAAACGCATTAAGAGTTTTTATTTCTGGCCTAAAGCGGCCGTTATGCGACATTCTATTTTCTGCCAATCCTAAAGATTTGCTTTCTGCACTGGCTACTGCCCAGGAGTTAGCGAACAACCGCATGCGTTATGATTTCGCCAGAACATTTGCGGTTAACAACGTAGCAACTACCACTAGCCCAAAATACCACAATAACTATCCTGGCAATCCCCAAATGCTCAAGGACACCCCTACTCCAATGGATGTAGACCGCGGATCCTCCGCATTCCGACGTACAAAACAGTCCAACCAGAGTTATAGAAAGGGAAATGCCGTGGGAGGGCACCCCAAAAGGGATGCTAATCAATACGTGAATAAACGGGAGCACAGAAGGGGAGATTCAGTAAATTCACGGAAGCCGAAAGTGCAACGGACCAACCATTTGGAGACAACCCCAGAGGTGGATCCACAAAAGAAAATTACTGTGGACCGTGACAGTGATTCGGATGTCGAGATCGCTTCCAATTTCGCGATGGAAGACGAGGTTAATTTTTTAGTATAAGGTCGCTCCTACCTTACATTACCAAGAAGGCGTCGGAGGGGCAGGAGCTTAGGTTACTGATTGATACAGGAACTTCAAAAAACTATATCAAAAATTTGAGCTTCCTAAAGGGAATTATCCCTGTGGAGAGACAGTTTACGGTCAAAACTATAAACGGATGTAATCTCATAGAAAAAAAATGTAAGGTTTTCGTTTTGGGGAAAGTCTCAACTTTCTTCATTCTTCCTAATATAAAGGGCTTCGATGGTATAGTGGGATACGATTTCCTTAAGGAGATAGAATCTAAAATTGATACGACATCCGGATACTTATATTACGAGGGTGGTAAGGAAAAATTAAATAACGTCAAATGTGAGCAAGTTAACTCCATATATTTGGACAAGGACTCGGTCCCAGCTCTTGTGAAAAACGAGTTTGACTCTATGATTAAAAAGAATTTTAAGGCCTTTGCCGAACCTAACCGCGCTTTGCCATTTAATACTAAGGTCAAAGCTAAAATTCGTACCACTTCCTCGGAACCAATTTACACCCGATCTTATCCATACCCGGTTTCGGCGGCAGGATTCATTAATAAGGAAATAGAAATACTGTTGAAAGAAGGAATTATCCGAAAATCTAATTCGGCGTATAACTCTCCGGTCCATGTAGTGAATAAAAAAGGCCTGGATGAATATGGTAAACAAAAGCTCCGCATGGTAATCGACTTTCGAAAATTAAACGAAAAAACGATTGCGGATAAATATCCTATACCAGATATTTCTACCATATTGGCAAACCTGGGCAGTTCCAGATTTTTTACTACTTTAGATCTAAAGTCTGGATTCCACCAGATAATCCTTGAGGAGAAGGACCGCGAAAAAACAGCCTTCAGCATTAACAATGGCAAATACGAATTTAATAGATTGCCATTCGGGTTAAAAAATGCGCCCAGTATCTTTGAACGGGCTATTGATGACGTCTTGAGAGACGACATTGGCCAAAGTTGCCAAGTTTATATGGATGATATAATCATCTTTTCAAGGGACGAAAAGTCTCATATTCAACATGTCGATAAGGTACTGGGGAAGTTGGAAAGGGCCGGTATGCGAGTTTCAGCAGAAAAGACTAAATTCTTTAAAGATAAGGTTGAGTTTCTTGGCTTTATTGTCTCTCGAAGGGGGATAAAAACATGTCCAAATAAGGTCAAGGACATAATCGACTATAGGAAGCCGGAAACACTTCGAGCATTACGCTCTTTCTTGGGTCTGTCAGGTTATTATAGAAGGTTTATAAGGGATTATGCGTCTATCGTCAAACCATTAACAAAGTATCTTCGGGGGGAGAATGGCCATGTGTCATCCCACAAGTCCAAACACACTAAAATAGTCCTTGATGACGAGGCCATTCAAGCATTTAAAAGGGTAAAAAGCATTTTGGCATCGGAAGATGTTTTGCTGTTTTATCCGGATTATGACAAAACATTCGACCTAACAACAGACGCTTCCTCTAGCGCTTTAGGCGCGGTCCTCTCCCAGAATGGTCGGCCCATTACAATGATTTCAAGAACATTATCAAAAACAGAGGAGAATTATGCAACCAACGAGCGTGAGCTCTTGGCTATAGTGTGGGCCCTTAAAAACCTTCGACATTACTTATACGGTATTAAAGACATCGTAATATTCACAGACCACCAGCCTTTAACTTTCGCTATTTCGAACAAAAATCCTAATACAAAAATGAAGCGATGGCGTGCGTTCATAGAAGAATTTTCGCCTAAATTTGTTTATAAACCCGGCAGAGACAACGTCGTAGCAGACGCTCTGTCCCGTCAGTTTTTGAATAATATGACTGATACAGATTCTACAGCACATAGCGAGTCATCGCTCTCAAACACAATTAAAACTATCCAGTATCCAGTAAACCAATTCAAAAGACAATTCATTTTGACGAAGGGGGATCATTATCACCAAAGTACAAAAATAATTTTTCAGAAAAAAATTCGTTATACTATAAATTACGACACAATAGTAAATTTGTTGCATAATCTTAAGAAACTCGTAAACCCTAGCGTTACAAACGCTCTTTGTTGCGATCTTCCGACACTATCAGAGATCCAGGGACCTCTTGTCGAAGCATTCCCGGGGGTTAAATTTATTCATACAGAAAAATTTGTAATCGATCTAACGAATCCGAACGATCAACAGGAAGCAATAGCAACGGAGCATGCCCGTGCCCATCGATCTCTGTCCGAGAATTTTAAGCAAATTCTATCAGAATACTACTTTCCCGACATGAGGAAAATGCTCAGGTCAGCTGTATCAAATTGCAAGATCTGTCTGGAAAATAAATACCAAAGAAAACCACCAAATCCGGAAATTGGGAAAACTCCAATCCCAGAGCACCCAGGAGAAATTCTCCACTTAGACATTTTAATTACTGGAAAGCAGCTATTCTTAACTGCTGTTGATAGGTTTTCAAAGTTTGCAATTGTTAAACCTGTTATTTCAAGATGTACCATTGATATAAAAGAAGCTTTATTAGAGGTATTAGGTATGTTCCAAAACACTAAAACAATTGTCACAGATAACGAAAGAGCGTTTACTTCAAATTTAATTAGAAACATGCTACGCGATCATTTCTCCATAGAACAGTTTTTCGTACCCACCTTACATAGCGAAAGCAACGGACAGGTCGAAAAGTTTCATTCAACCCTTTTGGAAATAGCCAGATGCGTGAAGGCACAGCAGCAGATAAGCGAGGTTAAAGATCTGATTTTGCTTGCTGCTTACAAGTACAACAGAACAATTCACTCGGTTGTAGATTCGAAACCAATCGAAATTTTGCAGAACTGCCCAGCGGAGAAATTTGGGGAAATTAGAGATAAATTAATAAGAGCCCAGAATTTAGTATTGAATAGATTGAATGAGAAAAGAATAACCAAAACATATCAGCCTGGTGAAAGGGTGTTTCTTCGACGAAATAAGCGATTGGGAAATAAATTTGAGAAGGTGTTCGTGGAAAAAATAGTAGAAAGAGATTTAGGTACAACAGTACAGATAGAAGGCAGGAAAATTCATAAAAGTAATTTACGATAAAATCAATTTCAGATTGCCGCTTGCCCTAGTCTTCGTCACTAGAGCCAATTTAATTGACTACACCTCCTCACAAGTTATCACCATCCCTCGGGGAAATGTGGCTATTTATAATGAATTCATTTACCTCGTGCACGCCACCAACCTAACAGATTATCGCCAGATAGCTTACGAAAGCCGATGGTTCACATCAAAATCAAAAAATCAGGTAGTGAACGAAAATATTTTGAAACAGCAAGGTGAGGAAATACTACACATAATTCGCACTTTGGAAATACCTAAGAGAATTGCAAGGTCAATAGATTTTCTGGGGTCCGCCCTGAAATTTATAGCCGGTACCCCGGACCACGAAGATTTTGAACTGCTCTTGACAAAGGAAAGCATACTAATAGAAAACAACAATAGGCAGATTAGAATTAACTCCGATTTACAAAATAGAATTAACGAAATTACCAACCTAATCAATACACTTCGCGGAAATCAAACGGATTGGATATTAAAAGACGAGGAAACATTGCTCTGTGAAAATTTGGTAAGAAGAAATAACCATATAATCAGCCAACTAAACAGACTAGCACTCTCCATTGTGTTGGCAAAAAGTAATATCATAAATCCACTTATTTTGGATGACGAAGAGATGGATCAAGCGTTCAATTCCGAACAATTACCCTTTAGTTTAAGTAATTTACTTTTAGTATCTAAGGTAAAAATTTTGCAAAGTTCTGATGTTATTTACTATATTCTTAAGGTTCCTAAGGTTACAAATTTCTGTCAATTCCTAAAAATCTATCCTGTAGTCCATAATAATAGTATCGTAAAGCTAGAGACCACGCTTGCGGCAAAATGTAGCGATACGTTTCAACCACTCGAGAACTGCAATGACACTCTGGTAGCTAAAGTGTGCAAACCGGCTCACTCAGATTGCTTGGGTCAGATGCTAAATAATAACACAGCTAATTGTTCATCAGAATCGGCATATCACATACCATCAGTTCAAAAAATAGAAGAGGGCATCATTATTCTTAACAACGTGCAACCAACGACATATTTGATCAACGAAAATTGGAAATAAGGGGAACGTATCTGCTTCTTTTTCGTGACTCTATCACCATAAATGATACAACTTACGTGGTAAAAAGAGAACCGACTTATATCCAACCACATCCTCCAAAAACCGTATCCATTAATTACTTGGAACACCATACGAGTTTGTCCCTACCATATTTGCACCAAATTTATATCGACAACATCTCTCGCATTCACGAATTGAAGGAGGGTATATCTGTTCATCGTAATTTGTTCTGGACGATTTTTTCTTTTCCTCCATTATTATTGATCGCAATAGCAATTTTTTTCATCCACCGCAGAAACAAATTAGCAAGTAATAAAGTAAAAACTCAGAGGGCAGTAGAGGAAATTTTGGCACGAGTCGAGGACGGCTCGTCTTAAGAGGGGGAGAAGTTAGCGCATTGCACACTTGCAAAGCTAAAACAGAGATTTGATGATTCCCTTGAATCACTCCCACGCTACTGGCTGTTCGTAATTAGATCGCACAGCTTACTCCTACGGGAGTAGACGGGCAGGCGTCTTTTGGATTTTGCAAATAAACAAATCTTACAGCGGTCAAGCTGATCATCAATTTACGTACGTGACTTTTGGCAGCTTGAGGAATGCAGCTGAGAATGCATTCGTACCAACATACAAACAAAGCTGCCGGCGCAACTACACCAACACAAACTCAATAGCTACACCGCAAGTAGGGATTTAGGGTAGATTGTAAGAATATAGTGTTTAGTTGAGATTGGAGTTTAATAAAGAACGGTCGAAAGTTGAGATTGGAGTTTAATAAAGAACGGCAAAAATTAGAAAAGTTATATAATGTGTTTGGAAGGCTGTAGCTCCTGAACCAGTGGTCCGTTCTGGTTCAAATTTTGAATTTGAACTCAAAACTAAAGAATCTTCCTAGATCCGAAGTTAGCGGTATAGAGGTATAGCGGTTCAAAAGTTACAACACTTCAAAGTTGAAGTGGATACATTTGTACCCGGATGTGTGTTCTAGGGTTAAGTGAAATCATTTTCAAAGACTGCTTTAGCTATAATAGCTTAACTGTATTTTGCTCAAAACTTGTGAGAATATGTCAATTGTCGTTTACGTTGATATAGGGTTCTTTGAATCATGCCAACAACAATAAATTTATTTTTTATATAGAGATAGAGTATGTGCTTCAACATTCTCAATTTGCAATAATCACTTATCTTTACTTTGTCTCCTTCACAAACTATATTGTCTATGACAAATTTTAGTAAAAGTGCTCAAGAACAGCTTAAGTCATTATGGACTATTTGAATAAATCCAAATTTCATGGTAATATTTTACTATGTATATTTAGGCGCTTATTATAAATAACGGCGTCATAACGACTTAGGTCAATATGTTTTTATTAATATCTCCTTAAAAAACATTGTTGAAAAAATGCGGATTTCACAGGTCGGACACGTAAAATTTCCTTTTTGAATCGGCTATAAAAAAAAATTAATCAATGTTTTTTCAAACTTTTTTTATTTATTTTGAAGATTAAACATTGTCATTTATGAATAAAAAATAATATCGTTCAAATGACTGCCACGACTGGCTTTACAGTAGGCCATTCGATCAACCCAATATTTAAGCACATTTTCGATTGTTTGGGCTCCAATTTCATGAATGGCAAGTTCGATTTCGTGTTTTAAAGCATCAATCGTCTCTGGATGGTTCGCATAGGTTCCTTAACGACTCCCCACAAAAAATAGTCCAACGGGCTTAAATCACAGCTCCGAGGTGGCCAATTGATATCGGAATTCAAAAACGGTAGCCAAAAGTTCGAGTGTAACTTTGGCAGTGTGACAAGTTGCCCCGTCCTGTTGAAACCAAATGTCGTCCATGTCATCCTCTTCAATTTTTGAAAACAAAAACTCGTTGAGCATGTCACGGTAACGCTTTACATTTACTGTAACCGCGGAAGAAGAAGAAGACTCGCCACTTTGGAAATAGGTTTTCAATATTTCCCAATTTTGTTCAAGCGTATAGCGTCCCATTTCGTAAATGTCAAACCTTTAAGTAAATTATGAACACATTTGACATATCATTTGTGTTACCATTCTCAAAGAAATAGGTGGTTCAAAAAGCAAACGCTATATGACCCACCCGTGTAAAATTTTGTTAATAGAATATGATTGCATACATAACTTGAATCTTTCTTGAGTCAACTTAGGCGGTTATCGATTTTGACCACCGAAATATAGATTTACAATATATCCATAAATCGATAGAAATTTAAATTTTAGGAAGCTATCTGGAAGCGCAAGTTGTTAACTTTAATAGAAATTTGTTAAATTCACGTCCAAAGTCGAAGAAGGTCTGACCAGACCCAGGTGCCCAATAGAGCTTTCTTACCTTTTTTTCATTTGCCACCAATTCAAAAATACGCAAATTCGTTAAGTCAATTTAGCGTGATTTAGGCACAAACATCGAAATTCACAACCCCAAAAACCTACAAATTTTCACATATATAATATTTAGTACGATTTCTACAAACAGTCGGTGATTAAGCTCTGCAACGGTCGTGTTTCTTGTCGCTGTAATATTTCACTTCCATAAATGTATATATTTTCCACATGCTTATTACCTTTGCATTTTCTTATTTCTTCTCTTTCCCATTGTGAAGTTATATACAAAAATTTCCACTGCGTATTCCTTTTCGAAAATAATACCTTGTTCTCTTCGGCGAACCGATTTGACATACTATCCAATAGAATGTAAATTACCTCAAAATCGAAATGAAAAAAAGCAACAAACGGAAAAACGTTTCTACCCATCCCTTTCAGAAGTCAATACAAATGTATCGTAATAAAATCTACTCATGAGTCCAACCAAATCTCAAACAATAGTGTATTCGCAAAAACGAAAGTCCTCGATGCAATTAGTTCAGAATAAAATTCAGTACGTATTCTTCAAGATGACGCTTATTATATTAAATAAATATACACGAGTATATTATAATGTAATATATATATATAAAGAGTTTTCCAATAACAGGTGTTATTTTGAATAGCCCGTCATTTCGGCAGATGTTACTTTTGAGGCTGTCATTTCTTGATATTTGACAAGTAGAAACTACACCATTAATAAAAATGGAATGATACACGCTTAAACAACGCATTGAAATGATTAAAATTCACTCTAAAAATGGGAAAAATTTGGCAGAGACGGTTCGTAAAACACGAACATTTTTGGGTCATCGTGAAGCACCTTGTCGGACCACAATACAAAATTTGGTGAAAAAATTCGAGCTGTTGGGACAAGTCAGTGATGTGAAGAATAAAACCAGTGCACGTCGCTCAAGAACAGCTAAAAATATTGCAGTTGTAGCCGAAAGTGTTGAAGAAAACCCAGGTTTGTCCATTCCTTGTCGTTCTTTGGAATTAGGCATTCCATAAAGATTTGGGGGCTTAAGGCTTATAAGGTCCAGTTAACACAGGAACTCAAGCCGGCCGATCATCAACAACGTCGTGTCTTTACTGATTGGGTCGTTGAAATGCATGAAAAAATCCGGAATTCCATCGAAAAATCATCTTGAGTGATGAGGCTCATTTCCACCTCGGTGGCTTCGTCAACAAGCAAAATTGTCGGATCTGGGGCTCAGAAAATCCAAGAGTTTTTGTTGCAGTTTATGGTCCGGCGGAGTCATTGGACCTTACTTTATTCAAAACGAAGCTGGAGTAACAGTTACGATGAATGTATTGCGCTATCGAGAGATTATTAACAATTTTTTATGGCCGGAATTGGATGGTATTGATCTGGACAACGTTTATTTTCAACAAGACGGCGCTACGTGCCACACAAGCAACGAAACCCTTCTTTGAATTTATTTATTTATTTAATGTCTAACAAAATTCAGAACAGACATTTCAGATATAAATTTCAGAATTAAAATACAAACTTACAATATTTAATATTAAACAGGGTAGAAAACTTAGATTAACAACCTAAGAAACCATTAAATTGCTAAAAACATGTACAAGGTATTAACAAAATTAATACTTAAGAAACTAAAATAACAAATATATACTAGGTATTATTTAGATTTCCTACATAGAACGTAATTTTTAATTGCGTTTGAAATACATGTTTGGCCCTAGAAAAGTCTAAATCCAAAAGGGAGGCCAGATAATTAAGGTCAGACAACGTTTTAACGAGAGGCGCATTGACACTATATAATGACCTACTAAAACCAACGCGAAAAATTTTGCAACGCAGAAAATTTCTGCAAGGAACTTTAAACTGTATTCTTTCTATATATAATAGAATGACCGAGCAGTCAATTGGTCCATTAAGGCGGGAAACCGGTTTAGAAAGCAAACATTTTGGTGTTTTTCGAGAATTTTTTGAACATAGAAGGAATAATCAGAAGTTGTTTAAGCTTAGAGGATATTTTATTCATATTTTTGGGTACACTTTTAAATTTTTTTGAGGCTATTTCCGCGGGAGAACAGCAATTTTTTTTTTATTAACAACATATTTCCTAATAATATGAACCTAATTGTGGTAAACAAATAATTAATGCTTTTGAGGCGCTTGAACACAAAGTAGTTTTTGTATACCATATTTTTTCATCTATTTTGCTTAAAAAACATATTTTAAATAACAATATAATCCCAGGTTTATTAGGTTCATATAGATTGGAATTGAAGAAAGAAAAAATCCCGACAAATTTTAGAACGATTGGTCGATAACTTTTTAAGCTAGAATGCCCACCGGTTGAAAAAAAAGTAGTTTCGAGAAAAACGTCGTTCTAACTAACGCGCGCTACGGTGCGGAACCGACGGGCAGTCACTAAGTGCTCATAGAATCGGGAATAATGCGAATTTCGCTTTAAAATTTTTACCACATATTCTTGAGTAGTTATACTAACGATTTAATGCATAAAAAAAATCGATTTTTTGATCGATCTAAACCGGTTTCCCCCCTGAGATCGAAGAAGAATGAGATCAAAGATAAATGATACTGCCTGAAAAGTACCTCTGTCACTTAATGGAAAGAGACTAATCAAACGATAGCGAGATTCGTATGATGGTTTCGGGACTGAGAAATTGAGTTAGTGTAGTGCGAAACGCACAAAGATTTTTTGAACCCTCTCCACTCGATTAATATGGACTGCATGATAAGCTTTCCAAATAAAAGAGGCATAATCTAATTTGGACCGAACAAACGCAGAGTATAATATCTTAAGAGTATATAGGTCAGTGAAGTGCGATGAGTGACGTCAAACAAAAGCGAGCATAGCAAGAGAATTGGAAACGGCATAATCTGGGTGCGTGATAAAATTGAGCTTTGAAGAAAACCCCTAAATCTTTTATCACATCAGAAGAAGCAAGATATGTATAATTGATATGATGAGAGGCATCAAGGGGGTTTTGAAGCTTAGAAAATGAGATTTTGTGACATTTTTCAATATCAAGAAATAGAAGATTCATAAGGCACCAGGAAAATAAATTATTCAACTCGGACTATAGGGCGGCTGAATCACTAGAATTTCTTATTTCAGCGAACACTTTTAGATCATCAGCATAGAGAAGAAACCTAGCGAAGGAAAAACAGATAATTTGGAAATTGGTCTGTAATTTACAATATCGCTTTTGTTACCGCTTTTGAAAATATTAGTGACTGAAGTCAGCTTCCAATCATCGAAAAATATTTCTTCAGCCAAGGATTTGTTAAAATTTGGTTTTAGAGGTTGCACCAAAGAGCGACAATTTTTAAACAGAGTTACAGAAAGCCCACCTTCTGCTTGCGTTGTAATGTTGTTCCACAAATGGAGGAACCTACAGTTTCAAGCAGAACGGCAGATATTTTTTTTACGAGGAGCTTTTTCGTGGCAGAAATACACTCGGAGGTTTGCCATTGTCTGCCGAGGGGCGACCGTTATTAGAAAAAGCTTTTTCTTCATTTTGGTGTTTCACCGAGACTCGAACCTACGTTCTCTCTGAATTGCGAATGGTAGTCACGCACATTTCGCCCATTCGGCTACGGCCGCCGCCGACAGCTTATTAGTGCTCACTAAAATGGAAAAGTTGGCTCCAAAACTCTTCAGGCGCAAAAGCTTTGGTGGGTTATGTCCAGATTCAGTGTGTCACCGCAAATCTTTTAGCATGTGTAAAGGTACTATATGAGTAAGCTTGTATGACAAAAACCCCGTTTACGCGAATAAAAAGGAAATTGTCGCAGGCCTAAAATGCAAGGCGTTGTTGATACTTACAAGATTTCAAAAATGTTCAATCGAAAATCCTCTCCATCAGGTCGAATGCCTTAGAGTAATGCACGAATGAGTTGTACAGTTGTGTCCCGTTGAATTTGCCGCGAACCGTTTAGCTACAAAAATAATTCAAAAAGCAAAAAAGACTATACTACTGTGGACAAAAAGTATGGTGAATTTGGTTGTAAAATGAAAAATCTTTATTTATTCTTGTAAATAAATTTCATCCCCTTCAAAACAATGCCCTCTCGATGAAATACACTTATGCCAACGATTTTTCCAATCCCCGAAACATGCCAAATAGTCCATTTCCGGTATAGCCATCAGCACCTTCTTCGATTCAGCTTTTATCTCCTCAATCGACTCGAAACGCGTTCCCCGGAGTGGTCTCTTGAGTTTTGGGAATAGCCAGAAGTCACACGGAGCCAAATCAGGCGAATACGGTGGTTGCGGAACGATATGCGTGGAGTTTTTGGCGAAATGGTCACGAAGAACGAGTGCAGTGTGAGACGGTGCATTATCGTGATGTAAAAACCAAGAGTTGTTGGCCCATAATTCTGGTTTTCTTAGACGAATTGCTTCACGTAAACGACGCATTACGCTCAAATAATATTCCTTATTAACAGTTTGCCCAGGTGGAAGCAATTCATAGTACACCACATCACGAAAATCGAAAAAAAAAGTCATCATGACCTTTATTTTTGAACGACTTTGACGTGCTCTTTTCGGTCTGGCCTCGCCTTTAGCACGATATTCGCTTGATTGGTCGGTTGTTTCAGGGTCGTAAGCATAAATCCAAGTCTCATCTCCCGTAATGATGCATTTGAGCTTGTCCTAATATTCTGAGAGCATTGTTTCACACACATCAACGCGACGACTTTTTTCCAAGAAATTGAGAGTTTTCGGTACCAAACGAGATTTGACTTTTCGTAGGCCCAAACGGTCTTTCAAAATGGTTTTCACCGGTCCTTCTGATATTCCGATCATATCAGTAAGGTCTTTAACAGTCAACCGACGATTTTTGAGCACTAACTCCTTCACTTTATTGACGTGTTGGTCATCTGTTGACATCGATGGTCGTCCGGAGCGCTCCAAGTCATCAACACGTTCTCGACCCTCTTTGAAGTCTTTGTACCACTTATAAACATTTTTCTGCGACATGGTCGAATCACCAAATGCCTTCTGCTACATGCTAAACGTTTCCGCAGCCGAAATTTCATTCCGCAAACAAAATTTGATGGCACTTCTCTGCTCAATCAAATCAGACATTGTAAAAATCGAAAAATGCACTCTTGGTCGTTTGGTAAACACAAGCGTAAACATATTTCTGATAATGACATTCACATGAAAGTTGGCCCAGATATTATTAACAGTGCTGCCAACACATGAAAAAAATAACTAGAGCGAAATTTTAATCCCGCGAAGTTTGGCAAATAAGTTCACCTTACTTTCTGCCCACAGTAGTAGGCTTGCTCGGCTCACATAATCTCAAATAACAGCAACCAGTCTGAGGTTGCAAAAACGTTTCATTTGATACGAGGGCCAAAATACATGTGTTAATAGCCAGTGGATGTTTGGCAACCCTAACTCAAAAAAAATAGGCACATCAACCGTGAACTAATTATGGTACAAAATACAGTGATTATTGTGAAAATAGTTTTCAAATCAGTGTTAATCCGGTAGAAGAAAATTTTCTTTTCGGAATTTCGTAAGTGCATAAAAACAAGCCAATTTGTGGCTAATAAAGCTAATATTGCTTTAATAAAAACAAATAAAAAAATCGGCACTCAAATTCTGAGCATTGAATAGTGCAAACAAAACACAAAAAAAGAAACGAAAAAGAGCAAAGCCATCCAACTAAGCTCAACTCAGCAGCTGAAAATAAGCTCGCCCTAACTTTTATGGTTTCTGGTAAGAGTTTCTAAACTTTAAAATAGCCCAAAACTCAATATATATAAAGCAACAGATCCAGCAGCTGCACTTGCTTTATTAACAACAGGACTCTCCCGCACAGCTTTCATCCAACAAGTCTACCGGCGAGTGCCAATCCGTAGAAATGAAAAACCGACCCCGTGATGGTCCTGGTGGGCTCCAAATATCCTAAAAGTAAGCCATACTTGATTCTGCGTAAGATTTTTGGACCTTTGCACGTTGGCAATGGCGAATATCGCAGGCGATGGAACGATGAGCTGTATGAGCTTTACGGCGACATAGACATAGCGCAGCGAATAAAGATCCAGCGGCTTCGTTGGCTGGGTCATGTCGTCCGAATGGATACAAACGCTCCGGCTTTGAAAGTATTCGATGCGGTACCAGCTGGTGGTAGCAGAGGAAGAGGAAGGCCTCCTCTGCGTTGGAAAGATCAGGTGGAGAAGGACTTGGCTTCACTTGGTGTGTCCAATTGGCGCCGGTTAGCACGAGAAAGAAACGACTGGCGCGCTTTGTTAATCTCGGCCAAAATCGCGTAAGCGGTTATCGCGCCAATTAAGAAGAAGAAGAAACCATACTTGACCAGTATTGACTAGGTAGCTCGGAGTCAACAGAAAATCGATTTCCTTCCTTAGAAAGCGAGGAGGTAGATGAAAACCCCAAACCGCAGGAAAATATATCAAAACCTCCACAAATATTTGTTGTCAAAGTTCACAATATCACCCCACTGATGCAGTTTCTAACAGAAAAAGCCCAAGTCTACTATGGCCTAAAACTCAGGAAAGGAACTTTAAAGTTATCTTAAAAAACATGCACCACTCCATAAGCACAGAAGATATCTCTTTTGAACTTACAAATCTCGGTCACAAAGCAATAAATACAGGGTGGCTGATGAATTTTGCTACATTAAGAAACTCAAATAACTTTTTTTTAGTGTATGGAATTCAATTTTTTTTCAAGTTGAAGGTCATTAAATTTTATTAAATGTACAATAGCTTAACTAGTTTTAAAAATAATTGAATTTAAATGCCCCCCATGCTCGTTGACTCAAGTGCGGCATCTTAGTAAAAAGTTGTTCATTGCTGCTTTGAGAGTTGCGACAGGAATAGCCGCAATTGTTGCCCGAATGGATTGTTTTAGTTCATCCAAATTTGTTGGCTTTGTTTTATAAACTTCTTGTTTACATAAACCCCACAAGAAAAAGTCAGGTGCAGTAAGGTCAGGCGACCTGGGGGGCCAACGAAATTCGGAGTTTCTTGAAATCAGTTTATTGGGAAATTTTCGTCGCAACTCTGTCATAACAGTCTGGGCTATGTGAGACGTTGCCCCATCTTGTTGAAACCACACAGAGTTGAAAGGAATTCTCTTTCGGCGTAGTTCTGGATAGAAAAATTCTTTCAGCATTTTCAAATAACGGTCTACAGTAACCGTAACGGTGTGACCATTTTCTTCAAAAAAATAAGGCCCGACAATACAGCGTGAAGAAACCGCACACCACACTGTCACGCGAAGACGATGCAATTCCGTCTCGTGGAGTATCTGTGGGTTAGAAGAATTCCATATTCGACAATTTTGTTTGTTCACATTGCCGTTTAAATCGAAATGGGCCTCATCAGACATGAAAAGGCAGTTTAACATGTTTTGGTCTTCTTCCACCATTTGCAGGATCTTCTGGCAAAATTCCAAGCGAATCGGTAAGTCTGCTGCATTCAGTTTGTTAACCATTTGAATTTTGTAGGGAAATAAGTCTAAATCTTTGTGCATTATTGTTTGCAAAGACTGTCGGCTGACACCAAGTTGAGCAGATAAGCTTCTTGTTGAAACCCTTGGATTGCTTTGTATAGCTGCAGCTACAGCAGCGATCGTTTCCTCCGTCCGAACTGGTGGGTTTCGATGATAAGGCCTTCTTGCGACTGTTCCTTGCTCAGCAAAATTATTCACCAGTCTCATTATGGTCCATCTGCTCGGGAGATCGCCGCCAAACATCCGCCTGTACTCTCTCTGTACCAAAACTACGGCGGACTATCCAAATTCTTGTTTGCGTGTCCCAGTTATCCATTTTAATAAATTTTAAAGATCAATGCAAATTAAAACAAAAATGGAACAGATAACTTAAAAAGAAAAAAAGTGATTCAATTTTTTTTTGGTAGCGGCTTTCATCAGCCACCCTGTATATATAATCTGAAACACAGAACCAATAAAATACCCCTCTCGATGTTCGTCGTTGAGTTAAAACAAAATCAAAATAACAAAGATATTTACGACGTCACGTATCTTTTAAATACGAAAATTACATTTGAGCCCCCACATCCGAAACGAGATATCCCTCAATGCGCAAACTACCAACAATATAGACACACTAAATCTTATTGACACAAAAACGAGTATGTGTAAAATGCGCTGGAGCTCAGATAGCGTAAGATGAAAAGTTATACCGTTAAGTGCGCTTTGTGAAAAGGAAATCACGCAGCCAATTACAAATGTACAGCCTGGTATATAAAAATTTGCAAAAACTGAAAAATCCGCCACTAACAAGAAATAATGTAATCCCCGATCTTGCTGCTCAACCACGGAACTCATCCAGGTTCATCTGTGCCACTCAACCACCCAAACACAACTCAAATTCACCTTCCTATTCACAAGTTGTATTCTACAAAATACAGCCTCAGTCTCTCAGTTCAAGGAAACAACATCCGACTCCTCAAGTGAAATAGTCTCATGACTCAAAAATTCAACCCTTCAAACTCATGAATATTCGCCTATGGAATGCCAATGGGCCCTCAAAACACATATTGGAATTACAAACGTTACGCAAATCCCATAAGATAGATATTCTTCTTATATCTGAAATTCATTTGACCGATAAAAGCTATTTTCGAAAACGAAATTACACACTTAATCCCACAGTACACCTCGATAAAAAAGCACATGCTGGCTCCGCTATTTTAATAAAATCGAAATTAGCACAACAGCAATAACTCATATTGTACGGAAGCTATACAAGCCAAAAGCATAGTTGTTGAGAATTTACACGGTCCCCTCACAATCTCACCTCAGCCCACCAAAGAATTCTATCAAAGCGGAGGAATACGAAAAAGTTTTTAAAACTCAGGGAAATAGATTTATAGCTGGAGGAGACTACAACGCAAAACACACATAGTGGGACCCTCTACCGGAAAAGGTCGGCAACTCTTGGCCGCCACTACCGCCGCCAGGCTATCTAACAGGTGTCTAGTGACACATGTAAAATCCCCGATCTCAGTGACTTTTGCGTTGCAAAAAGTATTCCAGAAAATGAAATAACCTGTTACTCATGTTATGAACTGATCATTCTCCAATAATGATCAAATTAAATAAAAACACTGCTGAATCTCTTAGTCCCTGTACTCTCCACAGCAATAAAACTGATTGGCAGTATTTCGGAACTTTAATTGCTAAGCCTAGAGCACCCACTCAAATTTAATGAAGACATTAAAATTGCAGTTGGGCATTTCAATAATTGCATTCAGCAAGCAGCCTGGAACTCAATAAGCTCCTTCATAACCAACAAGCAACGCAGTCTGATAGCTCTCGTAGCTCAAGAAAAGCGCCAGGTGAGACAAAACATGGTAACAAGGCAAACATCATGAAGACATAAAAAATTTTACCACGCTCACACAAAAACTCAAAGAACTCTTTGAAAAAAACGCAACATTCAACTTCAAAACCACCCCAGTAACCTCGATGCAACCTCATCCTCTGAATACTCTCTTTGAAAAGAAGCAAAAGAGTTCAAAAGACCAATCTTAATACACTTAGCCATCAAAATGGATAATAATAAGTGGGCTAAATCGTGTCTTGAACAAGTTCATACATTTGTTCGTCACTTATTCCTAGTTTTTGCACCAAATGAAGTTGAACCCTCTTTTTTTTGTTTTTGTGTCGGGACAACTAGCAAGTGCAGCACTCAGCCATTAATTAAGTCCATTGTACCACACTTGGATTCCCTTTTAATTTTCTTTAAATCTACCCGATCTCCGAAGAAATCTGAGTAGAACTTGGGGTTCCAAGGAGCCAAGATGGTCGCTTCTTAACACATCAGTGCCAAAGACCTCAAACCTGATTCGCGCGAAGGCGGGGCAGACGCACAGGAAGTGATCCGCCGTCTCATTCTCCTCTTCGCAAGCTGGGCAGAGTACACTATCTGAGATGCCCAACCTTTCCATGTGCTTCGCCCACAGAAAGTGGCCCGTCATCAGTCCAACCAGCCGTTTGCACTCCCCACTGCCAGGAGGGTTTGCAACAGTCGCTCGGACATGATAGGTAGCATCAGTTTAGTCCATCTGCAGCCCCTCTCAGCCTGCCAAGCTCGCTTGTGGGTGGTAGTTACCCATATGCTTACCGTGGCTTTGATGGCTGCAGAAGGGAGTGGCAAAAAAAAGAAGTTGGCCTCAGATCCCATATAAGCTAAGGTGTCAGAGTTCTCGTTACCCGCGATACCCACGTATCCCGGGACCCAAGTTAGCATCAGGCTTTTATGTCTATCGACATAGTTCACCCTGGATTTACAGGACTCGAATACCCCTCATGTGGTTGGGGGTTGCCTAAGGCCATGAGGGCAGCTTGGCTGTCGCTGAAGACACATATAGATCTGCCTCTCCATCGGGTTTCCATAACAAAGTTCATCGCTTCTTGAACCGCATACACCTCCGCTTGAAACACAGATGCACGCATTCCAAGAGCAAAGTGCAGTTTAGTCCCGCTGGATTCCACCTAGACCCCTGAGCCGGAGTCATGCTCTGTCCTGGAGTTATCCGTAAAAATGCGAAAACAGTGTTTGCCGGGCTCACTTTCAGACTTTGACGACAAGCTTCTGGCAACACTACACTGTATCTCTTTTCAAGTACGATTCTTGATGGCATGGAGAGAGTCGTAGGATCGCCATCCACGCCTTCTCTGTTTTCTAATGCCGGACAGGAACCGTAGCAGTTCCCATTGTGTTTCAGCCTGCAGAAGGCCTTAAAGGCCTCTCCTTGCGTCAAGTGGTGGCAAACCAATCAGAGCATCTAAAGCTCCGGTGCAACAGATGGCCACAGTGCGTTGTAGTCTCGATAAGGTCCTCCTGACTCCCACGAGAGAGAGTCTACTCATCCACTGATGCATAGGTGATAATAGGTCTTATAATAGCCGTGTAGATCTATAGGCAAGAAAGCTGTCAGTGCTTTGGAGGTCTCTGTTTCAACGTGTGATTTCCATATCAAGCTTCCTCCTTCTGGTGAAGAGGACAATACCAGATTTGGTGGGATTTGCCGATAGCCCATTCGCACAGCACCAAGTGTCAATCCGATTTAGAGTTTGTTGCACTTTTCTAGAGATGTTCCTAAGCGAAGGGCCCATTGACAAACAGGCAACGTCATCCGCATACGCTTGTCCGTACACTCCCGAATCGTTTAAGGTGGTGAGCAGAGGATCGATTACCATGCACCAGAGGAATAGAGACAGCACACCGCCTTCGGGGCAGCCTCTATTAACCCCGGATGACACCAGCAGATCTTCCTTTGCTCGCACCGAGGCGATTCTTTGAGCCAGCATCAAACCAATCCAATTCACTAGCACCCGGTCTACGCCGTGCCTACTAGCAGAGCTACACGTACTGTCAAAAGTGGCATTATCAAACGCCCCCTCGATGTCTAAAAAGCTGCCCATAGCGTAGTCCCTCCTGTCGATGCCAGCTCTACCCTAGCAACAAGGTTTTGCAGTGGCGACTCGCAGGATTTTCCACTTTGATAGGCGTGCTGAAATGGAGACAGAGGGTGAGTTTTCAGCGACTACTGACGTATGCGCAATTCCACTAGTCGTTCGAGACTTTTCAGCAGAGAGATTTCCGAGAAGATTTTCTTCAGGGCTGCTGTCACGGACTCTGCGCATGGCGGGCATATACCATCTGGTCCGGGCGACTTGTAGCCGCCAAAAGATTTGATGGCAAATCGAATGGCGGTCTCATTCACCACAGATCTGGCAACGAACCATTCATGCCGAGAAGATATAACAGCTCTGACAACTGCCTCTATCAATAAGGGCTGTTGCCGGCTGACGTTTATCTGCTTGCCAGGAAAGTGAGGTTCTATCAACAAGCTGAGTGTCTCACTTTGCCACTCCGTGAAGGAGCCATCAGATTTCCTAAGTGTTCCCAGCTTTGCAATTGGGTCGCTTTTCAGGATCCTAGCCAATTTCGCGGTGTCACTCAGAGGCTCAATATTGCTGCAGAATTCCCTATAAGAGGCTAATGTCGAGTCCCGAATAAGCCTTTTGTAGTTTTTCACGGTTTAGAACATCACGGTATCGCTCCCAGTCCTCAGCAAGGTTAGTCTTGAGGGGCCCGGTTTAGAAGTTTTCTCGACTCACTCCTCAACATTTGAAGCTCTCGATTCCACCAAAGAATGGGAGTCCGGTTAGGGAGAGGTCGAATTGGACAGGCTGACTCAAAACATTCAGTTAGGGCAGCGTTGAGTTTTTCAAAAGCCCGCTCAATGGCCTGTTCTTTTCGAAGTGTGGCGTAACGTCAAGGTCCGTCAACGCCCCCCTAAACTTCTGCCAGTCTGTTTTCCTGGGGTTTCTAGCGGGCAATGGCATTTGTGCCTCCTCACCACACTCAAGGTACATGTGGTCTGGGCACGAATCTTCAGTAAGGACACTCCAGTTTCTGATTGACCATCCAAGTTTGTATGCTGGGCATTAGCATCGCAACATAGGATGAGGCACAGATTGCGCCTCTCACAGAACTTCACGAGATTAGTGGCCTTCCCGGATGGTGGCCCTTCCAGAGTATCGTAAGGAAAATAAGCAGATGCAATCACAAACTTCGACCATCCGCGTCTACCTCTGCAACACACCTCAGCCGCTACCAGGTCTTGGCAACAGAATTGCTCAAAACCCGTCACAGTGAAATGGGATGATACTAAAAGACCAGTCCTAGGTCAACTCGAACTCCTGAAATATAATAACGTGGCCCCTTTCAACGCGCTTAAGCACCCTTGGATGTGCTTGGGCGAAGGTCCAGCTCCCCATCCTCCACTCCTCAAAACAAAGAAAGCTCCCGGATATGATCTCATCACAGGAGTAGTTCTGCTGCCCGATACAGGAATCTCTTTTCTCACGTATATATATAATGCAACCGTACCAACTGGTTTTGTTCCTCCCCAATGGGAAACAAAATCCTCCTTAAACCCGGAAAAGGCGCAGAAAATATGGAATCTTATCGTCCCATCAGCTTATTGCCTCTAAAGTTATGGAATCCCATTTGCTCAAAAGAATGTTGCCCATAATTGAAGACCGGAAATTAATCCCAAGTCACCAGTTCGGCGAAAGAAACACACGGTATCATCGAATAAGTATACAGATTCGTAAACAGTATTCCCAAAGCTTTTGAGCATAATAAATATTGTTCGGCTGCATTTCTCGACATACATATCTCAAGCTTTCAACCGCGTTTGGCAGAAGTCGTCATGCCTCTACAAAATAAAACTCACTCTACCTATTAATTATAATACTTTTATCAAGTCCTACCTCAAAGACCGACACTTCTTTCTTAAACAAAACGAAGAGCAGTCTGAACTTCGTGAAAGTTTAGCTGGCACACCTCAAGGCAGTATAATGAGGCCAATACTTTACTTCCTTTGCACAAAAAATTTACCAATCACAGAGGAAACTGTAGTCGGAACTTTTGCAGATGACACCGCCCTTCTCTGTATAGACTCCCACCTCGAAGTGGCTTCCCAGTCCATTTATAAATGACTTTATAAAAGGTCTAAAAGACTGGAAAATAAAAGCTAACGAGGTAAAATCTGCTCAAGTTACCCTTACACTCAAATGAAACACTGGCATACCCGTTTAACTCAATAATGTAATCATTCCCCAAAATACTGTTTTAAAATATCTTGGCAAGCACCTCGACAGCAAGCTTATATGAAAAACACATATTTTCACCAAACGTAAAGCACTCGAAATTAAACTCCGAAACCTATACTGGTTACTAATCGAAATTCTCTTGTTTCTCCCAAAAGCAAGCTCTTACTGTACCCAGCTATCTTAAGATCAAAATGGATCTATGGTGTACAACTCTTGAGCACTACAGCTAACTCGAACATCTAACTAAAAATTAGTGACACACATACACACTCTCTTCTTTTCCCTATTTTTTGTCATTGAATAAAATAAAAATTCGTGAAAATGTCCCCCAGAGGGACACCACTAGAAAATAATAGGTTAGCCCTAAGAAAACATTCAAATAACAAAAGGCGAACTCTTCCCCGCTTTACCAACAACAACTAAAGAAAGCCCAAATATATAGTGGCATTCAAAAAGAATGAACATTCAAAAAATTTTAGCTCTGAAGTATTAAAAATCATTGAGCTTTAACACAGAAATTTACTACTTCTTGTGAAAAATGGTGCTATCGACAACAACTAAACAGCTTTTCGGAATTTGTAACGTGAAAAATAAACTGCACAAAAATTTAAATTCTTCTTTACAATTCACGCTCCATGCTTAAATGAAGCTGCAGAAAATGAAATAAAAAATAATTTAAAAGAAGTGGGTGTGGTAGAAATTCGCAAATTTCCCAAAATTGTAAATGGTCTACCAACTCCAAGTGGCGTAGTTCTTCTAACTTTTGACTTCTCTTACCTTCCGGAAAAAGTTTATGTTTCGTGGCATGTGACCAAGGTAAGACCGTGCTACCCAAACCTCTCTAGGTGTAAGAACTGTCAATTTCTTGACCACACAAAAAAACGCTGTAATAAGCCCAATGTGTGCAATGTATGCACTCTTCCACCCCACAACCCTCAACCATGCAGCCGCACTCATTGCGTAAACTGCTCCGCTTACCACTCATTATCAAGTAAGTTGTGCCCGAAATTCGTGCAAATCAAAAGTATAACCAGAAAATGTTAATGTAATGAGAAGGCGAAAATGTTACTGCATAGAATTTTTAGTACAATTGAGATTTAAAAGGTTTGTAGTAAGGGATTTAAGAACATCGACTTTATAGACACCTCACTGAGTTTTGCCACACAAAAATTGAAAACACCACACATTTTTCACCTCAACACAAAACACATTTCTCAACTCGATATTAAACCAATTAAATTTTTACTATTTTCGTATTTTTGAAATAATTAGCGAATACGTAAAATTTATTATACAAAATTGTTTTCACCTACATAAAAAAAATAATAAATTACAAAAAAAAAACAAAATTTGAAAAAAAAAAAAATTTGGCGTCGAGCATTGATGTCAAGTCATGCATTTCGAAGGGATAGAGGCGCGGTGCGTTTGCTTCTGTGACTGCGTTGTGAACCAAGGTTTTGGCTGTCTATGTATGTACATACATATACGAGCGCGCGACGCGGATAAATTTAAATAAGGTTCTGAAAGCAATTCATATCGTGTTTTCATTACATACATAAATAAATGTACAAAATATGTATTTACTTAATCAACATATATGACATTATCAAATGTAATACATACATATGCATACATAAGTGTATGTACATGTCAATAGGAAGTATTTCCATTCACAAATAAAGTAATGGCTTAGGGTAAACCAACACTTATTTTATATTGTATGTCAATTTATAGTTTATGTATTCGGCAGCATATTACATACATATCGAGCCATAACCGCCGAAAAAATGTATCCCACAAACTCGAAATTTTACAGGGGAAGGTTTTTTTTTTAATTAAATCAGTTTGAATAAAGCCATTATTTTAAAATTTATAATGTAAATATTTTTTTGTGTAATACATTTAATTTTAATAATTTTAAATAGATATTTGCATAATAAGGGTTGTTTTTGTGAAATACATTTTTTTTGCTTTCCTTCTGGCAACCTACCTATTATTAAAAAAGTGTGTGGGTTAGACAAAAATTTATTTTAAGGAAGTGACTTCCCGTTTTTTTTTTATTTAATTTTTTGACTTAGTCCTTAAAATTAAATTACATTTGATTTAAAAAAAAAATAAATGTATACATTTCTTAGTATATTCGATAAAACAAAAATAAAGTAATGTAATTCATATATTTAAAGTTTTCTGTTAACAAAATAATGTTATTCATATTAAAATCTTGTGAACTTGAATAACGATAGATAAAAATATATAAAGAACGCTAAATGCTATCTTCCTGGTCGGTTTCAGGTAGCAAATCTTTAACAGATCCACCCCATTTTAAATTTAAATACTCGCATTGGAATTTTACGGGTAAAGTTTTTCAATCGCAAAGCGTTTTCAAATCCTTATATTTAGCAGAAGAAATGTTTAATATATCATCATATAATTGAGTAGGTCCCTCACAAACTATTTCGGAGTTTCGTCTGGATCGTGGAATTGAATCTAGATCATAATTTATGGTTTCAGATTCATCAAAGTAGCCATATTTAAGAGTAATATTTGGAATATTTTTTTCCAATGTAACAGAGCGTAATTTTGTATATTGAATTTTCACTGAATTTGGAAGTAACGCCTGTGAAAATGTCTTCCAGTCTTTAAAATCACTGTTAGTTAATTCAATACAATTGTATTTTCTTGGGTTAGTTCTTGCATTTGATATTATGGTACACCACTCACTTGGAGCCCAAATAGTCCTATTCCGAATAAACGATTAAATTGTACTATGTATCGAAACAACAGGCATCATGGTGTGTCCAGGCAACAAGTATGTGATTTTTATATTAGTCACAAAATTAGAATTTTCAACAAAATAGGTTAATGTCGCAAGCATAGCTCTGTTTTTGTTCTGTCCTGCGTAGCTATCACAATAAAGATGGATTATCGACTGGGTTTTTTTTTTCATCGACTAATTTAAGGTATTGGAAAACATTTGTGCAAATTTCATTACTCCCTCGTTTACCATCCTTTTCTCCCCATAAAAAACAAAACCCATCTCTTGTACCACTCTCATAAAAACTTTCATTGTAGAATGAATATTTTCTAGAATAGAACAAAGTAACACTTTTTCCATAGGGAGTATTTAAGACCTTTTGCAAGTCGAAACTTGTACATAAATAAGTGGGATTCTCTTTGCATAGCTTTTGGTCCTCCAAAAATATTTGCTTACATTTCTCTTTGTCCTTTAGATGAATTTGATACTCTTCTGATGTATGCAATTGCTTTTTGGATTCTGTGTCTAAATTATTGTAATTCTCCCATAAGATACATTTATCTTTTTTAGGTAAATGAAAGCCTAAATTGCAACTGTTTCTAAAAATATTACGGAATACTCTTAACGAAAACTGACTATTTATTTTATTAATAGTTTTCAAATGTTCTACATAATGCTGATATACAGTTTTTATGTTTCGAAATTCTTGAGGTAGATATAATTTTGTACTTTTATTCTTGCAATAATGTGAAGGAACCGCTGGTAATTGTTCTATAAAGGATTTTATTAGCGATATGCTTGCTTCCTCAGATTTGTTGTGTGCAGTTGGCTTTTTTATATTTTCAAGGCAACTTTTATAAGAACTTCTATTTTTTATTACGGATATTAAAATCGTTTGTGTAATGTTCACCGTTTTCAATAAAAAATTGTTGACAAACTTTAAAACTGCTATTATTGATATTGATAAAATAATTAAAGCTGCACTTTTTTCTGTCACTTTCTCCATATCGCCTTTAAATATTTTTTTGTTTAACACAAGAAGACAGCCAATCTTTCTGTCTAATTTTGTTGCCGATTCCCCAAAAATGTTCATTATTCTTACTCTTTCATCTTCAGAAATTTTATCATGACACGAATTTGGAGATTTTTTCTTTAAGCACGGGTTGGAAAAAACACTCGTATTTTTTTCTTAACTTTTTGCAGCCTTTAAGGTATTCTCTTTTAAACTTTCCAAACCATTTAAATCAACGAAAGATTCATCTGAATCGCTATACGGTACCAGGGAGAGCTGTAAAAATATCCAATAATTGAAAACAAAAACATATTTTGCAAAAAAAACAAATTCATACCTTCGACATATTGTTCTAAAGCTTTATTTTTAATTAAAGTCTCAAAAAATTGTGTTTTTTTTATTTTTTTCCCTTGTGTTTCATTTATTTTAAAAGAGAATTTAATTGTATTCCACACAAGCGTTCAAAGGAAATGTAAACAAGTCACCATATCTTCTTCTTAATTGGCGCTATAACCGCTTACGCGATTTTGGCCGAGTTTAACAAAGCGCGCCAGTCGTTTCTTTCTCGTGCTAACCGCCGCCAGTTGGACACACCAAGTGAAGCCAAATCCTTCTCCACCTGATCTTTCCAACGCAGAGGAGGCCTTCCTCTGCTACCACCAGCTGGTACCGCATCGAATACTTTCAAAGCCGGAGCGTTTGTATCCATTCGGACGACATGACCCAGCCAACGTAGCCGCTGGATCTTTATTCGCTGCGCTATGTCTATGTCGCCGTAAAGCTCATACAGCTCATCGTTCCATCGTCTGCAATATTCGCCATTGCCAACGTGCAAAGGACCAAAAATCTTACGCAGAATCTTTCTGAAGCGTCGCTTCATCGGATGTTGTCATCGTCCAAGCTTCTGCGCCATACGTTAGGACGGGCATGATGAGAGTCTTGTAGAGTGTTAGTTTTGTCCGTCGAGAGAGGACTTTACCGCTCAGTTGCCTACTTAGTCCAAAGTAGCACTTGTTGGCAAGAGAGATTCTACGTTGGATTTCAAGGCTGACATTGTTATCGGTGTTAATGCTGGTTCCTAAATAGACGAAGTCTTTTACAACCTCGAAATTATAACTGTCTATAGTGACGTGGGTGCCGATACGCGAGTGCGCCGACTGTTTGTTTGAAGACAGGAGGTACTTCGTTTTGTCCTCGTTCACCACCAGACCCATTCGCTTTGCCTCTTTATCCAGTTTGGAGAAGGCAGAACTAACAGCGCGGGTGTTAAGGCCGATAATGTCAATATCATCGGCATACGCCAACAATTGTACGCTATTATAAAATATTGTGCCTGAGCGATTAAGTTCTGCGGCTCGTACGATGCTCTCCAACATCAGGTTAAAGAAGTCACACGACAGCGAGTCACCCTGTCTGAAACCTCGTTTGGTATCAAACGGCTCGGAGAGGTCCTTCCCAATTCTGACGGCGCTGCTGGTGTTCAGCAACGTCATCTTACATAGCCGTATTAGTTTTGCGGGGATACCAAATTCAGACATCGCGGCATACAGGTAACTCCTTTCCGTACTGTCGAATGCAGCTTTGAAGTCGACGAAAAGATGGTGTGTGACGATTCTCCTTTCATGGGTCTTTTCCAAGATTTGGCGTATTGAGAATATTTGGTCGATGGTAGACTTTCCAGGTCTGAAGCCACACTGATAAGGTCCAATCAGTTGGTTGACGGTGGGCTTCAGCCTTTCATACAATACGCTTGCTAGAACCTTATTTATAGGCGATATTTAGAAGACTAATCCCGCGGTAATTGGCACAAATTGCAGGATCCCCCTTCTTATGGATTGGGCAGAGCACACTTAAATTCCAATCGGCAGGCATGCTTTCATCCGACCATATTTTGCATAGGAGCTGATACATGCACCTTACCAGCTCCTCGCCGCCATGTTTGAATAGCTCAGCCGGCAGTCTGTCGGCGCCCGCGGCTTTGTTGTTCTTTAGCCGCGTTATCGCTATTCTCACCTCGTCATGATCGGGTAGCTTAACGACCATTCCGTCGTCAAGGATTGGGGTATCGGGATCTTCACTTTCTCGGTGACATGCGCAGCTGTCACTGCTTAATAGGTTCGAGAAGTGTTCCCTCCATAATTTAAGATTGCTCTGTACGTCAGTCACCAGTTCGCCGTTTTTGTTCTTACAGGAAGACGCCCCGGTCTTAAAACCTTCTGTAAGCCGCCGAACTTTCTGGTAGAATTTTCGGGCGTTGTTCCTGTTGGCCAGCATCTCAAGCTCTTCGCACTCACGTATTTCGCCCTCTCGTTTCTTTTTTCGGATAATACGTCTCTCTTCCTTTTTCAGCTCTCTGTTGCGGTCCCACATTGCTCGCGTTGCGCCCGATCGCAGCGTGGCTCTATAGGCGGCATCCTTTCTTTCTGCGGCAGCATGACATTCCTCGTCGTACCAATTGTTTTTTCGGGCTCGCCGGAATCCGACTTCTTCTTCGGCTGCGGTACGTAGAGAACGAGAAATTATGCTCCATTGTTTGTGGATGCCGGTTTGTTGGGCAGTACTCTCTGAGAGCAGAAGTGAGAGTCGAGTGGCGAATCTTCTGGCTGTCTGTTGTGATTGCAGCTTTTCGATGTCGAACATTCTTTGCGCAGATAGATGCACGTTTTTTGCTGCACAGAGGCGTGTGCGCAGTTTGGCTGCAACAAGGTAGTGATCCGAGTCGATGTTGGGTCCTCGGATCGTACGTACATCTAATACACTAGAAGGGTGTCTTCCATCTATCACAACATGATCGATCTGGTTTCGTGTTTTTCGATCAGGAGACAGCCAGGTGGCTTGATGTATCTTCTTATGCTGGAATCTGGTGCTGCAGACTACCATGTTTCGGTCCCCGGCGAAGTCGATCAGCCTCTGTCCGTTACCGGATGTTTCGTTGTGTAAGCTGAATGGCTGCCGACTGTGGGACCAAAAATTCCCTCCTTGCCCACCCTGGCGTTAAAGTCGCCAAGCACGATTTTTATGTCGTGGCGGGGGCAGCGCTCATAGGAGCGTTCCAAGCGCTCATAGAAAGAATCTTTGGTCGCATCGCCCTTCTCTTCCGTCGGGGCGTGCGCGCAAATTAGCGATATGTTAAAAAAACGGGCTTTGATGCGGTTTGTTGCGAGACGCTCGTCCACCGGAGTGAACGACAGTACTTGGCGACGAAGTCTCTCTCCCACAACAAATCCGACACCGAATTTGCGCTCCTTTACATGGCAGCTGTAGTAGACGTCGCAAGGTCCTATGGTTTTCTTTCCTTGCCCCGTCCATCGCATCTCTTGGATGGCAGTGATGTCAGCCTTTACTCTCGCGAGGACATCAACCAGCCGGGCAGAGACACCTTCCCCATTAAGGGACCGGACATTCCAGGTGCATGCCCTCAAATCATAGTCCTTAGTTCGTTTGCAGGGGTCGTCATCAGTATAGGGAGGTCTCATCCGAGGCTTTTTCAAACTTTTCATTGGGGGGGATTTTTAAGTGGCGGGTCCCAAACCCAACGCACAACCAGCTATCCTGGAATGTTTCGCCTTCTCACGTTAGCTCACTCCCGAACGGGTGTTCGGAAGCTACCCAGAGGATACGTGGGCTAATCCCGGCCGTTGTGAGCTGCTTGAACCGTATGCAGAAGAATCCTCCTGGCCATTCCCAAGTGAATGGCGATCAGTAACTTTCCCCACTTGCGTGGACTTCTACTCATGGAACCATCCTCCATCACCATATGCATTTACATTAAAATTGTTTTTGTTAATATATAAAACCATAACGGTTTAATCTACAGCCATGAAATTTTGATAGATGATGCAAATGATGTTGAACTATCGATTTCGATAACAAAACAAAAATCGATTATGGTGTGGGATACATTATTTTGGCGGTAATGGCTCGATATGTACATTCGTACATAAAACAACAATGCACAAATGCAACATGAAATAACTTGGCTTATGCATTTACACATGTCAAAGCACATCACAAGAAGTTAAATATAAATACGCACTAGTGAGCGAGTTTCTTCCTAACAAGTGCTCAAACAATTCTGCTTTAAAGTCTATGTAGGTGTGTATGTATATATACTCATTTTAAGTCCGAACATGCATACATACAGTTAGTAACAGAAGTAAGTATACACCGGATACATTTTCAATTTTCCCCCAATCGATTACTTCAAACAACCTAAGTTATAACAAAATTGTGTTTTATTTACATGAATGAAATACTAAAATCATATTTAATCCAAATAATGACAAAATTTTAAAAAGCAACCAAATTATAGCGTTTTATATTAAACTTTATAAAAATTCACGTCCGATTGACACTACTCACGAAGGACTTTTTCCTAACACCCCACACATGATAACCAGCACTGTGCAAAACCCGGCGAATAGTTTGAGTGCTTAATTGTTTTCCAGTCTCTTTTTCAACTTCAGATTTCAATTTGGGGGCACTTACTTTGGGGTTTGTCTTGATTTTCCGTACGACTAAGCTTTTTTCTCTGGGACTTAAGAGCGGAGGACGCCCACAACGCTCTTTATTAGTGGCGCTTCCCGCACTTTTATATTTATTCACAATTTTTTGAACTGCAGCAAAACTCCTCTCTATTAAACGACCGAATTCTCGCAATGAGTTTTGTTCCTTGTGATATTTTATAATCAGTTTTTTTAAATCATCAGAAAGCTCTTTTCCTATTGGTGCCATTACTAAAAATGTCGGAAAAATTAATACAAAACGTACCTCCCTAAATTTTTATACTCACTTTAATTATTTGCTTCTAATAGCTTTAATTTTTTTAACCAATACGTAAAAATAAATGTTATGCTAACTGAACAATCGTTTGCTGTATACTAACTTTTGTGACATAAATTTCGCTGGCATCAAAGACAAAGCAAAGCGTGGATAACGGTACCTAAAATTTACAGCTAAATTAAGACGCATATGAAAACTTATCCCAGTACTCAATTACCATGAGTAAAATATTTTGATTACATATAAAGGAAAGCGTTGGCGTCAAACAATTCCATAAATCAGGCTCCTGTATACTTATTTATGTTACTAACTGTATACACATACCTACTTGCCTTCTCAACTTCCTACAAAAGAATTGTATTCATATGTAACTACATCCCTGCACGTTCAAACATACATGCATATATGCGCGAGCACAGCGCTTCCTTCTTGCTTCCCTGTACTTTTGTCTTCCACCAGTCGATATTCCCAATATTGTACTTACAAAAACAAAATACCTTGATTAACGCAAAAGCAGCAGCAAACACAACGCGATGACCGCTTTGCCACCACGCATTCTAAAAAGTTCTAGAACGCAACAAAAACACAGCGCACTCACTTCATGCCTCAACATGCGCATGTTGTCCTAACCCAAAATCTAAGCCTATCGACCACAAAAACAAAATAAATTCGTAGATGCAGTCGCAGCGGCCATGATTTTTTAGTTGTGACGGCGCTGAACAATTAGGAATATTATATGGCACAAAAACAAAAAAGTCATTCATTAGTTCGAGCTCATATTTCTACGAGCAAAGTACTTTCATTCATAAAACCAGCCGCCCATATGCCAATTTACCCGACCATTCGAAAATAATCAATATTGGAATGTTTCGCGTAGAATTCTTCGCCAATATTTGATAAATCTTGAATTTTTGTCATGTCGAGTGACCGCGGCTCCGTATGTATGTATGCACTCTTATATGTATGTAAATATGTCTTCTAACTGTTCGACAGTCGCGAGTTAATGCGACTTAGATTCCTTGAACAATTCCAGCGAATCACACATTTCTGTCCGCAAAGCCGCATATATGTACCCTGTGATCAAAAAGTACCGGGAATGTTTAAATAAAACATAACAGAGTTAAATTTCAGGCAAATTTATATTATCTCCTTCAAAATATGACCCGTCTGAAGCAACACACATGTGCCAACGTTTAACCTAGTCCTCCATACACCCCTGGTAGGCCGATGAAGGGATGGCCTTCAGCTCCTTCGTCGCATTCTCTTTGATCTCTTTGATCGGTGCGATGGCGCGTTATCATCATGCAAAATCCAACAATTGTTTGCTCACATTTCCGACTGTTTGCAACATACAGCATCTCGCAAAGGCTTCAAAACGGATACATAATACACCCTTCGTCGGGTGTATGGAGGACTAGGTTAAACGTTGGCACATGTGTGTTGCTTCAGACGGGTCATATTTTGAAGGAGATAATATAAATTTGCCTGAAATTTAACTTTGTTTTGTTTTATTTAAACATTCCCGATACTTTTTGATCATAGGGTACACATATGCGGCTTTGCGGACAGAAATGTGTGATTCGCTGGAATTGTTCAAGGAATCTAAGTCGCATTAACTCGCGACTGTCGAACAGTTAGAAGACATATTTACATACATACGGAGCCGCGGTCACTCGACATGACAAAAATTCAAGATTTATCAAATATTGGCAATTAATTCTACACGACATATTCCAATATTGACTATTTTTGAATGGTCGCGAAAGTTGGCATATGGGCGGCTCGTTTTATGAATGAAATTGAAATATGAACTCGAACATATGAATGAAATTTTTGTTTTTGTTCTAAATTGTTCAGCGCCGTCGCTGATAGGATCATGGTATAGGGCACTGCGTATTTATCCTCCCCACGTGACTCGCCATCAATTCTAGGCGCAAATTTTTTTTTTTTTTTCGTTTTTAAATTTTTTTTTTTTGTAATCTTAAAAAAATTTGTAATAAATTTTATGTATCCGCTTATCATTTCAAAAGTAACAAAATGGTAAAAAAATGAGCAGTCGAAGAAATAAACGCACCGCCTATTTCACTAGTTTACGAATTTTCACTTTCAAAAATGGTCCTCGACCAAAAAGCGTTTTTTAGGCTAATTTGAGGTCGCTGAAACCAAAAGTGAATTTTTTTTTTTTTTTTTCAAAGAACGGTTTCCGAGATATTCCCAAAAAACCTGTTTTTGGGCAATAGTGCAGTTATTACCTACAATCTCGAAATCTTCTTTGAAGTGCATAAATTTCGAAAGGCATACCTATGACCTACATACATGGCAATATATAATTTGTGTCAATGGAAGTCGTAGTTTTCGCAAAACAGCTGTTGAAAGTAAAAAAAAAAGGCATTTTTGACGTGGTGTTTTCAATTTTTGTGTGGGCAAAACTCTGTCTGGTGTCTATAAAGTCGATGTTCTAAAATCCGTTACTACAAATCTTTCAAATCTCAACTGTACTAAAAATAGTTAACAGTAACATTTGCACCTTCTCATTCCATTAACATTATCTGGTGCCACTAAGTGCATTTTAAAACTTTCGGGTAATAACCTCATGCGATTATCACGAAGCATTGCTTTGAATGAACTAAAGCTCCTCTCGACATCCACTGAGGCTAAGGTTACAAACACAGTGCACGCTGAGACGAAGACGAAGATGAAGACGAAGCTGAAGACGAAAAACAGTGCAGAACAAATCGTATGAATTCGCTCGCTCGTACGCATAGTGCGCGCTGTGACGAAGACGAAGATGAAGACGAAACGCAAGCAATCAGCTTCAAACGCTGCTGTACTGAATTTGAAGACGAATCGCTTGCTAGTTACCGTGGTTTTTGGTTTGTGGTTTGTTCTGTCTATGCTTTGGCACGTTAATTGAGTTAAGACAGTCGATAAACAAGTAATTAAAGGAGAAGTAATAATCAATAAAAGGCATAAAACTAAATATATTTTAAATTATTTTTTACCTTAACGTCACAATTAGCCTTTCAGCACATATAATTGGCGTTTTATTAAAATTAGTCCAATTTTTAATAATAAGTGGCTCAATTTTATTTAGAATATAATCAAATGTGCTAATTGTCATTCTGGTATATTCCACAAATTTCTTTTCATTGTGGCGCAGCTCATCATACAAATGATGAAATTCACCAAATGCTTCTCTTCCCAAATGTATAGGGTGTACTTTTTTATTTACTTTTATACGTTTTAATTTAAAATATAAGCTTTGCTCAATCAGCAGGTCATTATCTGATGAGGAGTCCATTAGACTAACATAACAAAAGCGCAACCAATTCGTCTTGCACTGTGCAACCTATTCGCTTACTCGCAACGCAAGCAATTTCTCTTCAGCTTCGTCTTCATCTTCGTCTTCGTCTCAGCGTGCACTGTGTTTGCAACCTAATGGTGCCCAATTCAAAAAATCCACCTCGTTTGTGGTTATATTTTCTGGCCATGCTACCGACTTTTCACCATTCAGAATCGCGGAAATTTTTTTTATCACTTGCAGACCTTGATTCGCTTGAAAACCATGTTAAATTTTTCCAATACTGCCGTAGCTACTGGACCTCTGGCTTGTTTTAAATTGTTTTCTATATTCTGCAGTGCATCCAATACATTATTTATTGGCTCGCCTAAATATTAATTATTAAATTAACAATCTTAGTATATACTAGCCTAATCCACTACTAATTCATAGACCGTGCATTTTTCAACTCAATATTTATTAGTGCCGTCTTCACCATTTTCAGTTAACGCTAACTCGCACCTTATCTGACAGATCACCGAACGATTTCTGTCAAATAAAGTGCCAGTTAGCGTTAACTGAAGATGTTGAAAACGGTCGTTATGTAATTGCGTTTTAATTTCAATATTAAAAGTAGAAAATCGGTATAAATCTACGCTCTAAAATCCAACTTTTAAGTCATTTAAAATCGTCCTGAAATAAAAATGTGTTCTGCACTTTAAAATATTGAAATTAAAACGATTTTATATAAATATTCCGTAAAAGTATGTAAATATGTTAAGGTGTAAAAGTAACCTCTTTTCTGAAGAATTTTGAATGAATTTCTCTCGCCTACTATACCTAAACCCAAAGTTAGCCTGAATATAAGCCAAGTCCTCTAGAATTCCCTTGTTTGCAAACAATTTCTTGGCAAAAATAACGCAAGCCGCATCGTCATTGAGACCATCAACAATATCTTTGATTCCGTTAAAATTTTTTGCATAATATGATACTGCCTCCAACCAAGTTCCCCAGCGTGTCAAGACCTTTAAAAATGCCAAATTTTTTAATCATTTATACATACATGGATTTAAAAAAAAAAACTTACTGGTTGAGGTGGTAGAGGTAGATCTCGTTGCTTTTGAAAATATTTTCTTCATATTTGCAACTAAAGAATCAACTTCTGCCTACTGGCTTCGCAGTTTTTCACATACCCTGTGAACTCCGTGCGCAACACATGTAATATGAATCATTCGTGCCGTAAAGGGCCGACAATGACATTGCAAACGAATCTACCTGCTTTGTCCGTAGTCTCATCAATTGACACCAAAATGCTGCTGTTTCCAATATGCGATCATATTTCTTCCGAAACATTTTCATAAATTTCTTTTAAATAGTGTTTCCGCATAGTCGATCGAACAGGAACTTTTTCCTGGACATATTTTTCCATAAACGATCTGAACTCTTTATGATTGGCTTTTATTAAAGGTATATCGCAGGGTACCATCATTTTGGTGAGTTCTCTGAAAAACTCTTTTGATGTGGCATTATTTTTAAAATGAAGTTATAGGTTGTGCCTTCGGAGCCAGTTTCAATGTCGCCGCTGTTTTGTGTTTTTCCGTTTGAAGATGTTGTTGAATATGATGTTTTTTGTCGTGATTTACTTTTATTCCACAGCTTGAACAAATGAGAATCTTTCCGTCAGTCGAAAGTATGTCTTCCCCAAATTCTTTTATATAGCCGCAGATTTTCACGGAATTATAAGAATGTGCCTTTGGCATTTTAAATTACCGCAAATATTTAACTCACAAAGAAAATGAGCGCACGAATTTGAAAATGTTAAGTTTTATCTAAAAAAATAGAAATTCATCATATCGCAAGTTGAAGGAGAAATAGAAATCAGCTGATGAGTAGAGAGCAGTGTTGTAAAATAAAAAAGCTGTGCCAAGTTCAAGGTACTTTGTCAGGCTTCAAATATAAAAAGGTAAGAAAAAGGCAAAGCACCTAAAAAAGGCGGAAAAAGGCGATAAAATCAAAAAAGGCACAAAAAAGGCAAAATAAAAATTTATATTTTGTATAAAAACGATGTCAAACGCTTAATTCTTGATTTCGTTAACAGATAGGATCACGCAGTCAAAACAGCCAACTGCCTTAAAATCCTAACCCTGGTGATAATGATAATATGAGTGCTTATATGATAGTCATCTGTCTTGTAGGGTGTCTTTCTAAATGCTCGACAACCGCAGCTGCTGTGCGTAAAGTGCGCGCAAGAGCATACAGTAACTTGCAGAAAACAGCACAAAACAAAGTGTCGGACACTTCAATACTAGAAGTAAATTTCGAAACAATTATTTGATGTTATGTATTTAGGTAAATAGTTAATTAATATATTACTTTACGTATGTACGAGTATGTAGTTCTTCAATTGATAAAAATTGCACAAAAACATAAGCAAATTATGTTTTTCCTTACTGGAATAACATTTTTAAAAAAAAAAAAACGTGCTTCAGTTGAAGACGGAGTAAAAACTAAACTTTATTCTATAAATTCCCTTATTTATATCTTTACAATTTGTTTACTTAAATCTATGTGTTTCACAATGATGGTTTGGCATTGCATCAGCCTGGTCAAAGAAGATATCAATTTCATTTTCAATTAATTTTTATTACGCAGCAGCATAATGCTGAGCTGGCGGATTTGTAAGATGCAAAATATGTTTTCTCAATTGTGTTTACATTTAGCATTGTAATGGGGTAAGTGGTCTGCCGTTAACTCCCCCTTCTCTAAAATGAATCGCCCTCGATTCAACGATTTCTTTTGATAGAATATTTATTTTATTTTGCAACTCAAAATATAATTTTTCTTGATTTCTTTGGAACTTTTCTTGCTTTTTCATTTGTATAAACAATATCAATTTATGAACTGTATATGCTATTATTGCCAGTGACATGAAGGTCAATAATGACATTGATTTGGGATTTTCAATATACGAATTTCCAATTTTTTCTAAGAAATTGATGTTAGTGAACTTTAAAGTGTCGTCATTTGAGTTTACAAATTCAAGTATTTCATAATTTTTAAAATGATTTTGTTTTATAAATTTTACAATTTTTCCTGTGGGGTTTTCATATGTTTTGTTATCTATATTCACACTTGTATTAAAAGTTATTAAATATGTACCATTTATTACAATTTTATTAACTGTATGTTTCCCTGAAACGAATATAGCCCCATCTCTTATTTTATCTATTTGTTTATTATTTTCTTTGATTTTAGTGCAATTAGCTGGCTTTTTATTTAACAAATTTATAAAACATGTATTTTGTAATTTTTGCTTACAAAAAATATTACTTATTTCAATTTTACATTCTTCAATAGATATAAATGTGTTATTACATAATGCTACTTCATTCTCAATTATTAATTTCCCATCATTTTGTGATATTGGTCTGGTTTCAAATAACGTACAAATATTATTTATTTTGGGATATTTAATATACAATATAATTAGATCTGATTTTTGTATGATTTTAAATGTTGAAACGTCTAATAAGTCTGTCAAGGTTACTGCTTGTAATTCGTTCTGAATTATTTCTCTTGTTTCATCTGTATGAAGTATATGTGAGTTTAATATTCCTCCTTTTGCTAATGTAATAGTTTGCAAAATATTTTGTAATTCATATATTATCATTTTAATTCTCTGTTTACGTATTATTCTTTCATGCGAAATTCCTGTGATACTGTTTACTAAATTCGTTAAACGTCGTATTTCCTTAAATATTTCAGAATTTGTCGTTAGTTGTTTATTGCTATTTTCAATTAAATCATTAATTTTATTTGAAATAAAAATGTAGTCGTCATGGTCAGGTGTGCCTGCTATCCACTTCCATACTGTACCTATTTCATTAATTCCTCTCTTTGTTCTAGTTTTTTCCAATTGAATTAAAGAAGATTCTATAATTTGGAGTTCTGATTCTATTTCTAGAAAGTCCGATGTAGAATAAGAATGTTTTTCTTTTTCTTGTAAAAAATATAATTTTTCTTCATTATATAAAGTTTCATAATATGTTAAATTTGTAACATGGAAAATGCTTCCAAACGATTCGTATAGCAATGCTTGTTCATTCTGTATTAAAATATATTCGTCGTTTGAGTAATTGATTATGTCCGCCTGGATGAGAGTAATAAAAGGTATGAAAAAATACCCCAAGTACATTTCCTATAAAATAATATAAAAAAAAAAATTTTAACTTTTAATGTTATCCTTATGTATTATTCTGTTTCTGTTATTAATTACTACCTTATTTGCTAAGTTCTCTTTTACTTGTTGTCTCTTATATCTGGGCTTTAACTTATTTCTTTCACCTACAATTTTTTCATATATTACCTGACCAGAGTGGTATTCCTTATTTAATCTATTTTTGTTATGAATCGCAAGCATTTTCTTTTGCGCCTGCTCAAGAGTATCATGTAATTTTTCATGATCTATTTTATTATGAAAAATATCTGTTGGTCGGAATTTTGTAACGGAATGTAATATTATATTGTTGTGCAGCTCTTAGAACTGTTTCTAAATCACTTACTATGTTGTATTCCTCTTTTATACATCTAGCTATCTCTATTATCGTAGAATGAACTCTTTCAATTTGTCCATTAGTAATACTATGCCTTGGATTGCAAAAATATATTTCAATATTTAATCTCTGCATTAACGATTTGAATTGAGGTGTTGTAAAACTTGGCTCATTATCTAACGTTATTCGTTTCACATCTGGGAAAGTTTGAAGAATTTCTAAAACCTTTTCCTCAATATTAGATTTGTCTTCTATATTTTTTAATATTAAAAATTTTGAATAAGCATCAGTACATGTGATAAACTTCAACCCCTGAGCATAAAAAATATCTAGGTGAAGCTGCTCTCCCTCTTTTTCTGGAATTGGAGCCTCTTTTATTGGAATTTTTTTCGGATGTCGATCATATTTGTTCCTATTGCACGTTATGCAATTGCGTACATATTCCTTAATTTTCTTTCTCATTTCTGGCCAATAGTATAGTTTTTCTATCTGTTTTATATTTTCATTGTAATTTCGATGCGCTCTGTTATGGGTTTGCTCAATTATACCTGCTTGATCTTCCCTATTGGGAATGTCCATAGGAAATAGCTTAGTATATACAAATTTATTTTGAAATGTTTCTTTTAGAGGTCGCTGTATCTCATACAAATCCTCTACTGTGCAGTGTATTGCTGTTACCAATTTAGGTTTTATGTATTCTTTTAAAATAGTAAGTAGATTCTCAACTGTATCATATTCAATCAAATGTCTTTTTCTTCCAAAAATTTCTATCATTTCATGTATAGTGAACCTATTTTTACATAATATAATTTGTTGTTTAAATTGATTTACAGGTTTGTATGTTTCCTGTATTTGATCATTTTCGCTACTTTCCGCTGAATGTTCTGATTCACTTGACAAATTGTTTATTTCAAGGCGTGATAATGCATCAGCCACAACATTCGTTTTGCCTGGCCTATATACAAATTTTGGAGAAAACTCCTCAATTAAAGCATGCCATCTTTTCATTTTAGAATTCGGGTTGCGCGTAGATAATGTAAATGTTAACGGTTGATGATCCGTGTGAATTTCAAGATTAGTTACTCCATAAAGATAATTACGAAGATTCTTCAGTGCCCATACAATCGCAAACAACTCTTTTTCATTTGTAGCATAATTTCTTTCTGTCTTATTAAGAGTTTTGGAAACAAAAGTAATGGGTTTATTTTCTTGAGAAAGGACTGCGCCTATTGCAACATTCGATGCGTCACTTTTTTGAATAATCTGGTTGCGTCAATTCCATTGCTGATGCTAAACTTTTCTTTAGCTTTTTAAAAGAAGATATCCCTGCTTCATCAATTTTCACTAATACCTTTTTTGACATATTTTTAGAGACTCTGCCATTTTCTGCGGATAAGTATTTTGTCAATGGCTTTGCAATCGTTGCATAATCTTTAATGAATTTCCGGTAATAACCGGTAACACCTAAAAACCCCCTTAATTCCCGTAAACTTTTGGGTAGCGGGTAATTAAGCATTAATTCAATTTTATTTGGATCTGTTTTAATTGTATTTTGAGCTATAATGTAACCCAAAAATTCTATTTCAGTTCTGAAAAATTTAGATTTTTCAAGAGAAATTTTCATATTAGCGCTTCTTAATATTTCAATTATCATTTGCAAATCCTTCATATGTTGCTCTAAACTTCCTGAAAAAATTATTATATCATCCATATATACATGACATGTTTTTCCTATTTGATCACGCAATATATTGTCCATTGCTCTTTGAAATATTCTGGGAGCATTTTTTAGACCGAAAGGCATTCTTAAAAATTCATATTTTCCGTTATTAACGGAAAAAGCTGTTTTTTCTATGTCATTTTCCGACATTAAAATCTGGTGAAAACCTGACTCCAAATCAATGCTTGAAAAGTATCTTGATTTCCCTAAATTTGACAAAATTATATTCGTATCCGGGATGAGATAGCGATCGGGAACAGTATGAGCATTAAATTTTTTGTAATCTATCACCATTCTAAATTTTGGTGAACCGTCGTCGTTAGTACCTTTTTTTGATACCACCCAAATGGGTGAATTATAAGGACTTTTACTAGGCCTTACAATATTTTCATTCAATAATCTTCCAATTTCTTTATTTACGAAAGAATTCACAGACAGAGGATATGGGTACTGTTTACTCCATATCGGCTTTTCATTTTCTGTTCGTATTTCCGCTCTTACATCTGTTCTAAACGGAAAACTTGTATCAATATTTGCGTGTTTTTCCACTATTCTCTGCTTTATTAAAATTCTAAATTCCTCAAGGTTTTTACCCTGATTTCTCCTTTCTGGAGTTTTATAAGCTCTTACTAAGTGAGAGTCTTCACTGTTTTCATCAAAACTTTCATTGACTGCCTGATCTGAACCTTTTTCAGTTTTCATGGAATAGTTATCCCTTATATTACCTGAATATTCATCAGCTATTGCTTTAGGATCTTCAGGTGCCAAAGACAAACATTTATATGGCATACTTTTACCGGTAAATCCCTCGGTATATGCTGTAGAAATTTTCTGATCCAAAGTGTTTATTTTATAATTAATTTTTTTATTATTTTTTCTTTTCTTATTGCCGGTATTTTCTTCGGCGGGCGCCTTAGGATCCTTCTGTCTCAAGGGGTTAAAATTTTCTTTTTTCTCATTTTTATTTTCATACTTTTCTTTTTTGTTGCAGGTACTATCATCTGCTGGCACCTTAGGACCTTTTTGTCCCAAGGGGTTAACATTTTCTTTTTTCTCTGAGTTTACTCTTTCTTTATGGATGTTAATATTCATACTTTCATCCCCCTTTTCGTTCTCATATTTTGTTTTGTAAATTATTTTGTAGCTACGTATATCGATACGGGCTTCTATTTTCTTTAAAAAATTATATCCTAAAAGGATGTCCGAATCCAAATTATCTATTTCATAGAATACTTGTCGAACTCCGAATAAATTTATTATATGGTAATTAATATTTTATAATAGAATAACCATTTACAGTTCTCACTATTTTATAAATGGCTAATTCATTTCTATTTTGATATACTCCCTGCTTAATATAACAAGAAGTTGCTCCGGTATCTACCAGTGCTTTCAATCCATTATTGAGTTTTTTATCATAAACTATGATGTAGGGGAGGTCGTTCCCCTTTTCCCTAAAAAATGTTCTTCATTTAAATTGTTTATTTTAGGAGTTTTTCCTTGCGGTCGAAAGCTATTATTACTTTCTCTTCGTCTCTTGAAGCCTTGCATATGTTGGTTCTGAGGCCCTGAACTTTGTTGAGTAGTATTTAACCCATTGCCTGAACTACTTGTCTGGGGTTTGTTATTCTGATTAAAATATCTGCCACCTTGTTGACCAAAAGGGTTGTAATTCTTATTGTATGACCTGGAGACAGATGGATCTACGTCCATTGGTTCTGGTTTTGGTACGTTATTCCTTGTTGGGAACCTCAAATTATTATTGGGATAATTTGTTGTCCTAGCTCTGCTTCTTTCATTTGCAAAATTTTTAGCAAATAATGCCCTTTGGTTGTTTGATTCTAGTTCCTGTGCTTTTGCCAAAGCATCAGGCAAATCCTGAGGATTGAGAGAAAATATTATGTCTCTTAAAGGTGCATTGAGACCAGTTACAAATATTCTTAAGGCATGATCCCTATTCTTTTTATTAAGTTCTTTGGCTATATCGGATGAGCTACTATGAGTCATTATTGTTTTATTTATGAGTAAGGTCAATTTTCTATTGACCAAATTATAATACTCGACAACTGTCATTGATCCCTGGCGTAAGACACTCAGTTCCTGTTCTATAATGTGTATCGGCCGTTTGTCTGAATAAGCAAAATCTAATCGCGCAATTATTGCATCAAAATTCAACACCGTACCATGATTGGTGAGCGTGTCATTCGCATCTTGTGTGATCTTGTTTCGCAAAATAGTAAGGGCTGCAAAGTATCTTCTACTTTTCCTTATATACAGGCTCATAGCATTATGTGCTGCCTCCCTCCAACTAACGTAAGAATTTAATTTCCCTGAAAAATCTGGAAGGGATTTAACAACATCAAGAGATTCTTGGCACTGTATATTTTCGTCAATAGACTCAGTCACATAATCCGTCACCCTACGAGTATCTATCTCAACTTGAGATCGTAATCGTTCAACTTCCTGCCTTAAATTTATTGTGCTCTCCGCAATCAATCTTGTAATTAAATCAACTGTTAAGTCAGCCATTTTTATATCTTATTCTTTTGTTCACTTTTCTTAAAATTTTTCTTAAATAATATAGGGCACTTTTCAATTTTATGATCCCCACTACATTAAATCAACAGTTAAATCAGCCATTCCTATATTTTATTATTTTGAATACTTTTTATTCTTTTGTTCACTTTTCTTAAAATTTTTCTTAAATAATATAGGGCACTTTTCAATTTTATGATCCCCACTACAATATTCACAATATAATAATTTTGAATATTTTATTTCACTGGGAGTATTCCCCATTTACTTATTATATGTATATGGTATAACTTACATATATAATTTTTTATCTTCGGTGCATTTGTGTCTCCTCTTCTGCGAAGAACGTGCTGCGCCAGGAAAATGCTCGCTACAAGGAGCGCTGCCAAATCGGGCAAAAATGTCTTGTCGTTTCTATCACGGGGAGTTGCTGCAAAAGCTGCAAGCCAAGCCGCTGCTGGTGTTAATGGCAAAATTGTTGCTGTTATTGTTCTTTGCTATTGAGTCGCTGTTGGTAACTTCGCTGAAGCTGCTTAGTTGAACCGGAGCTCGATGCCTGCACTGCGATCACTTTTAAACGCTCTGGAAGTGGAGAACAAGGCCCTTTACGTTGGGCGCCAATTATGTTTTTCCTTACTGGAATAACAATTTTAAAAAAAAAAAAACGTGCTTCAGTTGAAGACGGAGTAAAAACTAAACTTTATTCTATAAATTCCCTTATTTATATCTTTACAATTTGTTTACTTAAATCTATGTGTTTCACAATGATGGTTTGGCATTGCATCAGCCTGGTCAAAGAAGATATCAATTTCATTTTCAATTAATTTTTATTACGCAGCAGCATAATGCTGAGCTGGCGGATTTGTAAGATGCAAAATATGTTTTCTCAATTGTGTTTACATTTAGCATTGTAATGGGGTAAGTGGTCTGCCGTTAACTTGCATATATCTGCAAGGTAAGAAACTTACTCTCAAATTAGAGTATTTTCAGGTTACTGTACACACAATGCTGTGCCTATGAATGTGCGCTGGATTTCTTGAGAAGATTTAGGGAATCGTAATATTTCTTTCTGTGGCAAGTTCACATACATACACACATCATATATACTAATATATATGCGCATATGAATATAAATTCCCATATTTTAATTTGCATATGCTATCTTCCTGAGTGCCTGGTAATGAATCAATTCTCTATGAAGGATTTGCTTTGGTTTGAAAGGAATTCATAAAAGTTTTACAGAAGATGCCTTAGGCAGACATAATAAATATACGTATATATTTTTGGATGATTTGTGCTTTCTAAGTCACATTCGATCTTAGCATATTTGTTTTTAATGATAAAGTGCCTGTAGCTAGCCTACAGCGTTAACATTATTTCTAATATATATAACCATGCATACATACAATTTCGCGCAATTTTCATAAAAAACCCAAAAAGAACAAATCTGTAAACATGCATACAAATCATATCACATCAAATGAACAAATCCATTCTGTACGCAAGCAAATGTAAGCTAATGTAAACTACATTTTTTCACACTTGTGTGTCACTCTCTCCCTCTCATTTCTCTCCGGCAGCCATATTAATTAATTTCCTACTGTTAACTTGTGGTAAAGTAATTTCTGAGTTGAATTTCTTAACCGTGTTTTGTTAGAGCCCAAAATGAGGAACGGGCCGGGACTGCGCCTTCTCTATGAATTTACGTTCTCTGCGCACACAGTAACCCATTTACTAACCGTTGCTTTGATGGCTGCAAAACGGAGTAGCTTAGCTAAGGGGTCAGAAGTCTCGTTACCCACGTTTCTCGAGGTTTATAGGACTCGACTACCCTTGATGTGGTTGGGGGGCTGTCTAAGGCCATGAGCGCAGCTTGGCTGTCGCTGCAGTCACGTATAGATCTGACTCTCTATCGGTTTTCCACAACAAAGTTCATCGCTTGTTGAACTGCATACTCTTCCGCTTGAAACACAGATGCATGCATTCCAAGAGCAAAGTGCAGTTTTGTCCCGCTGGATTCCACCTAGACCCCAGAGCCGGAGCCATGCTCGGTCCTGGAGCCATCCGGGAAAATGCGAAAACAGTGTTTGCCGAGCTCATTTTCAGAGTTTGATCAAAACTGAGCCTCCAAAAACACTACACTGTATCTCTTTTCAAGTACGACTCTTGGTCGCATGGAGTCAAGGGGCATGGGGAGAATCGTTGGATCGAAGTCCATGCCTTCTCTGTTTCCCAATGCCGGACAGGAGCCGTAGCAGTTCAGATTGTGTTTCAGCCTGCAGATGGCATTCAAGGCCACTCTTTGGAAGAAATCATCAAGTGGTGGTAGACCAATCAAAGCATCTAATGCCGGGGATGAAGTAGTCGGAAAGGCTCCAGTGCAACAGATGGCCACAGTGCGTTGAAGTCTCGATAAGGTCCTCCTGACTCCCACCAGAGAGAATCTACTCATCCGGACCACTGATGCATAGGTGATGATAGGTCTTATCATAGCCGCGTAGATCTATTGGACCTTGCTAGGAGAAAGACCACACGTTTTTCCAAAGACACCTTTGCACTACCAGAAAGCTGTCAGTTCTTTGGATGTGTTTGTTTCATCGTGTGATTTCCATAGGTGCTTACTATTGAGGATTACTCCAAGATATTTGATTTCTTTGGATAGGCGGATTGTGACTCCTTTTAGCTTAGGTCGAACGAGTCCATCAAGATTCCTCCTTCTGGTAAAGAGGACAATACCAGGTTTGGTGCTATTTGCCGATAGCTCTTTAGCACAGAACCAAGTGTCAATCATATTTAGATTTTGCTGCACTTTTCTAGAGATGTTCATAAGCGAAGGGCCCGTTGACAAACAGGCAACGTCGTCCGCATGTGTATGTGTGTAGTCTCCAGCATTATTTAAGGTAGTGAGTTGAGGATCGATCACCATGCACCAGAGCAATGGAGACACCACACCGCAGGGAGCAACCTCTATTAGCTCTGGATAACACCAGCAGATCTTCGTCTGCTTGCACCGTGACGATTCTTTAGCCTAGCATTTAACGACTCCAATTCATCAGCACCCGGTCTACACCATGTCTACTGGCAGAGCTGCCTATACTGTCGAAAGTGACATTATCAAAAAGATGTCCATGGCATAGTCCCTCCTGTCGATGGCCTGCTCTATCCTAACAACAAGGTTTTGCAATGCCGACTCGCAGGATTTTCTACTTTGATAGGCGTGCTGAAATAGAGAGAGTGGGCGAATCTTCAGCGACCTCTGACGCATATGCAACTCCACTAGCCGTGCGAGACTTTTCAGCAAGAAAGAGGTCATGCTGATGGGTCTAAAGCTTTTGGGGCTGGTGCAGTCATCTCTTCCAAACTTAGGGATGAAAGCGACCCTCACCATCCTCCAAGAGCGTAGTATATAGACCAGTGCCAGGCATGCAGAGAAGATTTTCTTCAAGGCTGCTGTCACGGACTCTGCGCCTTCCTTCAGCATGGCAGGATATATGCCATCTGGTCCGGGCGACTTGTAGCCGCCAAAAGATATGTTACCAAATCGAATGGCGGCCTCATTCACCGCAGATCTTGGAACGAACCAGTCATGCCGAGAAGGTGTAGCAGCTCTGACAACCGCCTCTATCAATAAGGGCTGTTGCCGGCCGACGTTTATCTGATTACTTGGCAAGTGAGAGTCCATCAGCATGCTGAGTGTCTCACTTTGCTTCTCCGAGAAGTGACCTTCAGGTTTCCTATGTAACCACAGCTTTGCAATTGTTACAAACGTAGGATGTGTGCCCTTGTTATAAATGTTTAGCCAAAAGGTGGCGATAAACTCGAATAGCCGACAACCCCGTCCATTGCACTTGCTGCTGCCCCAGATTGTATGGTGGGCATTAGCATCGCAACATAGGACAAGACCCAGATTGCGCCGCTCACAGAACCTTACGTGTCTAGTGGCTTTCCTAAGTGGTGGCCCTTCCAGAGCATCGTAAAGCAATTAAACGGATGCTATCACAAACTTCGACAATCAGCGTCTAGCCACATAACACACCTCAACCGCTACCAGGTCATGACAACAGAATTGCTCAAGAACGGTCACAGTGAGAGGGTATGATACTATAACACCAGTCCTAGGTCTATTCGACGCATTTAAGCCACAGAGGCAGGCCCTAAAGACCCAGGGCTCTTGCACTGTTGTTATGTGGGGTAATGTGTGCAGCTGGGTAAGCCTTCTACTTAGTAGGGCGGTAGCAGCTTTGGAATGCTGCGGGACGGTAACTAGAGGAACCGTCCGAGCCAATCATCTGGGAAAGACTTGGAAGCTGCCCGTCCCAAAGAAGAGACTCAGACGGTTCCCGTACCGTGAACCCATGATATTAGCACTGGCCTCATCTACTCGCACCACAAGAGCATCCCCTTCCTTTCCTTTCCGGTTTTTGCTCTTGGTGTACGAGAGGACTCGCCAAAGCCTCATGCTGATGCCGTGTTCTGGGCTCGTTGACAGGATAGGACATCCGCTGTAGACAAATCTGGATCCGGAGTCCAGCAGATGGCCTTCCTGAGAGGTACACTCTCTTCGCTGTAAAGCGCGAAGCGAGTGGTCCCCATTGGGGCACATTATTGGCCACGGTCCTGATAGATACGCGAACGTCACCCTTATCGTTCCGTCCTTTGTCTCATAGCCCTTCGCGTTGGCTTCAGGACCGGAGGCAATAACCTGACGCATCAGTCGACTTTTGCAGTATTTGATTTCTGCATCCGTCAGCTGATGGTCAGGCCCAAGTTTACCAATCACAGCCACAGCTCGTGAGCCAGCAGCCTTCTCGCTATAGGATGGCTTAGACGCACCATTGGATGTGCTCGGGCGAGGGTCCATCTCCCCATTCCCCACTGACGATAATTTCGCCGGGCAGATAGTTGTGCTGATCTTTTTGTCCAGGCGCCGATAGGGACATGGCTCAGCAGAAGCTTTTGATGCCACATTGACTGGCCCTAAGACCGCGCTCGTACCTTGGCGAGTCGAGGCTCGGTTATTAGCGGCAGCTGAAGGGCAGGGAGGTGTACTGCTTTCAGCTACCCACCTTCGCCGCTTACATCGAGAGCGAGACAGTTTGGGAGTGCCCGTGCCCTCCGAGGATTCGGTAGCTTCCGTGGGTGTCATTTCCGCCGACCGAGGAGCCTTGAGCCTTGCGCCCCGCTGTCTTGTCTTCCTGCTTGCAACGCTCTTCGATTTCCCGGCTTCTTTGGGTGGTCGTGCCGCCACCGAAGAGACCTCACCACTCAGGCCCTCCGCAACAGGGAAACGCTTTTCAGACTCTGAAGAAGAGGAGATTGCAGTAGGAACCCCGTCTCCTCCCGGATGCGCTCTCGCTCATAGAGCTAAGAGATTTGGTTTATGATTGGGGCCTCCAGAGTCCATGCCCCTGCCGCCGAAGTGGGCGGATTGCCACTTGTGTATATTCCACCTGGAGTAATATCATTTGTGTTGTCCATTACCAAGGATGGTTTTTATTCGGGACTCCTCCCTAGCTTGTTTGGTTCACGGATGGCACCCTGATTCTACGCCAACTTTGAATCATCACAAAAGTGTTGAACCCACCCCATCAGGGAAGGCCACTCGTGTGATATCAGGGCTTCCCTACAATATTAAACTCCAGTACTCAAGGGTTGCTATTTAGATCGGTTTGAAGTTCCTTATTACGAATAAACAAGCAACGACCGTCTCCGTGCAGAGGGACGGCGACTGGATTGCCACTTAGTAACCAGAGTGCGGCCGTTCCTGTTTCGCCCTCTAACCAGGCTCTCTTCGCGATAAATCCGTACTGCTTGCTGATAAAAATCGCATCTAGCGTCTGCTGTATGACTTCTATGCATGTTTGCCTGGAGTTCCCTCGTAACTTTTTAGCGACCCTAGCAGGGGGTCGGTGCGGTCGGCTCTACTCAGTAAATGCAATTGGTGACACTTTGCATTCTTGTATTTTGTTCTCTGGTTTCCCGCATCGCATGCACGTATCGCTTTTACCATGGCCAGTGCAGTTTGCTTGTGTGCGCTCGCGATAACACCCCTTAATTTGTTCCCTCCAACCCCCTCTGCGGAGAAAACCATGTACTGTTTCCGCGCGCTCGGCGCTGTTATCCTTATGTGTATCTGTTCCTCCTGGTTGGTGAGCAGTTTCCGTACTGCTTCTTTCACCTTCACCTTGGACGTGAAGGAGTCGAGATCTCCGATCTCAATCGTAGAGCTTGGCTTTAACTCCGCGATGGAAGATGTGTCCTGCAAAGTTGCTCCCAGCTGATGCACGCATTTTGGCGTAACATTGTCTCCCCTACCAAACTTTAAATTTTTGTATTTGTTTTCCTAAGGAACCTTACTTTAACTGACTCATCAGTCGTAATCTTTGCTCGCAAGTCCTTCAGGACATCTGAATAACTATGGCCTTCTGCAATGTTCTTAAGGGGATTCAAAAGCGACCTTGTGTCTTCCGCTGCCTTTCACCAACTTCTGCAGTTCAGCGTTACATCCAGCAGCTCAGCCATTTTTGATACTCCAACTTTGACCTCGTTGCTGATGTTCTTTTGATGTCTGAACGCCTGCTGCATAGAGCTTATCACCAGCTTGCATTGGGCGATCGCTTCTTCCTCCATTCTCCTCAGTTTTTAATCAGCTCAAGCCAAGCCAATTGCGTTGATGGACGCGCTTTCTTTTGTGGCGACTGTTATGGTATTGCGATTTGCTGGGACGGAGTGAAGAGCTGTTCTGCCCCTGCAAGTGTGCTGGTTAGCATATACTGTGTCGGTTGTAGCCCTCCAATGCTGGTACTGGAGGCATTCCTGAATGCTGATCTTATTGCGCCCGTTGCCGTTTGCGGGGCTATCAGCTTTTGCATTTTTGATCGCAATGTGGGCTGATCCGTTTTCAGTTGCATTCAGAATTGGTACGTTCCTTGCCGGCGTGGATTTTAGCAGTAATCTACTTGTTGTTCTTTGCTTCCTTCTTTTATTTTTTCCCTAGGTTGTTTGTTTTTGATTTTGCTTTTCAGTACTTTAAAAAGTCGACTTCAGACCGCTATCCTCACACGAAATCGCAATTTCCCTAGGTGTCCCCATGGATATATATGCATGGCTGACTCAACGCCTCATTAGTAATATAGTTCAGAGAGCCCAGAAACTAGTCAGGAGCTCTCAACTGAGCCTACTCTCTTATGCGTATGTATGTATTCTTTTCCCCGACCCGCTGGGGATTACTAGATAATATAAAAATAATAATAAATTATTAACTCTTATAAATCGAGATTAATAAACAATTATTAATTATTTGATCAACCCTGATAGACAAGGTACAATGAATAAAGTTTTCTTTTAAATTAGAATTCTTCAAAATGTTTCAATATTCTTTCACAATGTGATATAAATTAAATATTATTAAAAATGAATGAAACAGTATTTTATATAATTGCTTTTAATAGATTAAATAAATTTAAAAAAATATTAAATAAATATTCAATTTATATTGATTTGCACAAAAATCTTTTCAATGTAAATGAAATAATATACTTTATTTAGTAAGCTTTAAATTCTCATTCTCTGTAGAGACACTTTTCGTTTCATCTACTATGTTACGATTTAACTTACTATGTTAAGAGCGACGGGCGATGTGTACATATTTTAGAGCTAAAATCAATTTATAATCTTTAAAAGTTTACTATCAATTCCACTTTCGAAAACAGTTTCTAATTTAAATCCATTTTAATAATTTGATTTTAACCCATCTCTACTTATACATATATAAACCATACCTCAATAACGATCGTATAAAACTAAAAAACAAAGTTAAGTTAGGCACATCGTGGATTATCAATTACAGGACAGGTTCCTCTGAATATAAGAAGAGCATAACTATTACTGCCGGCGGCCGCCGTTGCCGAATGATTGGTGCGTGATTACCATACGGAATTCACAAGAGAACGTTGGTTCGAATCTCGGTGAACCACTAAAATTAAGAAAAATATTTTTCTAATAGCGGTCGCCCCTCGGCAGGCAATGGCAAACTTCCGAGTGTATTTCTGCCATTAAAAAGGCTCCTCATAAAAATATCTGCCGTTCAGAGCCGGCGTGAAACTGTAGGTCCCTCCATTTGTGGAACAACATCAAGACGCACACCACAAATAGGAGGAGGAGCTCGGCCAAACACCCAAAAAGGGTGTACGCGCCAATTATATATCTATACTAATATTATAAAGAGGAAAACTTTGTTTGTTTGTTTGTTTGTTTGTTTGTAACGAATAGGCTCAAAAACTACTGGACCGATTTTAAAAATTCTTTCACCATTCGAAAACTACATTATCCAAGAGTAACATGGATTACATTTTATTTTGGAAAAAAATAGGGTTCCGTAAGATATTTGGATTTTTCGGACACAAACTGAAAAAAATCTTATATATAAAATAAAGTCAACTTTTTGTGTGTGTTCGCTAACCGGCCGTGTCTGCACCGAATTAAACCAAACTTACACACAATGTTAAGAAGGTATTGAAGATAGTTTCCGTATAGTTTGGATACCTATTGGTGGATAGGGCTCGAGATATAGGTCAAAACGTGGACCAGGGTAACCTTCGGATGTGTATGTACAATATCGGTATCAAATGGAAGCTGTTGGTGAATGCTTTAGTTCAGAGTATTTTTCATGCCGCTCCGTGACTGGGGTCTCGAGATATAGGTCAAAACGTGGACCCGGGTAACCTTCGGATGTGTATGTACAAAATGGGTATCAAATGGAAGCTGTTGGTGAATGCTTTAGTTCAGAGTATTTTTCATGCCGCTCCGTGACTAGGGTCTCAAGATAGAGACCAAAACGTGGACCCTAGAATGTGTTTGTACAATATGAATATCAAATTGAAGCTGTTGGTGAATGCTTTAGTACAGAGTATTTTTCATGCCGCTCCGTGACTGGGGTCTCAAGATATAGGTCAAAACGTGGACCCGGGTAACCTTTGGTTGTGTATGTACAATGTGGGTATCAAATGAAAGCTGTTGATAAGTGCTTTAATACGGGGTAGTTTTCATACCTATTCATGTCTAGGGTCTCGAAATATATGCCAAAACGTGGACCCGCCGTGTCTTTGCACCGAATTAAACCAAACTTATGCACATTGTTAAGTAAGTATTGAAAATGGGTTTCGTAAAGTTTGGTTGTAATTCGGAGCAGTGGCAACGGGTACAGCGTTCTTTTGAACCAGCCAAAATGTCGCTTACTTTTTTAACGCTTGGGGCGGAACTGAACTGTCAAATTGACAGTGTGAGTTACAATGTATCAATATTTCTTTCTGATTTGGATGCCATAAGGAAAAAACGTAAGTGCAACATGTAAAAATTGTTTGTGAATTTTTTTGGAGTGGGTTTTGGAACAGTGAATAATTTCCTACGAAATTTGAGAATTTAATGTGAAATCCGAATGAAATTATGTGTTCGTGGAAAAAACAATTTTTTTCGTTTTTTTTTTTTTGAAAAATATAAATGGATAATGGTTAAAAAAGCTCCAATGCTTAATAAAACATATAAATTGAAACGAAAAATTCATGGATGATCAGGAAAAAAGACGATTGTTTATTCATATGCGTTGATTTGAAATTTGAAAACAATCTTCTTTTTTCCTGATTTTCAATTTATATTTTATATTTACTCAAAAACAAATAGAAAAACAAAAAATATTGTTTATGCTAAAGCGCTTGAATAAAGAATAAAGAAATAAATAATATGAAAACCATATCTTTTCTGTTCTAAACCATATCTATTCTATTTTAGTGTGCCCAGAGAAGGGGGCCGGGTTTGCTAGTATATTATATATGTAATATATATATTATTAATAACATTTTAAATAATAGGGTGTCTTATCCTAGTTTATTTATAAAGTTTACAAGTTTCAATAAAATTTTAATAAAAGTGAATAGTTTTAAAATTTCTCCCAATAAAACTATACAAATTTTATTTATACAAAATTTAACTTTCACCAAAAAGATTTTATTTGTATGATATAACCGCGGCTGCTGGCATAAATTTAGCCAAACTCTCTTTTAGATCATCGTCTTAACGAATTCCGACTGGGAATTTATACTATATCATTACCTTTTGGTAGGAATCCGCGAACTGTGGGCTGGGACAGGTATGGTGAGCTTTTAACAGAGCGAATACTTGGTGGAACGCTGAACTCTCGGTGCAAAAAACTTCTTAATAAAGCCTTAAAAAGCCAAACAATAGTAGACATGACCAATCATCGACTTGCACAGAGAGTATACAAGAAAAAAATGAGGCAAACCACACTTGAATCTTATAGAAATTTCTGTAGTGCAGTCGAAGAAACGAAGGAAACAGCTAGACTTTGTATGGTCCTTCAATTAAACTGCTCAGTAAATCTGGATTCCATTCGTAAACCTGACGGTTCATATATATTACCATCACAATGACGACGCGTAAGAGTAGTATTTATTGTGAAACCAGGAAAAGATGACTATATTCTAGCTAAAAGTCTTAGACCAATCAGTTTACCTTCATTCTTGTTGAAAAGTCTAGAACGAGAAGTAGAGAAATATATTCGAGTGAGGGTATTGCCGAGAAGTGGTTATCAACATGCTTATCAGAGTGGAAAATCATTCACAAGATAACATTGAAATCATACACATGATTCATCCTTACACGATCGTGTTAGCAAAACCGGGCTGGAAGCTGAGTACTCGATGGGCGTGTTCGTGGACATTGAGGGGGCTTTTGATAATGTCACTTTTTACTCAACATGTTCCTTCTGACAAATGACAAGGAATTAATCAAACTACTCTAAAATGGATACATTCCATGATCTCTGAGAGGCTGCCAACCGCTGGTGAGAACAGTGACGAACTAATTATCGCCAGGATGTTCTGTCTACTCTGTTGTGGTTCTTTGTCGTAGACTCTCTGCTAACGGAGATGCTACACGGATTTCATGTCCAAGCATATGCGGACGATGTCTATGCGCTAGCATCGGAAATTGGATGGACTTAGCCTTTCAGCACTGAAAGGTGTGACACTCAGTCTCTCTGAGAAAGTTAAATATCTATGAGTAATCTTGAATATGAAACTGACTTGGGAAACACATGTTTCGCTGCAGGTGAATCGCGTATCACAAAGAAGTCTTCTCTGAAAAATCAATGTAGAGTGCATTCAAAGAGTTTTGACGGATACTTTCTTTACCGATGAGTCCAAGGATGAAATAGGTTCTCGAACCGGATGGTACTTAGTTGATAGTAATAAGTATCATTACGCTTTGGAAGGAATGGCAACGGTTTCCCAAACAGAAATTTTTGCCATTCTGAAAATAGCAGAATAGATAATTGAGAGGAGATGGAGCAGGAAACAGAGTTGAGTCTTCAGTAGCAGTGTGACTGCGCTAAAGGCCCTGGAGAAGGGAAAGCAAACCTCAAATATTGTTCAAGAATGTAAGAAAAGGCTTAATTCTGATGCAAGACAGAATAAGCTTGTACTTATATGGGTTCCAGGACCCTGCGGTGTTCAATGGAATGAAATTGCCGATTAGTTGGCCAACTGTGGATCAGCGGTTCCTTCACAGGGACCACAGCCAAAAACTGGAATCAGTTCTGTAGGAATCATGAAGTAGATCAACGATTATGTCTGCAGTTTACATAAAGAGCGATTTTTCCCAGCGGGGGAAAAGAATACACCGGCGGCAAGGCATACTGCAAAAATTATTCGGATTAAACAGTCTAAGAGCTGGTGGAAAAATTATTCTATTACCTCTGTACAGGAGGCAGACGCCTCTCGAATTGGCTGACAGCTTAATGCCACATCCGCTCCCGTCTCACTAAAACGTTTCAGCTACCGACGAAACTGGAAGACGGCAGAAAAAGAAAGAGAAAATAGTGCCGCAAAAAGTGTAACCAAAGCAACACTCGCTCACAACACACAAACATAAATGACGAAGATGGCCAATGGCAAATTGTTGGGGAAAAAAGAAGGCGAATCAGAAGTGCTGCTGAAGTGTGTCCAAAGACTGGTCCTAAAGCAGCAAAAATTGAAAAAGAGATTCAATCGGAAGCACTTCTAATCAGCCAGCAGAAAGACAAAGCTACGAGGATGTTCTCAGAAACCTCCGTAACAAAATAAAGCCTGGCGAAACTGTAGCCGAAATAAAAGCCGTTCGTAAAACAAGGGCGAGAGCAACACTGGTTGAACTAGAAAAATGTGAGCAGATCACGCCCACCTTCTTCAAGGCACTAAAAGCCACTCAACAGGGATCAGCTGTTATTACTGACTTTAAACCGAAAATTGCGGTAGAGATACGAGACTTAGATTCTCTTACTACAAAGAAGGAAGCGGTAGAGGCTCTAAAGACGACCCTCAATATAACCACGGAAGAGATAGGCGTAAACTTATCAGCACCAAACAGCGGAGAGCAGGTTCGCGGTTACGTGACTTCAACACAGGAGAAAGCTGACATTCTCTTCAATAAGTCGCGCACAAAAATTGGCTGGGGGAACTGCATAATGCGACCCCAGCTAAATACCAAGCGTTTCTTATTTTCAACATGGAATTGTAAAGGTCCTGACAGAAGGGGCCAGGGTCTCTGTCTTATATGTGGCGAACCGGGCAATAAGCTCTAAGAAGATATAAAAGTCAAAATGTAAAAAGAATATATGTATGTACTACAAGCAAACATGCACAGAAGCAAAAGCGGAGTGGCATGTATCAAAGCTTAACCGGGAAGTGCTAATAGCCACCGTTGATACAGATTCCCACGGAGACACAACACTTAAAAACGCCATACAAATGTTGAGAGCTAAAATACGCCTTATTAAATAAGGCGAAAAAACATAAAAGCTCTGTTCATTGGTGGACAGAGGAAATAGCCGAACTGAGACGTAACTGTTTTCGCCTCAGACGGAAATACACCAGAGCCAGACGAACCTAGCTCTGTGGGCGCAAAAGCATACAAGAGTGAAAAAGGCAGCTAAAGTCCACCATTACAAATAGCAAGAATAGAAAATGGGAGGAATTCCTGGCAGACCGAAATAGAGAGTTGGTTACAAGATTGTGGGGAAAAAACTGGTAGCCAGGATACCTACACCAGAACTAAGCTCGAGCGTGATTGACTACATCGTAAAAGAACTCTTTCCAAGTCACGAATCCGGAGAAGGTATTGAGAGCCAAATAAACGGTACAGAAGAGCCTCCAATATTAACCAGTGAGGAACTCCACTCAGATGCTAGCAAGCTGAAAAACAACAAGGCACCAGGGCCAAATGGAGTACGCCCAGAAGTCCTCAAGGTGATCGCAAACATGCGACCACAAGTCTTGTTAGACATGTAGAATGCTCGTCTACGAGAGGGAACTTTCCTAGAAATCTGGAAAAAGCAGCAGCTCGTGCTAATAAGCAAGGAGAAAGGCAACCCAAACCTCCCATCAGCATATCTGCTATTATCCAGCTCGACAAATCAGGCAAGCTCCTTGAAATATTGATCAAGCCTCGACTTGTCACAGCCACAGATAAGGCCGTAAGACTACCAGAAGACTACGCGGAAAGTCTACAATGGGGGCAATCGAAATTGTCATAAATAGCGTAGGAGCAGCCCAACAGGGCAGTATACAATCCAGAAGCTTAGTCCTCCTAGCCACCTTAGACGCAAGGAGCACTTTCAATAGCGTAAGATGGGCCGACATATTGGCCCCCTGAGAGCTAAGATTCAAAATTTCGACATACCTACAGTGTATAATGAGAAATTACTTACGAGACCGCAAACTCGTTTATCAAGCCCCAGAGGGTTCTCGTTGTATGGACGTCACATCCGGCCACGACTTGTGGAACATTAGTTATGACGAGATATTCAATATAGAAATGCCCGATGGCACACTTCTAATCGAATACGCAGACGATATCGCAGCAGTCCTCACTGCACGAAACTTTGAAGAAGCTAATAGAAGACTTAACCAAGCTATGATACGGATACAACCATGGCTAGATGAACGCGGACTCGAAATAGCTTAGCGAAAACGTAGCTAATACTTCAACCAAGAAACGGAAAATAATGATGGCTACCACGCTCTCCGTTCTCTTATACGAGCTGAACTGTCGGCAAATGCGCTAAAGGTAAAGCACCGATGCAAGGTCTTAACATCGGTACACCGAATGGTAGCCCTACGAGTTGTGTCCGCCTACCGTACAGTATTAGGGCCAGCTGTTGAAATAATAAACGGCTCAATATCGATAGACTTACTAGCTTTTGAAAGGAAAAAGTTGTGGACTCTAAAGAAAGAGGGAGTGGGAGAAAGAGTTAGCAAACATGCAGCGCGCGAAATAAGGGATGAGACGCTAAAGCTATGGCAAGATCTCAGGATTAATGAAAATTTCGGCCGATGGACGGCAAGACTAATAAAATACGTCGCCACATGGAACCGCAGAAATACCTGTTCAAAATAGGAAAATGCGAACACTTCACATGCATATACGGGGATGCCGCTAAAGATGATGCTGAATAAACAATGCATGCTTAGGGAATAAGAACGTCGAACGCTGAAAAATGCAGTCGGTGACATAACCACTGAAAATATAATCGACAATATGTTAAGTAGCGGGGAAACATGGGGGATCACCAGTGGTTTCGCAGAAAGAATTCTCCGGATAAAAAAGTGGGACCTAGACGCAGGGAAATAGGCATAGACCTTTGTAATGAGGAAAATGTAACGCCACTCTGAAGTAATGCCGAAGCGGTTCCAGAGTGGGCGACGGTTCCATACCAGGGAGAGATTTTCAGCCTCCGGACATACCATTGCTGCGATGGCAACTTTAATGATGCGTTCGGTATTTTCAACCCACTCATCCGCAACTGCTAAGTGTTTTGTGACAAGCCCGAATAGAAAACTGTCGGCCTTTCTTCTAAAACTTGGAAGAAAAGACGTTCGGCTGATAGTCAGTTTTATTACAGGAAACAATCCGCGGGGTCGACATATAACCATTATTGGAATCATTGAGGACCTGATTTGCCTGACTTGCTAAGGGGAGGCGAATAGCACTGAGTATTTGTTCTGTGTGTGTCAAGCATTTGCTAGAGCAAGGCTGCGAATTTTAGATTCCGGTGTCATGAGAACGAGTGAAATTGCTTCTCCCAAACTGGGGGATATTTTCAGATTCACCAAAGAATCTGGAAAATTGTCGCAGATCTAACTACTCTATGCTATCCTATCTATTGCCATATGTTACTCCTTTCCTCCTTGGTTATCTATCCTTTCACTTTCCGAAGCTGTAAATAAAATGGACTATAAAAGTGTTTTAGGAGTTACCAAATCTCACGGTGCTGCTTGGCTTGACTTCTCAAATATCAATTTCATATAAAATTACTACTTCAAAATTTTCTTGCTTTATAAAATTAATTACTGAGGATATAAACAATTAAAATTTACATATAAAATAAATCATTAATCGTAAATTTAATTAAATAATAACAATTAGTAAAGACGGAAATTCTGATTTAAATACAATATAAATTTCAAAATAAAATAAAATAAATTTTAATTTAACAATTACACTGCGTTACAAAAACGACCTATTTTTTGGTCCTATGAACCAAATATACTTTTTCGGAAAGGGGAGAAAAAATAAAAATACACGTGTATCGGCGATTTTCATGTACACGTCAGAATTTTTTTTTATGTATAAAACTAGCGACCCGCCCCGGCTTGGCACGGGTGCACAGCCGATACTAAATATATCTCTATTAGAACTAACTAAAGGACCGCCCGCAAAGCGCTAACTAAGTCTTGCTCCCGGCAAAAGTGTTCACTTCTGCCTGCAGTCCCGCAGTGCAACCTGTTGTTTTAGGATACATAACTAAATTATTGTAGAGCTTCTCTATAAACAACATTTGACGTTAAATTATTTTCAGCTAACAAAATATGCTGATGGTCGGGAGCCCCGACCCGTGATAAGGCAACGTAAAGTTGCCCATGCGTAAAACATTCTTTTCGTATATCAACTCCTACTAATTTGAATGTTTGGCCTTGTGATTTGTTTATCGTTAGTGCGAAAGACATTTTTACTGGAAATTGGAGCCTTTTGAAAGGTATTGGCAAATCAGTAGGGATCATGGGTATTCTTGGTATATGAGCTAATTCACCAGCTGCAGGGCCGGTGATAATCTTCGCTACTATTAAATTATCTTTTAGCTCCTTGATAAGAAGCCTCGTACCATTGCACATGCTGGGGGGGCTCAAATTTCTGAGAAGCATTATCGGCGTGCCAACTTTTAACGATAGTTCATGAGGTGGTAGCCCAGCGGGGTTCAGGGAACTTAAAAATTCCTGGGGGTAGTGCACTGCGTCCTCGATGTTAGTGACGGTGCCTATGGATTTATAGCACTTAACTTCACCCGGTACTTTCTGCATAATTAAATTGTTTATTTCGTTGACTGTTTCATTCCTGGGAGAAACTATTGCTCTACCACACAGCCAACGAAAATCATTTTGATCTAAGTTTTCGATGTCAGGATATATAGCATCTATCAGACTATCTAAATTATGGACTATTTGGCCTAGAGACTCATCCAAAGTAACCGCATAATCGGTGCCCAAATTTAAAGATGGAAAAATTCCTTCTCCAAGTTTCAGCAGCTGTTGTGGAAAGTTGCTATGCATATTTCCATGTAGATGAGCTCTCATATTGGTGCGCAAATTCAAATGTTGTACAGATGCCCAAAGGTGAGATGATTTTAAACATGCCTTCATAATATCTGCTCGCGTACCTCTGTTGACGACTGGAAGCGTTTGTCGGAAATCTCCAGCAAATACAAAAGTGATACCACCCATGACATCAGCAGAGCTTCGGAGGTCTCTTAAAGTACGGTCCACGGCCTCCACATGAGCTCTATGACTCATGGTGCATTCATCCCATATTACCAACGACGCGTCTTGCAGCAACTTACCAAGAGGCCCATTTTTCCGAATAGAGCATGTAGACCGTTGACCTAAAGATACGGATAGCGGGAGTTTAAACGTAGAGTGAGCAGTTTTTCCTTCGTTTAAGAGAGTTGCAGCAATTCCTGACGAAGCAACTGCAATCGCTATCTTCCCTGATTGCCGTATCTTAGCAAGTATCAAATTTGCGAGAAAAGTCTTTCCAGTGCCTCCTGGTGCGTCCAAAAAAAATAATCTCCACATGTTATTGTTCACGCTGTCCACAATAGTCTCATAAGCATGTCTTTGATCCGGTACTAATTTGGGCACATTGTCATTAACAAACGCTGTTAGATCATTTCTGTTATACTGTTGTACCATTGTGTCAATAGTATTATTCTGGGTACGAACGGAAGAAGGTAATCCAAAATCACTTAAATTTTTGTCGTTTAATTCTAGAAGTTTGTTTTCAATTTCAATTAATCCTTCACTATAAATGACTTCAGTGAAGGGTAAAGTGTTATCCTGATTCTGTTGTCTGATCCGATGTCTAATATCTTCACAGAACTGATCTTTGAAAGTATCCCATAACTTCAATGGTTCCGATGGTTGACAAAATAAAAGTATGACTACAAACAACTCCCTTAGTTTTTTTGGACACTGTGACAACGAAGCTTCGCTTAAAGTGTTTCTCCAATGGTCATCGTTTTCAAGTAAACCTCGGTCACGGCATGCTGCTTGATACGTCTCTTTGACAATACCGTTTACAGTTTTAAGGTATGCAAATGAGGTCGGACCGCGTACGTGGTGCAGTAGAATCCTAAGATAAAAACACTCTGATTGGGATGGATGTATCCCGTAGACTCTACCTAAATCGGCATCTTTTTGTATCCCCGGATGTCCAACTACATCTTCACCACGCCTCCTTCTAGTGAATTTATTATTTGCCCATGTATATTGTAGTATTGCGGGACTTCATGATACAGAAGAGTTTTCGCAAATTCATCTTCATTAAAGTGAAAAAAAATTGCCAGTAATGTGGTATTGCGTGGGTTTTGGACAATTTGATGAGCTGTCCCTGGTGTAAAATACACCCTTTGACCGTTCTCTAGATGAACGGCCAAATGCACTACAGTAGGATGCCGCTCGTGAATAGGAAATTCAAATAAGCGCCAGACAGCTTCAGATGTGCTTATGTATCTTCCATTTAAATAGTTTTCGACCTCATCGTGTGGGTTTCTAAGGCTAAAAGTTGCCTGATCTGAACCTTTATTTATATATTTACATATATATTTAATGGCTTGGACGGAGTGGCAATACTCCACGTTTATATGAGCATTAAAAGTCTTACATAGTAGCGGGGAGTATGGAACAATTATCTATCGTCACCATGTTGCCCCTGCCGTTGTAACGTAGTGCTCCGACCGCCATTTTCTGTATCGCGCCTACGATAAACTGGATACCCATCCTCTCCGGTCTGGGTGTCGTTAATGAAACGGCGAGAGTATTTTTTTGTGCAGACACCGTTCTTCATGCATAGTGCAGCTAAATTATGTTCTCCGCAGGGTCCATGTACCATATTTTTAGTTATAATGTCGTGTAATACCGGATCAATTTGTTGATCGGGTAGCTCCGCAACTATGACACTGTCGATCTCATCTGGTTGTATTTTAGTTTCTAGCCAGAACAGCAAATGACAATGAGGTAAACCGCGCTTCTGCTACTCTACACTTGCCATATAACATTTTACTTTACCGAATATCTGTTCTTTGACAAATAATTTGATGAATTTCTTCATTTTTAAATGAAACACACGTGAAATTATGTCATGACGGTCGAAAGACCGTTGTCCTGGTAGCAGCTCTGCTTTAATTTCAGGCCATTCGGGGTTGCATTTAAAAGAGACAAATAAGTCAGGTCTACCATACTTTCGGACGTACGTCATCGCGTCCTGCGTTTTCTCGTGCATGAAACGCGGAGAACCCGTAAATGATGATGGCAATATGACATGTTGACCGATATTTGATGGGTCAACATTTGCGTCATGATTTAAGGCATCTCTGAGATGGATGTAGTCATCAGCCCTCAGTCTTTGTTGATTCCGCGAAATATAATTTAATCTTTCCGATATCATTTTCGCCATCATGTCAAAACAATATTGACTAAATAAGTCTCTGTAATAATGTAACGGATTAAAAGAGTTAGCTCTAAACATTAATCTAAATGCATAAAATTGCATACACGAAACAGTTTTATTACGTGCAGAACCCTGCCGAGGAATAGTCAAATAATAACCGTCTTCACCTGTCACAAACATTACAGGATACTGTAGTGGATCATAGGACCGATGTAGCTCAGAAACTCTTTTGAGCTGTCCGTCTCTACCGTGTAAGACTATATCCCTGGGACCTTTGTCTTCATCGACCAAGAGAACGGCTACCTCGTTTACAGTAGGAGCATTGTATCTGCCTCTGTGTGCTGTCTGTGGAGTGCGATCAGAATAAATAATTAGCTTTAAATTATGTGATGAGTTAAGTTCTAAGTTTTGTTTAAAACTTAGTATATACACGTTATGATTATTCAAAGTGGTCTGTAATTCGCGAATTAAATCCATTTTTAAGATTGGTGCGATCCTTGATCGCAATGATAACTGGTCTGCAGCCGAAATAAAATATATTTGCAGGAACTGTGGGTTTTGGCCTGATGATGGTAAAAGGCTGCCAATGAGATGATACACCTGTCCTTCAATTTCAAAAGTGGGCATAAAATTTCCTTCCCTGATTTCTTTTTCGCCTAACGAAGTCATTTGAAAAATACTATTGTATTTACGTATGTTTGTTAAAAAATGACCAGATAATGGATGGTTATTAGTTAAAAGATTTTTTATTGGTTGAGGCAGCTCCTGAAGGTTAGGAAGACACACTTTACCTGAAGCACAACACATACCATTAGGTTCGTCCTCCCATTTCTTGGCAGAGCAGTTAGAGCAGATCTTATTCATGACTCCGATTTGGACGGACGCTTGTTGTGCATAATCAAGCTGCGGATCATATCTGAAAGCCAGTCTGTTCCTGTTAGCTAAAATTCGATTGCGCTCTCTATTTGTGGACAACTGCTGTCTCTCTGCTTGAGCTCTAAGTCGCTGCAAACGCTCGACACTCGACTCTCTTTCGCGCAACTGAGAGGTCCTTATATTTTGTTCATGAAGACGTTGGGAACGCTCCACCCTCGACTCTCGTGCACGTAACTCAGAGGTTCTCTGATTTTGTTGCGCAAGTCGTTGCGAACGTTCGACACTCGACTCTCGTACGCGTACTTGAGAGTTTCTCTGATTTTGTTCAGCAAGGCGTTGTGAACGTTTAGGTGAAGATTCTCCTATACGACGTATTTTTGCTGCTCGTGCTTGAGAACTATGTTTAGAAAGTTGAGACCTGGCTCTCTTAGGCATTTTCAAATGTTTAAGAAAATATTAATAGCGTGTAATATTCTAGCTCTGAAATGAACTGTTATTTAGCCCTGAAAAGAACTGTTGGTTAGCTCTGAAAAGAACTATTGTATAGCTCTGAGAAGGACTGTTGTTTAGCTCTGAGAAGAACTTTTGCGTAGGTGTAGTTTTAAGAACAAAATCTAAAAAAAATCTCATGAAAATTATTAGACTTCGCGCACGACCGCTGCGTAGGGAGCCGACCTCGCGTCTGAACCGCGCGGGTACCTTACTCATAGATCTAAACACCCCTCTCCCGCACGCGCACCCCTGGCCTTGGTGACGCTCACTTCGCAACGGGCCGTGCAGCAGAAATCGTAATATTTTAATTTCACCACAACTTCAAAACCAAACGTCCAATTTTAATCATTCACAGACCAAATATTATCAACATAAACTGTACTTATTGATGAAATAATTTATTTTGATAAGGATTAATAGCATGAGTAAAATAAACGCGTTTAAATGTAGTCCAAAAAAAAATTCAAGATTTTTAAATAAAAATGTGGTTGTTGTGCCTCACTCGACATAGATAGGTATAGTACGTCGCGGACTTTTTTGTAGATATTTATAAGATCTACAATTAATTATAACATTTTATGGTTCTATCTTTTGTAGTTTAGGCAGCGTACGCAAAATAAGTAACTTCTTTGGTTGATTTTTTTCAGTTTGTGTCCGAAAAATCCAAATATCTTGCGGAACCCAATTTTTTTCCAAAATAAAATATAGTCTATGTTACTCGTGGATAATGTAGCTTTCGAATGGTGAAAGAATTTTTAAAATCGGTCCAGTAGTTTTTGAGCCTATTCATTACAACCAAACAAACAAACAAAGTTTTCCTCTTTATAATATTAGTGTAGATATAGAGCTCGTAGTCCGCCTGTGTGAAAAGCTTTGGATAAATTTTTAACCCTTTTTCTGTGATCCAATCGCGCTGAATTTTTGCAGGCAGACTCGTGCAAATGTTTTTATTATGTAAAATTTAAAAAAAAATAATTTATCAATTCTCAGATTTTCTTGAATTTTTTTTTTCTAAAAAAAAAATTTTGTTTCTAAATTTTCGGCATAACTTGAAGGGACTCCAAATTTTTGAACACCTTATTAACCTTTAATTTATTGTTTCATACAACACACTCTGTGCCATTTGTGTGTATGTTACAGCTCCGGAAGTTCCGATCATCTGACAGTTGCGCTACTAGGCGACGTATACTTTGACAATTGTTTGAAGTTCTGTTGCGCGAAAACGTCTTTCTGTATATTTCATCTTACGAAAAATGCAGTGCCCGACTCGTAATAACTTTTGTTACGTTTGTGGCTTATTCGCACCAAGTAAAAATTTTAAAAATATTACGAAAACAGTGGTTAATTCGTTTCAGAAAATATTCAAGAGTGCTTATGTTCCTTACTTGTGGTATACTCCGGAAGTCGTGTGCGACTATTGCTATAGAAATTTATGCAAGTTTACTGATGGAAGGTCAACAATAAAGTACTCTGTACCAACAATTTGGCTACCACGTATGGAGCACTGCAGTGAACTGTGCTACTTTTGTGTAACTTTTACTCAAACTAAAGGGTACCAATACTTTCGCCGCAACAAAATTCGCTACGCTAATGTAGAATCGGTTATTCCAGCGGTTCTGTACTCACCAGAAGAACGTATAGCGGCTTCTATGGAGATTTTTGATGATGTTCCCGAATAAAGGGATGGAGTACCAACAGTAGCACCAACAATGCTATCAACATTTCTTGCATCGAATGCGAGATGCGGGAAACCAGAAGTATCGGAATTTGTACCAACACCCAGTGAACTTGGGACTGCAGTGGCACCTTTAGTAACGCAAGCCGACTTCAATGACCTTGTACGAGAAGGAAATTTGTCAAAGAGAACAGCCGAACTCTTTGCATCACGCTTTAAGCTGTGGAAAATAGTGGCGGCTGATTTTAAAATAACAGCCGCTCGTGATCGACATAGCAGTATTCCATATGACGAATTTTTTAAATTGCACGAAGATCGGGAAAAAAACCTGGCTTATTGTTGTGATATTGGATGTTTGAAAAAATTGGTTACCCTCATATTGCAGAGGAGTGTCGACTTTTCATCGACGCATCGGTCAACAGCCTTAAAGTAGTGCTGCTTCATATCGGTAACAAACATCCAGCTGTCCCGATCGCATATGCCAACAACCTCAAAGAAACATACGAAGGCGTGGAATTAATATTACAGCTGATAAACTACCAAGATCATAATTGGAAAATATGCTGCGATCTAAAAGTGGTCGAATTACTCATGGGTGTTAGCGTGGATTTCCAACCCAGCAGTGCTTTTAGTGTACATGGGAAGGTCGCAAAAGAGATCAGCATTACACTGAATTTAAGTGGAAGCCGCGAACATGCTACAAAGTAGGCGTAGAAAGTATAGAAAATCTACCATTAGTGCAGCCATCTCAAATCATTTTGCCATCACTACACATTAAGCTCGGTGTCGTATCAAATTTTGTTAAAAAACTGGATCGTGAGAGCGAGGCGATTGCAAGTTTGCGCCAAATTTTTCCGAAACTGAGCGGCGCAAAGATTCATGCAGGTATTTTTTTTACGAAGGCTTTTAGTAACTTTATTTTTTTAATGATGTGTATAATTTAAGGTGTTTCAGTGGTCCGCAGATAAAAAAAATAGTTGCAAGTTATGAATTTTCATCAAAATTGAATGCTATCGAACAACGTGCATGGAAAGGCACAGTTGCCGTTATTGAGCAGTTTCTTGGCAACAAACGAGCTGACAATTATAAAATTATTGTTGCAGAAATGATTTCGGCATATGGCGAAATGGGCATATTAATGTCGCTAAAGATCCATTTCCTTCACAATCATTTAGATTGTTTCCCTGGTGATTTAGGAGCTTGTAGCGATGAATATGGGGAAAGGTTCCATCAGGGCATTGCGGCTATTGAAAAGCGCTTTAAAGGACAAGACATTACGCATATGCTTGGCGAATACTGTTGGTCTTTTTGTCGGGATACTGACACAAATGCTTACAAACGCAAAAATAAGAGGCCTAAGTTTCTTTAAAAGCATTAAAGTTCTTAATGTAACAATTTTTAATTTTAATATAATAAAATTAATAAAAAAATTCGGGCTTTTATATCTCTATTATAATGCGGAGTGCAATACCTTTCTTTTGATACCCACATCGGATATCTCATGCAATTTTTTTTTTAATTCGAACAGGTGGCAACCCTGTGAAACATTGTCAGTGGCAACACCTAGGTGAAAAGTCTAGAAATGTGATACACTATCTGTGCGGCCAATTTCATTCAAATCCGTTAAGCTCATCCTGAGATCGTGTGGCTAAACAGATATGCATTCAAGAATTGCTCGTTTAAAGTTATGAAATATATTACAAAAAAAAAAATTGTGACGTGTCCATGAAAATCGCCGATACACGTTATTTTTATTTTTTATCGCCTTTCCGAAAAAGTATATTTGGTTCATAGGACAGAATGTGTGTAACGCGGTGTTATATTAATAATGTTTATTAAATATTACATTTTAAATAAATGAATTAAACAATTGCATTTTTTATTTAATGAAATAAATTATATTAGTATTTTTTCCTTAAAAATAAGTCCCTAATCAAAGATCCCTGATGCTATTCACAAAATATTAATACATTTTATTCAATAGGCAATTCCATTGAACTTAAATCCACGAGTTGTAAGAGATAGAATACAGATGGCAATGACAAATGTACTGACAATTGCAATGACAACTTAAATAGTAATAGATGATAAGCATGGTGTTATTAATGACCAAAATAACTTCAACACTGGTAGCAGAGCAAGGTTTCGATCCTCTTTATTCAATAGACAATTTATGTGATTTTACCTTCACGAGTTGTAAATCAAGACAAAGGAATATAGAATAGAGATAACAATGCAAAATCTTAACAATTGTAATGACAACTTAAATTGTAATGACAACTTAAATAGTAATAATACTAAAAATAGTAAAAGCTAGCTAATGGTTTTGTCATCACATCCGCAAGTATCTCATGCGCCGATATGTGTGCAAATGTAAATAACCCTGTACTGACGAATTCTCCAACAAAGTGGTGCTTTATGTGTCGATGGGTTTGGTCCTCAAATGATAAACTGGATCACTCACCAAACATTGCATTCCTCTATTATCTATAAATGTACATTGTAATATCAGATAACTTTTTAGTCCCAAACTCGAGTAAGAGACTGCGTAGATAAACTGCGTCTTTAGCTGGTTCTGCCAAACTAACGTATTCGGCCTCTGTTGACGAATGTGCGACGGAACATTGTTTTTGTGACTTCCAGGTAATGGGTGCATTGCCGAGCAAATATAAAATCGACGATCGGTTATGCAACCACCGCAGTCAGCATCAGTCTAACCTACAAGCGGAAACGCGGTCCTTTGACACACCAAACCTTTATTAGCCGTGCCAGCAAAATACCATTAGACACTTTCGACGGATCATTTAAGAACTGCTCTAATCTTGCTTCAGGTGCAAACTTTCATAGTAAATGATACCTATTTTGAATTTGCACAATAGCGAAATAATTTTCGCGATCGTTCTCTCTTTCCAGTTCGCAGTAATTTTGCCGCTCCCGGTGCTCTTTTCATTTCTTTTACATCTTCCTGTACAACAACAACATGTTCACTGCTCGCTACACTCTGGTTATTTGGATGACGTGCGAACTCTATGCTTTTGAAATGTTATTATCTTCTAGAACTATTCGCGATAGCAGCTCATTAATAGCGCGAGTTGGGGGAGAAGAAAGCGGGTGTTCTTCTTTTATAAATCAGACGTCACGCGCACATATAATTTAACCCTCTTTTGACAACCACACTCTATAACTTCGTATAAACACGCCTTCAAAAGACCTGGGAGCAAGTTTACTTTTAGTAGCTACTTTATCTAGTACCACTCCCTTAGATCCAAATGCCCTAAAGTAATTCATATTGGGTTTTAAATTGCTTAAACATTTATAAGGCGTCTTGCCTTGTAAGTGTCTCGATTGACATTTGTTCCTTATAATGATAAGCAGTCGCCTCAGCTTCCGACCAAAAATTTCGATGAATACCGGATTGCAGCAAAACACATTTAGTCATGTCGAGCTTTATCCTGTTCATCCTGTCTGCAATACCATTTTGCTCAGGTGCACGAGGAATGCTCAATCGACATGCAATACAAATCAGAAAGATACATATCAAAATCATTTTTTACATACTCTCGCTCATTATCGGACTGCAAACACTACATCTTTAACCCTCTTTGCCTTTACATAAATTGGTGGTATATCTTAGAAGTCTCAAAGACACCAGAGTTCTCCCGTAATAAATATATTTCGCATATTTGACAATTTGTGAACTTCACCAAAATCTGATAAAGTAACTACATCATCATGCATCAACCTTGATAAATCCATCGCGTGTAGATGGCCCAAACAACAGTGGCATTTCGGAGCTCTTCGTTTGGGCAGCAGCGCACTCGCTGTTTTCACGGACAAAGAATAAATTGCCCGGCGACCTGCAATCAAAGTTTTAGCGCCACTTGCACTATAAACATAAGCACCTTCTTTAAAAAATATCATTCTGTGCCCTCAATCGGTAATTATTGCCATCAAAATTAAATTTATACGTAACTCGGGCACAAACAACGTGTTCTGAAACTTAATATGCCGCTGACCACATTCACTTGATACTGACAACTGCACCACGCTTTTGCCTTTCACATCTGCACAAGCCTGACTTGCCAAATTGGGCTTCGCTTTTGACGTAGGTATTTTTGATCATCCTAAACTTATACGAAACATTCATTCCTCTTTTACTTTTAGATTTTTACCACCATTACACGTGGCTTTGCAGTCATTGGTATTACTGTGCTGCTCGATGATTGCTTCGTTGTCTTCAATTATTATATTTTTCCTTTAAGCACTTCACCGGTTGGAAGTGAAGCGCGATACTTGAAGACACATCTGAAATTCTCATAAGTAGACAGCAAGTTGTATAGCAGCATAAGCGACGATCTCCATTGATCTGAACGCTCATACTCTCCAATTTGTCTACGGCACCGAACAATCCCGCAATATACTCTTTCACGTCTTTGCCTTCACTCAACTTCTGTTGGTTGGTTGGTTAAAGTGATGATTCATCTACAATACTATTAGCGTTGCCGCACCATTTTGTTGTCACATCCTTGCTACCAACTCTTTTAAGGGTTATTTTACAGCATGAGTATGACCAGTCTGTGCGGTTTAAGAACCCTATTAGGTTGTTGGCGCCTAAGGCTGACAGTTGTTCGCGACTCTAGAACAATGGTTTGCCAAGGGTAAACATTCTCCCCTTCCACAGAGAACGTTTATGTATAGGGAAGTCTCACGAGCTACGAATAGTGTGATTTGTCAAAAATTAAGTGAAACCGCGAAGACTTTTTCACCTCGACAATTAGACAGCGGGGAACTTCTTAACAGAGCGAATTATGTACATGTACATTGGCTCTGCTCAGTTTTTGGTTTCTGTATGAAATCAAACTGACGAATGCCGACGGCATTTTGCAGGGGATTTGCTTGTGCATTTCTATGTTCCCTTGATAAACGAAAATATATTCAATTTATATTTTCAACCAAATACAATGCAAATAAAGATTTGAAATTGTGCGCCAACATTTAAAATCAAAGTAACTTAAATGTTGCTTGATTTTATTTAAAAAGAAGAATTGAAACAAAATACATTATAAAACGACCTCACATTTTGTTGTGTGCGTTTTAGTAAATTTCATAAAAATGTGATGAAAATTTTTATTAAATTTTCGAGTCGAAATTAATTTTAGACTAGAATTCATAGAGCTTACAAATGTTGCTCAATATATAGGTACATGTGTAGTACATATTGTGTACATATATTATGTTAGTTATGTTTGTGCAAAAGTTCAATTGCATGTTCAATTCTTATAGCGTTATATAGCATGTGCATACGCACTGCAGCAATCATAACCTAAATTTTTTTCAATTTACATTTTACTACAGGGAATAATATACATATGTATGTTTGCATTTTCTAGATAGTATAAAACTTTGAAATTTAAAATAAATAAAATAAAACTTCAAAGAAACGTATTTGCATATATGGGACTAAGTTCAATTGCGTCTTTAATAAATATAGTGTTGCACGCATATGTAAGCACTGTAGCAACCACGACCTACCTCACGACCATCGCCTTATTATATTTCATACAATAATTAGGGGGTAAATATCCTAATGATCAAATTCCTGCCTAACAAATGCTAAAACATACCAGAGAACGTTAAATATAGAGAATTCTCACGAGCTACGAATAGTGTGAATTGTCAAAAATGAAGTGAAACCACGAACACTGTTTCACCTCGCTCAACTCGAAGGCGGGGAAGTTTTTAACAGAGCTGATTACAGCGAATTATGTAGAAGCAGAGAATGTTAATGCAATGAGAAGGTGCAAATGTTACTGTGAGCTTTTTTTAGTACAGTTGAGATTTGAAAGATTTGAAGTAAGGGAATTTAGCACACTGAGTTTATAGACACCTCACTGACTTTTGCCCACACAAAAATTAGAAACACCACACATCTTTCACCTCAACACACAACACATTTCTCACCTCGACATTAAACCAATTAAATTTTTACTGTTTTCGTATTTTTGAAATAATAAGCGAATACGTAAAATTTATTACATAATTTTTTTTTTCAATTACATTAAAAAAAAAACGATTTAAAAAAAAAAAATGTATAAAAAAAAGTTTGCGCCGGGAATTGAACTCGAGTCTAACATGTGGCGAGGAAAAATAGGCGGTGCGTTTATTTCTTCGACTGCTTATTTTTTTACCATTTTGTTACTTTTGAAATGATAAGCAGATACATAAAATTTATTACAAATTTTTTTACGACTACATTAAAAAAAAAATTTTAAAAACGAAAAAAAAAACAACTTCCACCGAGAATTGATGGCGAGTCAGGTGGGGAGGATAAATACGCAGAGCGTTTATTTCTGCGCCTGCGTTGTGAACAAAAGGTTTTGTGCATGCGCGCGACGCGAATAAATTTTAATAAAGTTCTGAAAGTAATTCATGAAGTTTTTCATTACACACATATGTACATAAATGAACGTATACTTTATACATATGTAAATAAATGATGGTATATGATAATATACATAAGTACATAATATGTATGTACATGTCAATAGGAGGTATTTGCATTCAGAAAAAAAGAACGGTTTAAGATAAATCAACACTTATTTTATATTGTATGTCAATTTATAGTTTATATATTCGACAGCATTTACATACATATGTATGTATGTACATTTGTATATGAAAAACAATAATGCACAAGCGCAAGAACATCATATCACATATGCAAGTATGCCCAAATAACCTTGACTTATGTATGTACACATGTCACAGCACATCACATTCTTACAAGAAATAAAATACACATACGCACTAGTGAACGAGTTTCTTCCTAACAAGTGCAAAAACAATTCTGCTCTATGTATGCATGTATATATACCCACTTTATGTCCTAGCATATATACATACATATACGAGTATACCTACTTGCCTTCTAGACTTCCTACAAAATAATTGTATTCATATGTTACTACATCCATGCACGTTCATACATTCATGCATATATGCCCGAGCACAGCGCTCCCTTCTTGCTCCCGTGTACTTTTGTCATTCACCAGTCGATATTCCTAATTTTATACTTACAAAAACACAATACTTTGATAGACGCAAAAGCAATAGCAAGCGCAACGCGATGGCCGCTTTGCCACCACACATTCTAAAATGTTCTAGAACACAACAAAAACACATACCTCACATGCGCATGTCGCCCAAAGCTAAAATCTAAGCCTAGCGACTACAAACACAAAATACATTCGTAGCCGCAGTCGCAGCGGCCATGATTCTATCAGCGACGGCGCTGAACAATTTAGAACAAAAACAAAAAGTTCATTCATAAGTTAGAGCTCATATTTCAAGTTCATTCATAAAACGAGCCGCCCATATGCCAATTTTCGCGACCATTCGAAATGGATTTCTTGAGAAGCTTTACCGTTTTATCTTGAGCTGTGGCTGGTGAGCATACATACACACAGCATATACATATGCGCAAATGTATATAAATTCACAAATTTACATTTGCATATGCCATCTTCCTGTGCGCCTGGTAATGAAGCGTTTTCTATAGAGGATTTTGATTCAGTTGAAGGGATTCAACAAAGTTTTACAGACACCAGACAGACTGACATAACATATGTATGTATATAATTTTGGATGATTTGGAAAAATTCAAATATATAGGTCATACTAAAAAGCTACAGGAACGTATGGAATTTCGAGGGGTACTCGTCTCGCGAAGACAATTTCACCATAGATACATTTTTCAACAAAAATTAACAGTGAGGGGCTGAATTATGTAAATTTAGCAGCAGTCGATAAGAATTTGTTGGTGATTAGAAGCAAATAATGTTAGGTAGCTTTTAATATGACCTATATATTTGAATTTTTCCAAATCATCCAAAATTATATACATATGTTATGTCTGTCTGTCTGGTGGTGCCTGGAAAATTTGTTAATTCCCTTCAACTGAATCAAAATACGCTTCATTAAGAGGCACACAGGAGATGGCATATGCAAATGTAAATTTGTGAATTTATATGGGGCATATGTACATATATGCTGTGTGTATGTATGCTCACCAGCCACAGCTCAAGATAAAACGGTAAAGCTTCTCAAGAAATCCAGCGCGCATTCAAAGGCGCAGCGCACATTCATAGGCACAGCATTGTACATATACACATATTTACGTACATATATTGATGTATACATATGTACGAAGCCGCGGGCACTCGACTTGACAAAAATTGAAGATTTATCAAATATTGGCAAATAATTCTACGCGAAATATTCCAATATTGACTATTTTCGAATTGTCGAGAAAATTGGCATATGGGCGGCTCGTTTTATGAATGAAAGTACTTGCTCTTAGAACTATGAGCTCGAATTTATCAATGAATTTTTTGATGATGAGTTTTTGTTGCACAGTACAATAGTTGAAACTGTTCGGCGCCGCCGCGACTGTTCAGCGCTATGGCAACTAGGATGATGGCCGCTACGCCTGCGCCTAATAATGCATTTTGTTCTTGTAGTCACTAGGCATAGAATTTTAGCTTTGAACGACATACGCATTTTGAGGAATAAAGTGAGTGCCCTGTGTGTGTGGTTGTATGTACATGCATATGTGTATATTAATAAGCATTGATTTGCTTGAATTCAATTCACATATTTATATTTGCCTGTGTGCCTGGTAATGAAGCGTTTTGTATAGAGAATTTTTTGATTTGATCGATTGAACGTACATAGTTAGGGATCAAGTGTGCATATACATACGCACATGCACATACGTCGATGCATATGCAGAAGAAGTTGTTTTAGCATTTGCAGGAATTCGATCATTCGAATATTTACACCCTAATTATTGCATGAAATATGATAAGGCGATGCTCGTGAGGTAGGACATGTTGCTTAAGTGCATACATATGCGTGCAACACTATATTTATTAAAGATGCAATAGAACTTAGTTGTCCCATATACATATGTGTGTATGCAAATACGTTTCTTTGAAGTTTTCTTTTATTTAATTTAAATTTCGAAGTTTTATACTATCTATAAAATGCATACATATATTGTTCCATGTAATAAATCTAAATTGAAAAAAATTTCGTTTGCAAAGGAACAAAAATGCATATTCAAATGTACATAAATATAATATGATAAAGCAATGAGTCGTGAGATAGGTCATTGTTGCTGCAGTGCGTGTGCTTTTTTTTTTTATGGAGGTGGCAAAAAGCATTGAAAGCCGAAAAGTGTGAGACTTGTCTTTCGACTCACCCACTAAAAACCCCACCCCAGCTCCGTTTCCCTCCCGCGGGATGACCGTTAGGTAATACTTCACGGGAGGGGGAGCGGCCTATTGCCTCTTCATGAAAATCTGCGCTGATGTTAAGCACTTCGCAGTTTGGTATTTACTTATCCTTAAGTATTAATTCTGGGAGGGAAGCGGCCTATTGCCTCTACTTGAAAATCTGCGCTGCTGTTCAGCGTGACGCAGTTGGTGATTCCTAATACCGTTAAATATTATTAGGTACTACTTCACGGGAGGGGGTGTGGCCTATTGCCTCTACGTAAGAATCTGCGCTGTTGTTCATTGTGACGCAGCTTGGTAATTACTATCCTTGCCATGTTACTGACAGCGGACCAATGTTCTTCTGAGTCAAGCATGATATCTACTAGGTTGCTAACCATTATTGGCTTCCCCACCCTATCACTCAATTCTACTCTTTCCAGCTCTGCATCTTCAACTAGACACTCGCAAAAGGTGCAGTACGGGTCATCTTCGTGCTTAAATCTATGCAGATAAGCTTTAAAGCATCCATGCCCACTAAGTACTTGGGTCAGGTAGAAATCTATCTGACCATGCTTTCGATTTATCCATCTTGTGATATTCGGGATCAATCGATATGTCCATCGTCCGTTCATGGAGTTCTTCCATTCCTCCTGCCAAGTACGGATGCTTCGCTCCCGTTCAGTCCTTCGGTTAGTCAGCTGTGGATCCGCTCGATGTTTTTTCATTTCGGCGAATTGTAGTGCAGTTAGCTTAACTGGTAGCATACCCGCGAGGACTAATACAGCATCTTCCGATACTGTGCGGAATGCACAGCACACCCTGAGGGCACATACCCGGTATACCGATTTAATGCCTTTCATGTATGTGCTGCAGTTAGTTGCTTCGACCCAGGCTGGTACCGCATATAGCAAGATAGACGATACCACACTGCTAAGCAACTTCCTAGAAGCAGCCTTCGCTGCTTTATCGCTGGCGTATGTTAGGTGCTGTTTAAAGCTCAACCTGTGGTCAATCATTACCCCAAGGTATTTGATGTACAACTTAGACTCTAGGGCGTGGTCACCTACTCTGAGATTTGCTGTTTCGACTATTTTCCTGCTACTGATGAGAACTGCCTCTGTTTTATGGTTTGCAAGGCTTAAACCACTATTGCGCAGCCAATCTTTTGTGATTTCGACCGCTTGGTTGCAAATCGCTTCGGCCTGGTTTAGGAATTTAGCAACGACTACGATTGCAATGTCATCAGCAAACCCTATGATTTGGGATCCTGGAGGTAGTTGGAGACGCAAAACTCCATCGTACATTATATTCCAGAGGAGTGGGCCCAACACTGACCCCTGTGGTACTCCTCCGGTTACTCTGCACCTTTTCATTCCTTCGTCGGTTTTGTATTGCAGCACTCTGTTAGTGAAGTAGCTTGCGACAATTTTCCGAATGTAGGCTGGGACTCGGAAATTCTTCAGCGCATTTAGGATTTTGCCCCAGTTTGCTGTATTAAATGCATTTTTTACATCTAACGTTGTGACTAGGCAATACTTTTTATCTCCGTAGAGCCAGCGAGAACCTTCAATCGCTTTGTGAGCAATGCGCTTAACCGCTATAACAGCATCTGTGGTAGAGCGTGTTTTACGGAAGCCATATTGGTGCGGCGATAACCCTCCGGCACTATCGATGGAAGATTCCAGGCGATTTACAATTAGCCTCTCTAATATTTTCCCTGCCGTGTCCAGTAAGCATAGTGGGCGGTAGCCTGAGGGATCTTCCGCCGGCTTAGACCCTTTTGGTATTAGCACTAGCTTTTGCAGTTTCCACTCTTTCGGGAATGTGCATTATTCTAGGCAGGAGTTGTAAACATCCACAAAGATTTCTGAATGCTTTTGGATTGCCAACTTAAGAGCTTCATTCGGGATCGCATCGGGCCCGGGTGCCTTATTGCTTTTGATCTGTTTGCAGATGTGCAAAATTTCGTCCGCGTTGGCCAGGCACCGATTTCCATCGTCTTCCATACAGCTGGCAGCATTGGCTGCGATGCCTTGCTGTTGGGGGAACAATGTTTTGACCACGTTGCGCAGAATAACCGGGCACGTCGTGGGCAGCGGTTTGAAAGCTTTTGTTTTTTTCATCACCAGCTGGTATGCAAATCCCCATGGATTGCTGTCAGCATCCTCGCATAGTTTTTGAAAGCACTGGCGTTTGCTGCTCTTAATTACGTTTTTTAGTGTTTTCCTTTTTTGTTTAAATAGGAGTCTGTTCCTTTCAAAGCTGGTCGTACCTCTCGACCGCTGATATGTTCTTCTTGCTCTATTGCATTCTTCGCGAGCTGCCGAGATTTCTTCCGTCCACCAGTAAACAGGCTCTCTGTGGTTTTTATTAGGCCTTGTTTTACTCATAGCTGCATCACATGCTTTAGTGAGTTGCCTCATGACTTGGTTAGTTTTTTCAGCCGCATTTCCAGTAGGTGTAAAATTTGCCATCATTATCTCGAACACTTCCGGGTCCCAGGTTCCAACCCGGTACCTGACCTCGTGCGAGTTAGATGGCTTCGGCCTATCATGTTTGCCTATAACGCAAAGTATTGCAAAGTGATCGCTACCAGTGTAATACTGGCTAAGGGACCATCTCGTACTACTCACGAGGCTAGAGCTAATAAATGTCAGGTCGATTATTGACCCTTTCCCTGCTCTTTGGAATGTTTGATGGTTCCCGGTATTCATAAGCGCTATGTCAAGCATAGCGAACGCTTCTAAAAGGGCTTTACCTCTAGGGGTGGTTCGAGAGCATCCCCAGTTCACTGCCCAAGCGTTAAAGTCTCCTGCTACAATGACCGGACTATGATCTTTAATGTCATGTGCAAGTTCTTCCAGTGCGTGTATGGCTTCCGCTAGGGTTCAGCTAGGTGGAAGATAGCAGCTGTAAACAAACAGCTTACCAACACGGGCTCGTACATAGCCACGAGTTGCGTTTATATTTGTCATTCGTGACCTAATCATTCCACAATTCCATATAGCTGATTTGCCTGCTGTGTCGGATACCCAATCATTCCCATTTCCGTGTTTATAGGGTTCGCTGAGTATTGCTATATCTATTTTGTGCTCTCGTACAGACTGTTCGAGCAGGCTTTGAGCCTTCTCGCAGTGGTTTAAATTCAGTTGGAGAAACTTCATTTATGGCGCATTTCTTTGAGTGCTCTTTGATATAAGGGGCACTTGTTGCTAGTCATCGCGTGTGCGGTGTCGCTTATTTGTTTCTTTTTGCAAATTAAGCAACTTGCTGTTTGGGTGCAACTCTTCGCCTGGTGATCTTTACTGCCGCATTTAAAGCAGGACTTGGTGAAGTCGTCCGTACTTTTGCATCTCGCTGCGACATGCCCGTACTCCATGCACTTGAAGCACCTTTTCGGGTCAAGTTTTTCTCTAATACGGCAGATAACTAGGCCAATCCGTATTTTTCCTGCTGCTGTAAGCTTAGTGGCGATCTCTGGTGCAACTTTAAGGGTCGCCGTTTGCGTCCCACCATAAGCTTTTCGCAAGTTGGCAACTGCAGACAAAGGCACATTTAGTTCCTTGAATTGGCTAGTTATAGCTTCATGGACTTCGTCTTTCGGGGTGATTTCGTCGAGATCACGAACTTCGATTTGGCGTAGTGCAGTTAGTGTCCTTACTTCGACTACATCTCCTAAGGCAGCTTTAACTGCTTCGTTGATCTTCAGAGTGTTTGGATCAGATGATCGCTCAAGCACCAGTAGCAAGTCCCCTTTTGCAGTTTTCTTAACACCATATACTTTAGAGTTAAGCCCCTGTAAACATGGCTCTGTTTTCACACGTTTCAGAATGTCAGCGTATGAGACATTGCCAACGCTTTTCACAACGATCGCGTCTTTACGGGGCGGTCTCTGTCGCCTGCGATTTTCCCTCGTGTTGCCTTCGTCTCTTTGTTTCCCGTCTATTTTTGGACTTTTATTGTTGTTTTCTTTACGGGTTTTCTTGTTTATTACCGTGTTCCATCCTTCGGAGCTGGTTTGCTCTTTTGTTGATACCGGCGTTGCCTTCAGTGTTCCAACGCGGTCACTTTTGCTCTTTTTTGCCGGGCTTTTCCGTGCAGCGACTGTCTCTATACACCTCTTTGGCGTACCATCCGTGACGCGCTTTATGAGAGGCGATGTTTGCGTGCATTCATTTTTTGCTTCGAGTACAACACTTTTGGTCCCTTTTAACATCCTTATTCTGGAAGTCAGAATCGACCTTTCTAACTTCTTATGGAGCTCAGAAATGCTCGAAACCAGATCACGCATTGGCTGGTTAATATTACGCTTCGGGAGTTCCATCATCTCCGTTAGCTCTTTAATTTTAGCACTGATGCTGCGGTTGAGCTCTTCTGTTGTTGGCTCCTTTGCGACACTGCTGTACTGCATGCATGGTGACGCAGATCGGGTTCTTCCAATCAACGGAGGCGAATGGGCCAGTCTCGAGCTCCTTTGAAAGGGGTTTTTAACCAGCTCCCCGCTGCTGTTACTGCCGTCTGCAGTCTCTCTTGGCAGATCCAATGATGGATTAATTGCTGCTATTTTCACTTCTTCTAGGGTGTTTGTATTGTGTTTGCTTGTATTCATATTTTTTGGACCCCAACTCGTAAGCCGTTATCCTTATCCCGGTGCGTAGTCACTTATTCATGATTCCATGGTTATCTTTGCAAGCAGGGAGGCCATGCGAGGGTTGACGAAGGCTCCTTATGAGAGCCTAAGTTCAGAGCCGAATCAGTGCTAACTAGGAATGTTACATCTAGACCTACGCCGACACTTAATGGCGACGGGATATGGAGCGTTCTTAGAGATTTGCCATAGTTTTAACGGGGTGGGGGCGGCTGCACCATTAACCTGAATGCCATTTCAGCTAGATTTCACTCTGCTTACTAAAGAAACAGAATAGTGCAGCCGTCAGCTCGTGGCAGTATGTTCCAAACATTTTCCAGTATATCGTAATTAAGACCTTACTGGGCTCGGTCTTAATGTAGATCGTATTAAATTAGCAGCCGCCCCTAACATGGGGGACAGACGCTGACCAGGGAGCCGCCCAATATGAGTCAGTCGCTTCTGGATTTTTGTAGGGGGACACTTATTTTATTAAGGCGGTGTCGTTTCGCCTTTGTCACAGAAACCTCTTCGGATTAGCTAGCTTTTAGACCGCTTCCTCCGTTTCTGCCGCTCATTGTCGGGGGCTGCTTATTTGTTAGAACTTATTCGCAACTAACCTGCTACTACAGGCCGTCCGGCTATCCGCAACCTGCCGACCCCCACGGTAGCTTAGAGCCCAGCTTAGTCGCCCGATCCCTGGGGAGCGCGACCTCCATACATATGTATCTACGTGCAGTGCGTGTGCACATACATACATTTGTAACACTATAAGAATTGAAGATGCAATTGAACTTTTGCACAAATATAACTAACAAAATATATGTATGTAAACATATATTGATATACATATATATTCATCAATATACCAATATGCTCCTTGAACTCTTGTCTAAAATTAATTTCGACTCGAAAAATTAGTAAAAATTTTCATCAAATTTACACTAAAACGCACACAACAAAATGTGAGGTCGTTTTATAATGTATTTTGTTAAAATTTTTCTTTTAAAATTAAAACAACAAACATTAAAGTTACTTTGATTTTAAATGTTGGATTTTTATTTGGTTATATTTGTTTGAAAATATAAATTGAATAAATTTTCGTTTATCAGGGGAACATAGAAATGCACAAGCAAATGCCTTGCAAAATGCCGACGGCATTCGTCAATTTGATTTCATACAGAAACCAAAAACTGAGCAGAGCCAATGTAATTGTACATAATTCACTGTAATCAGCTCTGTTAAGAACTTCCCCGCTGTCGAGTTAAGCGGGGTGAAATAGTGTTCGCGGTTTCACTTCATTTTTGACAACTCACACTATTCGTAGCTCGTGAGACTTCTCTATTCATCAATGTTCTCTGTGCGTATGTCGTCCAAAGCTAAAATTCTTTGCCTAGCGACTATAAGAACAAAATGCATTAATAGGAGCAGCCGTAGCGGCCATCATTCTAGTTGACATGGTGCTGAACAGTTTAAACAAAAACTCATCATCAAAAAATTCATTGATAAATTCGAGCTCATAGTTCTAAGAGCAAAGTACACCTATCCCCCGATTTACACGGTACTTGTTTTACACGTTTTCGCTTTTACACGGTTTTCCAAATAAGTTTTGTTTTGTTTTTATCGCACTCTACTAAATGCTACTGTGATTGAACACGTGCTCTGTGTACACATCTCACGGGGAATCCCGAGCTTATATGCTGACTTGCTGCACACGCACACTGTGTCTGTATTTCTTCGCATAAAATTAAAGTTTCATCTGCGGAAAATTGTATTTGAGTGAAAGTTTCACAGTTTCAGAAGGATTTAATTTTCCATATTCGTAAATTACAAGTGAGTGCATAATTTAGATTCTTATAAATTAACGGCTGTGATTAAAGTAAAATTTAGAGGGAAAAAATGCGGGAAATTTTAGAAGGAAATGATGGCAATTTACCAAACAAGTTTAATTAAAATAAAAAAATTAAAACATTTTAATTTGAATAGAAATTAATTATAAAATTTTTAATTATTATTAATAATGAAAACAACTGGTTCTTTTATTATTTAACGCTTAATTTTGTTCTTATTTGGTGATTAGTACTTGTAAATTAATGAAAAAAAAAAATTATTATAATATATAATTTGTTGATTTTCTTTAGTTAACCAATAAACATTAGGTAGAATTCTCTCACGCTTTGATAAGGGTTTATTCAGAATATAATAAAGAAATAAATATTTAATAAAAAATAAAAGTTTTTAATTTTCCGTCAAAAATTTCCCGCATTTTTCCCCTCTGAATTTTACTTTAATCACAGGCAAATTAACATAAATTAAAAAAAATTATAGGCTCATAATGAGGAAAGAAGGTAAAAACAAAGCTATTTCTTTGGAAACTAAAATCGAAACTTTGGACCGCTTACGAAAGGGAGATGGAGTAGTAGATGTTGCAAAATCATATATTTATGTAGCATGAACGAAGCTACAATAAGAACTATAACAACAAATGAAAACACAATTAGAAAGAGTGTTGCAGCTGGCAGTACCACGAGTATGGGCACAACATCATACACCAGAAATATGGCAATGGAAAAATGGAGTAAGCGTTAATGCTTTGGATAGAAGATCTCAAACACAAAAAAGAGTACCCATACGGGCGCTATAACAAATAAAGCATTACAAATTTACGAAAAAATTGTAGAGCAATTACCATCTTCTTCTTCAACTAAAAAGAAGCCAAATTTTTCGGCAAGTCATGGCTAGTTTGAAAGATTTAAAATAAGACATTCTTTACACTGCTTAAAATTAAAAGGTGAACTGGCTTCTGGTGACGTAGATGCTGCCCAAGAATATCCAGCAAATTTTGCAGAAATTATTAACGACAATTCATACACCCCTCAGGTTTTCAATGCTGATGAGTCAGGGTTGTTCTGGAAACAAATGCCTGAAAGGACTTATGTCTCAAAATTTTATAAATGGGCTAGTGGTCGTAAAGCAGCAAAAATTCGCATAACAATTCGCACACAACTTCATTATTACAACCATTGGACCAAGGCATAATTCCTACTTTTAAAGCTTTGTACATAAAACGTGCCTTTACATATACATGTACATATGTACATATTTTGGAACAAATGGAGAACAATGAATCTTTAACAGTTATTAGTGCTTGGAAAAATTTTACAATATTACACTGTGTGAAGCATATCGCCTTATCATACACTGCGATTAAGCAAACAACGCTCAATAGCTGTTGGAAAAAATTGGGCCCAAATGTAGTGAAAAATGAACATTCCATTTCAACGTTAAATGATGAATATTCGCAGAAAGTACAGATGGCGCATTCATTGCTACCCCCATTGCTCAGTTATGCAAAGATGTTTTTGACACATTTTAAATAGAGTAAACATCTTTTTTGTTGTTGTTTTTGTAATGTGTGTGTTTATTTAATAACTGTTGGCGCCCAATATTCGTAGACAAGGACAGTAATGGAATGTGTGTATAAATTTTTGAAGTGAAAACTTCTTTAGAATCGTTGGGAGTGATTTGAGACTCGATGAAACGAAAAAGCGACACCAAAAAGAAGAAGAAAAAAGATATACGTATATATAATAGGACTATCAATAAGTTCGTGCGGTTTTTTTTCGAAATTTGAAACTTTATTGACGTAAAATGGTTACAAATTTAATATTCAAAATATTGTCCATCGCTTACTACTACTTTTTCCCATCTTTCTGGCAATTCACGGATTCCCTTTGTGAAAAATTCGGTCGGTTTTGCCGCAATCCACGAATCGATCCATTTTTTGACTTCATCGTAATTACGGAAGTGCTGGTCAGCCAGGCCATGTTGCATCGATCGGAAGAGATAGTAATCGGATGGCCCAAGGTCTGGACTATACGGCGGGTGGGGTAGGACATCCCATTTGAGCGTTTCTAAGTATGTTTTGACCACTTGTGCAACATGTGGCCGAGCATTGTCATGTTGCAAAATAACTTTGTCGTGTCTATCGGCGTATTGCGGCCGTTTTTCTCGCAGTGCTCGGCTCAAACGCATCAATTGTCGTCGGTAGACATCCCCCGTAATCGTTTCATTCGGTTTCAGTAGCTCATAATACACAACACCCAGCTGGTCCCACCAGATACACAGCATAACCTTCAGGCCATGAATATTCTGCGCCGACGTCGATGTTGAAGCATGGCCAGGGTATCCATACGTTGCCCGACGTTTTGGATTGTCGTAATGGACCCACTTTTCATCGCCAGTCACAATTCGATGCAAAAAACCCTTTCTTTTGTGCCGTTGAAGCAGTTGTTCGCATGCCATAAAACGGCGTTCAACGTCTCTTGGCTTCAATTCATACGGCACCCAATGGCCTACCTTTCGGATCATTCCCATGGCTTTTAAACGTTTGGAAATGGTTGATTGATCAACTCCCAAAGTTTTTGCAACCTCTTCTTGCGTTTGAGCCGGATCTTGATCGAGCAATTCCTCCAATTCGGTATCCATGAACTTTGGCGGCGCACCCTCGCGTTCTTCGTCTTCCAAGCCAAAATCACCACTTTTAAAGCGTGCAAACCACTTCTGGCACGTTCGCTCAGATAGAGCATGCTCACCATAAACTTCCACCAAGATACGATGACTTTCGGCTGCTTTTTTCTTCATATTAAAATAATGAAGAAGAATTCCCCGCAAAAACACATTATTTGGCACGAAATTCGACATTTTCAAGTGTGGTAAAAATATTGTTGTTTACGCTTCAAATAAAAAACTTATACTGACGTTTGTGCCTTACGACAGTAGCTCTCCAATGAATGTTTGGAAATGTGGATCGATGGAATAATAATCAAGTTACGCCATCTGTTGTAAAACCGCACGAACTTATTGATAGTCCTATTATGTATGTATAGAAAATGCTTCATTACCAGGCACACAGAAGGATGGCATAAGCAAATTTAAATTTGTGAATTTATATATGTATGTATATATGCGGATATATGTATATATGTTGTGTGTATGTACATATGTGCCTCGCCACAGCAAAACATACGGTAAAATTTCTCAAGAAATCCAGCGCGCATTCATAGGCACAGCGCACATTCATAGGCACAGCATTGTATGTACAGTAGGGCGGGTCGATTTAAAAATCGCTCATTGCTCTATGAAAATCGTATTCTAGGGATCAAAATAAGAAACTTTGCCGAAGGAACCATACCTCTAAAACGAATTCTGATGTCCCCCAATTTCAAAATATCACCATTTTTGGCCTTTACATGAAAAAATCAGCTAAATGGCTATGTTTTTTCTTTATTTTTATTTATTTATAATATTGTCTATTTTTTCTCTTAAGAAATTTATTTAGTCAGAACATATGTAAATGAATGAATGTGAGTTATAGAAAAGAAACTAAAAAGTTCGACCCATATTGGGGGACATCAGAAATCGTTTTAGAGGTATGGTTCCTTCGGCAAAATTTCTTATTCTGATCCCTAGAATATGATTTTCACAGAGCAATGGGCGATTTTTTTGCCTTCCCACAAATCGACCCGGCCTAATGTACAGTAACCTTGAACAGGCAGCTGCGGTTGTCGAGCATTTAGAAACATATATTTACATACATGTATGGGTGCAAACATATTTACGGAGCCGCGGGCACTCGACTTGACAAAAATTGAATATTGGCAAATAATTCTACGCGAAATATTCCAATATTGACTATTTTCGAATTGTCGAGAAAATTAGCATATGGGCGGCTCGTTTTATGAATGAAAGTACTTGCTCTTAGAACTATGAGCTCGAATTTATCAATGAATTTTTTGATGGTGAGTTTTTGTTGCACAGTACAATAGTTGAAACTGTTCGGCGCCGCCGCGACTGTTCAGCGCTATGGCAACTAGGATGATGGCCGCTACGCCTGCGCCTAATAATGCCTTTTGTTCTTGTAGTCGCTAGGCATAGAATTTTAGCTTTGGACGACATACGCATTTACAGGAATAAAGTGAGTGCCCTGTGTGTGCGGTTGTATGTAGATGCATATGTGTATATTAATAAGCATTGTTTTGCTGGAAGTTCAGAACACAAATATGTATGTACGTACGTAGGCTAGGCCATAGTATAGCATACATACATATGTATAAAAAATTCAAACCAAACGTCCTACGAATGTTTGTGTGTATGTTAGTACGTCTGTGTAATATACGCGTTACGAAGCTCATAATAGCAACCGCGTGTGCTGTATTGCGTCCGTATTTTTATATTCGTAAATATTTTAATTGTTAAATATTTACCGCAATTATGCCGAAGAGTAATGCAGAAAAGTGTGTAGTATGTTGTATGCCTAATAAGCATATGCCCACAGTATTGTAGAGTATACAATACATCAAGTACCATACTCACAACATAGCGACACTTTGTTGCTATGTTTATACAATCAAATATATAAGTGCAGCAATATGATCCGTCACTTATGCGGACTGGCCTGCAGCGTGGGATCTGCAGTGCAAGCACTTTGACGCTTCGACCGTTCGGTCCCAGCGCATTATATATATGCCTTCTGCATGTAAGTTAACACGCGCTACATTTATTTTCTCTTTTTCCTTTGCTTTTGCTGCTTTTACTTAATTGTTAATTTAATAAGACAAACAAGTCGTAGACATTAGGTAAGCAATTTATTTCTTAAGCGTGCCGGAAATGCAAATAACAGAACAATGACCTGCAGGCACTAATTGGGCAATTCTTTCCAAAGAATAAAAAATGCAATACTTGCATTAAGATTGTAAATTTTTCCAAAGAATAAAAAATGCAATACTTGCATTAAGATTGTAAATTTATCCAAAGAATAAAAATGCAATACTTGCAGTAATATTGTAAAACTTATTATAATTAATAGAATTGTGAAAATAAACTTTTAGTCTTAATCTGGAGTCCAATAAAGCGGTGCATTAGCTCCGACCTTTTTTAAAAAACAAAATTCGACTTTCGAATTAAAAACTGGCGCCCGAGCAGGAACCAGTCGTGAAAAAGTGTAAAGTGTTTAAAAGTGTCTGTGAAAGGAAGAAATTAAAGTTGACTTCCCAACGGCACCAATCCTACTTTCCGACTGGTCATACAGGATTCCCAGAAGACTCAGGCTCTCTAGTGTCCGTCCGGAGACCACCTCGCATCGAAGTGTTGCAGCAGGAGCCGCAGTAGGTCTAGCCGACCAAAAAGGAATTCATCCGTGCAGCCAGCGAGGGAAGAGTAGTTCAATGCTACTCCTACTGTAAGTCAGCGTATTTAACTAAATACATTAAGTGAAATTAAACCTTTTAAATTTACAAAATAATAAAATTAATAACTAGAGATATTAAATAAGAAGTGAGTTATTACATTAAGTGAAATTAAACCTTTTTAAATTTACAAAATAATAAAATTAATAACTAGAGATATTAAATAAGAAGTGATCCATTGTGTATTCCAATATATTTTAACTAATTTTTCGCATAGGTACGAAAAGCGTGTTCTAATTTGTAAGGTTCAAACCAAGAACTATAGAAAATATTTAATCGACAAAAATAAAGTGTAATAAAAATAATTTGAAAGTTAGGAATAAGATAAAGAAATCCAATTCTGGATCAAGACAAAACCTAAATACAAGTTAATTTTGACATTTCCATTATTTAAATTATAAGGCGTAAATAATCGTGTCCAATTGCGAAGATGAGTAATCCAAGCAATTTGATAAGACCACCGGTTCTAGGTCAAATCCCTCCGGGTGCGAATCTCCAAAACGAAGAAAATAGGGGCATAGTTAGGCAAATAGCAGAAGTGGTCAATAGAATATTAGACGACAGGTTAGCAGTTAGGAACGTTATAGAGGTAGACGAACCTGTTAACATAGGACCCCAAGGAATCAGTGAACTCGACAAAATTCCTGATGTTGTGCGTTCTTTGCGAGAATTTGCAGGGGACCCAGGTGAATTCGGATCCTGGAAGAAAAGTGTCGATAGAGTTCTACAACTGTACGAGCCAATGCGAGGCTCACATAAATACTTTGGTATCTTAAACACCATACGAAACAAAATTACAGGCCAAGCAGACATTGTGCTGGAATCCTACAGCACACCCTTAAATTGGACCGCGATTTCACGTTGTCTCACAACGCATTACGGCGACAAACGAGACCTAGGTACTTTAGAGTACCAAATGGCCTCACTGACTCAGGGAAATCTAACCATACACGAATATTATCAGAAGGTTTATTCAAACCTTTCTCTGATCCTGAACAAAATTTCTTGTTTAGAAGCCGGATCAGAACCCCGGAAACTTCTTGTAGACACGTATAGAAACAAAGCGTTGGATACCTTCGTTAGAGGTCTCAATGGTGACCTTCCGAGACTCCTAGGGATAAGAGAACCAACAGACCTTCCAGAGGCTCTGCAATTATGCCTCAAATTGGAGAATCAAACCTACCGAGCAAATATCGCCAGTAGGAAACCACCTGTAAATCTATGAAGGAATTTTCCCCCACAGCTCCACGCCGTACCGAAACCGTTTTACCCACACCTTGCTCATTGGAATCAACCAATGCAGAGACAAACACTCCCACCCTCCTATATCCCACCTCAACAACAAGGGCACTGGCAAAGACCCCAGAATTTTTTCCCACAACAACAAAACTTCAATTCTCAACCTCGACACCCGCCACCACCTAGACCTTTTGCACCAAAGCCTATGCCAAGACCTGAACCAATGGACATCGACCAGAGCATGCAGACGAGAAGGGTCAATTACATTAATAGGCCACCACAAAACCTGGCATTTCACGGGAAAAGACCACCACCTCCCCAGCAAGATATGAAAAAAAGACAACGAAACTTTAACATAGAAGCGGAACAATGCAACAGCGTTGCATACCGACAAGATTTGGAATATGCAAACCAACACGACGAAATTAGACAAGACAATTATAACGTGCGAGAAACTCTCGAACAGTACGGTACAGGCGACAATACTGCAGAGGATTTTTCGGGCATCCATTTTTTAGATTAGCAAACTCCTCACTTCCATATTTTGAATGTAAAACGAAGGAAGGAGGAATTTTAAAAATATTGATCGATACGGGCTCAAACAACAATTATATGCAACCCTCTATTGTACCCAATTCTCTCCCAAATGACCAACCCTTTTTTGCTAGCACTATAGCTGGAAAAATAAAAATTACGCACCACACCGACGTCAGTTTATTCGGAATACCCGATCTAAAAATTAAATTTTTTTTGTTACCCTCCTTAAAGTCATTCCACGGCATCTTAGGCAATGACAGCCTCAAGCAACTTTCGGCAGTAATCCACACAAAATACAATTATATGACAATACAAGATAGAGTCAGGATTAAAATAAAACAGCAAATCATACAATCGATTAACGCAATAGACATACAGACCGACCACCTAAATGACAGACAGAAGACCACACTTAACGCAATTGCGAAGAATTTTCCCAAACTTTTTACCGAACCTGAAGAAAGACTGACATACACTACGAAAGTACAAGGAAGCATAAGGACGTCCACGGACACACCAATATACACCAAATTTTATCCGTACCCTATGTCACTGAAAGTGGAAGTAGAGAAACAAATCAAAGACTTGCTACAAAATGGTATAATAAGACCTTCAAGGTCTCCATACAATTCACCTGTATGGATAGTACCAAAAAAACCAGACACTTCAGGAGAGAAGAAATTTCGCATGGTAATTGACTATCGAAAATTGAACCTAGTAACTATATCGGACAGATATCCTATACCCGAAATAAATGGAGTACTAGCACATCTAGGAAGAAATAAATACTTCTCAGTACTCGATTTAAAGAGCGGCTTCCACCAGATTCCTCTAAAGGAATCGGATATAGAGAAGACAGCTTTTTCGGTAAATCACGGTAAATACGAATTTACCCGGCTACCTTTCGGTCTCAAGAACGCTCCTTCAATTTTTCAAAGAGCTCTTGACGACATCTTAAGGAACCATATAGGAAAGAGATGTTACGTGTACATCGACGACATCATAATATTTAGTAAAGATCAGGAAACCCACTTTAACGACATCCAACAAATCTTCGATACGTTAGAAAAAGCAAATCTAAAAGTACAACTTGACAAATGTCAATTCCTAAAAACAGAAGTGGAATTTTTAGGATTTATAATATCCGAAAAAGGCCTCAAAACAAATCCACAAAAAACCGACGCAATAGCAAAGTTTCCAATACCTAAAACTCTAAAAGAACTCCGATCCTTTTTAGGACTTTCAGGGTATTATCGCCGCTTCATCAAAGACTACGCGAAGCTCGCGAAACCCCTTACAGTCCTCTTAAGGGGGGAAGGCGGACGAGTGTCCAAGAATCAATCAAAGAAAGTCATGGTAACCTTGAACAAAGACGCCTTAGATTCCTTCGAGAAACTTAAACGATCACTCATTGGTAAAGACATAATGCTTGCATACCCCGACTACTCTAAAGAATTTGTGCTAACAACAGATGCCTCCAATTACGCAATTGGAGCCGTACTATCGCAAAACGACAAGCCAATAACTTTCATCTCTAGAACTCTTTCTAAAGCCGAAGAGCATTACGCAGCAAACGAAAGAGAAATGCTAGCGATAGTGTGGGCGCTGAATTCCTTGAGAAACTACCTTTACGGTTCCGCGAAGGTTAAAATCGTTACGGATCATCAGCCACTCACTTTCGCCCTAAGCAACAGAAACCACAACAATAAGATGAAAAGGTGGAAGGCTAGATTAGAAGAGTATGACTACGAGCTAATCTATAAACCAGGAAAAACCAATATTGTGGCCGACGCACTCTCAAGACCGCCACAAGTATCACAAATCAATTCATTGACAGGAACGCAACATAGTGACGAAAGTTCGGCGCACAATCTTATCCCAGCAGTAGAAGGACCTATAAATGCTTTCAAGAACCAAATTTGGCTCCTAAATGGCGACGAAAATAGTTACCAATTCAAAATACCCTTCCCCACATACCATAGACACATTTTTAATCAACAAGATTACGATGAACAAAATCTAATTTCAATTCTTAAACGTTATTTAAATCCCTCAGTAATAAACGGACTTTTTACCTCAGAGCCAATCATGGGAAGAATCCAACGATTATACCCCCTTCATTTTTCTAAATTCAGAATACGTTTTACCCAAACCAAAGTCGAGGACCTTACAGACGAAGCCAGACAGGAAATAGAAATGCTAGAAGAACACAGACGCGCCCATAGGAATGCACAGGAAAATAAAATCCAACTATTACAAAAATTTTACTTTCCAAAAATGAGTGCTAAAATAGAAATTTTAGTCAGACAATGCAAAATTTGCAAGGAGAATAAATATGACCGGCATCCAAATAAGCCACAGCTGCTTGAAACTCCCATTCCGAAATATCCCGGTGAAATAGTGCATATTGACATTTATAACACAGAGAAAAATCTAGTTCTTACTGCAGTCGACAAATTTTCCAAATATGCCCAAGCTAGAGTAATAAAAAGCAGAGCTTCGGAAGATATTAGGGAACCTCTGAGACAGATAATTTTTGCATTCGGCGTACCAAAAATGATAGTAGTAGACAACGAAAAAGCATTAAACTCAGCCTCCTTATGTTTTATGTTGGAGGATCAACTTGGAATAGAAATCTACAAGACACCTCCTTACACAAGCACAGTAAACGGGCAGGTGGAACGATTCCACTCAACCCTCTCAGAAATTGCGCGCTGCCTAAAGGCGGAACGAATCCATAGAACATTCCTAGAAATTTTGGACAGATCGGTATACGAGTACAATTGCACAGTCCACTCGACAACAGGGAAGAAACCGATAGAAATATTTTTTGGACGCAGGGTCTCTACAAATCCTGACCAGTACGAGAAGGCCCGGCAGGAAAATGTCGAAGCACTTAGGAAAAAACAAGCAAAAGACTTAGAAGTGCACAATCGGAAGAGGACCCCAATGAAAACATATTTGCCAGGTGACATTATTTACGTGCGAATAAATAAAAGACTAGGCTCAAAACTTACTAACAGATACAAAAAGGAAATAGTAAAGGAAGACAAATCTAGTGTAGTTATAACAGAAAAAGACCGAACCGTACACAAGAGTAATATTAGAACTTAACGCATCTATTGCTTTCAGATTAATAATACCACTCGCCACAGGCGAGTTCCGTATCCTCGATTATACAAATTCACAACTTGCAACCTTTAATACAGGATGGACCAAAATCCAAAATGGCACCTACAAAATTATACATACAATAGACACGGACGAATACCAAAGGACTTTGAACGAACTCAACTCCACGATAAGACACAAAATAACTCCCGACAATTCCTTACTCCCCTTCTTGCTCCATGAAATGTCCGAAATACAAAGTTTCCTAAGTAGATTAAAGCCAAAGGTAAACAAGAGATCCATAAACGCAATTGGTACCGCCTGGAAATGGCTCACAGGGAGCCCGGATCACGAAGATCTCGTTATGTTAGAAAATCATATAAACAATTTACTTGAAAATAACAATAACCAATTAATAATAAATAGAGCAATGAGCAGAAGAATAAATAATATAACGGAAGTGTCAAATAAAATATTTAAAATATTAAAAGATAAGGAAGATGTTCAGCATGATATGGCCGTGAACATTAAATTTAAGCTACAATTAATAAAAGATGAAATCATAAATATCAATTATGCAATACATTGGGCCAAAGTCGGCATTGTAAATTCATATATATATTCTAACGTTGAAATGAAACTAATAAAAAAAATTATTGAGAAAAATAATATTCCCTTCACTAATATAGAAGAGGCATTTGAATTCAGTAACGTTAAGATAGCCTCTAGTAATTCTAAGATTGTGTACTTAATTGAAATCCCAATAACTGACAACAATTTATGTGAATCCCTATTAATAAAAGCAATAAAGAAAGGTAATAGATTATATAAAATACCATTTGAAAAAATTATAAGATGTCAAAATAAAATCTTTGGAAAGAAAAGCAACTGTAAAGAACATAATGAAATTAAAATTTGTACAAAGGAAAATATTGTAGACATCAGTAACTCCACATGCATTCCTCATCTACTCAAAAGCCTAGCTGCATTACGATTAACAACCAACACATTCCCACTGTCCTAGAAGTCCTCCCAGGAATAATACTTTTAAATCGATTTAACGACACCGTTCACATCGACAAGGAGAAGATTAACTTAACTGGATCATTCGCAATCCAGTACCATAACTCCACCATTATAATAAACAACCAAACATTTCTGTCTAAAGAAATCTCCAGCGGAAAACCCCTTCCTGCAGTTCTACAACCAAATGCAACACTTACGGCCGAAGAAGAATTGCTAAGCCTGGAAATGATGAAAGAACTTCACCTAAAAAACATAAACTATATCGAGACTTTAAAAAATAAAGGGTTAACAACATCAATAGTTAATTTTGGGATATCTGGTATAACTTTAACTCTAATGGCAATCGGGGTACTAAAACTAACTTCAACGAAAGGCCCAAAGCGAGGGGCCAAACACGTCTCCGAATTTTCAAAAGGGCCCCATTACAAGAGGTAACAGCTAAAAATTTCCAACAACCCGAACCATATCCTGAAGATTATCCTACTCAGACGCACGAGGACGTTCGTTTTTAAATGCGGAGGAGTTAACACGCGCTACATTTATTTTCTCTTTTTCCTTTGCTTTTGCTGCTTTTACTTAATTGTTAATTTAATAAGACAAACAAGTCGTAGACATTAGGTAAGCAATTTCTTTCTTAAGCGTGCCGGAAATGCAAATAACAGAACAATGACCTGCAGGCACTAATTGGGCAATTCTTTCCAAAGAATAAAAAATGCAATACTTGCATTAAGATTGTAAATTTTTCCAAAGAATAAAAAATGCAATACTTGCATTAAGATTGTAAATTTATCCAAAGAATAAAAATGCAATACTTGCATTAATATTGTAAAACTTATTATAATTAATAGAATTGTGAAAATAAACTTTTAGTCTTAATCTGGAGTCCAATAAAGCGGTGCATTAGCTCCGACCTTTTTTAAAAAACAAAATTCGACTTTCGAATTAAAAACTTGTATATACAATAACATACATACATACATGCATACTACGCTCTCCCGTTCTGTCGCTGCTCTCAGCGGCAGAACTCTATGTATAAGCAGCATGTATTTAGCCTAAGTAATTTTTGAAATAAAAGATTGGATTCAGTTCCATATCAAAAGACAAAGAGTAAACGTGTTTAAAGATAACGAACCACCTTTTTTCCTACATGGCGACCGTGACAAGTTTTTAGTTTTCGTTTAAAACGTTCGCGCGCCAACATACAACAAAATTAAATTTCAACCAAATGATTTGGCCAAAATACTTAAAGTGCCCAAAGTCGTAGTGGGAGGTGTGAAGCAAAGTGGACAACAACAGCTACAACAACAACAACACACACAAAAAAAAAAAACGGGGACGCCAGTCAGCGACAGACGACGGCGATGGAGGGATAGCTGTGGATGTCAAAATTAGTATCTGAGTGAGTAGAGTGTAGATGGATAGGAATAAGAAACAAAAAAAGCGCGGCGGAATAAAACAAAAACTGAGGTCGGAAAATGACCGTCTCAGCAAAGAGTTGAGCAATCAAGCCAACCCGCCAGCATGGAACGATTCTGTTTCCATGCATGAAAAGCGCTCGTTTCACGAAGCACAACTAGTGCAATTGATAAATAAAAACAAAAATCCATCTATCACCTACCACCAGATTAAAAATTTGAAAAAGAAAATAATACCTCCATTACCAACAGCTATCCCAGAATACAAGCGACAGTGCCCGGATGACTGCGAGGGACCGCTGGACAGCCCATTCTGCAACTACACGTGCAAACATTGCACAGCAGCCTGTGCGACCAGCACCGGCACCGCCTAGCGTTACAAGCTAGGCCAAGGACAAGGACACCACCGAGGACCGACAGCGCTCCCAAGTGCGCACACCAATATATTTTAATTTTCATATATTATTATAATAAAAAAAATACATTGTAAAATTGAGCGAGAACTCGCCCGATTAGAGTACATGTCGGAAGGCTGTACAAAATATAGGCAGGAAACATTGTAAATTCACCTGCGAGTGAATAAAATAATAACAAAAATTTTTTAAAGTAAAAATATATAAAAATATATTTGTAAAAACAGCAAATATAAGTAATGAAAAAAAAATTGATTGAAAAACAAAAAAAAAAGGGATTAATAAATTGTATATATATATATATATAGAAGAAACGAAATGACAAATCCATAACTAAAACAAAAAAAAAAATTTTAAAGAAGACAAATAGATATTTTAAAAATGGGAGGAAAAACTTCCAAAGTTGAGGATAACACAGCCAATGTGCTGAATGCTATATCAGTTGTCGATACAACCAATCATTTAGACATTCAAATTGTTCTTCTTGCTTTAATAGTAGCAATTTCGGCAGCAAATTTATTAATCAAAATTTACTTAATGTACAAACGTACTTTAAAAAAACGATATCTAAGCCGTGCAAACGACTTAGATAAAGTCTAAAATTCATTTTACTAATTTAATTTTTTTTTCCAAATTCAAAATATATTAATTCATTGCTGTCAACAATAGTTTTGGTAAAGTTGTATCGCTAAGAGTGATGGAATGGAAAGAATTAGCAAAACAAATTAATTCAATTAAGGAAAAATTTGAAAAATCTTATAAATGTATTAACAAAGATACAACAATAAGTGTAAATACGCTAATCCACCATACAACCATTCTAGTAGCTGAATATAACAATATCAGTCAATTAGCATCCTCTTACAAATACAAGATATCAAGTTTACATGTAGATCAATGTCTTAAAATATTACGCTCATTACAAACAAGATTGGAAAATGTAAGTGTAAGACACAAAATTACCTTACAAATACCAACAAATCCCTACTATCAAATTGAGTTTGACCCAAATCAATTCCAAAATTTGGACAAATCAAAACCAATAATTGAAGTAGAGGGTAAAGCGGAAAGCGACATTGATACACTTGAAGAAAGCGAAACAACAATAGCAATGGCACAAACAATTGTGGAATTCCTTAAGCTAGCCTCATCACTCATACCTGAGTTTGATGGAAAGGCCGAAAACCTACAAAGTCTCATAGATGCGCTGAATCTAGTAGATTCCCTTAAAGGCACACATGAAGCAGCAGTTATAAGTCTAATAAAGACAAAGCTCAAAGGCCATGCTAGAAACTTGATTAGTAATGAAGACACAGTAGCTGCAATAGTTGCGCAACTGTCAAAAGTAGTGAAAGGAGAATCGGTAGAAGTATATTAATATCTGCCAAACTTCTAAATCTGCAACAAAAAAGTAAAACAGCTAATCAGTATACCCAGGAGGTAGAAAAATTAACTAAATCTCTTGAGGGAGCTTATATCAGTGATGGATTGTCACCTGAATTAGCCACTAAATACAGCACAACGCTTGCTGTCAAGGCCATGACACAGAACTGCGCTTTAGATAAGGTAAAACTTATCATGCAGGCAGGCACATTCAATAATATGAATGATGCCATATCCAAGTTTGTGAACAGCTGTACCGAAGCAACAGGACAGTCAAATACTGTACTGCACTTCCAACAGCGCCAAAATGGATATTATCGAGGTAACCGAGGTAATTACCGAGGAAGAGGTAATTACCAAAACAACGGTTATAATAATAACAATAACAGATATAACAATAGAGGAGGTCGAGGTAATAACAGAGGTAGAAATTATTCTAACAGAGGCAACGACCAAAACAGAAATAATTATAATAACAATAATGTCCGAGTTGCCCAAAATACTTCGGGAAACTCCCAGACACCTCCAGATACACAAAATTAAATAATAAAATATATACTGTTAACTTAAGTCTCAACAATTTCGTATCATTCAAAAATGTTGCAACAAATAAAAAGATAACATTTTTGATTGATACAGGTGCAGACATTTCAATTATAAAAGAAAATTCTGATGTCTTTCATGACATCCAAATCAATAGAATTATAGACATTCGAGGCATAGGAGAAGGAGTAATAAACTCCAAAGGACTAGTCTCGATGGAATTACAAACAGACAAATACATTATTCCATACAAATTTCATCTACTTCATTCAGATTTCGCAATCCCCTGCGATGGAATAATAGGATTAGATTTCATAAAAAGATTTAATTGCCAATTAGATTACAATAGTTCAGAGGATTGGTTTATAATTAGACCGCAAAACCTAACGTATCCTGTCTACGTCCCAATAACATTTAGTTCTGGTACTAACTCGACACTTCTACCAGCAAGATCCCAAGTGATACGCAAAATAGAGTTGTCTTCAGCAGAAGAAAACATTTTAATTCCAAATCAGGAAATTAAACCGGGTGTTTATGTTGCAAACACTATTGCAACAGCCCAAAATACTTTTGTCCGATTCTTAAATACCACAGATACATGCCAAGTAGTAGGCATTAACAACTTAAAATTTGAATCACTTTCGAACTACGATTTAGTTCGAAATCCAAAAGAAAAAAGAAAGGAGTCTGTAATTAATAAATTAAAGAAAAATTTTCCAGTTTTGTTTAAGAAACAACTTGAAGAAATATGCACCCAGTATAGTGATGTGTTCGGACTTGAAACCGAACCAATCACAACAAACAATTTTTATAAGCAAAAATTGAGACTTAAGGATGATGAGCCAGTATACGTAAAAAATTATCGATGTCCGCATAGCCAAATAGAAGAAATCCAGCATCAAGTTGGAAAATTAATTGAACAAAATATTGTTGAACCGTCTGTCTCACCATACAATAGCCCACTTTTGTTAGTCCCAAAGAAAGCTCTTCCAGGCTCTAAAGAGAAAAAATGGCGATTAGTAATTGATTATCGCCAAATAAATAAAAAATTGCTGTCAGATAAATTTCCACTCCCCAGAATTGACGATATTCTCGATCAATTGGGTAGAGCTAAATATTTTTCATGCCTTGACTTAATGTCAGGTTTCCACCAAATTGAACTTGAGGAAAACTCAAGAAACATAACGTCTTTTTCAACAAGCAATGGTTCATATCGCTTCACGCGATTACCATTTGGTTTAAAAATAGCGCCTAACTCATTTCAGAGAATGATGACAATAGCATTCTCAGGCCTAGAGCCTTCACAAGCATTCCTTTATATGGATGATTTAATCGTCATTGGCTGTTCTGAACAACATATGATTATAAATTTAACAGATGTTTTTAAACTTTGTAGAAAAAACAATCTAAAATTGCATCCAGAAAAATGTTCATTTTTCATGCACGAGGTGACGTTTTTAGGTCACAGATGCACAGATAAAGGAATCCTACCAGATGACAAAAAATTTGATGTTATCAATAATTATCCTGTCCCTACGGACGCAGATAGCGCTAGAAGATTCGTTGCATTTTGCCATTATTACCGACGTTTCATTAAAAACTTCGCCGATTATTCACGGCACATAACTAGATTATGTAAAAAGAACGTTCCTTTCGAATGGACTGCGGAATGCCAAAATGCATTCCAGTACTTAAAAAATAAACTTGTTCAACCAAATTTATTACAGTACCCAGATTTTAGCAAAGAATTTTGCATAATCACAGATGCAAGCAAACAAGCATGTGGAGCAGTTTTAACTCAAAACTATAATGGACTCCAACTCCCAGTCGCATATGCATCTAGAGCATTCACTAAAGGTGAAAGCAATAAGAGTACTACAGAACAAGAACTAGCAGCAATACATTGGGCAATAACACATTTTCGACCATATATATATGGCAAACATTTTAAAGTTAGAACTGATCACAGACCTTTAACATATTTATTTTCTATGGTAAATCCAAGTTCAAAGCTAACACGCATGCGACTCGAATTGGAAGAGTATGATTTTACAGTAGAGTATCTGAGAGGGAAAGATAATTTCGTGGCAGACGCCTTATCAAGGATAACAATATCCGAACTAATTGACATGAACCGAAAAGTCCTGAAAGTCACTACCAGGCAACAATATAGACAGAAAAATTCCTGCGCAGGAAATGTACAAGTAGATTTGCCTACGCAAACTCTTGACAACGCTTCTAAGCCCAACGTATATGAAGTCATTTGTAATGACGAAGTACGAATAGTGGCCTTGCTAATAAAAAATCAGATATGTTTTTTGAAACGTGGAAGAACAATTATAGCAAGAATTGATGTTAGCGATCTGTACACCAATGGAAAACTTGACTTAGGTCAGTTCTTCCAAAGGCTTGAAATGCAAGCCGGTATACTTAAGATTAACCAACTCAAAGTGGCACCGAGCGAAAAGATCTTTGAATTAGTTTCAATTGAATCTTTTAAAAATATGGGCAATAAAATTCTGAATATTTTAAGAGTAGCGCTACTCAAGCCGGTGACCCTAATAGATAAAGAAAAAGATCAAGAAGCGATACTGTCTAAATTTCATGACGATCCAATTCAAGGAGGTCATAATGGCATTACAAGAACGCTAGCTAAAATAAAAAGACATTACTACTGGAAAAACATGACTCGTTATGTCAAAGAGTACGTACGTAAATGTCCAAAATGCCAAAAATCCAAAACAACAAAACATATAAAGACCCCATTGACATTAACTGAAACACCAATTATAGCTTTTGATAGGGTAATTGTAGATACTATAGGTCCATTACCACTATCAGAGAATGGCAATGAATATGCAGTTACGCTAATATGCGATCTAACAAAGTATTTAGTAACCATTCCAATTTCAAACAAAAGTGCAACAACTGTTGCCAAAGCTATATTTGAAAACTTTATTCTAAAGTACGGTCCAATGAAGACGTTCATTACGGACATGGGAACAGAATATAAGAATTCAATAATAAATGATTTGTGCAAATATTTAAAGATAGATAACATAACGTCTACCGCACATCATCACCAGACTTTAGGAACAGTAGAACGAAGTCATAGAACATTTAATGAATACGTTCGTTCTTACATATCAACAGACAAAACCGATTGGGATGTTTGGATACAATATTTTACATACTGTTTCAATACAACACCCTCGGTAACACACGGCTATTGTCCATACGAACTAGTATTTGGAAGATTACCAAGACAGTTCACAGATTTTAATAATACAACTAGAATAGAACCATTATATAATGAAGAGGATTACGCTAAAGAAATTAAGTTTAGATTAGAAATAGCATATAAAAGAGCAAGAATAGCACTAGAGAATAGTAAAGCCAGAAATAAAAAATTTTATGACAATGAAATATCAGATGTAAGCATAGAAATAGGAAATAAAGTTTGGTTAAAAAATGAAGCAGGACACAAACTAGATTCTTCATATATAGGACCATTTGAGGTCATAGATATAGATAATAAAGATAATATAACAAAAATAAAGAACAGAAAGTTCATAAAGATAGGTTAAAATTGTTTAATAAATAAATAAAGACAAGAAAAAGGTCTGATCAACCAAAAAAAAAAAAAAAAACAAAAAAACGAAAATTAAATAAAAAAAAAAAAGAAAATATATATATATATACAAATAATATTTCCACTAATTTATAATACTAAATAAAATTAAAAATTTACATACATATATATACAAAAACGTTATATATAAATAAAAAGATTTGAAAAAAAAAAAATAATATATTAATAATACATTAAATATATATAATTAACAATACATATAATTATAAAATTAAATAACTCCATAATATTACGTTATTTTTTTAAAAAGGGAGGTGTAGTATGTTGTATGCCTAATAAGCATATGCCCACAGTATTGTAGAGTATACAATACATCAAGTGGTCATATGCCATACTCACAACATAGCGACACTTTGTTGCTATGTTTATACAATCAAATATATAAGTGCAGCAATATGATCCGTCACTTATGCGGACTGGCCTGCAGCGTGGGATCTGCAGTGCAAGCACTTTGACGCTTCGACCGTTCGGTCCCAGCGCATTATATATATGCCTTCTGCATGTATATACAATAACATACATACATACATGCATACTACGCTCTCCCGTTCTGTCGCTGCTCTCAGCGGCAGAACTCTATGTATAAGCAGCATGTATTTAGCCTAAGTAATTTTTGAAATAAAAGATTGGATTCAGTTCCATATCAAAAGACAAAGAGTAAACGTGCAAGAATGATAGAAACAAGATTGCGCCCATCAGAGCGTACGTGACGTCACGTTTGCTGAGTTGTGCAGTATTGCCAACCATTTGCTCTTCGCAATAAATTTAGTGCTTTTTTATACCGAAAATGCGAAAATTTTGAAGTTTCGTGTTTGTTTCTTTTTGCGTTTAATTTAAAGCTACCGAAACTGTAAGTTAAAAAAACTGTATTATTAAAGAAAGAATGTTATAAAAGGTCACTCTGAGAAGGTTTTAGTGCTAATGAAAATTAGTTGATTCTTATAAAATTTAGTATTTTGAAAAAATGGTGGGGAAAATCTTAAATATTTTGCAAATCATATTAAATTGTTCAACCAAGTCGTGGATCTGCACATTTTATAGTGTCTAATATTGTTGCACAGCCGCTGATAAGATTGAACAATGTGTGACTGTGGATTTTAATAGTGCTGATGGAGTTGCGCCAGGAGAAGTGCCTTGAACGGATGGTGCCACTGGATGGATAGCGGAGGCAGTGTACTCAGTCCGTGGATCGGTGCTCAGTTACTATTCCTATAGATATTTTAAAACATTTAACTTTAATTTAATGAAATATTATACAATAAACATATGTATGTATGCTTTATTGAGGTTCTACTAGCACAATTTTTCACTGCACATTTCATGTTTTCTTATTTTTCACTTATACGAGTACACTTTCACGAATTATCTTATTTTTGCGTAAATATTCACTAAAACGTTTTTTACCGTTTCTTCTTATTAACGCACATTTCAAAGAAGAAACGAATATTCATAAACATCAACAATAACCGCAATCATGGGCAATGTGACCAGATCTCTGAGAAGACTTTAGTGCTAATGAAAATTTTTTTACTCTTATAAAATTTGATAATTTGAAAGTGCAAATTTAATTTTTGGCTCCATTTAAGGTTATGCAAAAATATTAAATGCCCCTCTCTCAACTCTTCTTAAGATTGAAAGCCTTTTTACACATTTTAAAAAGCCTTTGAATATTTATTGAATGCGAATTAAAACCATAGAGGTGTAATCGTTTCTTCCGGTCATCAATCCTTAGTGAGACATAGGGCATTAAGAGTTATATTCATTGTAAAAATAAACAACAAAATACCAGAAAACACTAAAGAAACCATACTGACATTTTTACAAAGAGAGTACCTTATCTAGTTACATAACTTCAAATATAGCAAAAAAGTCGTTCCCTTAACAAAAGAGTCTCGCTTAAAAAAAACCTCATAAATTAAATTGTACATAAGCTTGACACATTTATTTAAAAAAACGCACATTTTAAAGACAATTTGTCTCGCATACAAAGTTCTTTAAGTGATTCAATAAAAATTTGTTGGTTTATTTTCTTTGAATAGGCATTTTAATGCGTTTTTATATCCAAAGCTAGGCAACACTGCAGTAGCGAGAGAGAGATTTGACTGCCGAAAGCAGAAGAACACCAACAACACCTGCACTCGCGGGCAATGCCACCAGATGTTAAAAAAAAGTAAAGCTAAATAAAACTGTGTGAATTGTTTAAATAATTATTAAAAAATGTATATTTTACAAAATTATAAACATGACATTTTAATTAGAACAACTAGAAAAATGTCATGAAGAAAGAACTAAAACTCCGAGACACAAAATAATAAAAATAACAAAAAAAAAATGATAAATCGAGTTACGAAAATGGTAATCTGGCCATACTGGAGCTAAAATCACGTAACTAGTTGTCAAATTCGCTGAGCGCAAAGTAACGGGACCACGATGGGCGCCATCTCATTATTCTTTGCATCATGGTAAACGTGTTTAAAGATAACGAACCACCTTTTTTCCTACAAGTGTCGTTAATATCGACAGAAAAAAAATCAATAAATTCACGGAATTCATTCACGAAAATTTAATAAAGTATACACCAGAAGTATCGCGGATACTTAGAAAAGATTACGATAAAGTTCCAATGATTTTAAGTGGCGATTTTAACGTAAATTTTGCATTGGACACAGCGGTTCCTTTAATTGACGTTCTCAATACAACATTCAATTTAAAAATGTGTAACAATCGCACTGAATCGACAACACGATCAAAAACAACCATTGACGCGGTATTTCAAAGATATGTTGATAACATCGAAACCAAAGCATTTGTATCATATTTTAGCTATCATAAGCCACTCGTATCATTTGCTGAAATTGAAAACATTGAGGATGAATAATAATAAAATGAAGAAAATAAAATATGAACTTTATAGCAATATTATAATGAACCTATAATTGTCCCGCTCCTAATGCTGCTTTCGTCTCATTCTCTCTCAGTTTGTTGTACGGAAGGTGTCACTTCTATCGCGTCTAACCGTTAGACAGGTATTTTTTTTTTTGTTTGCTTTTTTATTTGTTGGTGGAATTCTCGATCAAACCTAAAATTTTAAATTTTTCTTCACTATGCAAAGATATTCTTGACAAACTGTATGTAAATATGGATTCTAAGTCCTCGACAACCGCAGCTGGTGTGAGCCAAGTGCGCGCATGAGCATACAGTAAGTTGCAGAAGACTACATAAGTAGTTTATAAAAAAGTTCTGTGTCGGACATTTCAATACTAGGAGTAAATTTCGAAACATATATTTTATGCTCTCTGATAGTAGGTAAATAGTTAATTATTATATTACTTTACGTATGTAGTTCTTCAATTGATAGAAATTGCACAAACACATGTGCATGTATCTGCAAGGTTAGAAAGTTTCTCTGAAATCAGAGTATTTGAAAGTTACTGTACACATTTCACGGTTACTGTATATACAGTGCTGTGCCTATGAGTGTGCGCTGGATTTCTTGAGAAGTTTTACCGTAATATTTTTTTTTGCTGTGACCAGTGCACATACATACACACATATATGATGTGTGTATGTATGCGCATATAAATACATATAAATTCACATATTTGTATTTGCATTTGATATCTTCCTGTGCGCCATTAATATACCCTGGTATCATCATCATCTCTACCGAATTTATAATCAGTGACGACAAGTTGTTAATAATACCAGTTATTTTAAGATTTTTATTATATACTAGCTGTACCCGGCGCGTGTTGCTATGCCAACAACTAAAATAAATTTAAGAAAAATAACTTAAGAGACAAATCAGTACACAAATATTCAATTCATTCTAAACCATTGTATTGGTTTTGTTTATTTCGAAAAAATTGTGACATTAAAAATTTAGTTTCAATTCGATGTTTATTGAAGTGCTGTGGGATACACAATATTTCTTGTTTTTCCATTTGGTGCGTAGACGAATAAATCAGAAGGATTTCCGACATGTGAGCAAGCCACATAGAGCTGTCCATGTGAGAAGCGTGGATTCTCCAAATTTAATCCACACACTTGTAACGATTGTCCCTGTGCTGTGTTAATAGTCATTGCGAAAGCGAGTCACACCGGAAACTGTAAGCGTTTGAATTCGAATGGCATATCTGTCGGGGTCATTGGGATACGTGGCAACAGTACGTCTTCACCTTTGAATTTTCCAGTCAAAATTGTTGCTTCGATAACATTGTTCATCATTTTCTTGAGTGAGGGTCTGATTCCGTTGCAAAGTCGTGGTGGATTTATGTTTCGAAGAAGAATGATGGGTAAGCCAATTTTCAACGTAAGAACGTGCGGCGGCATGCCTGGCAAGTCAAGCGAATTCAAGAATTCAGTTGGATAGTTGACAACCTCGTCTTGATTCTCCACAGTATCGATGGACTTATATGTCGTCGTTTCACGGGGTATTCCAAGCTGAATGGTGAAGTTGATGGTATTGACATCGATGTTTGTGCAATGTTTGGGAAAACTTTTTGCACCAATTCGTCGATACTTTCTGTTATCTTACAGAAGTTTGCTGGCAAGGTGATACATTGTGTAGATTCATCAATTTCCATTCGCCCAGTTCCAATATCCAATAGTTGTTTTGCAAAATTTCCAGCCGATGCATTCCGCACTCATGTTAATTTTCAAAGTCAATTTCTGTAAATGAAGCCATGAAACTGTGTTGAACGTGGTATAATGGGCAGTGTTTGTCGAAGGTTAGGTTAGGTTAGGTTAAATGGCTGCCCTAGCTAAGGGCTTACTTGGACAAATGTTAAAAATTCGTCTGTTGTGGTGCCATACATGGGAGAGGAGAAAGGAGAAGGGAAGGAAGAAGGAGCCTTGGGATTAGAGACGATGATGACCATACATTTTACGGCGACGCCGACGAAGGCTGATTTGCGTTCGTAGTTAGCCGCAACAAGCTACTGATGAACTTCACCAAATTTATGGTATTTACACCGGCTATATCCGCAGGCGTAGCGAAAAAGTGAGAGCCCAGATGTCTAAGTCTTTGCCAGACGAAAGCAGGGCAGCTAAGAAGAAGATGTTGAGATGATTCCACCTCGTCCTCCAGACAGTTTCTGCAGAACGGACTTGAGGCAATCCCAAGTCTCACAGCATGAACACCTAACGGACAATGTCCGGTAAGGAAGCCCACCAAATTCGAGAGCTGGGGCTTTGTTAGCCTTAGGAGATCCCTTGAGCGTCCCCGATCTCCCCGTGGCAGAAGGATCTCGCGACCTTGCACGTTTGCGCAGAAGCCCAGCGCTCGCTGAGTTGACACGAGGCCCATCTTTCCAGGAGCAGAACATAGGTTCTCAAGGGAACCCAAATTCTCTCATTTCGCGACGAAACCGTCTCCAAAGTTTCCTGTCTAGTCTGCTCACCAGCCCAGCAGTTTCCCTCTATGCCGCTGTGACCGGGACATTCCCCGACCAATCTCGAACGCACAAGCAGCGAGCCCAAGGCCTTAATTACCGATTGGCTATCGGAGCAAATATTTACTTCCTTAACGGTAATTACCGAAGTAAGCAACCAGTCCACCGCTTCCTTAATTGCGGATACCTCCGCTTGGGAAACACTACAGTGGTCCGGGAGCCTAAATTTAAGTTTGATGGAGGCTCCTTACAGAATACTCCCCCACCAACCCTTCCGTCCAATTTCGAGCCATCCGTGAACATGTTTGCCATGCCTTGCCGCCAAATGTTGCACCCCGTCCACTCATCCCTTGAGGGAATGTGAGTAGAAAATGGTCCGCTCGGACCTAACGTGGGTGTACAGTGATCCAGCACCATGGGGATGAACTCAACTTTTTAAGAACTTTTTAAGAATGCTAGAGTGTCCGTAACTTAAGTCTGTTTGTCGAAATTACCGGACAATAAAATGAGTGCGCCACCGAAAATTCGTGTGTTTCCTCTCAAATCTTGCAGTGTACGATCAAGCGCTTCCAATGCTTTCTGGTGAGACATTGTACATTCGTCCCATATGATAATTTAACACGTTTAGAGTACTTTTCCCATTCCAGAGTTTTTGCTGATGTTGCATGTTGGTGCCTCAGTGTTTTGCAAATTGAACGGCAGTTTCACTGCTGAATGCGCTGCTCAGCCACTATCCAAAAGGGTTGCCGCAATATCAGATGATGCAAAAGCCAGTGCAGTATTATTTTGTGATCGTATGGTTGCCAAAGCGGTGCAATTCGGAATTCACAGAGAGAACGTAGGTTCGAATCTCGGTCAAACACCAAAATTAGGAAGAACATTTTTCTAATAGGGGTCGCCCCTCGGCAGGTAATGGCAAACCTTCGTATTTCTGCCATGAAATAGCTCCTCATAAAAAATATCTGCCGTTCGGACTCGGCTTACAACTGTAGGTCCCTCCATTTGTGCAACAAAATCAAGACGCACGCCACAAATATGAGGAGGAGCTCGGCCAAACACCCAAAAAGGGTGTTCGCGCCAATTATATATATAGGAAATGACGGACACGACGAACAGACGTAATAGGAGACAGAGCGCACAGTGTATGACCGGACTAATACGGACAACAATGTAACGCAACAAAAAGACCGAGATTACCATACCGCGAAGATACCCAACGAAGACGTTGACGATACGAACGACAGGACAGATGGAACTTTGTGAACTAAACCGCCATCAAGCGAGGAACGCACAGGAACAAATTGTCTAAGTTGAAGTAATAAAGAAATTGTCTAAATTAAAGTAAGAACAAATTGTTTAACTCGGAATCCTACATATATATATATATATATGGTTGCCAAAATTAGTGAAAGAAGGAACGTCTTGCCTGTACCACCGGGCGCATCTATGAAAAACGGTCGACCGCTTTATTTTGTTCTGTTATTGCACGCATAATTCTGTCAAACGTAATGCGTTGTTCTGTGGGAGATTTGTTCTAGATTAGATTGGTGGGGGTTGGACAAGTCCAAGCACTCAGTCAGTAGACCATTGTATTTCACCCGGATAGAAATCAGTAGAAAGAATAGAGATAGGAAAGGTAGAAGGTGGATGGTAAAAACGGATAAATTAGTTTGAGGTCACTATTCCACAAATCTCTTGGATTCATTGATGAATTTTAAGAGATCCGGAAGAGGAAGAGTATGAGCTTTGTCCATACTCAGTGTATCGCAACGCAATATCCTAGGTCTGATTCTGGCAAATGCAGGACAGCTACAGAGAAAATGCTCTGCAGTGTCGTCATTCCCAAGACATACGACCCCCATGGTAGCCATTTGCTGACCACAGACATTGTGCCCTGTGATTACACCCACCAATACTCTCAGGTACTTCCTGCTGAATTTTAGGAGGAAGGTCGCTGTTTTCCTGTTTGATTCTTTCACAAAGCAGTTGGCTACTCTGCACGACTTCAACTCAGACCAACGACCTCTGTGAGTAGACCTCATGAAGTCGTCAATCCATAGTTAAATCGCTGCGGAATTGACACCTGAAAAGGGTTCAGGGCCTAGTGGCATACTTGCAGAGCCTTCATTAGCCAATTTATCAGCTTACTCGTTCCCAGCAATATCACAATGCCCAGCCACCCAAATAAGACTAACTTTGTTGTATTTTGCAACACTGTTCAGTTTTGTCTTACATTCACCGACTAACTTCGAAGATGACAGCGTGGGTTAGCAAGGGCTTTCAGTGCAGCTTGACTGTCACTACAAATTCCAATACTGTTGCCCAGCCACCTTTTCTTAATTAGCCAGTACGGTACATTCAAGATGGCATAGACTTCCGTGAGAAATACCGTGGCCATCTGTCTTGTGGCATAGGAGTACTTAGTGTCTTCGTCTAAGTACCATCCAGATCCGCTTCCATCGCTGGTATTGGATCCGTCGAAAGTGTGCTGGTATCCCGTTAATAGGTTCTCTGGACTTAACCATTGATCTCTATCTGGAATCAAAACAACTTACTTCCTACTGAAGCTAACGACAGACACTCGATTGTCCACTGGCATCGAGAACAGTGTGCACCGCTCCGACAACTGGTGGTATATCTGACAGTGGCCAGTGCTTACTTCATTTCCCTAAACTCCGTTTAACTTGAGCCTGTACGCCGCCTTCATTGCTTCCTTTCGAATTTGAAGATCTAGAGGTTGCAAGTTCAGAATGCCATTAAGGGCATCACCAGATGTTGTGCTCATGGCCTGTTTAGGGGTTTTACTCTGGAGCTAACCATTGTGGCTTTCCACCATACTACAGAGGCGTATGTAATAATGGGCCGAATCAGGGTGATGTACAGCCAGTGTACTATCGCCGGTCTTAGACCCCATGTCTTGCCAAAGGTTCTCTTACACTGTCAGAAGACTTTTAGTGTTCGAGAGACCTTCTGCTCGACGTGCTTCTTCCAGGTAAGCTTACTATCTAGGATTACTCCTAGATATTTATTTATTTATTTGTTTATTGTCCTAGGAATCGTAGCATTCACCCCATAGTTGGTTCTCGAGAACCCAATTTTAAAGGTTTCGTACTGTCGGAGCCTCATATTGGGTATATTAATTTGAATTTTACTTAAAACGGAAAGACAATCAATAGATCCAGAAATGATACGAATAACAAATGAGCACGATAGAATAGATCGTGTGCTATCAAGTGGTTTTAAGTCAATCAATAAACATCGAGAGCGGTACGATGGTACAGGTTCAGAAAAGTTTAAAGATCGGAGCGCAAAACGAAGAAAGACTTTCTGGACTCTCTCAATCCGATTAGACAGACCTATTTGGTACGGTCTACAAATAATAGCGGCATACTCTAATCTTGATCTAACAAAAGCACAATACAATGTTTTGAGAGTGTGTGGGTTGGTAAATGCAGAACAATTTCGGCGTACGAATGCTAGCATCGCATATGATCGTCTTATGACGCGGTTAACATGGCTAGTGAAATCCAGCTTAGAGTCGAAAATAACGCTTAAGTCTTTAATTTCCTCAACGGATTGCAAAGGTAAGCTAGCAATACTATACGAAGTATGCAAGGTATTGCTTGATTTAGCATATTTTACGTGAAAGCATTTGCTTATATTTAGTGACAAACGGTTTAACTAGCACCAGTTCCGGACATTGTGCAAGTCGGCTTGCATTTAACTTCAGAAGACAGTTGCAGTGTTACCCCTTTCAATGCGGGTAGTAACAGGCCTTCCATATTGCGTTTCCTAGTGAAAAGCACTAAAAAACTTTTTGTAGGATTCACCGAAAGACCATGCAATTCGCACCAATACTCAATCTTATTTAGAGCTACCTGCATTTTATTGCATATAACTTCAAGTGATCGTCCTGAGATTAATACGCACACATCGTCTGCGTAGACTTGGATGTGTTCAATTTCCTGCAGATCATTAAGAAGAGAGTCCACCACGAAGCACCAGAGAACGGGAGAGAGTACACCGCCATGTGGGGAACCCTTCTTAACCTCAAGCCTGACTCCTTCATCGCTTTCTCTATCCATGGTAAGTAGTCTTTTGGATAGCATAGAGTGGATCCATCTGACAACGATTTCTTCTACTCATTGATTTCTGATAGAAGAGCATATAGAGTCAAAGCTAGCATTGTCGAAAGTCCCTTCAATGTCCACAAACACGCCAAGAGTGTACTCTCTTGTTTCCAGCCCTTTTTCGATTATGCTAACGCACTCGTGCAGAGCCGATTCGCAAGATTTTCCACTTTGATAAGCATGTTGTCTGACGTTGACAGGGTTTCGACTTAGAACCGTCGTCCTAATGTGCTTCTCCACCATACGCTCCAGACCCATAAACATAAACGATGCCAGGCTTAGGTAGGTAGGTAGGGTGGTTGTCATAAAGACACACTTAGACCTTTCGCAGGTCCATTATGATCCCACTGGAGCTTATCCTTACCCTACGTGTTCCTTTTCAAACCATCCGGTAGCTTTAATAAACGAGCAGAGCTTCGTTAGTTTTAGATGGGCTATGTCCGCTACATCGGTTAAAAATGCTGTATCAAGAGTGCGTAGCCTTCCCAAAGCTGAGCTTTCACACTCACATAAAAGGTGTCTGACTGTTTCCTCTTCTTCTGTATTAAGACAGCTTCTACAGAAATCGAAGTACGGAAGTCCTTACCTTCTAGCGTGGCTGCCTATCAAACAATGGCCAGTTAATACCCCTATTATTTTTCTTATAGCTTCTCTGTTAAATCTTAGCAAGATCTTCGATCGACCGCTGTTCCAGTTCGGCCATGTCTTCTGCTTAGTTCGCATGTTGTGAGGTTTTGCCAACTTGTATTTACCTTGTTGATGGTTTCCCTATCTATAAATAGTTTACAAGTGGTTATAGGCATAGGTATCAGCGCCTTATCCGATTTGAGATCGAGCGTTGTACCGGTTCGTGCAAGTTTATCCGCCTTGCAGCTTCCTGCTATATTCCTGTGGCCTGGCACCCAGATAAGGTGCACTCTGTAGCACTTACATACGTCATTTAGTAGTTAAAAACAATCTAGAACTGTTTTTGACGAGTGCGTTTTTGATTCAAGCGCTTTTATTGCCGCTTGACTGTCCGAGTAAATGAAGACTTCATTTGTGGATAATACTCTCGTTTTTATTACCGTAAGTCCCTCTTTTATGGCAGTGACTTCCGCCTGAAATACACTGCACTTATCAGGTAGGCCAATCATATACTCCGAGTTTATCGGAGTAAACCACTCCACCTACATTTTTCTTAACAACAAGCCCGTTATCCCATTCCTCTTTGGAAGGAGATACTGTAACAAAGGGTTTATTTAAATTGTTGTCCTTGGTCTTACAGAAATCCGTTGTGCCAGGAATGCAGGGGAATTTGTGAAAAATAGAAGAGTGTCCTCTTTGGTTCGTTCTGAGTAGGCCGATTTCTCTTAGTCTGAGAGCTGCTTTGGCAGCTGTTTGCTCATCAAATTGCTCTATTTGTAAAAGGTCAAGCATAATATTTAACGCATCTGTGGGTGTGGTCCTAAGGGCCCCGCAGATGCACGGACTGGTCATTCTTTGTACATGTACCATGGTCCTTTAACACTTATCCTGTATTCAAAAAAAGTAACGTACGTGACATAAGTGGGTCAATTTTGCCCAATGGACGAATGCATAGATTTTGATTTTATTTCAGGTTTAAAGTTTTTTTTTATTTAATAAATTAAAGAATTCAACATTTTTTATTTAAAAAATTAAAAAATTCAGTTAAGTAAGTACAAAAAGGTGTTCTTATGGCGATTTTAAGCTACTAGTACATAAGATAGGTGTTTCAGAATTAGTCTTACAAATAAAGTTTTCGCAGCTTCCGCATTTACTGCTATATTTCGTACTATTTGATCGACTTGGACAAATAAAGTAACGACCACGTTTTAGATTTGTAGGTTTCGGAGTCTTTTCAGTAGTTTCTGCTGTTTTTTGAGTGTTTAATACGATCATTTTTGCTGCACGGCTTCGAGGGAGTACAGATCTGCGCGAAATTTCCTGTAAAATAAGTTCATTTCCGAGCTCTTCTAGGAACAAACGACGCTTAATTTTTTTATTCTTGTTCCATTCAGTGATTATTTCTCTAAAAATTACAAAAGCATTGTATGCACTTATATCTAACATATTGTAAAACAAGGACTGTGACCATCGATTTGTCCTTCGCTTGCAGGTGTATGTCCTAATAACTTGGTCTAGTATATCGACCCGGGATTTAGTTTTGTTGTAAAACTCTATGATTTCGGGCTTTTCAGTGTTGGGATTGATTTCAACTTTTTTGTGGAGAGTACTGAGTAGATATACAGCTCGATTCTTTTTAGGCACATATCCAACTATTGTGGTTTTGTTCTTGTTATCAAAAAAGAAGTGTGCATAATTTTCTGGTTTATTTTTTATCTTACGTTTCAAAAGTTCAATCCCCAACTCGTGAGATGTAAAAAAATTATCGCACGTGATATTACGACCTTGTATATCCTTCACTAGATCGAGTGCAACACGACGCCCCTGCTCTTTCTCAGGCTTACAATTTCGATCTTTACCACTATACACCTGCAGCGACCATGCAAAACTTGTTTGGCTATCGCACAAGGCCCAAATTTTAATTCCGTATTTTCCAGGCTTCGATGGGATATATTTTTTGAAAGGACACCGTCCGCGAAATGTAACCAATTGTTCATCGACTGTGGTGAATTCTCCAGGATTATACATCTTTTGTATGTTACATTCCCAGCGATTCCAAACATCCCTGATTGGTGCCAGTTTATCTCGCGCTCGCCTCTCATTCCGGTCAGATTTCTTGTCGAACCTCAGGACTCTGGAGATATTCTGTAATCTGCGTAAAGTCATTGTTGATCTGAAAAACGGACGGCCCTTAGAATCATCCCACAAACTTTCGAGTGCTTCTCCATGTGATCGAAATACACCTGCTAGGAGCAAAAGTCCAAAATATGCTTCCAAACTAATACTATCTATTTCGACCCAATTATTTTCAAACAGTGATTGACCTGAAACAAATCCCCAGATATTACTTTACATGCAGGTACATACTTCTACTTATATAATTATGTGTTTCAATTGCAAGTGACTTACCTTCTATATTAGTCATCTCAATGATTCTTTTCACCATATCGGGCGGCATAAATAACATAAATGAAGATTTTATACCATCGGTCCGAGCAATGGCATACCGTGTAGTACCGGGTGCGGTGGTAATAACATTTTCTGCAGCCCGCCTGCCAGCTCCGCTTGCAACTGATTGGTTATACCACATATATTTTGCATCCTTAGACGGAAAAGTTCCTGAAACATTATGCTGAAGGACAGAATTGTCCTCTTCGTCTGTTTCATCTGATAAATTGGGATCGTAAAGGGATTCCACTTCTGATATCTGGTCTTCTTCATCATCACTTTCGGTATCGTTTGGTGCTTCATCATCCAAATCGGAGTTCTCTAGAAGGGCTTTAATTTTTTCTCATTCATACTGAAACATAAATAAATCACAACCGCACTAAAAACACTTCTTACTAATTCACAAAAGAACATTGATTTCACTTTTTTACACTTACTTTATTCCTTGAGAAAAACAACCTGACGATTCAAGAGTTTTTTACGACTGAGCAAAAGATTGTAAACATCGCATCATCACGCACGAACAAGTTAGCGGTAAATTGCTCCAAGATATAGCTCCTGGTGACGCTCAAGCATGCATGTTCTGAGCTTATATGTGTGCGTGTCGGGTGCTTGACGCTAATATCTAAAATTTTTGAGTTTCATATAAATAATAAACATGAACTTTCACACTTCTATTCACATACATACATATGTACATACATTCATACATACATGTCAGTCAGCCGCGAGGTTCATTGATATTGTCCGTAATGTGCACGGGCATATGTACTTACAAACATATGAGTACACATACTGCTTTTTCTATTGGGCAATTTTGACCCACTTACACAATATATGTAACAATTTCTGCCCAGCCTATCCTGTAGATGACACATTTAAAAGAAAACTTTTTTCAAGTTTAATTTTATTATATAATAAAAGTCGAGAAGTTTCACCAGATTATATGAAGCATAAAAAAAGATATGCAACTTTTAAAGTCGTTTGGGCAATTTTGACCCACTTATACAGGATAAGTGTTAATGTATAATTTATCTAAAGCCGGCCAAATACTAATATGCCGTATGTTAGGATTGGTCTGACAATTGCTGTGTAAAGCCAATATACGATAGATGGGGAGAGACACCAACTCAGTCCCATCAGCTGTTTACAAGAGTATAGGGCTATTGTCGCCTTTTTTACTCTATCTTCGACATTTGCCTTCCAACTTAGTTTTCTATCTAATATTAGACCTAAGTAGCGGGCCTCATCACTAAATGGCAGTGTCGTTCCACCTAGAGTCGGGGGAGCTATATTTGGAACTTTATGTTTCCTGGTAAATAAGATGAGTTCAGTTTTATTTGGGTTGACGCTTAGCCCATTTGCTTTTGACCAGTTTTCAGCCATGCTAAGTAAATCTTGCATGACTTGCTAAGTGTATTGGGAAATTTCCCTGATATGGTAGTAATCAACATCGTCCGCATATCCTGTTGAGTGAATGTTGTATTTGGACCGGGAATAATCCATCTGGACCCGGTGATTTAAATGGTTTAAAGGAATTCACTGCCCAAGTTATCCTGGATTCAGTGATTATTTCTTCAATGTCAGAATTAGGTCTTTCTGTACTATTGTTGATTAATACGTTAGATGGTTTTTTGCTGGGAAAGTGTGTGTTCCCTAGCAACTTCAGAGTTTCGTCACTCGAGATAGTCCAACTCTTATCCGGTTTTTGGGGGTATCCGGAGAAATAGTGTTTTTTTGAAAGGATTTTACGCAGTCTAGAAGCCTCTGTGGTTCCCTCGATTTCTCCACAGAACGTTCTTTTACCAGACCTTTTCGCTTTCCTAACTTCTTTCTTGTAAATTCTTAGGTTACTGTAATAGCAGTCCCAGTCTTTACTCTCTCGTGTCGCTTTCGCTCTACTAAAGTGTCTTCTGCTGTCATTTCTTAATGTTGTCAGGTCTTCTGACCACCAGGGCGGCTTTTTCTTCCCCTTATACTTAATTATAGGGTAGGTCTTATTTAGCGCAGTTCTAGAAACCTCCGTAAGGATTTGTACGTGTTCGTTCAGTGATTCTCTATCTTCAATAGTGATATTTCGGGAATTAGGAAGTCTTTTCTTAAGTTCCCGTTTATATATATGCCAGTTGGTCTTTTTCAAGTTCCTGCTGGCGGGCGGGGCCCGTGAGTTGTTTCCCCCAAATTTTATTTCTATATAGCGATGATCGGAGTAAGAGTGTTCATTCAGAACCTTCCACTGCGTCATCTTTCCGTAGAGGGTTTGACATGCTAGCGTAATATCAAGAACTTCTTGTCTATTGCGCGTAATAAATGTAGGTTGGTTGCCTTTGTTACACACTAAAATCTTACTACATATAATATAATTAAAGAGAGACTCACCTCGTTCGTTTGTATCAGAGCTCCCCCATATGGTATGGTGGGCATTGGCATCACCTCCTAGTACTAGTTTGCGGTTGTGTGCTTTGCAGTCTTCCACAAGGCTTCTTATTAGCGGCGACGGCAGTGGACCTGTGTCGTCTCCGGCAAAATAGAACGAGGTTAGCCAGATGTTGCTTCCGCTCACTTCCCAGCTAACCGTCGTAGTATCTGCGTTACTGAAATTTTGGATCATAAATATATTAAGATGCACTTTTGCCATTATGCATGCTCTTTTAGTACCTTCACCATTGGTCTTGTATACTTTATAACCTGATGTCCTCAGACCGCAGATTTCGCCATTCCGTACCCAGGGTTCCTGGATGAGGACTACATCCGGCTGATCTTCTGCCAGACAATCCAGGAGGGCAAGGCAGGCTTCCCTACAACGGTGTAGGTTTATCTGAAGAAGATGCATCAGCTGATAGCGTTCTGGGTCTTCTTTATTTTCGCATGAAAGTTCCCTTTCGGAATACTTACGCTGTTGTACGGAATATTTACCCTCCCGAGCGAAGTACAACCTCCTTGAGCTACAACCTCCTGAGCCTGAATAGGCGTATTCTTCTTCGGTGGGATGGTCGTCTTCGCTCATTGGCTTTGTTTCGCTCATGGGCTCTAATTCGCTCATGGGCTTTGCAGAGAACATTGATGAATAGAGAAGTCTCACGAGCTACGATTAGTGTGAGTTGTCAAAAATGAAGTGAAACCGCGAACACTATTTCACCTCGCTTAACTCGACAGCGGGGAAGTTCTTAACAGAGCTGATTACAGTGAATTATGTACAAGCAGAGAATGTTAATGCAATGAGAAGGAGCAAATGTTAAATGAGCTTTTTTCGAGTTCTTATTTGTAGATTCATAATAAGGTAATTTCAAATTCAACTTTGCTCACGAGTGGCGAATTACAGATATTTACCACGCGAGTGACGCGAGTGGAGGGTTTCTATATTTACTTACCACGCTAGGACAGGAATTCAGATATTTTCTGCGTTTACCAAACTACTGAGGAAGTTCATAAGATTTTTCGGCACACTACTAAGGAAATCGAAGCGAATAAATTTGCGATTAAGAAGGCCGCGCGGCAGTTAGTTTGTGGTGCAGAAGCTAAAGGCGGCGGAATTATTCGTTTTGTTTTTTGGCACGTATTTAATTCAGGTTCAAGTCCTGAAGTCATATTTTGTTCTTGCACATTTTTTTTTTACAATTCAAACCAGGAAAGTTTGGTAAAATTTTTCAGTTTATTTTAATTAAAATTTCTTTAAAATACTGTTTTTTTTGTATTTTATAAATGGAAATTTCTTTTCGGTATAAAATAGTGCACTCTGGATATGACCTAATTTTTATATAAATCAATCAAAACAGAAAATATGTACATATGTCTATAATCTATTTCATCAAATCCAAATTATATTGATGAGAAAATATCATTCTAATATCCGGCCAGAAAGCCAAACGCGCAAGCACACATACATATGCATATAATTACGCATACAAACTTTCAACTAACGCAGAATATGTGCATATAAAACTGCGAATCGAATAAATGAGTGATATAGAGAATTTCATTAGTAATTGTAGTTTAGCGCAATCGTGAAAGACGTGTTGTGTATGCAGTACATCGTCCCATATTTGACTCAGGTTCAAGTCCTGTACACAGTTTTTTGTTCGATATTTTTATTTCATTTTTTATATTTGGTTTAATTAGAATTGATTTAAAATAGTGTATTCAGGTTTTTCTAATACCTGTTATTTAGAAATTTATTAATCTAATTTATTAATCTCTTCAGTCAAATCTGAACTACTTACATACACATATTGATGAGAAAATATTCTAATATCCATGGATGCATCCAGAAAGCCAAACGCGCATGCACGCATATGTATATAAATATATACAAGCCTTCAACGAACGCAAAATGTATGCATATAAAAAACAATAACTGCGACCGTCTTCTTGTCTGTCAGTGAAAAGATGGGATATGTATACCCTATGAGCAAACAGAACCGGGAAGGTGATGTTGACTGTTTCCTTCGATTGCCAAGGCATAGTCCACCATGAGTACCATCGGGCCAGACAGTCAATAGAGAATATTATTTATCCGTTTTGAAACCTTAGAGAGATGCTGTGTGTTGCAAACCGCCGGAAATGTGAGCAAACAATTCTCAGATTTTGCATGATGATAACGCGCCATCGCACTGATCAAAGAAAATACAAATCGGCCTGCCGGGGGTGTTTGGAGGACTGGGTTAAACGTTGGCACATGTGTGTTGCTTCAGACGGGTCATATTTTGAAGGAGATAATATAAATTTGCCTTAAATTTAACTCTGTTTTGTGTAATTTAAACATTCCCGGTACTTTCTGATCATAAGGTACATATATGCGGCTTTGCGGACAGCAATGTGTGATTCGCTGGAAGTCGCATTAACTCGCGACTGTCGCAAAGTTAGAAGACATATTTACATACATAAGTTTTTAATTCGAAAGTCGAATTTTGTTTTTTTAAAAAAGGGTCGGAGCTAATGCACCGCTTTATTGGACTCCAGATTAAGACTAAAAGTTTATTTTCACAATTCAATTAATTATAATAAGTTTTACAATATTAATGCAAGTATTGCATTTTTATTCTTTGGATAAATTTACAATCTTAATGCAAGTATTGCATTTTTTATTCTTTGGAAAAATTTACAATCTTAATGCAAGTATTGCATTTTTTATTCTTTGGAAAGAATTGCCCAATTAGTGCCTGCAGGTTATTGTTCTGTTATTTGCATTTCCGGCACGCTTAAGAAATAAATTGCTTACCTAATGTCTACGACTTGTTTGTGTTATCAAATTAACAATTAAGTAAAAGTAGCAAAAGCAAAGGAAAAAGAGAAAATAAATGTAGCGCGTGTTAACTCCTCCGCATTTAAAAACGAACGTCCTCGTGCGTCTGAGTAGGATAATCTTCAGGATGTGGTTCGGGTTGTTGGAAATTTTTAACTGTTACCTCTTGTAATGGGGCCCTTTTGAAAAATTCGGAGACGTGTTTGGCCCCTCGCTTTGGGCCTTTCGTTGAAGTTAGTTTTAGTACCCCGATTGCCATTAGAGTTAAAGTTATACCAGATATCCCAAAATTAACTATTGATGTTGTTAACCCTTTATTTTTTAAAGTCTCGATATAGTTTATGTTTTTTAGGTGAAGTTCTTTCATCATTTCCAGGCTTAGCAATTCTTCTTCGGCCGTAAGTGTTGCATTTGGTTGTAGAACTGCAGGAAGGGGTTTTCCGCTGGAGATTTCTTTAGACAGAAATGTTTGGTTGTTTATTATAATGGTGGAGTTATGGTACTGGATTGCGAATGATCCAGTTAAGTTAATCTTCTCCTTGTCGATGTGAACGGTGTCGTTAAATCGATTTAAAAGTATTATTCCTGGGAGGACTTCTAGGACAGTGGGAATGTGTTGGTTGTTAATCGTAATGCAGCTAGGCGATCGGCTTTTGAGTAGATGAGGAATGCATGTGGAGTTACTGATGTCTACAATATTTTCCTTTGTACAAATTTTAATTTCATTATGTTCTTTACAGTTGCTTTTCTTTCCAAAGATTTTATTTTGACATCTTATAATTTTTTCAAATGGTATTTTATATAATCTATTACCTTTCTTTATTGCTTTTATTAATAGGGATTCACATAAATTGTTGTCAGTTATTGGGATTTCAATTAAGTACACAATCTTAGAATTACTAGAGGCTATCTTAACGTTACTGAATTCAAATGCCTCTTCTATATTAGTGAAGGGAATATTATTTTTCTCAATAATTTCTTTTATTAGTTTCATTTCAACGTTAGAAAATATATATGAATTTACAATGCCAACTTTGGCCCAATGTATTGCATAATTGATATTTATGATTTCATCTTTTATTAATTGTAGCTTAAATTTAATGTTCACGGCCATATCATGCTGAACATCTTCCTTATCTTTTAATATTTTAAATATTTTATTTGACACTTCCGTTATATTATTTATTCTTCCGCTCATTGCTCTATTTATTATTAATTGGTTATTGTTATTTTCAAGTAAATTGTTTATATGATTTTCTAACATAACGAGATCTTCGTGATCCGGGCTCCCTGTGAGCCATTTCCAGGCGGTACCAATTGCGTTTATGGATCTCTTGTTTACCTTTGGCTTTAATCTACTTAGGAAACTTTGTATTTCGGACATTTCATGGAGCAAGAAGGGGAGTAAGGAATTGTCGGGAGTTATTTTGTGTCTTATCGTGGAGTTGAGTTCGTTCAAAGTCCTTTGGTATTCGTCCGTGTCTATTGTATGTGGGAAAGGGTATTTTGAATTGGTAACTATTTTCGTCGCCATTTAGGAGCCAAATTTGGTTCTTGAAAGCATTTATAGGTCCTTCTACTGCTGGGATAAGATTGTGCGCCGAACTTTCGTCGCTATGTTGCGTTCCTGTCAATGAATTGATTTGTGATACTTGTGGCGGTCTTGAGAGTGCGTCGGCCACAATATTGGTTTTTCCTGGTTTATAGATTAGCTCGTAGTCATACTCTTCTAATCTAGCCTTCCACCTTTTCATCTTACTGTTGTGGTTTCTGTTGCTTAGGGCGAAAGTCAGTGGCTGATGGTCCGTAACGATTTTAACCTTCGCGGAACCGTAAAGGTAGTTTCTCAAGGAATTCAGCGCCCACACTATCGCTAGCATTTCTCTTTCGTTTGCTGCGTAATGCTCTTCGGCTTTAGAAAGAGTTCTAGAGATGAAAGTTATTGGCTTGTCGTTTTGCGATAGTACGGCTCCAATTGCGTAATTGGAGGCATCTGTTGTTAGCACAAATTCTTTAGAGTAGTCGGGGTATGCAAGCATTATGTCTTTACCAATGAGTGATCGTTTAAGTTTCTCGAAGGAATCTAAGGCGTCTTTGTTCAAGGTTACCATGACTTTCTTTGATTGATTCTTGGACACTCGTCCGCCTTCCCCCCTTAAGAGGACTGTAAGGGGTTTCGCGAGCTTCGCGTAGTCTTTGATGAAGCGGCGATAATACCCTGAAAGTCCTAAAAAGGATCGGAGTTCTTTTAGAGTTTTAGGTATTGGAAACTTTGCTATTGCGTCGGTTTTTTGTGGATTTGTTTTGAGGCCTTTTTCGGATATTATAAATCCTAAAAATTCCACTTCTGTTTTTAGGAATTGACATTTGTCAAGTTGTACTTTTAGATTTGCTTTTTCTAACGTATCGAAGATTTGTTGGATGTCATTAAAGTGGGTTTCCTGATCTTTACTAAATATTATGATGTCGTCGATGTACACGTAACATCTCTTTCCTATATGGTTCCTTAAGATGTCGTCAAGAGCTCTTTGAAAAATTGAAGGAGCGTTCTTGAGACCGAAAGGTAGCCGGGTAAATTCGTATTTACCGTGATTTACCGAAAAAGCTGTCTTCTCTATATCCGATTCCTTTAGAGGAATCTGGTGGAAGCCGCTCTTTAAATCGAGTACTGAGAAGTATTTATTTCTTCCTAGATGTGCTAGTACTCCATTTATTTCGGGTATAGGATATCTGTCCGATATAGTTACTAGGTTCAATTTTCGATAGTCAATTACCATGCGAAATTTCTTCTCTCCTGAAGTGTCTGGTTTTTTTGGTACTATCCATACAGGTGAATTGTATGGAGACCTTGAAGGTCTTATTATACCATTTTGTAGCAAGTCTTTGATTTGTTTCTCTACTTCCACTTTCAGTGACATAGGGTACGGATAAAATTTGGTGTATATTGGTGTGTCCGTGGACGTCCTTATGCTTCCTTGTACTTTCGTAGTGAATGTCAGTCTTTCTTCAGGTTCGGTAAAAAGTTTGGGAAAATTCTTCGCAATTGCGTTAAGTGTGGTCTTCTGTCTGTCATTTAGGTGGTCGGTCTGTATGTCTATTGCGTTAATCGATTGTATGGTTTGCTGTTTTATTTTAATCCTGACTCTATCTTGTATTGTCATATAATTGTATTTTGTGTGGATTACCGCCGAAAGTTGCTTGAGGCTGTCATTGCCTAAGATGCCGTGGAATGACTTTAAGGAGGGTAACAAAAAAAATTTAATTTTTAGATCGGGTATTCCGAATAGACTAACGTTGGTGTGGTGCGTAATTTTTATTTTTCCAGCTATAGTGTTAGCAAAAAAGGGTTGGTCATTTGGGAGGGAATTGGGTACAATAGAGGGTTGCATATAATTGTTGTTTGAGCCCGTATCGATCAATATTTTTAAAATTCCTCCTTCCTTCGTTTTACATTCAAAATATGGAAGTGAGGAGTTTGCTAATCTAAAAAATGGATGTCCGAAAAATCCTCTGCAGCATTGTCGTCTGTACCGTACTGTTCGAGAGTTTCTTGCACGTTGTAATTGTCTTGTCTAATTTCGTCGTGTTGGTTTGCATATTCCAAATCTTGTCGGTATGCAACACTGTTGCATTGTTCCGCTTCTATGTTAAAGTTTCGTTGTCTTTTTTCCATATCTTGCTGGGGAGGTGGTGGCCTTTTCCCGTGAAATGCTAGGTTTTGTGGTGGCCTGTTAATGTAATTGACCCTTTTCGTCTGCATGCTCTGGTCGATGTCCATTGGTTCAGGTCTTGGCATAGGCTTTGGTGCAAAAGGTCTAGGTGGTGGCAGGTGTCGAGGTTGAGAATTGAAGTTTTGTTGTTGTGGGAAAAAATTCTGGGGTCTTTGCCAGTGCCCTTATTGTTGAGGTGGGATATAGGAGGGTGGGAGTGTTTGTCTCTGCATTGGTTGATTCCAATGGGCAAGGTGTGGGTAAAACGGTTTCGGTGCGGCGTGGGGCTGTGGGGGGAAATTCCTTCGTAGATTTACAGGTGGTTTCCTACTGACGATATTTGCTCGGTAGGTTTGATTCTCCAATTTGAGGCATAATTGCAGAGCCTCTGGAAGGTCTGTTGGTTCTCTTATCCCTAGGAGTCTCGGAAGGTCACCATTGAGACCTCTAACGAAGGTATCCAACGCTTTGTTTCTATACGTGTCTACAAGAAGTTTCCGGGGTTCTGATCCGGCTTCTAAACAAGAAATTTTGTTCAGGATCAGAGAAAGGTTTGAATAAACCTTCTGATAATATTCGTGTATGGTTAGATTTCCCTGAGTCAGTGAGGCCATTTGGTACTCTAAAGTACCTAGGTCTCGTTTGTCGCCGTAATGCGTTGTGAGACAACGAGAGATCGCGGTCCAATTTAAGGGTGTGCTGTAGGATTCCAGCACAATGTCTGCTTGGCCTGTAATTTTGTTTCGTATGGTGTTTAAGATACCAAAGTATTTATGTGAGCCTCGCATTGGCTCGTACAGTTGTAGAACTCTATCGACACTTTTCTTCCAGGATCCGAATTCACCTGGGTCCCCTGCAAATTCTCGCAAAGAACGCACAACATCAGGAATTTTGTCGAGTTCACTGATTCCTTGGGGTCCTATGTTAACAGGTTCGTCTACCTCTATAACGTTCCTAACTGCTAACCTGTCGTCTAATATTCTATTGACCACTTCTGTTATTTGCCTAACTATGCCCCTATTTTCTTCGTTTTGGAGATTTGCACCCGGAGGGATTTGACCTAGAACCGGTGGTCTTATCAGATTGCTTGGATTACTCATCTTCGCAATTGGACACGATTATTTACGTCTTATAATTTAAATAACGGAAATGTCAAAATTAACTTGTATTTAGGTTTTGTCTTGATCCAGAATTGGATTTCTTTATCTTATTCCTAACTTTCAAATTATTTTTATTACACTTTATTTTTGTCGATTAAATATTTTCTATAGTTCTTGGTTTGAACCTTGGTTTGAACAAATTAGAACACGCTTTTCGTACCTATGCGAAAAATTAGTTAAAATATATTGGAATACACAATGGATCACTTCTTATTTAATATCTCTAGTTATTAATTTTATTATTTTGTAAATTTAAAAAGGTTTAATTTCACTTAATGTAATAACTCACTTCTTATTTAATATCTCTAGTTATTAATTTTATTATTTTGTAAATTTAAAAAGGTTTAATTTCACTTAATGTATTTAGTTAAATACGCTGACTTACAGTAGGAGTAGCATTGAACTACTCTTCCCTCGCTGGCTGCACGGATGAATTCCTTTTTGGTCGGCTAGACCTACTGCGGCTCCTGCTGCAACACTTCGATGCGAGGTGGTCTCCGGACGGACACTAGAGAGCCTGAGTCTTCTGGGAATCCTGTATGACCAGTCGGAAAGTAGGATTGGTGCCGTTGGGAAGTCAACTTTAATTTCTTCCTTTCACAGACACTTTTAAACACTTTACACTTTTTCACGACTGGTCCCTGCTCGGGCGCCAGTTTTTAATTCGAAAGTCGAATTTTGTTTTTAAAAAAGGGTCGGAGCTAATGCACCGCTTTATTGGACTCCAGATTAAGACTAAAAGTTTATTTTCACAATTCAATTAATTATAATAAGTTTTACAATATTAATGCAAGTATTGCATTTTTATTCTTTGGATAAATTTACAATCTTAATGCAAGTATTGCATTTTTTATTCTTTGGAAAAATTTACAATCTTAATGCAAGTATTGCATTTTTTATTCTTTGGAAAGAATTGCCCAATTAGTGCCTGCAGGTTATTGTTCTGTTATTTGCATTTCCGGCACGCTTAAGAAATAAATTGCTTACCTAATGTCTACGACTTGTTTGTGTTATCAAATTAACAATTAAGTAAAAGTAGCAAAAGCAAAGGAAAAAGAGAAAATAAATGTAGCGCGTGTTAACTCATATTAGGGTGCATACATACATACGGAGCCGCGGCCACTCGACATGACAAAAATTTAAGATTTATCAAATATTGGCAAATAATTCCACGCGAAATATTCCAATATTGACTATTTTCGAATGGTCGCGAAAATTGGCATATGGGCGGCTCGTTTTATGAAAGAAATTGAAATATGAGCTCTAACTTATGAATGAACTTTTTGTTTTTCTTCTAAATTGTTCGCTCATAGAATCATGGCCGCTGCGACTGCGTCTACGAATGTATTTTGTGTTTGTAGTCGCTAGGCTTAGATTTTAGCTTTGGGCGACATGCGCATGTGAGGTATGTGTTTTTGTTGTGTTCTAGAACATTTTAGAATGTGTGGTGGCAAAGCGGCCATCGCGTTGCGCTTGCTATTGCTTTTGCGTCTATCAAAGTATTGTGTTTTTGTAAGTATAAAATTAGGAATATCGACTGGTGAATGACAAAAGTACACGGGAGCAAGAAGGGAGCGCTGTGCTCGGGCATATATGCATGAATGTATGAACGTGCATGGATGTAGTAACATATGAATACAATTATTTTGTAGGAAGTCTAGAAGGCAAGTAGGTATACTCGTATATGTATGTATATATGCTAGGACATAAAGTGGGTATATATACATGCATACATAGAGCAGAATTGTTTTTGCACTTGTTAGGAAGAAACTCGTTCACTAGTGCGTATGTGTATTTGATTTCTTGTAAGAATGTGATGTGCTGTGACATGTGTACATACATAAGTCAAGGTTATTTGGGCATACTTGCATATGTGATATGATGTTCTTGCGCTTGTGCATTATTGTTTTTCATATACAAATGTACATACATACATATGTATGTAAATGCTGTCGAATATATAAACTATAAATTGACATACAATATAAAATAAGTGTTGATTTATCTTAAACCGTTCTTTTTTTCTGAATGCAAATACCTCCTATTGACATGTACATACATATTATGTACTTATGTATATTATCATATACCATCATTTATTTACATATGTATAAAGTATACGTTCATTTATGTACATATGTGTGTAATGAAAAACTTCATGAATTACTTTCAGAACTTTATTAAAATTTATTCGCGTCGCGCGCATGCACAAAACCTTTTGTTCACAACGCAGGCGCAGAAATAAACGCTCTGCGTATTTATCCTCCCCACGTGACTCGCCATCAATTCTCGGTGCAAATTTTTTTTTTTTTCGTTTTTAAATTTTTTTTTTAATGTAATCGTAAAAAAAATTGTAATAAGTTTTATGTATCCGCTTATCATTTCAAAAGTAACAAAATGGTAAAAAAATAAGCAGTCGAAGAAATAAACGCACCGCCTATTTTTCCTCGCCACATGTTAGACTCGAGTTCAATTCCCGGCGCAAACTTTTTTTTATCATTTATTTTTTTTTAAATCTTTTTTTTTTCAATTACATTAAATAAATGATTATGTAATAAATTTTACGTATTCGCTTATTATTTCAAAAATACGAAAATAGTAAAAATTTAATTGGTTTAATGTCGAGGTGAGAAATGTGTTGTGTGTTGAGGTGAAAGATGTGTGGTGTTTCTAATTTTTGTGTGGGCAAAAGTCAGTGAGGTGTCTATAAACTCGGTGTGCTAAATTCCCTTACTTCAAATCTTTCAAATCTCAATTGTACTAAAAAAAACTCACAGTAACATTTGCACCTTCTCATTGCATTTACATTCTCTGGTACAAGTACATTGGCTCTGCTCAGTTTTTGGTTTCTGTATGAAATCAAATTGACGAATGCCGACGGCATTTTGCAAGACATTTGCTTGTGCATTTCTATGTTCCCTTGATAAACGAAAATTTATTCAATTTATATTTTCAAACAAATATAACCAAATAAAAAGACACAACATTTAAAATCAAAGTAACTTTAATGTTCGTTGTTTTAATTTTAAAAGAAAAATTTTAACAAAATACATTATAAAACGACCTCACATTTTGTTGTGTGCGTTTTAGTGTAAATTTGATGAAAATTTTTACTAATTTTTCGAGTCGAAATTAATTTTAGACAAGAATTCAAAGAGCATATTGGTATATTGATGAATATATATGTATATCCATATATGTTTTTATACATATATTTTGTTAGTTATATTTGTGCAAAAGTTCAATTGCATCTTCAATTCTTATAGTGTTACAAATGTATGTACATATGTGCACACGCACTGCAGCAACAATGACCTATCTCACGACTCATTGCCTTATCATATTATATTTATGTACATTTGAATATGCATTTTTGCTCCTTTGCCAAACGAAATTTTTTTAAATTCACATATGTATGTATATTACAGGGAATAATTCATATATGTATGCATTTTATAGATAGTACAAAACTTTGAAATTTAAAATAAATAAAATAAAACTTCAAAGAAACGTATTTGCATACATATATGGGACAACTAAGTTCTATTGCATCTTTAATAAATATAGTGTTGCACGCATATGTATGCACTGAAGCAACATGACCTACCTCACGAGCATCGCCTTAGCATATTTCATGCAATAATTAGGGTGTAAATATTCGAATGATCGAATTCCTGCAAATGCTAAAACAACTTCTTCTGCATATGCATCGACGTATGTATGTGCATGTGCGTATATGCACACTAGATGCCCTAACTATATATATATGTACGTTCAATTGATCAAATCAAAAAATTCTGTATACATAACGCTTCATTACCAGGCACACAGGAAGATGGCATATGCAAATATAAATATGTGAATTGAATTCAAGCAAATCAATGCTTATTAATATACACATATGCATGTACATACAACCACACACACAGGGCACTCACTTTATTCCTCAAAATGCGTATGCGTTCAAAGCTAAAATTCTATGCCTAGCGACTACAAGAACAAAATGCAGTCTTAGGCGCAGGCGTAGCGGCCATCACTCTAGTTGACATAGCGCTGAACAGTCGCGGCGGCGCCGAACAGTTTCAACTATTGTACTGTGCAACAAAAACTCATCATCAAAAAATTCATTGATAAATTCGAGCTCATAGTTCTAAGAGCAAGTACTTTCATTCATAAAACGAGCCGCCCATATGCCAATTTTCTCGACAATTCGAAAGTAGTCAATATTGGAATATTTCGCGTAGAATTATTTGCCAATATTTGATAAATCTTCAATTTTTGTCAAGTCGAGTGCCCGCGGCTTCGTTCATATGTATGCATCAATATATGTACGTAAATATGTGTATATGTACAATGCTTTTTTTTTTTTTTTTTTTTTTTTTTTTTTTATGGAGGTGGCACAAAGCATTGAAAGCCGAAAAGTGTGGGACTTGCCTTTCGACTCACCCACTAAAAACCCACCCCAGCTCCGTTTCCCTCCGACCGCGGGACAACCGTTAGGCATGACTTCGCGGGAGGGGGAGCGGCCTATTGCCAATTCTTGAAAATTTGCGCTGTGTTGTTCAGCGACGTCAACCGTCAAGTATCACTTGAGGGGAAGGGGAACGGCCTATTGCCTCTTCATGAAGATCTGCGCTGTTGTTCAGCGCGACGCAGTTTAGAGATTACTATTTTTGCCATATTACATACAGCGGACCAATGTTCTTCTGCCTCTAACATAATATCGACTAGGTTATCAGCCGAAATTGGATTCCCCACCCTAGTGCTTAATTCCTCCCTTTCGAACACAAATCGCGGACAGACAAAGAAAACATGTTCTGCGTCTTCTACAGCTGGTGCACAGTGAGAACAGTACGGGTCGTCTTCGTGCTTAAACCTATATAGATAGGATTTAAAACACACATGTCCCGTCAGTATTTGGGTCAGATGGTGGTCTAACTGTCCATGCTTACGGCTAACCCATTTGGCTATTAAGGGAATCAGACGGTACGTCCAGCGTCCGTTCAGGGACGAGCTCCAACTTCCCTGCCATGAACGCAAGCTACGCTCTCTTGCTTCCTTTCGTATTGTCTGTCGTTCTGAAGTAGCTTTGTTTTGGTAAACTTCAGCGTACTCTTTTGCCATTAAATTTATTGGGAGTAGTCCTGCAATAACCATAATGGTGTCTTCTGATACCGTTCGAAACGCGCAGCACATTCTGAGGGCACTCAGTCGATACACTGATTTCATACAACTCACATATGAGCTGCAATTAGTTGCTTCCGCCCATGCTGTAGCTGCATACAGCAAAATCGATGAGACCACGGTATTAAGTAGTCTCCTACGGTTTTGCCTAGGGCCTCTAGTGTTCATCATTATGCGCGTCAGTGCTGTTACTGCCTCTGCCGCTTTGCTGCTTGCGTATGATAGGTGATCTCTGAAGTTCAGCCTATGGTCGATTAATACGCCCAGGTATTTAATGAACGGTTTCGATCCTATGGTATTTTCGCCCACCATTATATTTGCCGACTCTACCTTCTTCCTGCTGCTAATGAGCACTACTTCCGTCTTATGATCCGCGAGAGTTAGACCATTCTTGCGCAGCCATTCTTTTACCACGCCGACAGCCTGGTTGCAGGTTGCTTCTGCTTGCTGTAGTACTTTAGCTACGACCACAACAGCGATATCGTCAGCAAACCCTATAATTTTGGACCCTGGGGGTAAACTGAGACGTAAGACTCCGTCGTACATAATATTCCACAGCAAGGGGCCTAGGACTGAGCCTTGGTATTATAGCGAAGGGTTCTGTCAGTGAAATAACTGAGTATAATCTTTCGTATATACGTTGGAACCTGGAAGCAATCAAGCGCCATCAGAATCTGGTTCCAGTTCGCGGTATTGAAGGCATTCTTTACGTCTAGCGTTGCCATTAGGCAGTATTCCTTGCTACCGTATAACCACCGAGTTCCTTCGATTGCCTTCTGCGCAATGCTTTTAACCGCAACTACAGCATCTGTGGTTGAGCGAGCCTTGCGGAATCCGAATTGCGAGGATGATAGACCGCCTGCGTCATCAATGGCAGCCTCCAGACGATTAGCGATCAACCGTTCTAGAATTTTACCTGCGGTGTCGAGCATGCAAAGGGGGCGGTAGCCGGTAGGATCTTCCGCTGCTTTAGATCCTTTTGGAATCAGCACCAGTTTCTCTAGCTTCCACTGTGTTGGAAATGTGCCTTCTTTTAGACATGTATTGTAGAGATCTACAAAAATGTCGGTATGGCTACGAATTGCCACTTTTAATGCCTCGTTGGGGACTCCGTCTGGGCCAGGAGCTTTATTGTTTTTGATCCGTTTAGTGATCATCAGGAGCTCATCTTTGTCTGTCAACTGCATATTTTGGTCCCCCTCACAACATTTTTCCGAATCAACGGCTCGGAGAGCATCTTGTGCTGGGAACAATGTTTCAACTACATTACGCAGTGTGGCCGGGCACGTTGTTGGGAGTGGCTTGAAAACTTTCAGTTTTTTCATGACTAGCCTATACCCGAGTCCCTGAGGGTTACTATCGACTTCGTCACATAGTTGGAGGAAACATTGTCGTTTACTCCCTTTAATTGCCTTTTTCAGGGCCTTCCTTTTTTGCTTATACTGAAGCTGGTTCCCTTGGAAACTGTGCATGCCCCTAGAACGTTGATAAACTCGCCTTGCTCTGTTGCACTCGCTACGCAATTCCGCGATCTCCGCTGTCCACCAGTAAACGGATTCACTATTATGCCTGTTAGGCCTTGTTTTAGACATGGCAGCGTCGCATGCTTTTGTTAGGTGCTTCATAGTTTGTGTAGCCTTATCAGTTGCATCACCAGTGAGTGTTACATCTGCCAGCATGACTTCGATTACTTCAGCCTCCATTGAGTCCACCCTGTATCTCGCGTCGTATGTATATGGTACCTTTGATGCGTCATGTTTCTTTATTTCGCAGATTATCGCGAGATGGTCACTCCGGGTATAATGCTGGCTAACAAACCATTTCGTCGAGCGAGCAAGGTTGGGACTCATGAAGGTAAGGTCTATTATCGATCCCGTTCCTGCCTTTTGGAATGTCTGCTGGTTCCCTGTGTTCATAAGGACTATGTCTAACATGGCGAAAGTTTCCAAGAGGGCTTGACCTCTTGGACTTGTTCGCGGGCATCCCCAGTTCACAGCCCAAGCGTTAAAATCACCAGCTACGACCACAGGTTTATGGTCTTTAATATCTTGGGCGAGATTCTCTAGGATGCTGGTAGCTTCAGTCAGAGTTAAGCTGGGTGGTAGGTAGCAGCTATAGACGTGTGTTTCCCCAATACGCGCTCGTACAAATCCGCGAGCTGCCTTCACGCTCATAAGTCGGGAGCTATTTGCCCCACAGTTCCAGATTGACGACTTGCCAGTAATATCAGAGGCCCAGCCATTGCCTTCTAGGTGTTTATAGGGTTCACTGAGTACAGCAACGTCTATTTTGCAGTCTATACGGCGTGAGTAGGTCTTGCGCGCTTTCGCAGTGGTTAAGGTTTAGTTGTAAGATCTTCATTTCTGTCGTATTTCTTTCAGAGCTCTCTGGTATTCTGGGCACTTACTGCTGGCCATCGCATGTCCTGTGTCACTTACATTTTTCTTCTTGCATATAATGCAGTTTGCTGCTTGTGTGCAATTTTTGGCCTGATGATCTTTGTTGCCGCATTTAAAGCAGACGCTAGTGTAGTCAGCTGGGCTTTTGCAACTTCCTGCCACATGCCCATATTCCATACATTTGAAGCATCTTTTTGGTTATATTTTCTCTCGTATGCGACAAATTACAAGGCCTATTCGAATTTTGTTTGCTTCAAGCAGCTTGGTAGCGGTCTCCGGCGTTACTCTTAGTGTCGCTGTTTGTGTGCCTCCATATGCTTTTCGTAGGCCCAGAATCGCTGAGGCAGGTACGTCAAGTTCCTTGAACTGTTTTGTTATCACCTCATGTACTTCTTCTTTTGTAGTGATTTCATCAAGGTCTCGTATTTCCACTTGCCGCAGCTCCGTTAGAGCCCTGACTTCTACCGCTTCTCCTAAAACCGCCTTAACAGCTTTATGGATTTTCAGGGTGTTTGGGTCAGATGGTTTTGCCAGCACCAAAAGTAACTCTCCTTTGGCAGTTTTTTTGACCCCTTGAATGTCATTATTCAGCTCCTTTAGGTTTGGCTCTGACTTAACCCGCTTCAAGATTTCCGCATACGATATGCTGCCAACGCTTTTTACTACTATGGCATCCTTTCGTGGTGGCCTCTGCCGTTTTCGAATTTTCCTTGCATCGTTTCTTTCTGTCTTTTCATCTGATTTGGGTGTATTTTGCGTTAAATCCTTCCGGGTTTTCTTGGATTTTACCATCTCCCATTTTTCGGTTGCAACACGCTCTGTTCTCAAAGCTTCAACGCGGTTATTTTTGTTTCTTTTAGCAGGACATTTCCTTGCAGCGGCGTTGTCGATAGCCCTTTTTGGCGTAGAATCTATACGCTTAATAAGAGGTGAAGTTTGGGTACATCCATCTGTGACAGTAGATGGTTCACTATGCGCCCCTCTTATCGCCAGGTTTTCCGGAGTTAGGATAGATCCCTCCAGTTTCTTGTGTAGGTCCGTTATGTACGTGACCAAATCTCGCATTGGTTGGTTTATGTTCCTCTTCGGAAGCTCCATCATTTCGGCTAGTTCTTTGACCTTATCGCCGATGGCTCGATATATTTCTTCGGCCGTCATTGCTTTCGTGAAGCCAAAGTGCTGCATGCACGGTGATGCCGACCTGGTTCTTTCCGTGCCTGGTGGTGAATATGCCAACCTTGAGCTCCGTTGGAACGGGTTTTTGAGCAATTCACCGCTGCCGTTATTGCCATTTGCAATAGTTGTTGTTACTTTTGTTACAACTTCCCTTCCTTCCGTGGTTTGTTTTAATAATTGGTTTGAAGACATTTCTAGTTATTTGGGCCCCAACTCATAAGTCGTTATCCATATCCTGATGCGTAGTCACTTGTAAATGATTCCATGGTTATCTTTGCGAGCTGGGAGGCCATGCGAGGGTTGACAAAAGCTCCTTATGAGAGCTTAAGTTCAGAGCCGAATCAGTGTTAACTAGGAATGTTACATCTAGACCTACGCCGACACTTAATGGCGACAGGATATGGAGCGTTCTTAGAGACTTGCCATCATTTTAACGGGGCGGGGGCAACTGGATTATTAGCCTGGATGCCGTTTCAGCTAGATATCACTCCGCTTACTAGGGAAACAGAATAATACAGTCGTCAGCTCGTGGCAGTATGTCCTAACGAATTCCAGTATTCCATGATTAAGACCTTACTGGGCTCGGTCTTAATGTAGATCGTATTAAATTAACAGCCGCTCCTAACATGGAGGACAGACGCCGACCAGGGAGCCGCCCAATATGAGTCAGTCGCTTCTGGATTTTTGTATTTTTCACCATGCCTTTGCATGATGAGGGGGACACTTATTTTATTAAAGGCGGTGTCGTTTCGCCTTTGTCACAGGAACCTCTTCGGATTTGCTAGCTTTTAGACCGCTTCCTCCGTTTCTGCCGCTCATTGTCGGGGGCTGCTTATTTGTTAGAACTTATTCGCAACTAACCTGCTACTACAGGCCGTCCGGCTATCCGCAACCTGCCGACCCCCGCGGTAGCTTAGAGCCCAGCTTAGTCGCCCGATCCCATGGGAGCGCGACCTCGTGATATATACACAATGCTGTGCCTATGAATGTGCGCTGCGCCTTTGAATGCGCGCTGGATTTCTTGAGAAGCTTTACTGTCTTACCTTGAGCTGTGGCTGGTGAGCATACATACACACAGCATATACATATGCGCAAATGTATATAAATTCACAAATTTACATTTGCATTTGCCATCTTCCTGTGCGCCTAGTAATGAAGCGTTTTCTATAGAGGATTTTGATTCAGTTGAAGGGATTCAACAAAGTTTTACAGACACCAGACAGACAGACATAACATATGTATATAATTTTGGATGATTTGGCAAAATTCAAATATATAGGTCATATTAAAAAGCTACCTAACATTCTTAGCTTCTAATCACCAACAAATTCTTATCGACTGCTGCTAAATTTACATAATTCAGCCCCTCACTGTTAATTTTTGTTGAAAAATGTGTCTATGGTGAAATTGTCTTCGCGAGACGAGTACCCCTCGAAATTCCATACGTTCCTGTCATTGAGACTTCTCTATACATTAACGTTCTCTGGGCTTTGTACTTTCCGTCGTGGTGAGGAACTCTATTGCTTCCGTATCAGTTTTGTAGATGTGAAGCTTTACTTTTACCAAACCGTATCTCAATTGCCCATCGCACTTCGCTAACGCTTCAATTGAGTTTTCAGTCAAGAGCAGGAGAGCCTGCATGGTGGCGCGCTTCTGTTCTTTCGATTCTTTCTCGCTGTTCTTGTTGCTTAGTGTTTTTACATATCTCCACATCTCCGTTGTCCGATGTCCGGATTACAGACCCGAATGAGCTTCATTATCTCTACCGGGTCTTCGACAGTTGAAGGTAACCAGACCCTTGCTCGCGGCCAGGACGGAATATCCTTCCTGTCCACGACCAATAGCTTGGCATTTGGGTACACTTCGCCGACTTTGGAGATGGCCTCTTTGTACATCTGAACCGATCTCTCATCGTTACACGCTATTATTTTTATCTGGCCTTGGTGCCAGCCTAAATCTTCGCACGCAGGCGGGGGGCCGGGGTTCTCCAGAATAACCTTGAGTGCCACTTTCGTTAGATCGGCCTCGATCCATTTCCATTGGGCCTTGGGGATCATACCTTCAGGATGGTTTTCGTCCAGAACTCCTATAATAATGCTGTTTTTTTGCAACCTCCACAAATGATTTTCTGGGCGTCACGCCAATTGTTTTATGCCTTTTTGCGTTTGGCTTATTTTCTTCCGAGGACCGTTGACGTTTTGGCGCAGATTGTACAGGTTTAAAGTCGGGGTTGAAATCAGGAATGATCGCTTTCGCTCTTTCAATCGCTTCTTTCAACTCCTGTGACATTTCGCTTTCCTTTGGGTGAGTTTTGTACACCCTCCTTAGGAGCCTAGCTGCGTTTCTGTAATACTGGTAGCTCGCTTTCGCTGGGTCTACCACCCTCACAAGTGGCCATCCTTCGGTACCGGAGCTAGCAGTAGCAGTGCTTGCGGTCGGGACCGTTATTGGGGGCTGAATCGATGTTGACTGCCAGGCTAGTGCACCTCTTCTTGTACTTGGACCTGTGTCCAGTACTGATTGTGTAGCTACTGGCCCCGCTTTCGCTGTGGCTGTCGCTATTTGCTTAGATCGACTTATTAAGCCGATGGATGGTGTTTTCTTTGAGCTCGGTGAGACCGTTGCTCATATTGCGGAACTGATTGTTCCTATCGGTCTGTTAGAAGGAGGACCGATCTCCTTTTTTTGTTTGTTTTTGAATTAGGACTTTGCATTTTTGGACCCACGAGTGTCGGAGAAAGGATGTCCGCCGGTGCATAGCTCCGAACTACACGGGTAAGGCTAGTTATTACGGAGGGCGCCAGTTATCGGTAAGCTCCGGTCGAGACTTGGTTATTTATTAGAAGGGCCCCAATCCTGTCAGACTCTCGGCACGGGTAGCACCACACCTTAATCCAGCCCTTCATCCCCGACCACGTTAAAAGTAAGACTTGTAGGTCTGAAACTTTTTGGTAAAGCGTAACTGTCCTTGCCTGGCTGTGGGACAAATACAACTTTTACCAAACGCCACAGTTGCGTGCGAAAGACATGCCGTAAAGATTCTTTTCAAACCCTTTATTAGTTGTTCTCCACCTCGCTTGAGCATGATTGGGTAAATGCCATCGGGTCCTGGGGACTTAAAGTTTTCGAATGACGAGACGGCGAACCTTATCGTTTCCTCGTTAACTATCCTGGATGCAATAAACTAATCACGTCTGCTGGTAATTATATTGACATGATCAGATTGATCTATTTAGCTTTGACCAATAACATTTGTGGAGCAAGGGAAATGTGTTGAAAAGAGAACATCGTACACTTCTGATTTTGAGTCCGTATAAGTACCATCTGGTTTGAGCAGTGAGTCTAGCCTATCCGTTCGGTCTCTTTGGAGGGCTTTGCATAACCTCGCTGAACTCTTCCGTTCCTCCAGTTCACTACAGAAGGTTCTATAAGAGTCCAATTTAGATGATCTAATTTTCTTTTTATATTCCTTCCTCAGCTTTCGGTAGGCAGTCCAATCTTCTTCCAACTGGGTTTTAAGAGCTCTGTTAAGAAGTTTCCTGGAAGTTTTCCGGAGTCTCAAGAGTTCGGCGTTCCACCAAGGGACTGTCTTACCTTCTCTTCTCCTACGTTCCGGGAACACCTTGTTATAACACTCGATCAAAGTTCGCTCCAATGAGTTTGTGGCTTCTTCAATCGCAGTTATTGTCCAGAGTTTGGGAACATCCCGGATTTCCTCTTTTGTGAGATCCTCACATCGTGTCCAATCCGCTTTTCGAGGATTCCTGCCTGCTGAGGTCGAGATTGTCTCGGCCGCAAGCCTGAACTCTATCTCTTTATCGAGTACTTTCCAACCAGTGATATGATCTGATATTTTATCGTTAGATAATGTCATATCAATCCCTTCCTGCCTTCTGCTGGTCGCAAAAGTCGGACGGGTGCCCACGTTCTGTATGACCAAGCGAGATGACAGAATGAAGTCCATGAGTTTATGCCCCCTGAAGTTACATTTTGTGCTACCCCAGAGTGTGTTCTGTGAATTTGCGTCACATCCCACAATTAGACCTAATCCCATGGATTCAGCATATCTTACAACGTCCATAAACTCCCTCGTAGGGGGAGGGAGAATGGAGTCGCAAGGAAAATAGGCCGAAACGACAATTGTCTCTACTTCTTTCCCCTCTAATCGATACTTTATTTTAACTGCACCTAAGTCTTGACAACAGAATTGTCTTAACAAAGTGCAATCAACCGCTTTCGGCATAATAATACACCTACGCGGACGGACCTCCTCTTTATGAAGGATAGACCCCCACTTTATATCTCCCAAACCCCGTATTTGTCCTTTAGACACCCACGGTTCTTGAATTAATATTATGTGAGGATTTGTGTGCAGTTTTGCTTGACTGCGGCATAAAAGAGCCGTAGCCGTAGATTTGTTCTAACGAATGTCCCCAGTTCGTCAGAATCATAGTGTGTTTCTCGTTGCAAATCACGATCGAAAAGGTTGATTGCAAGTCGGTTTGAAGCAGGCATTTCCAGTTGCACCAGTGCCTAGTTAGCGATTGTCAAACATATGTCTTCAATCAAAATCAATGCCTCATTATACTAGACTAAGAGCTGGCGGCCGCGGAGGTACTACGATAACACCTCCGGCTAGAATTTTGAGAAGTGGTTGGGAGAACCATGAAGCAGTTCCATTTGCAAGGATTTTGCTGAAAACCCCTGCAAAAAAGACGTCAGACAACTTAAAGTTGCAAAAAAAAGTTGCTAAAAAAATTTTCGTACCTCCGGCTGAAAATTTGTAGGCTTACTGTTTGAAGGTCACAAATGCTGTATATAAATCGTCAGACGTCTAGATCGCTGCAAAAGTAGTGTCAGACGACCACAAATTTGTAAATTTTTTTCGAAAATTTTTTTTTTTTACCTCCGTCTGACGTTCTCACATATTATAGTGGGCACTATTTTAAGTGTATATTTAAATCGTCAGACGTCTAGATCGCTGCAAAAGTAGTGTCAGACGACCCCAAATTTGTAAATTTTTTTCGAAAATTTTTTTTTTTTTACCTCCGTCTGACGTTCTCACATATTATAGTGGGCACTATTTTAAGTGTATATTTAAATCGTCAGACGTCTAGATCGCTGCAAAAGTAGTGTCAGACGACCCCAAATTTGTAAATTTTTTTCGAAAATTTTTTTTTTTTTACCTCCGTCTGACGTTCTCACATATTATAGTAGGCACTATTTTAAGTGTATATTTAAATCGTCAGACGTCTAGATCGCTGCAAAAGTAGTGTCAGACGACCCCAAATTTGTAAATTTTTTTCGAAAATTTTTTTTTTTTTACCTCTGTCTGACGTTCTCACATATTATAGTGGGCACTATTTTAAGTGTATATTTAAATCGTCAGACGGAAATACCGCTGCTAAGTCATCCTACAATATCCGCGAAGTTCCGGTCTGCCTGAATTTTATTTTTTTTTTTTCGGAATTTATTTTTGTTACCTCCGTCTGACATTTTTACATACTATTGCAAAAAGCATTTCAAGTACACATTTAAATTGTCAGACGAAAATACCGTTGCAAAATACCTCTGCGATATCGCGAACTTCCAGTCCAGATTGCTGAATACAGTTTCATCATTTTTTTAACTTATTGAAATACTTTGTTGAGTTACTATACGCAATAAAAGAATATCAATTGAAGGGAAAATTTTACGCATGTGTCGTACATATAAAAAGTAAAAGATTCTTCGTCTGAATAAAATAAAAATGTTGATTTCGGTGTATTGTAGAGAATTATTATTGAATAGTTTGTGCGCTTAGTAAGTTTGTTTAAGAAAAAAAAAAATATTATGACTAAGTACATGACACAAAAAAAAATAATTTCATCCCAATCTTATTTGCAGAAAAGTAATTTTTTTTCTATTTTATTTGTAAAAAAAAAATAATTTCATTTCAATCTTATTTTGAAGAGTAGTAGTTTTATTTTAACAAAAGTAATTTTATTTCTATTTTGTTTGTAAAAAGAGATAATTTCATTTCAATTTTATTTTGAAAAATGTAATTTCATTTTAATTATATTTAAAAATAATTTTTAAATAGTAATTTTTTTTCAGTTCTCGTCATTATCACTGTGAATGTTGCTGGTATCGGAGTCGTTGCATTCATCATCGAACTCGTCGTCTTCGATGGTTATATCCTGTTCTTCATCCTCATCGGATGCGTATTGTCTTTCTGCCTCTGCAACATGATCGAAAAAATTAAATAATTAGATTATCATTAGAATTTATGTGATATCGATGATAATGACTAATAATATTAACATACCTAAATTTGTTGGCTGTTGCTGTGTGTCATCGAGAATAATATCATCAATTGCTGACGGCAACTGATCACCTTTAAACCATGTAAAATCATATTTTCCATCCTCGTTAATAAACCATCCATGTTCCTCGGGATGTTTAGTTGATGGATTATTTTGGTCCGCATTTAACCATAATTGCGCAATGTAACTTGTCCGTAGCAAGTGTTGATTTAATTCATCGGCACACAGTGGAAAATTCGACGCGTCAGTGGTGCTAATTTTTTTCTTGAATAACTCGGATTGGTCATGGTGTTTGTAGTTGGCTTCGAACATTACCAGACGAGCCTCATTCACTTTCTGCACTCCTTTTATATTGTATATGGTGCAGACGAACTCCTCTATTATTTGGTATGTTGCAGGATCAACATTATTCTCTCCCAGATCTGCGAAGGCTTTCTGGATATTCGGATACTTTTTTAAAATCTTCCACGGTCTGATCTTGCCTTTGCCATAAAAGGCGGGATTATAATCACACCCAGTGAACGCATGTAATCCAGGTAGAGCTTTACAAAGTTGTTCTCCTAAGTTGGCATGTAACTGAGTAACATTGATGTAATGTTGAGAGGCACCAACGCCGACATGCATCCATATTTTCAGTGATTTATCCAATTTATACATATTACCTAATAATATAATCAATACATCCGTATCAGCGCTACGAATTTCAATATTACACGTCATTTGAATTTTTGATACGTGATAAGTGATTTTAGTATCTGCCTCTTCATGCAAAGGACAAGACAAATCCGTGTTGATGGATCGTACAACTTTGTTATTAACAACTTCGAAAGAATAGCATTGATCGAAGTTTATATTCAAAGTTTTGTTTCTGATTAAAGGGATAAACGAATCGTCCGTCCAATAATTAATTAGAAATTCGACCAATGCTTCTTTAAAATTACTACACCTCAGATCTTTGGAAAAATCTGGTGACCTTACTTGCTGTGGCCCTGCAATTTCATAACCAGAGGAACTACCTCCACGTAAATCACGTTCGCAGTCCTTGATTGACGGATGAAAATATCTATCAAATACGACGTCCACTCTTTGGGCATCATTGCTTGTCAATGTTCGTAATACTTTTAGCGCGATTTTTCCATAACTAGCGGGGAGGTCTTTCATTAAGTGCAGCATAAAAAATCCATCGAAAATGACGACATCCATGTGTGGTGGTTCGGAATTATCATCTATTTCCTTCATCAACGTTTTCATCAGCGTCGATTTGTCTGTTTTACATATAGTGCCATCAATATGACACAACGACATAGGTATTGGTGTCAAAGGATAGGTTAAAATTTTTGCCAAATCAATTTATTTTCTCCATGGAAATGGCCAAAAGACGTCCAAACAAATCGCGCTGCATTCTCACTTCCTGAACTTTAATACCCAAAGCGAATTTCTTTTTTTTTCCACCTGATGCAAAATTGTGTAATACATTTTTTTTGATCGGCTTCTCGAATTGCGTGGAATCTGAACAACATTTCGTTATGAAAACTTTACGTAATGATTCACCTTGACGTTCAACATCGATTAAAAATTCCGTTATGTCTGACGAGGCTGCTTTTCCTGTGTGTATGTTATAGAGTTGTTTTCTGTCAATGTTTGCATCAAATGGGTTCATTTTATTTTCTATTGTTTCCATGAAAGCTCGGAGTTGTGATTGACTTATTTTCATTTTGCTAGTTTCTAATTCTCCTGATATATCCTGAGCAGCTCGTAATCCGGCCTGTTGATATACGTGTGAAATGAGAGTTGAACGAATTCCATGACTCTTTGACCAGCGCTGGCGAGCCGTGATTGAATTGGTGAAGTGAGAAACACCGGTCAAACGTCTCGCAGCATCTGCGTTGATCGTTTGCTCCAGTGTTAGATCGATTGGTTGCCGTGAAAATGGTTTGTTGGTGCGTTTGACACCAAAACTTCCTTCTCGAAGTGATGCCTCCAGTCCTGGGTGAGTTTCGCTGACCTTCAACAAATTGTCATGATATTTAACCAGTCAGCGTGAATAATTGCCTATGTATCAGCAGACTGAGTAGACGTGTTTTTGAGTAGTCGCAGTTTAATCCGTATTCTTATTTAATCCACTGAGTGTTAGTTTGCTAAAAAACCACGTAAATCCTTTAAAAGCGGTTCTTTTGTCCGGGTAAATCAAAATCGTAATAAAGTTTACATAACTACTTGAAATACTGCGAAAAACCTTGTTTCACCTGTTAAATTGTTTGAATTTGCTAACATGCCAAAAATGTCAACACGAACAACGGCAGTGAACAAATTGTCACCATCCCCGCAAACGCCTTCAGTACAAAGTAAGTCTCTTAGTACCGATGCATCAAGCGCTACTCTTAATGCGTGGTTTGCGAAAATTGAGAGTCGCCTAGAATCACAAAAGCAGAGCATCATTGAAGAGCTAACATTACGACTAAGAGAATCGGAAGAGCGAGTAATGGAGCGATTCAGTGAGTTGTCAGCGGATGTTATGAACTTGAAGTCGGCAGTTATGGCCTCTGGCGACGGTCAAGCATTGTTTGACAAGAACTTTATATGTGTGCGTGTCGGCTGATTGACGCTAATATCTAAAATTTTTGATTTTCATCATTCAAAAGCCGACAACAAGTATGTGTGACACGACGACACCCGACTGCACTAACACACACAAAGCTCAGTCAAGCATGCTGTATCGTCTCCAGAGGCCATTAAGCACATGGAAGAGCGCGTAAAAAAAACTGAACTGAAATGTGCTAATGTAGACAAATTGCGCAGCGAGGTATATGCACTCACCGAACAACTAAATGTATATGAGAATAACGCAATATCAACAGATGTGATTGTTAGTGGGTTGCCTATAAGGAAAGATGAGGACATACTAAATGATTTCTCCAAGCTGTGCCAAACGCTTCAAGTAAGACTAGCGCCCGTACGTTCTGCTTTCCGGTTACGACCAAACAATAAAAGCGTAGCTCCAATAATAATGAAATTGAGCTCTGCTGCAGATCGCTCTCAACTGCTGAAAGCTGTTGCTAAATTCTGCAAAGATAAGAGACGAGCACTTTCTCTTAGTGATGTCGGCGTCGGTAGTGAAGGGAAGCTATTTATCCACGAATGTCTTACGAGAAAAAATCGCGAACTAATGCGTTTGGCTATGCAATATAAAAAGCAAAAGCGTCTAACGTCAGTTTTCTCTGTTCGTGGGCAAGTGTTTGTTAGAGCTCGACCCCAAACTGATGCTGTAATTATAACTGAAAAAACGAGTATAGAGAGCATTGCAACTGCTAATATGTAAAAACAAAAACATTTATGCGTTATATTATTAATGTTATGTATGCGTTAAATTTATTCTCTTATTTATCATTTATGTTTTCCAAACTCTTTGCTTTGCATTATAATCATTGTTATTTTAGTATCATTTCTATTTCGTTCATCTCATTCGTACTTTTCATATTCTTGGCTTTACAATGTAATCTTTTTTATTTTGATCTCATTCCTATCTATCTCATTATCCCCTTGCTTTATTTAAATTCCTCCACCTTGCGTATACTCCCAACCATAAACTGTCAATGTGTAATGAAATAGCAAAACAAGTAGACAAAGAACATGCAAGAGAATTGCTTAAACTCATTTCTAATCGCTACAATGGGTTTAATGTCTGTCAGTTGAATGCGCGAAGTTTGAATGCTGAAAAAATTGACTATCTAAATTTTGTTTTTGATAATTTGAGCATTGACTTAATATGTATTACAGAGACATGGTTTAAAGACTAATGTATATTCCCTGTGCGACTACACTATTATTAGATGTGATAGGACTACGAAGACTCGAGGAGGTGGCATTGCTTTATATTTTAAAAATAATTTTAAATGGAAAGAGATCTGTAGAACATTTTTGTTGAATTTTATGATAACAATACCAAATGTCTTATTGCATGCATTTACAACCCTAGCAATAGAAATGACCTCTCAGTGATATTTGATAAATTAGCGGAATTCCACATCTCCTATGAACATATTATTGTGTGTGGTGATTTAAATGTAGACCTTCTTTGTGATAATTTTTCTTCCAGGAGTTTGATAGATAGTTTCCAATCATTGGGAATTTCCTTAATCAATGAATATGCTACTCGCTTTGCACCCCACTGCAAACCAAGTCTTTTGGATGTATTTTGCGTCAGTGACAGAGATTACGTCAGTCATATTGATCAGCTTCCTATGGCTGGAGTTTCCGACCACGAGTTGATATTCTTATCTTACAACATCAAGTTCAACAGACACAATCAAGTAAAGGAGATATTTTTTAGAGACTTTAAGCTTATTCAGCATGATCTCTTAAATAAGGAGGCTGCCGAGCTTAATTGGAATATGTGTCGGTTATTCACAACAGTGGATGAAAAACTGCAACATTTCAATGCTTTAGTCAGCCATCTATTTGATAGGTTTGTTCCGTTGCGTAAAGTTAAAGTCCACGGAAATAGGAAACCATGGTTTACGCGTGAGATATTGTCTTTAATTAGAGAGCGTAGTAAAGCATATAAGAAATGGAAAAATGATAGAAACACTCACTTGTGGCAAAAATATCGTGTAGCAAGAAATAAAGTAACTGCAATCACTAGAGATGCCAAAAGGGCATATCTACAATGGAAGCTCAATGATAGTTTACCTCCGAAAGTCCTATGGAAAAACCTTAAAACCTTAGGTGTCTCAGGAGAGAATAAGCCCGTGTGCAGTTTGGACCCAGAAATCTTAAATACTCACTTTCTAGCATCTAACAGGGCTCCACTCGACATACCTGTAAAAGTTCCTCTACGAGAGCATGTTGATGACGGTGAGTTTGAATTTGTGTCTGCAACAGAGATGGATTTGATACAGTGTATACATACTGTCAAATCTAATGCTATAGGGACCGACGGCATTTGCCTTAAATTTCTTAAAATTATTCTACCATTTGTAATACCATCACTTACGCACATAATTAACTTTTCAATCACCTCATCTACATTTCCATATCTTTGGAAGACAGCAAATATAATACCTGTGCCAAAAACAAAATGCTCTACCGCTCCTCAGCACTTCAGACCAATAACCATTTTACCTGCCCTATCGAAAGTATTTGAAAAATTTTTGGCGCGACAAATTACCTGCTACTTGGACAAGAATAATCTGCTGAGTAATTTCCAGTCGGGTTTCAGAAGTCTGCATAGTTGCTCCACAGCTATGCTTAAAATTTTTGAAGATGTTCGCTCTGCTTATGATAAAAACTACCTAACAGTGCTAGTATTACTCGATTTTTCAAAAGCATTTGATACTATTGATCACAACATTTTACTGAAAAAATTGTGCTATCACTATAAGTTTGGAGCATTTTCTCTGCAACTAATAAAAAGTTACCTCTCGAATCGGCTACAACAAGTTAAGTGTGGCGATAACTACTCAAGTCTAAAACCAATTACGTCAGGTGTGCCGCAGGGCTCTATTTTAGGTCCAATTTTATTTTGCATTTTCATTAATGATATTGTTGAGTGTTGCCAAAATTCGTCGATTCACCTCTATGCTGATGACACCCAGATCTACCTGTCAAGGCCAATAGGTCTTATTGAAGATTTGATAGCAAGGCTTAATGAAGACCTCACACGTATTTCTAACTGGTCCAAATCTAACAACTTAAAATTAAATGAGTCAAAGACGAAGGCGATTGCTATTTCTCATTCAAAGTATGACCTTAGCTCTTTGCCGCGAATATTACTTAATGAAGTAAATATTAACTTTGATGACATAGTAACTAACCTGGGTTTCAGAATAAATTCAAGACTATCATGCGTTGACCATGTAAACTTTGTTGTAAGCAAGGTATATAATATTCTTAGAAAGCTATATTGTACTGCCTACTTACTGCCACGGCAAACTAAATTAAAACTTGTTAGATCACTCATTGTTCCTCATGTATCATACGCTGAATTAGTATATTGCAGGCTTGATAATAATTCGAAACAAAAATTGCAAATCGCTTTAAATAATGCAGCGCGTTTCGTGTTTGAAAAAAGGAAATATGACCATATATCTGTCTACTCAAAACAGATTCTCGATCATAACCTCGACTCGTATCTCAAAATACGCTCTGTTTTGTTCCTGCATAAACTAATATACACACAAAAACCATTGTACCTGTATAAAAACATTAAACAATGCCAGTGCACCCGAACATTGAATCTAATTGTTCCGACTTACACTTACTTGGAATCAGAACGCATGTTCTTTGTCAGTGCCATTAAACTATGGAATTCTATACCAACTACAATAAAGCTTATAAAACAAGCAAGGTGTTTTAAAACTGCAGTTTCTAATTACTTCTAACCTTTAATACCCCTTTCCTTCTCCCATTCCCACCATCTTTCTCTTCTTCTCACTTACTACTCTAAGTTTTAGTCTATAAGTTTAATAGTTAAAATATTTTTAAATCTAAGTAGAATTTCTATGTATACCATCCTCGTATTCTAGAATTATAAGAAGATGTACTACCACAAGACTCTGTCTTACTATGTACAAAACAAATCAAATAAATTGAATTGAATTGAATTGAAATTGAATTTTGCTGATTAAAAGTGAAGAAGAGATTTGCGATATTTGGTAGAGAATATTTAAATAATTCGTAGTCTGCAGTCCTTATGCCTCGAGTCAAGTCTAGGTAATGATCTATCAGGTGTAGGTGGCATAAAATTGTGCTGTCTTGCCGAATGCTCCATTTCGAGTATCTTCTTCATACTCTTGAAATTTTCCAATTAAATGTTGAAGGTCAAAACTGATGGGCGTAGATTCCATAAAGTGATGCTCTTGAATACTATGCAATTCTTCTACAATGGCCTCATCACAGGTGCGTTCATAATGACGAAGGAAAGATTTGGAAAGTAATATCCGCAGTCCTAATGCCATCAACGGGTGCAATCTTTTGCAACGGTTGAAGTGTTTCCCCGTGATAAATGCACCCACCGATCCACTTGCTAAGATTTGGCTCTCAATCATCACATCAGTGAGGCCACATTCATCAATAAATTTCCCAACAGTATGAAAATACGCCATCATAATGTGGAAACTTCCGAGATGGATGAAAATGTTATTAAATTTATTTCCTTCTGTTGCTTGAATTCGCATTGCCATCTTAGCAATCGCTAAATCTTATGTAACTTCCATGTATGGCTGTTCTAATTCCTCTGCTATCTTCTGACATTGTACTAATGTCTCATGCACCACTTCCCATTTAGTTGGCGATAGATTTATTAGCGTTAAGTATGAAATTTTTTGTGTGGAGCTGTTGTCGTTGAATAATTTACTATTGTATCCAACCCACATTGGCGTTTTTGGAATCTCGACGCAATGAGACAGCATCCAAATTGTGTCAAGAGATCGTATGATGTTCAGGTTCTTTGGAATAGAGTCACGGCGCTCATCCTCAAGTGATAGTAATGTTTCGACTACTTTCGGCTTCTTATAATACGGCTCTAAATCATGAGTTACATTGTCAAACGTTCTTCTCCTTTTCCTAGCTGATTCCATTGATATAACTGCAGATTGAAGAGCAGTAACCGTTTCACTTGCTGTAGATGTACTGGGGCTGGGCTCTATATCAGGCATTTGCTGATCGGTTGTTGGAGACGGGATACTCTGATAAATTATACCGACGGTATCATGGAGGGTATCTTTTCCCGTGTGAGTGTCGACAAATCTATCATAATTGTCGAATGCGATGCCTGTGGATAAGTTCCCACTTTTCACAACATCAAAAGGGCACAAACTATCACGATTTGTCGACGAGTACGTCAGTTCAGTCTCCATTTCTTCTATAACGTTATAACTGCAGCAGTGACCATATTTATTTAAAATATCAACAACTTTTCTGCAACTTGTTAAACTTTTCATTGCCATGCCAAGGGCTAAATGCTTCGAAGTCTTGATTCTCCCTTTAGTGATAGCATTGATGACATCATAACTGATAGATTGGATTTTTCGTTGACAATCTTCATTTTGTCGCCGACGTGAACGAGTTCCTCCAATCATTGTCAAAAAAAAATTATTCAAATCTGGGGGGATAGAACATTCGCCAGAGATTATATGCTTCACATTCAATTCCGTTGGTAATGTTCTTTTTTCGATGTTCAATACGTTACTTCTTAAGATAACTGCAGCTTTCTGCAAAATATCTTCCTCTCTCAAAAATTCTATATCTTCTTCTATTAATACGAAATCGCGTACTGGTGTTATCATTTTTTTCTTAAATGCTGTTGTAATTTGTATTTCCTCGTTATATTTTTCAATTATTTTTTTTTCAACAGTATATACAGTTGCTGGATTCCAGAACTCCTTCCTCTTTTCTTTACATAATCGTCCCAATGTTTCGTTGTACAATCGTATGACGAATGAGAAAAACACACATTGTTTGTTTTTGATCACGTGATCTTCAATAAAATAGCAAACTTCCTGAAAGGCTTCTCGATGACTGTCGCGTATGTCCTGCCAAGCGGAAGGTGGACGTGGATTTAATATTGATTGGACTTGTAAGTCATAATCTCGATGACAGTCTCTGTGGTACTGAAATTGATTGCTATTGTTACTTTTATCATTTAGAATTTGTAGCAGCCTTACATCGTTTAAGGTATGTGCTCTAGGTATAATAACATTTTCAATTGTCTCTCGACCATAGGTACGTAATGTTACGCAACGACCCTTGACTGTCTTCCTTATTTTTTCACAATAAATGCAGCCTGAGTGGATTTTCTCTACACTTTCGTTATTACTCTCTTCTACAGGTTGTTTTTCAACGTTATCAGTATTTTCGATATTATCATTCGTTACCTCTTGTTGCGTGGATGTTGATGCATTGGCTTGTTCTTCCCCACCACTGGTTTCCACTGCAACAGAATCCGTTGAAGTTGATGTGGATGATGTGGACGGTATGTCTGTGAGTGTACGAGATCCCATCAATTCCATATATTTAGTAATATATTTTTTTGGTACAGCCGTGAAATTCTTATAGCATTGAAAGTGGAAGCCATGTGTTTCATTTATTTCCGCAGGCAAAAAAACCTCACTATACTTTAATTTCAATTTTTCACGAACTTGACGCACTTCTAGACACTTCTGCAGTTTATTCGAATTTAGTAACGGTATTGAATCACTTTCGTCACTAAGTTGACAAATCACACACTTTTTATTAGACGCCATTTTCACACAAACGTTCTCTTTTCCTGACATTTCTACACTAAGCGTGCCCAAACCTATTTTCCTGTTTTTTTCCGGCATTCTATATCAAGTATATACTCGCTTGAGATAAGTATTTTGCAACGGTATTTTCGTCTGACAATTTAAATGTGTACTTGAAATGCTTTTTGCAATAGTATGTAAAAATGTCAGACGGAGGTAACAAAAATAAATTCCGAAAAAAAAAAAAAAAAATTCAGGCAGACCGGAACTTCACGGATATTGTAGGATGACTTAGCAGCGGTATTTCCGTCTGACGATTTAAATATACACTTAAAATAGTGCCCACTATAATATGTGAGAACGTCAGACGGAGGTAAAAAAAAAAAAATTTTCGAAAAAAATTTACAAATTTGGGGTCGTCTGACACTACTTTTGCAGCGATCTAGACGTCTGACGATTTAAATATACACTTAAAATAGTGCCCACTATAATATGAGAGAACGTCAGACGGAGGTAAAAAAAAAAAAATTTCGAAAAAAATTTACAAATTTGGGGTCGTCTGACACTACTTTTGCAGCGATCTAGACGTCTCACGATTTAAATATACACTTAAAATAGTGCGCACTATAATATGTGAGAACGTCAGACGGAGGTAAAAAAAAAAAAAGTTTCGAAAAAAATTTACAAATTTGGGGTCGTCTGACACTACTTTTGCAGCGATCTAGACGTCTGACGATTTAAATATACACTTAAAATAGTGCCCACTATAATATGTGAGAACGTCAGACGGAGGTAAAAAAACAAAAATTTTCGAAAAAAATTTACAAATTTGAGGTCGTCTGACACTATTTTTGCAGCGATCTAGACGTCTGACGATTTATATACAGCATTTGTGACCTTCAAACAGTAAGCCTACAAATTTTCAGCCGGAGGTACGAACAATTTTTTAGCAACTTTTTTTTGCAACTTTAAGTTGTCTGACGTCTTTTTTGCAGGCGTTTTGAGCAAAATCCTTGCAAATGGCACTGCTTCATGGTTCTCCCAACCACTTCTCAAAATTCTAGCCGGAGGTGTTATCGTAGTACCTCCACGGCCGCCAGCTCTCCGTCTATACACGTTTGGTGTGAATTGAATGTCCGGATTTCGATTCGCAGCCGGCAAACGGTGTAAAATATCTTCACTCATGTAATCCTTGTATTTTTCTGAAAGATCTTTTGGATTAGATGGGAAGCAGGTTGTCAATATTATGACAAATAGCGTATTTATTTGCTGTCGTCGAGCAGTACTCGATGCATCAGCTAGTGCAGTGTCCCAATGTGCATCATTCTCAAGAAGTTTTAGTTCTTGGCAAGCTTGGCGATAAGTAAGCTAGATAGAGGCATTCTGTATTGTTCGGGTGAACAGTGCACGGACGATCCAATGCGTCACTGGAATATAAATTGGGATGTCCTTCAACTGTTTTACCTTGCTTGCGACGTTGAAACTTTTTAGTCGATGCATTCCACGTGTAGAGTTTCGGTACCTCAGAATAAAGCAAAGTCGTAGCAAAAAGATCATCTTGGCACAATGAGTAAAACGCGGTTAAAGTTGTTGCCGGTGGAGCCAATGCTCTTGCACATACATTATCTGCTGTAAAATACACGCGCTGTCCATTCTCGAGATGCACCGTAGAGGGGGCTGTATGGAGTTGAGTGTGCAAAATGTGAGAACCGCATTCTATAAATACTTTTGAACTTAAAAAAGCTTGCAGATTATGATTCTGGATGTTGCCGGGAGATTTGATGGTCCATTTTTTTTTGTGCCCCACCCCCTTAGTATTCAAGTAAATGGACTGAACAAGTGCTTTGAAACCATTTCAATGATTGTTTTAGTAATAAAATTCAATTATTTCTTATGATTAAGGGTAATTTTAGTTAGTCAATAAAAAAAAAAAAAAAATAAAACACATATTTATATAGTATTTGTTAAAATGGAGTCCATCCTGGTATTGAGTTTGGAGATGGTCGGCAGAAATGATTTTCTGTTTGACTATATTGTAGTCTACACAAGACCCAGAGCAAATTATCAAATTGTACATTATTTTGACTATTTTTCAATAAACAGCTACTGTCCTTATAATTCGGTATTGCAGGCTGCATACTATCTTGGAAATGAAGAATTTCCTGACAGTTTAAAAAATTTAAATCAAATTCGTTCAACTCTGCTGTAGGCTTCACTTTGATTAAATGTACTTCATTTTCCGTAGGTTTTTTTGCTGATAGATCACCATTGCTGTAACATGAGTTGAGTATTTTCCGCTTAATGTTTCTTCATTGAAATCATTACTATCTATAGCTCCATGAAGAAATAACGACGAATCTCGAACTATATTTTTAGGAATAAGTCTTTTTCTGTCTATATCTTCACACACAATTGACGTTAGTACTTCTTTATCGATGTTTTTTAATGCTTTGTAATTAATGCAAATTTATTCATCATATTGATTAAATTTTTCGATCGAGTCAAATGATGAATAGATTGAGCTAAAGCAATATGCTTTGAAGTCGGTTTCTCAGTAATCGTGAAGTATATATCATGAAACACTGATAACGCTTGTCGATTGTTATTTTCACTTAATTTTTTATTTTTAGCACTGAACAAAGCTTGCATAAAAATTTGCCAATTATTCGCTAAATGATTTTTCTTTAAAAATTGTTCAATTAAAATTTCATCACATAAAAACCCATTTGGTATTACTTCAGTACTTAATATTCCTTTATGAATTTGTTTTGCCACCTTAACAATGGAGTTTGTTGAAGTTATGGTACGAATATGTTCAATGACTTCATCCAGTGGTATGTTGCCCATAAACACTAATGATGATTTCGATCGATCATTTGGATATGAAAATAAACTTATCTATTAGTAGTGATTTAATATCACGATTTTCTACAACTGCATCTTCTATGCCAGTGAGTTCAGCTAGTCGCTTAGCTAATGATGACACTTAAAAATAGTGAGTTGTTAATTTATGTTTTATTTCATTAATCAGCATCTCAAATGCCTCTATAAGAATGTCATGTGGTATTTTATTTGGAGGTCTACCTGCTGGAGTTGCTGAGTTTCTTGGTAGTCGTAGATAATCACGATAACAGTGTTTATGATACTATACTGGATGTTGTGTAAAAACATTATCTTGTCTTTTTCGGGCAGTATTTAAGATTTGTTCTGCTGCTGACATTTCGGAGCACAAATAAAGTGTTTTGTTTTTATTTCTCGTTTGTTTACCATAGATTAAACATTTTAGATTTTTATTAAATTTTAAATTTGTTCTTGATGACCTTCGAGTGCGTTGAGTGCCTGACACACTAGCTTCTGCCATACAAGTTCGATTCCAAGTACATTTGTATTCAGTAAAGTCTGCATTATTTTTAATTTTCTCACTAATGTCATCATTTCTCCGATCTGCTGCTCTCTGAATGTTTATAAATGATTGTGGTTTTGGATTCATCACTAAATTACCCGTTTCATCACAAAACAAACACGAAATTTCGTATAGTTTTCGTTTCTTTATATTTATCACTTCTAAAGACATTGCCCATGGGTTTATTTAAACAAAACACTAATAAAACACTGAATTATAAGAAAATTTAACTAAAATAATTATGTGATTACGAAAAAAAAACCGTCATGCGCCACGAAATATTTTCTACTGACTAATACGAGTGCTATGACGCAATAACGCTTGGACAAGGTGAAGGGCGGGGGAAAGGGAAGGGACCATCACAGCTGCCGGCAACATGTTTTTTTTTGTGTAGGGTCTCAGGTAAAAGAATTTCAGCATTGTTGCCGGTCCTCACATTTTGCATACTCAATGTCCTTTAGCGCCTGCACTACCGCCAACTGTACTACTGTTGGATGTCGTTCATGGATTGGAAATGATATGATGCGCCATACTGCTTCATTGCTCCTTATGTAGCGTCCAAGTTGGTATTGGTTGATTTCATCGAGCGGTGCAGCTACATTCATTCCCTACTCCGAAGACTGCCATGTCGCTTCCTTTGTTGAGATATTTGCAAATGTATTTGATTGACTTCACTGAATTGCAATACTCAACATTAATGTGTGCTTTGAGGGTCTTTGAAAGCAATGGTGAATATGGCACAATCCATCGATTATCTATTTCAATATCAAAGTTTTGTACTTTCAGAACGACAGATTGCCATTGTTTCCTCGTCGTTTGATGTCGAGAAATGGCGATTTTGACTGGCGACCGTGTTCGCCCGATTTAACGCCACCTGACTTCTTCTTGTGGGGATATTTAAAATCAAAGGTTTATATTAATAAGCCAACGACCATAGAAGAGCTCAAGAACAAGAACAAAATGCTGCAAAACGGGCTCAATACGCCGTACAGGCTCAAGGCGGCCATTTGAGAGATATCATATTCAAAAAGTTATGTCAACAAATCTACTTGAACCAAATAAAAAGATTATTATCGTCAACATCAAAAAAATTGTGTTTTTCTTTGACTTAAAAACACATGGGTCCGTCGAATATGGGCAACCCATTATATACATTTATAATAATCGGTCCAGTAGTTTTTGAGTTCATCGATGACATACAGACAAACATTCATTTTTATATATATATAATGATTTTAATTTGGTTGATCAACTAACATAATACAGACATAATACATACCTGAATTGTTCAGCGCTGTTCATAACAACAGCACAATATATTTTTTCTGTGGCAAGTGCCCGTGGCCGCATATGCATAAATTCACATATTTAAATTTGCATCTTCCTGTGTGCGTGGCAATGAAGCGTTTTCTATAAAGAATTTTGATTGGATTGAAGGGAATTCAACAAAGTTTTACAGAGCACCCTTAGACAGACATAATATTTTCGCATAGTTTGCTCTTTCTAAATCACAATTGAAATTCGCATATATGCGATACATATATGTATTTGTTTTCTATGATAAAGTGCCTGTAGTTAGCCTACATTCTTTCTTCCTTCATACAAGCGAATTTTACTCAACTGCTGTTTAAGTTGAACAGTTTAGTATATTTCTGTTAACTTTTGGTGGAAAATTGGTCTGTGGTGAACTACACGCTCAAAACGAGTGACCCGGTGTTGTACTGTGTTTGGTCCGCCGTTCAAGGGATGGGCTTTTCCCAGTGAGCAGGTGAGAGTGGGTAAATATCGTATGGCCATGCCCTAATCGAACGTAAGTCTTTAAGACATTTGGCGACAAACTTGTAGGATAGCATGGAGAGAATCTACACTCTACTAAAACACCTTAGCATTAGTGTAGAGGATTTAATAACTCGTTTAGCAGTATCATCGGGAATTTCATTTCCTGCAATTCCAGCATGCCAGATAATCTTATTGTTATTGCATGATGTAATCAGTGAATTTATAATGGATGTGATAATTCTATTGTACTTGAATTGTTTGGAGATTTGATTGCTGTGATACAAGATTTGCAGTCAGTACATACCATATATTTTCCTTATTTTTCTTTTCGTAATTGACGGCTGGTTCGATCGCTAATGCTTCAGCCGTGAAGATCGGGCACACGAGATAAAGAGGCCATTGTGTTATTGTGTCTCCGTTTTTATTGGTGACAGTCAAAGAAGTGTAGTCAGAGGGATTCGTCAGTGTAAATAAAATTCCATTGTAATTGTAATGAGCTTAAGTCTCTAATTGTGATTGAAAAGTTAAGTTTGTCATATTTTGCTTAGACCGGCTGAGTAAGGCGTCTTTAAATAATTTGGCGCTGATGTGCCAAGGGGGAACAATTTTAGTCCTTGGCTGCGTTTTTCGTGAGATTACATTGTTCAAAGCATTAACCAGGATTGTGTTCGTGATAACGAAATATTTCATACGGTTTTGCGTATGAAAGATGTTGAACAGTGTCCGTAGATTGGTATACCGTAGTCAATTTTTATAGCAGGAGTGCTGCGACTACATTAACAAGTGTAGTTGGGTGAATATTCCTATGTTTGCTAGAAAGGTATTTCATGATCTTTAATCTAATTGATGAAGATCTTCTAATATAGTTACAGTATAACTTACAGGAATACCTAGAATCTATGATTAATCCTGTCGAACATCATGAAATATCATTTAGAATATCTGTAAAGGTGTTTATACGCTCTTAAAAAAAATTCTGCAGCTCGCACGATCTTTTCCAGCATCAGATTAAAGAAGTCACACGCCAGTGTGTTACCCTTGCTGAAAACTCGTTTGGCATCCCCAATTGTGACGGCGCGGCTGGTAGGAGTATTGAGCAACATCATTTTGCATAGCCCTATTAATTTTGGGGGGACACCAAATTCAGACATTGCGGCATGTGGGTAACTTATTTCATGCTGTTAAATGCAGCTTTAAAATTGACAAAACTATGGTATTTGTCGTTTTTCTCTTCACGGGTTTTTTCCAAGCCTTGCCGTATTATGAATACCCGGGCGATTATGGATTTTCAGGTCTAAAGCCACACTGATAGGGAACAATCAGTTGGTTGAGGGTGGACTTCAGCCTTTTACACAATACGCTGTAAGACTAATCCCGCGGCAATTGGCACAGATGCAGTATCACCCTTCTCATGGATTGGGCAGAGCACACTTAAATTCCAATCAGCAGGCATGTTTTCATCCGACCATATTCTGCATATTAGCTGATGCATGCTCTGATAATCTGATAATACGTCTCTCCTCATGTTTCAGCTCTCGATAGTGATCCCACATAGCACGCGCTGTGCCCGATCACAGCGTGTCAACATCTTTTCTGTGCATGCTAGCATGACATTCCTCGTCGTACCAACTGTTTTTACGCGCTCGCCGAAATCGATTTCTTCTTCGGCGGCAGTACGTAAAGAAAGAGGAGTGTTGTTCCATTGCTCGTGCATGCCGTATTGTTGGGCAGTACTCTCTGAGAGCAGGAATGAAAGTCGATTGGGCAATCTTCTGGCTGCCTGTTGCGATTGCAGCTCTTCGATGTCGAACATTCTTTGTGTAGTTAGATGTACTTTTTTTGCAGTAGAGAGGCGTGTGCTTATTGTGGCACCAAACAGATCATGGTCCGAGTCAATGTTGGGTCCTCGGATCGTACGTACATCTAAAACACAACATGATCGATCTGCTTTCGCGTTTTCCGGTCAAGAGACAGCCAAGTAGCTTGGTGTATCTTTGTCTGCTGCTGCAGACTACCATGTTTCGGGCCTCCGTGAAGTCGATCAGCCTCTGTCCGTTGCCGGATGTTTCGTTGTGCAGGCTGAATTTTCCGACTGTGGGACCAAAAATTCCCTCCCTGCCCTTTCTGGAGTTGACGATGTTTATGTCGTGGCGGGGACGGGCGCTCTTAGGCACGTTCCAGGCTTTCAGTGTGGCAATCTTTGGCACAATCGTCCTTCTCTTCCGTCAGGGCATGGACGCAAATGAGTGAGATGTTGAAAAGTGGCGCTTTGCAAAACGCTCATCCAGTTTCTCTCCCATTATAAATCCAACACCGAATTTGTGCTCCTTGTTATGGCAGCTGTACTAGGCGTCACACGGTGCACTGCGTTTCTTGTCTTACCCTTTCGATAGTTTCTCTTGAATGGACATCAACCAGTCAGACAGGGGCACCTTCCCCATTAAGGTACCGGACATTCCAGGTGCATGCCCTCAAATTATAATTCTAGCTCGTTTGCAGGAGTTATCATCAGAGTAAGCAGTTTTCATCCGAGGTCTTGCGTAGTTTCTTTTTTGTGGGGGAGGTTTTAACGTGGCGGGTCCCAAAACCAGCGCGCAACGAGATATTCTGGATTGATTCGCCTTCTCACATTAGCTCGCTCTAAAACGGATGTTCGGGAGCTATCCAGAAGATACTTAGACAAAGCCCGGAAGATGTGAGCTGCTTGGACCATATGCATAAGAATAGTCCTAGGTACTCCCAAGTGAATGGCAATTAGGGATTTTCCCTACTTGCGTGGACTTCTACACACCGAACCAATAGCTTGCTTGCTTGAAATTATGGTTGGAAGGTTTGCAATATGCTAACATAGGCTTTGGCGGGAAATGCGTCTGCGTTTCTCGCTAAATAGGATTCATTTAGTAAAATTATTGAAGGGAAGAGGGACTGCACCATGTTATTAGATATTATAAAATCTATTCATGTTCCATTGTAAAATTGAAATTATGTTTTTTTTATACATTTTAAATTTGCGAATGAGAGTTAAACTTCGCAACTTTGTTATTTTATATTATTAAGTTTATACGCTTTCTTATTTAGTTTATACACTTTCTTATTAAGCTTATTGTGTAGTTATTCGTCATCAGAAGACATATCTCAGTAAACTTCGGTTCTCATTAAATTATCATCTGTGTGGTGAGAAGTGTTATCAGAACTTTAAGATATTGGATTAATGTTGTTGTATTCAAGAGATAGATAAAGGTATTTGGAGCTGATATTATCCTTCAGTCAAAAAGTGTGTGAATGAGTGTGCGAGGGTAAGCTTGTTCAAGTTGAGTGAAAGAGTAGTAGTTCGCTTCTTGTTAAGGGCAGTGAGGCGTGCTGAAAGCGTGGGAGTAAGTCTTGGGATTTTGAGTGACTGTTTCGTTGATTAATGTAGTGAACGTATTCATGTAAGTTTTAGTGTTAATATTATAGGTAAAGGAATGTGATGCATTAGCAACGGAATGAATGTCACTTGGAGCTGACTTATGGCGTAATGAGATAGATAAAGAAATTTGATGAATTAAAAGTTGAATGAATTTCTCTTGGAGCCAAGTTATCTTGATGGCTACAGCGATGCTGTTAAATTGTATATCTGAATCGTTTCTCGCATAGTACATTTTTTCGTTGCTTTTATTGTTTGAATTTTCTTTACTTGAATATATTTGGGGCATTTGTTTTAGTTGTTGTAACAGCAACACTAAATCCTGTCAGTATAGTGTAAATCACCGGTCGTCTTCGTCTAACTCATTTAAAGGTAGGCTGAGGAAACTTGCTGTTTCGACAGTTTGGTTCAAGAGGGAGAGGGGTGTTAGATGAGTGGGTTTGATGGGGCATGTGAAAAGGTGGTTAGTGTCGTGCGGGGTGCCTTCACATGCAGGACATATGTTTAGTATGTCGGGGTCGATTCTGGATAAAAAGGAGTTAAACTTGCTATAATATCCAGAATGCAATTGTGCCAATGTTTAGCGGGTTTCACGAGGAAGCAGAAGCTCTTCATCTGCTGTATGTGGTGGTCGGTAGCTTAAGAAATTGATAAGGGTCTCCCGATGAATGTCGTTTGTCTTCTATCAAAACACTGGCTGGTCCAGTAGTAGTCTATTCCGGCCGGCCAATTGCCTTAAATGTCGATAGCAACATTTCTTTGTCTGTGCCCTAAGTGCTGCCGGCAAGCAATTTGAGGACCTTGTTGCGATTTTGGACTTTAGTGGCAATTGCGGTTGTGTGCGGAGAGAAGGACAGCAAACTGTCAAAGATTGCATCCAAAATTTTGAGATTGTTAAGAGTCAGAATTGGTGTGTCATCGACTTTTACCTTGAGTTGGGAAAGTTGGAGATTCCTCGCAGTGAAAAAGCGACAATGATCGTTAAGGTACACGTTTACTTAGGCGCACAGGCCATCACTGTTATTGCCCGACGCCATTATCGTGCAATAATCATTGTATGAGACCAGGGAGACTCCCCCTGGTAGCTGGGGGAGCTTCGATAAATGCGTGTATCACAAGGTGCTTAACTGAAGAGTGCAATCTATTAAAGCTTCATTGAAATACTTGATTAATAAAAAAAAAAACGTAATAAAACCAAAAATCTGCTTTTTTATTGGTTCTAGGGCGGAGAAAAGTTCGTCGGGTCAGCTAGTTAATAATATTTAACAAAAATTGTATTAGAGTTATTTTACAAACCTGTTTTCTTTGCGGGCGTCCGTTTTATTTAGTCTTTACTTTGACGTTTCTCCTCACATCCGTAAAACTAATTACCGATAAGACAGGGTTGTATGTAAAAAAGTATGATTATAATCAAGGATTACTTTATAATCTCAGATTTAGGGAGAGAAATTTTGTATGAGTAATCTCGCTTTTTAATTATGGGATGAGAGTCAAACACGAAAAAAGTAAATAATCTACTCATATGTGAACGTATTATTAGATAATGGTTAATTCAAATATAGGTATTTTCACAAGAAAAGCCAAAATTAAACATAAATAAGGTAAATCATAACATTTAACATAATTGATAATAATTCAATGTCAGTAAACAATTATATAAAAAAAAAATCCTACTAATATAGGTAAAGAAACTAATATAGTATAAAATAAAAGATAAATTCCAGCTTGTAGGTTTGATACCGTCATCCGAAAATCAATATTAAAGTAGGAATTAATCTTCTTTCAAAAAGTAAATAAAATTTAAATAAGTTTTCTACCAAAAGTTAAAACTAAATATGATAACAAAATAATTACATTAATTAAGAAAATAATTGTCGTTACTATATTTATTAATAGATTCACGAGAAGTAATTATAAGAGTACAAATTCAAAAACTTAGCTAAAACTATCGATAAAAAATAACAACAAATCCTAAAAGATAAAAAATATTTAAAAAATAATTAGTACAATATTTACTTACAATGAAAATAAAACTCACCAAAAATGATAAATTTGAACCAAAAAATATAAGAATGAACCGTTCAAAATGAATTTACAATAAAACAAAGCAGTATATTAAAAATTATTATACAAATTAGTTTTAACATTTTAATACATTAAACGACTGAAAATAATCATTTCCACAAGTTCAAATTATAAATACTAAAATTAAAAGCTCTAAAGCACCTTAACTCACACTAAAAGTAAAATATTATACTTAAACATATTTTAAAATCTATTAAATTTACATAAATAAGAAACAAAAAAATATATTTAAAACAAAAGCAAATACCCCTATTAAAAACAAAAAACAAGAAAGTTTTCAATATAATAATAATAACATTAGTTTTCATAGTTTAGGTAGGTAGATGAAATGGTTGAAGTGCACCTGGCACTCCTCAAGTAGCAGTAAAGCGCCGTTTTGATACCGTTATAAGACCTCCAACAGGCAGATATCTACAGCCAATCAGAGCTGTTGATATAATGGAGAAGATTGATTGGATTTAGATCGGCTCCCTGCCCCAGGCTGTCGATGAAAGGAGCTCCCAGTGACCTTAGTCTTCTAGCTGCCAAGCCCGGACATTTACAGAGAAAATGCTCTTCAGCCTCCTTCTCTGAAAGGTCCCCACAGCTTTTGCAATGGGGGTTAAATAGTAACCCTAGCTTTTTCGCGTGTATGCCGATCGTCCATTTATCGGTAAACACAGCTACGAGTTTGGAAATTGAATGGCGAGGAGTCCTAAGAACTTTCAGAGTCCCGTATGTCGGATTCCATTTAACGAATGTCAAGGGGATGCCGATGACCGGGTAGGAGGTCTCTGCTGCCAATTCAATCCCCTTCCTGGCAAGCTCATCAGCAATTTCATTTCCCTCTATGTTCCTATGTCCTGCAACCCAGTTCAGAGAAATGTTATATGCACGCCGAAGAGATTTGATCTCTTCTTAACAGGAGATTACTAATTTTGTTCTGCACCATGGCGTCGTAAGAGCCTTGATCGCGGCTTGACAATTGGAGAAAATGTTAATATCTCCCTCGCTCCCGCATTCCTTAAGCACTTTGCATGCCTGAAAGATCGCAACGACTTTTGCTTGAAAAAGACTAGCAGTGTTCGGCAGTTAAAAGGAGACAAATAAGTTGGTTGATTTAGAGAAAACCCCTGCTCCCACTCACGATTCCATCTTGGAACGGTCAGTGCAGACAGAGGTGCAAGCTTCGGTGCAGATTTTCGACCTGTGGCTTGAGTCCCCATTTTTTAACGAAAATAGATTTGCAGGAGTAGAAGGCGGTACTAATCTTCTTTGCCCGATTTTCAATGTGTAGCTTTCAATGGGGTTTGGAGTCAAGTATCACTCCAAGATACCTAACTTCCGATGAGAGCGGGAGAACGAGGTTTTTTAATTAGGGAAGTCGAAAGGATGGATGTTTATATTTTCTTATAAATAGCACCAGTTCTGTTTTGTCAGAGTTGACTCGGAGGCCGCAAGTGGTAGCCCAGCGACTGAGTACAGCCAGTGACCTTTCTAAAATCTTAGCCATGACTGAGGGAAACGGTCCCGATACCAACAGGACCACCCTTATTTAGCATAATCAGAACTTCATCAATTACAACTAGCCAAAGTAGGGGCGAAAGAACACCTCCCTGCGGCATCCCCATGGAAAAACCTACTGACGGCCTCATATCTGACCTTGTCCCCTGCGTCACGATCATATGATCTACCTGCTAATTCATTCTTAGCTATCTTAGCCAGAATGAATTTGGCTCTCAGGTAGCGGGCTTTGAGCAGCGACCCAGAGGATTTATAATTTTCTCTTTGGCATCCCTACCAGCGGTCACCGGAGAAGAGGCCGTAGACGGCTGGGTTTCAGCAGTGGAGTGCTGTGGTGAGCACTCAACGTGCTGGGTCCAACCATTGTGTCCTGGATAAAAACCAGCAGCTCACCTTTCGAGAGTGTGCCCAACACACTTACAGTTTCTGTTGTTACCGCCTGAACACGGTAGACAGGGCCTTGTTTTGGTTAGGCTCCAAAAGAAAATGCATAAGAGCAGATTGAGGCTCTGCTATGTTACTCTCACTTGGACGTGGGGCTAACCCTAATTGCGGAATGACACACAAGCACGACAAGCAAATGTAATATTATGCACTGCTAGGTGCTAGAACGCTACAATGACGACAGTATTCCCACCGTCACCAAGCCGTTTCTGTTTCGCTCAGCCTCCAATCGCTGAGTTGGCTTATAAACAACAGGCTTAGGAGTGGTTTTTAGTCGCCTCTTACGACAGGCATCCGTTACCTCGTTACCAAATTCTAAGCCTCCTAACACGCGGGGGGAGCATAGTTCATAGTTTAGTAAGAGCACAAAACTTAAACCTTATTCTAAAACTATTTTTACTTAATATAAATTACATTTTGTATAAAACATAAAAGCGCACTTTGTAAAGTTAGTGCATTAAAATATCCGCTTGAACCTTTTATGTGTGCCACCAGGCATCCGGTAAGATATGGAGATGAACATATTTCTTGTGATTATTGAAACAGCAAAAACATTCCCCATAAATGTTTGGAGAATGCTGCTGGAATAAAAGTTCTTGGCCGGCGACGTACAATCTGCTGCTATCATATTGATAATAGATTTAGCCTTCATACGCTTTGTTGCTTTTTAAAACAAATTAACAATAATACACCAAAAAACTGGGAGGGTTATTATCAATGTTGGCGCCATGTCTATGTCATCGTAAAGCGCATACAGTTCATAGTTCCATCGCCTGCAATATTCGTCGTTGCCAACGTGCATAAGTCTAAAACTCTTCCGCAGAATCTTTCTCTCAAACACTCCAAGTGACGCGTCATCGGATATTGTCATCGTTCACGCTTCAGCACCATACGCTAAGACGGGCATGATGAGAGCCTTGTAGTGTATTAGTTTTTTTCGCCGAGAGAGGACTTTACCACTTATTTTTCTACTTAAGAGATTCTACAATAGATTTCCAGGCTGACATTATTATCGGTGTTAATGCTGGTTCCCAAATAAACGAAGTGACGTGAGTGCCGATACGCGAGTGCGCCGACTGTTTGTTTGATGACAGGAGGTACTTCATTTTGCTCCCTTCATTCACCACCAGACTAATTCGTTTTGCCTCTTTATCCAGTTTGGAGCAGGCAAAACTAACAGCGCGGTCGTGGGCAACTCCTTTCCATGCTGTCGAATGCAGCTTTGAAATCGACGAATTGATGGTGTGTGTCGATTCTCCTTTCATGGGTATTTTCCACGATTTGGCGTATTGTGAATAAAACCACACTGATCAGGTCCAACCAGTTGGTTGAGGGTCGGCTTCAGCCTTTCACACAATACGTTCGCTAGAACCTTACACGCGGTATTTAGAAGACTATTCCCCCGATAATTGGCACAGATTGCACGACCATCCATCTTATGGACTGGACAGAACACACTTCAGTTCCAATCAGCAGGCATGCTTTCATCCGACCATATTTTGCATAGGAACTGATGCATGCACCTTAATAGCTCCTCAGAAAATCGCCCCGATCTTGAAACCTTCTGTAGGCTGACGAACTTTCTCGTAGAATTTTCGGGCGTTGTTCCTATTGGTCGGCATGTCAAGCTCCTCGCACTCGTGTACTTTGGCCTCTCGTACCTTATTTCTAATAATGCTTCCTTTTATAGCTCTCGGTAGCAATCCCACATGGCTCGGGTTGCGCCCGAACGGAGCGTGATAGCATCTTTCCTTTGCACGGTAGCATGACATTCCTCGTCATTCCAATTGTGTTTTCGGGCTCGCCGAAATCGAATTCTTCTTCGACGGCAGTACGTAAGGAACGAGGAATGTTGTTCCATTGCTCGTGCATGTCTAATGGTTGGGCAGTACTCTCTGAGAATAGGAGTGAGAGTCGAGTGGGGAATTTTGGGAGGAACAATATAATGATTCGAGTCAATGTTGGATCCTCGGATCGTACGTACATCTAAAACAATAGAAACGTGTCTTCCATCTATCACAACATGATCAATTTGTTTTCGCGTTTCCGATCAGGAAACAGCCAGGTAACTTGGTGTATCTTATTATGCTGGAATCTGGTGCTGCAGAATACCATGTGTCGGGCGAAGTCGATCAGTCGCTGTCTGTTACCGTTTGTTTGGTGTGCAGTTTGAATCTTGCGACTGTTGGATCAAAAATTCCTTCTTGCCCCCCTGGGGCATTGTAGTCGTCAAACACGACTCATGGGCGAAAATAAGTGAGATGTTAAAGAAGACGGTCGTCCACCTGAGTCACCGACTGTACTTGGCGAAGAAGTCCCTCTCCTACAATAAATCCAGCACCGAATTTGCGCTCTTTTACATGACAACTGTAGTGGACGTCGCAAGGTTCCATATTTTTCTTGCCTTGCCCCGTCCATCGTATCTCTTGAATGACAGTGATGTCAGCCTTTGTTCTTACGAGAACATCAACCAGCCGGGCAGAGGCACCTTCCCTTTTAAGGCCGGCGGGCCAATTAGTGTCCTAAATTCAGTAGTTTTCGAGAAGCGTTGTAGGATGAGAAAAAAAAAAATTAGCCAAATGAAGTTTTGGGGATAGTTTAACATATATTTGAACTAAAAAAAAAAAATGTGTACAATCTCCAACAATATATTGTAAGCCGAGTTATCAATAGATTCCCAGAGCGCCTTGCCACTGAGGTATCCAACTTCTGTACAAGATACAACTTGCAATTTTCATCTGAAAACAAAAAAAAAGAAGATTACTAATTTTGATGTAATTATCTTCGATGTGAACTAAGAAAATTGGGAGAAACACGTAAAATTCGAATTTTTGGGGAAGGTAGAAAAAAAGTGGTTTTTCAAGGAAAAAAAAAACTCTTCAACTGGGTAAAAAAGTCGCTTAAAAAAAGTTTTTGGATGTTTTTTTTAGTTCACATAGAAGAGAAAACAATACTGAAGATAACGCATTTTGAATGAAATGGATAGCTCGTTTAGTTTTTTTGCAATCGTGTACATAAATTAGGTAAAATCGTGAAAATGAAAAGCCGAGAAAACGCGCTTCAAACTACAACAATAAGCGCACAGTTGCTCGACGCCGCACTACGCTCGGCTCTGTAGCTCTGCAAATACTTGGAATTTATTGTAACTCTGAAAATTTGTGTCTCATGTTCTTGAATATCTAAGCTATTGATTTCAGGAAAAAAAAAATCGATTTTTTTGACCTTTTAATTGGCCCGCCGGCCTTAAGGGACCAGACATCCCAGGTGCATGCCCTCAAATCATAATCCTAGCTCATCTGCAGGAGTTGTCATTAGAGTAAGCAGTTATCATTGGAGGTTTCGCGTAATTTTTCATTAGAAGGGATTTTTACCTGGCAGGTTCCAAGTCCAGTGCAGAACCAGCTATCCTGGGTTGCTTCGCCTTCTTACATTAGCTCGCTCTCGAACGGATGTTCGGGAGCTATCCACAGGATACTTGGGCTCAGCTCGGAAGTTGTGAGCTGCTTTGACCATATGCGTAAGAATCGTCCTAGGCACTCCCAAATAAATGGAAACCAGTTACTTTCTCCATTTGAGTGGACTTCGGTGTATGGAACCAGCCCCCTTGACGGAAATTACGTTGATGAATAAAGCTGATTGTGAACAAAAAACGAACATGTTTGTTTTTGCCCGGAGCTTTTCAGCCCATGTGTGAGAAGTAACAACCTAAAACATGGAATTACATTGACCACTAATAACATCAATTATAATTAAAAAATTATAATAAACTAGCAAACCCGGCCCGCTTCGCTGGGCACACTAAAATAAAATAGATATGGTTTAAAACAGAAAAGATATGGTTTTCATATTATTTATTTCTTTATTTTTTATTCGAGCGCTTTGGCATAAACAATATTTTTTATTTTTCTGTTTGTTTTTGTGTAAATATAAAATATAATTTGAAAATCAGGAAAAAAGAAGATTGTTTTTAAATTTCAAATCAACGCAAATAAATAACTAAGAAGCAATCGTCTTTTTTCCTGATCTTTCATGAATTTTTCGTTTCAATTTATATGTTTTATTAAGCATTGGAGCTTTTTTAACCATTATCCATTTATATTTTTCAAAAACAAAAAACGAAAAAAATTTTTTTTTCCACGAACACATAATTTCATTTGAACATCCGGATTTCACATTAAATTCTCAAATTTCGTAAGAAATTATTCACCGTTCCGAAATCCACTCCAAACAAATTCACAAAAAATTTTTACACTTGCACTCACGTCTTCTCCTTATGGCATCCAAATCAGAAAGAAATATTGACACATTGTAACTCACACTGTCAATTTGACAGTTCAGCTCCGCCCCAAGCGTTATAAAAGTAAACGACATTATGGCTGGTTCAAAAGAACGCTGTACCCGTTGCCAGTGTTTCGAATTACAACCAAACTTTACGAAACCCATTTCCAATACTTACTTAACAATGTGTGTAAGTTTGGTTTAATTCGGTGCAAAGACACGGCCGGTCCACGTTTTGGCATATATTTCGAGACCCTAGTCATCAATAGGTATGAAAATTACCCCGTCTTAAAGCACTTATCAACAGCTTTCATTTGATACCCATATTGTACATACACAACCAAAGGTTACCCGGGTCCACGTTTTGACCTAGATCTCGAGACCCCAGTCACGGAGCGGCATGAAAAATACTCTGTACTAAAGCATTCACCAACAGCTTCCATTTGATATCCATATTGTCCAAACACATTCTAGGATCCACGTTTTGGTCTCTATCTCGAGACCCTAGTCACGGAGCGGCATGAAAAATACTCTGATCTAAAGCATTCACCATCAGCTTCCATTTGATACCCATATTGTACATACACGTCCGAAGGTTACCCGGGACCACGTTTTGACCTATATCTCGAGACCCTATCTACCAATAGGTATCCAAACTATACGGAAGCCATCTTCAATACCTACTTAACAATGTGTGTAAGTTTGGTTTAATTCGGTGCAAAGACACGGCGGGTCCACGTTTTGGCATATATTTCGAGACCCTAGTCATCAATAGGTATAAAAATTACCCCGTATTAAAGCACTTATCAACAGCTTTCATTTGATACCCATATTGTACATACACATCCGAAGGTTACCCGGGTCCACGTTTTGACCTATATCTCGAACCCTATCCACCAATAGGTATCCAAACTATACGGAAACCATCTTCAGTACCTTCTTAACAATGTGTGTAAGTTTGGTTTAATTCGGCACAAAGACACGGCCGGTTAGCGAACACACACAAAAAGTTGACTTTCTTTTATATATAAGACTAGCGGACCCTCTGCCTGCTTCGCTAGGCATATCAAAATTAGAAATGAATAATGAACACTCGATTTAAATTCACTCTATGAGTCTTTATTCTTTTTTTACAATATAAAATTAATGTTAATTTTAAACTTAAACTAACGCAAAGTCTTTTCGTAAACTACATTTTTTGTTTTGCCCTGAGTTGTGGTATAAATAAACAGAACTGATGGCTTTCCTACACGTGAACATGATACATACTCGTATAATTGTCCGTGGGAGAAGCATGGATATTCTAAGTAAATTCCGCATAATTCCAGCGATTGTCCTTGTATTTTACACACCCATGAACAAAGTTATACTAATAGAAACCTGATCTTAATACTCGAGCTACCATCAAATTAACACGTTTTATTTTTTAAAAGAACATTTATGGCGACTGTCGATCCATATTGATGGACTTCAAAAAATGTATGGATTCAACCGCTGAATAATTTCGTATATTTTAAATCCATCTAAACTTTTACATTTGCGCATTTATATATATGAATTTAACATTTAATTTAAGTAAACGTTTCAGTATTTGTCCAAAAACTTTGAACTTCGAAAAATACAGGCTTATGGTTATTAATGGAATCAAATATATTTAACGAATTTTTATTTTATCTAAATCATAAAACGTTCAAATGAAGCTCAAAATATTTTTCCAGTTTAAAAAAAAAGCCGTGTCCGCATGCATAAAAAGGAAAGAAAAGAGAGGGCAACTATTGCGTTACGAATAATACAGTCGCATACGTCACTCAACATCGAAACAATGTTATTCATGTCTGTGTATATTCTATTCATTTGCGTGTATTCTCATTCCAGAGAACGTTAAATATAGAGAATTCTCACGAGCTACGAATAGTGTGAATTGTCAAAAATGAAGTGAAACCGCGAACACTATTTCACCTCGCTTAACTCGACAGCGGGGAAGTTCTTAACAGGGCTGATTACAGTGAATTATGTACAAGTACATTGGCTCTGCTCAGTTTTTGGTTTCTGTATGAAATCAAATTGACGAATGCCGACGGCATTTTGCAAGGCATTTGCTTGTGCATTTTTATGTTCCCTTGGTAAACGAAAATTTATTCAATTTGTATTTTCAAACAAAGGTGATGAAGAAAAAATGATTGAATTTATTATATGCGCCAAATCAAATCAAAGTAACTTTAATATTTTGATTTAATTTAAAAAAATACATTATAAAACGACCTCTCACATTTTGGTAGGTGCGTTTTAGTAAATTTAAAACTAAACAAATTTGATGAAAATTTTTACTAATTTTTTGAGTCGAAATTAATTCATAGCATACAAGTGTTTTGGTATATCGACATATGTATTTACATTTAAACATGCATTTATTTGTTCCTTTGGCAAACCAAATCTTTTTCAATTTACATTTTATTACAGGGAATAATAATATACATACATTTGTATGTATGCATTTTCTAGATAGTATAAAACTTTAAAATAAATAAAGGAAAACTTCAAAGAAACGTATTTGCATATATGGGACAACTAAATTCAATTGCATCTTTATTAAATATGTATATGTTGCACGCATATGTGTGCACTGAAGCAACATGACCTACCTCACGAGCATCGCCTTATATTTCATGTAAAAACCTAATGATCAAATTCCTGCCTCACAAATGCTAAAACAAATTTCTTTTGAATACTCATGTACATATTTGTATGTGCGTATGTACACTTGGTTCCCATATCCCTTCAAACAAATCAAAAAATTCTGTATACAAAACGCTTCATTACCAGGCACACAGGAAGATGGCATATGCAAATATAAATATTGAATTCAAGCAAAACAATGCTTATTAATATACACATATGCATGTACATACAACCGCACACACAGGGCATTCGCTTTATTCGTCAAAATGCGTATGTCGTTCAAAGCTAAAATTCTATGCCTAGCGACTACAAGAACAAAATGCAGTCATAGACGCAGGCGTAGCGGCCATCATTCTAGTTGCCATAGCGCTGAACAGTCGCGGCGGCGCCGAACAGTTTCAACTATTGTACTGTGCAACAAAAACTCATCTTCAAAAAATTCATTGATAAATTCGAGCTCATAGTTCTAAGAGCAAGAACTTTCATTCATAAAACGAGCCGCCCATATGCCAATTTTCTCGACAATTCGAAAATAGTCAATATTGGAATATTTCGCGTAGAATTATTTGCCAATATTTGATAAATCTTCAATTTTTGTCAAGTCGAGTGCCCGCGGCTTCGTACATATGTATGCATCAATATATGTACGTAAATATGTGTATATGTACAATGCTGTGCCTATGAATATGCGCTGCGCCATGAGTGCGCGCTGGATTTCTTGCGAAGTTTTACCGTTTTATCTTGAGCTGTGGCTGGTGAGCACACATACACACAGCATATACATATGCGCAAATGTATATAAATTCACAAATTTACATTTGCATATGCCATCTTCCTGTGCGCCTGGTAATGAAGCGTTTTCTATAGAGGATTTTGATTCAGTTGAAGGGAATTCAACAAAGTTTTTCAAGACACCACCAGACAGACAGACATAACATACATATGTACATAATTTGGATGATTTGGAGAAATTCAAATATATAGGTCATATTAAAAAGCTACCTAGCATTCTTTGCTTCTAATCACCAACAAATTCTTATCGACTGCTGCTAAATTTACATAATTCAGCCCCTTACTGTTAATTTTTGTTGAAAAATGTGTCTGTGGTGAAATTGTCTTCGCGAGACGAGTACCCCTCGAAAATGAACACTTTCCTGTCATTAAGACTTCTCTATATTTAACGTTCTCTGCTCATTCCGTATACGTAATGTCCGTATAAGGGAAACACGCAAATATTGTACAATATTTTTCACTCACACAACGCACGCATACTTTTACCGATTTCTTTGAAACTTCACATAAACCATCTATGGACCAATACCAATGATCTGTGAAAGTTTGATTGAAATCGGTGAATGCGTTTAGGCGTGAATTGGCGACTAACGGACACAAAAAAACGTCTCCATTTTTATATATAACACTAGCGGACCCTCTGCCTGCTTCGCTAGGCATATCAAAATTAGAAATGAAACATGAACAATCGATTTAAATTCACTCTATGAGTATTTATTCTTTTTTTACAATATAAAATTAATGTTAATTTTAAACTTAAACTAACGCAAAGTCCTTTCGTAAACTACATTTTTTGTTTTGCCCTAAGTTGTGGTATAAATAAACAGAACTGATGTCTTTCCTACACGTGAACATGATACATACTCGTATAATTGTCCGTGGGAGAAGCATGGATATTCTAAGTCAATTCCGCATAATTCCAGCGATTGTCCTTGTGTTTTGTTTATGTGTTTGTTTTAATCTATCTTGCTCATTACGTTGTATACGTTCTTCAGGGGAATGGCCTGAACGTGAACTGGCCATACGTTCCCTTTGATTTTGGGTTTGAATTTCTCGCTCTTCTTGTGATTGATTTTGCCTTTCATTTGATCTATTTTGCGTTCTACGCGACCGACGATCAATTTCATTTCTTCGCGGGCGTGGCATTTCTAAAATAAAGCGATGAAAATATAAGCAATATAATTTTCTTTTTTCTATTGTTGAAATTAAGTTTCTAATTCTTTTGGCTGCATAAATTGATTTCAAATAAGTTAAAAGAAAATAATTGAAAAGTAATGAATTTAATCAAAAAAACATGAAAAACTCACAAGGTGCATTAAAATTGCTAACAACAACAACGAAACCATCGTTTTTTTATTTTCACTGATTATTAAAATTTTACACACAATATATTTTATTTTAATAAATTTTTTCCCAAAAAAAAAAAATAACAATGAAAAACGCACTTTAAAATTGTTGACCACTCACCAAATGGTTTTGATACAGCTGATTATGTTGACCTCAGTATATCCAGTAAACAAACTGTGGTGAAAGTCCTTTATAAGGACCAAGTTTATAGTGGTGAAGTTTTAAGTACAACACAATTTTCTGTACGCACGGTTGCTCTTTGGCAAAAATAAAGTAATCTTTCGAAATCATAAAAAAAAGTTGCAAATTTTAGAGAAATTTCTTAAAGAAAAACTAATACATGCATTTACTTGAATAAGTAAACACCAAAAGTATACTAAAATGACTATTTAATGTGTTGTTTGATACAAATTTATATTATTGCTCAAAACCCTCTGCGCGCTGTCACTGTCTTTTTGTTTCTGTATCGCATCGTGGTGAATTCACGTTTTTCAGAAAGTTGGCAACAGAAGAAAATTGAAGAAAGTACATATTTTGCTCATATTTGCTATTTTAGTTGTTAAATGAAAATGTGTTTCAGGTATTTTTTAATCTTGCAACTATTCTTTGGCTTTGAAACTAATTATTACCTAATACAAACTTGTTCTCTTTTAACAATGATAATATTACTATGTGAAATCAAGTAAATATGCATTTTTATATTATATCCTGAACATTTGTCTTCAGCGCTATACCAATGCTCGATCACTTGGAGCATGAAATTTACAGAAGTATTGTAACAGAAATCCCTGAGAGCGCTATTCTAGTTATACCTGCTTTTAGGCATTTATCTCGTAAACGTACGTTTGCCCATATAAAATTGTCTACCTAAATGCATGAAAAAAGTGTTAGCATAACTTTTTCGAGTATATATACAAACAGGAGGATTTATTTTATACATTTTGCTCGTCAGCTTTCGCGTTTTCTTTTCTTGGTTTTAGACTTTCACCACAAAAAAATTACGCAAACCCATGAACAAAGTTATACTAATAGAGACCTGATCTTAATACTCGAGCTACCATCAAATTAACACGTTTTATTTTTTAAAAGAACATTTGTGGCGACTGTCGATCCATATTCATGGATTTCAAAAAATGTATGGATTCAACCGCTGAATAATTTCGTATATTTTAAGTCCATCTAAACTTTTACATTTGCGCATTTATATATATGTATTTAACATTTTAACTTATATGTCTTATATATCAATCAAACTTTCACAGATCATTGGTATTGGTCCATAGATGGTTTATGTGAAGTTTTAAAGAAATCGGTGAAAGTATGCGTGCGTTGTGTAAGTGTGAAAAATACAATATTTGCGTGTTTCCCTTATACGGACATTACGTATACCGAATGAGAATACACGCAAATGAATAGAATATACACAGATATGAATAACATTGTTCTGATGTCGAGTGACGTATGCGACTGTATTACAGAGAACATTGATGAATAGAGAAGTCTCACGAGCTACGAATAGTGTGAGTTGTCAAAAATGAAGTGAAACCGCGAACACTATTTCACCTCGCTTAACTCGACAGCGGGGAAGTTCTTAACAGAGCTGATTACAGTGAATTATGTACAAGTACATTGGCTCTGCTCAGTTTTTGGTTTCTATATGAAATCAAATTGACGAATGCCGACGGCATTTTGCAAGGCATTTGCTTGTGCATTTCTATGTTCCCTTGATAAACGAAAATTTATTCAATTTATATTTTCAAACAAATATAACCAAATAAAAAGACAACATTTAAAATCAAAGTAACTTTAATGTTCGTAGTTTTAATTTTAAAAGAAAAATTTTAACAAAATACATTATAAAACGACCTCACATTTTGTTGTGTGCGTTTTAGTAAATTTGATGAAAATTTTTACTAATTTTTCGAGTCGAAATTAATTTTAGACAAAAATTCAAAGAGCATTGAATATATGTATGTATATCAATATATGTATATATACATACATATATTTTGTTAGTTATATTTGTGCAAAAGTTCAATTGCATCTTCAATTCTTATAGTGTTACAAATGTATGTATGTGCACACGCACTGCAGCAACAATGACCTATCTCACGACTCATTGCCTTATCATATTATATTTATGTACATTTGAATATGCATTTTTGATCCTTTGCCAAACGAAATTTTTTTCAATTTAGATTTATTACATGGAATAATATATGTATGCATTTTATAGATAGTACAAAACTTTCAAATTTAAAATAAATAAAAGAAAACTTCAAAGAAACGTATTTTCATACATACATATATGGGACAACTAAGTTCTATCGCATCTTTAATAAATATAGTTAGTGTTGCACGCATATGTATGCACTGAAGCAACATGACCTACCTCACGAGCATCGTCTTATCATATTTCATGCAATAATTAGGGAGTAAATATTTGAATGATCGAATTCCTGCAAATGCTAAAACAACTTCTTCCGCATATGCATCGACGTATGTGCATGTGCGTATATGCACACTTGATGCCCTAACTATATATATATGTACGTTCAATTGATCAAATCAAAAAATTCTGTATACAAAACGCTTCATTACCAGGCACACAGGAAGATGGCATATGCAAATATAAATATGTGAATTGAATTCAAGCAAATCAATGCTTACTAATATACACATATGCATGTACATACAACCACACACACAGGGCACTCACTTTATTCCTCAAAATGCGTATGTCGTTCAAAGCTAAAATTCTATGCCTAGCGACTACAAGAACAAAATGCAGTCTTAGGCGCAGGCGTAGCGGCCATCATTCTAGTTGACATAGCGCTGAACAGTCGCGGCGCCGAACAATTCCAACTATTGTACTGTGCAACAAAAACTCATCATCAAAAAATTCATTGATAAATTCGAGCTCATAGTTCTAAGAGCAAGTACTTTCATTCATAAAACGAGCCGCCCATATGCCAATTTTCTCGACAATTCGAAAATAGTCAATATTGGAATATTTCGCTTAGAATTATTTGCCAATATTTGATAAATCTTCAATTTTTGTCAAGTCGAGTGCTCGCGGCTTCGTACATATGTATGCACCAATATATGTACGCAAATATGTGTATATGTACAATGCTGTGCCTATGAATGTGCGCTGCGCCTTTGAATGCGCGCTGGATTTCTTGAGAAGCTTTACCGTTTTATCTTGAGCTGTGATTGGTGAGCATACATACACACAGCATATACATATGCGCAAATGTATATAAATTCACAAATTTACATTTGCATATGCCATCTTCCTGTGCGCCTGGTAATGAAGCGTTTTCTATAGAGGATTTTGATTCAGTTGAAGGGATTCAACAAAGTTTTACAGACACCAGACAGACAGACATAACAACATATGTATGTATATAATTTTGGTTGATTTGGAGAAATTCAAATATATAGGTCATATTAAAAGCTACCTAACATTATTTGCTTCTAATCACCAACAAATTCTTATCGACTGCTGCTAAATTTACATAATTCAGCCCCTCACTGTTAATTTTTGTTGAAAAATGTGTCTATGGTGAAATTGTCTTCGCGAGACGAGTCCCCCTCGAAATTCCATACGTTCCTGTCATTGAGACTTCTCTATACATTAACGTTCTCTGTAAAATATATCAATATATGACACCATATGACAACAACAACAATAATAGAGTTAATATTAAATTAATATTAATGTTTTTCCACATAGCTTTGGTTGGTGTTGCTGGGGTGAGCGGACATAACTTTGAAGGTGGAGTTTAATTTTGAACTAAAAGTGGAAATTTTTTTAATTAAAAACCGCGAGACAAAATCAGCATTAAAATAAGGAACCAAACCCTTGTGTACACCATTCAAGATTTGATTTTGAGACTGAGCTCCAATTTGGAACTCCGTATGCCCATATTGGTTTCAGTATTGCTTTATTTAACGTATGAGCAGCTGTTATATCCAGCGATAGCTCTGATTTATGGCCAAGTAGCCAATAAAGGGAACGAAGTTCTATTCCATGCTGCTTCCGCTTTGAAAATATGGTATATGATATCGCCACGTAAGACGTCGATCAAAATGAATGCCTAAGTATTTAACGTGGTCCGTTTGGGGTACTTCGCCGTGGTTAAGATGTACTGTACTTGCGGAGCGTGAAAGTTATCTGCGCTGATTTTGTTTCATTGGCTTTTATATGTCATTCGTTCAGCTAAGTGCTAACGCCGTCAAGATTTTGCTGAAGTTGATTAGAAGTAGTAGAAGCATAGGTATTTCTACCCATTATTACAGTATCATTTGCATATTTGTATGCATAACTGTATACCTATAAAGCAAGGAGTACCGCAGGGTGGTGTACTTTCACCCTTGCTTTTTAATTTCTATATTTCGAAACTCCCCCAGCCACCAGAGGGAGTCTCACTGGTCTCATACGCCGACGACTGCTCGATAATGGCGTCGGGCATTGACATTGATGGCCTATGCTCTAAGATAAACGACTACCTCGCCCGCCTTTCTCGCTTCTTCACTGCGAGAAACTTAAAACTTTCTCCCACTAAATCCACGGCGACCCTTTTTACAACCTGGACAAAGGAGGTCAAGCTGCCACTTCAGGTGCACGTTGACGACACACCAATACCGACGGTTAATAACCCCAGAATTCTGGGAGTCACCTTCGACAGCTTGCTCTCCTTCTCAGCGCACACAACCGCTATTGCAACGAAAGTACAGAATCGCAACAAGGTCCTCAAGTCGCTTGCCGGCAGCACTTGGGGCAAAGACAAAGAAATGTTGCTGTCGACTTTCAAAGCAATAGGCCGACCGGTTCTCAACTATGCCGCGCCTGTCTGGTCGCCTGGAACCAGTGATACGCAGTGGACGAAGCTACAGACCTGCCAGAATACTGCCATTAGGACCGCGACAGGATGTCTCCTGATGTCCCCAATTCAACACCTACACGATGAGGCCAACATGCTCCCGGTTAAGGAGCACAACAAAATGCTCGGCAAGCAGTTTCTGCTAGGGTGTCACCGCAGGCCTCACCCATGCAGACACCTGCTCGAGCCCGAGCCACCTCCTAGGCACATCAGGAGACACTTCCTCAACTACGTGGACGAGATCCTGGACAAAACAGACAGACCACTCCAGGATCAGACAGTATACAGACAGACCATTAACGACATTCATCGGGAGACCCTCACCACCTTCCTAAGCTCCCGACCCCCGAATGCCGTTATCGGAGTCCAACCGCCACCCATCGCAGATGAAGAGCTCCAGCTTCCCCGAGAGTCCCGCGTAATCCTGGCACAATTACGTTCTGGATACTGTAGCAGGTTAAACTCCTACTTATCCAGAATCGACCCCGACATACTAAACATATGTCCAGCATGTGAAGGCACCCCGCACGACACTAACCACCTTTTCACATGCCCCAACAAACCCACTCATCTAACACCCCTCTCCCTCTGGACCCAACCCGTCGAAACAGCCAGTTTCCTGGACCTACCGTTAGATGAGCTAGACGAAGACGACCGGTAATTTACATAACACTGACAGGGCAAAGATACTGCTACAACAACAACAACAACAACCTATGTGCCTACTGTTAAAGGTAGGTCGGCATTGAAAAGTGTATAAAGTACTGGGCCTCGTTTTGAATAGTGCAAATGGCAATCATTTATGTTTTTAGGTAATGTTTCTGCAAATCACGAATCATTTTTTATTGGTAATATCCTTAGTCTTAATTAATTTCAAATTAATAGTTTTGTTAATTCCCTGAATGGAACCTTGGACCTCATGTTTGTCAGTGATAACTTAAGGTACAAGATCAATGAATGTTTCAATCCCATAACTTCTAAATATAAACATCACTTACCCTTAGTTATTAAACCCGATTTTTATTGCTTTGCTACTGTTTGCCATGTTAGCTTTTAATTACTCATTATGCGATTTTGAAAATTTCAATGACTTATTACTTGACATGAATTGGGATAATTTATTTGCTGAATTTGACACATCTTAAAGATTTTCTGTCTTTAATTCCCTTTTGTACAAACTCTGCTTGGATAACATTCCGCTCAGAAAGAAAACGCCTTTTAAATATGTACTGGGGTTTTCTAAAACTTTGAAAAAGCTTAAAAATCTTAAAAATAATTATTTTAAGAAGTTTAAATTTACTAAGAATCATACTTATTTCGTTAAATATAAACTATCGTTAAAGAATTTCAAGTATTTAAATAAATCGCTCTATAATACCTATATTAATAACATGGAGTTGAGCATTAAAGCAAATCCAAAAACCTTCTGGAAATATATAAAATCTAGAAGAAGTAGTGCCAGCGTTCCCACTTATATCTTTTTAGGCAACAGTGAAGCGCAAATCTCAAGTGAAGCGGCAAATTTACTTGGTGTGTTTTTTAAATTTATTTATATTGGTGAAGAACTTGATCTTCCGTGGGACTTTTCTTCTGACATAAATTATGCCTTAAACTTTGGAGCTCTTTGCCTTTCTCCTGAGGAAATTAGTAATGCTTTACTCAAATTGCAAGCAGCAAATTGACTTTCAGAAATTTTGAAAAAAAACTGTCTGGCCTTGGTCTATCCCCTGAAAATTGTATTCAACAAATCTTTATGATCGGGGAGTTTCATTGACGCATGGATGCTATCTTCCATTACGCCCTTCTTAAAGAGTGGTAATACAATAAAAATGGCTTTTTTGGCTATTTCAAAGCTATCGACTAATTCCAAAATTTTTGAGCACGCGGTCAATGCAAAACTGAGTGTTGCTGACTGTATTTACATTGATTTTTCGAAAGCCTTAGACAAAGTTTCTCATAGAATCTTAATTAAAAAATTAGCTTGTTTTGGCTTTCATTCTGGTTTTCTGCAATGGACAAATTCTTATTTGAGCAATAGACGTTGTGTTGTAGCAATTTCATCTACTCTCTTTGCTGCCACCTCTGGTGCTCCGCAAGGAAGTATCTTTGGACCGGTCTTATTTGTGTTATTTATTAATGACATCAAAAGTTGTTTCTCATTTTCTAAATTTTTGCCCTATGCTGATGACCTTAAGATCTTCTCAGCGATCAAGACTGAAGAGGAGGCCATTCAATTTCAAGCCGATATGGATAAGCTTTAATTTAGGTGGCAGAATTCACATCTTTCGCTGAACTTATCCAAGTGCTTTCAAATATCTAACTCGAAAACAACTAACATTTTGCGTACTAAGTACAGTATCTCGACATCTGTTCTGCAGTCTCTCCTCTAGAGAGGCAAGATGATTCGTGTTGAATATGCTATATATATATTTTTTTAAGTAAAGTAAAGTAACATTTGTCTGTCAAGGGTTCTTTCGGTATATTGTCAAGTATTAAGACCATTGGTATTCCAAATTGCTACTTGGAGCGACTAATTCATTTTGGTACATTTAAAAGCATGGTCTTTAAAATTTTAAGTCCTGTACCCAGAGTCCTGACCATTCTTTCCAGTTCTTTAAACACTTTACTTTGTTCTTTAGCCGATAGGTATGCTGTTAGAAGTGGCAGTCGGTCTCTAGACCAACTCACGTAGACCGTTGCCGATCCATTGTGATATCTCAGTAGCAGTTTATCTGCTACTTCTCGCTAAACCATTTTGTTTTGTGTACAGAACCATTGATCTGACTGACACTTATATCCATACTAGCGTACGCTCGCCCGCTTCGCTAGACGATAAATTCAATGATTTGCTGAAAGAGAATAAAATTAATACGAAACAAAGCAAATTCTTTGATACAATTTCATTCGAACTTTATTGTAACACTTTTTGGTTGACAACGTTTTTGGTTTTTTCATCTTTCGCATGAATAATGACGATGGTTTGCCTACTCGTGAGCAAGCTACATACAATTGTCCATGAGAAAAAATTAGGTATTCTAAATTAATACCACACATTTGTAGAGACTGTCCTTGCGCCTTATTAATTCTCATAGCGAAGGCAAGGCGAATAGGGAACTGCAAACGTTTGAAATCGAATGGTAAATCCGTCGGAATCAGTGGAATTCAGGGTATCAAAACGTCTTCTACTTTGTACTTCCCTTTCAAAATTGTTGCTTCGGTAACGTTACCCATTAGCTTCTTCACAGCGAGTCTGGTACCGTTGCAAAGTCGTGGCACATTAATGTTGCGCAGCATAATAATCAGTGCTCCAATTCTTAATCGTAAATTATGAGGTGGTAGGCCTGGCAAATCGAGTGAGTTTAAGAATTCAGTTGGATAATTTACGGCATCATCCTGATCAGTAATAGTGTCCATTGACTTACTTATATGCAACTATGTTACCAGGTATTTGATCCAAAATAGCTGCATTTATATCATTGATGCCCTTATTTTTCCCAGCTAAAATTGCTCTTTCGCTGAGCCAATCATGGTTTTTGTAATGTTGAACTATGTTTGGAAATACACTCTGTATCAATGCCTCTTTAGACTGTGCAAAAGTACAGAAATTGTTAGGCAATGTTATCATACCTGTTGTTTTTGAAAAAAGGTTTATTTTTTTTTGGTTAAAAAGTGTTTTTGAAGTTTTGAAAAACACTTCGCTCTAACAAATTTCTTCTCAGTTAATTGCTGAAAATTAAATATTTTGAAAAAACAATTTTTTTTTTAATTTAACGTTTTTGAGAAAATTTTGTTCTTGAAAAAATTTCATACTTTTGTAAAAGTTTAAATTGATTTGTTAAAAAAGATTTTTTTCCGCATTGAAAAACACCCCCTCGAAAAAATGTATTCTCTATTAATAGTGGAATATGAAATGCTTTGAAAACACCATTTTTTTTTTTAAATTTTGTTTGGTTTTCAGAAAATTTTGTTTTGAAAAAATTTCATACCCTTGAAAAAGTTTTATTTTATTTGTTTAAAATTTTTGAAATTTTTTTTTTGTAATTTTAGAAAAACACCTCTTCGAAGAAATTTCTTTTATCTTTTTGAGGAAAATTTGGTTTTGAAAAAATTTCATGCTTTCGAAATTTTTTTATTTTACTTTATTTCTTCAAAATTTTTGAAAACAATTTTTTTTATAATTTTCGAAAAACACCCCTTTGAAAAAATGTTTTCTATGTGTCATAGTGGTATTCCATTAACTTTTAGGATTATAGTCAAATACTTACAAATATCTACGCTTTCACAAATAGCAACAATAAACAAATTTCCTCAAAACCAAAAAATTTACTTTTTTTCTAAAAAAATTCTAAACAATCAACGTAATAAATTTAGAATTTTGTGTTCACGAAAAAACTGTATTGTTTTTATTGTATTAACTGAAAACCAAAATGTTGCAAAAAATCAAAACAAAACAAAAAATAAAAAGTTGATATGGTAAATAATATGCAGTGTCTGATACACGCAAATTTCCCTTGATCATTATAGTGACAAAATTATCGATCACCAATTCCAACAGGATTTCAAAATCAGAGTTGGAATGAGTTGTTGTGTGGTGTACTTCTGAAAAAATGAGAAATAAACAAAATAAATCTAAAAATTCGAATTCTAACTTTATCTTGTGTATGTTCTTATTACCTTTGAATTTTTCCAATGAAGCACCATTCATTTTAAATTTTCCAAGACATTTTTTTATCATTTCGCGTTTCTTTCCTTTTTCATTCGATTCCAACATTTGTTCATAGCCGAAAACATCGTTTGCAAACGCATTCATTTCCATATAGAATTGGTCAAAGAAAGCATTGCTCAATTGAATTGAAACATTATTTTCATAAATACTTAGGACCTTAACTAATGCACCTTGGTACATACCTAACGCAGATATTCATCGCGACCTTGACATCGATACTATTGATGAAACAATACAAAGCGCTAGCAGAAGACACATAAATAGACTATTAACGCATACAAATCCTATGATGAGAAGACTACCAAATAAAGAAAAATCTACCCAAAGTCGGCTTAACCGTCAAACACCAACAGATCTTGCAAAATCCTTGTAATCAATTGTCAACTAATCGTATATGTCATTGTTTGTTAACCACTTGTTTTTAAATAATATGTATATATTTCTTCTAAATGAGCTTGGGGGCATTGGCCCTTCAATATCACTCTCATTCCATCTTTTTGTAAATCAAATTACTTATTGTCTAACGACAGGTGTAATATTTTATGGAAGAAATAAAAAAAAAAAAAATTTCATTCGAATCATTTGAAATTTCTGTATACAATAACGAAAAATTCAAAAAAGTTGTACACATAAAATGAATATCGATTCGAAACTTACTTTAATCTAAGAATCGAGCAAGTTTTGTTTTGTACAATATTTTGATTTTTTCTTTTTTTTATATGAAGAAAATATTTAAAAGAAAATTTTTTTTGTTAAAAACCTTCCCCTAGTGGATCCCTATAATATGAAAAAAGAACGAATAAAATTCGCCTCGTATCGGCCCAAAAAAATGCGTACAAACGAACATCATTTCATTTTTATATATATAGATAATATTAACATTAACAGCAATTCTACGGATAGTTTGAGTGAAAGGATAAAGAGTTTAGTAAGAGATGTGATCCTATGGCGGGAATTGCTACTAATGATGGTAGGCATATAGTATATCATTTGTGTCTGGAATATATGAATAAAATGGTCCATCCAAATTTCAATTTACCTATTTTTCATACGCATTTAATAACTCTGATGCACTATTTGTTATCACAATCGCGGCAACTTCGTGTTCATCGCCCCCGAGTTAGGTAAGGGGTTATATACAGTTAGAATTTTCAAGAAATCAATTCTTTTTTATTTTATTTTTTTAATGTACATATACTTAAGTATAAACACAAAAAATTTAATATCGTTCCGGTGAATATTTTCGAATTTACACGCAAATTTCAAAAGGCGTTTAAGAGTGCTTGAAAGTGCTTTTCAACGCATTTTTCTCAAAATGGTGTTTTCAAAGTCGGTGACCAACATTACCCGAAAATGGCTAAACCGATTAGTCTCAAGTTTAGATCCAAGCTTTTCAAATGCATTTTTTAGTAATTAATCGAAGACGTTTTTTGACAGATAAATATTTTTGTTTAAACAATTTAGGCCGAAATTTTGGTCAAAAATGGTTTTTTTTTAGAAACCGCTATTTCGTCAAAAAATGTATTTTGCTTATTCCTTCGATTAATTACTAGATTTAACATTACTTTAACAAAATCTGTTTGGTTTTTTAATTTCAGAGGATCCAGTTCAGAGATATAGTGGTGACCGAAAAAATTTTTGAGAGGAGCTCCCGGAGATCAGCTGAAGCTCCTTTCCAAATAAATATTTTTACTAATACTAAGTCTTAAAATACAGCTAAAAAATAACATAATGTGTCTACAAATTTTTAGATCAATAAACTTAAAAGCTTTCTCAAAAGAAATTCTGGAAACTTTTTTCGGCCGTCTAACTGAATATAACCCCTTGAAGAATTGTGTTGAGAAAACTTTGTTTACGATTCTTGTTTTCCTTATTCAGGTAATTCGTCTTGGAAGTAATGAGCCAAGTTTAACATTTGAGTACCAAAATCAAAAACAAAATCCTTGTAACTTTTTATTTTTGTACTACTGCCATCATCTGGAATAAATTCGCATTGGGCTGGACCTTTACGTTTTGTACATCGTGGACCTTTACTTTGATTAAGTCGATGGTTTCATCGGTACTATCAGAGGCTCTACGAAACTGTATCATATGCTTCCATAATTTCGTGATATAGAGTCCATCTCAACTATCTTGATTTCCATATTCCAAATGCATTACTGTCATGAAACAACTTCTCATAAAAAAACATCTGTAGTTCGCAGGTGACATAAAATTGTAGGACAAATTTGGGGGAAAACAACAAGTCACATACCACAAATCGGAGTAGGAGCCCGGCCAAATGCCGAACAAAGCGTGTAATTATTTATAAATACATATGCAGTATTATGTATATATTTTGCATATGAAGGGTCTTTTAAAAGTGACACCTAGATGTCAGAAGTGAATAATTCTTAGACGGTATCCTTTTTATATTTCACAGATATATAATTTTGCACGATAGAACAATGCGATAAATGTATTGAAACTTAGTATGAAAATGGTCGATCTTTAAGAACAACTTTTCGTAAAATTCGTGATTTTTTTGGTGGAAATAATTATCCGAATGAGTCGACATTTCAAAGGCTTGTGAAGAAATTTCAAAGAAGGACAGAAAATATATTTTTTTTTTGTCGTGACAACTAGCAAGTGCAGCACTCAGACATTAGTTAAGTCCATTGTACTACACTTGAATTCCCTTTTAATTTCCTTTAAATCACCCGATCTCCGAAGAAATCTGAGTAGATCTTGTGGTGCCAAGGAGCAAAGATGGTCGATTCTTAACACATCAGTGCCAATGACCTCAAACCTGATTCGAGCGAAGGCGGGGTAGACGCACAGGAAGTGGTCCGTCGTCTCATCCTCCCCTTCACAAGCTGGGCACAGTTTACTGTCTGAGATGCCCAACCTTTCCATGGCCTTCGCCCACAGAAAGTGGCCCGTCATCAGTCCAACCAGCCGTCTGCACTCCCCTCTGCTTAGTGACAGGAATATTTGCGACAGTCGATCGGACATGACAGATGACATTAGTTTGGTCCATCCGCAGTCTCTCTCAGTCTGCCAAGCTCGTTTGAGGGTTGCAGTAACCCATTTGCTAACCGAGGCTTTTATGGCTGCAGAAGGGAGTGGCTATCCTAGCTAAGGAGTCAGAGGTCTCGTTACCCACGATACCCACCTATTCCGGGATCCATGTTAGCGTCAGGCTATTATGTCTACCGACATAGTTCAGCCTGGATTTACAGGACTCGACTTCTTTTGATGGGGTTGGGGGGCCGTCTGAGGCCATGAGCGCAGTATGACTGTCACTGCAGGCTCATATAAATCTGTCTCTCCATCGGTTTTCCACAACAAAGCTTATCACTTGTTGAACAAGATACACCTCCGCTTAATACACAGATGCATGCATTCCAAGAGCAAAATGTAGTTTTGTTCCGCTGGATTTCACGTAGGCCCCTGAGCCCTGAAATTGCGAAAACAGTGTTTGCCGAGCTCATTCTCAGCGTTTGACTACAACTGAGCCTCTGGCAGCACTACACTGTATCTCTTTTCAAGTATGACTCTTGATGGCATGGAGTCAAGGGGCATTGAGAGAATCGTTGGATCGAAGTCCGTGCATTCTCTGTTTCCCAATGCTAAAAGACAATCTTCCTGGGTTCATAGCCGCAGAAAATTTACCATCTGGAAGTCCAAATCTGAATCCAGTTTGTGGTCATACGTATGAATTAAAAATTCAATTGAACTTTTGCTCAGTTGTCCTATGTGTGCATATAGGTTTCTTTCATTTTTTCTTTTATTTATTTTTAATTTCAAAGTTTTATACTATCTAGAAAATCCATATTTTATTCCATGTAACAAGGCGTGATAAAATTTCGGTTTTCAAAGGAATAGAATAGTAAAAATGTTCATCAAATTTGTATAAAGTTTTAAGTTTACGAAAACGTACGCAAATTCGTTTGTCAAAGGAACATAGAAATAAACACATTCAAATACCTTGCAAAGTGAATTTGATTTCATACAGAAGCCACAAACTGTTCAGAGTCAATGTAAAAGCACGTTTACATATTGCGAGGTTAAGGTTATCTCAGAGTTAACCCGAAAAGATAATCTATAGTGTTTACGCTTTGATATCCATCATAACCTAATGACGTCAGAGTCAAGCAGCAGTTGAATGTAAACATTAGATGTCAGCTTGTTTCTATTGCTTTTGTGGTGAAGCTTCAAGAAGCCTTGTGAAAATTTTCAATATTTTACAATAATTCAATCGTAAATAGAAGAGACAGATTCTAAAACAATCACAAATTAATGCGATGAATACTAAACTAAGAAAAGCCGTTCTATTGTTTCTTGCAAGTCAGGAAGAGAAGGAAAACAATTTAATTGCTCCGGACTCGCAATCTATTCAACTAAAATTTGCATTGCAAAAATGTCAACAAGAGTTCGAAATAAATCAAATTGTTTTCATCTACAGTCAATGCCTTCCTCGCAATATCTATCATGTGGCTTGTATTTCTTTGATGTCGGTCAAGCCTATTTCTAGACATGCAGTCGAACGATCCAAGCAGTTAACAATCGCTTCTAAACTCATTGTTTTATTTTGTTTAAGTTCAGTCGGAGTTGCTGGTACTGGAGATGACAGCGATGTTCTGGAGCTCATTGATACTTCCGACGCAAACAGTGGATCGTCATTCGCATCACCTTAATTGTTCGACACTATTAATTAAATAAGTAAAAAACCAATAGAAACGATTTTATCTCACCAAAATTATGTTGCATGAGGTGCTCGAAATTAACAGCCTTGCTGCCGCTTAGAATTGAGAGTACTTCCGAGTAGTAGGACCAGGAGGAAGAAGTTCCCCCGAAGACCCCATTTTCTTTTATATTAGCCTGAAATGAAATCAGGGTTTTGCTAAAAAAACACTGCTTTGGCTTACAGTAAATACAAAGGGTATTCCCACTGTTTATAAGCTTCTAGCCCCAGTTAGTAATGACGTATGGTAGCGCAGCGCAACTCAGTGAATCGTAGTATTGGGCGTCGGCGACATTTATGCTGAAAGCAGTGACCGACGTAAGTAGTTCCTTACCGCAGCCCCTAACGAGCACAAAACTGAGCAAAACTTATCCCGTAGAGAACAACTGCGTTCTTTTAATATATATTTACACAATACATCGGTTTGTGTGTGTATGTGTTTGGTTGCATCTACACAATGTTGCCATTGATATTTTTGCTTACACATTTTTTCACACATCCGCGTTATCAGTTACAATTTTTCATTGCTTAATAAACCAAAACCAAAAACCAACAATTGCAAATAGTTCATTTATCTATAATTAACATTATTCAATAGTGTTTTTAAGTTATTTTAATAATAATTAAAATTTTTCTAAGTTTATTTTGTAAATGGTTTCGAAATGTACTGCTTGGCAACACTGTGTGTTGAGAGGGCAATCAGCTGATAGGGTTATACGGGATTTTTCAAAAACCGTGAAATAAAATCTGCGATACTACGATACCGAAGGAAGTAATTTTTCATTTACTTTAGAGCATTCATCTCGTAGTTTGACCTAGAAAGTTTTGCGGGAGTTTTGAAATGGAAAAAATTGCGCCTAAAAACAGTTTTTTTACAATATCTCCCTTCCGACGCATTTTATGAGAAAAACATTTGTTTTTTGTAAAATCAATAGTTTCTGGGGTATGAGCGCCACAAAGTAGGTACATTTCAATATGCATTTTCGAAAAACTCATTTCCACACCACCTGTAGGTAGAGTAAGCGGCGCGTTTTTTTTTTCTCGTGGTGTCCCCTGTAGGCCTAATCCACATGTGATGCACACTTTCGAAAATTTAGCGTAATCTTCTACGTTTTACTGTTCCTGATGGACCAGGCGTTGCGAGTTCGTCTTGGGCACCGATCAAGACGTCGCAGACTGAAATCTTGTCCGCATCATCTGCGATACAATTATCAGACTCATCACAATCCTCCTCGTTGTCCGTTTCATCAAACGTTTGCTCTCAAATAGTCGCTGTTTCTTCTTCTTCATCGAAATCGAATTGCACTTGTGAATTTTTACAAGCACCACTACAATTTGTGCATATTACGGAGTATTTTAACCCAGCTTTTCTGCATCCTCCGGCATTCTGACATCCCTTTTTACATTTACAAGAAATACGTTTTAACAAGGATTCTGGGGTGGGAGCTCGAGTGTCGTAACAGGAACTAACCCATTTTTGTTTCTGTTCCATCCCCATTGTTCTTAATTTTGTTCATTCCTGTACCACTGCTGAACCTGGTGATAGGTTCGGAATGAATGCTGTCGTGCTGCTACCTCTGTTGGTGGTAGGGACGCAATATTAAATTTATTTTTATATGCAGATTTTGTGAAGCATGCATATCTGTACTCATTTAAAGACATGATTTTCTTACTTTTCTCATCACTGTAACCGTAAATTCAAGAAGAAATCGTTCTCCTGCTAATCTCTGGATCGACGATTGGATTTTTAAATACCTGAATAACCTGGTTTAAATTAGGATTTTTTCGGAGTACATTAATGAATTTGATCTGCAGCTGTTTGATCTATAATACTTTCAGTGGAATATATTTTTTGAGTAATTTTACCTTTTCCTGGTTTGAGAAAGTACACGTTTGATAGCGTACATAGAGCTGTCAAAAGAATAAGAAGATCTATACCTTCGCCGACCACTATTACGGTGTCGAACGCTGGTGAAACACGTCTTGCGGTATTGATGATTAGCGTATCCGCATCTTCCGTGGCTTTTGAGACCATGAAATTCTCAGCTTGAAATTTTGTTTTCAACACTTTAATGAAGGGGTTCTTGTTCGCATCACTTCCCAGAAATTGATCTTGTGACACAGTTGGAATCATTGTCTCATCAAAAAGTATGTCTACTGGAGCAGTTATTCGTGATCGTCGGGATCGCTCCGCAAATTTAGTACTACAGTTTGCTACATTTTCAAGATATCCGTCGAATACGATTATGGCACTGGATTTATATTTAGATCGAACGTACGTAATGTAGTTACTGCAAATAGATGAAAATGGTTCACCACAATGCCAAATGACTCGGTGTAATAAGTGCCCTCCGTCGATGACATACATTGCATCGCCAACATTAATGTCTCCTGAATGTTGCTTAAATGCCTTGTACTAGGTGACGCTAAAGTAATCCTCCTATCAGAAAATGCTATAAATTTTGCGATTGGCCCCTAATGACAGTACTGTTTTGACATTTGTGTAGTAAACACATGCGAAATACACGTCAATAAACAATGTTACGCTACACTGCTCCAGAACGCGGAATATTGCTGACTATTTATTTGACCAATAATCGGTCGGTGACTTTGGCACAACGCCTACTGGTAAAACACTGCGACGTTTAGCCGCTCGCCTCGAAGAGACTGGCACAAAACGAGATGCTGCCAGGCGTGGCAGACCCCGGAGTAGCCGTTCTGCAGAGAATATTGCTGCTGTAGCCGAGGATGTCATGGAAGCGCCGTCGACATCGACCAGACGACGTGCCACGCAAATGGGTATCAGTCGACGCTCTTTACAGCGAATTTTGGTACAAAATTTGAAGATGTTTCCGTATAAAGTCCAGACGGTGCATCAGCTGTTAGCTGCTGACCGCCAATCGCGTCTAACATACGCTCAAGCCATCCTTAATCACCACCAAGAGGAAGATGATTTTTCATCAAAAATAATCATCAGTGATGAGGCCCATTTCCATCTTAGCGGGTACGTAAATAAGCAAAATTTACGCTTCTGGGGCACTGAAAATCCGCGTGTAACCCACGAAGAGCCATTACACCCGCTCAAAGTCACTGTATGGTGTGCTGTTTTCGCTGGAGGAGTTATCGGACTTTTTTTCTTCGAAGACGTCGCAGGGCAAACGGTTACTGTGAAATGGTGAGCGCTACAGAGCAATGATCAACGAGTTCTTTTTGCCATAACTTGATGAATTGGGATTGGAAAGCATGTGGTTCCAACAGGACGGTGCAACGGCTCACTCACTGCACGTGCCACAACTGATATGCTGAAGGATGCATTTCCCGGGCGTCTAATCTCCCGTTTTGGCGATTTGCACTGGCCAGCTAGATCGCCTGATTTGACCGCTCCAGACTTCTTTTTGTGAGGCTTTTTGAAGTCGCGGCTTTATGTCAACAAGCCTCAGACTCTTGCAGCTCGTAAAGACAATAGCCGTCAAGAATGTGAGGACCTATCGCCGGAAGTTTTGGCCAAAGTGATGGAAAATGCCATAAAAAGGGCTCAAATGGCAATCAACTGTAGCGGCGGCCATTTACATGACATCATATTCTCGACTCGATGTAAAAAAAATTAAAAGACCAAATAAAAATAATCCACAAGAAGAATCAAAGTTTTTCATTTTTTTTTTTAAATTACAGCCAAAAAACATCGCAAGGTTACTTTTGCGCCACCTGTTACATTGAAGATTTAACGCATTCACGCATGCCTTCATCATTGAAAAGCGATAAAGGAATCGGAACAAGTTCGTACGTAGGAAAGTTTTTAAGTTCCTCTTCAGATTCTGTTGTAATGCACATTCATTGGAAAATTAACAATGAATTAATCGGAACAATGTCACCTTCTATCACGATGCCTGCATTCATAACACCAAGCGATTATATTCTGTCCCTCCGTTTGAATTTTACTGTATAAAAATCGCTGCCAATGATTTTAGAAATGCCAGTACAACAAATTTTTTGAGCCATGTGGCAGTTTATCTTTTCGTCTCCGACAACTCTAGTGCCTATTGACATGATATCCTTCATTTCTGGAAAAGATGGATGGTTGTACAACCAATCCATAAATTTTTTTACATCATCATTGTCGCAAATATTGTGCAAAAATACCATTCCTAAAGTCCACTTTGAAAGTACGCTGTCGTTAACTCCTCGTCCATGAGTGAGGGCACCAAAGCATTTCATTGTTCTCATCAATGATTGCTCAATTGATCTGACCATGTGCCACACCAAAATTTGTCGGAACGTCTAATTGTAAAATATCCTTTAGTTGTAAAAAGTTCGTATTCTTCGACTGTCATTCGTTTCTTTAAATCCGACATGTCTTGCAAATATAAATTGCAGGATTTAGCATATAAGAAGTGGCCGCTGGCATGAAAATAAGGTATCATTTTGTGGATAGTATAAAGATGTAAATTACAGTTGTCCATTCTTTCTGCTTCAATGAATTGTTTAACGAGTTTCGCAGTAGCGCCACGTTGTTCAAATGTAATCAATCGATTTTCAAATTTCTCAGCAAGTTCTTTGCAGCATCCTTCTTGGTCTGTACCACTGACCTATCGAGATTGTATAAAATTATTTCTAAGTCTGCTTTGAAATCGGGTGTAAAATCTATTGATTGCAGAACAATTTGGGCAATTCAAAGATGCGTCAATATATGAGTATATCCAACAAATGATTTTTGGAAAGAAAGTTCCGCTGTCACTTGTTCTATGAATCCAGTCCATCCAGTTACATTATGCACAGAGAACGTAAATTCATAGAGAAGGCGCAGTCCCGGCCCGTTCCTCCTAACAAAATACGGGTAGGAAAATGAAATCAGCACAAGTTAACAGTAGGAAATTAATTAATATGGCTGCCGGAGAGAAATGAGAGGGAGAGAGTGATACGCAAATGTAAAAAAATGTAATTTACATTAGCTTACATTTGCTTGCGTACAGAACAGATTTGTTCATTTGATATGTCCATATGATTTGTTCTTTTTGATTTTTTTATGAAAATTGCGCGTAATTTTATGTATGCATGTTTATATACATATATTAGCATAGAACATATGTATGTAATTAAGTTATGAAAATTGCGCGAAATTTTATGTATGCATGTTTATATAAGTTAGCGCATTGCACACTTGCAAAGCTAAAACAGAGATTTGATGATTCCCTTGAATCACTCCCACGCTACTGGCTGTTCGTAATTAGATCGCACAGCTTACTCCTACGCCTTCCCGTCTTTTGGATTTTGCAAATAAACAAATCTTACAGCGGTCAAGCTGATCATCAATTTACGTACGTGACTTTTGGCAGCTTGAGGAATGCAGCTGAGAATGCATTCGTACCAACATACAAACAAAGCTGCCGGCGCAACTACACCAACACAAACTCAATAGCTACACCGCAAGTAGGGATTTAGGGTAGATTGTAAGAATATAGTTTTTAGTTGAGATTGGAGTTTAATAAAGAACGGTCGAAAGTTGAGATTGGAGTTTAATAAAGAACGGCAAAAATTAGAAAAGTGGCGCCCAACTAGCAGGACAACTGAACCCAACTAGCAGAATAACTGAACCCAACTAGCAGAACAACCGAGCCCAACTAGCAGGACAACTGAACCCAACTGGCAGAATAACCGAGCCCAACTAGCAGGACAACTGAACCCAACTGGCAGAACAACTGAATCTAACAACGAAGGATACAATCAACTATTTGTGGAAACGAAGGAAACCTGCACGGCAGAAATGATTGCAATACGTGAAATAATAATACTGTAAGTAATTGTTCGGTTTTGATCCAGTGCAATTAAAGAAAAGTTATATAAAGTTTTTGTAAAGCGAAATACCTTCGGCTCTTTCTTACCTTTTTTTAAAAAAAAAAAAAAAAAGCAAAACAAAATTAACATGAGTGTAACTAGGGAACAGGTAATAGAAATTTTAAGACAACAAAATGAGCAAAATAAAAAAGAATTAAAAGCCCAGTTGGATGAAGTGATGCAAACTCTTCGGCGCTTAGAGCCGCCATCCGCGGAGAGTTACATTCCCGTGGAAATAAATCCAACTGTGGTCGGGGGCAACACAAATATGGATTTAATAAAATCTATACAAGAATTTAAGGGGGATACTGCTTCTTATCCGGCCTGGCGTTCCGCAGCAGAATTCGCCATTGGCTACTACAAAGAGGGTTCAGAGCAATATTATGTTGCCATGGGGATATTTAGAAACAAGATAGTAGGCCCCGCAAATGCAACGCTCGCTTCCTTCTCAACTGTTTTAAATTTTAAAGCTATAATAGCTAGATTGGACAAAGCATACGCGGACAAAAGACCGCTACATGTTTTGGAAACAGAGCTCAGCGTTCTGAGGCAGGGCAGTTTGTCAATCTGCCAATATTATGATACGGTAGACAAGCAATTAACACTCATAACAAATAAAAATATAATGACTCATTCAAACAATACGCAGCTTGCCGCCGCGCTCAATGATAGAGCTAGAGAAAACGCATTAAGAGTTTTTATTTCTGGCCTAAAGCGGCCGTTATGCGACATTCTATTTTCTGCCAATCCTAAAGATTTGCCTTCTGCACTGGCTACTGCCCAGGAGTTAGCGAACAACCGCATGCGTTATGATTTCGCCAGAACATTTGCGGTTAACAACGTAGCAACTACCACTAGCCCAAAATACCACAATAACTATCCTGGCAATCCCCAAATGCTCAAGGACACCCCTACTCCAATGGATGTAGACCGCGGATCCTCCGCATTCCGACGTACAAAACAGTCCAACCAGAGTTATAGAAAGGGAAATGCCGTGGGAGGGCACCCCAAAAGGGATGCTAATCAATACGTGAATAAACGGGAGCACAGAAGGGGAGATTCAGTAAATTCACGGAAGCCGAAAGTGCAACGGACCAACCATTTGGAGACAACCCCAGAGGTGGATCCACAAAAGAAAATTACTGTGGACCGTGACAGTGATTCGGATGTCGAGATCGCTTCCAATTTCGCGATGGAAGACGAGGTTAATTTTTTAGTATAAGGTCGCTCCTACCTTACATTACCAAGAAGGCGTCGGAGGGGCAGGAGCTTAGGTTACTGATTGATACAGGAACTTCAAAAAACTATATCAAAAATTTGAGCTTCCTAAAGGGAATTATCCCTGTGGAGAGACAGTTTACGGTCAAAACTATAAACGGATGTAATCTCATAGAAAAAAAATGTAAGGTTTTCGTTTTGGGGAAAGTCTCAACTTTCTTCATTCTTCCTAATATAAAGGGCTTCGATGGTATAGTGGGATACGATTTCCTTAAGGAGATAGAATCTAAAATTGATACGACATCCGGATACTTATATTACGAGGGTGGTAAGGAAAAATTAAATAACGTCAAATGTGAGCAAGTTAACTCCATATATTTGGACAAGGACTCGGTCCCAGCTCTTGTGAAAAACGAGTTTGACTCTATGATTAAAAAGAATTTTAAGGCCTTTGCCGAACCTAACCGCGCTTTGCCATTTAATACTAAGGTCAAAGCTAAAATTCGTACCACTTCCTCGGAACCAATTTACACCCGATCTTATCCATACCCGGTTTCGGCGGCAGGATTCATTAATAAGGAAATAGAAATACTGTTGAAAGAAGGAATTATCCGAAAATCTAATTCGGCGTATAACTCTCCGGTCCATGTAGTGAATAAAAAAGGCCTGGATGAATATGGTAAACAAAAGCTCCGCATGGTAATCGACTTTCGAAAATTAAACGAAAAAACGATTGCGGATAAATATCCTATACCAGATATTTCTACCATATTGGCAAACCTGGGCAGTTCCAGATTTTTTACTACTTTAGATCTAAAGTCTGGATTCCACCAGATAATCCTTGAGGAGAAGGACCGCGAAAAAACAGCCTTCAGCATTAACAATGGCAAATACGAATTTAATAGATTGCCATTCGGGTTAAAAAATGCGCCCAGTATCTTTCAACGGGCTATTGATGACGTCTTGAGAGACGACATTGGCCAAAGTTGCCAAGTTTATATGGATGATATAATCATCTTTTCAAGGGACGAAAAGTCTCATATTCAACATGTCGATAAGGTACTGGGGAAGTTGGAAAGGGCCGGTATGCGAGTTTCAGCAGAAAAGACTAAATTCTTTAAAGATAAGGTTGAGTTTCTTGGCTTTATTGTCTCTCGAAGGGGGATAAAAACATGTCCAAATAAGGTCAAGGACATAATCGACTATAGGAAGCCGGAAACACTTCGAGCATTACGCTCTTTCTTGGGTCTGTCAGGTTATTATAGAAGGTTTATAAGGGATTATGCGTCTATCGTCAAACCATTAACAAAGTATCTTCGGGGGGAGAATGGCCATGTGTCATCCCACAAGTCCAAACACACTAAAATAGTCCTTGATGACGAGGCCATTCAAGCATTTAAAAGGGTAAAAAGCATTTTGGCATCGGAAGATGTTTTGCTGTTTTATCCGGATTATGACAAAACATTCGAACTAACAACAGACGCTTCCTCTAGCGCTTTAGGCGCGGTCCTCTCCCAGAATGGTCGGCCCATTACAATGATTTCAAGAACATTATCAAAAACAGAGGAGAATTATGCAACCAACGAGCGTGAGCTCTTGGCTATAGTGTGGGCCCTTAAAAACCTTCGACATTACTTATACGGTATTAAAGACATCGTAATATTCACAGCCCACCAGCCTTTAACTTTCGCTATTTCGAACAAAAATCCTAATACAAAAATGAAGCGATGGCGTGCGTTCATAGAAGAATTTTCGCCTAAATTTGTTTATAAACCCGGCAGAGACAACGTCGTAGCAGACGCTCTGTCCCGTCAGTTTTTGAATAATATGACTGATACAGATTCTACAGCACATAGCGAGTCATCGCTCTCAAACACAATTAAAACTATCCAGTATCCAGTAAACCAATTCAAAAGACAATTCATTTTGACGAAGGGGGATCATTATCACCAAAGTACAAAAATAATTTTTCAGAAAAAAATTCGTTATACTATAAATTACGACACAATAGTAAATTTGTTGCATAATCTTAAGAAACTCGTAAACCCTAGCGTTACAAACGCTCTTTGTTGCGATCTTCCGACACTATCAGAGATCCAGGGACCTCTTGTCGAAGCATTCCCGGGGGTTAAATTTATTCATACAGAAAAATTTGTAATCGATCTAACGAATCCGAACGATCAACAGGAAGCAATAGCAACGGAGCATGCCCGTGCCCATCGATCTCTGTCCGAGAATTTTAAGCAAATTCTATCAGAATACTACTTTCCCGACATGAGGAAAATGCTCAGGTCAGCTGTATCAAATTGCAAGATCTGTCTGGAAAATAAATACCAAAGAAAACCACCAAATCCGGAAATTGGGAAAACTCCAATCCCAGAGCACCCAGGAGAAATTCTCCACTTAGACATTTTAATTACTGGAAAGCAGCTATTCTTAACTGCTGTTGATAGGTTTTCAAAGTTTGCAATTGTTAAACCTGTTATTTCAAGATGTACCATTGATATAAAAGAAGCTTTATTAGAGGTATTAGGTATGTTCCAAAACACTAAAACAATTGTCACAGATAACGAAAGAGCGTTTACTTCAAATTTAATTAGAAACATGCTACGCGATCATTTCTCCATAGAACAGTTTTTCGTACCCACCTTACATAGCGAAAGCAACGGACAGGTCGAAAAGTTTCATTCAACCCTTTTGGAAATAGCCAGATGCGTGAAGGCACAGCAGCAGATAAGCGAGGTTAAAGATCTGATTTTGCTTGCTGCTTACAAGTACAACAGAACAATTCACTCGGTTGTAGATTCGAAACCAATCGAAATTTTGCAGAACTGCCCAGCGGAGAAATTTGGGGAAATTAGAGATAAATTAATAAGAGCCCAGAATTTAGTATTGAATAGATTGAATGAGAAAAGAATAACCAAAACATATCAGCCTGGTGAAAGGGTGTTTCTTCGACGAAATAAGCGATTGGGAAATAAATTTGAGAAGGTGTTCGTGGAAAAAATAGTAGAAAGAGATTTAGGTACAACAGTACAGATAGAAGGCAGGAAAATTCATAAAAGTAAGTTACGATAAAATCAATTTCAGATTGCCGCTTGCCCTAGTCTTCGTCACTAGAGCCAATTTAATTGACTACACCTCCTCACAAGTTATCACCATCCCTCGGGGAAATGTGGCTATTTATAATGAATTCATTTACCTCGTGCACGCCACCAACCTAACAGATTATCGCCAGATAGCTTACGAAAGCCGATGGTTCACATCAAAATCAAAAAATCAGGTAGTGAACGAAAATATTTTGAAACAGCAAGGTGAGGAAATACTACACATAATTCGCACTTTGGAAATACCTAAGAGAATTGCAAGGTCAATAGATTTTCTGGGGTCCGCCCTGAAATTTATAGCCGGTACCCCGGACCACGAAGATTTTGAACTGCTCTTGACAAAGGAAATCATACTAATAGAAAACAACAATAGGCAGATTAGAATTAACTCCGATTTACAAAATAGAATTAACGAAATTACCAACCTAATCAATACACTTCGCGGAAATCAAACGGATTGGATATTAAAAGACGAGGAAACATTGCTCTGTGAAAATTTGGTAAGAAGAAATAACCATATAATCAGCCAACTAAACAGACTAGCACTCTCCATTGTGTTGGCAAAAAGTAATATCATAAATCCACTTATTTTGGATGACGAAGAGATGGATCAAGCGTTCAATTCCGAACAATTACCCTTTAGTTTAAGTAATTTACTTTTAGTATCTAAGGTAAAAATTTTGCAAAGTTCTGATGTTATTTACTATATTCTTAAGGTTCCTAAGGTTACAAATTTCTGTCAATTCCTAAAAATCTATCCTGTAGTCCATAATAATAGTATCGTAAAGCTAGAGACCACGCTTGCGGCAAAATGTAGCGATACGTTTCAACCACTCGAGAACTGCAATGACACTCTGGTAGCTAAAGTGTGCAAACCGGCTCACTCAGATTGCTTGGGTCAGATGCTAAATAATAACACAGCTAATTGTTCATCAGAATCGGCATATCACATACCATCAGTTCAAAAAATAGAAGAGGGCATCATTATTCTTAACAACGTGCAACCAACGACAATATTTGATCAACGAAAATTGGAAATAAGGGGAACGTATCTGCTTCTTTTTCGTGACTCTATCACCATAAATGATACAACTTACGTGGTAAAAAGAGAACCGACTTATATCCAACCACATCCTCCAAAAACCGTATCCATTAATTACTTGGAACACCATACGAGTTTGTCCCTACCATATTTGCACCAAATTTATATCGACAACATCTCTCGCATTCACGAATTGAAGGAGGGTATATCTGTTCATCGTAATTTGTTCTGGACGATTTTTTCTTTTCCTCCATTATTATTGATCGCAATAGCAATTTTTTTCATCCACCGCAGAAACAAACACGAGTCGAGGACGGCTCGTCTTAAGAGGGGGAGAAGTTAGCGCATTGCACACTTGCAAAGCTAAAACAGAGATTTGATGATTCCCTTGAATCACTCCCACGCTACTGGCTGTTCGTAATTAGATCGCACAGCTTACTCCTACGCCTGCCCGTCTTTTGGATTTTGCAAATAAACAAATCTTACAGCGGTCAAGCTGATCATCAATTTACGTACGTGACTTTTGGCAGCTTGAGGAATGCAGCTGAGAATGCATTCGTACCAACATACAAACAAAGCTGCCGGCGCAACTACACCAACACAAACTCAATAGCTACACCGCAAGTAGGGATTTAGGGTAGATTGTAAGAATATAGTTTTTAGTTGAGATTGGAGTTTAATAAAGAACGGTCGAAAGTTGAGATTGGAGTTTAATAAAGAACGGTCGAAAGTTGAGATTGGAGTTTAATAAAGAACGGCAAAAATTAGAAAAGTTATACATATATTAGCAAAGGACATATCTATATTAGGTTTACCTACATATATATATGAAAATTGCGCCAAATATTGGAAAAAATGTATGATTGCATTATATTTGATTTTGATATGCATGCATGAAATAGAAAGCAGAGAAGGGATTTATTTATTTAGAATGCGCACTTTCTCATTATTTTATTTACATATTTATAAAAAACTTTTGAATTTAAAAGATCGGGTTTAGGATAATGCCGTATGGGCAATTTTAGGCCAAGTATAATGATTTATTTAATGAAACTTGGTTGAGATGTTAGGGAGTGGCTCATGAACAACTTTTATAACTTTCAATATTTACACGCATTATAATACAATACACTTATAAATTGGTAAAATATAATACATACATATATGTATTTTGTTCTAAATTTCACTTCAATTCATAAAATATATGGTCACAAACGTATTTTTACTGGTTTTTATACTTGTATTCAAAACAACAATATCCTTTCGCTAAATTACACAATTTTAGCAATAAATTACTTGAAAACTATAAATCTCCGGAGGGTGCGGGTTCTAGTTTTATATAGTATGTATATGATTATACTGAATATACCTTAATCTAAATTTTGTAAAAACTTAAAAAGAGTTCAATATAATGCTCGATTAAATGATATGAAACCAAAATAAATCCAGTTTTTTTAACTAAATATATTTAACACTTTATTATAAGACAAAATAACTTAAAGTAGACAGTTTTCCCTAGAAAAAATATGATAAAATAGAAGTAATTCTTATTTGGTCATAGTGGGATTTGGACAAAGACTTAGCGCAGTTTTGATTTCTGTAAAAAATCTGAAATATTTGTAAGAAATGAGAAAAGATTGTTGACTATTATTATTTACCATATCAATATTTGGTAGAATAGCCGTTATTCTGTATAACTCCTTCACACCTGCGTGGTAAACTCTCTATTAACTCTTGGCACCTGTCCAAAGGAATAGAGTTCCATGCTTCCTGTACACCTTCCCAAAGTTCATCGATATTTTTTAATTTTTTTTGTCCAACCATCGTCTTAACATCATTCCACAAGTTTTCGATTGGATTTAAATCCGGACTTTGTGCTGGCCAATCGAGCTGGGTAATATTTTCCTGCGAAAGCCAGTTTTTGACCACTCCCGCAGTATGTTTGGGATCGTTGTCATGCATAAATATCCAATTTTTGCATGTTTGACTATTGCCATCTCATAAAGTCCATCCGTAATGTATTTACGAAAAAAAAATATTCCAATCGCCCATGACCACTGCAAGCTTTAAGGTCATTAGGAAATTATTTGATATTGATCAGAAGAATTCCAATTTTAAAATTTGCCCAAAATTGACGGAGGCTCTTATTTATCCAACCAATTGTTATAATATAAGAACAATTTCGTAATTCGTGCTTTCACAAGTTTAAATTTTTTTTCATTTAAGGAAATGTACAAAAAATACCTATTATTTATAGTATTGTAATATATATATACCATATATGAGTAGTTAACTTACTTGTTGGTAAAAATAAAAAATAGAGATTAAAAAAACTAGTGTTTAAATTTTCTTAAGGATAATAATATTTATTTGGTAAAAAGAACTTAAATGAACATATACCAATAATTTAATTCGACAGGATTTCCCTACAAAAGCAATATATTCGTTCAGCAAAATCAAATGAATATCTGCATATGAAAAATCGTTCATATGGACGTGCAAAAGCAAACACGCATATACATAAATACATGCATACAAACTTCCATAGCTATACATACATATGAGTCTGCGAGCACTTGCGACAGAAAAAATATTTCGATTTGCTATTGCTGTCGAGAATTTAGAACACATATTTACATACATATATTGATGCATACATATGTACGGAGCCGCGGCCACTCGACTTGACAAAAATTCAAGATTTGCCAAATATTGGCAAATAATTCAACGCGAAATATTCCAATATTGACTATTTTCGAATTGTCGAGAAAATTGGCATATGGGCGGCTCGTTTTATGAATGAAAGTACTTGCTCTTAGAACTATGAGCTCGAATTTATCAATGAATTTTTTGATGATGAGTTTTTGTTGTACAGTACAAGAATTGAAACTGTTCGGCGCCGCCGCGACTGTTCAGCGCTATGTCAACTAGAACGATGGCCGCTACGCCTGCGCATAAGACTGCATTTTGTTCTTGTAGTCGCTAGGCTTAGAATTTTAGTTTTGGAAGCATACACATGTAGAGGCATAAAGTAAGTATGTGCGGTTATATGTAGGTATATACGAATATTCATTGTTTTGCTTAGAATAGAAACCTTTACGTACATATGTACGTTGTCCCAACATATGTATTCATATGTATATGCATACATACATACATATGTATATGTACGCGAATACCGTTTAGATGAGTTTTTTTGCATATGTTAGGAATATGTTTGCATACGTTTGTCTATTTGCAGGTCAAGATTTTTTTCTGCCCACATGAATATGGATAGTAGATGTTATATCTATTTAGTATATGAATATACATATATATGGATATAAAAATTTAAAAAGGACACATATTGTTGAATAATAACCTTTGATGCAAATGAATGGTTTACAAAGCCAATTTTTTATGTGGATATTTTGAAATTATTTTGATAATGCACTTAATATCAATACAATTAAGTTAATTAGATACTTAAAATTTCACATTCATGCATGCATATACTTAGAATTAATTTATTCATCTCACAAGAAATACATAGACATGCAAAATGCCTACGGGAAATAAGCATGAAAAAGAAATGTGATTTTTGCATACATACATACATACATATGTATATTAGAAATATGTTTGCATACGTTTGTCTATTTGCTTTGAATTCTTTATATGTAGATCTGTATGAGAGGAGTATGAGCTGGGTTTTGAGGCAAGTCATGTTTTTTTCTGCCCACATGAATATGGATGGTAGATGTTATATTAATTCAACACTTTGCTGAATAATAAACCTTGATGTAAATGAATGGTTTACAAAGTTATTTTTTGTGTTATGATATTTGAATAATTTTGATAATAGACCTAAATTCAATACAATTTAGTCAATGAGATACTTAAAATTTCATATTCGTGCATGCATATACTTAGAATTATTATTATTATTATTTATTAGAGAAATATGAAATATAACACTAACTGATAGAGCACTCTAGCTACTTAGGCCTACGGTGCTATTGCGTTACTTAGAATTAATTTATTCATCTCACAAGAAATAATCCATTTGCGCATGCAAAATGCCGACGGCAAATAAGCATGAAAGAAAAATGTACAAGTCTGCTGTTATTTTCTTTTCCCTAACATCAAATCATGGCATTTTACATTTCAATGCAAACGCTATATTTATTTCTGTTGACTACGCTCCGCTATGTTGACTACGCTCCGCTATGTTAACTCTCTTATGTTAATTTCCTACCCTCGTTTTGATGTGTTTTGACATTTAACCTGTCCATTCGTTCCTGCGCCTTCTCTATGAATTTACGTTCTCTGTTATGCAGGCCGGCCCATTTTCCATATAGCCACAATAAATCTGAAACGGATGGCATAACTACTTCCGAAGCTACACGAATGCTACCGAGGTCTTGAATCTTTATGGTTTTCAAGCTCGTATCGTTTTTTTTCACAAATGTTTTGAATGCAGTGGTACCTAAATTACCAACGACTACTGCAGACGGCATTTGTTTTAATCATGGAATTATTTGATCTGGAGCGATAGCAGTTATAGGTGTTACACAATGGATACCGCCCATGGCATGGAAAGTGTTGTTACCATCTAATGTCTGCGTATTGAAATCAGCGTTGTCAAAAATAAATTGAGAAAATGCGTTATCATCGATATTTAACGGTGCGCGCATAATAGCTGAAACTTGGAACAACATTTCTTCGGTGTATGAAGAGCAAAATCCAAGAGATGATAATAAATCTATTAATCGCCGAGATCCATACTTATGAAATAAAAATGCAGCTAGTCCAATCTGCACTGTTGATATAAAAGATTTTGGCCTTGCTGCTGCAATTATAGAATGGGCGACAGCAATGCTTTTTTTCTTTCATTTCTCAAGGGACCCTCGTTTGTTTTCTAAAATCACTCCATCTAAGAAAATGCGTAGAGTTTCAGCTATATCACACTCAGAGTCTTGAAAAAAATTATCTGATGGGAAAACTGACACTCATCGGAGTTCTGCTGAAGATAAGAATATATGAACTGCATCGCAGTATCTATCTCATTCGCATACGGATCTTTTTTTTATATTTTCAGCTGGTGGTGCTTGATACAATACATTTTTTTCATGCAGGAATTATGGTACTGTGCATCGGGTGCGACCAAATCATTCACATGCTGAAGACGCTCAACAATTGCTCGACCCCAATTATCATTACAAGCTCTAGCAAGTTCAGAAATACTATTATTCATTGATAATTTTCGCACACTGTACAGCGATTAACTTTTCATTGTTGTATCGTTTTCGACATACATCATGAACCACTATCGATTTATTCCCGCCAAAAGTTTAACTTTATTGTCATTTCTTTTAACACTTGATTTACGAAAAGTCTCCAATCCTTTTACCTTTACTTTGATTGTTTCATTTTCTAATAATGAGTTATCACAAATAAAACAATTTCTTTCATCAGAAGCCAAGACTCTAAAAGTACAAACTACACTGTAAAACGATAGACGTATACTGATAGCTCAGTCTAAACTAGATAGTTCTCTTCAGTTCTACCGACAGATGTTTCATTGAAGGTCGAGAGAGAAAGAGACAGAGAAAGGGACCCTTCAACAAAGGCGACACATTAAACTTATACCTGCTTTTCTAAAACCTGCTATAGTAGAAGATTATTGTAGAGAAATATACGAAAAAACGTGGTGGTGTAGGTGAATATTACTTTGTGGCGCTCGTACGCCAAAAACTATCGAATTTATAAAAAAATCGTAATAACATAAAATGTAGGAAATTATCTCTAGTTTAATTTTGTAGGCATATGTTTTTCTATAAAATGCGTCGGAAAAAAACTGTTTTAAGGCGCCATTTTTTCAATATGGCGGCGCTAGCGTCGCAGATACGAGGTGGCAAAGTTGAAATTCGAGAAGAGCATGCCAAAAACTATAAAAACTACCTAGTTTAAAAACTCCCGGAAAACTTTCGAGGCAACTCCCTTTTTTTACCAAATGACTGGACTACATGAGGTTCTCATTAGTTTGATCGTAACAGCTGACAGGGGACTACGTTTACGTCGGTGACTGTTTTCAGCATCACTCATTTTGGCTTCCATCTTCACGAAAATGTAGATGTTCTTCTTCGCGCATTTTTCCGTATTTTTTTACAGATTTTCCAATACAACTCGGCTACTTAACCACCAGGTTAACTTGAGGTTAGCAGCTAATCTACTTTGGAACGAGGTTACCTTTTGTATGGATAACCTGGTAAGTGAACACCTAAATTAGTGAGTTAACCTTGAAAGTGGAGATAATCTCGTTAACCTTGTAATATGGAAACGTGCTATAATATACGTAGAGAGAATTCACTGCAATCAGCTCTGTTAAAAATTTCACCACATCGCCAACGCGGTTAGACTTCATTTTTGGCAATTCATACTATTCGTGAAACTCTCAATACCATTAAAGTTGTATGTATGTTTATCTAAATATTAGATGCTGGCAACCAATAAAATTGTCTCACTTACCTATTTTTAACGAAACAAAAAAAATTTCAAGATAAAAAACGTATTTCGAGAAAAACGCGATTAAAGTTTTCGTTCTTAATCACCTTTCGTTCGCCGCTTATCACTTCACTAACTTTTCAGGAAGTTTTTAGTATTTCTATTCTTAAAAAACTGAAAAGATATACAGGTATCCCTCGTATAACGCGATAGTTACGTTCCAGAAGAATTGCGCGTTATGTAATTCCGCGTTATCTAAAACATAGTTTTCATATAAATTTGGGGGTTATGTTCCAATAGGTTTTTTTTAAATAAAATACATACAAAATAACAGATGCACATATATTTGAACTCAATACTAAAGTTCAGACTTTCTTATACAATTAAAAACACAAAACAAAAAATTTAAAAACAAACTAAAACAAGTTAAAGGTTTATTAAAAACTTTATTGTTATTCTTCAAACTTCATATGGTAATTAATCTGTTTCACTGTCTTCAAAGATCTTTGCGCGTGGGCGTTTTGGGGGAGCAATAGCTTCGTCAGAAGATATTTCTTCAACATAGTTTTCGCTATTGGATAAGAAACTAGTTGTGGGACCTTGTGGTTCTTCTACTGGTTTTATAATTGCAAAATCTGTTATCAGGTTTTGGTGGGTGGTTTTTTTAAGCTCCTTTTCAATTTCGTAATAAGGTGCTAGATTAATATCTATTCTATCTATCTAAGGCAAAAAAGGGTAATTCCCGGTTTACATTAAAAATACATTACATATTATAAATATGTGGTACGCAAATTAGTGTTACCAGATTTTATAATTATGTATTTTCCCCTTCGCGTTATATTATATAAGCCTAAATTTCGCGTTGTACTGAAACCTAATTTTTCCAAATCGCGTTATATCGAAACCGCGTTGTATAAGACCGCGTTATACAAGGGATACCTGTACTTCAGATTGTAAATAAATTTTTAAAGCGCAAAAAAACATGGAAAATTTGGAAGTGCTGGAGGAGCTGCCCTCCTTAAATATACTAGTGGCAGTAAGCCCAAAAGTGGTGGAAATGTCAGAGCGTAATAGGTAGGTATCTTTATTTTGAACAAACAATATATATGTATATACAGTAGAAACCAGATTCTTGGACAAACAAACATACTCGATACTTGCGACATTATTTTTTTTCTCATTGCGTACTCAGTACCTGCTGCATTATAAAAATTTTACCTCGATATTTGCAACATTTTTGTTTTGACTTTCTCTTTTGTTCTTTTCACGTTGTACAGAGAACGTTAATGTATAGAGAAGTCTCACGAGCTACGAATAGTGTGAATTGTCAAAACTGAAGTCTGACCGCGAAGACTTTTTCACCTCGCTCAACTCGACAGCGGGGAAGTTCTTAACAGAGCTGATTACAGTGAATTCTCTCCCTTAGCAGAGAATGTTAATGCAATGAGAAGGAGATTCATACTAAGGTAATTTCAAATTCAACTTTCCTCACGAGTGGGGAATTGCAGATATTTACCGCGCGAGTGACGCGAATGGAGGGTTTCTACATTTACATACTTACCACGCTAGGACAGGAATTCAGATTTTTTCTGCGTTTACCAAACTACTGAGGAATGTCATAAGATTTTTCGGCACACTACTAAAGAAATCGACTTATTTCATGCCCACAGCGAAGCGAATAAATTTGCGATTAAGAAGGCCGTGCGGCAGTTAATTTGTGGTGCAGAAGCTAAAGTCGGCGGAATTATTCGTTTTGTTTTTTTGGCACGTATTAAATTCAGGTTCAAGTCCTGAAGTCATATTTTTTTTTCTTACAAATTTTTTTTCACAATTCAAACCAGGAAAGTTTGGTAAAATTTTTGAGTTTATTTTAATTAAAATTTCTTTAAAATACTGGTTTTTTTGTATTTCATAAATGGAAATTTCTTTACGGTATAAAATAGTTCATACTGGATATGACCTGATTTTTATAAAAATCAATCAAAACAGAAAATATGTAATCTCTTTCATCAAATCCAAATTATATTGATGAGAAAATATCATTATATTATCCGTCCAGAAAGCCAAACGCGCATACACGGATACATATGCATATAATTACGCATACAAACTTTCAACTAACGCAGAATACGTGCATATAAAAGTGCGAATCGAATAAATGAGTGATTTAGAGAAGTTCAATAGTAATTATAGTTTAGTGCAATCGTGAAAGACGTGTTATGTATGCGGTACATAGTCTCATGTTTGACTCAGGTTCAAGTCCTGTACACACTTTTCTTTGTTCGATATTTTTATTTAATTTTTTGTATTTGGTTTAATTAGAACTGATTTAAAATAGTGTATTCAGCTTTCTAATACCTGTTTTTTATAAATTTATTTTCTATTGTATATCAAATTATTCATACTTCTTTTGAATTGATTTATATGTAAAACAGCCATAAAGGCAATGCATATGAATATGCATTCATATATGTATGTATGTATTTAATCTCTTCAGTCAAATCTGAACTACTTACATACACATATTGATGAGAGAATATTCTAATATCCATCCAGGAAGCCTAACCCAGCAAAACCTGCGTGACCGAAATTCTAACACAATTACACTTTTTTGTATGTTACAAACACATCCCAGCAAGAAGAGTTCCGGTCACGCGTGCCGGTAGGCCGAGAATCAAATTGTCAAACTTTGGCAAATGTGTAAGCAGTAAGCAAACCTCATTCATATATTTTTCCTCATTTTTGCATCAGTCAAAGTAAACAAACGCCGTAGCCGAATGGGTTGGTGCGTAACTACTACTCAGAATTCACAGAGAGAACGTCAGTTCGAATCTCGGTGAAAGCAAAATTAATAAAAACATTTTTCTAATAGCGGTCGCCCATCAGCAGGCAATGGCAAAACACCGAGTGTATTTCTGCCATGAAAAAGATCTCCTCATAAACATATCATAAAACAAAATAAAATAAATGTATAAAAAAAAATTTTTTTTTGTGATTCGAACCAAGGATTTTGGATCGGAAGCCCACATTGCTAGCCGCTCGGCTATCGCGCTATGCTGCCGGCGCTGGCCTAAAAGTTATTTTGTTCGTCGCTACGTTTATATGAAACTGGCACTGAAATGAATCCATATGTATGAAAGGGATAGAAAATCACACGTACACAAAGTTTTTGGCACGATTTTCCCAATGCTCTTAACAACGTGATTGTAAAGAGGTGTGGTTAGTGACCGTTTAACGGTCACGCGTGCCGGTCACGTGACCGGTAACGTGACCGGAACTCTTCTTGCTGGGATAAGTCAAGGTTATTGGGCATACATGCATATGTACAAGTTAACATTGACAATGATCCACAAGTTCATTTTACCCTCCAGTACGCCACTACTGGGTTGCATTGTAAACCAAGATGATGCTGGGATATAAAATGCACATAATTAATTATGATAATGATATTGGCACCGTGTGCAAAAGCATTGTTTACTACAACGGAATTGTCACCTTATGCTAAAAAAAAAACAATGGTATCAATAAGTACAGCCTAACTGTAATGCAAAGAGACCAAACAAGTATCGAGGGAAATGAATTGTTACTACACACAAAAAATGCAACGGGAAGATGGACAAACAGGTATGGAAAAAACCAAAGCGCTGCTGATTGTAAAAAATTAGAGCATTCATTGCACGAGTTTGGACACGAGCACTTGTGAGAAGTTCAGTCGAAATACGTAGTATTGTTTGAATAAAGTCTTTTGAAAAATCAAGGCAGTGAATATTATTTGGCGCCCAACTAGGCTTCCCGAAAAGAAGAGGACCATAGAAACCCTGAAGAGCTGATTTACACCATTATTAATATATTGATTTAACGACGAAATTATTTATGTAAGTGTTATTTCAAATATTGGTTACGTGGAACTTAAACATTGAATTTTATGTGTTGTGTGCATTAAAAGTAATTTATAAAAATTAAAAACAGCACATGTTCGAAAACTGCCACAAGATTTTTATTTTTTTTTGATGCCCCAAAATTTAATTTAGATTTCTATTTACTGCATTGAATGAAAAATAAAAATAAATTATAGAAAGGTAAAAAAGTGCTTAAAGTCATTCGAACTTTTTCACTTAATTGTTATCAAATGCGATAGTTCGATACCTTTTAGCAGTAAAACTTCTTTAAATACTTTATATAAAGATACGTACATATGTGTGTTAATTAATAGTGAGATTTGACATTAACTGGGCCAATCAAGGCCCGAATTTAAGAAACTGTTTTTGTGAAATTTTTCATATTTATACATTTTTCTTTACATATACATTTTTTTTGTGGAGGCTCTTTGCCTCAAAATCTGCGAGAATATATTATTTTTTATACAAACTTAATTTTTTGTGCTCTCATGACTGTCAAATCCAGGAGGTTGTGATATCGTTAGTACATACAATAACCAATTCAAATAAAATAAATTGTGTCAAGTTGTGAATCAAGTCTTTCGTCGAAGGGTGAATTTATAAGCGAAAATGTTTGCTAATAGAGAAGAAGTGTTAGACATTGTCAATACGTCTAATGAACGTACCAAGCAGGAGCTAGGAGAGCAGATACGACGTCTAACTTTAGCCGTTAGCCGGCTGGAACCAGCCAGTGTCGAGCCGTTCTTACCAGTATCCATAAACCCATTAATTGAACAAAATAATGCCAGTTTAGACTTAATTAAATCTCTACCCGAGTTTAAAGGTGAGTCTTCAACGTACCCGGCATGGCGAAGTGCCGCAGAATTCGCTATGAATTATTACAAAGAGTGGTCGGAGAGGTATTATGTAGCCATGGGAATTTTTAGGAATAAGATTGTTGATTCTGCCAGCACTACTCTCGCATCATTTAATACCGTTTTAAACTATAAGGCGATAATTTCCAGGCTCGATCAAACCTATGCTGATAAAAGGCCATTATACGTATTGGAAAACGAGCTTAGTATTTTGAGACAAAATAACTTGTCAATTGCAGAGTACTACGACAAGATGGATAGGCAATAATCGTTAATAATTAATAAACAAATTATGACCCATAGTGGCAATAATGATGTTGTAGAAGCTCTGAATGATCGTGCCAGGGGCAATGCATTGCGCGTCTTTATATCTGGTCTCCGTCGACCAATGTGCGACATACTTTTCTCGGCAAGGCCGTAAGATCTTCCATCCGCTCTCGCAGTCGCACAAGAACTTCAAATGAGTCATATGCGTTATGACTTTGCACAAGCATTTGCAATGGGTTACACCCCGAAGCCTAACAACCCCAGAGCATCAGTGCAACAGCAGCAACCACGCTCCTACCCGAATGTTACGAAGATGCCAACCCCAATGGAGGTTGACAACGGTTCATCTTTTTATAGACAGCACACCACCAATCCTTATTTGTCACAGCAGCAACACAACAACAATTTTTCTAAGCCTAACATATTTACCTACACCCCTAAGCCGCACATTTCCAATTCTAACCAGCAATTCACGCATAAACGAGCTCGAGAGCAATCGAGTTCCGACCGAATACCTATCCAAAAGGCCCAGAAGATTAACTTTATGCCAGATTTAACTAACCCCAACACGATATGTGAGACTGAAACTCAGGAAGGTGTCGAGTGTAGGGACTACTACTATAGTGATTATAACCAACATAGTGATTGTATTATTCGTGAGGAGGGAGATGCCATTGCAGATCACGATGACGTTATAAATTTTTTAAACTAAATTCGCTCCTGCCGTATATTACTAAGCCAGCTAGAAACGGTCAGGAGCTCCGTATTTTAATTGACACGGGTACATCAAAAAATTATATCAAGAATTCTCCATTTCTTCAAGGTGTTAAACTGTTAGAAAAGCCGTTTCGTTTAAGTTCGATTAATGGTACGAATATCATTGATAAAAAATGCTTAGTTAATATATTAGACCATACGTCAACATTTTATTTACTTTCAAATTTAAACATGTTTGACGGTATTATAGGGTATGACTTTCTTCGGAAAATCAATGCAAAAAGCATCACTGACAGATGGTATTTACTTTATCGTAACGGCAAGGTTAAATTACAATATCTCTCAAGTGAATAGGTCAATTCAATAACACTAGAAACAGACTCAGTCCCATTTGATTTTCAATCTAAATTTCGTCATATAATAAATAAAAACGTAAACGCCAACAAAGCCGCGGGCGCCGACGGACTGCCGGCTGAGCTATTCAAACATGGCGGCGAGGAGCTGGTAAGGTGCATGCATCAGCTCCTATGCAAAATATGGTCGGATGAAAGCATGCCTGCCAATTGGAATTTAAGTGTGCTCTGCCCAATCCATAAGAAGGGCGATCCTGCAATTTGTGCCAATTACCGCGGGATTAGTCTTCTAAATATCGCCTATAAGGTTCTAGCGAGCGTATTGTGTGAAAGGCTGAAGCCCACCGTCAACCAACTGATTGGACCTTATCAGTGTGGCTTCAGACCTGGAAAGTCTACCATCGACCAAATATTCTCAATACGCCAAATCTTGGAAAAGACCCATGAAAGGAGAATCGACACACACCATCTTTTCGTCGACTTCAAAGCTGCATTCGACAGTACGGAAAGGAGTTACCTGTATGCCGCGATGTCTGAATTTGGTATCCCCGCAAAACTAATACGGCTATGTAAGATGACGTTGCTCAACACCAACAGCGCCGTCAGAATTGGAAAGGACCTCTCCGACCCGTTTGATACCAAACGAGGTTTCAGACAGGGTGACTCCCTGTCGTGTGACTTCTTTAACCTGATGTTGGAGAGCATCGTGCGAGCCGCAGAACTTAATCGCTCAGGCACAATTTTTTATAAGAGCGTACAATTGCTGGCGTATGCCGATGATATTGACATCATCGGCCTTAACAACCGCGCTGTTAGTTCTGCCTTCTCCAAACTGGATAAAGAGGCAAAGCGAATGGGTCTGGTGGTGAACGAGGACAAAACGAAGTACCTCCTGTCTTCAAACAAACAGTCGGCGCACTCGCGTATCGGCACCCACGTCACTGTTGACAGTTATAATTTTGAGGTTGTAAAAGACTTCGTCTATTTAGGAACCAGCATTAACACCGATAACAATGTCAGCCTTGAAATCCAACGTACAATCTCTCTTGCCAACAAGTGCTACTTTGGACTAAGTAGGCAATTGAGTAGTAAAGTCCTCTCTCGACGAACAAAACTAACACTCTACAAGACTCTCATCATGCCCGTCCTAACGTATGGCGCAGAAGCCTGGACGATGACAACATCCGATGAAGCGACGCTTGGAGTGTTCGAGAGAAAGATTCTGCGTAAGATTTTTGGACCTTTGCACGTTGGCAACAGCGAATATCGCAGACGATGGAACGATGAGCTGTATGAGCTTTACGACGACATAGACATAGCGCAGCGAATAAAGATCCAGCGGCTACGTTGGCTGGGTCATGTCGTCCGAATGGATACAAACGCTCCGGCTTTGAAAGTATTCGATGCGGTACCAGCTGGTGGTAGCAGAGGAAGAGGGCGGCCTCCTCTGCGTTGGAAAGATCAGGTGGAGAAGGACTTGGCTTCACTTGGTGTGTCCAACTGGCGCCGGTTAGCACGAGAAAGAAACGACTGGCGCGCTTTGTTAAACTCGGCCAAAATCGCGTAAGCGGTTATAGCGCCAATTAAGAAGAAGAAGAAACGCCTTTGCTGACCCAGATAGGGCGTTGCCATACAACACCTCTGTGAAGGGCAGAACCCGCACAATTACCAAAGAACCGATATATAGTAAAAGTTATCCCTACCCTATTTCAGTAGCTCCCTTCATTAACAAGGAAATTGAAACCCTTCTCAAGGATGGTATCATTAGGAAATCATGTTCGCCCTACAACTCACCAGTCCATGTGGTATCCAAAAAGGGGCTCGATGAGTATGGTAAGCCGAAGTTGCGGATGGTGATAGACTTCAGGAAGATCAATGAGAAAACTATCCCCGATCGATACCCCATCCCGGATACAACACTAATTCTCTCCAATTTAGGAAAATCTAAATACTTCACTACCTTGGATCTTAAGTCAGGGTTTCACTAAATTCTCATGTGCGAAAAAGATATGCAAAAAACGGCGTTTAGCATAAATAATGGCAAGTATGAATTTTGTCGGTTACCTTTTGGCTTAAGAAACGCGCCTAGCATATTTCAAAGGGCAATAGATGACGTCCTACGAGAGGGTATAGGAAAGTTTTTGTCGACGATATAATCATTTATTCTTCCGACGAAGAGTCTCATTTAAAAGACATCGATGCTGTTTTGAAAAATCTTGAAAAGGTGTGGATGAGAGTATCGCCAGAAAAATCTAAGTTTTTCAAAACCGAGGTAGAGTTTTTGGGCTTCTTGGTATCCGAAAAAGGTATCAAAACCTGCCCAGACAAGGTAAATGATATTATTAATTCCGAACCCCCAAAATCACTTCGAGCATTACGATCATTCCTCGGCCTATCCGGATACTACCGGCGCTTTGTAAAGGACTATGCTGCTATAGTCAAACCGTTGACTGCATATCTCCGGGGTGAAAATGGTAACGTTAGTGCGCGGAGTTCAAAAAGTGTAAAAATAAAACGGGTTTTGGCTTCTGATGATGTTCTGCTAAAATACCCTGATTATAATCAAGCATTCGAGTTCACAACTGATGCCTCGTCTAGTGCACTTGGTGCAGTTTTGTCTCAAAATGGCCGTCCGATCACCATGATTTCACGCACACTATCACCTTGCGAACAAAACTATGCAACTAATGAACGTGAGCTACTTGCGATTGTATGGGCACTGAAAAGACTACGGCATTATTTGTATGGAATAAAAAACATAAATATTTTCACAGATCACCAGCCACTCATATTTGCCATTTCGGAAAAAAATCCGAATTCAAAAATGAAAAGATGGAAATCTTTCATAGAAGAGTTTTCACCTACGTTCCACTACAAGCCTGGAAAAGATAATAAGGTAGCAGACGCGCTTTCCAGACAATACTGTCACAACCTTAATTGTACGGAACAAAGCCAAAGTGTGCACAGTGAAGAGTCTTCAACTTCTGTCATTAAATCGGTTAAGTGCCCTATTAATCAATTCAGAAATCAGTTAGTTTTATCCGAATCAAATACGTTTAGCAAAACCTCTAAGATACTTTTTCAAAACCTCGTCCGGCATACAATCTTTTTCGACAACATCGCAAACCTAATACAGTGCATAAAATATGCTGTTAACCCCAATGTTAGCAATGGCATTCATTGTGACCTTTCTACTTTGGCCAAAATACAACATACCCTAAAATTAACATTTCCTGGGGTAAAGTTTATCCATACAGAAATCCTAGTGATAGACTTGGTTAACAAGGACGATCAGCTAGAAACAATAGCAGCTGAGCATAACCGCGCTCACCCTGGAATGCACGAGAATTTCCAACAAATATCTCGAGAATACTACTTTCCAAAGATGAAAAAAATGTTGCAAACGATGATCATAAATTGCAAAATATGTTTGGAAAACAAGTACCAGAGGAAACCGCTTGATCCTGGAATAGGACAAACCCCTATTCCCCACCTTCCAGGCGAAATACTCCAAATGGATATTTTTATGACCGGTAAATACCATTTTCTAACCTGTGTCGATAAACTTTCAAAGTTTGCTATTGTCAAACCTATTGCATCGAGATCCTCAATTGACATTAAAGTTGCCCTATTAGAAATTTTACTGACATTCAATAACCCTAAAACCATTGTTTCAGATAATGAAAAAGCGTTTCATTCGGATTTAATTAAGAGTTTACTTAGGGACAATTTTTCTATCCAACAGTTTTTTATACCCACTCTCCACAACGAAAGCAATGGCCAGGTGGAACGGTTTCACTCGACCTTGCTGGAAATAGCGCGTTGCATAAAAGAGCAACAGAGATAGATGAAACAGTTGACTTAGTCCTGCTAGCGACACATAAGTATAATTGCAGTATCCATTCCGTCATCAATGCTAAACCCACCGAAGTATTCCATAATTACCCTCCGGAAAAATTAGAAATAGTAAGACAAAAATTGTTGGAGGTCCAAGAAAAAGTTTTACTCAGGAACAACCTAGGAAAAAAATTAAGAACTTATTTTCCTGGTGAAAAGGTTTTCCTACAACGAAATAAAAGACTTGGAGGTAAGCTTGATAGGATTTATGTTGAGAAGGTTATTGAAAAGGATCTTGGCACCACAGTTCTGATAGCTGGAAAAAAAATTCACAAAAGCAATCTGCGGTAAAGTAATGGATTCTGTCGAAAAAGTAATGGTTTAAAGACAACTAGAAATTATTTTTATTGTTACTATTATTATATAATACTACATATGTACATATGTACAGACAGAAAATTTTTTACGCAATTTAGTTTGAATGAAAATTTTTGTCGTTCAAACATAAAAATTTCAGCAGTTTAAAATTATCTGCCAGTTGCCTAAAAATATAATTCTTTTTTTTAATTTTATAAAAGAAAGGCCAAAATTTTCCATTTTACTTGAGAAATTGAGCTTTAATGAAGAAGATTACTTTAATTGTGCAATTAACTGTCTTTCTGTTTCACCTATAAATTCCACGCACCGATTTTGAATTATCACATATCTTAAGAAAACAAATATTGATTGTTAATAATTGTATGTAATATATTTTGATAGTTAATTGTTCATACATGTGTCATAAGAAGCAAAATTGTCTAATATTTAAGTCAAAATTTGTAAACTCGAGCGACTACGTAAATCGTATTTATCCATCTTGCTAACGAATCTCTACCATCAATACCGCAAAGATGATGCTGCAACGTACCTTTTATTATTTCGAATCGAGGACGTTTCGAGCTTGATAAGGGGTATAGTTAACAATGACAATGATCCACAAGTTCATTTTCCCCTCCAGTACGCCACTACTGGGTTGCATTGTAAACCAAGATGATGCTGGGATATAAAATGCACATAATTATGATAATGATATTGGCACCGTGTGCAAAAGCATTGCTTACTACAACGGAATTGTCACCTTATGCTAAAAAAAAAAAAACAATGGTATCAATAAGTACAGCCTAACTACAATGCAAAGCGACCAAACAAGTATCGAGGGAAATGAATTGTTGCTACACACAAAAAATGCAACGGGAAGATGGACAAACAGGTATGGAAAAAACCAAAGCGCTGCTGATTGTAAAAAATTAGAGCATTCATTGCACGAGTTTGGACACGAGCACTTGTGAGAAGTTCAGTCGAAATACGTAGTATTGTTTGAATAAAGTCTTTTGAAATATCAAGGCAGTGAATATCATTTTACATATGTATGAAAGGAAGATGATATTCTTGCGCTTGTGCATTATTGTTTTTCATATACAAATGTACATACATACATATGTATGTAAATGCTGTCGAATACATAAACTATAAATTGACATAGAATATAAAATAAGTGTTGATTTATCTTAAACCGTTCTTTTTTCTGAATTCAAATACCTCCTATTGACATGTACATACATATCATGTACATATGTCTATTGTTATATACCCCCGCCGTAGCCGAATGGGTTGGTGCGTGATTACCATTCGGAATTCACAGAGGGGTCGTTGGTTCGAATCTTGGTGAAAGCAAAATTAATAAACACATTTTTCTAATAGCGGTCGCCCCTCGGCAGGCAATGACAAACCTCCGAGTGTATTTCTGCCATGAAAAAGCTCCTCATAAAAATATCTGCCGTTCGGAGTCGGCTTGAAACTTGCAGGTCCCTCCATTCGTGGAACAACATCAAGACGCACACCACAAATAGGAGGGAGGAGCTCGGCCAAACACCTAACAGAAGTGTACCCCGCCAATCAATTATTTATTTTTTTATTGTCATATATAGAGTATACGTTCATTTATGAATGTATGTAATGAAAAACTTCATGAATTATTTTCAGAATTTATTAAAACTTATTCGCGTCGCGCGCATACATATCTACGTAGACATCACAAACCGTTTGTTCACAACGCAGGCGCAGAAATAAACGCTCTGCGTATTTATCCTCCCCACGTGACTCGCCATCAATTCTTGGCGCAAATTTTTTTTTTTTCGTTTTAAAATTTTTTTTTTTAATGTAATCGTAAAAAAATTTGTAATAAATTTTATATATCCGCTTATCATTTCAAAAGTAACAAAATGGTAAAAAAATAAGCAGTCGAAGAAATAAACGCACCGCCTGTTTTTCCTCGCCACATGTTAGACTCGATTTCAATTCCCGGCGCAAACTTTTTTTATTAATTTTTTTTTTTTTAAATCTTTTTTTTTTTTTAATGTAATTGAAAAAAAAAATTATGTGAGAAATTTTACGTATTCGCTTATTATTTCAAAAATACGAAAATAGTAAAAATTTAATTGGTTTAATGTCGAGGTGAGAAATGTGTTGTGTGTTGAGGTGAAAGATGTGTGGTGTTTCTAATTTTTGTGTGGGCAAAAGTCAGTGAGGTGTCTATAAACTCGGTGTGCTAAATTTCCATATTACAAATCTTTCAAATCTCAATTGTACTAAAAAAAGCTCACAGTAACATTTGCACCTTCTCATTGCATTAACATTCTTTGCCCATAGTACATTGGCTCTGCTCAGTTTTTGGTTCCTGTATGAAATCAAATTGATGAATAGCTGACGGCATTTTGCAAGGCACTTGCTTGTTCATTTGATAAACGTAATTTTATTCAATTTATATTTTTAAACAAACTTAAATGTACAATCAAAGGATACATATATTTGAATTATATGCGCCAACATTTAAAATCAAAGTAACTTTAATGTTGGTTGATTTAATTTAAAACGAATAATTGAAACAAAATACTTTATAAAACGACCTCACATTTTTTTGTGTGGGTTTTAGTAAATTTAAAACTTCATGCAAATTTGATGAAAATTTTTACTAGCTTTTCGAGTCGAAATTAATTTTAGACAAGAATTCAGAGAGCATACAAGTGTTGTGGCCAAGTTTCATTTGGAACGTGTTGTGCGAAATCTTGAAAGAAGATGGAGCGGTATTAAGCGGAGGGGTATACTGCCGGCAACTGCCACAAATGTCTGAAATACATTGGTCATCAAACATCCATCCTGAATCGTCAGAAATGCTGCCGCGCACTCAAACAGCCGACAGTTTTAAAAACTGTTACGGCAGAGGACAAAATCAACTCCATTGAAAAATGTGCAGCGTAGGTGATAGAAGATTGTCGTCCATTTCAAAAAACTTGTACGATTTTGTATCATAATAGGTGCAACCTACGGAGAAAATGTAGATGTGCATGATCTACTACCGGACCCAACTACTCTTTCACGTAAGTTACAAAAATCGGCAGATGAAGCGAAGGTCCAACTAAAATCCGATATAAAAGACGTTGTCAACAATGGTGGTGCATCTGCTACAATTTATATGTGGCCTGACAGTTACGTAAAACGGAATTTTTTAGGCGTAACTTTGCATTTGCAGAAAGATTTCAAGCAATTGAATTTTGTATTAGGGATGAAATCAATGGATTTTGAAAGGACGACGGGAGATAATATATTGAAAAAACTGAACTCGCTGTTCAGTGAATTCGGCGTGGAAGATACGAATGTAGTAAAATTCGTAACGGACAGAGGATCAAATATTGGCAAAGCTCTTCAGTATCCCACGAGATTAAATTGCAGCAGTCATTTGTTTGCAAATGTCTTACAAAAGTCCTTTGACGAGACAACAGAACTCATGGAGCTACTACTGCCGTGCAAAAAAGTTGTGAGATATTTTAAGAAAGCAAATTTGCAGCACAAGTTACCAAGTTCCTTAAAAAATGATTGTCCTACTCGCTGGAATTCCAATTATACGATGTTTAAATCTATCGTAGATAACTGGTTCGATATAAACGAGTTATTAAAAGAGACTGAAGAAAGTCAAAGGCTATTGCACATAAATATTTCAATGTTGAAATTTCTAGTGGAACTCTGCGGTGACTTTCAAGACGTTTTTAATAAAATGCAACTTTGCAGATCGCCTTGTCTGTGCTACGTTATTCCATCAATAAATAAAATTCAAAATCTTTGTGCGCCAAACGATGCAGACATAGCTGCCATTTCGGTTTTAAAGGGCAAAGTTAAGGAAAACATCGAGAAAGTATGGGTAGCAAATTTGAGTATATGGCATAAGACTGCATTTTTTTTTGTTTCCACCAGCTGCAAGTATGCAACCAAACGACCTCAACGAAATTAAAAGCTTTTGCATTTCTTACATGCAAATTTTACCACCAAATTTTACATTGTAATCAGCGGTAACAATATTCCCATCGGATAATCGTTCTTTACCAACTACTTCTGATCTGACAAGTTGTTGATCTGTTATACCAGAGAATGTTAATGCAATGAGAAGGTGCAAATGTTACTGTGAGCTTTTTTTAGTACAATTGAGATTTGAAAGATTTGAAGTAAGGGAATTTAGCACACCGAGTTTATAGACACCTCACTGACTTTTGCCCACACAAAAATTAGAAACACCACACATCTTTCACCTCAACACACAACACATTTCTCACCTCGACATTAAACCAATTAAATTTTTACTATTTTCGTATTTTTGAAATAATAAGCGAATACGTAAAATCTATTACATAATTTTTTTTTTCAATTACATTAAAAAAAAAAAAAGATTTAAAAAAAAAAAAAATAATAAAAAAAAGTTTGCGCCGGGAATTGAACTCGAGTCTAACATGTGGCGATTTAACGGTGCGTTTATTTCTTCGACTGCTTATTTTTTTACCATTTTGTTACTTTTGAAATGATAAGCGGATACATAAAATTTATTACATATTTTTTTACGATTACATTAAAAAAAAAAAATTTAAAAACGAAAAAAAAAAAAATCTGCACCGAGAATTGATGGCGAGTCACGTGGGGAGGATAAATACGCAGAGCGTTTATTTCTGCGCCTGCGTTGTGAACAAAAGGTTTTGTGCATGCGCGCGACGCGAATAAATTTTAATAAAGTTCTGAAAGTAATTCATGAAGTTTTTCATTACACACATATGTACATAAATGAACGTATACTTTATATGTAAATAAATGATGGTATATGATAATATACATAAGTACATAATATGTATGTACATGTCAATAGGAGGTATTTGCATTCAGAAAAAAAGAACGGTTTAAGATAAATCAACACTTATTTTATATTGTACTAGCAACCCGCCCAGCTTCGCACGGGTATAAAATATATACCCTATGTCACTCACTGAAAAAATGATTAAAATCGATCCAGTAGTTTTGGCTTATTCATTATTGCCGGTGGCCCGCACGCGTTAAATTTGGAGTAAAACAATTCTCCTTTCTTTATAGCATGAAGATTTCCTGCTATCTTTGGGATATCTAAATTCATACCCTACATTTTTGCATATTAACTTTTTGCATTTTTACATATGTATTTATTTTATTTTTACAACAATTACTATATTACAGAATGTCTTTATATACAACGTTCATAGCCTTCTTGTCATTAGACAATACAAACATGTTTTCTCTAGAGGTTACTCTTGAAAGAGCGACATACAGTTGGCCATGTGAAAAACAGTCAACACTCAAATCTAAGCCTGCAACGTTGAAGGTTTGACCCTGAGATTTATTAATGGTCATTGCAAAAGATGTCTTTACCGGAAATTGTAAGCGTTTAAATTGGAATGGTAGATCCGATGGTATCAGAGGGATTCGGGGAATCAATACATCTTCTCCGGTACCACATCCTGTGAGTATTGTGCACTCTATTATGAAAGTTTTCAGTGATTTTACCAGCAAACGCGTGCCATTGCAAAGTTTAGGTGGACTTAGGTTTCTTAATAAAATAACAGGACAACCTATTTTCAGCTCCATTTTGTGAGGAGGGAGTCCAGACGGTTTCAAAGAATTTAGAAATTCTGTAGGAAATTGAACAGCTTCTTCCAAATCGAGAACAGTATCGACCGAGTAGTATATTTTCGTCGGCGCATCAATCTTTGAAATAATCAAGTTATTTACTTTATCTACTTGTTCGTTAGTTGGTGACAGAATAGCTCTTTCTTTAAACCAAGATATTGTCTTATAACTTATGTTATCAATGTCTGGATAGACATTGTTGACTAACTCTTGGATGTTGTCTATCAAAACACAAAGGTTTTCTAGGTTAATCCTTCCCTCACTTTGTGTTAATTCTCCATTGCCAACTTTTAGCAGCATCTCTGAAAATAGCCTGTTCTCACGTGAAGAAGACGAACTCCTCATATTAGTTTTAAGCTCTAATTTATTGACATACGACTAAAGGTGGGATCTTTTTAGCGAAGCATTTATTTCGTCAGCACGTGTTCCTCGAGTCACAACTGGTAGGATTTGACGGAAATCTCCTGAGAACAGAATTGTACATCCACCCATAGGTGCATTTTTGTTGCGCAAATCGCGCATTGTCCTATCCAGTGCTTCCACAGACGTCTTGTTTGACATGGTAGCTTCGTCCCAGACTATTAATGAGCAGTCACGCATCAATTTTCCTGTATTGCTCTGTCTAGAAACACTACAGACGCTGTTATCATCATCGGTGGCGATTTTCAGCGGGTGCTTCATTGTAGAGTGTGCGGTTCGGCCTCTTTCCAAAAGACTCTTTCCAAAAGAGTATCGGCAATGCCGGATGACGGAACAGCTAACGGTAGATCTCAATTACTAATTACTGTTGTAATATCTTGAAAAATATTGTTTTTAATTGTATGCTGTAAAGAGCCATATACATAGATCTATATGAAAACAACAATGTATTTAAGGTATTTAATTGGATAAGGATTAATGTTGTACCCATTTGTTGAAATCGCTTCGAAAATAAGCTATTAGTTGTCGTAAAAAGTAAAGGACAAAAAATGTTATTGTATGGAATTGATAGCAAACTAAACGCGCTCCGAATCAATAAAAACTATTCAAAAACTGTATTTTAATTATGTGCGATTTACTAATATAGAACCTGAAAATAGCGTTTTATTTCGCTGTAAAATTGTATGTACATATAATTACATGGAATTCAGTACATACATAGATACATATGTATATATGTCCGAAATGAAATAATGCGAGCGATTCGTAAATACATACATACATACGTCACCATACGATGTAATTCAACATTAATGAGGTGTGGTGAGATTATCGCTTAACGCCTGTTGCTTCATTCGGTTGACAGCGAACACACACACAAACAGCTTTTTTTGGAAAAAGAGCTGCTTTTGTTTAAACAATTTTGGTTAAATAACAAATAAATCAATTTTTCTTTTTTGATGCAGAACGAAAGTAAATATTTCAAAGTTAAACTTCAAGAAAGTTTCATTTTAATTGGTTGATTCGTTTATGATTTATGGCCGTGAAAACAAAAAAATTATGTTTTTTTGCCACATTTTGACCGATTGCCACGCCACCTTTATATATTTCTTCACATTATATAGATATAAACCTTCCTCTTCAATCAATCTATCTTTAAAAAAAAACCGCATCAAAATCCGTTGCGTAGTTTTAAAGATTTAAGCGTATAAGGGGACATAGGGACAGAAAAAGCGACTTTGTTTTATAATATGTAGTGATGTCAATTTATAGTTTATGTATTCGACAGTATTTACATACATATGTATGTATGTACATTTGTATATGAAAAACAATAATGCACAAGCGCAAGAACATCATATCACATATGCAAGTATGCCCAAATAACCTTGACTTATGTATGTACACATGTCACAGCACATCACATTCTTACAAGAAATCAAATACACATACGCACTAGTGAACGAGTTTCTTCCTAACAAGTGCAAAAACAATTCTGCTCTATGTATGTATATATACCCTCTTTATGTCCTAGCATATATACATACATATACGAGTATACCTACTTGCCTTCTAAACTTCCTACAAAATAATTGTATTCATATGTTACTACATCCATACACGTTCATACATTCATGCATATATGCGCGAGCACAGCGCTCCCTTCTTGCTTCCGTGTACTTTTGTCTTTCACCAGTCGATATTCCTGTTATTATACTTGCAATAAAAAAGAGTTTAAAAAAACTAAAAAACACGCTTTTATTGCTAATCGAACTAAAAAGTAGAAAATAAATTTTAATGACAAAGGGACCTATAATGAAGTAATAGCAAATCGAACGATCAGTCATAGTCAACTACCTCAGAACAGAATTATAACAAAAATTAAGATACAAATAGAGTAATTCAAATTAGAGTTAAAAGCGTGGGATGCTTGATATAGTAAATATTAAAATCATTCTATTGGCAACTACCTATGTATGTACAGACGGTTATGAAAGTGAAGCAAAATGCATCCCACGCTTTTAACTCTAATTTGAATTACTCTATTTGTATCTTAATTTTTGTTATAATTCTGTTCTGAGGTAATTGACTATGACTGATCATTCGATTTGCTATTACTTCATTATAGGTCCCTTTGTCATTAAAATTTATTTTCTACTTTTTAGTTCGATTAGCAATAAAAGCGTGTTTTTTAGTTTTTTTAAACTATTTTTTATTTTCTAGTTTTTAGTTCGATTAGCAAAAAAGGGTGTTTTTTAGTTTCTTTAAACTATTTTTTTTTTATTATGAATGAAAATTATTGTTATCATTGCAGTCAGTGAATAAATGATTCGATATATTCGTGTTATATTTAATTCCTTTCTTATCGACTGTGAGTCTAGAGCTATGCAGTTATCGGCCGTGATAAAGAAGTAATCGGGATGAAGAACTTATTTCGTGAAGGGAGCCTGAGAAACTGATTTACAAGAATAAATAAAGATTTTTCATTTTACAACCAAATTCACCTTACTTTTTGCCCACAGTAAAAAAAGGAAATATTAATCCTGGCAATCCTAACAAAAATAATGGAAAACTTTTATCAAATAATTGCATTGTCATCGGTCCTTGATAGGTGTGCAAAATTTCAAGTCGATCAGATTTTTAGAAGCCAGTGAAAATTATGCTCAAAGATTCCGTTACATACATACATACATACATACATACATACATACATACATACAACCCGACCTAATAAAAGTGTGTTAAAAACACAATACTCTGATAGACGCAAAAGCAATAGCAAGCGCAACGCGATGGCCGCTTTGCCACCACACATTCTAAAATGTTCTAGAACACAACAAAAACACATACCTCACATGCGCATGTCGCCCAAAGCTAAAATCTAAGCCTAGCGACTACAAAAACAAAATACATTCGTAGACGCAGTCGCAGCGGCCATGATTCTATCAGCGACGGCGCTGAACAATTTAGAACAAAAACAAAAAGTTCATTCATAAGTTAGAGCTCATATTTCAATTTCATTCATAAAACGAACCGCCCATATGCCAATGGTTTTCAATTTTTATTTCAAAGTTCATTTTATTTTCTGTCATAATTAATAGTAATATACAATAATATAATAAAATAATATCACTGCTTCAATAAAGAAAAACTTTTCATTTAAAAATACTGCTACATATGTAGCACGACGACGCGGTGTTTGCGGTGTTTTCCTCATTTGACAGACTTCACACATCACACTGCTTAGCCGAAGTTGAATATACGATTGCTTTCAAATCTAACACCCGAGTATACGAGATATACACTTAACAATCGCGGTAATAGCGGTATTGATCAGCACACACACCGCTCTTTTGCTTTCCGCTCAAATGCGGGCAGTTTTTCTGAAAATGTACTGTGAAGATCGAACAAAAAGAGAGCAGTTTTTGCATTTGACCGTCATGGAAGCGAATGCTTGAGCTCAAATCACTTGCCGTTTGAGTATGAGTAGTGATCTTGAAATTTTATTTGTGGAATTTTTGCGTTTAAGTTATAGAAAAACAGAGTATTGAAGCGGTGTGCAAGCAGTAACATTACACCGCTGCAGTTCTCTGATAAGTAGCTTATAAAAAAGTTCTGTGTCGGACATTTCAAACCTAGAAGTAAATTTCCAAACAATTATTTTATGTTCTCTCATAGGTAAATAGTTAATTATTATATTACTTTACGAATCTAGTTCGTCAATTGATAAAAAGTGCATAAAACATATGCATATATCTGCAAAGTTAGAAACTTACTCTGAAATTAAAGCATGAAGATGCCTGTAAACATTTCAAGGTTACTGTACATACAATGCTGTGTCTATGCTGGATTTCTTGAGAAGGTCTACCGTTTTATTTTGAGCTGTGGCTAGTGAGCATACATACATATACACAGCATATTTATATGCGCATATGCATGTACAATACATAAATTCACAAATTTACATTTGCATATGCCATCTTCCTGTGTGCCTGGTAATGAAGCGTTTTCTATAGAGGATTTTGATTCAGTTGAAGGGAATTCAAAAAGTTTTACAGAGAACGTTAATGATAGAGAATTCTCACGAGCTACGAATAGTGTGAACTGTCAAAAATGAAGTCTAACCGCCGCCGGGGTGTGGTGAAACTTTTAACAGAGCTGTTTACAGCGATTTCTCCTTTAGCATATTGGCTCTTTAAGTTTTTGGCTTCTGTAGGAAATCAAATTGACGAATAGCCGACGGCATTTTGCAAATTATTTGCTTGTGCATTTTTATGTTACCTTGATAAACGAAAATTTATTCAATTTGTATTTTCAAACAAAGATGATGAAGAAAAAATGATTTGAATATTTATTATATGCGCCAACATTTCAAATCAAAGTAACTTTAATATTTTGATTTAATTTAAAAAAAAAATACATTATAAAACCACTTCTCACATTTTGGTATGTGCGTTTTAGTAAATTTAAAACTAAACAAATTTGATGAAAATTTTTACTAATTTTATTTTAATACTAAGAGAAAATTTGGAAACAATTATTTTATGTTAACTGATAGTAGGCAAATAGTTAATTAGTAGATTACTTTACGTATGTAGTTCTTGAATTGATAAAAAGAGCACAAAACATATGCATATATCTGCAAAGTTAGAAACTTACTCTGAAATCAGAGAATTTGAAGGTGCCTGTAAACATTTCAAGGTTACTGTTGATACAATGCTGTGCCTATGAATGTGCGCTGCGCCTATGAATGCGCGCTGGATTTCTTGAGAAGTTTTACCGTTTCATTTTGAGCTGTGGCTGGTGAGAATACATACACACAGCATATACATATGCGCAAATGTATATTATATAAATTCACAAATTTACATTTGCATATGCCATCTTCCTGTATGCCTGGTAATGAAGCGTTTTCTTTAGAGGATTTTGATTCAGTTGAAGGGAATTCAAAAAGTTTTACAGAGAACGTTAATGATAGAGAATTCTCACGAGCTACGAATAGTGTGAACTGTCAAAAATGAAGTCTAACCGCCGCCGGGGTGTGGTGAAACTTTTAACAGAGCTGTTTACAGCGATTTCTCCTTTAGCATATTGGCTCTTTAAGTTTTTGGCTTCTGTAGGAAATCAAATTGACGAATAGCCGACGGCATTTTGCAAATTATTTGCTTGTGCATTTTTATGTTACCTTGATAAACGAAAATTTATTCAATTTGTATTTTCAAACAAAGATGATGAAGAAAAAATGATTTGAATATTTATTATATGCGCCAACATTTCAAATCAAAGTAACTTTAATATTTTGATTTAATTTAAAAAAAAAATACATTATAAAACCACTTCTCACATTTTGGTATGTGCGTTTTAGTAAATTTAAAACTAAACAAATTTGATGAAAATTTTTACTAATTTTATTTTAATACTAAGAGAAAATTTGGAAACAATTATTTTATGTTAACTGATAGTAGGCAAATAGTTAATTAGTAGATTACTTTACGTATGTAGTTCTTGAATTGATAAAAAGAGCACAAAACATATGCATATATCTGCAAAGTTAGAAACTTACTCTGAAATCAGAGAATTTGAAGGTGCCTGTAAACATTTCAAGGTTACTGTTGATACAATGCTGTGCCTATGAATGTGCGCTGCGCCTATGAATGCGCGCTGGATTTCTTGAGAAGTTTTACCGTTTCATTTTGAGCTGTGGCTGGTGAGAATACATACACACAGCATATACATATGCGCAAATGTATATAAATTCACAAATTTACATTTGCATATGCCATCTTCCTGTGCGCCTGGTAAAGAAGCGTTTTCTATAGAGGATTTTGATTCAGTTGGAAGGGATTCAACAAAGTTTTACAGACACCAGACAGACAGACATAACATATGTATATAATTTTGGATGATTTGGAAAAATTCAAATATATAGGTCATATTAAAAGCTACCTAACATTATTTGCTTCTCATCACCAACAAATTCTTATCGACTGCTGCTAAATTTACATAATTCAGCCCCTCACTGTTAATTTTGGTGAAAAATGTGGCTGTGGTGTATCTCGTGCGCAAAATGAGTACCCCTGACAATTCCATACGTTCCTGTCATTGAGACTTCTCTATACATTAACGTTCTCTGTAAACCATCTATGGACCAATACCAATGATCTGTGAAAGTTTGATTGATATATAAGACATATAAATTAAAATGTTAAATACATATATATAAATGCGCAAATGTAAATGTTTAGATGGACTTAAAATATACGAAATTATTCAGCGGTTGAATCCATACATTTTTTGAAATCCATGAATATGGATCGACAGTCGCCACAAATGTTCTTTTAAAAAATAAAACGTGTTAATTTGATGGTAGCTCGAGTATTAAGATCAGGTCTCTATTAGTATAACTTTGTTCATCGGTTTGCGTAATTTTTTTGTGGTGAAAGTCTAAAACCAAGAAAAGAAAACGCGAAAGCTGACGAGCAAAATGTATAAAATAAATCCTCCTGTTTGTATATATACTCGAAAAAGTTATGCTAACACTTTTTTCATGCATTTAGGTAGACAATTTTATATGGGCAAACGTACGTTTACGAGATAAATGCCTAAAAGCAGGTATAACTAGAATAGCGCTCTCAGGGATTTCTGTTACAATACTTCTGTAAATTTCATGCTCCAAGTGATCGAGCATTGGTATAGCGCTGAAGACAAATGTTCAGGATATAATATAAAAATGCATATTTACTTGATTTCACATAGTAATATTATCATTGTTAAAAGAGAACAAGTTTGTATTAGGTAATAATTAGTTTCAAAGCCAAAGAATAGTTGCAAGATTAAAAAATACCTGAAACACATTTTCATTTAACAACTAAAATAGCAAATATGAGCAAAATATGTACTTTCTTCAATTTTCTTCTGTTGCCAACTTTCTGAAAAACGTGATTCAGAGAACGTTAAATATAGAGAATTCTCACGAGCTACGAATAGTGTGAATTGTCAAAAATGAAGTGAAACCGCGAACACTATTTCACCTCGCTTAACTCGAAGGCGGGGAAGTTCTTAACAGACCTGATTACAGTGAATTATGTACAAGTACATTGGCTCTGCTCAGTTTTTGGTTTCTGTATGAAATCAAATTGACAAATGCCGACGGCATTTTGCAAGGCATTTGCTTGTGCATTTTTATGTTCCCTTGGTAAACGAAAATTTATTCAATTTGTATTTTCAAACAAATACAACCAAATAAAGATTTAAAATCCAAGATTTAAAATCAAAGTAACTTTAATGCACACATTTTGTTGTGTGCGTTTTAGTAAATTTGATGAAAATTTTTACTAATTTTTCGAGTCGAAATTAATTTTAGACAAAAATTCAAAGAGCATTGAATATATGTATGTATATCAATATATGTATATATACATACATATATTTTGTTAGTTATATTTGTGCAAAAGTTCAATTGCATCTTCAATTCTTATAGTGTTAGAAATGTATGTATGTGCACATGCACTGCAGCAACAATGACCTACCTCACGACGCATTGCCTTATCATATTTATGTGCATTTGAATATGCATTTTTTGGTCCTGTGCCAAACGAAAATCTTTTAAATTTACCTATGTATATTACAGGGAATAATTCATATATGTATGCATTTTATAGATAGTACAAAACTTTAAAATTTAAAATAAATAAAAGAAAACTTCAAAGAAACGTATTTGCATACATATATGGGACAACTAAGTTCTATTGCATCTTTAATATAGTGTTGCACGCATATGTATGCACTGAAGCAACATGACCTACCTCACGAGCATCGCCTTATCATATTTCATGCAATAATTAGGATGTAAATATTCGAATGATCGAATTCCTGCAAATGCTAAAACAACTTCTTCTGCATATGCATCGACGCATGTGCATGTGCGTATGTATATGCACACCTGATCCCTAACTATATCTATATATCAATCAATCGATCAAATCAAAAAATTCTGTATACAAAACGCTTCATTACATTTTCATTACCAGGCACACAGGAAGATGGCATATGCAAATATAAATATTGAATTCAAGCAAAACAATGCTTATTAATATACACATATGCATGTACATACAACCGCACACACAGGGCATTCGCTTTATTCCTCAAAATGCGTATGTCGTTCAAAGCTAAAATTCTATGCCTAGCGACTACAAGAACAAAATGCAGTCATAGACGCAGGCGTAGCGGCCATCATTCTAGTTGCCATAGCGCTGAACAGTCGCGGCGGCGCCGAACAGTTTCAACTATTGTACTGTGCAACAAAAACTCATCATCAAAAAATTCATTGATAAATTCGAGCTCATAGTTCTAAGAGCAAGAACTTTCATTCATAAAACGAGCCGCCCATATGCCAATTTTCTCGACAATTCGAAAATAGTCAATATTTGAATATTTCGCGTAGAATTATTTGCCAATATTTGATAAATCTTCAATTTTTGTCAAGTCGAGTGCCCGCGGCATCGTACATATGTATGCAAAAATATATGTATGTAAATATGTCTTTCTAAATGCTCGACAGCCGCAGCTGCTGTGCGTCAAGTGCGCGCATGAGCATACAGTAAGTTGCAGAAGAAAACAAGTAGCTTAAAAAAAAGGTCTGATTCGGACATTTTAATACTAAGATAAAATTTGGAAACAATTATTTTATGTTAACTGATAGTAGGCAAATAGTTAATTAGTAGATTACTTTACGTATGTAGTTTTTCAATTGATAAAAAGTGCACAAAACATATGCATATATCTGCAGTTAGAAACTTACTCTGAAATCAGAGCATTTGTAGGTGCCTGTAAACATGTCAAGGTTACTGTACATACAATGCTGTGCCTATGAATGTGCGCTGCGCCTTTGAATGCGCGCTGGATTTCTTGCGAAGTTTTACCGTTTTATCTTGAGCTGTGGCTGGTGAGCACACATACACACAGCATATACATATGCGCAAATGTATATAAATTCACAAATTTACATTTGCATATGCCATCTTCCTGTGCGCCTGGTAATGAAGCGTTTGCTATAGAGGATTTTGATTCAGTTGAAGGGAATTCAACAAAGTTTTACAGACACCAGACAGACAGACATAACATATGTACATAATTTGGATGATTTGGAGAAATTCAAATATATAGGTCATATTAAAAAGCTACCTAGCATTCTTTGCTTCTAATCACCAACAAATCCTTATCGACTGCTGCTAAATTTACATAATTCAGCCCCTTACTGTTAATTTTTGTTGAAAAATGTGTCTGTGGTGAAATTGTCTTCGCGAGACGAGTACCCCTCGAAAATGAACACTTTCCAGTCATTAAGACTTCTCTATTCATTAACGTTCTCTGCGTGATTTCACCACGATGCGATACAGAAACAAAAAGACAGTGACAGCGCGCAGAGGGTTTTGAGCAATAATATAAATTTGTATCAAACAACACATTAAATAGTCATTTTAGTATACTTTTGGTGTTTACTTATTCAAGTAAATGCATGTATTAGTTTTTCTTTAAGAAATTTCTCTAAAATTTGCAACTTTTTTTTATGATTTCGAAAGATTACTTTATTTTTGCCAAAGAGCAACCGTGCGTACAGAAAATTGTGTTGTACTTAAAACTTCACCACTATAAACTTGGTCCTTATAAAGGACTTTCACCACAGTTTGTTTACTGGATATACTGAGGTCAACATAATCAGCTGTATCAAAACCATTTGGTGAGTGGTCAACAATTTTAAAGTGCGTTTTTCATTGTTATTTTTTTTTTTTGGGAAAAAATTTATTAAAATAAAATATATTGTGTGTAAAATTTTAATAATCAGTGAAAATAAAAAAACGGTGGTTTCGTTGTTGTTGTTAGCAATTTTAATGCACCTTGTGAGTTTTTCATGTTTTTTTGATTAAATTCATTACTTTTCAATTATTTTCTTTTAACTTATTTGAAATCAATTTATGCAGCCAAAAGAATTAGAAACTTAATTTCAACAATAGAAAAAAGAAAATTATATTGCTTATATTTTCATCGCTTTATTTTAGAAATGCCACGCCCGCGAAGAAATGAAATTGATCGTCGGTCGCGTAGAACGCAAAATAGATCAAATGAAAGGCAAAATCAATCACAAGAAGAGCGAGAAATTCAAACCCAAAATCAAAGGGAACGTATGGCCAGTTCACGTTCAGGCCATTCCCCTGAAGAACGTATACAACGTAATGAGCAAGATAGATTAAAACAAACACATAAACAAAACACAAGGACAATCGCTGGAATTATGCGGAATTGACTTAGAATATCCATGCTTCTCCCACGGACAATTATACGAGTATGTATCATGTTCACGTGTAGGAAAGACATCAGTTCTGTTTATTTATACCACAACTTAGGGCAAAACAAAAAATGTAGTTTACGAAAGGACTTTGCGTTAGTTTAAGTTTAAAATTAACATTAATTTTATATTGTAAAAAAAGAATAAATACTCATAGAGTGAATTTAAATCGATTGTTCATGTTTCATTTCTAATTTTGATATGCCTAGCGAAGCAGGCAGAGGGTCCGCTAGTGTTATATATAAAAATGGAGACGTTTTTTTGTGTCCGTTAGTCGCCAATTCACGCCTAAACGCATTCACCGATTTCAATCAAACTTTCACAGATCATTGGTATTGGTCCATAGATGGTTTATGTGAAGTTTCAAAGAAATCGGTAAAAGTATGCGTGCGTTGTGTGAGTGAAAAATATTGTACAATATTTGCGTGTTTCCCTTATACGGACATTACGTATACGGAATGAGCAGAGAACGTTAAATATAGAGAAGTCTTAATGACAGGAAAGTGTTCATTTTCGAGGGGTACTCGTCTCGCGAAGACAATTTCACCACAGACACATTTTTCAACAAAAATTAACAGTAAGGGGCTGAATTATGTAAATTTAGCAGCAGTCGATAAGAATTTGTTGGTGATTAGAAGCAAAGAATGCTAGGTAGCTTTTTAATATGACCTATATATTTGAATTTCTCCAAATCATCCAAATTATGTACATATGTATGTTATGTCTGTCTGTCTGGTGGTGTCTTGAAAAACTTTGTTGAATTCCCTTCAACTGAATCAAAATCCTCTATAGAAAACGCTTCATTACCAGGCGCACAGGAAGATGGCATATGCAAATGTAAATTTGTGAATTTATATACATTTGCGCATATGTATATGCTGTGTGTATGTGTGCTCACCAGCCACAGCTCAAGATAAAACGGTAAAACTTCGCAAGAAATCCAGCGCGCACTCATGGCGCAGCGCATATTCATAGGCACAGCATTGTACATATACACATATTTACGTACATATATTGATGCATACATATGTACGAAGCCGCGGGCACTCGACTTGACAAAAATTGAAGATTTATCAAATATTGGCAAATAATTCTACGCGAAATATTCCAATATTGACTATTTTCGAATTGTCGAGAAAATTGGCATATGGGCGGCTCGTTTTATGAATGAAAGTTCTTGCTCTTAGAACTATGAGCTCGAATTTATCAATGAATTTTTTGAAGATGAGTTTTTGTTGCACAGTACAATAGTTGAAACTGTTCGGCGCCGCCGCGACTGTTCAGCGCTATGGCAACTAGAATGATGGCCGCTACGCCTGCGTCTATGACTGCATTTTGTTCTTGTAGTCGCTAGGCATAGAATTTTAGCTTTGAACGACATACGCATTTTGAGGAATAAAGCGAATGCCCTGTGTGTGCGGTTGTATGTACATGCATATGTGTATATTAATAAGCATTGTTTTGCTTGAATTCAATATTTATATTTGCATATGCCATCTTCCTGTGTGCCTGGTAATGAAGCGTTTTGTATACAGAATTTTTGATTTGTTTGAAGGGATATGGGCACCAAGTGTACAGACGCACATACAAATATGTACATGAGTATTCAAAAGAAATTTGTTTTAGCATTTGTGAGGCAGGAATTTGATCATTAGGTTTTTACATGAAATATAAGGCGATGCTCGTGAGGTAGGTCATGTTGCTTCAGTGCACACATATGCGTGCAACATATACATATTTAATAAAGATGCAATTGAATTTAGTTGTCCCATATATGCAAATACGTTTCTTTGAAGTTTTCCTTTATTTATTTTAAAGTTTTATACTATCTAGAAAATGCATACATACAAATGTATGTATATTATTATTCCCTGTAATAAAATGTAAATTGAAAAAGATTTGGTTTGCCAAAGGAACAAATAAATGCATGTTTAAATGTAAATACATATGTCGATATACCAAAACACTTGTATGCTATGAATTAATTTCGACTCAAAAAATTAGTAAAAATTTTCATCAAATTTGTTTAGTTTTAAATTTACTAAAACGCACATACCAAAATGTGAGAGGTCGTTTTATAATGTATTTTTTTAAATTAAATCAAAATATTAAAGTTACTTTGATTTGATTTGGCGCATATAATAAATTCAATCATTTTTTCTTCATCACCTTTGTTTGAAAATACAAATTGAATAAATTTTCGTTTACCAAGGGAACATAAAAATGCACAAGCAAATGCCTTGCAAAATGCCGTCGGCATTCGTCAATTTGATTTCATACAGAAACCAAAAACTGAGCAGAGCCAATGTACTTGTACATAATTCACTGTAATCAGCTCTGTTAAGAACTTCCCCGCTGTCGAGTTAAGCGAGGTGAAATAGTGTTCGCGGTTTCACTTCATTTTTGACAACTCACACTATTCGTAGCTCGTGAGACTTCTCTATTCATCAATGTTCTCTGTAATACAGTCGCATACGTCACTCGACATCAGAACAATGTTATTCATATCTGTGTATATTCTATTCATTTGCGTGTATTCTCATTCGGTATACGTAATGTCCGTATAAGGGAAACACGCAAATATTGTATTTTTCACACTTACACAACGCACGCATACTTTCACCGATTTCTTTAAAACTTCACATAAACCATCTATGGACCAATACCAATGATCTGTGAAAGTTTGATTGATATATAAGACATATAAATTAAAATGTTAAATACATATATATAAATGCGCAAATGTAAAAGTTTAGATGGACTTAAAATATACGAAATTATTCAGCGGTTGAATCCATACATTTTTTGAAATCCATGAATATGGATCGACAGTCGCCACAAATGTTCTTTTAAAAAATAAAACGTGTTAATTTGATGGTAGCTCGAGTATTAAGATCAGGTCTCTATTAGTATAACTTTGATCATGGGTTTGCGTAATTTTTTTGTGGTGAAAGTCTAAAACCAAGAAAAGAAAACGCGAAAGCTGACGAGCAAAATGTATAAAATAAATCCTCCTGTTTGTATATATACTCGAAAAAGTTATGCTAACACTTTTTTCATGCATTTAGGTAGACAATTTTATATGGGCAAACGTACGTTTACGAGATAAATGCCTAAAAGCAGGTATAACTAGAATAGCGCTCTCAGGGATTTCTGTTACAATACTTCTGTAAATTTCATGCTCCAAGTGATCGAGCATTGGTATAGCGCTGAAGACAAATGTTCAGGATATAATATAAAAATGCATATTTACTTGATTTCACATAGTAATATTATCATTGTTAAAAGAGAACAAGTTTGTATTAGGTAATAATTAGTTTCAAAGCCAAAGAATAGTTGCAAGATTAAAAAATACCTGAAACACATTTTCATTTAACAACTAAAATAGCAAATATGAGCAAAATATGTACTTTCTTCAATTTTCTTCTGTTGCCAACTTTCTGAAAAACGTGAATTCACCACGATGCGATACAGAAACAAAAAGACAGTGACAGCGCGCAGAGGGTTTTGAGCAATAATATAAATTTGTATCAAACAACACATTAAATAGTCATTTTAGTATACTTTTGGTGTTTACTTATTCAAGTAAATGCATGTATTAGTTTTTCTTTAAGAAATTTCTCTAAAATTTGCAACTTTTTTTTATGATTTCGAAAGATTACTTTATTTTTGCCAAAGAGCAACCGTGCGTACAGAAAATTGTGTTGTACTTAAAACTTCACCACTATAAACTTGGTCCTTATAAAGGACTTTCACCACAGTTTGTTTACTGGATATACTGAGGTCAACATAATCAGCTGTATCAAAACCATTTGGTGAGTGGTCAACAATTTTAAAGTGCGTTTTTCATTGTTATTTTTTTTTTTTGGGAAAAAATTTATTAAAATAAAATATATTGTGTGTAAAATTTTAATAATCAGTGAAAATAAAAAAACGGTGGTTTCGTTGTTGTTGTTAGCAATTTTAATGCACCTTGTGAGTTTTTCATGTTTTTTTGATTAAATTCATTACTTTTCAATTATTTTCTTTTAACTTATTTGAAATCAATTTATGCAGCCAAAAGAATTAGAAACTTAATTTCAACAATAGAAAAAAGAAAATTATATTGCTTATATTTTCATCGCTTTATTTTAGAAATGCCACGCCCGCGAAGAAATGAAATTGATCGTCGGTCGCGTAGAACGCAAAATAGATCAAATGAAAGGCAAAATCAATCACAAGAAGAGCGAGAAATTCAAACCCAAAATCAAAGGGAACGTATGGCCAGTTCACGTTCAGGCCATTCCCCTGAAGAACGTATACAACGTAATGAGCAAGATAGATTAAAACAAACACATAAACAAAACACAAGGACAATCGCTGGAATTATGCGGAATTGACTTAGAATATCCATGCTTCTCCCACGGACAATTATACGAGTATGTATCATGTTCACGTGTAGGAAAGACATCAGTTCTGTTTATTTATACCACAACTTAGGGCAAAACAAAAAATGTAGTTTACGAAAGGACTTTGCGTTAGTTTAAGTTTAAAATTAACATTAATTTTATATTGTAAAAAAAGAATAAATACTCATAGAGTGAATTTAAATCGATTGTTCATGTTTCATTTCTAATTTTGATATGCCTAGCGAAGCAGGCAGAGGGTCCGCTAGTGTTATATATAAAAATGGAGACGTTTTTTTGTGTCCGTTAGTCGCCAATTCACGCCTAAACGCATTCACCGATTTCAATCAAACTTTCACAGATCATTGGTATTGGTCCATAGATGGTTTATGTGAAGTTTCAAAGAAATCGGTAAAAGTATGCGTGCGTTGTGTGAGTGAAAAATATTGTACAATATTTGCGTGTTTCCCTTATACGGACATTACGTATACGGAATGAGCAGAGAACGTTAAATATAGAGAAGTCTTAATGACAGGAAAGTGTTCATTTTCGAGGGGTACTCGTCTCGCGAAGACAATTTCACCACAGACACATTTTTCAACAAAAATTAACAGTAAGGGGCTGAATTATGTAAATTTAGCAGCAGTCGATAAGAATTTGTTGGTGATTAGAAGCAAAGAATGCTAGGTAGCTTTTTAATATGACCTATATATTTGAATTTCTCCAAATCATCCAAATTATGTACATATGTATGTTATGTCTGTCTGTCTGGTGGTGTCTTGAAAAACTTTGTTGAATTCCCTTCAACTGAATCAAAATCCTCTATAGAAAACGCTTCATTACCAGGCGCACAGGAAGATGGCATATGCAAATGTAAATTTGTGAATTTATATACATTTGCGCATATGTATATGCTGTGTGTATGTGTGCTCACCAGCCACAGCTCAAGATAAAACGGTAAAACTTCGCAAGAAATCCAGCGCGCACTCATGGCGCAGCGCATATTCATAGGCACAGCATTGTACATATACACATATTTACGTACATATATTGATGCATACATATGTACGAAGCCGCGGGCACTCGACTTGACAAAAATTGAAGATTTATCAAATATTGGCAAATAATTCTACGCGAAATATTCCAATATTGACTATTTTCGAATTGTCGAGAAAATTGGCATATGGGCGGCTCGTTTTATGAATGAAAGTTCTTGCTCTTAGAACTATGAGCTCGAATTTATCAATGAATTTTTTGAAGATGAGTTTTTGTTGCACAGTACAATAGTTGAAACTGTTCGGCGCCGCCGCGACTGTTCAGCGCTATGGCAACTAGAATGATGGCCGCTACGCCTGCGTCTATGACTGCATTTTGTTCTTGTAGTCGCTAGGCATAGAATTTTAGCTTTGAACGACATACGCATTTTGAGGAATAAAGCGAATGCCCTGTGTGTGCGGTTGTATGTACATGCATATGTGTATATTAATAAGCATTGTTTTGCTTGAATTCAATATTTATATTTGCATATGCCATCTTCCTGTGTGCCTGGTAATGAAGCGTTTTGTATACAGAATTTTTGATTTGTTTGAAGGGATATGGGCACCAAGTGTACAGACGCACATACAAATATGTACATGAGTATTCAAAAGAAATTTGTTTTAGCATTTGTGAGGCAGGAATTTGATCATTAGGTTTTTACATGAAATATAAGGCGATGCTCGTGAGGTAGGTCATGTTGCTTCAGTGCACACATATGCGTGCAACATATACATATTTAATAAAGATGCAATTGAATTTAGTTGTCCCATATATGCAAATACGTTTCTTTGAAGTTTTCCTTTATTTATTTTAAAGTTTTATACTATCTAGAAAATGCATACATACAAATGTATGTATATTATTATTCCCTGTAATAAAATGTAAATTGAAAAAGATTTGGTTTGCCAAAGGAACAAATAAATGCATGTTTAAATGTAAATACATATGTCGATATACCAAAACACTTGTATGCTATGAATTAATTTCGACTCAAAAAATTAGTAAAAATTTTCATCAAATTTGTTTAGTTTTAAATTTACTAAAACGCACATACCAAAATGTGAGAGGTCGTTTTATAATGTATTTTTTTAAATTAAATCAAAATATTAAAGTTACTTTGATTTGATTTGGCGCATATAATAAATTCAATCATTTTTTCTTCATCACCTTTGTTTGAAAATACAAATTGAATAAATTTTCGTTTACCAAGGGAACATAAAAATGCACAAGCAAATGCCTTGCAAAATGCCGTCGGCATTCGTCAATTTGATTTCATACAGAAACCAAAAACTGAGCAGAGCCAATGTACTTGTACATAATTCACTGTAATCAGCTCTGTTAAGAACTTCCCCGCTGTCGAGTTAAGCGAGGTGAAATAGTGTTCGCGGTTTCACTTCATTTTTGACAACTCACACTATTCGTAGCTCGTGAGACTTCTCTATTCATCAATGTTCTCTGTAATACAGTCGCATACGTCACTCGACATCAGAACAATGTTATTCATATCTGTGTATATTCTATTCATTTGCGTGTATTCTCATTCGGTATACGTAATGTCCGTATAAGGGAAACACGCAAATATTGTATTTTTCACACTTACACAACGCACGCATACTTTCACCGATTTCTTTAAAACTTCACATAAACCATCTATGGACCAATACCAATGATCTGTGAAAGTTTGATTGATATATAAGACATATAAATTAAAATGTTAAATACATATATATAAATGCGCAAATGTAAAAGTTTAGATGGACTTAAAATATACGAAATTATTCAGCGGTTGAATCCATACATTTTTTGAAATCCATGAATATGGATCGACAGTCGCCACAAATGTTCTTTTAAAAAATAAAACGTGTTAATTTGATGGTAGCTCGAGTATTAAGATCAGGTCTCTATTAGTATAACTTTGATCATGGGTTTGCGTAATTTTTTTGTGGTGAAAGTCTAAAACCAAGAAAAGAAAACGCGAAAGCTGACGAGCAAAATGTATAAAATAAATCCTCCTGTTTGTATATATACTCGAAAAAGTTATGCTAACACTTTTTTCATGCATTTAGGTAGACAATTTTATATGGGCAAACGTACGTTTACGAGATAAATGCCTAAAAGCAGGTATAACTAGAATAGCGCTCTCAGGGATTTCTGTTACAATACTTCTGTAAATTTCATGCTCCAAGTGATCGAGCATTGGTATAGCGCTGAAGACAAATGTTCAGGATATAATATAAAAATGCATATTTACTTGATTTCACATAGTAATATTATCATTGTTAAAAGAGAACAAGTTTGTATTAGGTAATAATTAGTTTCAAAGCCAAAGAATAGTTGCAAGATTAAAAAATACCTGAAACACATTTTCATTTAACAACTAAAATAGCAAATATGAGCAAAATATGTACTTTCTTCAATTTTCTTCTGTTGCCAACTTTCTGAAAAACGTGAATTCACCACGATGCGATACAGAAACAAAAAGACAGTGACAGCGCGCAGAGGGTTTTGAGCAATAATATAAATTTGTATCAAACAACACATTAAATAGTCATTTTAGTATACTTTTGGTGTTTACTTATTCAAGTAAATGCATGTATTAGTTTTTCTTTAAGAAATTTCTCTAAAATTTGCAACTTTTTTTTATGATTTCGAAAGATTACTTTATTTTTGCCAAAGAGCAACCGTGCGTACAGAAAATTGTGTTGTACTTAAAACTTCACCACTATAAACTTGGTCCTTATAAAGGACTTTCACCACAGTTTGTTTACTGGATATACTGAGGTCAACATAATCAGCTGTATCAAAACCATTTGGTGAGTGGTCAACAATTTTAAAGTGCGTTTTTCATTGTTATTTTTTTTTTTTGGGAAAAAATTTATTAAAATAAAATATATTGTGTGTAAAATTTTAATAATCAGTGAAAATAAAAAAACGGTGGTTTCGTTGTTGTTGTTAGCAATTTTAATGCACCTTGTGAGTTTTTCATGTTTTTTTGATTAAATTCATTACTTTTCAATTATTTTCTTTTAACTTATTTGAAATCAATTTATGCAGCCAAAAGAATTAGAAACTTAATTTCAACAATAGAAAAAAGAAAATTATATTGCTTATATTTTCATCGCTTTATTTTAGAAATGCCACGCCCGCGAAGAAATGAAATTGATCGTCGGTCGCGTAGAACGCAAAATAGATCAAATGAAAGGCAAAATCAATCACAAGAAGAGCGAGAAATTCAAACCCAAAATCAAAGGGAACGTATGGCCAGTTCACGTTCAGGCCATTCCCCTGAAGAACGTATACAACGTAATGAGCAAGATAGATTAAAACAAACACATAAACAAAACACAAGGACAATCGCTGGAATTATGCGGAATTGACTTAGAATATCCATGCTTCTCCCACGGACAATTATACGAGTATGTATCATGTTCACGTGTAGGAAAGACATCAGTTCTGTTTATTTATACCACAACTTAGGGCAAAACAAAAAATGTAGTTTACGAAAGGACTTTGCGTTAGTTTAAGTTTAAAATTAACATTAATTTTATATTGTAAAAAAAGAATAAATACTCATAGAGTGAATTTAAATCGATTGTTCATGTTTCATTTCTAATTTTGATATGCCTAGCGAAGCAGGCAGAGGGTCCGCTAGTGTTATATATAAAAATGGAGACGTTTTTTTGTGTTCGTTAGTCGCCAATTCACGCCTAAACGCATTCACCGATTTCAATCAAACTTTCACAGATCATTGGTATTGGTCCATAGATGGTTTATGTGAAGTTTCAAAGAAATCGGTAAAAGTATGCGTGCGTTGTGTGAGTGAAAAATATTGTACAATATTTGCGTGTTTCCCTTATACGGACATTACGTATACGGAATGAGCAGAGAACGTTAAATATAGAGAAGTCTCAATGACAGGAACGTATGGAATTTCGAGGGGTACTCCAGAGAACGTTAAATATAGAGAATTCTCACGAGCTACGAATATTGTGAATTGTCAAAAATGAAGTCTAACCGCCGCCGGGGTGTGGTGAAACTTTTAACAGAGCTGTTTACAGCAATTTCTCCTTTAGCATATTGGCCCTGCACAGTTTTTGGCTTCTGTAGGAAATCAAATTGACGAATAGCCGACGGCATTTTGCAAAGTATTTGCTTGTGCATTTTTATGTTCCCTTGATAAACGAAAATTTATTCAACTTGTATTTTCAAACAAAGGTGATGAAGAAAAAAACTGATTATATGCGCCAACATTTCAAATCAAAGTAACTTTAATATTTTGATTTAATTTAAAAAAATACATTATAAAACGACCTCTCACATTTTGGTTTGTGCGTTTTAGTAAATTTAAAACTAAACAAATTTGATGAAAATTTTTACTAATTTTTTGAGTCGAAATTAATTCATAGCATACAAGTGTTTTGGTATATCGACATATGTATTTACATTTGAATATGCATTTATTTGTTCCTTTGGCAAACCAAATTTTTTTTAATTTACATTTTATTACAGGGAATAATAATATACATACATTTGTATGTATGCATTTTCTAGATAGTATAAAACTTTAAAATAAATAAAGGAAAGCTTCAAAGAAACGTATTTGCATATATGGGACAACTAAATTCAATTGCATCTTTAATAAATATAGTGTTGCACGCATATGTATGCACTGAAGCAACATGACCTACCTCACGAGCATCGTCTTATCATATTTCATGCAATAATTAGGGAGTAAATATTTGAATGATCGAATTCCTGCAAATGCTAAAACAACTTCTTCCGCATATGCATCGACGTATGTGCATCTGCGTATATGCACACTTGATGCCCTAACTATATATATATGTACGTTCAATTGATCAAATCAAAAAATTCTGTATACAAAACGCTTCATTACCAGGCACACAGGAAGATGGCATATGCAAATATAAATATGTGAATTGAATTCAAGCAAATCAATGCTTACTAATATACACATATGCATGTACATACAACCACACACACAGGGCACTCACTTTATTCCTCAAAATGCGTATGTCGTTCAAAGCTAAAATTCTATGCCTAGCGACTACAAGAACAAAATGCAGTCTTAGGCGCAGGCGTAGCGGCCATCATTCTAGTTGACATAGCGCTGAACAGTCGCGGCGCCGAACAATTCCAACTATTGTACTGTGCAACAAAAACTCATCATCAAAAAATTCATTGATAAATTCGAGCTCATAGTTCTAAGAGCAAGTACTTTCATTCATAAAACGAGCCGCCCATATGCCAATTTTCTCGACAATTCGAAAATAGTCAATATTGGAATATTTCGCTTAGAATTATTTGCCAATATTTGATAAATCTTCAATTTTTGTCAAGTCGAGTGCTCGCGGCTTCGTACATATGTATGCACCAATATATGTACGCAAATATGTGTATATGTACAATGCTGTGCCTATGAATGTGCGCTGCGCCTTTGAATGCGCGCTGGATTTCTTGAGAAGCTTTACCGTTTTATCTTGAGCTGTGATTGGTGAGCATACATACACACAGCATATACATATGCGCAAATGTATATAAATTCACAAATTTACATTTGCATATGCCATCTTCCTGTGCGCCTGGTAATGAAGCGTTTTCTATAGAGGATTTTGATTCAGTTGAAGGGAATTCAACAAAGTTTTTCAAGACACCACCAGACAGACAGACATAACATACATATGTACATAATTTGGATGATTTGGAGAAATTCAAATATATAGGTCATATTAAAAAGCTACCTAGCATTCTTTGCTTCTAATCACCAACAAATTCTTATCGACTGCTGCTAAGTTTACATAATTCAGCCCCTTACGGGGCAGAAATATAGTCAACTGGTCAAATGAAACAGCAGTTGAGTAAAATTTGTTTGTATGAAGGAAGAAAGAATGTTAACGCTGTACGGTAGCTATAGGCACTTTATCATAGAAAACAAAGACATATACTAAGTTCAATAGTGACTTAAAAAGAGAAACTATCCAAAAATATATACCTATATTATGTCTGTCTAAGGCATCTTCTGTAAAACTTTGTGGAATTCCCTGTTCCTGAAAGAACATTTATTTTTTTTTGATAATGATCCATGCCATTCCATAGTAGTCAAGTTAAAGAGCCACGACGGCCAAATATAGGTAATGTGCTTTCTTCCAAACTGTAAGGATCTAATCAGCCCACGGTTCAAAACGAGATAAGGTTTACCAAATTGAACTACAAAAAGTTCCTTTTAAGTCACATTGTTGCTCGTGAAGAATATATCGATGAGTCACTGCAAAATATCGACCTGAAAAACGCAATACGCTTTTTAGCAATGGGATGCTCTTATTGCAACTTCAATTCAGCCATCGTTTCAAAAATGTCATTCCTCTTCCGGAGTTACGATTACAGATAGCTGATGATCCATTTAATATTCAATTCCTTGCAACTTTGCTTCAGGAAGTCTGCCAATCTGAAATCCATCAATAGATTCTTGAACCTCATTCGGAATCCACGGCTTTAAATGAAGAATACTGTAAAGAAACCGACGAAACAGTCGGTGAAGGAACTAACGCCGAGATGCAAAATTCGAATAAAATTATATCGGAGGAGGAAATATCAATATATTGCTTAAATATCAAACAATGCTTGTTTAAAAGATGTTAAGACGCTGCAGAGGCCCAGAAACAGGGTATTACTGAACAAGCGAGTGTGTACAAACAAACTAAAATCGAAAATTTATTAAATATCAAATGAAACTTATGGCTTTAAAGTGCATTTATATAATATTATATAATAAAAGCAAATAAACTTGGATTGCTATCAGTAAAAGACTTTTTTAATTTGTATGAAGAAAAGCCCAGCACATACGATAACATCGGAAATTGCGCCAGGCCAGATTTCATTACGTATAAGAATCGAGTTTCTAGTGTATGTAATATATGTATATATGTATATTGAATATAATAGAATATAACTATTTACTCTCGTTTTGTGAAACAGTTAAAGTTTTAGTGCAACTATTTTGTCCAGATTCGGGAAAAGAAAACAATGTAACATGAAGTTAGTTTCACAATTTTTAGAAGATATAAATATTTTTCACTTAATAAAAATATGAGCAATTAATCACTAAGCCGTTAGATATGCTTATATGCTATTTTTTAACTTTAACAAATAGTAATAACAATGTGTTTCTAATAAATAAGAGATCGTTAGTATGTGTATATAAATAAAACAGAAGGTATTTTCAACTCTATTCCTTAAAATTTTTTAAACTGGGAAGTGTAAAAGGGAGATGGAGTTTCTCATAAAAAATATACTAAAAATACGGGAAGCCTTTTGTTTTCCATGTGCTCGCCTCTCAAATCACTGGGCATTCTAATTATTGTACATATTTATATATGGAGTATTAATTGGTCTCAGTATTTACACCTACGACAGCCACCGAAGCTGAATGGGTTGGTGCGTGACTAACAACATCGCACTGTCCAGTCACTGCCTGTCCGACAGAAACTTATTTGAGATAAAGAATGCTGCTAATATCAAAATAAAAAATTTGCCTCGCATTCCCATTGGCTGCCGACCAAATTTCAGCAATTTAATTGCAACAACTCGTAATACAAAGTACGATACCTCCAGAATTTCCCGAAAAGGTTTTTGTAATAGCGGTCGCGAGTGTACTTATTCTATAGTTCCCGCCATTTATGGAATATATAAAGACGCACATCACATATAAGAAGAGAAGATCGGCAAAAATACCCAAAAAGGGTGTAAGCGTCCATTATATGCATATACATATTCTGTCAAAAATACCGGGAATTGTTCAATGAAAAGCAAAATAATTGTTTAATCATCAACATTTTTTTTCTCGCCTTGAAAATAGGATACATTCGCAAAAGACAATACACATACGCCAACAATTAGTCCAGTTTTTAAATCACATTTTAAACGCGTTTGAAGAGATCTTCTTCAGCTCCTTCAGCGAATTCTCCTTAGCGGCCTCTATAGACTCAAAGCGGCGTCCGGAGAGAGGCAATTTAAGTTTTGGGAAAAGTAAAAAGGCACAGGGGGCTAAATCCGGTGAATACAGTGGTTGTTCGTCGATATTTTTCGAGCGCCGTTCAGCCGCCTGTTGACTAGTTTGCATGTCACTTGCTCAAGCATGTCTTCAGCCAAGAAGATTGATTCGTAAGACACGCTAAGGTCACGAGCTACCTCCCTCAAACTTAAATGATGGTTTTCCAGCACCATTGACTTTGTCGATGTTTTCATCCGTTGAAGACGTTCATTGATTTGGCAAACGAAATCCTGTTCACAACACAAAATTTAAAACAAATTCTTTGTTCGATATTTTTATCCATAGTGAAAGTCGGAGAGAACACCTGCCGTTGACTGATACAATTAAATGCCAAAATCAAGCTAATTGGTAGATCACATTATAGAGGATAGTTGTACCAACATTCCAGCAAAAAAAAATTAGACATATGTGTAACGCATTATAAAAGAACAATTCCCGTTAGTTTTTGGAGAGAATGTATATATGTTTTATATATATAATAAAATATTCCAGTTTTTCTGTAACAAATAGAAAACAGTCCTCCCTTACAAATATTTAAAGACTGCTATTCAACATAAAGTTTCTTCTTCGTTGTAAGGGAATATCTTATTTAGGGCAGTTCATTCACCCATTCTTTAGAAAGAACATACGGAATACGGGGCTGTCGTAAGACCTCACAGCTAATACTTTTTACTTGAATTTAAATATAATCATTGATGATAGTCATATCTAGTAAATAAAAATAAACACTGACTCACCAAGAGCGTTACTCTGTTACTAAAGCGATTCCATACAAGGTTATAGCATGAATGTCAAAACCTCACACAGAATCTAAAGAAACAAACGAAAAAGAAAACATAACCAGATCTCTTTAACACTGAAGCCATCAAATCGCAAGAAAAGGAAAGCAAATCAGCTATTATCTGATTACTGATATAAATTTCGCCTTGTATGCAATGCGGAGCGAATTTGAAAATATGATACTTTAATTCACAAAATTCGCACATTTTAATTTATAATTTAGGTTAGACTTGGTTGATCCTCTAGGTCGCACATAGACCAGAAATTCATCCATAGTGCTACCAAGTGTTAGTATGGAGAGTATATATATTTTCTTTAATTCTGTTTGGATAATTTAATTAGGCTGCTAATTTTTTGACCTGCCTCATTTTCTAATGCTAAAAATGATGCAGAACCTATGCAGTTTATTCTGTCAAAATAGTGCTGGGTAGTGGCAGAGTAGGTATTCCAGAGTTCCTCTCGCATTTACTTCGTTACATAATGTGCTAGCTACTGGCAGATTTGCGTCTGCTTTGGCTAGAATACCCACCTTCTCGTTTCCTTCAATTCCCTTATGTCCTGGAACCCAGTAGATGTTGGCTTGTTTCTCAGTTCCTAGCTCATGCATCCTGTTCCGACATTGTCATACGCATTGTGAGTTTGTCATTACAGCTGCTATTGCCTTGATGGCTGCTTGGCTGTTAATGTAAAAGTGTATTTGAGAATTCCGAGGAGTGTTCTCTATAGCTAAGTCTACTGCTTTCGTTATCGCGTAGATCTCAGATTGGAACACACTACAGTGGTCCGGTAATTTGCATATCCTCTTGAGCAGAATACCGCGGCTCCAACACCCTCTTATGTTTTGGAACCGTCTGTATATATGTTAAAAGGGTGGTGCGTTGAAAGTTGTCACTTCCGCCATCCGTCCTTTGCTAATACTACCTTAGGTTCTCTGTTGAAATTAGCTTGAGAAATCCCGCATTTAAACCTCTGACTATTTGTCTGTGGCCATTAGGCCTTTGAGCTAGTTGTACTGTTGTCAACAGCCTAAATGCAAACTTCTTTACAGAAATTTTTGCTACTAAGTCAAGGTCAAGTATCTTGTCAAGTGCTGCTGTAGGAGTGCTGCGCATTGCACAGCTCAGCAACTCTTTGTACTTTGCCCAATTTGTTAGCGTACGTCTTCGTATTTAAACTTGGTCACCATACTAAAATAAGATAGATAATTATTGGTCTTACTACCGCCGAGTAAATCCAATGTGAAAGTCGTGGAGATAAGCCCATGTCCCCAAGTCCGTCTTCAAGTCCGTCTTCTCAGGACTTATTTTTAGTCCCGCTTCAACTGCCCACTTACTGATTTCCCTAAGTGCGCCTGCAAGAACTTGACTCATGGTGTTTAGACATCTTCCTGAGATGATGATGGCCAGGTCATCTGCATACGCAGTTAACTTTCGTCCTCCATTTCTCATTTTAAATAAGATCCTGTTTACTACCAGATTTCTCTTTAGAAGGGAAAGTACACCTCTTTGTAGTGTGCCTCTATTAGCTTTTCGATACATGACCAAAGAGCCCCATTCTATTACCACTGTGCCTCCTTCGAAACATTGTTAAAAGATCGAGATATGTCAAGAAATATTCGTGTATTCACTGTAACTCGTTTCCCTTTCTATCTGCAATACAGCTTTATGTAGAGTCTCTTGAGAGTCTCCAATTTTTTGGAACATAGTTGAATTTCAAATAGTATTTAAGCATGGCTTCAAACCAAGGTATCAGTGATGCAAGAGCGCTAGAGATATGCCATCCGGGCATGGTGACTTAAAAAGGTCAAACGATTTTAGGGCCCATTAAAATCTAGATGTCGTAATGAGGTCCTCTCAAACTTCGTTGTTCCCGTCTGCTTCCGCGGGAAATGTGGCGTCTGTGATCACCGTACATCCAAGAAAGTGGGTTTCAGTGAGAGCCTCAATAGTTTACTTTCCGTCCTTCGTCCACTTGCCTATATCTTTCGGGATCAATGTTGGAATAATAGGGGATTTGGTGAACATTTTTTGAAGTCTTGATGAATCCGAAATTCTGTCCAAGTTGCCGCGGAAGTCTCGCCAAGAGCTACCAAAAGTGCGGCGGAGCTAAACGCTTTTGGAACGAACCGTGGACGAGTTGCTCCAACAGCAGTAAACAGTCAATTCTACAGGCTTATCATTAGGACTAAGTATGGAAAGTGAAAAAGAAAAAAGCAAATTTAGAAAAAAGACGACACAAAGAAAAAATGGAAATGGAGCAAAAGAAGCTGGACCTCAAACACAAAGCATAGGTTTAGAATTAAGACCTACAGCTAATGAAAATGAACCTGAATATCTGAATATGTGATGAGTAGTAGTTTTAAGTTAAATATTTTATGAAGATCTTACAAATATTGTGTAAAGCGCAGTCTATGTTTATGATTGATGTTACCTTAGCAGAATCGTATCGCATTTTTCGATCACTCAAGAGCCATCTAAAGCGGCATTTCAAAACTCAAATCGTACATTCACCAACGTTTCTAGCTTTCGCGTGCTTCTTGTGGAAGATTCTCTAGTTCCAGATTCTGCTTGTCGGAAGGGTGTCAGTAAATAAGGACTGAATGGATATCCAGAACCAACTGCAAATGAGAGATGGGTTGATGCGTGATTACCATTCAGAATTCACAGAGAGAACGTTGGTTCAAATCTCGGTGAAACACCAAAATTAAGAAAAACATTTTTCTAATAGCGGTCGCCCCTCGGCAGGCAATGACAAACCTCCGAGTGAATTTCTGCCATGAAAAAGCTCCTCATAAAAATATCTGCCGTTCGGAATCGGCTTGAAACTGTAGGTCCCTCTATTTGTAGAACAGCATCAATACGCACACCACAAATAGGAGAAGCAGCTCGGCCAAACACCCAAAAAGGGTATACGCGCCCATTATTCATACATACTTTGATTTTGTGTACACATAACAAATATTAGTGTACATAAATAAATAGAGTGGTGATTTCCGAGTTGATGCATGCTCTCCAAATATGATTTTAACGAGCTATTATTCCACCCGAACAAAGCGTGCAAATTGTTTGTCAGTGGGAAAGTAGTTATTTCTTAAAAACCCACAATCATCGCATTTATGCTGAAAACCCCTTTTCTATTTAGATAAAGACGTTTGTTTGCAGTACGGGTATGGAACCCAATATGCATTCCATCAACGCAACTTTGTTCCTTTCTTCTTTCTGCATTCAAGAAGGTGCTTTGGAGTCTCCTGGGATTGGTTGCAGAAACGACAATAGTCAGCGGACTATATCCCGGTCTTGATGACAGCACAGCCTGCAATGGCCTGGAAGAATGCCCGTCAGTATTCTCAGTTTATCTTTGGGGAGAGTTATGAGTTTTTTAAACCTCTTTTGATTGCAGCCCTCCAGTAAAGACTTCGCTTGGCGTTTTGTGCCAGCTTAGCTCTTCACTTCTAAGCTTCTCCTTGATGGTGTGTTGTCCCGTAGCAAGGAAGGGCTATGGTCCTATTAAGGACGAGGCCAGAGCCCTTCTTGCTAATGCGTCCAGTACTTCGTTCCCAGTTACATTCCGGGGCCTTGGGACGCAAATCAACCAGATGCGGACACTCAAGGACCAGTGAGTTTTTATTCTCACAGGATGACAAAGCCTTGAGTGCCGCCTGACTGTCGCACATACTGGCAATTCCCTGACTTCGGAAGCTCCTGTGTAAGTGAATCTCTGCACATAGACAGATGCCACACACCTCCGCAGAATATACATACACATGCCCCAAAAAGTCTGCGTTCACCCTACAGTAACTTTTTAGTGAATGAAACACACAACCTGATTTTATAATTTTTATAAATTTGTGTATATTTATATGTTTATTATATGTTTAAGTTTCAAAAACAAAAATAAATTTCAAGATTCCTCACATAAGCTCTTAGATAACGCTGAATAATGGCTGTAACAAGTAAATAAAGCGACCATAAAGTCTGCGTTCAGTCTTAAAGTCTAATACAATACAATCATATGCTATATGCAAAAATTAAATTTAATATTCAGTTGGATATCTACGTTGCTTCAGGACTTCACTCAGCCTATTTGGCATTGAGCTTACTAGTTTCTCTGTTTCTTCTGCTGTTATCTTCCTCCATTCTGCCTGCATGATGCTCCGCAAAACCTCTTTACTAGTAATCACTTGCTGACGAATTCTTTTATCCAATAGATCCCACAGATGCTCGATGGGGTTAAGATCTGGGGACTGTGGCGTTGTTTTAAGCTGTTATGGGGCGTTGTACAAGAGCCAAAGCTTAACGATCTCGGCTGTGTGCTTCGGGTCGTTATCTTGTTGAAACCAAAATGTTCTTGATAAGCCGAAATTTTCTGCACTTTGCTTTAAATTCCGTTTTAGTATGTTCAAGTATCCCCATTTATCCATCGTCTTATCAATAAATTCTAACTGGCCCACCCCATTCAGCGCCATGCAGCCCCAAACCATAACCCCGCCACCTCCGTGCTTAATCGTGCCAACAAGATTTTGCTTTTCAAGAGCAGTTCCAGGTTTTCGCCAAACAATTTGACGGCCTTTTATTCCGAATATACAAAATTTACTTTCGTCTGAAAATATTACTTTTTTTCCAGAACTCAAGAGGCTTATTTATGTACTCATTACCAAACTGAATGCGTTTACGTCTGTTCACAAGAGACATGAAAGGCTTTCTTCGGGCGACTCTACCATGGTATCCAGCTTGACGTAGAACTTTTCTGGCAGTTTCAGCGCAAATACTTTTTTTAAATGTTTGATTTATGTTTTCAACTAATTTTGAGGATGTAATCCGGGGGTTAACCTTTGCCAAGTTGATTATAGAACGCTCTTCCCGGGTTGATAATTTTTTCGGACGCCCTGACCTGGGCGTAGATGTAAAAATTCCAGTTTACGGAAAATTTATTACAACTCGCTGAATAGAGGAATACGTTCTCCCAATAGATTTTCCAATATTTCGGAAACTTTTTCCGTCTTTCCACATTTTTATAATTATTTACCTCTCAGAAACGCTTATTTCTTTTCCCTTTCCTTCCATGTTCTTTAATTATCCCCAGTTATAAATAAAATGTTCAACTAAGCTTTGTTAACATTCAGTCGAAGTAGTGCGCAATCAGAAATTAATATAAACAAGGAAAAATATCTTAAAATTAACGGTATCATTAAAATAAACAGGCTGAAAGCAGACTTTTTGTTGCCACATTTACATGCTGCTGAAATTATTTTCCCGTTATCTAAAAAGTGAAGTGAGGAAACTCGTTTTTTTTTGCCCTTAAAAGCTGGGAATGTAGTGAATAAACAAATTGTAAAGATTTCAATTTAGTCATAATATTCTATTTTGTTTTTAATAAATTTAAGAAGGCTATTCGGGTGAACACAGACTTTGTGGGACATGTGTATGTATGTATATTGTACGGCCGCCGCAGCCGTAGGCAGGCAATGGCAACCCTTCGAGTGTATTTTTGCCATGAAAAAGCTTCTCATAAAGAAATATCTGCCGTTCGGAGTTGGCTTAAAACTCTAGGTCCCTCCATTTGTGGAACAACATCAAGACGCACACCAATAGAAGGAGCACGATGTAACACCGAAAAAGAGTGTAAGCGCCAATATATATATATATATACCTATGTGGGAACACCACAACTAGATTAAGTTTATTACATTCTTAATAATTATCCTTTAATTTGTTCATATACTCTTAATCATTCTTAATACTTTGAAATGCAACCATGTGTAATTTTTCATTTGTTTTTATCTTCTCATTTTTTTGCACTGTTGAGCTAATAAACGAAATAATTTTCGGTCTCGTTCTTTTTGGATCGAGCCGTATAAGTGAACACATCGCATTCGCTATTCACAAATACCCACAATTTGGTGACCCCGAACAGTAAATTTTGCACATTTTATATTTAATTAAATGTTTTTAGACGATACACTAGCACCGCCAACTGGATCTTCACGAGAAGAATCAATTCCGCCTACTTCATGCATTCCACGCATCCCGCTCCCAATATTATCGGAAGATAATATTGAAGCATACTATACTTATATTCACTTGACTTCTGGTTCGAAGCGTCAGGCATCATTGCAGATTATGCAAAATTCAACATAGTCGCTGCTAGCATACCACAGCTTAAACTAATGGAACTACGCCCTATTATCGATGCGGCACCAAGTACTGGAACATATCAGTTCATACGCACAAAGTTGACAGAGTATCTCACTGAAAGTCAGCAACGCCGGTTGCAGTGCGTACTTCGCGAAATGCCATTAGGCGATCGCCGTCCTAGCGACCTTTTCAATGAGATGAAGTGTGCAGCCGGCTCCGCTTTGACTGAGAGCATTATGCACGATTTGTGGGTCAACCGCTTGCCTGCATATGCGCAAACAGCTATTATAGCAACCAATGTACCGATATCCGAAAAATTAAAGATTGCCGACTCCATTGTTGAGTCTATTCAACTACGAGAAGGACGCGTTAACGAAGCGTGTGGCGTACAAAACAATTCAGATTCAGATTTCAGGACCGAAATAGCTACACTTACACAGCGCCTCGATAAAGCGTTAGATAACGGCAAATTCCATTACCGTTCGCGTTCTAAAACACCAGTACGCCATCGAAAGTCAGACAACGGTTCTGATGATATGTGTTGGTATCACAGAAAATTCGGTCAATACGCTAAAAGATGTCGGCTACCATTCAAGTTCACTCGCTCACCACCACCCAACGTTTCACAATAGGGTTGCTCCGCCATTGGCTTTTCAGTGATTGACAAACGGTCTGAAATGCCCTCGAACTTTGGTCTACGTATATTTGATACGTCCACAAAAATAAATTTTTTTATCGACTCAGGTGCAGAAGTGTCTACGATACCAAATTGTTCGAAATTGGTTAGAGCAACACCATCGGATATGAAACTGTTTGCTGCGAACGGTACACCAATTCAAGTTTTTGGTGAAATAATTCTAAGCCTTAACCTAACCGGCGAAGGGAATTTGTGTGCAGTTTTGTGATTTCTTACGTAACTCAAGCAATTATCAGTGCCGACTTCTTATCTTATTACGACCTACTACCCGGTTGTTGTTGTTGTTGTTTTAAGCATAGGTAGCCCTGTCAGTGTAGGCATATCATCGGTCATCTTCGTCTAGCTCATCTAGAGGTAGGCCCAGGAAATATGCTGTTTCGACAGGTTGGGTCCAGAGGGAGAGGGGGGTTAGATGAGTTGGTTTGATGGGGCATGTGAAGAGGTGGTTAGTGTCGTGCGGGGTACCTTCACATGCCGGACATGTGTTTGGTATGTCGGGGTCGATTCTGGATATGTAGGAGTTTAACCTGCCACAGTATCCAGAACGTAGTTGTGCCAATGTTACACGAGTCTCACGGGGAAGCTGGAGCTCTTCGTCTGGAGTTCATGAAGGTGGTAACGGTGTCCCGGGGGATGTCGTTTATTGACTGTCTAAATACTGTCCGGTCCAGTAGGTTGCGGTCAGTTTTATCCTGGATTTCGTCAGCATAGTCTAAGAGGTGTCTCGTGACGTGCCTGGGAGGCGGCTCAGGCTCAAGCAGGTGTCTGCAGGGGTGAAACCTGCGGTAACATCCAAGCAGGAACTGCTTGCTGAGCAGTTTGTTGTGCTCCACTACTGGGAGCATTTGTGCCTCGTTATGTAGGCGTTGAATGGGAGGAGGCACCCGGTCGCTGTCCGAATGGCGGTATTTTGATAAGTCTGTAGCTTTGTCCACTGCGAATCACTAGTTCCAGGCGACCAGACAGGCGCACCATAGGTTAGAACCGGCCGACCAATTGCCTTAAATGTCGAAAGCAACAGTTCTTTGTCTTGGCCCCAAGTGCTGCCGGCCAGCGATTTGAGGACCTTGTTGCGATTTTGGACTTTAGTGGCAATTGCGGTTGTGTGCGTAGAGAAGGAAAGCAAGCTGTCAAAGGTCATCGACTTTTACCGTAAGGGACAGCTTGACCTCCTTTGTCCAGGTGGTAAAGAGGGTCGCCGTGGACTTGGTTGGGGGAAGTTGGAGATTCCTCGGAGTGAAAATGCGAGAAAGGTCGGTGAGGTAGTTGTTCACTTTGGAACACAGGTCATCGATGTCATTGCCCGACGCCATTATCGTGCAGTTGGGGGAGCTTCGAGATGTAGAATTGGAACAGCAAGAGAGAAAGGACACCACCCTGCGGTACACCTTGCTTAATCTTTTTCTGCTTTGATATTTCATCTCGAAAAACCACTCACGAGTGCCGACCGCTCAGGTAGTTTGCGGACCACCTCTTCAGCCCTGGTGGGAGTGTCGACTGATAAATATCATCTAGAAGCGTGGAATGGCTGACTGTATCGAAAGCCTTCTTCAGGTCCAACGCTACTAGGACAGTCCTCTCGCAGGGGCGGTTTTGGTTAAGCCCGCGGTTTATCTGGTGTTTCGTGAAGAGTGGAAGTAGGAGGGCTTCAAGTGTCTTCACTACTGGGGAAAGGAGAGTTATCGGCCGATAAGACTCCCTTGGTTGGCGGGCTTCCCAGGTTTCAGTAGTGGGACCACTCTCCCTGCTTTCCACTTGTCAGGGATGATGAGAGTGGCCAGGGACAGATTGAAGACTCTTGTGAGGAATCCTACTCCCAAGGGTCCCAGATGCTTCAGTATCAGCGCGTTGAATCCGTCAGGGCCAATGGCTTTCGATGATTTAGATTTGTTGATGGCCCCGAACCTCATCACCGGAGAAAGTAAGTGGCGCACTGTCGTTCGTCAGTTTGTGCAGCCTTCTGGTAGCACGACGTTTGGTTCTGTCGCCCGGAGGATGCAGTATGAAAAGCCGGCTAAAATAGCTCGCGCATCTCTTCGGGCCGACGAAGTGCAACCGTTGAAGGTGATAGCCACCTTTTCGTTGTGCTTCGTAGGGTTCGACAGGGACCTAACGGTGGACCAGAGCTTACCCCAGAGGTGAGGTTACAGGTCTTCAGGTGTTCAACCCATTTGGTACGCTTATGTATATTTACCAGTTGCCGGATCTCCAAATTGAGATCCCTTATGCGGGGATCCCCGGGATCGGCCTGGCGTAGGTGGTCACGATCGTTTGCTAAACTGGCTGCTTCGGCTGTGAAATGAGGACGAATGTCCTTATACCTTCCAGCTGGAATGAAGCGAGCCGCAGCAGCTGTGAGCACCTTGCGGAATGCGCGTTCGCCTACGCGCACATCAGTGGTGGTGGGAAGAGCGGCGAAGGTGTCCTCGGTGAATTCCGTGAAGCCGGCCCAATTAGCTTTTTTAAAGTTGAAATAGGACCGGTGATTCGCGGAAACAAAGTCGGCAGGTCTCTCAATCGAGACGATAATGGGCAAGAGGTCTGATGCAAGCGATAGCATAGGTCGTCACGTTATGCTATTTATCAGACCCGCGCTAGCTATTGTTAGGTCAGGCGAGCTGCTGCAATTGCCCACTACCCTGGTGGGGGCGTCGTCGTTCACAGTGCTGAATGTCGAATCGTCTATCTTCTCTCCCATTTGCTGTATCCTACGATCATTTGGCAGGCTTGAATGCCAAAGATCGTGATGCGCATCAAAGTCACCTACAACCAATCGGTTTTCTCCTCTGATGAGCGCACCTATATCAGGGTGATATCCTGCCGGGCAGCAGGTGACAGGGGGTATATATATGTTAAATATTTCGAGCTCGGAATCGCCTGACCGGACGGCTATGCCGTCCTTGCGGTCGATTCCTTCATCGATGCGACGATTCTGCACTGTGTGGTGGACTATAAACGCTAGGCCACCACCATTGTCTCGCTCGCGATCGTGTCTGTGCACGTTATAGCCATCCCTGGTGATCAGAAATGGCCTAGCGTGCAGCTTTGTTTCTTGGGCCACAGCTATTTTAATACTGTGCCGGCTCATAAAGTCAACTATCTCGTCGACCTTACTCGTAAGTCCGTTGCAGTTAAATTGGAGAAGCTTGAAGCTTCTCGGTGAAGTCTGTGTAATTCGGGGGGTGAGGGACGCGTGGGGTTGTCTACGTTGGACCTGCTGCGCAATCCACTGTGGTTGTTGCGGCCTGATGGTGGTGGGCGGCTGCGCCTCCGGGGGCGGTAGTGGGTGCAGAGCTCTGCAGCAAGGGGCAACGTAGGCAGTTGTCCACTCACGGGTGGTACGCAGGCCGGAACATCTCCGAAAATGGCACCAGCCATTGCAAGAATTGCATTGGACTGATACCAGATTCCGAGGTATTACGGTCTGACAAACGGAACATACTGTGCGGGGGGCCAGGAGCTGCTGGTTTGTCCCCGCACTGGGGTTGGAGCAGGAAGGAAGGGGTGGGGTTGAAGGGGAGTTGTGTTGGTCCGATAGGCTCCTCACCGCGGAGGTGTTGGTAGTGGTGGCGGTTGGTAGTGCCAGCCTATCAGGGGGTATAGTAGCCGTGGAGGCATCAGACGCCTGCTGGCGGGAGCAACACGTGGCCACATACCGTGTGGACCACTCCCTATGTGACTTAAGGCCTGAACAGGTCTTATGGTGGCTCCACCCGATGCACTTGTTACACCTAACCGAGGTGGAGTTCGGGTGAAGCCGTTTGTGGCAGACGCAGGAGTAGAATACTTCTGGCCCGGGTTTGGATTCGATTCCAGCGCTGAGGAGAAGCATTTGGAGCAGGATCGCTGCGAGAATTTGCTCCTGTGACGTAAGGGGTGGGGGGATATGCGGTTCACTAGACAGGGCTAGTATACTGGGGCCGCAGCCCTTGGTCGGGAACAACCCGAGTCATTCCGGTACGTAGAACCGGCTGCCATGGGAATGCTTACTACCCGGTCTTAATGGACGGTGTTTGCTAGACCGGAAAACTGCTTACAAAACGCTATGTTCAGTTGCTCAGCTCGACAAATGTGTCAACCGTTAATGCAAGCTTAAGTTTTTCAAAGTTACTTAACGAGTTTTCCAATATTACTCGGCCGCCGCTTGTCGAAACCATTGTAAAGTCTACAGTCGCCCACCGCATCATCACTACAGGTCTTTCTTCAGAAAAACTGGTCACCGCTCGGGCTGAATTAGCTTTTGATGAAACTGGGAATATGTAGACTATCCATTTGGCAGGCGCACTCTTCATGGTCCGCAAGGCTAACGGGTCCTGCGGAAACCATATTGGTTGTCAGACAAGCCTTCTTTTTCAGTAACGTGCTGCTCCAAACGATCAGCAATAAGCCATTCTAAGATTTTGCCCATCGTATCAATCATACAGAGGGGTCGATACGAGCTTGGTTGACCCGGCGTCTTATTAGGTTTCGGCAAAAGGACAAGTCGTTGATGTTTCCAGATTTTTGGGAAGACACCATCTCGAAAGCACTTTTGATATGTCTCCGTGAAGGGTTTTGCATCTTCTTTCAGTGCGAGTTTAAGAGCTCCGTTTGGTATTCCGTCTAGTCCTGGAGCTTTAGTGTTTCCAAAACGACCCAAGGCTGTATTTACCTCTGTTTCCGTAACAGTAGGTATATCTGTAATAAAAGATGCGTCTGCTGTTAGTTGGTATTCTTGCTCATCTTCTTGTCTTGGAAAAAGCGTTTCCACAACCTTTTTTAAGATGATAGGACAAGTCGGCGCTTTTCCTTTGCAACCACTGATCGTAGACATCACCAACTTATAAGCTCCTCCCCACGGATTTTCATCAGCTTTGGCACAAAGTTCTTTGCTTTTTTTAATCGCATTTTTGAGGCCCTTGCGTTTCATTTTGAAGATTTCCCGCAGCCTTTCATTTTCACTTGTTCCTCTGCTTCTTTGGTATTGACGTCTAGCTATGTGGCAAGCGCCTCTGAGTTCAGCTATATCGCTGACCAGTATGCCGGTTTCCGTATATAGGTGTGTTTTTTCCTGATCATTGCAGCATCTCAGGCTTTGGTCAGGCGTGTTACCAGTAGTTGAGCTTGCTCATTCGCGTCGTTTATGTTAGTTGGATGAGCGTTTAGCATAAGCTTAAAAATCTCTTCGTCAATGGTTTCGATCTTCCACCCTTTTGTCTGGGCTTTTTTAGCAGGCTTGTTCTTTCCTTTACTTTGTTTCGGATGCATTATTTCGATCATTATGGCCAAGTGGTCGCTGTGGCTATAAATGTCGCAAATGTGCCATTTCGTCCTTAAAGCTAAAGATCTGCTTATAAAAGCTATGTCAATAACGGAGCCACGATCATTCTTCTCGAAAGTGTTTTTTCTTCCAGTGTTTAATAACACAACGTCAAGTAAGGAGAAGGCTTTGAGAAGTGCTTTCCCTCATTGGTTTGTACACTTACTTCCCCATTCTAAGGCCCATGCATTGAAGTCTCCAGCTATTAAGTTTGGCGTTGTTGTCAGAGCTTCTCTGACCAGTTCGTCAAGAATCTTTTCAAATGCTGCTTGAGGTAGGCTCGGCGGTATGTAACAGCTATATATATGTACACCAGAAATGTTTGCTCTAGTGTAGCTGGTTTTGTCTGCAATTTGCACCTCTTGGATAGTCTTATCTCCTAGGACCCATATGGCTGCCTTCCTTGTTGCATCCGAAACCCACATTCCAGTGTCTGGCTTGTTGTATTGTTCACATATTACCGCCACGTCTGCGTGCTGTTCGTACATTGTTTGCGTTAGAAGATCTTGCGCTTCCCTGCAGTGATTTAAATTTATTTGGATCACTCTCATTTTCTTTTTGTTTGACATGCTGTCTGGTAAATGGGGCAGTTTTTGCCACCCATTTGGTGCTTGAAGTTTGACCTTCCGGCTTTATTGCACACAATACAAAAAGGTTCCCTTTCACAGGTTTTTGCGAAATGACCTTTCCCACCACATTTCATACAGCATTCACTCCTGTCTTCAGGATTTGTACATTTAGTTGCAGTATGTCCATATTCTAGGCATCTATAACACTTCGTAAGGTTCAGTTTTTCACGGATTCTGCAAACAACCCATCCAACCTTGATTTTTCCTGCGTTCAGCAAGGAATATGTCGCTATATGATATGTTGCCAGCTTTTGTGATAACTATGGCATCAGGTCTCGGAGTGGGATTCCTCTTCTTCTTGCTCTTATCTTTGCTCTTTCGCACCTTGTACTTGACTTTCACCCAGCTCTCGTCTCTTGGAGTTTCCACTCTCGCAGTTTTAGCTGGACTTTTATCCATTTCACAGGGCGTACTAACGTCAGCTTTTCTGGCCAGTTCTTGCGATATTCTGCTCCTTTTTGGGGGCATCTTTCGCCGTGTAGAGTTATCCTCACGTGGCCTCTTTGGTGTTGCTTCCACCATTTTTTTGGACACCATGTTCTGGCTAGCTTTCTTCCTTAGCTCTGCGTTTTCCACTTTAGCACATGCATGCAGCTTCGTAATAGTGCTAAGAAGGCCCCGCATGCTATTATTTATCGAGCGCTGAGGATGTCGCATCAATTCGGAGAGTTTGTCAATGCTCTCTCCTAGTTTAGCAAGGTAGTCCCGTTCGGCTTGGGCTGGTGTCTCTGCAGGTCTATTTTCGCTTAAGGCGGGTGGAGATGACCTTGATCTTTTATCACGCACCATAGGTGATGTCTTCTCTGGGGTTCGTGCCAGCTTCGATGCCCGTTGGAAGGGATTTATAGCTGGGCTATCCATTTTCCTTGTAGTATTATCTGATACGTTAGCAAAGTGCACCACCATCGTATCATTGCAGTCGTTGGATATCGACGGCCGGGAGCCTGCTTGCTCACTCCTCAAAACCGCCGGCACTGGGCTTTTTACACCCTGCACCGTAACTTTAACATCTTTCTTATAACCATCCATGTTTTATTATTCAGGGATCCTACCCATATCATTTTAGACCTACTGACAGGTGCTCGTTCAGCCGCTCCTAACATGGAGGCAGACGCTGCCTAAGAAGCCGCTCAATTTGAGTCAGACGCTTTAGAATTTTATTTCTGGGCGACACTTATTTCTGGGCGGTATCGACTCGCCCCGTCACAGAGATTTCACCGAGCAGTATAGCCTTTTCAACTATGCCCTCCATTTCTGCCGCTTTTGGTCGGGGACTGCTTATTAAGTATTCGCAGCTAACCTACATATCTATAGGCCGTGTATGTATGTACATTTGTATATGAAAAACAATAATGCACAAGCACAAGAACATCATATCACATATGCAAGTATGCCCAAATAACCTTGACTTATGTACATATGTACACATGTCACAGCACATCACATTCTTACAAGAAATCAAATACACATACGCACTAGTGAACGAGTTTCTTCCTAACAAGTGCAAAAACAATTCTGCTCTATGTATGTATATATACCCACTTTATGTCCTAGCATATATAATAGGACTATGAATAAGTTCGTGCGGTTTTTTTTCGAAATTTGAAACTTTATTGACGTAAAATGGTTACAAATTTAATATTCAAAATATTGTCCATCGCTTACTACTACTTTTTCCCATCTTTCTGGCAATTCACGGATTCCCTTTGTGAAAAATTCGGTCGGTTTTGCCGCAATCCACGAATCGATCCATTTTTTGACTTCATCGTAATTACGGAAGTGCTGGTCAGCCAGGCCATGTTGCATCGATCGGAAGAGATAGTAATCGGATGGCGCAAGGTCTGGACTATACGGCGGGTGGGGTAGGACATCCCATTTGAGCGTTTCTAAGTATGTTTTGACCACTTGTGCAACATGTGGCCGAGCATTGTCATGTTGCAAAATAACTTTGTCGTGTCTATCGGCGTATTGCGGCCGTTTTTCTCGCAGTGCTCGGCTCAAACGCATCAATTGTCGTCGGTAGACATCCCCCGTAATCGTTTCATTCGGTTTCAGTAGCTCATAATACACAACACCCAGCTGGTCCCACCAGATACACAGCATAACCTTCAGGCCATGAATATTCTGCGCCGACGTCGATGTTGAAGCATGGCCAGGGTATCCATACGTTGCCCGACGTTTTGGATTGTCGTAATGGACCCACTTTTCATCGCCAGTCACAATTCGATGCAAAAAACCCTTTCTTTTGTGCCGTTGAAGCAGTTGTTCGCATGCCATAAAACGGCGTTCAACGTCTCTTGGCTTCAATTCATACGGCACCCAATGGCCTACCTTTCGGATCATTCCCATGGCTTTTAAACGTTTGGAAATGGTTGATTGATCAACTCCCAAAGTTTTTGCAACCTCTTCTTGCGTTTGAGCCGGATCTTGATCGAGCAATTCCTCCAATTCGGTATCCATGAACTTTGGCGGCGCACCCTCGCGTTCTTCGTCTTCCAAGCCAAAATCACCACTTTTAAAGCGTGCAAACCACTTCTGGCACGTTCGCTCAGATAGAGCATGCTCACCATAAACTTCCACCAAGATACGATGACTTTCGGCTGCTTTTTTCTTCATATTAAAATAATGAAGAAGAATTCCCCGCAAAAACACATTATTTGGCACGAAATTCGACATTTTCAAGTGTGGTAAAAATATTGTTGTTTACGCTTCAAATAAAAAACTTATACTGACGTTTGTGCCTTACGACAGTAGCTCTCCAATGAATGTTTGGAAATGTGGATCGATGGAATAATAATCAAGTTACGCCATCTGTTGTAAAACCGCACGAACTTATAAATAGACCTATTACATACATATACGAGTATACCTACTTGCCTTCTAAACTTCCTACAAAATAATTGTATTCATATGTTACAACATCCATGCACGTTCATACATTCATGCATATATGCGCGAGCACAGCGCTCCCTTCTTGCTTCCGTGTACTTTTGTCTTTCACCAGTCGATATTCCTAATATTATACTTACAAAAACACAATACTTTGATAGACGCAAAAGCAACAGCAAGCGCAACGCGATGGCCGCTTTGCCACCACACATTCTAAAATGTTTTAGAACACAACAAAAACACATACATACCTCACATGCGCATGTCGCCCAAAGCTAAAATCTAAGCCTAGCGACTACAAAAACAAAATACATTCGTAGACGCAGTCGCAGCGGCCATGATTCTATCAGCGACGGCGCTGAACAATTTAGAACAAAAACAAAAAGTTCATTCATAAGTTAGAGCTCATATTTCAATTTCATTCATAAAACGAGCCGCCCATATGCCAATTTTCTCGACCATTCGAAAATAGTCAATATTGGAATATTTCGCGTGGATTTATTTGCCAATATTTGATAAATCTTGAATTTTTGTCATGTCGAGTGGCCGCGGCTCCGTATGTATGTATGCACCCTTATATGTATGTAAATAAGTCTTCTAACTGTTCTACAGTCGCGAGTTAATGCGACTTAGATTCCTTGAACAAATCCAGCGAATCACACATTTCTGTTCGCAAAGCCGCATATATGTACCCTATGATCAAAAAGTACCGGGAATGTTTAAATAAAACATAACAGAGTTAAATTTCAGGCAAATTTATATTATCTCCTTCAAAATATGACCCGTCTGAAGCAACACACATGTGCCAACGATTAACCCAGTCCTCCAAACACCCCCGGCAGGCCGATTTGTATTCTCTTTGATCAGTGCGATGGCACGTTATCATCATGCAAAATCCAAGAATTGTTTGCTCACATTTCCGGCCGTTTGCAACATACATCATCTCTAAAAGGCTTCAAAACGGATAAATAATATTCTCTATTGACTGTCTGGCCCGATGGAAGGTACTCATGGTGGACTATGCCTTGGCAATCGAAGAAAACAGTCAACATCACCTTCCCGGTTCTTTTTGCTCATAGGGTATACATATCCCATCTTTTCACTGACGGACAAGAAGAGGGTCGCAGTTATTGTTTTTTATATGCATACATTTTGCGTTCGTTGAAGGTTTGTATATATTTGTATACATATGCGTGTATGCGTGTTTGGCTTTCTGGATGCATCCTTGGATATTAGAGTATTTTCTCATCAATATGTGTATGTACATAAGTAGTTCAGATTTGACTGAAGAGATTAAATACATATGTACATACATATATGAATGCATATTCATATGCATTGCCTTTACGGCTGCTTTACATATAAATCAATTCAAAAGAAGTATGAATAATGTTATATAGAAAATAAATTTCTAAATAACAGGTATTAGAAAAACCTGAATACATTATTTTAAATCAATTCTAATTAAACCAAATACAAAAAATTAAATAAAAATATCGAACAAAGAAAAGTGTGCACAGGATTTGAACCTGAGTCAAATATGGGACGATGTACTGCATACACGACACGTCTTTCACGATTGCGCTAAACTATAATTACTAGTCAACTTTTCTAAATCACTCATTTATTCGATTCGCAGTTTTATATGCACATATTCTGCGTTAGTTGAAAGTTTGTATGCGTAATTATATGCATATGCATGTGTTTATGCGCGTTTGGCTTTCTGGACGGATATTAGAATGATATTTTCTCATCAATATAATTTGGATTTGATGAAAGAGATTAAAGACATATGTACATATTTTCTGTTTTGATTGATTTATATAAAAATCAGGTCATATCCAGTATGAACTATTTTATACCGAAAAGAAATTTCCATTTATGAAATACAAAAAAAAACAGTATTTTAAAGAAATTTTAATTAAAATAAACTCAAACATTTTACCAAACTTTCCTGGCTTGAATTGTAAAAAAGTGTGCAAGAAAAAAAAGTATGACTTCAGGACTTGAACCTGAATTTAATACGTGCCAAAAAACAAAACGAATAATTCCGCCGACTTTAGCTTCTGCACCACAAATTAACTGGCGCGCGGCCTTCTTAATCGCAAATTTATTCGCTTCGCTGTGGGCATGAAATAAGTCGATTTCCTTAGTAGTGTGCCGAAAAATCTTATGAACTTCCTCAGTAGTTTGGTAAACGCAGAAAATATCTGAATTCCTATCCTAGCGTGGTAAGTAAATATAGAAACCCTCCACTCGCGTGGTAAATATCTGCAATTCCCCACTCGTGAGCAAAGTTGAATTTGAAATTACCTTAGTTTGAATCTACAAATTAGTACTCGAAAAAAGCTCATTTAACATTTGCTCCTTCTCATTGCATTAACATTCTCTGGTATTAGTTTTGCGGGGATACCAAATTCAGACATAGCGGTATACAGATAACTCCTTTCCGTACTGTCGAATGCAGCTTTGAAGTCGACGAAAGGATGGTGTGTGTCGATTCTCCTTTCATGGGTCTTTTCCAAGATTTGGCGTATTGTGAATCTTTGGTCGATGGTAGGCTTTCCAGGTCTGAAGCCACACTGATAAGGTCCAATCAGTTGGTTGACGGTGGGCTTCAGCCTTTCACACAATGCGCTCGCTAGAACCTTATAGGCGATATTTAGAAGACTAATCCCGCGGTAATTGCCACAAATTGCAGGATCGCCCTTCTTATGGACTGGGCAGAGCACACTTAAATTCCAATCGGCAGGCATGCTTTCATCCGACCATATTTTGCATAGGAGCTGATGCAGGCACCTTACTAGCTCCTCGCCGCCATGTTTGAATAGCTCAGCCGGCAGTCCGTCGGCGCCCGCGCCTTTGTTGTTCTTTAGCCGTGATATTGCTATTCTCACCTCGTCATGGTCGAGTAACGGAACGATAATTCCGTCGTCAACGATTGGGGTATCGGGATCTTCACATTCTCTATGACATGCGCAGCTGTCACTGTTTAACAGGTTCGAGAAGTGTTCCCTCCATAATTTAAGAGTGCTCTGTACGTCAGTAACCAGATCGCCGTCTTTGTTCTTACAGGAAAACATACGCAACGATAAAACAGTGTTAGCTTGGTCTGATGAAAACATTCGCCGTTTCGAAGCATGTAAGGAAAGCCTTGCAAAGTGCACCTTTCTTGCGCATTCGATGCCTAATTCCGCGTACTTTTTTTATGGGTTGATGCTTCGGACAATGCCAGTGTTGCTGTTTTAGACCAGGTTGTCAACAACACGCTTCAACCATTAGGTTTCTTCCAACGATCGTTTTCAAAGGCTGAACAACGATACAGCACTTACGATAGAGAACTTACAGCGATGTTCCGTGTAATACGCCACTTTCCTTTTATGCTAGAAGGACGAGATTGTCACGTTTACACCGACCATAAGCCGCTAATTTATGCTTTTCGGCAGCCCCTTATCGCTCAAATTACAACGGACATTCGGCATGTTCCTGGTCAACAAAACATCACGGCAGACCTCCTATCTCGCATAGAGTCCATAACAGCGGAGCCGATTAATTACGATGATCTAGCCGATCACCAAGCCAACGATGACGAACTCCAATCCGTTCCCACGACTGTCGGTTCTACGTTACCGGGACGACCCGGATTTATATCCGGCCAAGGACTGTCACTTCAGCAGCATTCCCCATATATGTATGGGGTATGTTTATGCTGCTACAACAACAACTCCAATCCTGTTTAAATGGTAAAATAAATCATTCACTTAAATTACATAAATACAGCTCAGCTGGTCGCATACGACCTTTTGTAACATAAAAGTTTAGACAGGCCGTACTGCGTGCAACACACAACATTTCGCATCCAGGCAACTATGTCAAAGTTGATGACCGAGCGTTTCGTTTGGCCTGGTATACAACGGGATAGTCGCCAGTTTGCAAAGCACTGTATCCAGTGCCAACGTAACAACATTGGCCGACATAGCGTGTCACCGTTCAAACGTCGTGAATGCCCCAGCCTAAGTTTTTCACATTTACATAGACATCGTAGGGCCGTTTCCGTTATCTGACGGTAAGCGCTACTGCCTCACCGTAATTGATCGTTTCACTCGGTGGCCAGATGCGATAGCAATACCGGACAGCGTGATTTGGCGTTCCATTTGACATAACTTCAGATCTTGGGCGTCAATTCGAAAGTTCCTTATTTCAACAACTTTTACAATGTCTTGGCATAAAGCATCTACGCACAACTGCTTATCATCCGCAAACCAACGGCATGGTCGAGCGATGGCATCGAACTCTAAAAACGGCAATATTATATCATAACGTCGAAAGATGGACAAGCTTTTTACCACTTATTTTATTAGGACTTCGGTGTTCATTCAAGATTGACATTGGCGCATCCCCAGCTGAATTAGTTTTTGGAACAACCTTACGTTTACCATCTGAGTTCTTTATAGATGGCAGCCGACCTACTAGCGAAACGGAAATTGTAACACATCTTCGACATGTCATGAGAAATATTCGCCCGGTTGATACTACTTGGCACACAAAAGAAAAATCCCTTGTGCACACTAATCTTACGACGTGCAATCAAGTTTTCGTTAGAAATCTTTCTGTTCGTCCATCATTAACGCCACCTTACAAAGGGCCAAAGTGTTAGAACGTCATCCTAAATACTTCACTGTAAGCATCAACGACAACAAGGTGAACATCTCCATTGGCCGGTTAAAGCCAGCATTCATTGCCACACCCTGTAACTAGGAGGGGAGTACTGTGGGGACACCACAATTAGATTAAGTTTATTACATTCTATAATAATTATCCTTTAACTTGTTCATATACTTTTATTCATTCTTAATATTTTGAAATGCAACCATGTGTGACTTTTCATTTGCTTTTAATCTCTCATGTTTTGCTTGTACTGTTGAGCTAATAAACGAAATAATTTTCGGTCTCGTTCTTTTTGGATCGAGCGGTACAAATGAACACATCGTTTTCGCTATTTACACGTACCCACATATATATATATATTATACAATATATTATATTATACAATATATAATATATATATGTATATATCGCCATATTCATGTAGATATATATATTGTAATAGCACACAACTCAATTAAATATGGAATGATTTGTAGCTTCATCAAAGGCCAACATTTCGAAAACAGATCATGGGGGGGATAAATGATGAATAATTCCGATTTAATAATTTCAATTCCACATAGCCGACTTGGGTCTGAAGTATTTTGTTCTATTTATTATTAGGAGAGACTCAAATGAGGTCAAACATCAGTTCCGATTTTTTTTACTTTTTGAATGCTTTGAACAGTGCACCCGAATCTTTTTTTACACGATTTTGAAATAGTACGGTTCACTAATACATTTTTTCACACGAGATTTTCGTTCTTGCACGAATCTCAAAACACAAAAACTTTTTTTCTAAACAAAGCATAACTCTTAAAGAATGAATTATTAAGTAATCATTTTTCGTGTAAGATAAGAACAATAAGTACATTTTGGAACTAACCAAGTTCAACAGTGCATTAAAATTTCAACGTAACCTTTTAGTCGCGTGTAACTGAATAACACGTATTTTACAAGGTAGCACAAAATTAACCATCTAGTTATGTGTCTGAATCATTTTTTTACTGAATAAAAAAAATATAGTTATGAGTGTTGGAAATTTTTAGTTCGACATTTATGCGCTCCATTGCTTGTGCTGCCTATTTGTATACTGCAGCTGTTTAGTTCACAAGTGCCAAATTAGATTTTTATTCCTAATTTCAATTTGAAGTGTTATATGTTCTGTACTTATGGATTGAATTTTAGTGTACACTTATCTAATCTTATATATAAAACTAGCAACCCGCCCAGCTTCGCACGGGTATAAAATATATACCCTATGTCACTCACTGAAAAAATGATTAAAATCGATCCAGTAGTTTTGGCTTATTCATTATTGCCCGTGGCCCGCACGCGTTAAATTTGGAGTAAAACAATTCTCCTTTCTTTATAGCATGAAGATTTCCTGCTATCTTTGGGATATCTAAATTCATACCCTACATTTTTGCATATTAACTTTTTGCATTTTTACATACGTATTTATTTTATTTTTACAACAATTACTATATTACAGAATGTCTTTATATACAACGTTCATAGCCTTCTTGTCATTAGACAATACAAACATGTTTTCTCTAGAGGTTACTCTTGAAAGAGCGACATACAGTTGGCCATGTGAAAAACAGTCAACACTCAAATCTAAGCCTGCAACGTTGAAGGTTTGACCCTGAGATTTATTAATGGTCATTGCAAAAGATGTCTTTACCGGAAATTGTAAGCGTTTAAATTGGAATGGTAGATCCGATGGTATCAGAGGGATTCGGGGAATCAATACATCTTCTCCGGTACCACATCCTGTGAGTATTGTGCACTCTATTATGAAAGTTTTCAGTGATTTTACCAGCAAACGCGTGCCATTGCAAAGTTTAGGTGGACTAAGGTTTCTTAATAAAATAACAGGACAACCTATTTTCAGCTCCATTTTGTGAGGAGGGAGTCCAGACGGTTTCAAAGAATTTAGAAATTCTGTAGGAAATTGAACAGCTTCTTCCAAATCGAGAACAGTATCGACCGAGTAGTATATTTTCGTCGGCGCATCAATCTTTGAAATAATCAAGTTATTTACTTTATCTACTTGTTCGTTAGTTGGTGACAGAATAGCTCTTTCTTTAAACCAAGATATTGTCTTATAACTTATGTTATCAATGTCTGGATAGACATTGTTGACTAACTCTTGGATGTTGTCTATCAAAACACAAAGGTTTTCTAGGTTAATCCTTCCCTCACTTTGTGTTAATTCTCCATTGCCAACTTTTAGCAGCATCTCTGAAAATAGCCTGTTCTCACGTGAAGATGACGAAATCCTCATATTAGTTTTAAGCTCTAATTTATTGACATACGACTAAAGGTGGGATCTTTTTAGCGAAGCATTTATTAATGAGCAGTCACGCATCAATTTTCCTGTATTGCTCTGTCTAGAAACACTACAGACGCTGTTATCATCATCGGTGGCGATTTTCAGCGGGTGCTTCATTGTAGAGTGTGTGGTTCGGCCTCTTTCCAAAAGACTCTTTCCAAAAGAGTAGCGGCAATGCCGGATGACGGAACAGCTAACGGTAGATCTCAATTACTAATTACTGTTGTAATATCTTGAAAAATATTGTTTTTAATTGTATGCTGTAAAGACCCATATACATAGATCTATATGAAAACAACAATGTATTTGAGGTATTTAATTGGATAAGGATTAATGTTGTACCCATTTGTTGAAATCGCTTCGAAAATAAGCTATTAGTTGTCGTAAAAAGTAAATGACAAAAAATGTTATTGTATGGAATTGATAGCAAACTAAACGCGCTCCGAATCAATAAAAACTATTCAAAAACTGTATTTTAATTATGTGCGATTTACTAATATAGAACCTGAAAATAGCGTTTTATTTCGCTGTAAAATTGTATGTACATATAATTACATGGAATTCAGTACATACATAGATACATATGTATATATGTCCGAAATGAAATAATGCGAGCGATTCGTAAATACATACATACATACGTCACCATACGATGTAATTCAACATTAATGAGGTGTGGTGAGATTATCGCTTAACGCCTGTTGCGTCATTCGGTTGACAGCTAACACACACACAAACAGCTTTTTTTGGAAAAAGAGCTGCTTTTGTTTAAACAATTTTGGTTAAATAACAAATAAACGAATTATTTTTTTTGATGCAGAACGAAAGTAAATATTTCAAAGTTAAACTTCAAGAAAGTTTCATTTTAATTGGTTGATTCGTTTATGATTTATGGCCGTGAAAACAAAAAAATTATGTTTTTTTGCCACATTTTGACCGATTGCCACGCCCCCTTTATATATTTCTTCACATCATATAGATATAAACCTTCCTCTTCAATCAATCTATCTTTAAAAAAAAACCGCATCAAAATCCGTTGCGTAGTTTTAAAGATTTAAGCGTATAAGGGGACATAGGGACAGAAAAAGCGACTTTGTTTTATAATATGTAGTGATAAAGTCAACTTTTTGTGTGTGTTCGCTAACCGGCCGTGTCTTTTCACCGAATTAAACCAAACTTACACACATTGTTAAGAAGGTATTGAAGATGGTTTCCGTATAATTTGGATACCTATTGGTGGATAGGGTTCGAGATATAGGTCAAAACGTGGACCCGGGTAACCTTCGGATGTGTATGTACAATATGGGTATCAAATGGAAGCTGTTGATGATTTCTATAGTGTAGAGTATTCTTCATACCGTTCCGTGACTACGGTCTCGAGATATAGGCCAAAACGTGGACCCGGGTAACCCTAGGATGTGTTTTGTACAATATGGATATCAAATGGAAGCTGTTGGTGAATGCTTTAGTGCAGAGTATTTTTCATGCCGCTCCGTGTCTGGGGTCTCGAGATATAGGTCAAAACGTGGACCCAGTTAACCTTTGGTTGTGTATGTACAATATGGGTATCAAATGAAAGCTGTTGATAAGTGCTTTAATACGGGGTAATTTTCATACCTTTTGATGACTAGGGTCTCGAAATATACGCCAAAACGTGGACCCGCCGTGTCTTTGCACCGAATTAAACCAAACTTACACACATTGTTAAGTAAGTATTCAAAATGGGTTTCGTAAACTTTTATAACGCTTGGGGCGGAACTGAACTGTCAAATTGACAGTGTGAGTTACAATGTGTCAATGTTTCTTTCTGATTTGGATGCCATAAGAAGAAGACGTAAAGGCAGAGTGTAAAAATTTTTAGTGAATTTTTTTGAAGTGGATTTTGGAACAGTGAATAGTTTCTTACGAAATTTGAGAATTTAATGTGAAATCCGAATGTTCAAATGAAATTATGTGTTCGTGGAAAAAAATTTTTTTTTCGTTTTTTTTTTGAAAAATATAAATGGATAATGGTTAAAAAAGCTCCAATGCTTAATAAAACATATAAATTGAAACGAAAAATTCATGGATGATCAGGAAAAAAGACGATTGTTTCTTAGTTATTCATTTGCGTTGATTTGAAATTTAATCTTCTTTTTTCCTGATTTTCAATTTATATTTTATATTTACTCAAAAACAAATAGAAAAACAAAAAATTTTGTTTATGCTAAAGCGCTTGAATAAAGAATAAAGAAATAAATAATATGAAAACCATATCTTTTCTGTTCTAAACCATATCTATTCTATTTTAGTGTGCCCAGCGAAGCGGGCCGGGTTTGTTAGTTTTTTATATGTTAAACAAATTAATTGTTTCTGTTTTATAAATACTTATGTAACAAGGTTTTCACTATTACTTCTTTTGTGCGGTTTTTTGGGAAAATGTTTAGAATTTTTTAGTCTTACACGATTTTTTTAAATTGTGGAACATATCCCCAAATTTACTGTATGTCGCAAGTATTTTTTAGACAATTTGTTTGCGTCTTTTCCGTAGAAAAGAACGTATCTACCGTATAAAAAAAAGTTGGGTGTATTACTCTTTATGTCCCTTTCAAACATTATTCCTTTCAATATTATTTTTTAGTACTTTTCTAAGTTGTCTAAAAAGATAATGTGCTGTAATAAAAGTTAAAATTGTTTACGGTATTCAATTTGCGAAAATTAAAGCTCAGTTTCTAATGGTTATCTACCTTTTAGCGGCTCGTGCGAAAATTCTCGGTTCGACGGAGATTCATGTGAAGCGGGACAGTACAATCGCATTAGCTTGTTCGGTGAACATTCATGCTTCTTCAGTTTCTTGGTAAGAAAGGTTAAAGTAGATACTAAAACAAATATTCAAACCTTGTTATATCAAGCAGTTGTGTCCACTTAGAATAAAATAAATAATTTTTCCAAATTAAAAAATGTTAGTCATTCTCAGTTTTGAAAAGATCTATTTGCTTTGTATATAGTATTGAATGAATAAACTCAGGTTTTCTTATTATGATATATTAGACGCATTCATATTTTGAAATACTAGAAACGTTTCACACTATCGTTTTAATGTTTAGGTATCATGGCTCATCGGTTGTGGATTTTGATTCTCAGCGTGGGGGAATTAGTTTAGAAACAGAGAAAACGGATGTGGGTACAACTAGTCGTTTAATGTTGACACGTGCATCGTTGCGTGATTCTGGCAACTATACCTGTGCACCAACTGGTGCGGTACCAGCGTCAGTTAGAGTACATGTACTCACTGGTAATATAGCAACTGTGGCATTTGTTTTGAAATTAAAATGCATGTGCTTGTGTGTTGATTTACGCTTTAATTTTCAGGTGAACAACCTGCGGCTATGCAAACTAGCACCGGCAGCACCGAAAGTCCTACTTATTTAACAGTTGTCGCATTCACAATCACATCATGGTACCAATACGCAATCATATCACATACGACTTTCAGCTACGCCAACAGCAACGTGTTTCGACGAAGGTGATTGCATACTCAATAAAAACTACTTTCAATTAGTTGAAAGCAACATAAACTAACAGCCAACGAAGGCAAAGAACATTAATGTAGAGGTGAGGACGATTCTTTACAATAAGTAGATATAAGATACACTTAGTTTGTTGTTGACTATTAGTGTCTAATGATATTATCGACCATTTTATATATTCAGAAGTACTGATTACATATATGATAATGGGTATCATAAAGAGTTAATAACAGATTTTTCTTACCTTTATATTATTTACTATTTGCGATTTAGACTCATATCATTATTACTTATTTAACCAAACCAGCTTCGAAGTTCTTCAGGTCGATGTTGTAGTACAAAAGGAGATATCTACAGATCTATTATGCCTCTCAAACGAGTCGTTTTTTATGAAAAGTTTTTCGTGACAATGCTCGAGAGTACAACTGATGAAATGTATGCATTGATCATAGCCTAAATACCAAATACCTCAATATCCTTATGTCCGTATACATCAGGCATTTACGGAGAGCATGAACTAAATCTTCGCTAGGTCCGTTATAAGGACAGCCCACACTTTCAGATAGGTGTTGGAAGGATGCTGCATGATTACCAAACTGAGAGAAGGTGAAAGCTTACTTGGAGATAAATTTAGGGCCATATAAATTTTCATCCTTAGTGAATCCTAAACAAAGCCAAAATCTTCATGCCGATTTTATTTATTACTAATGGTGCATCTCAGACGCGTAAAACAAGCAACATAATACATAAGCACGAAAGTGTCCGTTGGAGATAGCAACCGCCGATAGCGCAATTCTTACGACTCATGGCCCCAGAAGTGGCGCTTGCCACAAACAGGCAACATACGTGATACGAACGGTACGACGTATGAGGTGCCAGTCGCAACTAACAGTTTCACGACGAATATGGACGAGAGAAGGTTTTTTACGAGGAGCCTTTTTATGTCAAAAATACACTCGGAGGTTTGCCATTGTCAGCCCAAGAACGATTAGAAAAAACTTTGTCTGTAAATTTGCGTTTTGTGCCCGGGTTTCGAATCTGTCTACTTCCGAATCATAGCGGCCGCTAAAATACAACGTACGCACATACGTATAACAGTTTTAGATATACCATCATGCCTTACTATCAACACCCCACACACATTCAATCTCACGCACTCAGAAGAAGGGTATAAAGGGTATTCACTACCCCCTTACTACTTGACCAAATTTAATAACCCCCGCTGCTACACCTTTTCATGTATACCACTTAGTTGACTATTATGTTCGAATTATTCGCCGCCACAATTCCCTCATTACCTTGGTAGGCCTCCTATAAAAAAGAAATTCTGCATTCTCCCTTTAATATATTATATAGTACATTATTATCGCACACATTACTGCATGAAATCCCTCGGACTTCAATTTAAATATCTCGAGCAGTTTAGTTTAAATATATCTATATCATCATAAGAGCAGTTTGTTTGTCCTTAAAAGTGGGAATTGCTGCAATTTTCACTCCTATTCCCGTCTTGGCCCCAACATTAGTTTTTCTCAATACGACTCCCCTGAACCACAACCACATTCTTCTGATGATGATTATAAGCTCAACCCACTTTGTCTCAAGGGAGGAAGTGCGAATAATCGCCCCACCATCACGCAAGGAGCCAGCCTCATGAGCGTGAATACCCAATTATTGTCTTTTACACAATATTCTTAGACCACACTGTAGGAGTCCTAGTCCTCACCACTACCGACCATAACTCGATTGGTTTCGGCACTGTGGCACTTGAAGGATGCCGCCATCGAAACTGACCCTGACAGGCGCTCGAGGAAAGAGTCCTCTCTTCAGGCACGCAAAATAATTCAAAGTTGTAAACAAGTAACCGTACGAATTTATGCAAAAACAAAAAATTTGTAAACGATCTAGAAATTTTAATAAACAATTTTCTGTACGAAATCAATATAAACGTGAAGGCAACGCGAGCGTGACGCTATTCGCAAATATTGGGTTGACAACTAAGTAAATGCGGATTTCACTCATACATGGCTTCAGTTGAATTTTTAGGTTTGCAAACGTAGTACAAATGTAAAAAACATTTTGTTATTTGATAGTCGGCAATTCAGCTGTCAATCAGTAAAAAAAAACTTTTTCGGTTGCGTAGTTTTCGTCTGGCGTTCGTTGAAAAATGGAAAATCCAAATCAACATTTTCGTCACATTTTGGTTTTTTATTTCCGCAAAGGGAAAACCGCATCGTAAGCTCATAAAAAGTTATATACTGTTTATGGGTCGAAGCCTTAAAAGAACGGCAGTGTCAAAATTGGTTTGCCAAATATCGTTCTGTTGATTTTACACTCAAACATGAGAAATGCGCCGGTCATCCAGTTGAAGTTGATGACGCCCTAATCAAAGCAATAATCAATTCGGATCGTCACAGTACATCACGTGAGATTGCAGAGAAGCTTCATGTATCACATACATGCATTGAAAATCACTTCAAACAACTTTGCTATGCTCAAAAACTCGATACATGAGTTCTTCACGAACTGAAAGAAACGCATTTAACGCAACGCATTAACAGGTGCGATTTGCTAAAGAAACGTAATGAAAATGATCCATTTTTAAAACGACTGATAACTGGCGATGAAAAATGGGTTGTTTACAACAATATCAAGCCGAAAAGATCGTGGAGCAGGGCAGGTGAACCAACTCAAACAACATCAAAAGCTGATATTCATCAAACGAAGGTTTTGCTATCAGTTTGGTGGGATTACAAAGGAATTGTCTACTTTGAAGTCTTACCACCCAACCGAACGATCAATTCTGATGTCTACATTGAACAACTAACAAAATTGAAGAAAAGCGGTCCAAATTGACAAATCAAAAAGGTATTGTATTCCATCATGACAATGCAAGGCCACACACATCTTTGGCCACTCGGCAAAAATTATTGGAGCGTGGTTGGGATGTTTTGCCACACCCACCATATAGTCTTGATCTCTCACCGTCGGGTTACTTTTTGTTTCGATCTTTACAAAACTCCTTGAATGGTAAGCATTTCAATAATGATGATGATGTCAAATCGTACCTGATTCAGTTTTATGCTATATTAATAAAAACCAGAAGTTTTATGAAGGTGGGGATTTGATGCTGCCTGAAAAATAGCAAAACGTCATTGATCAAAATGGGCAACACATTATAGAATAAAGTTATTTAGTTCTATGGAAACATTATCTTTGATTTTCTAAAAAAATCCGCAATTACTTAGTTGCCAACGCAATATAAGTTCACAAGTTCGGATTTATATTAACAATGTCCACTCTTAAGCTCATCTGCTGTACAGAGAACGTTAATGTATGGAGAAGTCTTAATGACAGGAACGTATGGAAGTTCGAGTGGTACTCGTCTCGCGAAGACTAATCACCACAGACACATTTTTCACCAAAAGTTAACAGTAAGGGACTGAATTATGTAAATTTAGCAGCAGTCGATAAGAACTCGTTGGTGATTAGAAGCAAAGAATTTTAGGTAGCTTTTTAATATGACCTATATGTTTGATTTTTTTCCAAATCATCCACAATTATATACATATCATATATGTCTTCTGTCTGGTGCTCTGTAAAACCAGAGAATGTTAATGGAATGAGAAGGTGCAAATGTTACTATTAACTTTTTTTAGTATTGTAATACCAGCCAAATAAAACACGCTTTTGAGTATATAAATTTAACTTTTATTTCCACACTTTGTAAGCTACATTTCACAAATCATATGTCAACTCAACTGTCCAGTTCTGCTCGAACAGGGTTGCCACATCCCTCCTTTGTTCACCAGCTTGAGCTTTTACCTTTGGCCCGAAGAAGTAGTTCCGTTAAACCCAAGGGGATCAGATTGTTCAGAGTTTTGTGTACCTGTGGAATAAATAGAATCCGGAGGAGCGGCCACCGAAACAGGTGCTTCGGGAGCTAATGAAGAACTGTGAGACTGGGTCCCCGTGGTGGGTGGAATTGGTGGTATTTTCTTTAAGTGTGCTATATTTCTCATCAGTGTTCGACCTCCACCAAACAACTCTACTACGTTTCCCTTCCTTTCTATAACCTCATATTCTGTGGTGTCGAAATTAGGAGTAAGTTTGTGTGGAAACACGACATTTTTCAAGTAAACTTTGTTTCCAACTTCTATATCTTTTTCTTTAGCCCCTCTCTTCCTATCAGCAGTTTCTTTCCCTTTCTGTTTACTCACGCAATCTCTGTCTCTCTCTACCGAATCCGAAACCTCTCCCATTAAATCCTGGATACTTGGTATTTTATCACGGATTACCCGGCCGAACATTAATTCAGATGGAGAAGTACCTGTACTGCCATGAGGTGTCACATTGTACATAAGCATGAAATTTTGTATTGCTTCTTTATAATTTTCTTTATTTAGGTGGGCTATTTTCAGTCGCTTAACAATTTTTTTCAATATTTTCCACCTCGCCATTTGCCTGTGGCCAATATGGAGGCGTTTTGATTTGTTGGATGCCACACGTCTTACAATACTGCTGAAATTCCATGCTTATGTATGCCTTCCATTGTCGGTTCGTAAATATTTAGGAAACCCAAGTCTACTGAAAATTTCTTTCATTGAGTCGATAATGATCGACGAAGATATCGACCGCAGAAATTTAATCTCCATATATCTGGAGTAGTAATCTATTAAGACAAGTATATATTCACTGTTCGGTAAGGGGCCCAAAAGGTCTGTGGCTACACAAATCCATGGTCCTGTAGGAAATCGAGTTCTACTCATTGGGGCTGGCTTTAAATCTCTTGATACTAAAACGCAATCACGGCAATTCTTTACAAACTTTTCTACCTCGCGATCTATTAGTGGCCACCATACCTTTGATCGTAACCGACGTTTCATAACAGACTCCCCCGCGTGACCTTCATGTGCCAATTCAAGAACTTTCTGACGCAATGTGACCGGAATAATAATGCGTGTCCCCCTCAAAAGAATCTGGCCTACAGTTGAAAGCTCAAATCTAAACGGATACAACTTATTTGAAGATGCTGCTTCCCAAGAACTATTATCCATACATGACATTGCGTCGATATTTTCTTCATCGCGCGTGCTTTCCTCTGCCGTTTCTGAGATAGACATGGACACAGGAATAGAATTTTCAATGACTCGCAAGATGTTGTGTTCTCCCTCTAAGTCAAAACATTGCGCTTCTGCTGGTTGACAAAGCCGGGATAAAACGTCCGATATGTTTTCTTTTCCAGTTTTATAAATTACTTTAAATTTGTATGCTTGCAAACGCAGAAGCCACCTCTCGATCCGGGCTGGTGGTTTTGATGTGGGCTTAAATATTGCTTCCAGTGGTTTGTGGTCGGTGACTAGTTCAAATTCGAGGCCTGCTAGGTAGAAGTAGAATTTTTCAACTCTCCACACCAAGGCTAGACTCTCTTTCTCTGTTTGGGAGTATCGCTGCTCTACTTTTGATAAGCTCCTACTAGGAAATGATATAATGTTTGGCTTCGTTTCTTCTTCCAATTGGACCAGTACAGCTCCTAATGCCACTTTACTAGCATCAGCGATCAAACGTGCCTTTTTGTTTGGATCAAAGTACAACTTAGTGACTTCCGCCAACCTCAGTTTAAGATCCTCAAACGCCTTCTTCTCGACCATGTCCCACACAAACTTGTTTTCTTTGATGAGAAGACGTCTCAGCGGCTCGGTGCGACTGGCTAAATCCGGGATGAACTTGCCTACATATGTAACAAGGCCTAGAAAACTCCGAACTTCTTCCTTAGTGACCGGGTCACGAAATGTGGTTATCGTCGTTATCTTCTCTGAGTCTACTTCAATTCCCTTGTCGGATAAAATGTGACCAAGGAATTTTAATTTGTTTGTTTTCCAAATACATTTCTGATGGTTTAGCAGAACGTTGTTTGCTTTGAAAATTTCGCAGACTTATTAACATTTTTGTCATGTTCCTTCTCATCACTACCGAAAATAATGACGTCGTCTATATAGTTCATAACGTTTGAACAAGGTGATAATAGCTGTTCTAGCCTTCTTTGGAAGATTTCTGGCGCTGAATTAATTCCAAACATTAATCGTTTATAGCGAAAAAGTCCTCGAGGCGTAATAAATGTTGTAATTTCTCTACTGGTTTCATGAAGCTCGAGTTGGTGATAAGCGTCTTTAAGATCCAACCGAGAGAAAAATTTGGCGTTTCTCAATTTCGTCATAAACGATTCGAAGGTGGGAAGCGGATAATTTTCGCGTAAAATTGCTCTGTTTGCCAAACGCATGTCCAAACATAGTCTAATGTCGCCGTTTTCTTTAAAAGCTAATACCATCGGAGATATCCAGGGGCTGTGACCTATCACCGGTTCGATTACGTCTAGGCTTAGCGCTTCATCAAGTTTGGCTAACACTTTTTCTTCCAAAGCTACCGGAATACGTCTCATTGGCTGTTGTACAGGTTTTATCTCTGGGTTAATAGAAAGTTTGATTACAACTTCTTACCATTTCGGAAATGGTTTCAAAGGCTCAATATTGTTTATGTTGGAACCAAGTCGTAACACGTTCAGTATAATTGCCGTCTCACGGCCAAGCAGTGATTGTTTCCCATTTTCAATAACGAAGAATGAGGCAATCATCCCGGGATTGTTATCAACAGATATAGGAGCCTCAAAAACGCCCATTACCTTAAGCAATTGGTCCGAGGCGTAGCTCCTGAATTGGTTATGAGTATTTGAGCGAACGTTGAAAAGCGTAGCTTTTGCTTTTTGTAAATGCAACCAGTCAGTTTGACTTACCAGATTAAACCGAGACCCAGAATCAATTATTACGGAGATCGAATGACCCCCAATTTTCACTTGTATTGTCTCTTCTTCATCGTCGCTTAATATGTTAAAACAGTGACTTTCGAGTTTAGGTTTATCTGCGTCGGAACCGTCATCAGTAACCAACCGAATATTATTATATTTACGTTTTGAGTTTTTAAAGTTAGATTGGGTAGAATGTCGTTTTAAATTTGTCCTGCATTTCCGTGCTAAATGCCCTATGCGACCACATTTATTACATTTTATTAGTTTAGCTGGGCACAACGAGCTATTATCAGTATGGCTATTTTGACCACATCTACCACATTCACTACCTTGAGCAAACGAAGCCCGTGCCTGGTATTTAACTTTGTTAACTGAACTAATTCCATCTGTGTCAGATTTCATGGTTTCTGATTGTTGATTTATTTGTTCATCTACTTGACACGCCGCAATGACTTCTTTTTCAAGAAGTTTCTTTTTGAGCTCTTTTGATGCCCATGCATCAATCATTTTATCTTTAAGGCAGATTTCTTCAATTTCATGTTTTGTAGTGCCAAAAGAACATTTATTTATCTACTGACGTAATTTTAAAACAAATTTTGCAAAAGTTTCACCTTCGGTGCGGCATATATATTAGTTCTAAACAAATGTCTTTCGAAAATAGAATTTTGCTTTGGAGAAAAATAAGAATTTAGTTCATCAACTAAAACTTGATAGACATCGTTCTTAGCTGTCTCATTATATGCTTCGATCGCACCTGGCAAAGAGTAAGCTACGGATTGTACTTGCGTACCTGCCAAATGTAAAAGTTTGTTTTTTTTTTGCCTTACTGAAACGATATCTTCAGATTCTAAATAAATTTCAAACGCTCGAAGCCATTTTTTCCATTCAATACGCAACGATGATTTTTCTATTGCTTCGCAAAGAAACGGCTTTATAGTTAGCTCTGTCATTCTGTGTGCCTGCCTGAAAAGTAAACAAATTGACATTTCTTATTTTTTTTACTTTAAAAAAGAAATAACTTTGTTTTGATCATCCCGCCAATGACTACAAAATGTAACTTATGTATGCGCGCCCTACGTGGGTACGCAATACACATTGGTGCCGATATATTTTTTTTCAATAAATAATACTATGTATGTTATCAGCACCTTAATGCTTTTGGCATTTGCCAACTAACTACAATTTACATACAGTTTATGTGTGTTGCGGGGAGAATCCTGTATGCAGCTACAAAACTGTTGCGGGAAGAACCAATAATGTTGCAGGAAGAAATTGATGCGGGAAGGACCAATAACGTTGCAGGAAGAACCAATAATGTTGTAGGTTGAAATTGATAATGTTGCAGGAAGAAAATAATGCGGGAAGAATCTTGTATGCGGCTATAAATCCGTTGCGGGGAGAGTCCTTAATCCAACAATTGCCCAAAACAATAGTGAAATTTGCTGCTTCAATTGAATAGTTACAATTTTTCTCTCATTTATTTTACAAAATGTTCCGTATTTATACACATTTCTTTACAAACAAAACCTACTTAATTCACAGAAAATTATAACAAATAACAAAAGTTGAAAAACATTTAAGTATGTATTTTAACTAATATTAAATTGAACTCAACGTACCGCCGCCCTTGAATAAGTTCAAAATAAAATATTAAAAGGAAAATGAAAAGCCTTGAAAAACATTTAATAGGTCTATTTATAAGTTCGTGCGGTTTTACAACAGATGGCGTAACTTGATTATTATTCCATCGATCCACATTTCCAAACATTCATTGGAGAGCTACTGTCGTAAGGCACAAACGTCAGTATAAGTTTTTTATTTGAAGCGTAAACAACAATATTTTTACCACACTTGAAAATGTCGAATTTCGTGCCAAATAATGTGTTTTTGCGGGGAATTCTTCTTCATTATTTTAATATGAAGAAAAAAGCAGCCGAAAGTCATCGTATCTTGGTGGAAGTTTATGGTGAGCATGCTCTATCTGAGCGAACGTGCCAGAAGTGGTTTGCACGCTTTAAAAGTGGTGATTTTGGCTTGGAAGACGAAGAACGCGAGGGTGCGCCGCCAAAGTTCATGGATACCGAATTGGAGGAATTGCTCGATCAAGATCCGGCTCAAACGCAAGAAGAGGTTGCAAAAACTTTGGGAGTTGATCAATCAACCATTTCCAAACGTTTAAAAGCCATGGGAATGATCCGAAAGGTAGGCCATTGGGTGCCGTATGAATTGAAGCCAAGAGACGTTGAACGCCGTTTTATGGCATGCGAACAACTGCTTCAACGGCACAAAAGAAAGGGTTTTTTGCATCGAATTGTGACTGGCGATGAAAAGTGGGTCCATTACGACAATTCAAAACGTCGGGCAACGTATGGATACCCTGGCCATGCTTCAACATCGACGTCGGCGCAGAATATTCATGGCCTGAAGGTTATGCTGTGTATCTGGTGGGACCAGCTGGGTGTTGTGTATTATGAGCTACTGAAACCGAATGAAACGATTACGGGGGATGTCTACCGACGACAATTGATGCGTTTGAGCCGAGCACTGCGAGAAAAACGGCCGCAATACGCCGATAGACACGACAAAGTTATTTTGCAACATGACAATGCTCGGCCACATGTTGCACAAGTGGTCAAAACATACTTAGAAACGCTCAAATGGGATGTCCTACCCCACCCGCCGTATAGTCCAGACCTTGCGCCATCCGATTACTATCTCTACCGATCGATGCAACATGGCCTGGCTGACCAGCACTTCCGTAATTACGATGAAGTCAAAAAATGGATCGATTCGTGGATTGCGGCAAAACCGACCGAATTTTTCACAAAGGGAATCCGTGAATTGCCAGAAAGATGGGAAAAAGTAGTAGTAAGCGATGGACAATATTTTGAATATTAAATTTGTAACCATTTTACGTCAATAAAGTTTCAAATTTCGAAAAAAACCGCACGAACTTATTCATAGTCCTATTACGTTAAGTTATTAGTTTCTTCATGAAATAAATCTCCTTTCGTTGGCAAAAGGCAAAGTTTGACTATAGGGCGAACCAATTCGCCATGCGGTGTTTTCAACGTAACTACTCTTACGCGTCCATCGGTACCATGATGGCATTTGATCACTCGTGCAATCGTCCACTTCGTCGGAGGATTAGGCTCGTTGAATACAGCAACCACATCCCCTTTTTCAATGTTGCGTGAAGAACGAAACCATTTAGTGCGACGTTGTAAGCTCACGAGGTACTCGTCTCTCCAACGACGCCAGAAATGTTGTCTCATGGCAGAAATTGCTTGCCATCGCTGTCGAAGATTTCCACGAAACCCTTGACCCTCAGGTTCCGGTATTGACTTAAGCGGTTCACCGACTATGAAATGTCCGGGAGTTAAAACTTCTAAGTCACCAACAGCTTCAGAGTTGTCACAGAGTGGGCGAGAGTTTACGCAAGCTTCTTTTTCAGTCAAAAGTGTGTTGAACTCTTCGTATGATAGTGGAACTTCTCCTAATACGCGTTTTAAATGATACTTAACACGTTTGACTCCGGTCTCCCAGTAACCTCCCATATGGGGTGCAGCCGGTGGATTAAATCGCCATTCGATATTTGAGTCCGCAAAGAAAGAGCGAAGTTTAATATCAGCCATGCACTGTTGAAATGCAATGCGCAACTCCTTCTCGGCTCCAACGAAATTTGTACCGTTATCTGATGTCATGACCTTACAAAAACCTCGACGATTTGTGAACCTTTTAAACGCATTTAGGAAAGCTGGTGTTGAAAGGTCACCAACAAATTCGAGATGCATCGCACCAGTGTACATACAAATGAACGAACAGATGTAGCCTTTGGTAGCCTTAGCTCCTCTTCCTTGGGTGAATTTGTAGAGGTAAGGTCCAGCGAAGTCAACAGCAGTGTGAGTAAAACAACGGGCGTAGGTTGTGCGAATGACAGGTAGATCACCCATGACTTGTGTGGTAAGATTGCGGTTCAAATAAGTGCATTTCACGCACTTATGGTATATATTACGGATCAAGCTACGAGCGCCGATAACCCAATAACGACGTTGCAAGACAGTTTGCATAATGCGGGACCCAGCGTGCAACCTTGTGTATTTCGCAGATTATTAACTTAGCAAGCGGACAATTCTTAGGCAAGATAATGGGATGCCTAACATCTGGAGCGACTTCATCATTTTTTATTCTTCCTCCAACACGTAGAACACAAGTCCCATCCAGAAAGGGCTGCAGACGCAAAAGACTACTGCGAAGTGGGATTGGTCTTTTAGCGCTGCAAAGAGAAGTTTCATTAGAAAAATAAAACCGTTGCGTATACCTTATTAGGCGAAGTTCAGCTTCAAATAACTCTTGGCAGCTCGGTGTACCAAAACGCTTTATAACATTAAGCCGTCTGTTAGCCCGAATGTTAGTCAAAAAACGTAAAACATAGGAAATAACTCGACGCAGCTTAGAATACGATGAGTATTTTGTCATCACGGACCAATAATCTGTAGAATTAATCACATGGGCACGAATACTCTTTCGTATGCCCAGCTCTGTAGTGTGCTCTTTAGATTTTTTCTGCTTCCACAATTGTTCAGTGCTTTTCAGGAAAATAGGACCAGCCCACCACAATTGATGACGTAATAATTCGGAGGGAGTTATATCTCTTGAAGCACAATCTGCAGGATTCTGTTCAGAACGAACGTGGTTCCAACATTCGGGAGGCAAAACTTCTTGAATATCAGCGACGCGGTTGGCTATAAATGTCACCCATCTGCTGGGGTGACCTTGTAACCATGCCAATGTTATAGTAGAGTCAGTCCAAGCGAAAAGCGGATAACGGAGATCAGACCAGCAGTGCAGCACGCTTCGCACTAGTTTAGCAGCAAGATGAGCGGCGCATAATTCAAGACGTGGCAACGTTGTCGGCTTAAGCGGAGCTACCTTGGTTTTCGACGAAATTAATGACACAATAATGCTTCCGTCGCTTTGTGTTGTTCGTGCATACAAAACGGCGGCGTAAGCGCGCTCGGACGCGTCTGCGAATACGTGCAATTGCGTAAATGACCCAGCTACTTCAGTACCAAACCAACGGTTCACCTTCAAATGTGCCAATTGCTTGAGTTCTATGCGATGCTCCAACCACTTCGTTGCGATAGACTCAGGAATGATATCATCCCAACCTACCTTAGTGCGCCATATGTCTTGAAACCAAATTTTTGAATTTATAGTAGCGGGAGCAAGTAGGCCCAGAGGATCGAAGAGCGTACTTGCATCTGATAGAAACATGCGCTTGGTCAACTTAACTGGCGGTTCCCTCAAGTTAATAGCAAACGTGAGATAGTCTCCTTCTGTGTTCCAGATAAGACCTAAAGCGTGAACATCCTTATCGTCGACAATATAATGTGATATGTTCGTAGATGCATTAGAAATGCTTGCGATCATTAGTTCAGCGCAGTTCGATGCCCACTTACGAAGTTCAAGCCCCCCTTCCCTCAATATTTCGGAAATATTTTGCTGCAACAATCGAAGTTCTTTACTAGATGCACCAGTAAGTAGATCATCCATGTAAAAATCCATGAGAATAACACTAACAGCCATAGCACAACCATTCGACGAATCTCTAGCCGTCTGTTGAAGTGATCGGACAGCTAGATGAGATGCAGCTGCCACTCCGTACGTTACGCGAACCATGCGAAAATCTTGGATAGGCAGGGATGGGTGGCTACGCCATACGATGCGTTGCAAATCGGCGTGTTTTAAGGATACGCAGATTTGACGATACATTTTGGCGACATCTGCTGTTACAGCATAGCGGTGTGTTCTAAAACGAAGTAAGATGGAGTATAAATCTTCTTGCAATTGAGGTCCTATAAATAATGCGTCATTCAGCGAATTTCCGGAAGTCGATTTTGCGGACGCGTTAAATACAACCATCAATTTGGTCGTGGTACTACTTTCCTTTAAAACAGGATGATGAGGCATATAATACGTTGGATTCATAGTCTCTGACGTGACCTGCATATGTTTCATATCAATGAGTTCATTCATGAATTCATTGTAGCATAAACGAAGATCGGAGTCACAAGCGAGTCTTCTTTCAAGTCGTAACAAATTCCGGATAGCAAAGTTTCGCGACTCTCCCAGAGCTACATCGGGCTTCAGCGGCAACTCGACGACAAACCGTCCTTTAGGTTCCCTTCGATGCGTTGTTTCAAAATGGTCTTCACAGTAACGCTCCTCATGCGTAAGGTACGTTTTTTGCGGAGCTTCCTCTAACTCCCATAACTTGTTCAATGCTCGATCCAAATGAACATCGCAATGTAACGACTGTAAGCGTGGCATATCAGGCTTAGATCCATTCACGCTTCCAAACAGAGTCCACCCAAAGACCGTCAGTTGAGCCATAGGAGCTCCAGATGGACCCTTACGAAGTTCTGTACAGATCAGTTGATCCATAACGTCCATTCCAATCAATATATCGACCTTTATGGCTTCATAAAATGGGGATCGGCTAAAAACAAACCTCGGATATGTGGCCACGATGAAGTAGCTATAGTCTGCGTTGGCAAGTCGCTTGTAATTTTAGACAGAATTAACGTGTTGACAGTAAAGCATTGATTTGTAGAGAAAGAAGAAAGAGAAAGTGATACTTCACCTCTAGCTCGTCCTCCTTGCGCTGACCCAATTCCAGTAATGCTAACTTCAGATGTTGATCGCGACAGGCCTAAGCGTTGCACACACGCTTCGGTTACAAAGGAAGCATGTGATCCAGAATCGAAAAGTGCACGTGCGGGCTGCCAATTACCAGAACAGTCGCGTACCTTCACTAATGCGGTGGATAACAGCACAACTCTTTCTACAGCTATGGGTGGATTGGAGCTCGAGTTCAAGCATGAATAAACGCGTGGAACGTCGACGCTTGCTGGAAGTTCAAAAGTTTTTGCGCTTACCTTTGATGTGGAGTCAGCAGCGCATAACGAATGCGTCGCGTTGCCGATGTAATTGTTCACTGCGGTAACGGTCGTTGACTGCAAAGCACCGTGCAGCAGAGTGTGATGACGTTGTTTACACATGCGGCAAGTGGAAGCACTGTTCCAACGGTCTTTATAGTGACCTGAACTTAAGCAGTTGAAGCATATGCGACCTTACTTCACGAACTGTGATTTTGTAGACAAGTCCCATTCACGAAATTTTTCACAACTGTAAATTTTATGAGGACCACTACAATATGCACACACGTTACTTTGTTTTGATACCGCGTGGAACACATTTGTCGACTTGCTTGCTGATGCAGTTTTAACCTTAATTGGTACTGATGTTGTTGACGACGAAAACATCGACAACGATCGGCATCTTATCTCTAAAAATGTTATTAGTTGCTCAAAAGATGGAGGATCATCACTAACGAGCGATAACTCCCACTGCTTACGCGTTTCGAATGCCAACTTACTGACGACCTCATGTACCAACCAATCATCCCAAAAATCAATCGGACGACCCAACGCTTTAAGCTCGCGAATATGCCGTTGGAACGCATCAATTACACCTTTGATTGCGTCAGCATTGTCATGCGTAGCCCTTTTAATTTCAGCCAACGCGCGAAGATGAGATTCCACAATTACACGAATAACCTTATACCGCGATGTTAATAGACCCCAAGCTTCAACGTAATTTGCGTCACATATTTTAAAACCACTAATAATTTTCAGCGCGTCACCTTTCAAGCAGCTTCGGAGATAGTGGAACTTTTGTCCATCTGATAAAGTAGAGTTACTATCAACTAACGAAGAAAACGCGTCGAAAAAACCAATCCATTCTGTAGAGTCACCGGAGAATGTGGGCAACTCCATTTTCGGTAAACGTATAACCGTGGACACAGATGCCTTTGTGGAGCTATCTTGCGATTTAGTACGACAATTTTTCACGCGGCTAAAGTTAGCTGAAGCTGTAGAGTACCAAGTTTCGGCTTGGATACGCAAATTTTGTTCAATTTCAATAACATCGGCACCACACGTAATTTCTACAGCGTCTTGAGCAACGTTAAAACGAACCCACTGTTCACTCAATAACTGAAGGTAGCTTGCAATATTCTCTGCATCCATAGTGAATGCCTCATCAATACTTTTTGCCATATACCGCATTGAGAGCGGAATCGCGCGTTTTAGTAGAATTCGACATTTTTAATGTGACAGAAAAGCAAACGACGGGTTTTTAGAATTTTGGCGATGTTAAATGCAGGAACGGCTGCACAAACGTACACACGATTTAATGCACAAAAATAATTTTCTTAATATTCGTTGCGCCTTTTGCTACGCGTATGTATGTACACAAGCGAATGCGTACATGCAAAAGGCAAGCGGAGTGACTATATCCGGCTCGAAGGACCAAAAATGTTGCGGGGAGAATCCTGTATGCAGCTACAAAACTGTTGCGGGAAGAACCAATAATGTTGTAGGAAGAACCAATAATGTTGTAGGTAGAAATTGATAATGTTGCAGGAAGAAAATAATGCGGGAAGAATCTTGTGTCCTTGTATCCTTAATGTTGCGGGGAGAGTCCTTAATCCAACAATTGCCCAAAACAATAGTGAAATTTGCTGCTTCAATTGAATAGTAACAATTTTTCTCTCATTTATTTTACAAAATGTTCCGTATTTATACACATTTCTTTACAAACAAAACCTACTTAATTCACAGAAAATTATAACAAATAACAAAAGTTGAAAAACATTAAAGTATTTTAACTAATATTAGATTGAACTCAACAATGTGTATGTGAAGCCCGCACTTTAGCGTAGCTTCTGACTTTTGTCAGATAATTTTCTACAGCTCGCAATTTAGCGCAGCTTCTGACTTTTGTCAGATAATGTAATTCTCTTTCCACTATTTAATTATAATGATTTTTCCCAATCACACTATACCTTTTTCCCTTGTTTGTTTTGCTTAACTCTCTTTTTTTTCCAACCGGGTCGACGATGCGATAACAATGCAAAGAAAAATAAAACACGAAGCAACTGAACAGCGGCAGCACACACACACACAGCAAAAGTTAATGCGTGCACGCAAAATAGTTATAGCAATACTTTTTGCATATACACATGGTAGAAAAAGTCTGCGTTCACCCACTGTTATAAAGTACTAAAATAATTTAACGTGTTTATCTTAAAACTCTCAGTTATTTCTTTTCACTTATTTCAAAGAAAACTATTCGTAGAGGGTATGAACAAAATTTTTTGGAGTTTGAGCTGCGTCGTGTTCAGATAACGGGATTGTAGTACAGTAACTTAAATAGGCTGAGCAGAAAAAGTGTGCGTTCATTTCGAATAGTGACGATTATTTGCATGGCAATTACGTTAAATTTAATTTTAAATCATTCACGTAGTTGACGCGGTTAAGAACAAATCTAAAGAGGGAAAAATTAATATTAGAAATACATTTTTTGTTACTATGGACCAAAGGCGAAAAGAAATAGATATTGATGAAAGGAAATCATTGTAAGTTTGTGGCAAAATAGTAAGAGCTATCGGGAAGTCGCGAAAATTGTTGGGAGGCAATACTCCTCGGTCCAAAGAATGATAAACAACTTCAAGCAAACGAATTGTTTGGAGTCTAAGCCTCGTTCTGGGCGTCCAAAAAAACTGACGGAAAGAGAAGAACGCAACATAACTATTCTTGTGAAGTCTAATCCACGACTAACAGCAAGCGAAATTTCAAAAAGACATAGAAGTAAAATACCATAAGAAGGTACATCCAGATACAGTAAGAAAAATTCTAAAAAGAATCGGATTTCACGGCAGAGTGGCCCGAAAAAAACCCTTCGTATCGCGAGGAAATCGACTTAAGCGGATGGTTTCGTCAAGGAATACATAAACAAGCCACCTGAGTTTTGGAATAGTGTGATTTTTTCAGATGAGAGCAAATTTTGCATTTTCGGGATAAAAGGTCGTAAAATTATTTGGAGGAAAAACGGAACGGCACTTGGAAAGCAAAATCTGGTACCTACGGTAAAGCATGGGGGAGGAGGTGCCATGATATGGGGGTGTATGGCTAGTTCGGGCGTTGGAAATATACAGTTTATTGAGTCGATAATGAACAGACATGATTATCTCGATATTTTAAAAACGAATTTGAGAGAAAGTGCAATCAAACTGGGACTCGGTGAAATATTTGTTTTCCAACAGGACAACAACCCGAAACACACAGCAGAGATTGTTAGGTTGTGTTTGTTGTATAATGTTCCAAAACAACTTCGCACACCCTCACAATCACCTGACCTTAACCCCATTGAACACTTATGGGACGTTCTAGAAAAAAAAATACGAAAGCGTACAATAACTCGCAAGGAAATGCTTAAGAACGCGCTTAAAGAGGAATGGGAAGCCATAAGTCCAGAAATAACAGCCAAACTAGTTGGATCAATGAAAAGACGCCTTCTAGAAGTCATAAAAAGGCGTGGATATCCAACTAGCTATTAATTTTAAAACATTTTTATGATCTTAAGCCTTTTATTTTATTATTATTGAAGTGAACGCAAACTTTTTCCGTTTAGTTTGAATGGCCTTTTTAATTTTATGTGATCTCATTTTAAATTTGTTTTTGTTATTGGTAGCGAAATATGTGTGATAGTTACGTTTAAGTGAACTAAATAAAACTCATTAAAAAAAAATTCTGAAATATTTATTGTTTTGAACTTTTTCTAATGCAAAGAATATTTGCATAGGTGAACGCAGACTTTTTCAACTATGTGTATATACATTTATTCACTTTATTTACCAAATTATTTTCTTAAATTACAGTTATATTTCGTTTTTCACTCGTCGCCAATGTAATACCAGCCAAATAAAACACGCTTTTGAGTATATAAATTTAACTTTTATTTCCACCCTTTGTAAACTACATTTCACAAATCATATGTCAACTCAACTGTCCAAAATGTCATTATTGCTCTCAATCGTGGCGCTCTCAGTTCTGCTCGGACAGGGTTCTACAAGTATAATTGAGATTTGAAAGATATGTAGTAAGGAATTTTAGAACATCGACTTTATAGACACCACACAGAGTTTTGCCCACACAAAACTTGAAAACACCACACATCTTTCACCTCAACACACAACACATTTCTCACCTCAACAATAAACCAATTAAATATTTACTATTTTCGTTTTGAAAAAAAAAAAACTAATAAAAAAAGTTTGCGCCGGGAATTGATATCGAGTCTAACATGTGCCAAGGAAAAATACATAGGTGTTGCGTTTATTTCTTCGACTGCTTATTTTTTTACCATATTGTTACTTTTGAAATGATAAACAAAAAGTTTATTCATAAGTTCGAGCTCATATTTCAATTTCATTCATAAAACGAGCCACCCATTCGAAAATAGTCAATCTTGGAATATTTTGCCTGGAATTATTTGCCAATCTATATACATACATATATAAAAATTCAGCCGTTTTTCGCGTTGTGATGCACTTTACGGAGAATGGCTCAACCGATTTTAACCAAACTTTGCCACATTGCCCAACAATATGGGTAGCAAATGGAAGCTGTTGATGATTTCGTATAGAGTAGTGTTCATACCGTTCCGTGACTAGGGTCTCGAGATATAGGCCAAAACGTGGACCCGGGTAACCCTAGGATGTGTTTGTACAATATGGGTATCAAATAGAAGCTGTTGGTGAATGCTTTAGTACAGAGTACTTTTGATTCTGCTTCGTGTCTGGGGTCTCGAGATATAGGTCAAAACGTAGACCCGGGTAATCTTTGGTTGTGTATGTACAATATGGGTATCAAATGAAAGCTGTTGATAAGTGCTTTAATACGGGGTAATTTTCATACCTATTGATGACTAGGGTCTCGAAATATATGCCAAAACGTGGACCCGCCGTGTCTTTGCACCGAATCAAACCAAACTTACACACATTGTTAAGTGAGTATTGAAAATGGGTTTCGTAAAGTTTGGTTGTAGTTCGGAACACCGGCAACGCGTATAGCGTTCTTTTGAACCAGCCATAATGTCGTTTACTTTTATAACGCTCGGGGCGGAACTGAACTGTCAAATTGACAGTGAGTTACAATGTGTCAATATTTCTTTCTGATTTGGACGCCATAAGGAGAAGACGTAAGTGCAAAGTGTAAACATTTTTTGTAAGTTTTTTTGGAGTGGATTTTGGTGAATAATTTCTTACGAAATTTGAGAATTTAATGTGAAATCCGAATGTTCAAATGAAATTATGTTTTGTGGATTTATTTTTTCGGTTCGTATGCGATAAGCTACGATACACCATGAGTGAAACAAATGGTAAAATAAAAATAAAAAGCAAAAGAAATTGTTAAAGGGTGCAAAAGAAGAGCACGAAAAATGCGTAACTTTGATGAAAAAATTAATAGTCTTATCATGCAAATTGTCAACAATTTTCAGAAGAAAAGATATGATTTAAGAAAATCACAACAAAATAAAATAATCCAGACCATGTGGACTTGGGCTTTTAAACACATATGCATCGAAAATATAATCCACAAAATTGAAAAAAAAAAACATGTTTTAAAATCTCAGAATACCATAATTACAAGAATGTTTATTACAGTACAAATGCCAAGACAATCACGTAATCATATTGGTCGTTCGACAAATAATAATAGGCGCATGAGAAATGCCCGGAATAACGCGACATCAGAAGACCGTCAAGAACAAAATGATGCAGTCAAACGATTGATGAATAATGTTATCCAAGCAATTATTTTAATTGGCAAATTCAAGAATGAAGACGTTCTAATACCAAGAATTCCAATGATTCCACCTGAATTGCCATTTGAATTCAAGCGTTTGCAACTGCCCATTCGTTTAGCATTTGCAATAACTATCAATAAATCACAAGGGCAAACTTTAGAAATATGCGGGATGAATTTAAAAGAACCAGCATTCACCCATGGTCAACTATACGTTGGCTGTTCACGTGTTGGGAAGCCAACAACATTATATATTTACTCAAAAACAAATAGAAAAACAAAAAGTATTGTTTATGCCAAAGCGCTTTAATAAAGAATAAAGAAATAAATAATATGAAAACCATATCTTTTCTGTTCTAAACCATATCTATTCTATTTTAGTGTGCCCAGCGAAGCGGGCCGGGTTTGCTAGTATTTGATAAATCTTGAATTTTTGTCATGTCGAGTGGCCGCGGCTTCGTATGTAAGTATGCACCCTTATATTATATGTATGTAAATATGTCTTCTAACTGTTCGACAGTCGCGAGTTAATGCGACTTAGATTCCTTGAACAATTCCAGCGAATCATACATTTCTGTCCGCAAAGCCACATATATGTACCCTATGATCAAAAAGTACCGGAAATGTAAAACAAAATAGAGTTAAATTTAAGGGAAGTTTATATTATCTCCTTCAAAATATGACCCGTCTGAAGTAATTCATATGTGCCAACGTTTAACCCAGCCCTCCAAATACCCCCGACAGGCCGACATGGCCTTCAGCTCCTTCGTCGTATTCTCTTTGATCGGTGCGATGGCGCGTTATCAAATCCAAGAAATGTTTGCGCACATTTCCGGCCGTTTGCAACATACAGCATCTCTCAAAGGCTTCAAAACGGATAAATAATATTCTTTATTGACTGCCTGGCCCGATGGAAGGTACTCATGGTGGACTATGTCTTGGCAATCGATGAAAACAGTCAACATCACCTTCCCGGTTCTTTTTGCTCATAGGGTATACATATCCCATCTTTTCACTGACGGACAAGAAGGCGGTCGCAGTTTTTGTTTTTTATATGCATACATTTTACGTTCGTTGAAGGTTACATATGCGTGTATGCGCGTTTGGCTTTCTGGATGCATCCATGGATATTGGAATATTTTCTCATCAATATGGGTATGTAAGTAATTCAGATTTGACTGAAGAGATTAAATATAGGAATGCATATTGCTGTTTTACATATAAATCAATTCAAAAGAAGTATGAATAATGTTATATAGAAAATAAATTTCTAAATAACAGGTATTAGAAAAACCTGAATACACTATTTAAATCAATTCTAATTAAACCAAATACAAAAAATTAAATAAAAATATCGAACAAAGAAAAGTGTGTACAGGACTTGAACCTGAGTCAAATACGGAACGATGTAGTACGCCTAGACATGTCTTTCATGCTTGCGCTAATCTATAATGGTTAATTTACCTTTCTAAATCGGTCATTTATTCGATTTGCTTTTTTATATGCATACATTTTGCGTTCGTTGAAAGTTTGTATGCGTATTTATAATAGGACTATGAATAAGTTCGTGCGGTTTTTTTTTCGAAATTTGAAACTTTATTGACGTAAAATGGTTACAAATTTAATATTCAAAATATTGTCCATCGCTTACTACTACTTTTTCCCATCTTTCTGGCAATTCACGGATTCCCTTTGTGAAAAATTCGGTCGGTTTTGCCGCAATCCACGAATCGATCCATTTTTTGACTTCATCGTAATTACGGAAGTGCTGGTCAGCCAGGCCATGTTGCATTGATCGGAAGAGATAGTAATCGGATGGCGCAAGGTCTGGACTATACAGCGGGTGGGGTAGGACATCCCATTTGAGCGTTTCTAAGTATGTTTTGACCACTTGTGCAACATGTGGCCGAGCATTGTCATGTTGCAAAATAACTTTGTCGTGTCTATCGGCGTATTGCGGCCGTTTTTCTCGCAGTGCTCGGCTCAAACGCATCAATTGTCGTCGGTAGACATCCCCCGTAATCGTTTCATTCGGTTTCAGTAGCTCATAATACACAACACCCAGCTGGTCCCACCAGATACACAGCATAACCTTCAGGCCATGAATATTCTGCGCCGACGTCGATGTTGAAGCATGGCCAGGGTATCCATACGTTGCCCGACGTTTTGGATTGTCGTAATGGACCCACTTTTCATCGCCAGTCACAATTCGATGCAAAAAACCCTTTCTTTTGTGCCGTTGAAGCAGTTGTTCGCATGCCATAAAACGGCGTTCAACGTCTCTTGGCTTCAATTCATACGGCACCCAATGGCCTACCTTTCGGATCATTCCCATGGCTTTTAAACGTTTGGAAATGGTTGATTGATCAACTCCCAAAGTTTTTGCAACCTCTTCTTGCGTTTGAGCCGGATCTTGATCGAGCAATTCCTCCAATTCGGTATCCATGAACTTTGGCGGCGCACCCTCGCGTTCTTCGTCTTCCAAGCCAAAATCACCACTTTTAAAGCGTGCAAACCACTTCTGGCACGTTCGCTCAGATAGAGCATGCTCACCATAAACTTCCACCAAGATACGATGACTTTCGGCTGCTTTTTTCTTCATATTAAAATAATGAAGAAGAATTCCCCGCAAAAACACATTATTTGGCACGAAATTCGACATTTTCAAGTGTGGTAAAAATATTGTTGTTTACGCTTCAAATAAAAAACTTATACTGACGTTTGTGCCTTACGACAGTAGCTCTCCAATGAATGTTTGGAAATGTGGATCGATGGAATAATAATCAAGTTACGCCATCTGTTGTAAAACCGCACGAACTTATAAATAGACCTATTATATGTACATATGTATGTGTGTATGCGCATTTCGCTTTCTGGACGGATATAAGAATGATATTATGTTGGAATAAATATAGCTTAGATTTGATTAAAGAGATTAATTAAATGCATGTTTATATCTACATATTTCCTTTTTGATTTATATAAAATCAGTTCATATCCAGTATGAACTATTTTATACAGATAAGACATTTTCTAAATATCAAATTCAAAAAAACCTAAAACAGTTCTAAGCAATTATAATTAAATTAAACTCAACAATTTTACCAAACTGAATTGAAAAAAAGAAATAGTGCAAGGAAAAACGTATGTTTATTCAGGACTTGAACCTGGACTAAATACGCGTCTCAAACATCATACAAACAATACCGCCGACTTTAGCAACAGTGCCATGAATTGACTGCATGCGCATATTTCCCAATCGCAAATTCATTCGCTTCGCTGTGGGCATGAAATAAGTCGAATCCCTTAGTAGTGTGGTAAATGCAGAAAAAATCTGAATTCCTCTACCAGCGTGGCAAGTAAATATAGAAATCCTCCACTAGCGCGGTAAATATCAGTAATCCTTCACTAGTGTGGAAAGTTGAATTTGAAAAAGCCTTAGTATGAATCTACATATTAGTACTCGAAAAAGCTCATTTAACATTTGCTCCTTCTGATTTCATTAACATCCTCTGCTACTACAGTAGAAAGATGAGTTGCTGAATTTAAACGTGGTCGTTAATGGCTTTAAAACAATCTACGCTAAGGACGACCAAAGACAGCAACAACACCAGAAATCTTCGAAAAAATACAGCTAACCGTAATGGAAATTAACGAGTTTGTGCCCAAAAATCGGCTATGAATTTTGATTGTAGATTACTTGATAACTATATTAGTGAAACAAAAAATTCTGAATATTATTGTAACATTTTAAGCCAGTTGATGGAAAAAATTCGTAAGAAAAGACCTTTGTTTCAAAAGAAACACATTATTTTGCATCAGGAAAATGCACCGTGTCACAAGAGTATGTTGACAAGGGCTTCAAAACATGTTGTTGTTTTTGAAGTGGTGGAGTAGCTGTTTGCTGTAGGTTTACCGAAACAGCAAAGTTTTGTTCTGGCTAAACTTGGACCTCCGCAAAAATTGTGGAAAAGATTTTCTTTCACCCCCTCCGCCTGACAGGTTCTGCAGATGGTATCGAAAGAAGGTTAAGTATGGCTGCTTGATCCCCTACTTTCCAGTGACCTGTAAAGGTTGCAGTAATACGTGAAATGTTTGAGTGAGAACATCCTAACAGGTAACTGAGTAATCCTAAAACTCCTTCCATAATCTCACTAATTATTGTTGGAAATATTCCTCAAACTATAATCAATATGCCATCCGCATACGCCACTGCGTTAATTCCCTTTCGGTCGAACTTAGAAAGTATATTGTTGACAACTGATAACCACAGCAGAGGGGATACAATTCCCCTTTGTTGAGTTCTCTCTCCGATGATTCTTCTAGTTTTAAGCAAGTTGTTCATCCAGTCGTTGAGACTTATGTCCGCGCCTAACGTATTAGGAGCCTCAGAAATGGAGATTATTTTAACGTTGTTAAAGGCACCGTCTATGTCGAGGCGACTAGTGAATATTGGTTGAATTCTATGCTTCTATCGATCGTACTTAAAACTTCGTGAAAAGCTGTATATGTGGATTTTCATTTGCATTTGTGGATTTTCATCAGCATCGAAGAGTTTTGAGGATAAAAAAGGATATACTGATGGATCTGAAGTTTTTCGCTGTATCATGACCGCGTCTACCAGCTTTGAGGACAAAAATCACATTAACCCTTCTCCAGTTTTTTTGAATATGCTCTAGCATAAGGCTTTTTTTGAAAAACACCTCTACCCATGGAATCATTTCTCTAATATTCGCCAAATGGCGTTTCATTTAAATAATTTTCCTTAATTATCAATTTAATTTAATAATAATAATTTAATTTTAATATATTTTAAGAATAAGTATTATCATCAAATTTGAATTATATAACTTTTTCATTAAACTGTAACTTTAAATTTTAAGTTTGCTGCTTATTTTACGGTAGATAAAACACTATATGTATAAGGACATACCTATATAACATAACACAGCATAAATAATACATATTTACTTTCAATTATATATGTAGTCCGTTAGTTAAGTTTAAGCTAAGACACTATAAAAACATGAATTTAAAAATAAAGAAGCGACTTGTTAAGTAACACCGAACGAGTTCACATTTTATTTTTATTTTACACGAAAGTAGTCAAAAGGCAATTTGTTGGCTCGCGCACTTCCCAATTAAAATAATAAAATATTTTATAATCTTAAGATTTTTCTTGGCGCCCGAGCATGGACTAAGTGCGTGAAAATATAATTGTAAAATTAATAAATAATCCGTTCGTGCACAATGAATTGGTGAACATAATCAATACGGAAATTATTTCCAAATACAAAACACAATAAATATATAAAAACAATAAGTGCTAATTAATAGTGTAACAACAATTGCCTGTTCGTTTTTATTTTTGCAAGTCCGTTTTCGCGCCAAGTGCAGTGACAAAAGCAAACTAACAAACAAACTAACATAAAAACCACCCTCACAAAAAAGGGTTCAGTGACTAAATTAAATAAACAAAGAAACATATAGTACCAACATTCCAAAGTGAAACAATATTAGAAAACAAGTACATATGTATGTAGGTACAATACATAGTATATTATATTGTTATAACGAGAGAAGCGGTATCAGCGGCAATACAGTGAGGTGTTTATAAAAAGGGAACTTCGTGAGTAAAAAAAAACAATCTTAAATTATAGTAATAAAATTAAACTAATATATGTATAACATATAAAACTAAAAACAGCAAATACACTAACATAAAACAGTAAATTAATAAAATAGTGGCGGTGAAAAAGCGTGCCGAATCATCTATGTATTTGTGCTTAAGTAAAAATAAAAAAATTAAGTACGATACATATTGCTAACAGTTGAATCAGTGCGGTATATACATATACATATGTATGTATAAACGGACACAGTGGTGCATAAGTGTTTTCGGCCAAACATAAGGCAATTTTAAAAGTTTTAAAAGCCCCGTTAAAAAAATTGTGACCTTAAACATGCAAAAATAAAATTAAATTAATAAAAACTGTTCGAAGTGCCGCGTTCCTACTAAAACTGCAGTTCTGCTTTAAAACAAAAACCGTTGAATTCACCGCTGCTTATTTGCAGTTCGTCGCCCTCATCGCCATCACTTTCCGCTGTCACAGTGCTCGCTGCTGCTATACTCGCCCTTGCTCTCATCGCTGTAACCGTCGCTGCTACTCTAGTCACTGCTGCACCTGCATCCTTTGCCAAAGGAAAGTTAAGGCTAGCAATAAGCCTATACAGGTAACAAGTGTGATAAATTGAAAATTGTGATCGTTGTTGATAAACACTCTCAATTTTTTGCACCACCCTTTCCCTTTCTTATATAATCAACTTAAAATCAACGTTCATTCAGTATTGACGTGTTTTCATCGAGCTCCGTGCTTTTTAGTTCTTATTGTGTAATATATATATATATATTTGGCGGGTACACCCTTTTTGGGTGTTTGGCCGACCTCCTCCTCCTATTTGTGGTGTGCGTCTTGATGTTGTTCCACAAATGGAGGGACCTACAGTTTTAAGCCGATTCCGAAAGTCAGATATTTTTTATGAGGAGCTTTTTCATGGCAGAAATACACTCGGAGGTTTGTCATTGCCTGTCGAGGGGCGACCGCTATTAGAAAAATGTTTTTCTTAATTTTTGGTGTTTTCACCGAAATTCGAACCGACGTTCTCTCTGTGAATTCCGAATGGTAGTCGCGCACCAACCCATTCGGCTATGGCGGCCGCGCCTGTAATATACTTTGTTTAAAAATACGTAATCTAAATAATAAACAAATGTTATAGAGACAGTGGACTCCTTTATTAAAATATAAAGCAATTGCATATTTGCTGTAAAATGCCGTATGTTCGTGGGCAGAGAGTTGATCGCAACAAAGTTAACGCCAAAATTCAATGCGCTAAGTGCAGCGAATTTTTCATTTTAGATTGTGTTGGGATTTGGCAATGCGATTTAGAATTTTTGCTTAGCTCTAGGACTGCAAGGACTGTCAGGCTACTCGTCGAGCGTTCCCTGCCCTCCCCTATGCCCTTCTCCAAGTGAAGGCATAATAAATAAAACGAAAAGTTCGGGTTTATCTAATACACAAAATCAAAATGTGAATATCTCAAAGCAACAACCGTTGCCGACAAAACAGTCAAATCAAAATACATATAAACGACGGTAACCAGCAAATTTCTTTGTTAACCGTTCTAAATGAAATTTCTGCTCTTAAAATAGAATACAAGAGCGCGGTGACAATGCTAAATATTTTACAAACAGAAAAGCAGCTCTTAGTTGAAGGAACGGAACATATGCATTCCGAGATTAAAGCTATGCGCAAATCACACACCGAAGATGTGGTATCGGCTATTTTCATGCTCACAAAAGAAGTTAAAGAACTTCGACCCATTGCTTGCTCTTGCAAGTGTGCTAATAAAAATGTGAAAAGTGCATCAAAACAAGTGTCTCCTAAGTCTGCCGTTAATTTGCCACCTACCGCTTCTTCGCTCTCTTTTCAAATAAATCCTCTCCCAGCTTTCCTCTTCCAACATTCTGTCGTGTGCAGCAACGGTGGTGGATTCTGCTGCGCCTGTGACTGCATCCTACGCCGACGTAGCTAAATTCATTTCACATCCCGAACAAAATGCCTCTGCAGCAGATGCCTCTGCTTCTGCTTCTAACTCTGCGTCTGCTCATTCTATCAGAACTTCGAATAAGCCAAAAGTGAAAGCGCTTACTCGTAAAATCGTTGTAGGGTCGAGCTCAAATGATAAATTAAATGTTGCGCATAGAATGAAATGGTTACACTTATCTTCATTTAAGCCATCTGTAACAACAAATATTATTATCGCCTACGTATCTAAGCATTCATCTATTAGTTCGGAAATGATGTCTTGCTATAGCCTTGTAAAGAAGGATTTGTTTTGTTTGCTGTTGATTCGCTAAAGCGAGTGGACTTTAAACTAGGGGTCTCCTCAAATCATTATGACAGCTTAGTAAATTCAGAGCTCTGGACAGCTGGCGTAAAAGTACGCCCCTTCAAGTTTTTTCAAGAGCGAGTAAACAAAGAAGTGATTACTTAGGAACTGTACCTTACGTTCTCTCTCCTGCTAATGATTTGTTAACAGGCTATTCGCTCTACTATCCAAATGTGAGTGGAATGCGTACTAAGCAAGCAAGTATATCAACCGCCGCAGAATTAGTTGCGTTGCCCAGGCCTAACAATCGATGAGAAGAAAAATTTAAACAAAATACATTATAAAACGGTCTCACATTTTGTTGTGTGCGTTTTAGTAAATTTGATGAAATTTTTACTAATTTTTCGAGTCGAAATTAATTTTAGACAAGAATTCAAAGAGCATGTTGGTATATTGATGAATATATGTATATGTATATCAATATATGTATATATATCACATACATACATAAATTATGTTAGTTATATAATATTTGTGCAAAAGTTCAATTGCATCTTCAACTCTTATAGTGTTACAAATGTATGTGCACACGCACTGCAGCAACAATGACCTATCTCACGACGCATTGCCTTATCATATTAACATTTGAATATGCATTTTTTGTTCCTTTGGCAAACGAAATTTTTTTCAATTCACATATGTATGTATATTACAGGGAATAATTCATATATGTATGCATTTTATAGTTAGTGCAAAACTTTGAAATTTAAAATAAATAAAAGAAAACTTCAAAGAAACGTATTTGCATACATACATATATATGTATATATGTATCATAGAAAATAAACAAATAATACCAACACACCAATTTGGATTTCGCGCGACTAATGTATTTTAAGTCTTTAGACTTAAATTAAAACACTAAATTTAATTTTTATTTTTCACGGTTTTATTCTTTAAACAAATTCAACCTTCTTGGTTGCTGTGAATCTACAGACTAACTTTTTACAATTTCCTTAATTCTAATAACACCTGTTTTGCGCTCACTTTATGCAGTACTTTATGCTTATTGAGAGCATAACTGCATTGAGCGAAAAACGTGTCGGTGTAATATTGCATACTAAGCAAATCTTTTGGTGGGAACCTTTATTTGTGAAATCTTAGTATCTTAGCATTTAAATAGTTTGGTGTATGATTCCAATTTCATTAAATGTAAGACAATACTGCCACAACTCAAAAAAGAGAAATAAATAGATAGGGTGGTGGAGTGATGGTACGTAACTCGCGCGCCACTCAACTATTGACCAAATTCACAGATTAACTCGTATCATCGAGAACACATTTGAAGAAAAAAATGTCTGTTCGGCTGTATTTCTCGATGTCTCTAAAGCTTTCGATAAAGTATGTCATGCTGGCCTGCTGTGGAAAATAAAGAATGTACTGCCAACAAAATGTTTTAATATCTTAAAAACCTACCTGTCTGAGCGCTATTTTCGCGTCAGGTACGAAGATGAGTTCTCTGAACTGAAAGAGATAAAAGCTGGTGTGCCGCAAGGAAGTGTGCTTGGACCTCTTCTCTATCTACTTTTCACTCACGACCTGCCAAACAGCAGAAATTGCTTTATAGCAACATTTGCTGATGATACTGCAATATTAAAACAAAAAGACCAACTACCTGCCAATATACATAAACAGCATTAAAGTACCATACTCTAATACAGCAAAGTATCTAGGTATGACGCTCGACACGAAACTTAGGTGGAGTGCGCACGTGAAAAAGAAAAGAGAAGAACTGGACCTAAAATTCCAAAATATGCATTGGCTAATGGGTAAGCAATCAGCGTTATCCGCACACAATAAAATACTGCTTTACAAACAATTTCTCAAACCTATCTGGACCTATGGGATTCAGCTATGGGGTTGCACCAGCTATAGTAACACAGCGCATATACAAAGATTTCAGACTAAGGCACTTAAGCATGCAGTTTGTGCTCCATGGTATATTAGGACGCAAGATCTAGAACGTGACCTCAATATTGATTCGGTTACGGCAACCATAAAGAAATTTGCAAAGTCGCACGCAGAGCGACTAAGCAAGCATGTGAACAATGAAGCCTTGATTCTTAACGATACTACAAAATGGAAACGAAGGCTCAAACGAAAAAACCTCTAGATTTAATCTAATTAATAAATAAAATCAGTTAAAAGTATGAATTGTATTTTGCTGAGGATTAACTCAAATTATTTGTTGTAACAAAACTCCACAAAAATTGCTCGTTAGTATATATATGTAATGTTATACTAGTTGCAATGAAAATACTAATAATAAAAAAAAAAAAATAAATATGTATATGGGACAACTAAGTTCTATTGCATCTTTAATAAATATAGTGTTGCTCGCATATGTATGCACTGAAGCAACATGACCTACCTCACGAGCACCGCCTTATCACATTTCATGCAATAATTAGGGTGTAAATATTCGAATCATCGAATTCCTGCAAATGCTAAAACAACTTCTTCTGCATATGCATCGACGTATGTGCATGTGCGTATATGCACACTTGATCCCTAACTATGTACGTTCAATTGATCAAATCAAAAAATTCTGTATACAAAACGCTTCATTACCAGGCACGCAGGAAGATGGCATATGCAAATATAAATATGTGAATTGAATTCAAGCAAAACAATGCTTATTAATATACACATATGCATGTGCATACAACCGCACACACAGGGCACTCACTTTATTCCTCAAAATGCGTATATCGTTCAAAGTTAAATTTTATGCCTAGCGACTACAAGAACAAAATGCAGTCATAGACGCAGGCGTAGCGGCCATCATTCTAGTTGACATAGCGCTGAACAGTCGCGGCGGCGCCGAACAGTTTCAACAATTGTACTGTACAACAAAAACTCATCATCAAAAAATTCATTGATAAATTCGAGCTCATAGTTGTAAGAGCAAGTACTTTCATTCATAAAACGAGCCGCCATATGCCAATTTTCTCGACAATTCGAAAATAGTCAATATTGGAATATTTCGCGTAGAATTATTTGCCAATATTTGATAAATCTTGAATTTTTGTCAAGTCGAGTGCCCGCGGCTTCGTACATATGTATGCATCAATATATGTATGTAAATATGTCTTTCTAAATGCTCGACAGCCGCAGCTGCTGTGCGTCAAGTGCGCGCATGAGCATACAGTAAGTTGCAGAAGAAAACAAGTAGCTTAACCCTTTGCACTCGGAATGCCAGCACTGCTGGCATGAGCATTTATTTCGGTAATTCGAAATGCAGACTCTATAAAACTATAAGATGTGAAATTTTATAAATTTTCTCAATAAATTCATGCAAAAATTATATATTTTAATGTTTTATTTTTTTTAACTAAAAACGCATTTGATGATAGAATATATATATCTTTATCGAGTTGTTGCACGGAAATGTGAAAATGGTCTCCGAGTGCAAAGGGTTAAAAAAAAGGTCTGATTCGGACATTTTAATACTAAGAGAAAATTTGGAAACAATTATTTTATGTTAACTGATAGTAGGCAAATAGTTAATTAGTAGATTACTTTACGTATGTAGTTCTTGAATTGATAAAACGATCACAAAACATATGCAAATTAAAGTTCTAACGCGGGTGAGCGTTAAACAAAAAAAAATAAAATAAAAAAAAATCAAATAAAACGCTTGCTTCCAAAGTCAAACTTGAAGTGATTCTTTTATTCCTACGTTATTTCTTTTATACCAAATTTTTGCTTACTCTATACTTAACAAATAATTGTTTGTGTTTACAATAAATCTTTCACTACTGGATGAGCTTATTTCATCATCCTCTAATTTGTGCTTATGCTAGCTTTAAAAGAACTTGACAAATAATTGTTTATGTTTATAAATTTGTGCTTATGCTAGCTTTAAAAAGTACTTGACAAATAATTGTTTATGTTTATAAATTTGTGCTTATGCTAGCTTTAAAAAGTATTGCTTATTGTAATTCTATCCTTAACAAATAATTGTTCACATTTACAGTAAATATTTCACTATTGGATGAGCTTATTTCATCATCCAATTAGTGCTTATGCTAGCTTTAAGAAGTATTGCTTACTCAAACTTTTTGTATATATTTGCCGTTATGCGGCTTACCAGAGTAGGGTATTAACTTGCATATATCTGCAAAGTTAGAAACTTACTCTGAAATCAGAGAATTTGAAGGTGCCTGTAAACATTTCAAGGTTACTGTACATACAATGCTGCGCCTATGAATGTGCGCTGCGCCTATGAATGCGCGCTGGATTTCTTGAGAAGTTTTACCGTTTTATTTTGAGCTGTGGCTGGTGAGAATACATACACACAGCATATACATATGCGCAAATGTACATATATTAATTCACAAATTTACATTTGCATATGCCATCTTCCTGTGCGCCTGGTAATGAAGCGTTTTCTATAGAGGATTTTGATTCAGTTGAAGGGATTCAACAAAGTTTTACAGACACCAGACAGACTGACATAACATATGTATGTATATAATTTTGGATGATTTGGAAAAATTCAAATATATAGGTCATACTAAAAAGCTACAGGAACGTATGGAATTTCGAGGGGTACTCGTCTCGCGAAGACAATTTCACCATAGATACATTTTTCAACAAAAATTAACAGTGAGGGGCTGATATATGTAAATTTAGCAGCAGTCGATAAGAATTTGTTGGTGATTAGAAGCAAAGAATGTTAGGTAGCTTTTTAATATGACCTACATACAGTGGCTCACAGCTTATTTCGTGTGCCCGTTTATCAAAATAAAAAAGTTTAATATTTTTGTATAAACTTTATTTAGAAAAAAAACTTAAACGTACATTCAAAGATAAATTATTTCTTGTTACAAACATACATAAATAAACTTAAATTATTTCTTCTTAAGTAATATATTTACAGCAAAATCAAAATTATAAGTAAATCCACGTCACACCTTATTTCGTGTGCTTAACCAAACTAGAAAAAACATGATTTTTTTTTTTAAATTTATTAAGTTTTTACTAATCTAATATTTTGTAGAGGTAGCCTTTTTGTTTTAATACAGCTTTTAACCGGGATTGCATGGAGCTAACAAGTTTTCCAGTGTATTCAGGAGATATTTTCTCCCACTCCACTTGCAATGCTGTTTTTAGATCTTGTTTGTTGCTTATGTTATGTTTTCTAATTTTTTGATCCAGAATATTCCATAAATTATCAATTACAATGAGAACAGGTGATTGTGCTGGCGTTTTTACCACATGAGGGCAATTCCATATAAGCCACCGTTGCACTAATTCCGACTTATGCTTCGGATCATTGCCCTGATAGAACCTGAACCTGTCCCGAATGCCTAATTTTTCAGCACTTTGTAGTAAATTATTTTTTAATAAATTCAAATAAATAAATAAATCCATAATTTCGTCGATAAAAACCAAGTTTCCGACACCAGCTGTTGACATGCAGCCCCAAACCATTACATGGCCCCCACCGTGTTTTACTGTACCACGCAGATTCTTCGGGTCCAGCTCCGCGTTGGGCTTACGCCAAACGAAAGACTTTCCATCGGAACCAAAGAGGTTGAATTTGCTTTCGTCGGCGAAAATAACGTTATTCCAAAATGTTTGGTCTTTATTAACATGGTTTTCGGCAAACTCCACCCTTAATCTTCTGTTACGCTCATTAACAAACGGTTTGTTTCGAGCTGTACGACCATGGAAATCAGCTTTGCGCAGAATTCTTCTTATTGTTTCAGGATTACATGACTTACCAAGTACTTTTTCAACCTCTTTTGTCAAAGCTGGCGCACTAATTCGTGGGTCTTTTTTAATTTTTCTTAATATCCACCTTTCATCAGCTTCTGTAAAAATTTTGTTTGGAGCTTGGCGGCCTTTGTCAACCACTCTTTTTTCACGAGAAAAGCGTTGAATAATGTACTGTACTGTGGAAGTACTCAAATTTACAATTTGAGCAATTTTTATCTTCGACTTTCCATTTTTGTAATGCGTAATCACTAGTTCGCGCCTTTCAATCGACGTACGACGACCCATCACGGTATTTTTAAATTAAGCTGGACAACCGACTACTTTCAATGTGTAAACTAAATAAGGATATAATCTAATATACTATGCAAAACAAATTTCTTATAATTGCTAACCGGTTTACTGGCGCCGATAACGGTAAAAGTGAACACACGAAATAAGCTGTGACGTCAATTTACCTAGTATTCTGTTTTTGTTGTAAATATTCTACTAAAGAAGAAAAAATTTGAATGCATTTATACATGTTTGTAATTAGAAATAATTTATCCGTGCAACAACTCGATAAAGATATATATATTCTATCATCAAATGCGTTTTTAGTTAAAAAAAATAAAACATTAAAATATATAATTTTTGCATGAATTTATTGAGAAAATTTATAAAATTTCACATCTTATAGTTTTATAGAGTCTGCATTTCGAATTACCGAAATAAATGCTCATGCCAGCAGTGCTGGCATTCCGAGTGCAAAGGGTTAAGCTACTTGTTTTCTTCTGCAACTTACTGTATGCTCATGCGCGCACTTGACGCACAGCAGCTGCGGCTGTCGAGCATTTAGAAAGACATATTTACATACATATATTGATGCATACATATGTACGAAGCCGCGGGCACTCGACTTGACAAAAATTCAAGATTTATCAAATATTGGCAAATAATTCTACGCGAAATATTCCAATATTGACTATTTTCGAATTGTCGAGAAAATTGGCATATGGCGGCTCGTTTTATGAATGAAAGTACTTGCTCTTACAACTATGAGCTCGAATTTATCAATGAATTTTTTGATGATGAGTTTTTGTTGTACAGTACAATTGTTGAAACTGTTCGGCGCCGCCGCGACTGTTCAGCGCTATGTCAACTAGAATGATGGCCGCTACGCCTGCGTCTATGACTGCATTTTGTTCTTGTAGTCGCTAGGCATAGAATTTTAGCTTTGAACGCATACGCATTTTGGGGAATAAAGTGAGTGCCCTGTGTGTGTGGTTGTATGTACATGCATATGTGTATATTAATAAGCATTGATTTGCTTGAATTCAATTCACATATTTATATTTGCATATGCCATCTTCCTGTGTGCCTGGTAATGAAGCGTTTTGTATACAGAATTTTTTGATTTGATCGATTGAACGTACATATATACATAGTTAGGGATCAAGTGTGCATATACATACGCACATGCACATACGTCGATGCATATGCAGAAGAAGTTGTTTTAGCATTTGCAGGAATTCGATCATTCGAATATTTACACCCTAATTATTGCATGAAATATGATAAGGCGGTGCTCGTGAGGTAGGTCATGTTGCTTCAGTGCATACATATGCGAGCAACACTATATTTATTAAAGATGCAATAGAACTTAGTTGTCCCATATATGTATGCAACCACGTTTCTTTGAAGTTTTCTTTTATTTATTTTAAATTTCAAAGTTTTGTACTATCTATAAAATGCATACATATATGAATTATTCCCTGTAATATACATATGTAAATTTAAAAAAAATTCGTTTGGCAAAGGAACAAAAATGCATATTCAAATGTACATAAATATAATATGATAAGGCAATGAGTCGTGAGATAGGTCATTGTTGCTGCAGTGCGTGTGCACATATGTACATACATTTGTAACACTATAAGAATTGAAGATGCAATTGAACTTTTGCACAAATATAACTAACAAAATATATGTATATAAACATATATTGATATACATATATATTCATCAATATACCAATATGCTCTTTGAAGTCTTGTCTAAAATTAATTTCGACTAGAAAAATTAGTAAAAATTTTCATCAAATTTACACTAAAACGCACACAACAAAATGTGAGGTCGTTTTATAATGTATTTTGTTTAAATTTTTCTTTTAAAATTAAAACAACAAACATTAAAGTTACTTTGATTTTAAATGTTGTCTTTTTATTTGGTTATATTTGTTTGAAAATATAAATTGAATAAATTTTCGTTTATCAAGGGAACATAGAAATGCACAAGCAAATGCCTTCCAAATGACGACGGCATTCGTCAATTTGATTTCATACAGAAACCAAAAACTGAGCAGAGCCAATGTACTTGTACATAATTCACTGTAATCAGCTCTGTTAAGAACTTCCCCGCTGTCGAGTTAAGCGAGGTGAAATAGTGTTCGCGGTTTCACTTCATTTTTGACAACTCACACTATTCGTAGCTCGTGAGACTTCTCTATTCATCAATGTTCTCTGCAACGCGTTAAAATTATCGAGTTTTTTCTATTCTTACACAATTAGCCACACAAATTGGTTTCTTAAATAATGTTTTGATGTCGGATGAAGCGCATTTCCATTTAAATGGTTATGTCAACAAACAAAACTGTAGATTGTAGGGCTCTGAAAATCCAAGGGCAACACACCAACATCAGTTACACCCATATAAATGGACTGTTTGGTGCGGAGCTATGGCCACTAGAGTTATTGGTCCATATTTCTTCGAAAATGAGGATGAAACGCCGGAATCGGTTTCAGGAGCTTCTTACAGAACAGTGATTGAAATTTTTTTGCGGCCAATGGCGGAGCAGTATCCTAATTTGTGGTTTCAACAAGATAGAGCAACTGCGCATACTGCTAGGCAGTAGTCTTTAGTCATTAGTAGGTGTTATTGGCCCACCCTGTATTTAGACAATAACGTATATCTAACGCCTTCAAACGTGAATAGTCTTACTGAATCTTTTTTTATTGATAATTAGCGGACCCGACAGACTTCGGTCTGTCAAATAGATTTTGAATGTGGCAGTTTATATTTCGACCTTAAGACGTTTTTACTCTGCTGACCCTCACACACCGCTCTATCATCATAGTGACGGTACTGTTCAGGAGAATTAAAGAAAAGGGTCTGCTCGGGTGACCTAAGTATCTTCGCTTCCGCGAACTTAAGCCACCCTTTTGGGACCCACTAAAAACCCCGACTGGGATGCTTGCCAAACCAAACTAAGAGGGTGTTAAACCACCAAGCTGTTTTGGCAGCTAATAGTTTTCAAATTAAACACTTTAATTTTCACAAAACTTTATAATTTATTTTTCGCACTTTAAAATTTACGCGTTCGTGTGTTTGTTATCCCTTTACAATTTGTTCAAGTTCACCGGCCTTAGCTGATGTCGAGCTTCAAGTCTCGAAATATTTGCTTAGCACAGCTTATATATAATGTATGTACATAAGAATGCGTTAATACGAACGTTAGGAAAATGACAAATATAGGATAATGTGTATTAATATAATTCAAGGACAAGTACAAGGATTAGGGTGACCAAGTGTTACGAGTTAAAAATATTACAATCTTATAAGTTAGACTACAATACTAAATTATTAAATAAAAACTATACAATTAACCCTATACTTAAATTATGTCATGTAAATTAGGTGCTGCTCCCAACATCCTCCCCTCCGTTGAAAGTTCAGGGCTTTCAACTGATTCCTTAGTCGGAAGGAGGCACAATTTAGTAACAGCTCGACGTGTAAGGCCAGTGGATGTACGTAGAACAGCTACTCGTGCAACACCGTCCTCACCAGTAATAACTTCGATGACGCGCGCAAGAGGCCACTTAAGAGGCGCTTTAATGCATACAATATCGTTGATTTGCACATTGGGGTGAGGGGTGCGCCATTTTGCTCTTTGTTGAAAAAGAGTGAGGTATTCTTCGCTCCACCGTTTTCAAAATAGTTGTTAGAAGTATGTGACACGCTGCCAGTGACCGAGTGGATTGTAATTCAAATGCGTGATGTTAGGCTCAGGAGCAGCTGTAAGCGGGCCGCCAATAAGAAAATGACCTGGAGTTAAAACATCAAGGCCTTCTGGATTTTCTGAAAGAGGTACAAGAGGTTAATTATAGCAGAGATTTGACATACCAATGTACGCAGTTCATCGAAACCAAGAATTGCAGAGCCAAGAGTGCGGTACAGGTGCTGTTTAGCCATTTTTACTGCGGCTTCCCACAAGCCGCCGAAATGTGGTGAACGAGGTGGTATGAATCGCCAGTCGAAACCATTGTTGAGGTAGTGAACGTGAACCTTACTGCGGTGCTCTTGGCTTAGGAGTAGGCGTTTTAGGTCTCTCAACTCGTTCTTAGCGTCTACGAAATTGGTTGCGTTGTATGACCAAATACAGCTTGGCATGGCGCGTGTTGTCGTAAATAGCTTGAGAGCTTCCAAAAAAGCACCTGTTGGAAGGTCCCTCACTAGCTCCCTCCATACGGCCTTGGTTGCGAAACAGATGAAGACGCTGATATAACATTTCTGGGGTGACTTATTGCGGGTTTCGGGTTTGAAGTAAAATGGACCGCAGTAGTCCACTCCTGTGACGATGAAGGCTCGTGAGGCCTGAAAGCGCTCCTTAGGCAAATCAGCCATGATGTGCTCAAAAGATTTTCGAGCTATTGTTGATAGTGCAGACCGTTTAGAATTTCTGGTGCCTCTAAGGTGTCGCGCGTCATCGAATTTAAGGAAGGTTTCCCTTTCTGCATCAGAAATGTGATGAAGGTCCCACCACAAAATGCACTGGAAAATGTTGTCGGCTGCAGAGACGCGAACGCAACGATACATCTTGCAAATGTATCCAATAAGTGCAACGGGAAACGTACGAAAGCGAATAAGAATATCAAAAAGTTTGGGTTGTATGGTCGGCCTCGCCATTAGAATCTCGTTTGATGAGAGGCCCGAAGTTGTGACAGCAGAACCATCAAAAACGACCCTGAGCTTTGTTGTGGAGCTATCTTCCTTGCGCTCAAGGCTCTCAAATCGTCGCTTTGCTTGTGTGTATGATTCGCCTAATTATTCTGTGCCGAGTTTCCAAGGTAAGCGAACCGAGTACTCGCCTGAAGGTAAACGCGAAACATTTTGCTGAAAATGCGCCTCGCAGTCGAGCTCCTCCCTTGTTGTTTTAGTGATTGGCTCAAAAATGTAATCTACTTCCCAGAAGCGACGTACCAAATCGTCTAGTCGGGTATCAGAGTCGATGTCTCTCGAAGACCTTTGATTGGCCACAAATGACGAAAGCTTAGAAGTCTGTTGACCACCACCTGATATCACCCAACCGAGAAGAGTTTTTTGAAGAACTGGAAATCCGGGCGCCAACTGTATCTGCCCAACGCAGAGAAGTTCGAAAAATAGTCCTGCTCCGATAAGCAAGTCAATACGCTGAGGTATGTTGAAATTGGGATCAGCTAGTTGGATGTTCGAAGGGACGTTCCAGTCCGCGATGCTCACTGAAAAACCAGGCTGATTGTCAGTGATTGTTTGAACAACGACGGAAGTGATGTGCGTTGAGAAATCTGAAGTCCGCGACTTCAGTACGACATTGACCGAATAGCCTTCAGTTGACAGGTTGGCATCCCCGATGCCCGAAACTGCCGCCGAATATTTGGTCCTACGAAGTTGTAATTGATTAGTAAAACGATTTGTAATAAAGTGATGCTGGGAACCCGAATCCAAAAGCGCCCGACATGGCACGAAGGTACCAGCACGATTTTTGACAAAAATGACTGCAGTGGCTAGAAGCACAGCATCAGATGGAGATCTCGAAGTGAGGGCATGGCCAGGGACAGATGATGTTGCAGCTATGGTGTTTGATTGCAACGTGGGTGGTTGCGTGACTGAGCCTGATATAGAAGTTGAAGCAGAAGATGTGCGGTCAAAATGCAAAAGCGTATGGTGTTTCAGTTGACAAGCTCTACAGGATCCAGATTTGCAATCTCTCATCTGATGACCACCCTTTAGACAATTAAGGCAAAGTGAGAGCTTCTTGGCTTTTTTTTGGCGAAGGTTTGGAGAAAGAGTGGAAAATCGCTGACAGTGGTAAATTCTATGATCAGGGCACCGACAAAACGCGCAACCACCTACTGAGGCATTCGAAACGACAAATGATTTTCTTATATTTGTACTTACAGTTTTACCGTTTCTTTCAACTTGATCCGTTTGGGTTTGTATGGCATGCTCCACATTTTCGAGGGTACGACACCGCTTTTCCGAAAATGCAGCTAACTGATCCCACGACGGGAGTTCGTTGCTAGATGAATTTTCTTCCCACTTGGATTGAGTAGCCTTGTCCAACTTCTGGATTAGTAGTTCAACTATGATGCAGTCAGCGATTTGTTCTTGTGATCCAAGCGACTGCAACGCGCGTATGTGTGATGTAACCTTGTCCGTCAACTCCCGCAACTTGCTTGCGGATGCATCTGCCCTGTCCAGCCCAAAGATTTGTCTGATGTGTGCCTGAAATATAATTCGCTTGTTATCAAAACGTTTTTTGAGTAAATCTAATGCATTTTTATAATTAGTTTCATTTATCTCCAGAGATTGGATAGTATCCAAAGCAGCACCACTCAAGCAGGAACGCAGGTATTGTAGCTTATCGCTTTGTGTTAGGTCGCCATCGTTGTCAATGACGGAGGTGAACATTGAGAAAAAGTTGATCCACTCGGTGTACGCGCCACTAAATTTCGGTAGCATTAGCAAAGGCAGGCGAGAACGATTGGCATTCACGATGATCGACTGCGAGTCATCAGTGTTCGCTCTAAATGTCGAGCAGTGCTGACCTGTGCTACGTCTCCCAATCTCTCGTTGCAGGTTCGCCTTAAGTTTCACTAATGTAGCATCGAATTTGCAGGGCAGGTCACTGGCAATAGACTCAAAGTCCATTTCCTCCAAACTGGTGTGAGCGGCGGTGAATGTTTCTTTCAAATCTCCCACTGATTCCATGATTGCTGCCAAGCCGTACTCATCCATGCCTTGTAGCATTTCGGTGTTCATCTCTGCTGCTGTATGCTCAAGTCGATTAAAGACTGACACTGTTTTCAGTTTTAAAAACGACACGCGATCTGAAGACGGTTGCCCACTCGATGGTACAGTATGTGGTGAATCGCTTCTAATGAAGGTACCATTACCTGGACTGAACGACATGTTGAACGTTGGACTTTTAAAATTAACTGACCGGTTATATCGATAGCGCACGAATTTATAGGCACGGTTCTATGTACACGGAAACCGTTGAAAAAGTTAGTAAATAGAAAACGGTGCAAGTTAATTTTAGCCGCAAATATAGGTTGCGGTTTTAACTGCTTTGTTTTACAAGTCCCGCACAAAGTTAACAAACGGTTTTATTTATTGGGTAGGTATTAAACGACTACGCGACAATAATTAACTACCGTAACACGATATTTTCGAAGCGATAACAAATGTTATTATATTGAATAATAATTTCTATTTGCACAAGTAGAACACACGAATATCACGTCGGGGTCACCAAAACGTTAAACCACCAAGCTTTTTTGGCAGCTAATAGTTTTCAAATTAAACACTTTAATTTTCACAAAACTTTATAATTTATTTTTCGCACCTTAAAATTTACGCGTTTGTGTGTTTGTTATCCCTTTACAATTTGTTCAAGTTCACCGGCCTCAGCTGATGTCGAGCTTCAAGTCTCGAAATATTTGCTTAGCACAGCTTATATATAATGTATGTACATAAGAATGCGTTAATACGAACGTTAGGAAAATGACAAATATAGGATAATGTGTATTAATAGAATTCAAGGACAAGTACAAGGATTAGGGTGACCAGGTGTTACGAGTTAAAAATATTATAATCTTATAAGTTAGACTACAATACTAAATTATTAAATAAAAACTATACAATTAGCCCTATACTTAAATTATGTCATGTAAATTAGGTGCTGCTCCTAACAGAGGGGAACTTAAGGTTCAAACCTGATTGAAAAATAATCTAAAGGGATAGTGGGAACCTAAAAGTGACAAATATTTATAAAGTGAGTGCTTCAATGACAAAACATAGAGATAATTAATTATTTATTATTATTATTATATGCCATATGTTAGGTTAATAACCGATATAATAAAAGAATAAGGAAATAAAACGTATATAAGTATTTTCAGTAATCACTTTATTGTAAATCAAGTGAATCATAATTATTAACAAAAATCTGTTTTATTTTTATTGTAGTGCTTTATGATATACAATATTTTTTGTTTGATTACCTGGTGAATATCTCAACATACAATTGACCATGTGAGAAACATGGGTTTTCTAGATTAAAAATGTTTGTGTTTGTTATTCTTAACATATGTTTGGATTTGTTCAGCCCTGCATGATTATTCTTAGAATTTACTTACCTATTTTTATTTATTATTTGTGAATAAAATCATTCCATAACTTGTTCTGAAACTAAAGCAAAAGAAAAAATATTATCACTTTTGTGTGAACGCATTAGATCCTCCAACGCGAACACGCACGCACACGAACGAGCATACACACACGAGCGCGCAATATTTGTATGGGAAAAAGACTGTTTCAGGGTTTTCCCGGAAATTGTTCGAATTTTTCTAGCCATACAAACCATCCTTGGACTTCAAGAAACATTTAAAAAACAAGATTTGTTGAGATTGGTCCATGCGTTGTTGAGTTATGCGCTTACCAACACATTTTGCGATTCATTTTTATATTATAGATTTAATGGGCATGGGTCTTACTCAGATTAATGGGTTAACTAATAGTATGAGTCGTTTATTAGATTTGATTTTTATAAGCGACAACATTAGTTCTGTTGTATCGCAAACTTTTTCTTCTATATCGCCGATCAACGTTCACCATATTCCTTTAAAGCTAGACTTTGATATTTTAGAATGTTTTGAATCCAGCCCTGATAGCACTCATCCTTCCTTAAATTTTGCCAGGTGTGATTTCCAAACTCTAGGTAATGCCTTACGCGAAATTGATTGGGAAGTATCTCTAGGCAATATTCAAGTTGCTGAACACTTTGAGATATTTAAAACTTTAGTCCTAGATATACATATGTTCTCAACATGTTCCAATTTTTAAGCGTGTAAATTTTTAGATTCCCTGGTGCACGAAAGAACTTAAACATCATAAAAATTTGAGAAATAAGTTTTTTAAGAAGTTCAAGTTAACTAACGAAACCCGCTATTATGACTTTTATCCTCCACAGGAATAAGTTTCGTACTTTAAATAAGTCTTTGCATAAGGAATACATTCACAAATTTGAGCTTAATATAAAAAGTAATCCGAAGAATTTTTGGCGATATATTAAATCGATTAAAAAGGCCTCTTCTACTTCTAATTCTGTTTTTTATAGGGACGTAACAGCCTCTCTATCAGTGATGCCGCGAATTTATTTGCCGATTTCTTTTCATCTAACTTCGTGTCTAATGAAGATATTCAGGAAGTACATACAAGGCAGCCATTCGCCATTTGTGCAAAGTGTCTTCTTCAGCTGACTTCGGCTCGCTTGTTCTATCAGATGATGACGCCATTGAGGGATTGTTAACGATTAAAAACTCTGCTCATTCGGATGTAGACGGGCTTTCTGTAACTTTGTTTAAAAATTGTCGCTCTTTGGTGCAACCTCTTAAAACAAATTTTAACAAATCCTTGGCTGAAGAAATATTTTTCGATGATTGGAAGCTGACTTCAGTCACTCCTATTTTCGAAAGCGGTAACAAAAGCGATATTGTAAATTACAGACCAATTTCTAAATTATCTGCTGTATCTAAACTTTTTGAATGCGTTGTTAAAGACAAGTTATATTTTAGCGTTAAACATCTAATTAGTCCTCGACAGCATGGTTTTGTAGGCGCAAGGTCTACGTTATCTAACTAATCCGTTTATTCTGATAATTGTCACGCAGGCTTCGACAATGGTTTTCAAACTGACGCGATATACACGGTCGTTTTCTTGTCTCGGTTTTCATTCTACTTTCCTTGATTGGATTCAGTCCTATTTAATAAAGAGATGCTGCACTGTAGTTATGGATGGAGTTTTTTCGAAACAGTACATTGCCCCCTCTGGTGTACCTCAGGGTAGTATTTTAGGACCTATGTTATTTGTTTTGTTTATTAATGATATTTGTTCGTATTTTTTCCTTCGCTAATTTTCTTCCTTTACTGATGATCTAAAGTTCAAAGCTTAATTTTATCACGCACCCAGATTATGCCGTTTCCAATTCTCTTGCTATGCTCGCTTTTGTTAGACGTCACTCATCGCACTTCACTGACCCATATACTCTTAAGATATTATACTCTGCGTTTGTTCGGTCCAAATTAGATTATGCTTCTTTTATTTGGAGACCTTATCATGCAGTCCATATAAATCGAGTGGAGAGGGTTAAAAAAATCGTTGTGCGTTTCGCACTACATTCACTCAATTTCTCACACCCGAAACCATCATACGAATCTCGCTATCGTTTAATTAATCTCTTTCCATTAAGTGATAGAGGTACTTTTCAGGCAGTATCATTTATCTTTGATCTCATTAATGACAAAATTGACTGCCCGGTCCTTCTAGAAAGAATACAATTTAATGTTCCTTGCAGAAATTTTCTGCGTTGCAAGATCTTTCGCGTTGGCTTTAGTAGGACATTATATAGTGCCAATGCTCCTCTCGTTAAAATGTTGTCTGACCTTAATTAACACACCTCCCTTTTGGATTTAGACTTTTCCAGGGCCAAGCATGTATTTCAAACGCAATTAAAAAATTACTCTCTATGTAAGAAATCTAAATAATACCTAGTATATATTTGTAATACGGCGGCCGCCGTAGCCGAATGGGTTGGTGCGCGACTACCATTCGGAATTCACAGAGAGAACGTTGGTTCGAATCTCGGTGAAACTCCAAAATTAAGAAAAACATTTTTCTAATAGCAGTCGCCCCTCGGCAGGCAATGGCAAACCTCCGAGTGTATTTCTGCCATGAAAAACTGCTTGAAACTGTAGGTCCCTCCATTTGTGGAATAACATCAAGACGCACACCACAAATACATAGGAAGAGGAGCTCGGCCAAACACCCAAAAAGGGTGTACGCGTCAATTATATAATATATTTGTTATTTTAGTTTCTTAAATACATATTAAATTTGTTAATAACTTCTATATATTTTTAGCAATTTAATGGTTTCTTATGTTGTTAATCTAAGTTTTCTACACTGTTTAATATTAAATATAGTAAATTTGTATTTTAGTTCTGAAATTTATATCTTAAATGTCTATTCTGAGTTTTATTAGACATTAAATAAATAATTAAATATATACACACGTACATACATGCATACATACATATGTATAGGTACACATTACCATATGTGTGCATGTATAAACAATTATTTATACGTAGGTATATCGTACACGTATATTATAATCTGCGAAAGTGAAACAAGGGTACGTTGGAATTTGCTAATAAAGGGTGTGACGTTAAACGCGAAATCGTTAGTAAATTTAAAATACAAAATTAAATAAATTAAAATTTTTTTTTCGAACAATAAGTGTAATTAAACTGAAATTAATATGTAAATAAAAAAATGAATTGTATGGAGGTTGAATTAGTTTTAAAGGTTTTTTTCGAAGATTTGGGGCTTTATTGTGAAAAAACGGTACAAAATATTTTATTCGAAGTATTGGCCATCGCTAGCTACAACTTTCGCCCATCTTTCGGGCAATTTCCGGATGCCGTTTCTCCAAAATTCTGGCCGCTGCTTGGCTATCCATGACTCAACCCATATTTTGGTAGCCTCGTACGAGGAGAACCGCTGGTCCGCCAAATCGAGACTCATATGCCGGAACAAATGATAATCGGAGGGAGCTATGTCGGGACTATACGGCGGGTGGGGTAACACTTCCCAGCCAAGCGTTCCAAGGTATTTTTTGACAGGTTGAGCAACATGCGGCCGAGCGTTGTCATGTTGCAAAATAACCTTGTCGTGCCTTTTTACCGTTTCCGGCCGTTTTTCTTTCAATGCCCGGCTTAAACGCATCAATTGCAGTCGGTAACGATCCCCCGTGATTGTTTCGCCCGGTTGGAGCAGCTCAAAATATACGACGCCGACCTGATCCCACCAAATGCAGAGCATGATTTTCTTGCCGTGAATATTCTGCTTGGCCGTCGACGTTGATGCGTGGCCGGGCAAACCCCATGATTTTTTGCGTTTTGGGTTATCGTAGTGGATCCATTTTTCGTCGCCAGTCACCACCCGATGCAAAAAACCCTTCCGATTTTGTCGCTCGATCAGCAATTCGCACGTAAAAAGTCGCCGTTCGACGTCGCGCAGCTTCAACTCGTACGGGACCCAATGTCCTTGCTTTTGGATCATTCCCATCGCTTTTAGACGCTTGCAAACGGTTGATTTATCAACGCCCAATGATTCAGCAAGCTCTTCTTGGGTTTGGCACGAGTCCTCGTTTACCAATTCCCCCAATTCCGCGTCCTCGAACTTTTTGGGCTGGCCAAGACGCTCCTTGTCTTCGGTGTGAAAATCACCACTTTTGAATCGTCGAAACCAGTACTCACATGTTGAAATCGACGGAGTATGGTCTGGGTAGGCCTCCTGCAGCAATTCACGGGCTTGGGCTGTATTTTTTTTCAAATTGAAGCAGAAAAGCAAAGCTTCCCGCAAATTGCGTTTTGACGGCACGAAAGTTGACATACTCGGAGCACGAAAACACTGCGTTGTTTATACTTCAGCGAAATGACAGATACTGATAAACAAAGCCTAGGGATGAGGCTTTGTCATGAATATATATTCAGTATTGCCAACGCGATAAAGTGATAAATAGCGCCATCTGTGTGTCACCATTAAAACTAATTCAACCTCCGTACATAGAAATATATATACAATAGAAATACGTTGCTTACGTATTATTATGTTAAGTATAATTTATAATTAATAGTAAATTACCTTTTAGCTGGCTGATACGTCCTGATGCTTGTAATTCGAAAATCGCAGTGAAAGTTACACTTAAAATTGAAGTGAAAGTAACCTCGTCGAACAACGTTTAACACGGTAAACGTTTTAACTGTTCGACGGGGAAATGCCAGGGTTAACGGCCTTCACGTTGCAGCGACTGGAAACGGTGGTTAGCAACAGTCGGAACGGTAGGCGCAGTTACCATTAGGGTGGCTAAAAAATTTGTATTAAATATTAGGGTGTGGCCTAAACATGCCGGCCCCCTTGCGATAAGCAATAATTGTTTTAGGACGGAGGTGTCAGCCAACGTTCGGTATATTGTGGTGAGACATCGGAGGCTGCTGGTGACGTCTGGAAAATGCTGTAACGATAAATTTTATGTACGTGGATATTTATTGCACACAAAAAGAATTAAAATTTGTTATATGCAAATTTTTTTGATTTGTAAACTGTACTATACAAAATAAAAATGTTTAATTTAACGGGCAGACTCCAGACAGTACCCAGCCAAATATTGAACTCTGCGCCATTAGGGTGCTGAGAGAGCGGGGTAGGGTCTCCTGCATCATCACGCTGGAGTAAAGTTCCGCTCCTATCACTAGGCGGATAGGAGTGGATTCAAAGAATCTGGAATGCGCCAGTCTCATGTGCACGTAAGGCGCCGCTATAGCCGGGTCGACGCTTCGGAAGGGGGTGACGCGCTGGAATCCCGGTAACACCGCAGCATGTGTGACAACGCGCTTAGTATTGCCGTTCCTTCCGCGAATAGTGATCACGCATCCCCTTTGGCCTCCTACCTGGGTACTTAATAATCCCAGTTCTATTGCGAGGCCGCTTGCAATAATCGTAACTGGTAGGCACGCGTCGATGAGGGCGCGCACCAGATGAAGGCGTCCCCCAGCCTCGATTTTAATGACGGCGGTCGGCATGATCGTCGCCACTGGGCGTAGCGCCTGTCCCGGAATTAGATCGCCTGCGCGGAATGCGGGTGGTAATGCTCGCTGGCGAGGCCTAGTCGCCAGTCGCGCATTGCGTCTTGGACGTTGGCGCACCAACGTCGTTCGCGTACGTGGTCGAAAAGGCCTCGTTTCCGCTCCACGCACGCGCCGACGTTCGTGCTGTAGCTGGGGTCGAAGAGGCCTGGTCTCCGATCCCCTGTCTACGCTGGTACGGAAAGGCCTAGTTTCCGCTTCACGGTACGGAAAGGCCTGGTTCCCGCTGCGGCCACAACTGGGCGAAAAGGCCTAGTTTCCGCTCCAGCCGTGGTTTGATCGGGAATCGGTGTCTCCGAGAAATCGTCCGACGCATTTACCAAAACCGCGTCGCTGTCTTCCTCAGCGACTTGCTGGCTCCACGAGCGTCGTTCCTCGGGAATATGCAGCATAGTGTGATGGTGGTCGTCGCATCGTCTGCACCTTCCCTCGCTTGTGCAATTGCGCGACTTGTGGGCCATAGATAAGCAGTTGGCGCAATAGTGGCACAGAATCGCTTCCCGAAGCCGCTCAATCGGGCTGTTTCCCCGGAAGACGGGGCAGAGGCGTATTGGGTGCCTTGCGTCACACAACGGCACGCTGTCGGGTATCGATGGGGGTGGCGACTAGCCCTTTTCTTCATTACACTGTAGCGAGTCATTTTCGTAATCTGTAAAGATATTATTATCGTAATCGGAGGGTGGCGAAATATTTTTAATTAGTTGTTTTTTTTTTTTTTTTTAAAAACGAAAATTTGTAGCGTGTGCACGGCTTTATAATTAATTGCTTAATTAGCTTTAGTGTATTGTATTGGTAGCGGTGCATTTGGCTGGTCAGTGCAGTGCTGATCACAGCGAAGGAGAAGACAAAAGAAAGTAATATATATATTTTTGTTAACTAAATATGCACTAGGCATTTTAGTTTTTTTTTTGTTATTTGGCTATGAGGAATTTTCATAGCCCTATGAAACACCCTGCCACCCAAAACAAAAAATGTACCTAATTGGGTACAATCACATATTAATGTCATTTTAATATGTATGTTCACCGCGAGGGGGTGGGTACATACCAGAGAACTGCACCGGCTCAGTGTAAAACATTCATACGCTTCGCTTGAACAAAAAAACAGGCCTTTGCGTTCAAACGATCGAACTTGTTCAAATAAGTTATTGTCATTGTTTATTTCAGCTCAATCAAGTCATGTGCTGCGTTTTAGCCTCCGATGTTATCACCAATCGTCTTCATAGCAGCCGTTTCGGGTATTTGCTCGTTCGGCTATACATTCATTTTTTTGAGCAAGAATAAAAGGGCTATAGAGCCAAATGAGCCGGTTTGAACACGTATGATCCCGCATGAGTTGTTGCTTGTAACTAACGATAGCAAAGTAAAAGCAAAATTTTAAAGCAAAAACACTATATTTTCATTTTTTTTTTCTTTAAACTTATAATAAAACACGAAAGAAAATAATGTAAATAAGGATCCATTGCTGAAACCAACTAATCCTTTCAAATACGAAACGAAATTTACAGCGTACATTGTACGCCAACGCTCGTTTGCTCGAACATGTGCTATTTACAATAATGACAATTACTTCTTTGAACAAGTTTGATCGTTTGAACGCAAAGGCCGATGCTAATTTCATTCAATGCTGCTTTTTGTTCAATGATTAGATTTGAGCCGAAGACATTAGATCATACGTGTTGACTGAGCTGAACTACGCGTTCGCCTGCATGAGCTGACTGCACTTGACCAAATATTTTGGTTTAATTGACTGAATGTGAGCAAGAAATTTAGCGTATGAACAACTCAAGAAAACAGTGAGCCATGCAGGTCTCTGGTACATACTAATGGGCACTGCAATATTCGCCGCATAGGAGGATCGTGTCTTGGCTATGTGTGGATCGTAACCAAGTACAAGGTGTCCTGCCGTGGTGTGCGTGCTATATTTTTTTTCCCGAATAGATTTTGACGAAAAGAGGTCTATGAGGGCTTAAAATGTAGGTAATTATGTTTACTTTCGAAAGCAAAGTGGCACTTCTTGAAATTCAAAATGGCGGATCCTTCCTTCCTTATACTCCACAAGCTTGCTCACAAGAAAATTTTGCTTGCGCAATTTAAGGAAGATCGTGTTCTACGACTTATACAACCTTTAGAGCCAATTTAAAGACTTAATTAAATGACTTTTCAATTATTGACAGCAATAGTGACACCTGTCATTTAATTAAGTCTTTAAATTGGCTCTAAAGGTTGTATAAGTCGTAGAACACGATCTTCCTTAAATTGCGCAAGCAAAATTTTCTTGTGAGCAAGCTTGTGGAGTATAAGGAAGGAAGGATCCGCCATTTTGAATTTCAAGAAGTGCCACTTTGCTTTCGAAAGTAAACATAATTACCTACATTTTAAGCCCTCATAGACCTCTTTTCGTCAAAATCTATTCTGGGGGCAGGGGGTCTCACGTTCAGAAAGAATGCCCCATATATATATATAGATATAATTTTTCGTAGTATTTGCATACATAAGTGCATGATGTTAGAAAAAACTAATACTTTGCGTTACTTTACGCAAACTATCCCTGGAATGTGGAACCCATTTATATCATTCCTGTAGGGTATTTTTGTTTTTGTTTCTTAATCCCTAATTTCCTTAATGGCTGACTTCGACCCATTTCCTTTTCACATGTGTCGACGGCGTGTGACAAACGTGAGTGAAAATTTTGAAGTGAATCGACAAGGTGTTTGTTTTGTGGTAGTTTTACAATTTTAACGAAATTAGGTAAATTGTGACTTTAAATAATTAAAAGTGCTTAACATTGTGCAAATTTTAAGACGAAACTTAGCAATTTCAGTTATATTTTCCATATAAATTCGCGAACGCAAGAAAAAAATTGAAATGTCTGACAAACCAAAGCGTCCTCTTTCCGCATATATGTTGTGGCTCAACAATGCACGCGAGCAGATTAAGCGCGAAAATCCAGGCATTAAAGTAACCGAAGTGGCGAAAAAAGGTGGAGAGTTATGGCGTTCAATGAAGGACAAGTCGGAATGGGAAGCAAATGCAGCTAAAGCCAAGGAAGATTATGATGAAGCGGTGAGAGAATTTGAGGTCAATGGAGGCAGCTGCCGAATTTATATTCATACTAGCAAACCCGGCCCGCTTCGCTGGGCACACTAAAATAGAATAGATATGGTTTAGAACAGAAAAGATATGGTTTTCATATTATTTATTTCTTTATTCTTTATTCAAGCGCTTTGGCATAAACAATATTTTTTGTTTTTCTATTTGTTTTTTAGTAAATATATAATGTTGTTGGCTTCCCAACGCGTGAACAGCCAACGTATAGTTGACCATGGGTGAATACTGGTTCTTCTAAATTCATCCCGCATATTTCTAAAGTTAGCCCTTGTGATTTATTGATAGTTATTGTAAATGCTAAACGAAGGGGCAGTTGCAAACGCTTGAATTCAAATGGCAATTCAGGTGGAATCATTGGAATTCTGGGTATTAGAACGTCTTCATTCTTGAATTTGCCAATTAAAATAGTTGCTTGGATAACATTATTCATCAATCGTTTTACTACTTTATTTTGTTCTTGACGTTCTTCTGATGTCGCGTTATTCCGGGCATTTCTCATGCGCCTATTATTATTTGTCGAACGACCAATATGATTACGTGATTGTCTTGGTATTTGTACTGTAATAAACATTCTTGTAATTATGGTATTCTGAGACTTTAAAACATGTTTTTTTTTCAATTTTGTGGATTATATTTTCGATGCATATGTGTTTAAAAGCCCAAGTCCACATGGTCAGGATTATTTTATTTTGTTGTGATTTTCTTAAATCATCTCTTTTCTTCTGAAAATTGTTGACAATTTGCATGATAAGACTATTAATTTTTTCATCAAAGTTACGCAATTTTCGTGCTCTTCTTTTTCATCCTTTAAACAATTTTATTTTACCATTTTTTTCACTCATGGTGTATCGTAGCTTATCGCATATGAACCGAAAAACTAAATCCACAAAACATAATTTCATTTGAACATTCGGATTCCACATTAAATTCTCAAATTTCGTAAGAAATTATTCACCACTCCGAAAAAATTCACAAAAAATTTTTACACTTTGCACTTAGGTCTTCTCCTTATGGCGTGAAAATCAGAAAGAAATATTGACACATTGTAACTCAAACTGTCAATTTGACAGTTCAGTTCCGCCCCAAGCGTTAAAAAAGTAAACGACATTATGGCTGGTTCGAAAGAACGCTGTATGCGTTGCCACTGCTCCGAATTACAACCAAACTTTACGAAACCCATTTTCAATACTTACTTAACAATGGATGTAAGTTTGGCATATATTTCGAGACCCTAGTCATCAAAAGGTATGAAAATTACCCCGTATTAAAGCACTTATCAAGAGCTTTCATTTGATACCCATATTGTACATAAACAACCAAAGGTTACCCGAGTCCCCGTTTTGACCTATATCTCGAGACCCCAGCCACGGAGCGGCATGAAAAATACTCTGTACTAAAGCATTCACCAAAAGCTTCCATTTGATATCCATATTGTACAAACACATCCTAGGGTTACCCGGGTCCACGTTTTGGCCTATATCTCGAGACCCTAGTTACGAAACGGTATGAAAACTACTCTATACTGTAGAAATCATCAACAGCTTCCATTTGATACCCATATTGTACAAACACATTCTAGGGTTACCCGGGTCCACGTTTTGGCCTATCTCTCAAGACCCTGGTATCCGATTCTTAAAATTTTAAAACGAAAACGTTCTCCACATGTGTCTCTTCAATGTGGCAAAGTTTGGTTAAAATCGGTTAAGCTATTCTCCGTAAAGTTCATCACAACGCGAAAAACGGCTTAATTTTTATGTATATAGAGTATCCTATATTACTTCTAACACCTCCAAAAACATGTGTACAAAGTTTCATAATAATCGGTTAAGTAGTTTTTGCGTGAAAGCGTAACAAACAAACTTACATTCACATGTATAATATTAGTAGGGATAATCAGCTGGATTGAAAACACGATATAATAAAATTAAATAAATATTGATCAAAATGCATAGTTATAAGTAAATGTTCTGAAAAGTCGTGAAAAGAAAAAATAAAAATTAATTTTAATTGACCTGAGAAAAATGGGGAAAATTGTAACGCACGAATTGCATCCCGGTAGGAAAGCTCGCGCGGTTACCGACCACAACAAACTGGTGTATCCACTACATGGCTTACTTCCATATGAACACACAAATCCGCGAACAGACGCAGGCCTTAAATCGTAGTTTTCGCGTAGTGATTTTTTGCGTTACATATTCAAAGGTGTTTGTTACTAAATTCGGATTATGTTATCGTTTTTCAAACATTCTCCTTTATGTACAAAATAATGTGGTTTACTTTCGCAGTTTTCTCATTAAGGTTGTGCAATTTATTATGTTTTGTGGTTTTAGAAAACTGGGATAAAAAATTTACAAATTGTTGTAGTTGAATGCCAAGATATAATTACATGGGGCTAATATAATAATTTCACTTTTCCCTAATATGGTTTTTGTACCAGTGAAATAAAATTTATGTAAATAGCATTGTAATGTAATAGTTGTATATTTTACACAATATTAATGCTAATGGAACATCTGGGAACTATGTTGTGGGTGCATAAGTATAAAGCGACATTCAATAAACTAAATATAATCAATGAAATTAAGAAAACCTATTTTTGTTCATTTCTTAGCAACTTTAGTTTTCTACAACAAACTTCAGGTAGGGAATTACTAAAATAATGGGAAATCAAAACAGTGAATTCAAATATTCCTACAGATAATAAAATAAATTTAAAAATTTTTGAGAATGTCGATGCAATTGCATCCTTCGTAGGTTGTATGTGTTGTTGTAGCTTCTTAGGTTTGCTAGGGTATAACAGTGTGGTGATGTCAATCACCTTTTAATAAAGGGTGAATCGCAAAGTGAGATTTGTTTCTACTAGAGAGGTATTGGAAGAATTAAGATATTACGTTGAGGTTCTAGGTATGGGTTTGTCCGTTTCTTCTGAGTAAGGAAGTAGGACCAATTTGACTAATGGTCTAGTCACCTGTCCCCTTTGTGTCGTGATGTCCACGACGCGTACTTGATTGTCGGGTCCAGGATGTAGTTTTACTACTCGTCCCATTCTCCATTCGTTTGGTGGTAGGTTGTCCTCTTTAATGACGACAAGGTCCCCTACCTTGATGTTAGGTTTTTGATGTTTCCACTTCGTGCGTTTTTGCAATTCGATGAGGAATTCCCTTTTCCATCGTTTGCAAAAGGTTTGATGGAGGGCTTTCAATTTTTGCCACCGATTCACGATTGAGGCAGGATTCTCGCTGGTTTCTATTTCTGGCTGAGCTAAGAGATGTCCGCCAACCAGAAAGTGACCAGGTGTGAGAGGCTCTAGATCGGATGGCTCATTTGAAGAGGGACTTAAGGGTCGCGAATTGAGACAGGACTCAATTCGGCATAAGAGGGTATTAAACTCCTCGAAAGTGTATTTCAGACCAGAGGCTGTCCTTTTGAAGTGGGCCTTGAAGCTTTTCACACCTGCTTCCCACAGTCCGCCCATACGAGGGGCTGCTGCAGGTATAAAGTGCCAGGTTAACCATTGTCGGAGTAAACATTTTTTTGGACATCCTCGTCTAGCAACGAATCTCGAGAAGGCTGCTAGAAAGGATGGGGTACTTAGGTCATTGGTGGCCTCTAAATGGATGGCTTTGGTGGCGAAACAAATAAATAGACAGGCGTAGCCTTTGGAAATGCGACATCGTCTGCCGCGGAAGCTTTTGATGTCAAATGGACCTGCGAAATCTATACCTGTATTGGTGAAAGCACGCGAAAAGGTGGTGCGTACCTGAGGAAGGATTCCCATGAGTTGGGTTTGCGATCGCAGATCTTACAATTATGGATGATGGATCGGATCATATTTTTAACTCGCGGAATCCAGTACTGCGTTCGAATTAAACGCAACATCAGCTGATTTTCGCCATGCAGTGATATTTCGTGAATGAATTTGGTTATAAGGCGTGATAACCTGCTATTGTATGGAAGGATAATAGGATGACGTTCGTTATATGATAAGTTGAGGGATGCGGCCAGACGACCGCCTGCCCTCATGATGTCATCTTTGTCGAGGAATGGATTGAGAGGCAATATCTCACTTTTTGTGTCAACTGTTTTCTTTTGTTTCAATTTCGCGTATTCTCCACCGTAATATTGCTTTTGACTGTTTATGATTAAGCGTTGTGTCGTTGCTTTAATTTCATCAGGTGAAATTAAGCAAGACTTTGCTTGAAATGCAATCTTCGTATTAGGGTGGGTTCTTTGAGAGAATCTCATAATATATGATAAAACTCTCAAAGCCCTTGGTAAACTGGAAAAACGGGCAAGAATATCTCTGAAATTGATTGTTGTTGTTGAATATACCTTTACCTTTTTCTCTTCCATCGTTGTTTCATAGTCACATTCTGATGTCGGCCATCGTGATTTGTCTTCTTGTAGGTAAGAAGGACCCTGCCACCACAAAGAATTGTGAACCAGTTCCTTGGCCGGAAGTCCTCTGATTGCTAAGTCTGCTGGATGTGATGACGAGTCCACATGACGCCAGTTATTGTTTCCGACCTTTTCCACTATTTTGGTTACTCGATGTGCCACAAAGGTGGACCACGAGCAGGGCGGTTTGCGAATCCATGCGAAGACGATTGTCGAATCTGTCCACAGATGAACATCCAGGTGTGCTAGGCTGAGATTTTCCGTAACAGTTTCTATAATATCCGCTAATAGGACGGCACCACATAGTTCCAAACGGGGAAGAGATATCGTCTTAACAGGTGCCACTCTGGTTTTCGCGAGGAGTAGGCTGAGGTATACTTGATTCTGTTTCTTCACACGCAAATAGACAGCAGCCGCGTATGCCTTTTCCGAAGCGTCGCAGAACCCATGGATTTCGGCGTTGTCTGCTGGTGAAAAGTGCACCCAACGAGGTATGCGGATATTATCAATTTCCCCATAATTCTGCATAAATGTCTGCCAGCGGTCTAATGAGACCGCAGATACGGTGTCGTCCCAATCAGTGCCTTCTAACCAAATGTTTTGCATAATAATCTTGGCGGTAATTATTATTCGGGCGAGCCACCCTAGTGGATCAAAAAGTTTGGCGATTGCCGAGAGGATTTCTCTTTTCGTAAGAACATCGTGGTTTTTTATTGGCTTTGTCATAAAATAAAAATGGTCGCAATGAGCATTCCATCTTATGCCAAGTGCCTTTACCGAACTAGTATCTTCGAAATCTAAAAAATCTTCATTGAGCAAATGGGCTTTTGGGATGCCCTTTAGAATTTTGTTGCAGTTGGAAGTCCATTTTCGCAATGGAAATCCAGTGGACTGCAAAACTTGCATAATTTCATCTCTGGCTGTTATTGCAGAGTCGATGCTATGACCCCCGGCAAGAACGTCGTCAACATACCTGCATTTTCGAAGTATGTTTGATGCTGTTGGAAAGGAGTTTTGAACATCATCAGCTAATTGAAGTAATGTCCTTATCGCATGATAAGGAGCACAATTTATGCCGAAAGTAACAGTCTTTAATTCGTATAGACTAATTGGGTCTTTCGGGCAAGTGCGAAAAACTATTCGCTGATATTTAGTATGTGTATTGCTTACCATTATCTGACGGTACATCTTCTCGATATCGCTGTTGAAGACATACTTGTATAATCGCCAGCGGAGAATCAGGACAGTCATATCTGCTTGCGATATCGGACCTGGATGAAGGACGTCGTTGAGGCTCATTCCATTGGCACTCGGGCATGAGGCGTTAAATACCACGCGCACTTTGGTGGAGGTGCTCTCTTCCTTCATGACGGCATGATGAGGTAAAAAATAATGGTCAGTTGCATCTGCAGGTATGTTGGTTGTGATTTTGTCCATATGACCTAGCGTTTCATATTCTGCCACCACTCTAGTATATTCCTTTTGCAGGGACGGATTTTTCCCGAGACGCGTCTCATTCCGGAAGAATTGAGAGCAGGCGCTCTTGAGTGATGGTCCCAGCTTGATGTTTGATGGAAAATCCCGTTTGAAGGGTAAGGCAACGACATACTTTCCATCTTGGTTGCGCTTCGTAGTGGTCCGATATAACTCCTCGCAATACACGTCATCTTCAGTCTGTCTTTCTTTTCTTGGGATGTCTTCTAATTCCCAAAAGGCAGCTAGTTGCTTGTCCAGTGTGACTTCGTTGAAAAAAGAAACTATTTTGTTTGGTGGACTGACTGTTTCGGCTCGACCAGTTAGTATCCACCCGAATACAGTCTCTTGGGCAAGAAGTGTACTTAGTACATTTTTCTTCAAGCCGCTTAAAATAATTTGGGGATAAATGTCTCCGCCAAGGACAAGGTCCACTGGTTCATTGACGAAGAACCTCTTATCCGCCAAAGTGAGATCTGGAAATGCTTGCCTTGTCATTGCGCTTACTAGGCAAGTTGGCAGATTTCCAGTTAATTGCGGCAAAACTAGCGCAATTGTGTTTATTTTTACAAGGGGGTCGATAGGCGACCGCAATTGTAATGAGCACGCTTGTCTTACCTGCGCAGATATTGAATTGTTGATGCCCGAGACTTGGGCATGCAAGCGTTTAGATGGCAGGTTGATTCTACGTTTGAGTCGTTCAGTAATGAACGAACACTCAGAACCAGAATCGATCAGAGCTCGTGCTGTAAAATTAACATTATTGTGGAATATATTTACCAGGGCTGTTCCTAGTAGAACCCCTTTGTCCGTATTGGAATAGCACTATTTAAAATTATTGATTCTGCTATCCCTTGGCCTATTGGAATCGAGTCGTTTTAGGGCCTCCTTGGATGTTGAGGGCAAGTCATCAGCGGGATCTCTGCTTTCCTTAAGAGCTGCTGCTTTTGGGTGAACTGCTGTAATGTGCAGGAGCGTGTTGTGTCTTGAGTGACATGTGCTGCAGTTATACGAGCTCGTACATCTTGACACCGTATGTCCTGACGACAGGCAGTTCAAGCAACAGTTGTTGCTCTTAACGGACGCGTTTCGGTCGGTGACCTTTAACTTGCGGAACTTTGGGCAACTTTGCAATTTGTGGTCGTCAGTGACACATAATTTGCACATATGTTTGGCGACACTTACCTGAAAGTTACCCAACCTTTTTGGTGTAGTTTCCGTGAACTGTTGTAAGCTTTGCGCCTTGGGCGCTTTGTAGGCTTTAATTCCTTTTAAGCCTGACACTGTTTCAAGTGTCTGAGACCTGTTGGAAAGAAATTTGTCCATGTCTGTCCACTTTGAAATCTCAGATTTATTCTCTATCGTTTGTTCCCAAAGCGATAGAGTACTTTCTGGCAATTTCGTGGAGCATAAATATGTGATAATTGCATCCCAGTTTGAAATGTCAATTTGGTGGTTCTGTAAGGAGGAAATGCAATTATTAATGTCTCTTTGGAGTTTTTTTATCGAACTGCCACATTCAGTTTCGATTGACTGATTTTTCGCAAAGATTTTTCCACGCCGTAGAAAACCCGTCATTAGTGAGCGGGCACTTCCTCACGATGTCTCTGGCTTCACCCTGCGTTTTCTGGTTGAGGTGGAACAGCTTTTCGACCGGGGTAAGGCGCTTATTTAAAATGTATATGGCCGTGAACATATCGCGGAATGTTGGCCAAGATACGTAGTCGCCTTTGAAAACCTCCGTATCGCACGGTGGAAGGTGAATGTTATGTTCGCTTACTGCAAGTTCTTCGCCTTCCCGGTCTGCCTTTTCCAGCCTCGCAGAGAAGTCAGCCATCGTCGACATGCCGCGCAAATATGTGTGGTAACATATTTTATTCCTTTTCTTTATCGTTGCAAGATCCTTAGGAGAAGGAGTTTCTGTTGAAAGCAAGTGGTCGTACGCTGCTTTGGCCTTTTCCCACATTGCTTTGAACTCCTCCTGTTGGATCCGTAGTGAGAATTTCGAATGGTCACTTGACGGAGTGCCATGAAAGTCGGCTTCGAACTCCGTCACGGCGTCGACTAAACGAATATAAGTATCCATATTGTACGTATGGGATACAAAAACTTACGCGGTATTAAAAAATGCTCCTTCGAGAAATGGAGACGAATTTACCGCGAGACCCAAGCCCAAAATGCACCACCGAGATTAAAATGACAATATATATTATGTATCTATATATATTTATTGACAAAAAGGATAATATATTTATATTTATGTATGTGATTTCGCCACCCACACGATAATCAGTGGTATGTATATACCTAGCAAAAAGTGCGCTGGGATCGATTTTAATTTACTGCGGCGTTTTTTGTGTAGTTGTGTACTCAACTTCACAGCGGGAATGTACAAGTAAAAGGAACGGAATAAGAAAAAATTGAAAAATTCCCAACAACGCGCTCTTAGATGATTTAGCTTGAAAATACCGCGCGATTTACGTGTTTTGCCGTTAAGTTGCGTAAAAAAAACTAAATTCTGTTTTTGATTATTAAAATTTATTTATTTAATTCAATACAACGAACTACTCCAATGGAAGGGAGGAACAAGACTGACTTTATGCTTTTACTTCAAGTTTAATCAAAGCTTACATATTTGCTTACTCGATATATTCTGTTTTTCTTACTTGCTAAATTACATTGGCTTATGAAAAAATACTTATTAATATTACATTTTAGTGTGGGAACGGAAATGCTGATACTACAATATTTATTGTAGTGGACAGTAAAGTTAGTTAATTTTGGAACGGTTGCAATTCCTGGACATGCGACCGAAAAATAATTTTGATTTGTGAATTTAATAATAATTTTTGCAAACAAAACGGAAGTTGGTTTAATATTACATTTTGTCTTTAGTTATACTTGCAATGAATTCATCTATGCTTGGTTTTATATATGTAATGCTTGGTTTTACATATGTAACTTCTCCCTCCCTTAAATTAGAATTCTCCTGAATTCTTTTATTTAATTTAATAGTTATACGTTTGTGTTTATTGATTACAACAATGACAGTTATTAGAATTATGATAATGCTTAGTGCATTGCAGATATGTGAGATTTTACTATGAATTTTCAATTTAAAAATGTTTTCTATATTTGATCTATTTTCCTCCAATATTTCATCGAATGTAATTTTTTTTGTAAAGTTCCGAATGTCTTCATATTTTACACTTTCAATATTTTCTTCTATGTTTTCGATATAATTTGAAAAATAGTAGTCACTAATTTTAATTGAACAATTATTATATCTTATGATATAGTTTCCGTTCATAATTGGTTTCTCTTTATTACATGTTTGATTCATTTGTAAATTTACAGCATTTTTAACAATAATCGTTTTTACGTCTATGGCTAGAATTTCAAGATCCTTATTTCTGGTGAGGTGACAGTTTTGTTTTAATATACAGTGTTTACTTGGTTTCAATCTTTTTAAAGATTTATTTTCTTCAAATAATAAAGTTTTATTTGCATAAATGAATATTTCTTCTATTTTTGCTTCTATTTCATTATTTTCTTTATTAGGTATTGGAATAACCTTTCTTATTTTTACATATTCAAAGTTTTTAGGTATTTTAATGCCGAATATTAGATAGGTGTTATTTAAAATGGCTGTGCCTAATTGTAGATACTTAAGCTTATTATAATCAATATTATATTTTACTATTTCTTCACTAGTTAAAATATTTGGGTGTAATATTCCATATTTGGCTGATACAACATTTTCTTGTATTTGCTCAATTTTACTTTTTAATAACTGAATCTTTGTATACTGGTCTAAGTATAAATTTTGTTTATATTCGTCATACATAAATTTATTAATAGAATTAAGTTCTTTTTCAATTTTTACTCTATCACTTTTAACAATTTCTTTGAGATGCTCTATAGCTGAACTGAAATAATTGTTTATTTTGATTTGTTGGTTCATTGTGTCATTCGTCTGTAAAAAGTGCGTTTGTATATTTTGTCTATCGTCTTCGTCCATTGTACCAAAAAACCATTTTGACATACTACCTATTGCATTAATTAGTCCGCGTTTATTTCTAGTTTTTACTGGCATGAGCGTTAGTAACTTATTCCTTATGTCTAACAACTCTCGTTGTAGTGTCTCTTTATTTTCTAATTTCATTAATATTATATTGTCCGTCATTTCGTTGATAATAGTTTCTAATTTGTAAACGTCAATCATGTGTAGTACTATGTCACTATCTTTGGGTATTTCTTGGTTTCTAATTTGTAAATCTATAAATCCTGTTTGTTCCGTTAGTTCCGTCAAAGTCATTATACCTTTACATTGTCGTATTGTTAGTATTATTGCTATCATCATGATCCATGTCTGTAAATTTTAAAGGTCGTTTAATATTGTTAGGATGAATGTTTTCTAATTTTTCCTTCCTATACTTTGGTTGTTCTTTATGCCTAACCGCTTTATCGTTCTTTATGAATCCTTCTATTCTTTCTTCTTTATAGTCTTCCCTGGTTTTATTTAGATTGCTTATAATTTTATGCTTCCTTGCTTCTAAATTGTTTTTTATTATTTCCGGATCTATTTTATTGTCATGTACTTCGTTTGGTGTACATTTTATTGTTGAATGGAATCTATCATTGTAATTTCGTATGGCTTTCTGTATTAAGTGTTTAATTGATAACCCTTTTTCTAATTTATATAAAATTCTAAACTTTTCCGCGATCGTGTTGTGAAACCTTTCAATATCGGCATTGCCAGTATGGCTATTAGGTTTTGTAAGATGAAGCTCTACATTTTCAGTGTCCAAAAATTCTCTTATTCTCGCGGCCTTAAATTCGTTATCTGCAATTATTTTCCTTGGTTTCCCTAATTTAGCAAAATGTTCTTCTAACTGTTCAACAATGGTAATATGATTTCTATCATTCAAGAGGTACGCTGCTCCGAATTTTGAGAATTTATCTATAACTGTTAAAAAGTGGTTTCCCTTCATAATATACGTATCTATGTGAATAATTTCATTTTTCTTTACTGGCGTTTCTGAGAAATTCAATTTCGGTTTTATAGGCTTCCTATCATATTTGACCTCTGGGCAAATTTCACATTGATTTATAACCAAGTGAACCAATTCCATTAACTTAGGGTAATAGATTTTATTTTTTATTTGATTGTATGTTTCTAAAATACCGGAATGTAAACTTTCTCTAACATGGTAAAAGGAGATTTGTTTTATGGCTTCAACCTCTGTTTCAATGTCTTGTGCTCTTTTTGTACACTTAGTGAATTGAAGTTTGTTGTCATTCGAATACATACTAATCAGTTTTTCTTGTACTATGTTATAGCTGTGGTCGGTTAGTTCCGAAAATATTCCAATTTTTCCTTTTAGAATATATCTTCTGAAAATTTCTCCCATTTGTTCAAAATCACTCTCTGCAATAAAAATTATTCTCTTCCCATGTATTTCTTTATATTCTTCTGTTTTATTATTCGTTAAGATTATTTGAGTTTTATATTTATTCACGATTTCTTCTTTTATAAAAAAATGATCACCCAAATTCTCCTCTGCTGAATGTACTGTTGCCATGCTTACGTTGTCTTCCTCCCCATCGAGCGAAATTAGGTTTATGCTATTGGAACTGTCATCATCTTCATATTTTAAAATATTATCTTCACTTTTTTCTATTCTACTGAGAAAATCCGCTACTTTGTTCTCTCTACCTTTTATATAGTCTACTTCGAAATCGTACTCTCCTAGTTTGAGTATCCATCGTTGGTGTCTTGGCGATATATCCTTTCCTTTGTATTTTGTACATAAAAACTTAATGGGTTGATGATCAGTAAGAATTTTAAATTTCTTACCATACAAATATGGTCTCAGGTAATTTACACTCCACAAAATTGCTAAAAATTCTTTGTCTGTTGCTGAATAATTTCTTTCGTGATTGTTTAATGTTCTGGATGCGAAGCAAATCGGGTGTCCTTCCTGTGAAAGGACAGCACCAATTGCATAATTGGATGCATCCGTAGTTAATGTGAACTGTCTATCAAAATTGGGATATCTTAATATTGGATGAGAACTAATCAGTTGTTTTAACTTTTCAAACGCTTCGACATAGGTAGGGTCTTTTGTATTCACTTTTACGCCTTTTTTTAAATATTTCGTCATCGGTTGGGCCACTTTGGCGTAGTCTTTTACAAACTTCCTATAGTATCCTGTAAGACCCAGAAAGCTTTTGATCTGTTTTTCTGTTCTTGGTATATCTAATTCTTGAATTACTTTTATTTTATTTGGATTGGGTTTTAATCCTTCACTTGTCAAAATAAGACCTAGAAATTCGGTTTCCTTCTTCATAAAATTACACTTGTCTATTTGTATTTTTAAATTTGCGTCCTCTAATACTTTGAAGATATCTGTTATTGCTTTTACATGTTCTTTTAGAGATGTACTAAATATTAGGATGTCGTCCAGATAAACAACACATGTTCTGTTAATGAATTCGCGTAATGTTTCGTTCATAAGTCGTTGGAATGTCGCTGGGGCATTTTTCAGTCCAAACGGCATTCGTATAAATTCATATAGTCCGTGGGGTGTAACAAAAGCCGTCTTTTCCCTGTCTTTTTCTTCTATTAAAATTTGATGATATCCCTTAGCTAGATCTAGGGTTGTGAAGTATTGTGCTCTTCCTAGCTTGTCCAAAATTGAGTCGATGTTTGGTAGTGGAAATTTATCATCTATTGTTATTTCATTTAATTTCCTATAATCCACTACTATCCTGTACTTTTTTTCTCCTGAATTATCTAACTTCTTTGGTACAACTATTAATGGACTCGCAAAACGAGAGCAACTTTTTCTGATTATACCCTGCTCTTCCATTTCCTTGATTTGTCGTCTTACTTCAGCTTCATGTTGTGGTGGATACCTGTATAATTTAGCATTTATCTGTTCGTCCGTCGTTGTTCTAATCGTATGTTTTATATTCATTGTACTAGTCAGTTTGTCACCTTCTTTAAAGAACAAATTTTTAAATCTATTTAAAATTTTCATGACTTCTTTATATTCTTCAGTATTCAGATGTTCCAGATGTAACCTATTCCAGTCAAAATTGACTCCTTCCAGAGTACATATTTGGAGACTTTTGTATGGGTTTACTATAAAATTTGTTATCTTGTTATTGAAAGAAACATTTCCGTCTACTAAATTTATCATTATGTTAAAACAATTTAATAGATCGGTCCCCATTATAAAACTATATGTTCTTCCTCTTAACTGGGCGACTTTCCACTTAATCTTTGCGTCTTTCACATTAAATTCTTCGGGTGCATCTGAGATGACCTCGAATTCAATTATACCTTTTCCTAGTATTGTTTTAAATTCGATCGGTTGTCTTAACGGTATTTTTCTAAAATCTTGTATATCTTTATTTATTATACTTACACTTGCTCCTGTGTCTATTAAGGCAGTATATTTTTTATTGTTTATAGTAAGTTCTATGATGGGTAAGTAGTCTGAGGTTGTTTCCGAAAAAAAAATATTTTCGTGATTTTGGTTTTCTCTAACATTGTTATCTTTTTCATTATGTTCCATTGTTTCCCTTAGATATTGCCCAGGTTGAGTCAAGCGATTTTGGCTGACATTTGGCCTGGGGTTTCCCATCTGTGGGATTCTTTGAAAATGATTTACCTCGATATTATCTATTTCCATCGGCTCGCTCCGGTTTTGCCCGGTTTGATTCCAGCGATAATGGCCGGAATTTGCCCTGGGATTTCCTACCTGTGGAGACCTTTGGAAATTTCCTGAAGTATTTTTTGGGACTTTAAAGTGTCCAGAATTAAAATTTCTATTCATATAATTATTATCATACCTGTTTTTATATTTATTAAAATTGTTATTATAATTATTAGGGCGGTTATAGCTTTGAATTTCATTCTGATTTCTATTATAATTCATATTTGCATTATTGTATTTATTCACCTTAAATTTTCTATACTCTGGTCGAATGCAACTGTCTTCGTATCTACGTCTGGTCATTATGTCCAATATGTTGCCTAAATCCCTCATATCGTATATTTTATGGAGTAAGGTGCCTTGCGACATTTCTTTAATTGTATTTATTAATATACTATCTATGTTACTCAAATCTATACCATGATCGTCCCTATGATATATTACTAGTTCGTCCGCTTTATATTTAATATTCTGAATTTCTATAGCTAGTTCACTTACCGTTCTTACACATAAGTTGTTAATTTTTTTGTATATTTGATGTGGCTCCGTATCTGGCCTGTATCTAAGTTTTAGCAGTTTTTTAATCAGCTGCCAGTTGTCTGGTGTCGGTATATTTATGATGACGTCCTTGGCCTGTCCTTGTATGACTTTGTAGAATATTGTTCGGACCGCTTCCTTTTTTAGACTTTCCTCTTGTATGGTTGATAACAGGTATTCTATGCTGCTGAAGAAGCTGTTGACCGTGACTTCTCCTGTACCGGTAAACGTTGGCATGTGGTTTATCATTTTAAAGATGTTTTCTCTTTTGCCGTTATCCTGTATTTGGTGTTGTTGCTGTAGTTGGTGTGTCTGCTGTTGCAGATCTAGGTAGGCTTGTCGTAAGCTTTCCAACTGCTGATCTTTCCTGGCCAGTTCTTCGGCCACGCTGACGGAGGTAATATGAGTCTGCTCTTCCATCCTTCTCCGTTTGTCGAATGTTTGTTGTCTTTTAGTATACAGTTTTAGAGAAAAAAAAAATTTTATAGTGGTGTCTAATTTGCAAAAAATGTTCACTGCACTATTTTTTGGTTTAGTGGTGTTCAAATTGCCTAAATTTTCACTGCACTATTTTTTTTTTTTTTTTTTTTTTTAGTTTTAGTTATCGTATGTTTAGTTATACCCTGGAGGGTCCGGTCAACTCCTGAGTTGGCTACGGATTCGCAGGATTAGGTTGGGTGTTTATAAAAATTATTTTTATTATTTTTATTTCCCGTAATTCGTTTCACTGGATCCTTTTTTACTGTTTAAAAGAATCCTACCGACTGCGCCATTTACGTGTTTTGCCGTTAAGTTGCGTAAAAAAAACTAAATTCTGTTTTTGATTATTAAAATTTATTTATTTAATTCAATACAACGAACTACTCCAATGGAAGGGAGGAACAAGACTGACTTTATGCTTTTACTTCAAGTTTAATCAAAGCTTACATATTTGCTTACTCGATATATTCTGTTTTTCTTACTTGCTAAATTACATTGGCTTATGAAAAAATACTTATTAATATTACATTTTAGTGTGGGAACGGAAATGCTGATACTACAATATTTATTGTAGTGGACAGTAAAGTTAGTTAATTTTGGAACGGTTGCAATTCCTGGACATGCGACCGAAAAATAATTTTGATTTGTGAATTTAATAATAATTTTTGCAAACAAAACGGAAGTTGGTTTAATATTACATTTTGTCTTTAGTTATACTTGCAATGAATTCATCTATGCTTGGTTTTATATATGTAATGCTTGGTTTTACATATGTAACTCGCGCACTTGTATCAGAGAATGTTAATGCAATGAGAAGGTGCAAATGTTACTGTGAGCTTTTTTTAGTACAATTGAGATTTGAAAGATTTGAAGTAAGGGAATTTAGCACACCGAGTTTATAGACACCTCACTGACTTTTGCAAACACAAAAATTAGAAACAACACACATCTTTCACCTCAACACACAACACATTTCTCACCTCGACATTAAACCAATTAAATTTTTACTATTTTCGTATTTTTGAAATAATAAGCGAATACGTAAAATTTATTACATAATTTTTTTTTCAATTACATTAAAAAAAACGATTTAAAAAAAAAAAATTTATAAAAAAAAGTTTGCGCCGGGAATTGAACTCGAGTCTAACATGTGGCGATTTAACGGTGCGTTTATTTCTTCGACTGCTTATTTTTTTACCATTTTGTTACTTTTGAAATAATAAGCGGATACATAAAATTTATTACAAATTTTTTTACGATTACATTAAAAAAAAAAAAATTTAAAAACGAAAAAAAAAAATTTCCACCGAGAATTGATGGCGAGTCACGTGGGGAGGATAAATACGCAGAGCGTTTATTTCTGCGCCTGCGTTGTGAACAAAAGGTTTTGTGCATGCGCGCGACGCGAATAAATTTTAATAAAGTTCCGAAAGTAATTCATGAAGTTTTTCATTACACACATATGTACATAAATGAACGTATACTTTATATGTAAATAAATGATGGTATATGATAATATACATAAGTACATAATATGTATGTACATGTCAATAGGAGGTATTTGCATTCGGAAAAAAAGAACGGTTTAAGATAAATCAACACTTATTTTATATTGTATGTCAATTTATAGTTTATGTATTCGACAGCATTTACATTCATATGTATGTATGTACATATGTACATATATGAAAAACAATAATGCACAAGCGCAAGAACATCATACCACATATGCAAGTATGCCCAAATAACCTTGACTTATGTATGTACACATGTCATAGCACATCACATTCTTACAAGAAATCAAATACACATACGCACTAGTGAACGAGTTTCTTCCTAACAAGTGCAAAAACAATTCTGCTCTATGTATGTATATATACCCACTTTATGTCCTAGCATATATACATACATATACGAGTATACCTACTTGCCTTCTAAATTTCCTACAAAATAATTATATTCATATGTTACTACATCCATCCACGTTCATACATTCATGCATATATGCGCGAGCACAGCGCTCCCTTCTTGCTTCCGTGTACTTTTGTCTTTCACCAGTCGATATTCCTAATATTGTACTTACAAAAACACAATACTTTGATAGACGCAAAAGCAACAGCAAGCGCAACGCCATGGCCGCTTTGCCACCACACAATCTAAAATGTTCTAGAACACAACAAAAACACATACCTCACATGCGCATGTCGCCCAAAGCTAAAATCTAAACCTAGCGACTACAAAAACAAAATACATTCGTAGACGCAGTCGCAGCGGCCATGATTCTATCAGCGACGGCGCTGAACAATTTAGAACAAAAACAAAAAGTTCATTCATAAGTTAGAGCTCATATTTCAATCTCATTCATAAAACGAGCCGCCCATATGCCAATTTTCGCGACCATTCGAAAATAGTCAATATTGGAATATTTCGCGAGGAATTATTTGCCAATATTTGATAAATCTTAAATTTTTGTCATGTCGAGTGGCCGCGGCTCCGTATGTATGTATGCACTTTTATATGTATGTAAATATGTCTTCTAACTGTGCGACAGTCGCGAGTTAATGCGACTTCCAGCGAATCACACATTGCTGTCCGCACAGCCGCATATATGTATGTACCTTATGATCAGAAAGTACCGGGAATGTTTAAATTAAACAAAACGGAGTTAAATTTAAGGCAAATTTATATTATCTCCTTCAAAATATGACCCGTCTGAAGCAACACACATGTGCCAACGTTTAACCCAGTCCTCCAAACACCCCCGGCAGGCCGATTTGTATTCTCTTTGATCAGTGTGATGGCGCGTTATCATCATGCAAAATCTGAGAATTGTTTGCTCACATTTCCGGCGGTTTGCAACACACAGCATCTCTCTAAGGTTTCAAAACGGATAAATATATTAATATTCTCTATTGACTGTCTGGCCCGATGGAAGGTACTCATGGTGGACTATGCCTTGGCAATCGAAGGAAACAGTCAACATCACCTTCCCGGTTATTTTTGCTCATAGGGTATACATATCCCATCTTTTCACTGACGGACAAGAAGACGGTCGCAGTTGTTGTTTTGTATGCATATACATTTTGCGTTCGTTGAAGGTTACATATGCGTGTATGCGCGTTTGGCTTTCTGGATGCATCCATGGATATTAGAATATTTTCTCATCAATATGTGTATGTAAGTAGTTCAGATTTGACTGAAGAGATTAAATATAGGAATACATATTCATATGATTGCCTTTATGGCTGTTTTACATATAAATTAATTCAAAACAAGTATGAATAATGTTATATAGAAAATAAATTTCTAAATAACAGGTATTAGAAAAACCTGAATACACTATTTTAAATCAATTCTAATTAAACCAAATATAAAAACTGAAATAAAAATATCGAACAAAAAACTGTGTACAGGACTTGAACCTGAGTCAAATACGGATCGATGTAGTACGCCTAGACATGGCTTTCATGCTTGCGCTAATCTATAATGGTTAATTTACCTTTCTAAATCAGTCATTTATTCGATTCGCAGTTTTATATGCACATATTCTACGTTAGTTGAAAGTTTGTATGCGTAATTATATGCATATGTATCTGTGTATGCGCGTTTGGCTTTCTGGACGGATATTAGAATGATATTTTCTCATCAATATAATTTGGATTTGATGAAAGAGATTAAAGACATATGTACATATTTTCTGTTTTGATTGATTTATATAAAAATCAGGTCATATCCAGTATGAACTATTTTATACCGAAAAGAAATTTCCATTTATGAAATTCAAAAAAAACAGTATTTTAAAGAAATTTTAATTAAAATAAACTCAACAATTTTACCAAACTTTCCTGGTTTTAATTGTAAACGAATAATTCCGCCGACTTTAGCTTCTGCACCACAAATTAACTGGCGCGCGGCCTTCTTAATCGCAAATTTATTCGCTTCGCTGTGGGCATGAAATAAGTCGATTTCCTTAGTAGTGTGCCGAAAAATCTTATGAACTTCCTCAGTAGTTTGGTAAACGCAGAAAAAATCTGAGTTCCTGTCCTAGCGTGGCAAGTAAATATAGAAACCCTCCACTCGCGTCACTCGCGTGGTAAATATCTGCAATTCCCCACTCGTGAGGAAAGTTGAATTTGAAATTACCTTAGTTTGAATCTACAAATTAGTACTCGAAAAAAGCTCATTTAACATTTGCTCCTTCTTATTGCATTAACATTCTCTGCTTGTATTGTCTGTTTGCGGACAGACGGAGTCGTTGACCCTTTTTTTTGTTTTTTTTTTTTTAATTATTTCCACCAAAAAAAAAGTGTGCAATAAATCCACGTACCTGGTTTTGCTGGAACGGATTGTTTGCTGGTGCTTAGTGCTTTTTGGTGCTTGCTGGCTTGGTGCTTGCTGATGGCTTGGTGCTTTGTTAATTTCAGCTTTGCTTGGTTCTTTTTGGTGCTTGCTGGCTTGGTGCTTTTTGGTGCTTGCTGATGCTCTGTTTAAGTGGATCTTTATTATTGTTGAGATCCGGCTCGAAGGACGATGTTATCATCGGAGTGCGACGCAATGGGCGGTTCAGAAATGTGGGGCCTCCACGGTCGCTCCGATGATATTTTTTTAGAAAAATAAAAAGCACAAAGGCGTGTCAGTATATAGTCATTAGTATTTTATTTGCAGTATATACATAGATATATGCATAGAATAGATATATATGTACATAGAAATATATATGCAATAGAAATACGTTGCTTACGTATTATTATGTTAAGTATAATTTATAATTAATATTAAATTACCTTTTAGCTAGCTGACACGTCCTGATGCTTGTAATTCGAAAATCGCAGTGAAAGTTACACTTAAAATTGAAGTGAAAGTAACCTCGCCGAACAACGTTTAACACGGTAAATGTTTTAACTGTTCGGCGGGGAAATGCCAGGGTTAACGGCCTTCACGTTGCAGCGACTGGAAACGGTGATTAGCAACAGTCGGAACGGTAGGCGCAGTTACCATTAGGGTGGCTAAAACATTTATATTAAATATTAGGGTGTGGCCTAAACACAAACAAAAATCGATTTTTCTCCAATTTGTGGAACACATTTCGTAGTATTGTGCTACTGTGCTTGCTCATCCTTTCGTGGCCTGACCACAGCCTTGTCCAACAGTTATTTTTCGTTTTTCTGATTGAGATTTGTGCAGGCTATTCAGCCACCTTTTCGTTTTCGTTTTTTCAACTACAAATTCTCACTGATATTTTTTCGTTTCTGTGGATATTGAGCAAATTTTTCGGGAGTTTAAATAATTTAACTCAAAATGAGCAAGCTAAAGACAGCAATTCCAAGCCTCTCTCCAAGTAAGGAGATGATGGAATTGAAATCATTAACGCGCCAACGAACTGTTGCGAAAAATAGTACATATAGTGCGCATGAAGGCGTGTCTCTCGAAAAAACAATGCCGTTAGATCCAATTGAATTGGAGTGTAGACTTGACATTTTGAACTCTCATAGCGATAAGCTTATGAAGTGTCAGTCGAAAATTGAAGAAATCGACGAGGAAGACATGGTCCGTGGGGAGTTAGAGGACCTAATAATGGAAACTAAGTCTGTTATAAAACCTATTTTGGCGAGAAATAAATCGTCAATAGCCGAAACATCTTTTGTTGCTCCTCACAGCTCGCGACTACCGAAATTAAATTAAATTTAAAGTTTAGTGCACAACGATGCTATAATCCCAGACATCGAGAAATTTAATCACTTGGTTGACTGTCTTTCTGGTGAAGATTTGGGAACGGTAAAGACCTTCCAAATGTCGGACGAAAATTATTCGAAGGCGTTGGTTAGTCTCAATTACATCACAATTTCCAAACTTTTTGGGCTGCCAAGTATCCCAAAGCCATCTGCGCTTTCATTGCGCAAAATGATTGATACAGTATCGGCTGTTTACGATTCGTTGCTGTCGCTGGGTGACGAGAAAAACATCACAAACGCTATCATGATTCATCTGGTAATGTCGAAATTTGACCCCGTTACTCGGTCGAAGTGGGAGGAACAGTTGGATTATGATAAGCTGCCATTATGGCGTGAGTGTGCGGCAGCATTAAATAAACGCTACCAACACTTATCTGCCGATGAAGCCTCAACGTAAAGGCTAAAGCCGTCAATCAGTCACCGCATACAGAAACCCCACTTGCATGCGGAAAGAACAAAATCTGTCTTAGTGACTTCAAACATAAAAACGCCGGTGTGTTCACACTGTACATCAAAGGATCATAGTATACCCGCGTGCCCTTCTTTTAAAACTCTCTCTGCTCAGCAGCGATTTGAGTTTGCTAAATTAGTTACGACGGGTATGGTGAGAGCCTTGTAGAGTGTTAGTTTTGTTCGTCGAGAGAAGACTGCCTTTCAAAAATGATTGTAAGTTACTCCGTAATTCCTATGAAACCGCGGCTCGGCCCAAAGCCTAAAAAGCCCATCGTATTTAAAGCAAAGGCAGGACACTCACAGAGAAAGTGCTCAGTGCGATCCGCCTCCTCCAAGCACGACAGGGCTATTGGGTCCCCAATGACTCCAATGGTGGCCAAGGGTTGTGTCCTGTAATGGTACCGACCATCAACCGAACGTCTTTCCTTCTAAGTTTTAGTAGAAAGTTTGACAGTTTTCTGTACGGACTTGTCACAAAGCACTTTGCAATTCTGCAACGTTCTTGGCCGGACCATCGCCCTTTATGTAGACTGCCCACGTAATCGCCGACCCAATTTATGATTCCTGCGGAACTCATTCCGATTATTGGCTTTGGCCCTTGTTGAGGAATCGCTGATCCACGGTTGGCCAATTCATCGGAAGTTTCGTTTTCTTGAACACCGGAGTGTCCTGGAACCCATATAAGTACAAGCCTGTATTGTCTTGCGATAGAATTAAGTTTTTTCTTACATTCTTGAACAAACGTTGAGGTTTGCTTCGTGTTCTCCAGGGCCTTCAGTGCAGCCTGACTGTCACTGAAAACTCCAATCTGTTTCACGCTCCATATCCTCTCGATTATCTATTCGGCTACTTTCAGGATAGCAAAAACTTTTTTTGGAAAACAATTGCCATTTCCCTCATAGCGAAGTGATACTTATCACTATCGTTTAAGTACCATCCGGCTCCAGACCCTATTTCATTCTTGGACCCATCGGTAAAGAAAATATCCGTCAAACCTCCCTGAATGTATTCTGGATTGCTCCATTGCTCACGCAATGGAAATCTGACACCAAATTTCCTTCCAAATGAAACTGTGGGTATCAGGTCGTCTTTAGGTGCCAAAAACAGAGGATACTGCTCAGATAGCAACCTAAAGATTTCTCTGTGTCCCGAAGTTCCGTCTTTGTGCCAGAAACCACATTTATGGAGTCTGCACATTACTTTTATTGCTTCCTGTTGTATCTTAAGATCCAGGGGGAGCAAATCAAACATAGCATTTAGGGCATCGCCGGAGGTTGTACTCGTGGCACCCGTGATGCATTAACATACACTTGTTTGCAGCCTGTACAGTTCGCGGATTGTGGACTTATTCATGGTCCGTCGCCACCAGACAACAGAGGGGTAAGTGATGATTGGTCTGATAAGTGTTGTATATCCATAGGTTCACAGCAGGTTTCAGACCCCAGGTTTTACCAATGGCTCTGCGGCATTGCTGAAAAATCCTTAAAGCGCAAAACACCTTCAGTGAAACGTGTGTCTCCTAAGTCAGCTTCTTATCCAAGATTACTCCTAGATATTTAACTTCATCGAAAAGACCAAGTGTAACACCTTTCAGTGTTGGAAGACTAAGTCCATCCAATTTCCGTTTTCTCGTAAACGAGACTATGGTAGTTTTGTTCGGATTAACGGAAAGACCTTGTCTCATGCACCAGTCATCGATTTTGTCAAGAATCCTCTGCACTTTCGCGCAAATCCTTAAGGATTTATCCGATGTTAGCGCACAGACATCGTCCGCATATGCTTTGAGATGAAAAGCAAGATCCTGTATCTCCACTTGTTGAGAGCCTACGACCAAGGACCACAGCAGCGGAGAAAGAACACCCCCTTGGAGACATCCTTGCTTGGCCATGACGGTGATTAGTTCGTCACTGTTCTCACCAGAAGCTGTTATCTCAGCGAGGATGGAATATATCCATTTTACAATGGTTTGCTTAACGACACGTAGGTTCGGTAGGAGAACATATCGAGCCGAAAGTGACATTATCAAAAGCCCCCTAAATGTCCACGAATACGCCCATTCTGTATTCAGCAGCTTCCAGCCCGGCTTCAATCTTGTTAAGAGGATCGTGTAAGGCTAATTCACATGATTTTCCACTCTGGTAAGTGTGTTGATTTCTTCTACGTGGACTTCTCGGCAATACTTCCACTCGAATATGTTTCTCCACCACTCGTTCTAGACTTTTCAACACGAACGATGTCAACCTGATTGGTCTAAAACTTTTTGCTAGGGAATAGTCGTCGTTTCCTGGTTTCGGAATAAGTACGACTCTAATGCGTTGCCATTGGGATGGTATATAACCAAGTGCAAGAGAGGCTGTCAAGATCCTTTTCAGGGCCTCAATCAGCCTTTCTCCCCCTTTTGAAGCATTAAGTTCTCAAAGGAAGACAAGGAAAACGTTATCGGTTATTTTGTCACTATCCGACTAGTAATATACCAGCTGTACCTAGAGGTTCCACCGTTGCTATCGTTATTGCTCATTCCACTCTCTACTTCAGAGAGAGTTCTACTACTCGGAAAATGGGTTTCGAGTAGAGCATTAAACTTTTCCGATTTGGAAATGGTGTATGAACCATCAGATTTTCGAATGGAATCCAGCCTTATTGAGCGGTCTAGATGAGGAACCTTACAAAGTCTCGCTGTTTCCCCTCATTTCTTCGACGTTACTTCAGAAATTTCTATAGGATTCAAGTTTATTTTTCCGTACTTTTCCTTATATTCTCTCTGTGAAAGTCGATGATTAGCCCAGTCCTCTTCTGTTTGGGTCTTTAAGGCCTTATTAAGAAGTTGTCTGGAGTGTACACGAAGCTTCGACAGTTCAGGGTTCCACCAAGGAACCGCTTACCCCTGTCTACTTTGCCTGAGTGGGCACAGTTCCTCAAAGCAATTGATTTAAGTACCTTCTGTTTTCTCAGTAGCATCTTCATTCATTTCTATTGATTTAAGTTTTTTCAGGCTTGGTAATCGCTGTGTTGCAAGCTCACCATACCTGTCAAAGTCCACGTTCGAGGATTCCTACCGGAAGATATTGATATTTTATCAATTCCCAGTCGGAATTCGATAAGACGATGATCAGAAAGAGAGTCCTCTTAAAAAACTCGCTATCGGTTGATTTGATTTCCAACTGACCTATTGGTAAGTGGTAAATCAATCCTCTTGTCTCCTTTTGGTCACAAAAGTTGGTTTGTTACCAGTGTTTTTAATGACTAAGTCAGATGACAGGATAAAATCCAGTAACGTGATATCTTTGGGGTAGCATTTGCTGCTTCCCCATCCAATGTTCTGTGAATTTGCGTCACAGCCCACTATTAGAACCAGTTTATTAGATTCTGCATACTTGACTACTTCCCTTAGCCTCCTATAAGGAGATGGGGCTGTAAAGAGTCGTGGGGTAGGTAGGCCGAAGCTATGATAGCTTCGACACTGTTCCCACTCTTCCAGTACTTTATTTTTGCAACAACGATATCTCCGGAGCATTGCTCTTTTAACATCGTGTGTTCGATCAACCTCGACATGATAATACATGCTCGCGGTCTCACATTCCCTTCACAATCAAGTATTTGTCCCCACGATGAGTGTGATGAGTTCTGCTGAATTACAGGAAGACCCGGAACCCAGACACTCGCTCGTATCAGCCTTTCTTTGCTACTCTCAACAAGAATGAACTTGCTGTTTTCGCAGGCTGGAATTTTTCCTATTTCTTTACGATGCAGGCCACCACGCTTTTACCCTCGAAAGTCGGCGAGTCCTTCGACTCACTGATATCACTGGATCACAAATTTCAACTTTTTTTCTGCACCAGAGACGCCGTTATGAAATTCCTATGTAAAATCACCGTCTGATTCCGAAAATCAAGGTTATTTTTTATTATATGGTAACGTTTTTGAGATATTTACGAATTACCGTTATTTAAAAAAAGCAAAAATTCGGCCCACTTAATCATATATATCTCGAAAACGAATTGAGCGATTCCAAACCCGTTTAAAGCTTTTAAAAGGTAATAAAATTTGCTATAAACTGTGTGTAAAACACTTTTTGCTAGGCCCTGCAGATTCAAAGATAACGAATATCATAACGGATTTTTTAAATTTTTTTTGTAAAAATATAAAAAAATTTATACTTTGAGAGAAAAGATCTTTAAAACTCTCTGTTTTATTACAAAAAAAAATAAACTTTGATTAAACAAAATCGATGAACTAATACAAAAGTTACAAGCATTCAAGTAAATATATCCATATAGTAAAACTTAAGTACCCTACAAATAATAGCATATGTACATATGATTCTGTCTTAACTCTATGATCTTATTTTATAATTGAAAAAGTTATGTGTCTTGTTTTGACGCTTATTTATATAAGGATCGGTTTCTCTTATGAGAAACCAACAGAAGTCACCCATCATAGCGACATCCCAAAATCCTTGATACCGACTTTCAATCATTTTCATTTGCTGGTGAAAACTTTCGCCATGCTCGTCACTTTCGTCGCCAAGATTTTGCGGGAAAAAATTTAAATGGGAGTGCAGAAAATGAATTTTTAATGACATATTTACTCCTGAAATAAAATTAAAAAGGGAATTAGATAAATTCATAAGTGACACATTAGCATATATTATAATTTTCTTAGGCTGGATTAATCTTCCATTTCAGAACAAATTTTGGTCATTTCTTGTTTGTTCGGAGCAGGGCAATAAATTCAGATTAAGGGCTATATATTCTCATGTAAATTTAAAAATTTGCTTTAAAATTTTTTGTTTAGTTTTAAAGTTAACTGAGAAAACGGTCTTATATGTGTTTTTTTATTTAACCATTTCCGCTTAGTTTTTGATTAAATCGTTCACTATCAGCTCGAAGTTAGGACTTTTGTGTTTGCCTAAAAAAGAAGTAACGACCTTTTCAAAAGAGTCCCACGCCGCTGGCTCCACTGGTGACAATAGTTCTTTGAAATGGGTAGGGGCCATTATTTTTCTTATTTGCGGGCCCACAAAAATCCCTTCCTTTATTTTTGCTTCTGAAATCTGTGGAAAGATTGTTTTCAAATAATGAAAAGCTTCGCCTTCTTTGTCCAAAGAATTGACAAAGTTTTTGATAAGGCCGAGCTTGATGTGGCGCGGAGGTAAAATTATATTTTCTCTCTTTATAAGTGGTGAGTATTTTATGTTATCTGCCCCAACTTGAAACTCGATTCGTTCTGGCCAGTCCTTTATGATGTAGTGGTCTTGACGTGCTCGGCTATCCCATTTGCATAGAAAGCAACAGTATTTTGTGTATCTAGATTGTAGACCACATGCTATGTTCCAACGACTTTTAGATCGGCACATATTTTCCAATCATGTTCTTCGTATTTAATTAATTTAAGCAATTTTTGCATTGTCTCATATGTTTCCTTCGTATTTACTGCATGCGCGATCGGGATAGATGGCTTTTGGTTGCCAATATGCAATAATACGGCCTTTAAACTTAATTTATTGCCGTCTATGAACAATCGCCACTCTTTTGAATCATATGGTTCACCAAACTGTTTAAATATACCAGCAATGTTTTTGCAATAACAAACACTGCCCTTCTTTGTATAGTACTGGGAGAATTGTTCGTGACGAGTCCTATAATATGTTACCTTAACATCAGATGAAACAAATTTAAATTGTTGCATACGAGAGGCGTGTAGTTCGGCCTTTCCTTTTGACAATTCCAAATCCCTTATCCAATCATTGAGTTATGCTTGTGACAAAGGGTTTCTTTCGTTTTCCGTTTGCAATTCAGTACAACATGATGCCGCGTAATCAGATACTGCTGTTGACAATGAAACTGGAGCCGGAACTAAAGTTAAATTTGATTCTGACAATGTAGCTTCCGTTGAATTTAGTTCTGGTAATGACACTGTAGATACGCTCGCATAGGTTACTTTTCTTGACTTTCCAACCCCAAATACTTTTGTAGTACAAATATAGCAGTTCGTTGAATGGCAAGTTGGTTCCCTCTACTTCATTGGTGTAATAAATTCATATGTCGCCTAAATAGATAGTTTAAGAAATTATCAGATATGCATTAAAAGAGAGCAAACAACAATATCAATTCGACTCGACATGTGGTGCACACAGTATTCGGTGTCCGTGGTTTTTCATTGTTTCTAGGCTCAATTCCATAACACTTATGATATGCAAATTTCAAAGGATTTGAAAACACACGTCGCATCCTTTTAACGATAAATTCCCCGCAGATCAAACAGAACATATCTGCATCATTTTTACACTCAAACTCTCGCGGCCTTTTATTCATATTATATTTTTAAGTAAATGACGGATTATAAACTGCAATTATAAAGTGAACAGTATCCGGCGATCCTTGCAGAAATTATGAAGGAACGAGGCACATGTACTATTATTTATACTTACATAGATCAACTAAAAATGCAAGCCTACCTATACAAAAAGGTTCCCTAGTTATACATAGAAAACACTACCTGCCTTAAACATATGATCTTGCTTGAAATGTAAGTTAACGTGTCCCGCAGGACATCGTTTAAAAAATTAAAGTTGCGGGCCAACAACTTGGCCCGTTAAGTTATACTTACTTTCGGGATCCTGGAATTAATTGTCCGTTCTATGCGTTTTACAGTTTACTTTATTGTATTCCTGATTATTAGCTGGTTGAAGATTACCGTTTAAAGCCCACTGGTTCAAGACTGCCCGCGCGGCGGCACACTCAGAACCTTTTATACTAAAACTAGCCTTATTCCTACCCTAACTCTGCTGACACAGCGGTTCCCACGATGTTGTGTATTTCGGGTGAAGTTGCTGTCTGCCGGATGCGCGTGTGGATCACGTTGCATTAAGCAGACGCACTGTCAGCATATTTCAATACACGGGTGTGCTTCTGCTGCAGGTGAGCGAGTTAACTGTGGTGTTAACTGCCCCCCCTCTAAATATCTGCGTCCCGCAGATTGACATGCGTATTCCGGGAATCGTCGGGTGTCTCCTTTGCGTAGGTAGCAACAGGCATCGGAATGGTAGGTTGGCGTATCGGAGGGAGGTCAAGGCTTGCTGTTATCTTTCTCCAAATCCAGTAGGAGACCACGGCCAATATGCAAATAAAAAAAGCGTCAACAGCCAAAGAGACATGGAATCTCTGGCCCAGTTTGCCCAGATGGTTGATATTCGTCATGCTCAACTCGTGAACGTATTCTAGACTTGGTTTAAATCCTTGGCTTTTCACGTTGGTAACCGCTGCTGGCAATACCTGCGAGCTCTGCGATGCTCTGTTAGAAAAGGTTTCGTTCTTCACCCAAATTGTCTCATTGCTAAACTGGATGAGGAACGTGCCGTTAAGGACGCTCTTGCGATTATCATTACGAACAGTCCCCTGAAAGTTGGTTAGAAATAATGTACCTTCACTAATTAATTCGATAGTTTCTCCATTTTCAGGTTCGAAGTGGCATTCAGCATCACCCCCCTTAATTAGACGTGCCAGGCATCCATCTTCGGGTAATCTTTGCAGATGGCTCATCTCGCAGATCGTTGAATTTTTGATCGAAGGACATTCACTTATTATGCCGTACGTTTCTTCCTTGCTGACCAACATTTTCGTGTAGTTTGCCACTACCCTCATACCTGCATGAACCGCAGCTCTTGTCATCAGAAAGCGGAATTCATCTGTTCTGACCTTAGGGATTGCGAGTACATAAAGCAGCAGAGAGCCGTTTGAAAATAAGGAGGGCTTCGCATATTCAATTGCCTCAATGGCATTTTGGTAGGGTAAAGCCTCTTCTTCAGAAATTAGCTGATGTAACTCAACCGGGTTTAAGAGGTTGGTGTTGACTATGCCCGACTTTGCCATTTGACATGCGCGTACTACCTCACTTATTTCTTCCTTGAGGATCTGTATGCGGTTAAGCAGTACGGTTTCAGCAGCCGTAGTGCCAACCTCTTTCCCAATGGTGTTCACGTAACGTGTCATCTGATTGATCTGGTTCATAGATTCCCGAGTGGCATTGAAGAGTTCCTCATTTATTTTAAATTGGTGGTTGCTGTTTGCGATTACATCATCCTGACTTCTGAGGATTGTGTCCCAGTCTGTTGCGTCAGGCGAGCCGGCAACCCATTTCCAGGCCGATCCAAGCCAATTGATTGACCGGATTTTACGGGGTTTAGTGGCCCGAAGTTCGGCGAGGCGTTGGCTAATGTGGTTCAAGTTGTATGCCGCAAAGGATTTTGCGACATCATTCCTCATGCCCTTTGCAGCCGTTTCGAATTTCTCGAATGCTTCACTGAAGAGATTCAAATCAATCTTATGTATCAATTTAAAATGGCCATTTACTATCCAGCCTTGACCTTGATTTATCGCTACCAATGGGGCATCGTAGCCGAAGATGTTGAATCCGCAAACGCAGGGGATTACGAGTAATCTAGCTTGATAAAATTTTCAATAAAAATTTACAAATTTTCTTAGTGTGGCAATAAAATAACATAACAAAAATCGGTAACTTCTTGTTTCAGCCTTAAGCTAATATTGCCAGTTGCGCGTGTTCTTTTCTTGAAAGCAACCTGTTCCTAATCAGAATATCCTTTGAAAGGAAAAGGGAGAAAAAGCATTTCATCGTTTATATTAAAACAAGTGGCTTTTAGGAAAAGAGGAGCGTTACATATATGGCAAAAAAATATTTTTTTTTTTTTTTTACAATTTACAACGCTTTACATTATTTGAATATTGGCAAAAAAATATTTTTTTTTTTTTTTTTTTTGTTTTTTACAATTTACAATGCCTTACATTATTTGAATATTGGCAAAAATATATTTTTTTTTTTTTTTTTTTTTGTGTTTTTTTTACAATTTACAATGCCTTACATTATTTGAATATTGGCAAACAAATATTTTTGTTTTTTGTACAATTTACAACGCCTTAGATTATTTGAATATATTTGGCGTATTTTTTTCTTTTTTTGATTAACAGTTTCTTTCTCTCTTTTTTCTTAAATATAAAAAATTGTTTCATATAAAAATATTTGGTTTTCTTCTTTTTTTTTTTTTTTTAAAGGGTTTTAATTATCACCCCATTTTTGTACGAGCCAGCGAAGGAAAAAATCCGTCAAAAAAGGAAAGGAAAGATCGGTTTCATATATTTTTTACCTGAGTCTTATGGATCCTTTTCCCATTGTTCGTTGTTACCGTGACCCTATTATCTTTTCCTACGACTTCCTTTTTGTACAGTGGCCGTTGTTTTGCTTTTATTTGCTTATTCCTTACGTACACCACGTCGCCCTGCGAATATTCCCTAGGGTGGTCCCTTTTTCTATTAATTCGCGAATTTCTTGATTCCTGATTTTTCTTTATTTGACCCCTTACCTCATTGAAAACCTTTTCCTGAAAATTTCTTATCCCCTGGTAGTTTATTCTTTGTACCCTGTTAAAAAATATGTCGCTCGGTTTATGCTTTGTAATGGAATGAATTGAATTGTTGTACCGATCAGCGGCTATGTATAGTAACTCCTTGGGGCTGGTGTTGGGTAGTTCCTTTTGCAAACAGCGGTATATTTCAATAATAGTGGAATGAAGCCTCTCGACCTGCCCATTTACTTCACTTTTTTGAATGGGGGTCTGGTAGAGCCTGATTCCCAAACTTCTTACATAATTGGATACTAGAGGGGTGACGAATCCTCGTTCGTTGTCTGTAACTATCATCCGCGGGACCGTAAAATAGTGAATTACTTTTGCAAATTTTTTTCGCAAAAGTACGGCCGACCTGTCCTTAATGTGGAAAAACTTCGCAAATTTGGAGAATTTATCTAGACAACTTAAAAATTTCTCCCCGCTAATTTCGAAAATATCAATGTGCAGGATATCGCACGGATGTTTGGGTATGGGTGTATCTTTTAATTTTGGGACGAAAGGATGTCTGTCATATTTATTTACCCGGCATATTTCGCAAGCTTTAGTGAGGTTTCTTATCAGGCTCGCCATTTTGGGGAAGTAGCACCTTTCCAGAATTTGTCCTTTATTTTCCACCGGGTTTCTATGAGCCCGCCTGTGCTCTTCCTCTATTATTTTACAAATTCTTTCTTCATTCGCCACATCTTCTACCAATCTTTGCGTTACCCTAATCTTGTAATAAAGGAAGTGTTCGAGGTGCACATCTTGGAGAAGCTGTAGCCGGTTCTCGGGAATTTTGACACCGTTGATTATATTTGGACGTAGCCTTTCTTTCAATATCCTTACTAAAGTGTCCCGATTAATATCGGCTAGAGTCACATAATGGCGAGTGTAACCCTCGTGTGGGTTCTCAACACTAAGGAGTTCCCGTCCCTCTCTTATCACGAGCTGATTCTTAAAAACATTCAAGGGTGCCTCGACGTGAATTATTAGATCGGAGGCGTCTTGTTCAGCGCTGTGGACAGTTTCTATTTCACTTGCGGTTGCGGTGGTAGAGCCCCTAGCGGCGGTCATTGTTCTGGATGTATCTGTTGCTCCTTCACTAGCCGTTTCTGTATCGGAGCCACTAGCCAACACGTGAAGTCCTGTTGTGTCCTGTTTCCGACCTTTGATCCTGGATAGGGCATCTGCCACATAGTTTGATTTACCGGGTGTGTAAATTAACTCGTGGTTGTATTCCTCTATCCGGGCCTTCCATCTTTTTAACTTCGCGTTATGGTTTCGGTTTCCTAGAGCGAAGGTCAGCGGCTGATGATCGGTATAAATTTTAATGTTTTTTGCGCCATATAAGTAGGAACGCAGGTTGTCCAATGCCCATACAATGGCCAGCATTTCCTTCTCATTTGTAGCATAGTTTTCTTCTGTCTTGCTTAGCGAGCGAGAGATGTACGCGATTGGCCTGTCCTTTCCAACCTCACCTTGGGACAAGACAGCGCCTATTGCAAAGTTAGAAGCATCCGTAGTCAAATTAAAAGGTTTCTGAAAGTCCGGGAAAACCAAAATATCAGCCGAAACGAGTAGCTCCTTTAGATCAGCAAACGCCTTCAACGCAGCGGATTCGAGCTTGATTTTTACCTTTCTCGACTGGTTAGCCTTTATTTGGGCGTTTTCTCCTCGGGTTAGACTTGTCAATGGCTTAGCCACCTTTGCATAGTCCCGAATGAATTTTCGGTAGTACGACGTCATTCCTAGGAAACGCTTTAGATCCTTAAGCGTTTCGGGAGGATCCAATTCCTGAATGGCTCTTACTTTTTTTGCATCGGGCTTAATCCCGTCAGGAGTGATGACATAACCAAGGAATTCTACGCTAGTCTTCATGAAATGGGTTTTTTCCAGATTAACTTTTAGGTTTGCACTCAGCAGCCTTGCAAAGATCGTGCTAACATTTTCTAGGTGCTCTTCTTCACTTTTTCCAAAAACTATGATGTCGTCAATATACACGTAGCAGATCTTCCCAATATATTCTTTGAGAACATCGTCTATCATGCGTTGAAAAATGGCAGGGGCGTTCTTTAGTCCGAATGGAAGCCTAAGAAATTCAAATTTTCCATTCATCGTTGAGAACACAGTTTTTTTTTACGTCACACTCTTTCATCGGAACCTGGTGGAACCCGGAAGTTAGATCAATCGTTGTAAAGTATTTTGCAGCACCTAAGCTGGCAAGAGTTGCATTTATATCCGGTATGGGGTATGTGTCGGCAATTGTTACGGCGTTTAGGCGCTTGAAGTCAACTACCATTCTATATTGCCTTTCTCCCGAAGGTTTTGGCTTTTTGGGGACAATCCAGATTGGGGAATTGTATGGACTTTTCGAAGGACGAATAATCCCTTCCTCAAGCAATTCCTCGACCTGCCTTTCAACCTCCTCTCTCATGCAGGCAGGATATGGGTAACTCTTGGTGTAAATTGCCTCTGCCGTTGTCGTTCTAATCTCCGCCCTCACTGTAGTATCCACAATTTCCCTGTCACTTATTGGATCAAAAAGTTTTTCGTGATTTTTAATGATCTGTTGCAGTTTTTCCTGCGCCCAAGTTGAAATGTTGTTATCGGAAATTTGGTTAATTTGCCCGGAAGGTTTTTCTAAAAGTGGAATTCTAATATTAGGTTTCAAAATTAGCACATTTTCCTTGCGGTCTATTATAGCCTCCAGTTCCTTTAGGGTATCATCGCCAATAATACCATCAAAGGAAACGAGACCCGGCAGTACGTAAAATGTTATAAAGGTATCGTTTCCCGCGCGTTGGAAAAATCTGCCACTAACTTCCTCAGTGATTTTTATGCGCCCTCCGGCTGAACATACGAAAAAAGGCTTCCTAAGTGTCTTACTGTTTAGGGAAAGGGTTGAATTAATGAAATTTTTATTTGCGCCAGTGTCTACAAGAAATTTCAAGGGAGTACCGTCGTTACTCACATACTCTATGTAAGGTAAGCTGGATAGGCTCCTGTCATAAAATTCACCTGGTCTTCCACATTATCCTCTGCTACTTGAGCATACTCTTCATCAATTGCCTCCATATGGAACATCCTCTGCTGTTTCTGGGGGTAATTATCTGAGCCGAATTTCCTTTTTAACGAGAATCCTTGCTGAGGTTTATTCGGGAAACTCCGACGAGTTTGTGCAGAAGGATCCACTTCCATTTTTTCCACTGGTCGATATATTTCCGGTTTTCGGGTAAATGTGCGGTTCTGGAAGGAACCACTCTGCGGCCTAAATCCGAACTTATTACTATTTCCTGTGGGTCGAAAGTTACCGCTAAACTTCGAAACAGATGGGTGAGGCTTAGAATTCCCACTCATGGTATTCATGGGAACAGTCACCGTATTTCTAATTACCGCTCCATGCACAGGTTGATTCCTGAAATTCAAATTTTGTATGTCCAAACAAGCCGTGTACGCTTCAGGCAGCGATCGCGGTTTTTGGACTATTATCATACGAGAAAGGTCGCCATTTAACCCTCTTATGAAGACATCCAGCGCTCGATTCCGGTACGTTTCCATTAAAGCACCCACAGTTTCGGCAGAGTAATTCTCGGTTTTTAATTTGTTAATTATTAGAGAAAACTGATGGTTTACGCGTGCATAAAATTCGTCTAACCTGAGACCACCTTGCGTCAACTGGCCCAACTGGTGATCCAAGGTGCGTATGTCCCTTTTATCTGCATAATGTAGCGACAGGCAGTTTTTAATCCCTGGCCAGTCGACCTCGGAAATATTGTGTGAAATTAGAGCGGAGTCAGCATTTCCCCTAACTTTCCCCCTAATACTTTTAAGGATGGCCCTATATAGAGGTCTTGCCTTGATGATTTTATAATCATCAAGGATTCCCTCCACTGATGTCTCCCAGGACACGTATTGGGAAGGGTTTCCCTCGAACACCTGAAGATCCCTAACTGAATCCGGTAATCTACCAATCTTCCTTAAGTCGTCCTCATTCACCGGCCCCTGTAGAGGAATTTCAATTGGTGCTGCCACGGGTCCCCCCACGGACGCTGTCTCAAACTGGCGAATGCGATATTCGGCTTTTTTCAGCTCAGCCATGAGCGCACCCACAGAACCATTTAGCTCAGTAACCGATTGGGCTAAGGAATCCATAATTAAGTAAATTGACTCACCGACTTTTGTTCTCACTCCCTTTCAAACCTTTTCCTTCTCCTTCGCTGCTTCTGTCACTTGTTATTCTCTTCCGCTTATTTCTATCGCACTTGTTGCTTTGCTTAATTCAACTCACAGGCTGATTGATTGCATCGAGATATCCAAAATGTTGAGCTAGAAATGCGGAAAGTTTTAGTATTTTGTAAAAAAAAAATTTATTTTGTTTTTCTTTCTTCTCCAACGGATTATGCGAGGGAGGCATTTAAAATTTTGTTTTTTTTTCTTTTCTTCTCCAACGGATTATGCGAAGGAGGCATTTCAAATTTTGTTTTTTTTTTTTTTTTGTCTTCCTTCTCCAACGGATTATGCGAAGGAGGCATTTTCAATTCTTGTATAGGACAGAGGGCCATACTGTTCTCGAACCAGCTACGGAGAGATCGCAAGAATCCCGTTTGGAAGTAGTGTAGCCATTTGTCAAATTCGATGGCACTACGAGCCTACTAGGGCACGATTCATCCCACTAACAAGCCCGCTCTTGTAGTAATGACCATTTCCTTTGTACCAAGTTTACTTTCTTATTTTAGTTTATTTCAGTATAATTCTTTATTATTTTTTATTGTAATGTTTTTTGTTTTTTTTTTTTTATATTTTATTATATTTTATTGGTTAAGGTCACGGAAGGGACGCGGGAACCCTTTTTAGTCGTCCTACAATCAGATTGTAGGCAACCTACTTAGGACGCTTCCTTCACACAATTCTCGGAAGCCTAAACAACTTCTAATTTAGCTGCCAGAGGCCAGAAATAGTTGGCGTGTTCCCATGTGAACGACAACGTGCACCCAGATAGGGCGTATCCAGTCCACTGGCTGCAGCTGCTTTATCATGCCGAGATCGTTGACGTTACCCAATTTACTTATGAACATGGCTGTAATTACACCAGCCAATTAACAGTTTTCCTCTTTTTTTTTTTTTTTTTAATATTTGCAAATCCGGGCAAGGAGTCGAACCTTGTGCCAATGGCACCCACCAATTCGCCACAGATTTAAAATATGTAATTTTTCTCAAACATCTTTTTGTATTCTTTTTTATTCTTTTTATATTCTAACATGGCTGTAATTACACTAGCCAATTAACATTTTTCCTCTTCTTTTTTTTTTGATATTTACGAATCCGGGCAAGGAGTCGAACCTTGTGCCAATGGCACCCACCAATTCGCCACAGATTTAAAATATGTAATTTTTCTCAAGCATCTTTTTGTATTCTTTTTTATTCTTTTTATATTCTTTCCTTCTGACGAGGAGTCGAACCTTGCACTATGAATGTTTCACCGTGCCCACCAATTTGTCAGGGATTTTAATACGATTCTCTGCGTAATTATCTTTAAAATTTTTTTTTTTTATTTTTGCAGCCTTTTTATAAAATAAGGCATTTAGTTAATTAACAAGTACTTGGCCCCATGCAATCTCCAATGTGGAAGGTGTAGCATGACTAATATTGCGGGCACACAAGACTGTAACCGACCGACATTATAGTCGTAGGAGTCCGTCCTCGTAGGCGTAGGCATACGGCCTCCTGTGGCAATTCTAATGTCACCGAGCGCAGACGAAAAATTGCTGTGGTGCAGTAACAAGTAACATTTTGTTTTATTTCCTTGGCAAATTTTAGCCATCTTCTTTTATCCTCGTGAGTAAATTGCCAGGAGGGTCCCCCCGTAGGTGGTGAATCGCTGAGCAATATCCTCCGAGTTTTATATTTATTTATCGCAGTAGTGCAGTTGTAAGTAATGTTTTATTTAATTCACAAATTTTAGAATTTTTTTCCATCCTCGTGAGTAAATTGCCAGGAGGGTCCGCCCGTAGGTAGTGAATCGCTGAGCAATATACTCCGAGTTTTATATTTATTTATTGCAGTAGTGCAGTTTATTTAGTTCACAAATTCTAGAAATTTCCTTTCATCCTCGTGAGTAAATTGCCAGGAGGGTCCCCCCGTAGGTGGTGAATCGCTGAGCAATTTACTTCGAGATTCATATTTATTTTATAATTAATAAAATTTTTTATTTGAGCATTCACCCTTCACTGCACCTCACAAACCTTTCATCCTCGTGAGTAAATTGCCAGGAGGGTCCCCCCGTAGGTGGTGAATCGCTGAGCAATTTACTTCGAGATTCATATTCATTTTATAATTAATTTTTTTTTTTTTTTTTTTTTTATTTGAGCATTCACTCTTCACTGCACCTCACAAAATTATCGTCGCACTCCGCTCCATTTTGCCGGATATTCCCTTACTAAACAAAGGAATCCTTTGTGAAGCTCGCATTGCGGCTGTTATTTTGCACAAGTGCGGCTTCACATTGTGGAAGGGCATTTTCAAGTGATTTTTCGTTTTGCGCCGTGAATTTTTTCAAACACTTAATTTGATTTAATTTGAATTTATTTCAAATTCACTTTTAATTTTAGTTTATTTTGTTAACTCCGATTTTTAATATATTTATTAAATTTAATTTCATTTGAACTTAATTTATTTTGTGTTAATTTACATTAAAAAATGTAGCTATGATCCCAATTTTGGTTTCTTGTCTAATTTTAATTTAATTTATTTTATTTTATCAGGTTAAATTTTATTTAACATTTTTTTTTTTTTTATGACTCGGCGCACTCACTTTTTTATTTTCACTTTTTTCCTAATTCCACTATGCCACAAGGACTCCCTTGCGGAGATCCTTGTTAGGTACCCCATCTTTGAAAAAAGAGGGGTCCCTGCTCGGGCGCCAGTTAACGTGTCCCGCAGGACATCGTTTAAAAAATTAAAGTTGCGGGCCAACAACTTGGCCCGTTAAGTTATACTTACTTTCGGGATCCTGGAATTAATTGTCCGTTCTATGCGTTTTACAGTTTACTTTATTGTATTCCTGATTATTAGCTGGTTGAAGATTACCGTTTAAAGCCCACTGGTTCAAGACTGCCCGCGCGGCGGCACACTCAGAACCTTTTATACTAAAACTAGCCTTATTCCTACCCTAACTCTGCTGACACAGCGGTTCCCACGATGTTGTGTATTTCGGGTGAAGTTGCTGTCTGCCGGATGCGCGTGTGGATCACGTTGCATTAAGCAGACGCACTGTCAGCATATTTCAATACACGGGTGTGCTTCTGCTGCAGGTGAGCGAGTTAACTGTGGTGTTAACTTGTATATGTGTTTAAGATAACGACACAAACAATTTTTTGTATCTAATAACTCTTCCAAAATCTACTTGTAACTAACTGATATGCGAATACTAACACATATTACCAGTATGGTACTTAAGTATTAAATGGATATATTTACTTGAATGTTTGTAACTCTTGTATTAGTTCAGGGATTTTATTGAATCAAGTTTTTTTTTTTGTAATAAAACAGTGCTTAGAGTGAAAACAAAAAATACACGAAAAAGTAAAAAGTTTTCGAGATCCTTTCTCTCAAAGTACAAATTTTTTTATACTTTTACAAAAAAAATTAAAAAAATCCGTTATGATAGTTCGTTATCTTTGAATCTGCAGGGCCTAGCAAAAAGTGTTTTACACACAGCTTATAGCAAATTTTATTACCTTTAAAAAGCTTTAAACAGTTTTGGAATCGCTGTATTCGTTTTCGAGATATATATGATTAAGTGGGCCGAATTTTTGTTTTTGAAATAACGGTAATTCGTAAATATCTCAAAAACGTTACAATAGAATAAAAAATAACCTTGATTTTCGGAATCAGACGGTGATTTTACATAGGAATTTCATAACGACGTCTCTGGTGCATTTTAGCTGTAAATCAGTGTATCTTTCCAAAAATAGCTGTCAAGATAGTCTTGTTGGCCTTTGGACAGTAGACCGTCTTATTTGTCGGTATGCATCTCCACCGTCATTGCCTTTGCTGCAACTCTCGCGAATGATTCGCCAGACGTTGAAGAGTGCTATTCGACATTTGAGGTCCATTAGCTTTTGCCTTGTCAGGTAGATGTTTGTCTGCCTTAGATTGGGTCGAGGATGCAGGCATTTCCTCTTCCCGGTCGTTGGCACAGACCCCGTTTCGTTTCTGGAAGAGTGCAACGTTACAGAGGAATACTCTGTTCTGTCACGCTTTCCCGTTTCCATTACAGGTGCCCAAGTTGACGGAGCTTGAGTACCTACCCTAGCTTATGCTTCGGCTTTCTTCGCCTTCTGTCTCCTTCGTTTGATCTGCCTTGCGGATAGACCAGCTCCTGCATTCGAATCTCCAAGACCTTCAGTATTTTGACCGGTACTTACCTGATTCGCACCAGGTTTGACCCTTCTCAAAGACTTACTCGATACCAGAGATCCATCTGGTTAAACTTCAATGACACAGACTCCACAAAAACATTTGGAATCCATTGGTTGTCGAGGGAAGATTTGTTCCGGATTGTCTTAGATGACAAGTTTACCAGTTTACGAGCCACTAAACAAAACATATTATCAGTTTCGGCTCGTCTTGTCGATCCTCTTGGTTTACTTGCCCCACCAGTTACCAAATCAAAAATCTTATTGCAAGAGCTTTGGCTGCTAAAACTAGATTGGGATGAGTCAATTCCATTGCGCTGGGAAAATTTCAAAGCCAAGCTACTGCAACTACTATGAATAAGCATTAGGTTAGTACTTACCAAGTCCAAGTCCGGTGCAAACTGCTAAATTCATGGCTTCGCCCACGCCTAAATATGAGCGTATGGCTGCTGCGTATACATACATAGCCAATCGGTTGGTGGAAGGAAATGTATGCTGCTTAGCTCTAGAGCTCTCGGCAGCGCACTTGTTGGCCAAATTATGATCCCGAATATCGCCAATTTCGAGTCGGCCAATTGAAAATATAAACTTCTGAACAGACTCCGAAATTGTTTTGCATTGGATCAAAACGCATCCATCAACAGAGTGCCCGAAATCCAAGAGTTGATGGTTAAAGCTACTTGGAGACATGTGCCAACTAAGCAAAATCCCGCGGATCGAGTGTCTCGGCATTGTAACGTACGCGAATTGAATAATTCTATCTGGTTTAGCGGTCCACAGTTCCTCCTAGAGGACCCTGCGTTATGGCCGGCAAACACCAGCTCTCTCCAGAAGACGAAGTATTAGAGAAGAAAGGAAACGCAATAATTTTAGTTGCTCAAGCAAATGAATCGCATATAATCATGGAACTCACAGAAATCGTATCTTCTCATCAAAAACTGCTTCTTATTGTCGCTTGCATTAGAAATCTATCTGCGACAATTACACAAATGGCGGCTAAGCACATTAAATTAAGTTTCCTGAAAGTCATTCAGGTGGTTGAACATGTTAAATATGGTGAAGAAATTATGAGACTCACCAAAGGTACCACCCTATCCTCAAGTTTGCAAAAACTTAATCCGTTTTTGCACAACTATGTACTCGAAATTGTCGCTCTCGTTTAATTGAGTGGTAGGAGGCCGCCTATTAAATGCGCTGCTCCCATATGATGCTAAGTTCCCACTGCTCTTAAGCAAGAACTGGCACTTCGTTACCACATACTTTCGGTACCTTCCTTTTCGAAATCAACAACATGCTGGGGCAAAAGCATTGGTAGCGCTTCTCCGAGACCGCATTTGGCTGGTTAATGCTCGAAAAGCCTGTAGTCGTACCGTTCGAAACTGAGTACACTGCTTTCACTACGACCCCTTCTAATATGTGGAGTAGATTTTTGTGGTCCCGTATATACTACATTAAAAATATGAGGTAGACCCCCAGTAAAAACATACATCGCAGTGTTCGTTTGTTTCACTTCAAAGGCAGTACATTTAGAACTAGTAACAGACTTGTCTTCTAATTGTTTTATTTTCGCCCTAAAGAGGTTCACTGGACGCAGAGGGATGTCGCAGAAAATATACAGCCACAACGCTACCAACTTCGTCGGCGTCGATCGCAAGCTTTGCGAGCTGAGGGAAGCTTTCGAGGTCCAAGAAACGGGGGTCCAGAAATACGCAACGGGCGAAGGATTCGCCTTCGCCTTTATACCACCCAGGGGGCCGCACTTCGGCTGGCAATGGGAGGCGGCAGTGAAGTTCGCCAAACATCTTGTCGTGCGCGCAATCGGCAACGATCCGAAGCGCAACCTCGAGCTGAATGACCTCGTCCTGGTCCAGGAGGGCAACACACCACCGCAGCAATGGATGCTCGGTCGAGTCGCCGCAATTTTACCAGGTCCACTTAGCAGACGTGGCAACCAAAGCGGGCATAATTAGGCGCCCCGTTCACAAACTCGCCGTGCTGCCAACACAAGTTGAAGGATCGTGATCCTGTCAAGGTGGCCGGTGTTATGCTAAATGACGTTTCGCTTAGATAATTTTCCTTAATTATAAATTTAATTTAATTTAATAGTAATAATTTAATTTTAATATATTTCAGGAATAAGTATTATCACCAAATTTGAATTCTATAACTTTTTCATACTGTAGCTTTAAATTTTAAGTTTGCTGTTTATTTTTCGCTAGATAATAACACTGTATGTATTTATAAGTACATATATAGCAAAATACAGCATAAATAATACATATTTAATTTTAAGTATATTTATAATCCGTTAGTTAAGTTTCGGCTAAGACACTATAAAAACATGAATTTAAAAATAAAGAAGTCACTTGAAAGGTAACACCGAACGCGCTCACATTTTATTTTTATTTTACACGAAAGCAGTCAAAAGGCAATTTATTGGTTCGCGCACTTCCCAATTAAAATAATAAAATACAATATCAATTAAAGCCCGCCCTCTGCTGCAAGCAAAAGTGAATGTTCCTAAGGTATTAAGTAACACAACGTCTATTGGCGCGAAGGTTTCCTCCACCAACCATCCTCTTGGCTTTGTGTGCATGCTGCCCAAACTCTCGACCAAGCGTTAAGGTAGATTGGACGCTTCCCTTCTAGCTCACGTTCAAGAGCCGCCATTGTGCGTGCGAAGGTTTCTAACTACCAATTAGGTGACGTATAGTAGCTTACACAATAACCCCTATCCAGTTTCGGCCACATATACCCGGAGTCAGACATCGGCTTCTTTCATTGGGGAGATTTGCAGCTCACCACCTTAAACGCCGCTAACATTCCAACCTATGAGTGGATATTTTTGTAGGACTCTAAAAACAGAGCGCCATACAAATTGTTTTCAGCGACGCCAGTACGTCCGCGTATGTCATACCATCTTATTTACCTCTTAGAGGATTCTTCTTTTGGACTTTCGCCCATTCTTCCTAGGGTGCAAAAGGCATCGGTGCATGCGGGAGCTGTCGTCTTTCCTTACTTTGGCAAATACAGACTTTGCTGCGGTCTGCGCTGTGACAGTTTTATGACTTACTCAATCTCTAGCTCAGTGTTTAGTTCGGTTGTTACTGTTGCCTGTGTAAGGGACCTTCTTATAACGGTGGTCCGATCAAAAGCTTCTTCAGCTTCGTATTTAAATTATCATTGCTTTTATCTCGTTTTTTTGTTTTTTTGTTCAAATTCGGTATTCAATTTATCGTTGATTTTTATTTCTTTTTTTTTTTTGTGCATAAAAATATTAGAAAAAGTCAGGCTTGCCATCTTATCTCTCTACTATACACTCAAAACAGCTGGTTTTGTCGAGTTTATTAGGGCAGATCATAGCCCTTTGCTGTTGGTGTAATGCCTCTGCTAGTGCGAAAGACGTAAAAAATATTCTATTTGCCCCTTACTTTCTTTAAATCAAATTGATTGCAATATTATATGCACTATTCTCGTTGGATTGTCGATTTTCAGCCTTTTTGCGTTTTATTAAGTTTAAAAAATTTGACTTTTCTACACCTTCAGCCGTTTTTTATGACGATAAAATTGATAGTTTTGCTAACGCAGCGAATAATGATCCAGTTGGCTGGGTCATGTCGTCCAAATGGATACAAACGCTCCGGTTCTGAAAGTACTCGATGCGGTACACGCTAGTGGTAGCAGAGGAAAGGGAAGGTCCCATCTGTGTTGGAAAGATCAGGTGGAAAAGGGCTTCGCTTGACTTGGTGTGTCCAAATGCCACCGGTTAGCACAAGAAAGAAACAATTGGCGCATTTTGTCAAACTCGGTCAAAATCGCGTAAGCGGTTATCGCACCAATTAAGAAGAAGAAGCAGTTTTCGTTTTCCGAAACGTTTGCTCTTTGCTGACGGTTTGAAAGCATATTCCAACATTACGAAACTAGTTGATGACGAAACAAGATGACATTGCCAGCGTTTGTCGGCTTTCTTTAAACATCAAAAATAGCTGACGGTTTAAAAAGTAAAGAGTGATTTTTTAAGAGATATAGGAAAGTTTTTCAAAAAAACACACTTAAAATTCAGAAAAATGCATGAAATTTTTTATTTAAATCGATAGTTCAGTCCATATAATTTAATGTTTCAAGATTATTCCATGCAAATGTTGACCGCGACTGCGCTTCAAATGGTCCATTCGCTTAGTCCAATTTTGGCATACTCTTTCCAATATTTCGGCCGGTATCTCATGCTCATAAATGCCCAATGCGTTAATTGAAGTAGACTTGTCTGAATAGACATGAGCTTTAACATAGATCCACAAAAATAATCTAAAGGCGTTATATCGCACGATCTGGGTGGCCAATTGACAGGCCTCGAACGTGAAATAAAATGTTCACCGAACTCGCCTCTCAACAAGTCCATTGTTACGAGTGCTGTGTGGCATGTGGCACCGTCTTGCTGAAACCACAAGTCATGCCAGTCAAGCTCTTGCATTTTGGGCAAAAAAAAGTTGGATATAATTTCACGGTAGCGCTCACCATTCACAGTTACGTTACGATTCGAAGCATCTTTGAAGAAGTACGGTCCAATGATACCTCCAGCCCATAAACCGCGCCAAACTGTGACCTTTTCTGGATACATTGGTAGCTCTTGCAATTCTTCTGGCTGATCTTCACTCCAAAATTGACAATTCTGCTTATTTACGTACCCATTGATCCAAAAATGAGCTTCGTCGCTGAACACAATTTTTCGATAAAAGAGTGGATCTTCGGCCAACTTTGCAAGAGCCCATTCACCAAAAATTCTGCGTTGCGGTAGGTCGCTCGGCTTCAATTCTTGCATCAGCTGTATTTTGAAAGGCTTCGCACCTAAATCCTTTTGCAAAATTTTCCACGTTGTTGAGTAACACAGGCCCAATTGTTGCGAACGGCGACGAATCGATAATTGATGGTCATCATTACCACTGGCCGATACAGCTGCGATATTTTCTTCAGTACGCACTACGTCAGCGTGTTGGTGGTTTGATGTCTAATAATGTAAATTTGGTTCTAAATTAAATCACAATAGCTCGAATAGCCGCTTCAGTGGGTCGATTACACTGACCATAAAATGGAAGAAGCGCGAGTTACGTACCATCACTCCACCACCCTATCTATTTATTTCTCTGTTTTGAGTTGTGAGGGTATTGTCTTACATTTAATGAAATTGGAATCATACACCAAACTATTTAAATGCTAAGATACTAAGATTTCACAAGTAAAGGTTCCCACCAAAAGATTTGCTTAGTATGCAATATTACACCGACACGTTTTTCGTTCGATGCAGTTATGCTCTCAATAAGCATAAAGTACTGCATAAAGTGAGCGCAAAACAAGTGTTATTAGAGTTAAAGAAATTTTTTGAAGTTAGTCTGTAGATTCAGAACAACAAGGAAGGTTGAATTTGTTTAAAAATAAAAATTGCGAAAAAAATTAACTTAGGTGTTTTAATTTAAGACCAAAGACTCAAAACTCATTAGCGGCGCAGGGATTGGAGATGTTCCCGAAGGAATATTTAAAGAACAACGAAGTGAAATTTTCGACCGAAACAGAAATTTAATAATGGCGAACCAGCACGACGTAGAAGAACTACTGGAGTTCATCCGCAGACAAGAAGCGGAGTTACAAAAATTACAACTGCAGCAGCAACAACAACAAACACAACACCAACAAGAGGGGTTTAATTTTAATATGACCGCCAAGGATGTCATCGACCAATTTCGACGCTTGAAGCCCCTTTCAGAAAATCAAAACGCAAGGGCCTTTATCAATGCTGTAGAATCAAATCTTACGTTATGCGGAACAAATCAGAGCCTTGTTCAGTTTTGTTTGAGAATTGTGGCCGATGAGAAGATTCATGGCAATGCTGGCCGGCGTGTAAGAGAACTAGAAAGCGGAGCTTCGTGGGAGGAAATGAAGGGGAAAATTCAACAAGAATGCTGCCCAAAGACGACCTACGGAGAGGTCTTCAACTTGTGCCGGACAATAAAAGTAAGAAATTTAAGAGAACTATTTAATATTTTTGAAAATTCCAAAAATCATATTAATGATATATACTTGTCTGACCCATTAAAACCTGGTATCTACCGACCAGAAAATGTAGACAGGGACCTGGTAGACATATTATTAGAAAAAATTGACGGACCAATTAGGGCTCATTTAAGTGAAAATGCGACTTTGAATGAGATAATTACAAAATATACCTAATTGAAACTATTAGATGACACAAGGCCCATTGCATTTAACCATAGAGTTAATATACAAAGTGAACGAAAAACAAACAACAATTGGCAATCATTAAAGCCAAGTAATAGTTTTCATACCAATAATTGGAATACTAATAATTGTTTTCAAAATGCCAAATAATAACTTCCAAAATGCCAAATAATAACTTCCAAAATGGCAACTTTAAACTGAGTAGTAGCATTCAAACCCGAAATTTCAACTGGCAGAATTCAGACCCTTACCACAGGTCACAATACAGATTAATCAATAATTTTCCAGTTGAAAATTACAGCAGAAATTCAACACAGCAATTAAATTCCAGTAAATTATTTCAGTACAATCAACCAAATTCTTCTCAAACTAGAAAATCTTATCATAGTAGGCAACAACGTCAAACTAATGCGTATCAACAAGAACCAGAGCCAATGGATATTGGTAATTTAAAAGAAGAGGAGGACGTAAATTTTTATATGACGGCTTCTCCACAAAATTACCCATAATATTAGTAACAATTGGAAATTGAAAAATTAGATGTCTCATAGACACCGGATCAGAAACAAGCATAATTAAACCTAATGTCCTTAGGAATACTTTTCCCACTCAACAACTCAATTCACCCCTTTTTACAGAACCATAAACGGAATAAATCAAGTGACACACAAATTAGTTACCCCAATACCTAGAGAATTTAATATCTCAGGTACCTTCTCTTGGAAGGTTATTGATTTCCATAGCAAAATTTATTCAGCAATAATAGGTCAAAATTTTCTCATCGCTCTTAAAGCTAAGACTGATGTAGAGAATAAATTTATTACTATACTAGATAAACATATACCGTTTAGAAATTACAATCCATACAATAGTGTAGAAATTTGCTCACTTGAACACAGCGACCTAGATAAATTGAATCTGAGACATCTAAATTCGGAAGAAACCCAATTGATAACGAGGTTATTGCACAGTTTCAAAGATTTATTTTATAAAGAGGGTGATAAGCTTTCTGCAACCCATGAAATTAAACATGAAATAATTACATCAACTGATAGAGCTGTATATTCAAAAATTTATAGGTACCCCCAAATTCACGAAGAAGAAATAAAGAAACAAATCAAAGAAATGTTAGAGCAAAACATAATTAAGGAAAGCAATTCACCTTATAATAGTCCTTTATGGGTAGTGCCAAAGAAGATCGACAATTCTGGCATCCAAAAATGGCGAATTGTTGTAGATTATCGGAAGCTAAATGAAATTACTGTTAATGATAAATTTCCAATTCCCAATATGGAAGGAATTCTTGATAAATTGGGCATAGCTCAATACTTCTCTTCTATTGATCTTGCCAAAGGTTTTCATCAAATTGTTGTAGATGAAAATGACAGAAAAAAAACTGCCTTTTCTACACCTTTTGGCCATTACGAATTCATAAGAATGCCATTTGGGCTTAAAAATGCCCCTTCGACTTTCCAGCGACTTATGAATTCAGTCCTTCGTCAGTATATAAATAAAATTTGTGTTGTCTATTTAGACGACATCTTAATATTCAGTACTTCTTTATCAGAACATATACAAAATATTACAAAAATATTTCAAACTTTGAAAACAGCAGGACTTAAAATTCAAATTGATAAATGTAGCTTCTTAAAGAAGGAAACCGAATTTTTAGGTCATATACTTACACCTAAAGGTGTTAAGCCAAATCCAGCTAAGGTCGAAGTAATTCAAAAATTGAAGCTTCCGACAACACAAAAGCAGATTAAATCATTTTTAGGAATAACAGGTTTCTACCGAAAATTTATAAAAGACTATTCTAAATTGCTTACCCCATGATCGCATATTTAAAGAAAAATGTTAAAATCAACATAAGAGACCCAAATTATATTATAGCTTTTGAAAAACTAAAGGATATAATAACAACTCCGCCTATTTTAAAATATCCAAATTTTAATAAGCGCTTTAAGCTTATCACTGATGCCAGCAATTTTGCTATTGGTGCGGTTTTGACCCAAGATGGTCATCCTGTTTCATTCGCATCGCGAACCCTAAATAATCACGAAAAAAATTATTCCACTATTGAAAAAGAGCTATTGGCAATAGTGTGGGGAGTCAAATACTATAGACCTTATCTTTTTGGAAGAGAATTTGATCTCCAAGCCGATCATCAACCACTAAAGTGGTTGCAAGTCAAAAACTCGGGTAAAGATATAAGCCCGAGATTACAGAGATGGCTAGTTCAATTAGGGGAATACGACGCAAAAATTGATTACATTGCTGGCAAAGAAAATAAAATAGCAGACTTTCTCAGCCGCATTAATTGCGAAAAGTGTGAAATAAACGCGTTAGATTCTGATGATTTAGGAATCACTATTAACGAAACTTTTATAAAAAAAAAATCGAAATGCTGAAGAAGCAGCAAATCAATCTGATATATCTCTAGAAGTTCAATCCAACCATTCCCTTGAAACCGTACATTCTCAGGCAGAGAATTTCAATGATCATATTCCTAATTTTGATACCATAGTAAATAGGTTCAAAAACAAACTAATTTTAGTAAGTAACAAGGAAGTTGAGGTCATGAAAATTTTCAAAAACAAAAGAATCTTTATCGATAAACAAGATATTAACTCTGACTCTGAAATTTTGATAAAGGAAAAGTGGCGATATTTTCCCAAATTAATGACCATGAATACAACAAATTACAGCAAATTTTAATTAACAATTTCTTAAGTAGTGAACGGTTATCATTTGTAAGATGTAGCTTTTTAGCACAGGACATCCAGGATGAAAGCGAGTTAAGAAAGCAAATATCTCTGTTTCATAAGTACGAAACTGGGCATTCTGGAATATTAGTAACTTACGAGGGCATGAAGCACAAGGTTTATCATCCTCAACTAAAAATAAAAATACATGAAATTATAAATAACTGTGACATATGCTCTGGAGGAAAATATGATAGAAATCCAAAAAAAAATAAATTCCATTTAACCGAGACTCCTACTTCTACTAATAAAATTGTTCATGTCGATACTTATGTTAATAGTAAACACTCATTTATAATTTTTCTTGACAAATTTTCAAAACATGCTGTGGCTTTTTACCTACCCGATAGGAATAATCAAACTATTATTGGCAAAATAAACGAATTTTTATCAATTAAGGGTTCCATTGAAAAGTTTGTGTTTGACAATGAGTTTAACTCCAAAAATGTTAGAGATTTTTTAACTAGGGAAGGAATTGAGTTTCACGTAACTAAACCAAACAGTCATACAGGAAATGCTGATATTGAGAGACTTAATAACACTTTAACAGCGCATTCGAATATTAAACGTAAAGGAAAAACTCCCAGTTATAACTCAAATGCAGAAGGCCATAAAATTGTATAACAATTCTTTCCATAGTACAATAAAAACTACTCCACAAGAAGTTCAAAATTACAAAGTTGATCACAAATTAATAAAAAATCGAATTGAAAGATCAAAGTTAACCACAATTTATAAACAAAACCAAAAACGGGAAAACTATTCAGAGAATCGACTGGAAGGATTTATAAAAAATTACAAAAGTTTGAGGCATAAGGAAGAACCCAAATTTTAAAAAATGGAAATTGCAAAATATTCATACATCCAATATTAAAAGTCCAAATAAATTTTCAGATAAACCTACACTTAAATGAACCTTTAAACCTACTAAAAAATAATATAGAAGAAGACAGAAAAAGAATCCAGGAAGCTTTTAACGAAATTAAAACCAGGAACAGCAAAATTGTAAGATATTTGCTATACTTAGACCAAATGCAAAAAAGCAGGTACTTGGAAAAGAGGCTTAATCAAATTCAAGATAACATATTAGCGGCTAGACATAAGATTTTACACCCTAGTATAATATATTGACGGCCAATGAAATAGAACGTTACAATATTGATTTTTATAAGCTAAAATTACTAAAATTAGGTATAATGAAATACGAAAAATCTAAGTTAATTATTGCCATTAAAATACCAACAAATTTTATTAAAACCTATGTAAAAGCTATAGTGCCAATACCAAACAAAGAGTTCATGGAAATAAATACTGATATTGACATGTTGTCGAAATAGCAAATAACGTATATGCTTATGAAGAAGAGACAGATTTGAAAAATTTGAAAAAAACTTAAAACTGTGTATATTATAAAAACTGTATGTTAAAGTATAACAACAAATTCGAGATCCTAGCTATGGACGATGAAACTTTAATTGTTAAGAATGCAATAAATGAAACTGTTTTACAAAATTGTGACTATCGAAAAATCACACTTAACAAAAATTACTTAATATCTGTATACAACTGTAAAATAACAGTAAAATAGTACGTTCTTCAAAATAATATAGAAATTGTAAAAGAGAAATATTACATTCCAGTAAACAACGAAAATAACTCGTTTGAAAAAGAAATTAACTTCAAAAAAATTGTATTGGAAAATTTTGAAAATATTAAAGAAATAAAAGAATTAAAATATCAAAGTTTCTTATGCAATAAGCACTTTCTTTTTTGTAAGCATTGTTATAATTATTGTGATATTGTATTTAAGAAAAAATAATAATAAAATTAAGATTATCAATAAAATTGAAAAAAAATCTGAGGATGTGGAACTGGAAGCCATTAAAGAGAAATACGGCTTAAAAAATAACAAATCAGAAGATCCAGGAGAATCTTTTGACAAAGGGAGGAGGAGTTACGTACCATCGCTCCACCACCCTATCTATTTATTTCTCTTTTTTGAGTTGTGAGAGTATTGTCTTACATTAAATGAAATTAGAATCACACACCAAACTATTTAAATGCTAAACCAAGATTTCACAAGTAAAGATTCCCACCAGAAGATTTGCTTAGTATGTAAAATTACACCGACACGTTTTTCGCTCAATGCAGTTATGCTCTCAATAAGCATAAAGTACTGCATAAAGTGAGCGCAAAACAGGTGTTATTAGAATTAAGGAAATTGTAAAAAGTTAGTCTGTAGATTCACAGCAACCAAGAAGGTTGAATTTGTTTAAAGAATAAAACCGTGAAAAATAAAAATTAAATTTAGTGTTTTAATTTAAGTCTAAAGACTTAAAATACATTAGTCGCGCGAAATCCAAATTGGTGTGTTGGTATTATTTGTTTATTTTCTATGATACATATATACATATATATGTATGTATGCAAATACGTTTCTTTGAAGTTTTCTTTTATTTATTTTAAATTTCAAAGTTTTGCACTAACTATAAAATGCATACATATATGAATTATTCCCTGTAATATACATACATATGTGAATTGAAAAAAATTTCGTTTGCCAAAGGAACAAAAAATGCATATTCAAATGTTAATATGATAAGGCAATGCGTCGTGAGATAGGTCATTGTTGCTGCAGTGCGTGTGCACATACATTTGTAACACTATAAGAGTTGAAGATGCAATTGAACTTTTGCACAAATATTATATAACTAACATAATTTATGTATATTATGTATGTGATATATATACATATATTGATATACATATACATATATTCATCAATATACCAACATGCTCTTTGAATTCTTGTCTAAAATTAATTTCGACTCGAAAAATTAGTAAAAATTTCATCAAATTTACTAAAACGCACACAACAAAATGTGAGACCGTTTTATAATGTATTTTGTTTAAATTTTTCTTCTCATCGATTGTTAGGCCTGGGCAACGCAACTAATTCTGCGGCGGTTGATATACTTGCTTGCTTAGTACGCATTCCACTCACATTTGGATAGTAGAGCGAATAGCCTGTTAACAAATCATTAGCAGGAGAGAGAACGTAAGGTACAGTTCCTAAGTAATCACTTCTTTGTTTACTCGCTCTTGAAAAAACTTGAAGGGGCGTACTTTTACGCCAGCTGTCCAGAGCTCTGAATTTACTAAGCTGTCATAATGATTTGAGGAGACCCCTAGTTTAAAGTCCACTCGCTTTAGCGAATCAACAGCAAACAAAACAAATCCTTCTTTACAAGGCTATAGCAAGACATCATTTCCGAACTAATAGATGAATGCTTAGATACGTAGGCGATAATAATATTTGTTGTTACAGATGGCTTAAATGAAGATAAGTGTAACCATTTCATTCTATGCGCAACATTTAATTTATCATTTGAGCTCGACCCTACAACGATTTTACGAGTAAGCGCTTTCACTTTTGGCTTATTCGAAGTTCTGATAGAATGAGCAGACGCAGAGTTAGAAGCAGAAGCAGAGGCATCTGCTGCAGAGGCATTTTGTTCGGGATGTGAAATGAATTTAGCTACGTCGGCGTAGGATGCAGTCACAGGCGCAGCAGAATCCACCACCGTTGCTGCACACGACAGAATGTTGGAAGAGGAAAGCTGGGAGAGGATTTATTTGAAAAGAGAGCGAAGAAGCGGTAGGTGGCAAATTAACGGCAGACTTAGGAGACACTTGTTTTGATGCACTTTTCACATTTTTATTAGCACACTTGCAAGAGCAAGCAATGGGTCGAAGTTCTTTAACTTCTTTTGTGAGCATGAAAATAGCCGATACCACATCTTCGGTGTGTGATTTGCGCATAGCTTTAATCTCGGAATGCATATGTTCCGTTTTTTCAACTAAGAGCTGCTTTTCTGTTTGTAAAATATTTAGCATTGTCACCGCGCTCTTGTATTCTATTTTAAGAGCAAAAATTTCATTTAGAACGGTTAACAAAGAAATTTGCTGGTTACCGTCGTTTATATGTATTTTGATTTGACTGTTTAGTCGGCAACGGTTGTTGCTTTGAGATATTCACATTTTGATTTTGTGTATTAGATAAACACGAACTTTTCGTTTTATTTATTATGCCTTCACTTGGAGAAGGGCATAGGGGAGGGCAGGGAACGCTCGACGAGTAGCCTGACAGTCCTTGCAGTCCTAGAGCTAAGCAAAAATTCTAAATCGCATTGCCAAATCCCAACACAATCTAAAATGAAAAATTCGCTGCACTTAGCGCATTGAATTTTGGCGTTAACTTTGTTGCGATCAACTCTCTGCCCACGAACATACGGCATTTTACAGCAAATATGCAATTGCTTTATATTTTAATAAAGGAGTCCACTGTCTCTATAACATTTGTTTATTATTTAGATTACGTATTTTTAAACAAAGTATATTACAGGCGCGGCCGCCGTAGCCGAATGGGTTGGTGCGCGACTACCATTCGGAATTCACAGAGAGAACGTCGGTTCGAATCTCTGTGAAAACACCAAAAATTAAGAAAAACATTTTTCTAATAGCGGTCGCCCCTCGACAGGCAATGACAAACCTCCGAGTGTATTTCTGCCATGAAAAAGCTCCTCATAAAAAATATCTGACTTTCGGAATCGGCTTAAAACTGTAGGTCCCTCCATTTGTGGAACAACATCAAGACGCACACCACAAATAGGAGGAGGAGGTCGGCCAAACACCCAAAAAGGGTGTACCCGCCAAATATATATATATATATTACACAATAAGAACTAAAAAGCACGGAGCTCGATGAAAACACGTCAATACTGAATGAACGTTGATTTTAAGTTGATTATATAAGAAAGTGAAAGGGTGGTGCAAAAAATTGAGAGTGTTTATCAACAACGATCACAATTTTCAATTTATCACACTTGTTACCTGTATAGGCTTATTGCTAACCTTAACTTTCCTTTGGCAAAGGATGCAGGTGCAGCAGTGACTAGAGTAGCAGCGACGGTTACAGCGATGAGAGCAAGGGCGAGTATAGCAGCAGCGAGCACTGTGACAGCGGAAAGTGATGGCGATGAGGGCGACGAACTGCAAATAAGCAGCGGTGAATTCAACGGTTTTTGTTTTAAAGCAGAACTGCAGTCTTAGTAGGAACGCGGCACTTCGAACAGTTTTTATTAATTTAATTTTATTTTTGCATGTTTAAGGTCACAATTTTTTTAACGGGGCTTTTAAAACTTTTAAAATTGCCTTATGTTTGGCCGAAAACACTTATGCACCACTGTGTCCGTTTATACATACATATGTATATGTATATACCGCACTGATTCAACTGTTAGCAATATGTATCGTACTTAATTTTTTTATTTTTACTTAAGCACAAATACATAGATGATTCGGCACGCTTTTTCACCGCCACTATTTTATTAATTTACTGTTTTATGTTAGTGTATTTGCTGTTTTTAGTTTTATATGTTATACATATATTAGTTTAATTTTATTACTATAATTTAAGATTGTTTTTTTTTACTCACGAAGTTCCCTTTTTATAAACACCTCACTGTATTGCCGCTGATACCGCTTCTCTCGTTATAACAATATAATATACTATGTATTGTACCTACATACATATGTACTTGTTTTCTAATATTGTTTCACTTTGGAATGTTGGTACTATATGTTTCTTTGTTTATTTAATTTAGTCACTGAACCCTTTTTTGTGAGGGTGGTTTTTATGTTAGTTTGTTTGTTAGTTTGCTTTTGTCACTGCACTTGGCGCGAAAACGGACTTGCAAAAATAAAAACGAACAGGCAATTGTTGTTACACTATTAATTAGCACTTATTGTTTTTATATATTTATTGTGTTTTGTATTTGGAAATAATTTCCGTATTGATTATGTTCACCAATTTATTGTGCACGAACGGATTATTTATTAATTTTACAATTATATTTTCACGCACTTAGTCCATGCTCGGGCGCCAAGAAAAATCTTAAGATTATAAAATATTTTATTATTTTAATTGGGAAGTGCGCGAGCCAACAAATTGCCTTTTGACTACTTTCGTGTAAAATAAAAATAAAATGTGAACTCGTTCGGTGTTACTTAACAAGTCGCTTCTTTATTTTTAAATTCATGTTTTTATAGTGTCTTAGCTTAAACTTAACTAACGGACTACATATATAATTGAAAGTAAATATGTATTATTTATGCTGTGTTATGTTATATAGGTATGTCCTTATACATATAGTGTTTTATCTACCGTAAAATAAGCAGCAAACTTAAAATTTAAAGTTACAGTTTAATGAAAAAGTTATATAATTCAAATTTGATGATAATACTTATTCTTAAAATATATTAAAATTAAATTATTATTATTAAATTAAATTGATAATTAAGGAAAATTATTTAAATGAAACGCCATTTGGCGAATATTAGAGAAATGATTCCATGGGTAGAGGTGTTTTTCAAAAAAAGCCTTATGCTAGAGCATATTCAAAAAAACTGGAGAAGGGTTAATGTGATTTTTGTCCTCAAAGCTGGTAGACGCGGTCATGATACAGCGAAAAACTTCAGATCCATCAGTATATCCTTTTTTATCCTCAAAACTCTTCGATGCTGATGAAAATCCACAAATGCAAATGAAAATCCACATATACAGCTTTTCACGAAGTTTTAAGTACGATCGATAGAAGCATAGAATTCAACCAATATTCACTAGTCGCCTCGACATAGACGGTGCCTTTAACAACGTTAAAATAATCTCCATTTCTGAGGCTCCTAATACGTTAGGCGCGGACATAAGTCTCAACGACTGGATGAACAACTTGCTTAAAACTAGAAGAATCATCGGAGAGAGAACTCAACAAAGGGGAATTGTATCCCCTCTGCTGTGGTTATCAGTTGTCAACAATATACTTTCTAAGTTCGACCGAAAGGGAATTAACGCAGTGGCGTATGCGGATGGCATATTGATTATAGTTTGAGGAATATTTCCAACAATAATTAGTGAGATTATGGAAGGAGTTTTAGGATTACTCAGTTACCTGTTAGGATGTTCTCACTCAAACATTTCACGTATTACTGCAACCTTTACAGGTCACTGGAAAGTAGGGGATCAAGCAGCCATACTTAACCTTCTTTCGATACCATCTGCAGAACCTGTCAGGCGGAGGGGGTGAAAGAAAATCTTTTCCACAATTTTTGCGGAGGTCCAAGTTTAGCCAGAACAAAACTTTGCTGTTTCGGTAAACCTACAGCAAACAGCTACTCCACCACTTCAAAAACAACAACATGTTTTGAAGCCCTTGTCAACATACTCTTGTGACACGGTGCATTTTCCTGATGCAAAATAATGTGTTTCTTTTGAAACAAAGGTCTTTTCTTACGAATTTTTTCCATCAACTGGCTTAAAATGTTACAATAATATTCAGAATTTTTTGTTTCACTAATATAGTTATCAAGTAATCTACAATCAAAATTCATAGCCGATTTTTGGGCACAAACTCGGTAATTTCCATTACGGTTAGCTGTATTTTTTCGAAGATTTCTGGTGTTGTTGCTGTCTTTGGTCGTCCTTAGCGTAGATTGTTTTAAAGCCATTAACGACCACGTTTAAATTCAGCAACTCATCTTTCTACTGTAGTAGCAGAGGATGTTAATGAAATCAGAAGGAGCAAATGTTAAATGAGCTTTTTCGAGTACTAATATGTAGATTCATACTAAGGCTTTTTCAAATTCAACTTTCCACACTAGTGAAGGATTACTGATATTTACCGCGCTAGTGGAGGATTTCTATATTTACTTGCCACGCTGGTAGAGGAATTCAGATTTTTTCTGCATTTACCACACTACTAAGGGATTCGACTTATTTCATGCCCACAGCGAAGCGAATGAATTTGCGATTGGGAAATATGCGCATGCAGTCAATTCATGGCACTGTTGCTAAAGTCGGCGGTATTGTTTGTATGATGTTTGAGACGCGTATTTAGTCCAGGTTCAAGTCCTGAATAAACATACGTTTTTCCTTGCACTATTTCTTTTTTTCAATTCAGTTTGGTAAAATTGTTGAGTTTAATTTAATTATAATTGCTTAGAACTGTTTTTTAAAGCGCTTTGAAGTCAAAACACCGATTTTTCATAAAAAAAACTTGAAAACTTTGTTGTTTTAAAATATGACAAAATTTAAAAAAAAAGAAAACTCGACGTTGTTACCTGCGAAACTTTATTAGCTGATGAAATCAATTTGGTTTTTTGATTTTAGTTGATCCAGTAATGAGTTCTGAGGGACACCGCAATAAAACTTTTTTATGAGACGTCCGCGAAGATTCGCTGCCACCAACTCATTTCTTCATAAAAATCAATGAAAATTTCACACAATATTCTTTAAATATGACTTTATAATGAAGTAATTTTAAAATTTTGAATAAATCAACTGTGTCGACAAAAAAAATTTCGAAAAATATGCTTGTTTTACACCGAATTAACCATACTACCCCCTTAAACCACTTTGATCTTTTTAAGAAGTCCCTCCAGTGAGACATTTAGCAAATTTCCCAGGTCTTCGAAGAAATAATCGTAGATATTTAGCACAGCTTCGTTGAAGTGCAGGACATTCACAAAGGAGGTGTTGAACCGACTCATTTATAGTGAGGTTCAACCATTCTCTGGCTAGGGTGCTAATAGCGCAGTGACCCGTTACCTGTAAGAACGCTGGTAGTTGATCTGTTCAATCCAAGTAGAAATTTTGTGCTTTTAAGATTCAGTTTTAGCCAAAGCGCTTTGGAGACCCTGCAGTGAGTAGTCAGAGACCACCTTCTGTAGGTTTTCCCGATTACGCTCAAGTCAACCGAGGTTTATTTAGAGCTTAGATGGGCACTTTGCAGTAGCAGAAAAATTGCAGTAAATATAATTGTTTACTTATATTGCAATTTAGTTTGCATTACCAGTAAACTTAAAGTAATATAAAAATTTTTTTTTTACTGATTACTGCAAAAAAATTGAAGCAAAAATAAGTTTTTACTGATTACTGGAAAAAAAAAATTTCAGTAAAAATAGAAAAAAATTGCAGTACGTTTTAATGATATAATTTGATTAGCATTATCAATAAAATATTTACTGTTTATTTGTAGTCAAAATGTCAAAAAATGTAAAAAGAAAAGAAACATATGGCACAATAAATACAACAAAGTTAGAACTTGAAACTGAAAGTACTCAGCAAAGGTAAAGTAATAAAAATAATGTAAAAATATATTTAGTATTGTGAACGGATTGAGATCATTATTGAAGGAAGTCCTCTTTGCTTAAAATATAATCTTAAAACAATTTTTTATTATGACTACTAGCGAAAACCCGCCCGTTCCGCTGGTCGTCTTTACAAAAATCTAGATTAATTAATTAAATTAAGCCGAAAAATACTGTGTGTATTTTATAAAAATTCTCCCGCATGAATAGTAATGAAAGAAGTTTTAAATAGTAATATAGTAGCAATTAAAAAACGTTTGATGTGATTTACTTTATTACTTTTTTTATTGTAATGCTCTTTGGTATACAATATTCTTCGTTTTTCCATGCGTTGTTGAATAAATAAACAATACCAATGGCTTACCAACTCTTGAGCATGAAACATAAAGTTGGCCATGAGAAAAACATGGGTATTCTAAATCAATACCACAAATTGATAAAGTTTGACCTTGTGACTTATTAATAGTAATCGCGAATGCAAGGCGTACAGGAAATTGAAGACGTTTGAATTCAAACGGCATATCCGATGGTATCATTGGTATTCGCGTTATTAAAACGTCTTCACCAGAGTATTTTCCATTCAAAATTGTTGCTTCAATGACGTTATTCATCAATCTCTTAACTGTTAATCGAGTGCCATTACATAGTCGTGGTTGATTTATGTTTCTCAACATAATAATCGGTGCTCCTATTTTCAAGTTTAGCATGTGTGGCGGTAATCCAGGTAAATCAAAGGAATTCAAAAATTCAGTGGGATAATTTACAATATCATCTTGATTTGTAACAGTGTCAACGGATCGATATGTTTGTTCTGGACTTGGTATGTTAGCCAAAATAACCGCATTCATTTCATTCACATCTTTATTTTTGCCAGCCATGATGGCTCGTTCACTAAGCCAATCATGATTTTTGTAATTTTGAGGCAAATTTGGGAAAATACTTTGAATTAACTGTTCTTTCGTTTGACTTATTTGACAAAAGTTTGGTTGTAAAGTTATTAAGCCAGTTAAATTATCGACAGGAACTTTGCCATTTCCAATATCCAATAATTGCTGTGAAAATTCAGCAGCTGATGGATCATTTTGCATTAGAACACGTACATTTGTAGTTCGTTTGAGTGTTTGAACATGTCTCCACAAATATGATGATTTCAAACATGCAGCCAATTCATCTGCTACAGTTGCTCGAGGAGTAACAGGCAGTGTTTGTCTAAAATCACCTGCCAGCAGCACTAAGGCACGACCAAACATTTCATTTTTACTATGTAAATCTCGTAATGTCCTATCAAGCGCTTCCAGTGACTTTTTATGTGCCATCGTGCACTCATCCCATATAATTACGTGTGCGAAAAAGCGCCTTAACCCAGCTATGTGTTCAGGTGCAAATGACTTTTTTGCGTGAAGTCTGATATAAAATAAGTTCTATATATATAAACTTTTTCAGGCGAAGTAAAAAAACTGACATATATTTGCTTGAACCGTATATTTGTGAGTACACAGGTAATACGTAAATATATGAATGATATAGGTAATATCTCATATTAGCATAACTTTTCTGGAAAAAATTAAGGAAACGATCACCAATCACGCCGGCAATGATACAATGAATTTTTCACTATAACTGACTTCAGATTGACGTTTATATAATAAGCGTATATGTAACATTTCAAAATGTTTTTAGACAATTTTTTTTTTAATTTTTAATAATAAGTGGTCTTCCTCTTCCTGTAGCTATTCCTTTTTCTCTTCCATCTCCAGCTCCAACTCCTTTCTTTATCTTGGAAACGGGCAGTAAAAATTACTTCACTTAAAAGCTTTCATCAACAGCTTCCATCTGATACCCATATTGTACAAACACATCCAAGGGTACCTTGGTCCACCTTTTCGGCTATATCCCAAGACCCTGGTCACTCAGAGATCTAAAAAATACTCTGTATTAAAGCACTTATCAGTAGCTTTGATTTGATACCCACAATGTAAAAACACATCCTAGGGTTACCCGGGTCCTCGTTTTGGCCTTCGGTAGCGCCATCTCGTGGCGAGTGGAATCAATAAGCATATTATACTAACCTTCACCGTGGCAAAAAATATATATATACCAAATTTCATAATAACCGGCCCAGACACACAAGACCCAAATGTATTCAAATCTAATGAATGCTATGTGCGGTACAAAAAATACGTGCGGCAAATAGCAAAAACACACTCACTTAACCGACGCACCGCACTCACACGCGTTATCGGATTTCAACCAAACTTCACAGAAACCTTTGCCAAAGAAACATTAACAATGTGTGAAACCTTCATTGTTTTCCTTACACGCGTTGCTGAGATTACCCCGGACAAACGCACACTTTTTTTCGGCTTAATTTGTATATAAAGGTTGGCAAAAAAGTCTTGCGGTATTTCCGCAAGCTTGTCTTTGCAAGCGCGTAGTTCTAGTTGTATTCGTCGCATCGGTTCACGCTAGAGTTTTTTGGAAAGCTCTTTCACGTGCTAACACGTGTTTGATTAATTGTTGTTTGCTTTTAGTCGTTCGTGAGCTATAGCGTCGCAAACATGGAGCAAAATAAAGAGAAAATACGGCATATTTTACAGTACTACTACGATAAAGGCAAAAATGCATCTCATGCTGCCAATAAAATTTGTGCAGTTTATGGACCCGATACAGTTTCCATTTCCACCGCACAACGATGGTTTCAACGTTTTCGTTCTGGTGCAGAGGTGATCGAAGATGCGCCACGGTCCGGAAGGCCTGTCGTCAAAAATTGCGATAAAATCGCTGAATTGATCGAAAGAGACCGGCATAGTAGCAGCCGTAGCATCGGCCAAGAGCTGGGCATGAGTCATCAAACCGTTTTAAGCCATTTGAAGAAGATTGGATTCAAAAAGAAGCTCGATGTATGGGTGCCACACGACTTGACGCAAAAAAAAATTTTTGCCCGTATGGATGCATGCGAATCGCTTCTGAATCGCAACAAAATCGACCCGTATTTGAAGCGGATGGTGACTGGCGATGAAAAGTGAGTCACTTACGACAACGTGAAGCGCAAACGGTCGTGGTCGAAAAGCGGTGAAGCTGCCCAGACGGCGGCCAAGCCTGGATTGACGGCCAGGAAGGTTCTTCTGTGTGTTTGGTGGGATTGGCAGGGAATCATCCACTATGAGCTGCTCCCCTATGGCCAAACGCTCAATTCGGACCTGTACTGCCAACAACTGGACCGCTTGAATGCAGCACTCATGCAGAAGAGGCCATCTTTGATCAACATAGGCCGAATTGTCTTCCATCAGGACAACGCCAGACCACACACATCTTTGGTGACGCGCCAGAAGCTCCGGGAGCTCGGATGGGAGGTTCTTTTGCATCCACCGTATAGTCCGGATCTCGCACCAAGTGATTACCACCTATTTCTGTTCATGGCGAGCGAGCTTGGTAGTCGGAAGTTGTCCTCAAGAGAGTCCTGTGAAAATTAGCTCTCCGAGTTTTTTGACAATAGGGAAGCGAGCTTCTATAAGAGGGGCATTATGAAGTTGGCATCTCGTTGGGAACTCGTCATCGAACAAAACGGCGCATATTTGACTTAAATCGCATTATTATAACCAATTTTATGAACAATTGAAATTTCAATAAAAATACCGCAAGACTTTTTTGCCAACCTATATATAGATGATGTACGAGTATTATACATATTTTATGAATTAATACACAGAAAACCATGGTTGAAAATCTTCAGTTCTGACTCTTTACATTTCGTGTACGATGTAATTCATAACTGTTACTGCCGCACAATCCAAACAAAATAATTGTATGTAGTAACCCGAGAGAGGGTAAGACCAAATGACAAAAAGGTGGAATGCGTAGCTAACTGCCCATTACCAAAAACCCCAAAAGAAATTAAACAATTTCTCGGTCCTAGCGGGTACTACCGCATGTTTATAAAGGACTACGCAATGATAGCAAAACCGATTACTAAATACCTTAAAAAGGGCGTCAAATTGAATACAGAGGACCCTGAATACTTAAAAAGTTTTGATACACTAAAATCTATGCTCACTAGTAGTCCGATTTTTATTTATCCAGATTTCAACAAAAAATGCAAGTAATTTCGCATTGGGAGGTGTCCTGTCACAAGATAACCACCCAATCTTCTATGCGAGCAGAACGCTCAATGAGGATAAAATAAACTACAGTACTATCGAAAAGGAACTCCTAGCTGTAATATGGGCAGTAGGGTACTTTCTCTCTTATTTATTTGGTAAAAAATTCACCATTCAAACTGACCACCAACTCTTACAATGGTTGTTTTCAATTAAAGAACCAAATTCAAAACTGATAAGATGGAGGCTGAAGTTGGAAGAATACGATTACGACATAGTTTATAAATGCGGAATCAATAACGGGAATGCCGATGAATTATCCCGAATTACAGACAACAATTCTCAAATTAATACAATAAATACCATTAAAGAAATTAGAGAAGTTGCAACACCAATAAATTTCTATAAAAATCAAATTATCATATCCAAAATTACATTTGGATCTACCAGAATACGCATTAAAAAGTATTCCGAAATATCAGAAAAGCATTTCACTTTAAAGAACTTGACAATGCAACAATAATAACTGTAATTAAAACACATTTCAATCCAACCCAATTAAATGCAATAATTATAGACGAATCCTTTTTGGAGACATTCAGACACACACACAATGAAACTGCGGACTGCAATACCATAAGAATAATAAGGTGCAAGACATTTCTCGAAGGCATAGAAAACAATACCAAATTAACAGAAATTATTACGACCGAACCCCTCCACAATAATCATAGAGGCATTCAAGCAGTTTATGAAGAACTAAAAACCAAATTGTATAACCCTCAACTCAAATTAAGAATAACACAATTTATCAACAATTGCGTAATATACAAATATGCACATGAATTTAACACAAAATTACTCCATTACATAAAGACATACGGAAGAATAAATAAAAAATAGTTTAAAAAAACTAAAAAACACGCTTTTATTGCCAATCGAACTAAAAAGTATAAAATAAATTTTAATGACAAAGAGACCTATAATGAAGTAATAGCACTTGAACGATCAGTCATAGTCAACTACCTCAGAACAGAATTATAACAAAAATTAAGATACAAATAGAATAATTCAATTAGAAATAGAATAATCCAAAAAAAATAAATAAAAAAAAGTTTACGCCGGGAATTGAAATCGAGTCTAACATGTCGCGAGGAAAAATAGGCGGTGCGTTTATTTCTTCGACTGCTTATTTTTTTACCATTTTGTTACTTTTGAAATGATAAGCGGATACATAAAATTTATTACAAATTTTTTTACGATTACATTAAAAAAATAAAAAAAATTTAAAAACGAAAAAAAAAAATTTGTGCCGAGAAGTGATGGCGAGTCACGTGGGGGAGGATAAATACGCAGAGCGTTCATTTCTGCCCCTGCGTTGTGAACAAAAGGTTTGTGATGTCGACGTAGATACATACATATGTATGCGCGAGTTACATATGCACATAGACAAGTAAAAGAAATTATAAGTTTGCAGAATTGCAGTTTAATAAAAAAGCATTTTATTAAAATAAGCATTTTAATTATTAAGCATTTTTACTGTTCAGAAATAATATATGAATAAATGAATAAGCAATTATGTACACAGTTGTGAACTTTCATTAAACCCAAAATTAAATAATAAAGTTAGTCTGTGACTGAAACCTTCTGGTCAAACAACTGCTGCGTGTTTTTTTAAAACCCTTTTTCTTAAATCAATTATAAAATTCGCGCGACGCGAATAAGTTTTAATAAATTCTGAAAGTAATTCATGACGTTTTTCATTACATATGTACATTCATAAATGAACGGTATCTCAATATGTACATAAATGATGGTATATGACAATATACATAATATGTATGTACATGTCAATAGGAGGTATTTGCATTCAGAAAAGAAGAACGGTTTAAGATAAATCAACACTTATTTTATATTGTATGTCAATTTATAGTTTATGTATTCGACATTATTTACATACATATGTATGTATGTACATATGTACATTTGTATATGAAAAACAATAATGCACAAGCGAAAGAACATCATCTTCCTTTCATACATATGTACATGTATGCCCAATAACCTTGACTTATGTATGTGCACATGTCACAGCAAATCACATTCTTACAAGAAATCAACTACACATACATACATACATGAACGAGTTTCTTCCTAACAAGTGCAAAAACAATTCTGCTCTATGTATGTATATATACCCACTTTATGTCCTAGCATATATCTATACTAATAATATATTATAAAGAGGAAAACTTTGTTTGTTTGTTTGTTTGTTTGTAACGTAAAGGCTCAAAAACTACTGGACCGATTTTAAAAATTCTTTCACCATTCGAAAACTACATTATCCAAGAGTAACATGGATTACATTTTATTTTGGAAAAAAATAGGGTTCCGTAAGATATTTCGATTTTTCGGACACAAACTGAAAAAAATCTTATATATAAAATAAAGTCAACTTTTTGTGTGTGTTCGCTAACCGGCCGTGTCTGCACCGGATTAAACCAAACTTACACACATTGTTAAGAAGGTATTGAAGATGGTTTCCGTATAGTTTGGATACCTATTGGTGGATAGGGCTCGAGATATAGGTCAAAACGTGGACCCGGGTAACCTTCGGATGTGTATATACAATATGGGTATCAAATGAAAGCTGTTGGTGAATGCTTTAGTTCAGAGTATATTTCATGCCGCTCCGTGACTAGGGTCTCGAGATAGAGACCAAAACGTGGACCCTAGAATGTGTTTGTACAATATGGATATCAAATTGAAGCTGTTGGTGAATGCTTTAGTACAGAGTATTTTTCATGCCGCTCCGTTACTGGGGTCTCGAGATATAGGTCAAAACGTGGACCCGGGTAACCTTTGGTTGTGTATGTACAATATCGGTATCAAATGAAAGCTGTTGATAAGTGCTTTAAGACGGGGTAATTTTCATACCTATTGATGACTAGGGTCTGGAAATATATGCCAAAACGTGGACCCGCCGTGTCTTTGCACCGAATTAAACCAAACTTACACACATTGTTAAGGAGGTCTTGAAGATGGTTTCCGTATAGTTTGGATACCTATTGGTAGATAGGGTCTCGAGATATAGGTCAAAACGTGGACCCGGGCAACCGTCGGATGTGTATGTACAATTTGGGTATCAAATGGAAGCTGTTGGTGAATGCTTTAGTTCAGAGTATTTCCATCCGCTCCGTGACTAGGGTCTCGAGATAGAGACCAAAACGTGGACCCTAGAATGTGTTTATACAATATGGATATCAAATGAAAGCTGTTGATAAGTGCTTTAATACGGGGTAATTTCCATACCTATTGATGACTGGGGTCTCGAAATATATGCCAAAACGTGGACCCGCCGTGTCTTTGCACCGAATTAAACCAAACTTATGCACATTATTAAGTAAGTATTGAAAATGGGTTTCGTAAAGTTTGGTTATAATTCGGAGCAGTGGCAACGGGTACAGCGTTCTTTTGAGCCAGCCATAATGTCGCTTACTTTTTTAACGCTTGGGGCTGAACTGAACTTTCAAATTGACAGTGTGAGTTACAATGTGTCAATATTTCTTTCTGATTTGGATGCCATAAGGAAAAAACGTAAGTGCAACATGTAAAAATTGTTTGTGAATTTTTGTGGAGTGGATTTTGGAACAGTGAATAATTTCTTACGAAATTTGAGAATTTAATGTGAAATCCAAATGAAATTATGTGTTCGTGGAAAAAACAATTTTTTTCGTTTTTTTTTTTAAATATAAATGGATAATGGTTAAAAAAGCTCCAATGCTTAATAAAAACATATAAATTGAAACGAAAAATGCATGGATGATCAGGAAAAAAGACGATTGTTTCTTAGTTATTCATTTGCGTTGATTTGAAATTTAAAAACAATCTCCTTTTTTCCTGATTTTCAATTTATATTTTTTATTTACTCAAAAACAAATAGAAAAACCAAAAATATTGTTTATGCCAAAGCGCTTGAATAAAGAATAAAGAAATAAATAATATGAAAACCATATATGTTCTGTTCTAAACCATATCTATTCTATTTTAGTGTGCCCAGCGAAGGGGGCCGGGTTTGCTAGTACATACATACATATATACCTACTTGCCTTCTAAACTTCTTACAAAATAATTGTATTCATATCTTACTATATCCATGCACTTTCATACATTCATGCATATATGCGCGAGCACAGCGCTCCCTTCTTGCTTCCGTGTACTTTTGTCTTTCACCAGTCGATATTCCTAATATTGTACTTGCAAAAACACAATACTTTGATAGACGCAAAAGCAACAGCCAGCGCAACGCGATGGCCGCTTTGCCACCACACATTCTAAAATGTTCTAGAACACAACAAAAACACAGCGCACTCACTTCATGCCTCAACATGCGCATGTCGTCCTAACCCAAAATCTAAGCCTATCGACCACAAAAACAAAATACATTCGTAGACGCAGTCGCAGCGGCCATGATCAGCGACTGCGCTGAACAATTTAGAACAAAAACAAAAAGTTAATTCGTAAGTTCAAGCTCATATTTCAATTTCATTCATAAAACCAGCGGCCCATATGCCAATTTTCGCGACCATTCGAAAATAGTCAATATTGGAATATTTCGCGTGGAATTATTTGCCAATATTTGATAAATCTTGAATTTTTTCATGTCGAGTGGCCGCGGCTCCGTATGTATGTATGCACTCTTATATGTATGTAAATATGTCTTCTAACTGTTCGACAGTCGCGAGTTAATGCGACTTAGATTCTTTCAACAATTCCAGCGAATCACACATTTCTGTCCACAAAGCCGCATATATGTACCCTATGATCAAAAAGTACCGGGAATGTTTAAATAAAACATAACACAGTTAAATTTAAGGCAAATTTATATTATCTCCTTCAAAATATGACCCGTCTGAAGCAACACACATGTGCCCACGTTTAACCCAGTCCTCCAAACACCCCCGGCAGGCCGATTTGTATTCTCTTTGATCAGTGCGATGGCGCGTTATCATCATGCAAAATCCAAGAATTGTTTGCTCACATTTCCGGCCGTTTGCAACATACAGCATCTCTCAAAGGCTTCAAAACGGATAAATAATATCTTTATTGACTGTCTGCCCCGATGGAAGGTACTCAGAAAACAGTCAACATTACCTTCCCGGTTCTTTTTGCTCATAGGGTATACATATCCCATCTTTTCACTGACGGACAAGAAGGCGGTCGCAGTTGTTGTTTTTTACATGCATACATTTTGCGTTCGTTGAAGGCTTGTATATATTTATATACATATGCGTGTATGCGCGTTTGGCTTTCTGGATGCATCCATGGATATTAGAACATTTTACCATCAATATGTGCGTATGGTAAGTAGTTCAGATTTGACTGAAGAGATTAAATACATACATACATATATGAATGCATATTCATATGCATTGCCTTTATGACTGTTTTACATATAAATCAATTCAAAAGAAGTATGAATAATTTTATATAGCAAATAAATTTATAAAAAACAGGTATTAGAAAAGCTGAATTCACTATTTTAAATCAATTCTAACTAAACCAAATATAAAAAATGAAATAAAAATATCGAACAAAGAAAAATACCTAAGGGAATTGAACCTGAGTCAAATATGGGACGATGTGCTGCATACACAACACGTCTTTCACGATTGCATTAAACTACAATTACTATTGAACTTTTCTAAAGCACTCATTTATTCGATTCGTAGTTTTATATGCACATATTCTGCGTTAGTTGAAAGTTTCTATGCGTAATTATATGCATATGTATGTGTGTATGCGCGTTTAGCTTTCTGGACGGATATTAGAATGATATTTTCACATCAATATAATTTGGATTTGATGAAAGAGATTAAAGACATATGTACATATTTTCTGTTTTGATTGATTTATATAAAAATCAGGTCATATCCAGTATGAACTATTTTATTCCGGGAAGAAATTTTCATTTATGAAATACAAAAAAAACAGTATTTTAAAGAAATTTTAATTAAAATAAACTCAACAATTTTACCAAACTTTCTTGGTTTGAATTGTAAAAAAAAAATGTGCAAGAAAAAAAAATATGACTTCAGGACTTGAACCTGAATTAAATACGTGCCAAAAAACAAAACGAATAATTCCGCCGTCTTTAGCTTCTGCACCACAAATTACCTGCCTTAATCGCAAATTTATTCGCTTCGCTGTGGGCATGAAATAAGTCGATTTCCATAGTGGTGTGGCGAAAAATCTTATGAAATTCCTTAGTAGTTTGGTAAACGCAGAAAAAATCTGAATTCCTGTCCTAGCGTGTTAAGTAAATATAGAAACCCTCCACTTGCGTGGTAAATATCTGCAATCCCCCACTAGTGAGGAAAGTTGAATTTGAAAATTCCTTAATATGAATCTACCAATTAGTACTCGAGAAAATCTTATTTAACATTTGCTCCTTCTCATTGCATTAACATACTCTGGTAGTAGACAATGAATTAGGAATCAAAGCTATCCCAATACAACAATTACATATATCCTGAAAACATGAACATACACTATACTTCAAACAGTAACCACACTTCAAATGCCGACGTCGGAAGACTTCACAATACAATTAACGAACACCAATGGACTTTGTTGATGGAAAAATGCATGAAAATAGCTACAAAACTATCCATGAGCTTATTTCTAAGAAAAAAGAGATATATATAGATAAATTAAACAGAGTCAGATCTGATGTAGAAATAGAAGAAGGAACTAATTTTATTAAAGAAGTTAGAGGAGGTAAAAATCATAGAAAATATAGGAAAATAAATACTAGAAAAATCGACGAAGACCACCTAAAGAATACACAAACTAGGCACAAACATTATAAGGTTCATATAAGACAGACTAAAAATACCAAGACAAAGATAACCCTAAAGTAAAAATTAACTAACATAACCCTTTCAGACGACTTTCTGGGTACTGATTATTGTATTCCTAACGTCTACCTATGAACAAACCATTGATATATTAGACCTTACGAACAACAACGGATACTTATCAATTACGATCGACGAAGTGAAAGTAATAGAACATTACAACAAAATAATACACATCATTATCGTTACAGCATACACCGATACTTTATCACTAATGCATGAAAACATACTTTCGCTAAGATCTACCGCGACAGAAAACCAAGCATTACTGGATACAGTAAATAAAAGTTTTATTTTAGTCAAAGAAAATATTACAAACTCTAATCCACACTTTAGGCAAAAACGAGGACTGATTAACATTTTAGGAAAAAGACTCAAATTAGTAGCTGGGTCGATGGAAAGTGACGATTAATTAGAAATTAAAAATTGATTGAACACTATGTACAAGAAAGAAGAGATTTTAACGAATAATTTGAACAATCTCACAAGCATAAACAATATAATTACCTCTTAAATACAAAATATCACCAATCATATAAATCAGAAGCAAATTCTAATTGGAAATTACATAAACAACTTCAAGAACTTCTTACAAAATAAAATAGCTACAATAGAAGACGAAATAACCTTTTTTGAAAATATCTATCAAATAAATAACGATATATCCCTTTTACGTGACCACATTGACGACATTGGACAAATAATATTCTCCTGTAAACTAGGAATAATCCCTTCAGATATCTCTTACTAAAACAAAATTAGATTTAATACACGACTTCGGCAGTTACACTAAAATCAAAGTAGCCGTCGCATTACAAGACAAAGACATTATTTAAATTCTCCAAATACCTCAATATTCAGAAAGAATCCTATCAACAATCGTGTTTGAAACAATGTATAATATCAATATAAAATCTATTAAATTAAGTATATATGAAATACTTTTAGATTATAATAAAAACATTTTTCACACTAATGTTAAGGGAAACCTAGAAAGAAACTTAGTAAAATTAACAGACATATGTTTATTAAGTATATCAATATGCAAGACTGTAAAGAAACTAAAGTAAAAGAAACCATCCCCGGAATTCTTACTCTTAAGAATTTTGATTCAAAGATAACACATAATTGTAATAAAATGGAAATAAAACAGAAAGGAAACTTTATGATTAAATTGGAAATTTGTGAAACACAAGCACTTAATATAACATTTTTTAATACAAAAATTTAAATTTTTGACAAATTTATTTTAAATTTATTTTACCAAATTTCCTAACAAAAACAAAGGAAAGAAGAAATGAAACAATGAACGACCTAAAATTAGAATCGCTGTACTAAAAACAAGTAAAACGTGCAAACTCAATTCAACAAGTTATCAAACAAAATGTATATTCAAGTTTAATTAATATCAGCATTAACGTAATAATCATAGTCAACATAAGAAAAAAAAATGTATATATTGCATATTTCGTCGGAGCCTCAAACTAACGGTGGGGGTGTTATAGTTAAACCCCTTAATGCATACCTACATAATTTAATTTTTATTCATTTCCGCCATGTGCCGTCTGGAATTAAGCAATTCCAAAGAATTGCTTTATTAAAAGTGCAATAAAGCAACTTATATTTTTATTGAACATAAATTCACCTTTTTGCCGAATTTGCATTTCCGGCACTTGCCAAATAAACGGCAAACAATTCGAAAAAATTATTCACCGTACTAATATGCAACATAGACCAAATTTAAACAATATATAATAATGTAACATTAATTTTATGTCAGTCTTTTGTCAGTCTTTGTGTAACGTCGTAGTTAGTTGTTTAGTTGTTTTAAAAAAAAATATATATTTTTTTAAACTAAAATATATAGACTTTAATTGTTAATCGCGCAACACATTCTAAAGAAATTGAAAAAGCAAAATGTATGTATAAAGATTTATTGACAGTCTCGAAATAGAGTGTTATTTATTTTTGTTAAAGCAAGTTATTGTTTTTCCAAAGAATTTGAAGTTTTTGTTATTAATTCCCTTTAAAAAACTTTAAAATTCCCATTTTTGATTTTAGCAGGAAATATTTTATAGTTATTTTACTTAAATACATATGTCGCATAAAAGTACATAATTTTATACGTGCTATATACATATACATATGTTCATGTTAACACATATTTGTAATAATCTATAAAGGTTAATAAAACTATATGCCCCTAATTCATTATTTATTCAATGAAATTTGCCTCCCCCCAGTAAATATTCCATATATTGTACTTACAAAAACAAAATGCCTTCAAAACCGCAGAAGCAGAAGCATGGCCGCTTTGCCGCCAAGCAATCCAAAAATTTCGTTAATACAAAAAACCACTATTTCTTTCATAGTGCCGATTTGCACACAGCGACCTCTGGAACGGAAACACTGGAAATTCTCTTTTGATGTTTCATTCGTTGTCACATGGGCCAGAGAACGTTTATGTATAGAGAAGTCTCACGAGCTGTGAATTGTCAAAAATGAAGTGAAACCGGGAAGACTTTTTCACCTCGCTCAACTCATCAGCGGGGAGCTTCTTAACAAAGCTAATTACAGTGAGTTATGTCAGAGAATGTTAATGGAATGAGAAGGTGCAAATGTTACTGTTAACTTTTTTTAGTACAATTGAGATTTGAAGGATTTGTAGTAAGGGTTTTTGGAACATCGACTTTATAAACACCACACTGACTTTTCCCCACACAAAAATTAGAAACACCACACATTTTTCACCTCAACACACAACACATTTCTCACCTCGACATTAAACCAATTAAATTTTTACTATTTTCGTATTTTTGAAATAATAAGCGAATACGTAAAATTTATTACACAAATTTTTTTTCAATTACATTAAAAAAAAACTAATTATATATTAACAAAATTAATAAGAAAAAAGTTGGCGCCGGGAATTGATATCGAATGTAACATGTGGCGAAGAAAAATGGGCGGTGCGTTTATTTGTTCGACTGCTCATTTTTTATCATTTTGTTACTTTTGAAATGATAAGCAGATACATAAAATTTATTACAAATTTTTTTACGATTACATTAAAAAAAAAACATTTAAACAAGAAAAAAAAATTTGGCGCCGAGAATTGATGCCGAGTCACATGGGGAGGATAAATACGCAATGCGTTTATTTCTGCGCTTGCGTTGTGAACCAAGGTTTTGTGCATGCGCGCGACGCGAATTAATTTTAATAAAGTTCTGAAAGTAATTCATGAAGTTTTTCATTACACACATATGTGCATAAATGAACGTATACTTTATATGTAAATAAATGATGGTATATGATAATATAAGTACATAATATGTATGTACATGTCAATAGGAGGTATTTGCATTCAGAAAAAAAACGGTTTAAGATAAATCAACACTTATTTTATATTGTATGTCAATTTATAGTTTATGTATTCGACAGCATTTGCATACATATGTATGTATGTACATTTGTATATGAAAAACAATAATGCACAAGCGAAAGAACATCATCTTCCTTTCATACATATGCATGTATGCCCAATAACCTTGACTTATGTATGTACACATGTCACAGCACATCATCACTAGTGAACAAGTTTCTTTCTAACAAGTGCAAAAACAATTCTGCTCCAAGAATGATAGAAAGAAGATTGCGCCCATCAGAGCGTACGAGGCGTCACGTTTGCTGAGTTGTGCACTATTGCCAACCATTTGCTCTTCGCAATAAATTTAGTGCTTTTTTATCCCGAAAATGCGACAATTTTGAAGTTTCGTGTTCGTTTCTTTTTTTTTAATTTAAAGCCACCGAAACTTTAGGTTAAAAAACAAGCTATATTATTAAACAAAAAAAGGTTAAAAAAGGTCACTCTGAGAAGATTTTATTGCTAATGAAACTTTTTTTACTCTTATAAAATTTGATAATTTCAAAGTGCAAATTTAATTTTTGGCTCCATTTATGGTTATGCAAAAATATTAAATGCCCCTCTCTCAACTCTGCTTAAGATTTAAAACCTTTTTACACATTTTAAAAAGCCTTTGAGCTTATTGAATGCGAATTAAAACCACAGAGGTGTAATCGTTTCTTCCTTTGTGTGTGTTCGCTAACCGGCCGTGTCTGCACCGGATTAAACCAAACTTACACACATTGTTAAGAAGGTATTGAAGATGGTTTCCGTATAGTTTGGATACCTATTGGTGGATAGGGCTCGAGATATAGGTCAAAACGTGGACCCGGGTAACCTTCGGATGTGTATATACAATATGGGTATCAAATGAAAGCTGTTGGTGAATGCTTTAGTTCAGAGTATATTTCATGCCGCTCCGTGACTAGGGTCTCGAGATAGAGACCAAAACGTGGACCCTAGAATGTGTTTGTACAATATGGATATCAAATTGAAGCTGTTGGTGAATGCTTTAGTACAGAGTATTTTTCATGCCGCTCCGTTACTGGGGTCTCGAGATATAGGTCAAAACGTGGACCCGGGTAACCTTTGGTTGTGTATGTACAATATCGGTATCAAATGAAAGCTGTTGATAAGTGCTTTAAGACGGGGTAATTTTCATACCTATTGATGACTAGGGTCTGGAAATATATGCCAAAACGTGGACCCGCCGTGTCTTTGCACCGAATTAAACCAAACTTACACACATTGTTAAGGAGGTCTTGAAGATGGTTTCCGTATAGTTTGGATACCTATTGGTAGATAGGGTCTCGAGATATAGGTCAAAACGTGGACCCGGGCAACCGTCGGATGTGTATGTACAATTTGGGTATCAAATGGAAGCTGTTGGTGAATGCTTTAGTTCAGAGTATTTCCATCCGCTCCGTGACTAGGGTCTCGAGATAGAGACCAAAACGTGGACCCTAGAATGTGTTTATACAATATGGATATCAAATGAAAGCTGTTGATAAGTGCTTTAATACGGGGTAATTTCCATACCTATTGATGACTGGGGTCTCGAAATATATGCCAAAACGTGGACCCGCCGTGTCTTTGCACCGAATTAAACCAAACTTATGCACATTATTAAGTAAGTATTGAAAATGGGTTTCGTAAAGTTTGGTTATAATTCGGAGCAGTGGCAACGGGTACAGCGTTCTTTTGAGCCAGCCATAATGTCGCTTACTTTTTTAACGCTTGGGGCTGAACTGAACTTTCAAATTGACAGTGTGAGTTACAATGTGTCAATATTTCTTTCTGATTTGGATGCCATAAGGAAAAAACGTAAGTGCAACATGTAAAAATTGTTTGTGAATTTTTGTGGAGTGGATTTTGGAACAGTGAATAATTTCTTACGAAATTTGAGAATTTAATGTGAAATCCAAATGAAATTATGTGTTCGTGGAAAAAACAATTTTTTTCGTTTTTTTTTTTTAAATATAAATGGATAATGGTTAAAAAAGCTCCAATGCTTAATAAAACATATAAATTGAAACGAAAAATGCATGGATGATCAGGAAAAAAGACGATTGTTTCTTAGTTATTCATTTGCGTTGATTTGAAATTTAAAAACAATCTCCTTTTTTCCTGATTTTCAATTTATATTTTTTATTTACTCAAAAACAAATAGAAAAACCAAAAATATTGTTTATGCCAAAGCGCTTGAATAAAGAATAAAGAAATAAATAATATGAAAACCATATATGTTCTGTTCTAAACCATATCTATTCTATTTTAGTGTGCCCAGCGAAGGGGGCCGGGTTTGCTAGTACATACATACATATATACCTACTTGCCTTCTAAACTTCTTACAAAATAATTGTATTCATATCTTACTATATCCATGCACTTTCATACATTCATGCATATATGCGCGAGCACAGCGCTCCCTTCTTGCTTCCGTGTACTTTTGTCTTTCACCAGTCGATATTCCTAATATTGTACTTGCAAAAACACAATACTTTGATAGACGCAAAAGCAACAGCCAGCGCAACGCGATGGCCGCTTTGCCACCACACATTCTAAAATGTTCTAGAACACAACAAAAACACAGCGCACTCACTTCATGCCTCAACATGCGCATGTCGTCCTAACCCAAAATCTAAGCCTATCGACCACAAAAACAAAATACATTCGTAGACGCAGTCGCAGCGGCCATGATCAGCGACTGCGCTGAACAATTTAGAACAAAAACAAAAAGTTAATTCGTAAGTTCAAGCTCATATTTCAATTTCATTCATAAAACCAGCGGCCCATATGCCAATTTTCGCGACCATTCGAAAATAGTCAATATTGGAATATTTCGCGTGGAATTATTTGCCAATATTTGATAAATCTTGAATTTTTTCATGTCGAGTGGCCGCGGCTCCGTATGTATGTATGCACTCTTATATGTATGTAAATATGTCTTCTAACTGTTCGACAGTCGCGAGTTAATGCGACTTAGATTCTTTCAACAATTCCAGCGAATCACACATTTCTGTCCACAAAGCCGCATATATGTACCCTATGATCAAAAAGTACCGGGAATGTTTAAATAAAACATAACACAGTTAAATTTAAGGCAAATTTATATTATCTCCTTCAAAATATGACCCGTCTGAAGCAACACACATGTGCCCACGTTTAACCCAGTCCTCCAAACACCCCCGGCAGGCCGATTTGTATTCTCTTTGATCAGTGCGATGGCGCGTTATCATCATGCAAAATCCAAGAATTGTTTGCTCACATTTCCGGCCGTTTGCAACATACAGCATCTCTCAAAGGCTTCAAAACGGATAAATAATATCTTTATTGACTGTCTGCCCCGATGGAAGGTACTCAGAAAACAGTCAACATTACCTTCCCGGTTCTTTTTGCTCATAGGGTATACATATCCCATCTTTTCACTGACGGACAAGAAGGCGGTCGCAGTTGTTGTTTTTTACATGCATACATTTTGCGTTCGTTGAAGGCTTGTATATATTTATATACATATGCGTGTATGCGCGTTTGGCTTTCTGGATGCATCCATGGATATTAGAACATTTTACCATCAATATGTGCGTATGGTAAGTAGTTCAGATTTGACTGAAGAGATTAAATACATACATACATATATGAATGCATATTCATATGCATTGCCTTTATGACTGTTTTACATATAAATCAATTCAAAAGAAGTATGAATAATTTTATATAGCAAATAAATTTATAAAAAACAGGTATTAGAAAAGCTGAATTCACTATTTTAAATCAATTCTAACTAAACCAAATATAAAAAATGAAATAAAAATATCGAACAAAGAAAAATACCTAAGGGAATTGAACCTGAGTCAAATATGGGACGATGTGCTGCATACACAACACGTCTTTCACGATTGCATTAAACTACAATTACTATTGAACTTTTCTAAAGCACTCATTTATTCGATTCGTAGTTTTATATGCACATATTCTGCGTTAGTTGAAAGTTTCTATGCGTAATTATATGCATATGTATGTGTGTATGCGCGTTTAGCTTTCTGGACGGATATTAGAATGATATTTTCACATCAATATAATTTGGATTTGATGAAAGAGATTAAAGACATATGTACATATTTTCTGTTTTGATTGATTTATATAAAAATCAGGTCATATCCAGTATGAACTATTTTATTCCGGGAAGAAATTTTCATTTATGAAATACAAAAAAAACAGTATTTTAAAGAAATTTTAATTAAAATAAACTCAACAATTTTACCAAACTTTCTTGGTTTGAATTGTAAAAAAAAAATGTGCAAGAAAAAAAAATATGACTTCAGGACTTGAACCTGAATTAAATACGTGCCAAAAAACAAAACGAATAATTCCGCCGTCTTTAGCTTCTGCACCACAAATTACCTGCCGCGCGGCCTTCTTAATCGCAAATTTATTCGCTTCGCTGTGGGCATGAAATAAGTCGATTTCCATAGTGGTGTGGCGAAAAATCTTATGAAATTCCTTAGTAGTTTGGTAAACGCAGAAAAAATCTGAATTCCTGTCCTAGCGTGTTAAGTAAATATAGAAACCCTCCACTTGCGTGGTAAATATCTGCAATCCCCCACTAGTGAGGAAAGTTGAATTTGAAAATTCCTTAATATGAATCTACCAATTAGTACTCGAGAAAATCTTATTTAACATTTGCTCCTTCTCATTGCATTAACATACTCTGGTAGTAGACAATGAATTAGGAATCAAAGCTATCCCAATACAACAATTACATATATCCTGAAAACATGAACATACACTATACTTCAAACAGTAACCACACTTCAAATGCCGACGTCGGAAGACTTCACAATACAATTAACGAACACCAATGGACTTTGTTGATGGAAAAATGCATGAAAATAGCTACAAAACTATCCATGAGCTTATTTCTAAGAAAAAAGAGATATATATAGATAAATTAAACAGAGTCAGATCTGATGTAGAAATAGAAGAAGGAACTAATTTTATTAAAGAAGTTAGAGGAGGTAAAAATCATAGAAAATATAGGAAAATAAATACTAGAAAAATCGACGAAGACCACCTAAAGAATACACAAACTAGGCACAAACATTATAAGGTTCATATAAGACAGACTAAAAATACCAAGACAAAGATAACCCTAAAGTAAAAATTAACTAACATAACCCTTTCAGACGACTTTCTGGGTACTGATTATTGTATTCCTAACGTCTACCTATGAACAAACCATTGATATATTAGACCTTACGAACAACAACGGATACTTATCAATTACGATCGACGAAGTGAAAGTAATAGAACATTACAACAAAATAATACACATCATTATCGTTACAGCATACACCGATACTTTATCACTAATGCATGAAAACATACTTTCGCTAAGATCTACCGCGACAGAAAACCAAGCATTACTGGATACAGTAAATAAAAGTTTTATTTTAGTCAAAGAAAATATTACAAACTCTAATCCACACTTTAGGCAAAAACGAGGACTGATTAACATTTTAGGAAAAAGACTCAAATTAGTAGCTGGGTCGATGGAAAGTGACGATTAATTAGAAATTAAAAATTGATTGAACACTATGTACAAGAAAGAAGAGATTTTAACGAATAATTTGAACAATCTCACAAGCATAAACAATATAATTACCTCTTAAATACAAAATATCACCAATCATATAAATCAGAAGCAAATTCTAATTGGAAATTACATAAACAACTTCAAGAACTTCTTACAAAATAAAATAGCTACAATAGAAGACGAAATAACCTTTTTTGAAAATATCTATCAAATAAATAACGATATATCCCTTTTACGTGACCACATTGACGACATTGGACAAATAATATTCTCCTGTAAACTAGGAATAATCCCTTCAGATATCTCTTACTAAAACAAAATTAGATTTAATACACGACTTCGGCAGTTACACTAAAATCAAAGTAGCCGTCGCATTACAAGACAAAGACATTATTTAAATTCTCCAAATACCTCAATATTCAGAAAGAATCCTATCAACAATCGTGTTTGAAACAATGTATAATATCAATATAAAATCTATTAAATTAAGTATATATGAAATACTTTTAGATTATAATAAAAACATTTTTCACACTAATGTTAAGGGAAACCTAGAAAGAAACTTAGTAAAATTAACAGACATATGTTTATTAAGTATATCAATATGCAAGACTGTAAAGAAACTAAAGTAAAAGAAACCATCCCCGGAATTCTTACTCTTAAGAATTTTGATTCAAAGATAACACATAATTGTAATAAAATGGAAATAAAACAGAAAGGAAACTTTATGATTAAATTGGAAATTTGTGAAACACAAGCACTTAATATAACATTTTTTAATACAAAAATTTAAATTTTTGACAAATTTATTTTACCAAATTTCCTAACAAAAACAAAGGAAAGAAGAAATGAAACAATGAACGACCTAAAATTAGAATCGCTGTACTAAAAACAAGTAAAACGTGCAAACTCAATTCAACAAGTTATCAAACAAAATGTATATTCAAGTTTAATTAATATCAGCATTAACGTAATAATCATAGTCAACATAAGAAAAAAAAATGTATATATTGCATATTTCGTCGGAGCCTCAAACTAACGGTGGGGGTGTTATAGTTAAACCCCTTAATGCATACCTACATAATTTAATTTTTATTCATTTCCGCCATGTGCCGTCTGGAATTAAGCAATTCCAAAGAATTGCTTTATTAAAAGTGCAATAAAGCAACTTATATTTTTATTGAACATAAATTCACCTTTTTGCCGAATTTGCATTTCCGGCACTTGCCAAATAAACGGCAAACAATTCGAAAAAATTATTCACCGTACTAATATGCAACATAGACCAAATTTAAACAATATATAATAATGTAACATTAATTTTATGTCAGTCTTTTGTCAGTCTTTGTGTAACGTCGTAGTTAGTTGTTTAGTTGTTTTAAAAAAAAATATATATTTTTTTAAACTAAAATATATAGACTTTAATTGTTAATCGCGCAACACATTCTAAAGAAATTGAAAAAGCAAAATGTATGTATAAAGATTTATTGACAGTCTCGAAATAGAGTGTTATTTATTTTTGTTAAAGCAAGTTATTGTTTTTCCAAAGAATTTGAAGTTTTTGTTATTAATTCCCTTTAAAAAACTTTAAAATTCCCATTTTTGATTTTAGCAGGAAATATTTTATAGTTATTTTACTTAAATACATATGTCGCATAAAAGTACATAATTTTATACGTGCTATATACATATACATATGTTCATGTTAACACATATTTGTAATAATCTATAAAGGTTAATAAAACTATATGCCCCTAATTCATTATTTATTCAATGAAATTTGCCTCCCCCCAGTAAATATTCCATATATTGTACTTACAAAAACAAAATGCCTTCAAAACCGCAGAAGCAGAAGCATGGCCGCTTTGCCGCCAAGCAATCCAAAAATTTCGTTAATACAAAAAACCACTATTTCTTTCATAGTGCCGATTTGCACACAGCGACCTCTGGAACGGAAACACTGGAAATTCTCTTTTGATGTTTCATTCGTTGTCACATGGGCCAGAGAACGTTTATGTATAGAGAAGTCTCACGAGCTGTGAATTGTCAAAAATGAAGTGAAACCGGGAAGACTTTTTCACCTCGCTCAACTCATCAGCGGGGAGCTTCTTAACAAAGCTAATTACAGTGAGTTATGTCAGAGAATGTTAATGGAATGAGAAGGTGCAAATGTTACTGTTAACTTTTTTTAGTACAATTGAGATTTGAAGGATTTGTAGTAAGGGTTTTTGGAACATCGACTTTATAAACACCACACTGACTTTTCCCCACACAAAAATTAGAAACACCACACATTTTTCACCTCAACACACAACACATTTCTCACCTCGACATTAAACCAATTAAATTTTTACTATTTTCGTATTTTTGAAATAATAAGCGAATACGTAAAATTTATTACACAAATTTTTTTTCAATTACATTAAAAAAAAACTAATTATATATTAACAAAATTAATAAGAAAAAAGTTGGCGCCGGGAATTGATATCGAATGTAACATGTGGCGAAGAAAAATGGGCGGTGCGTTTATTTGTTCGACTGCTCATTTTTTATCATTTTGTTACTTTTGAAATGATAAGCAGATACATAAAATTTATTACAAATTTTTTTACGATTACATTAAAAAAAAAAACATTTAAACAAGAAAAAAAAATTTGGCGCCGAGAATTGATGCCGAGTCACATGGGGAGGATAAATACGCAATGCGTTTATTTCTGCGCTTGCGTTGTGAACCAAGGTTTTGTGCATGCGCGCGACGCGAATTAATTTTAATAAAGTTCTGAAAGTAATTCATGAAGTTTTTCATTACACACATATGTGCATAAATGAACGTATACTTTATATGTAAATAAATGATGGTATATGATAATATAAGTACATAATATGTATGTACATGTCAATAGGAGGTATTTGCATTCAGAAAAAAAACGGTTTAAGATAAATCAACACTTATTTTATATTGTATGTCAATTTATAGTTTATGTATTCGACAGCATTTGCATACATATGTATGTATGTACATTTGTATATGAAAAACAATAATGCACAAGCGAAAGAACATCATCTTCCTTTCATACATATGCATGTATGCCCAATAACCTTGACTTATGTATGTACACATGTCACAGCACATCATCACTAGTGAACAAGTTTCTTTCTAACAAGTGCAAAAACAATTCTGCTCCAAGAATGATAGAAAGAAGATTGCGCCCATCAGAGCGTACGAGGCGTCACGTTTGCTGAGTTGTGCACTATTGCCAACCATTTGCTCTTCGCAATAAATTTAGTGCTTTTTTATCCCGAAAATGCGACAATTTTGAAGTTTCGTGTTCGTTTCTTTTTTTTTAATTTAAAGCCACCGAAACTTTAGGTTAAAAAACAAGCTATATTATTAAACAAAAAAAGGTTAAAAAAGGTCACTCTGAGAAGATTTTAGTGCTAATGAAACTTTTTTTACTCTTATAAAATTTGATAATTTCAAAGTGCAAATTTAATTTTTGGCTCCATTTATGGTTATGCAAAAATATTAAATGCCCCTCTCTCAACTCTGCTTAAGATTTAAAACCTTTTTACACATTTTAAAAAGCCTTTGAGCTTATTGAATGCGAATTAAAACCACAGAGGTGTAATCGTTTCTTCCGGTCATCAATCCTTAGTGAGACATAGGACATTAAGAGTTAGATTCATTGTAAAAATAAACAAGAAAATACCAGAAAATACTAAAGAAACCATGCTGGCTTTTTTACAAAAAGAATACCTTATCTAGTTACATAACTTCAAATATAGCAAAAAGTCGTTCCCTTAACAAAAGAGTCTCGCTTAACAAAAAAACCTCATAAATTAAATTGTACATAACTATAACACATTTATTTAAATAAACGCACATTTTAAAGACAATTTGTCACGCATACAAAGTTCTTTAAGTGATTCAAAAAAAATTTGTTGGGTTATTTTCTTTGAATGGGCATTTTAGTGCGTTTTTATATCCAAAGCTAGGCAACACTGCAGTAGCGAGAGAGAGATTTGACTGCCGAAAGCAGAAGAACACCAACAACATCTGCAATCGCGGGCAATGCCACCAGATGTTAAAAAAAAGTAAACCTAAATAAAACTGAGTGAATTATTTTAATAATTATTAAGAAATGTATATTTTACAAAATTATAAACATGACATTTTAATTAGAACAGCTAAAATCACGTAACTAGTTGTCGAATTCGCTGAGCGCAAAGTAACGGGACCATGATAGGCGTCATCTCATTATTCTTTCCATCATGATTCTGCTCTAAAGCCATATGTATATACATATATCTACTTTATGTCCTAGCATACATACAAATTGAAGTTCTAACGCGGGTGAGCGTTAAAAAAATAAAACGCTTGCTTCCAAAGTCAAACTTGAAGTGATTCTTTTATTCTTACGTTATTTCTTTTATACCAAATGTTTGCTTACTCTATACTTAACAAATAATTGTTTGTGTTTACAATAAAAATTTTAAACTGCTGGATGAGCTTATTTCATCATCCTCTAATTTGTGCTTATGCTAGCTTTAAAAGTACTTGACAAATAATTGTTTATGTTTATAAATTTGTGCTTATGCTAGCTTTAAAAAGTACTTGACAAATAATTGTTTATGTTTATAAATTTGTGCTTATGCTAGCTTTAAAAAGTATTGCTTATTGTAATTCTATCCTTAACAAATAATTGTTTATATTTACAGTAAATATTTCACTATTGGATGAGCTTATTTCATCACCCAATTAGTGCTTATGCTAGCTTTAAGAAGTATTGCTTACTCTAACTTTTTGTATATATTTGCCGTTATGCGGCTTACCAGAGTAGGGTATTAACTCCCCTTCCTCTAAATCGAAACGTCCCGTCTTCGAATATATATCGGTGATATTCTGAATCGTCAAATCAATATCACTTATTAACATTTCTTTTATATTTTTACTTCTTAATGCTTTTTTGACATATATTTTCTTTATTAATTTATAAACTGTATAAAAAGACAATGACACTATCAATACTGTGGTAAGTGACCGCCAAATCGGTTTTTCTTGAATTTCCTGTTTTATTTTATTTAATACATTCGAATTTTCAAATTTTAAGTATTCATTTGTAGATTCAACATACTCAGTTATTTCAAAGTTATTAATATAATTAATTTTTACATAATTCCAAATTTTTTCGTCAATATTTTCATATGTATCATTATCAATTATAGTATAATTCTTAAAAACTATTAAATAAACTCCATCTAATGTGCGTTCATCAATTACATGCGTTCCAGAAACTAATATGGCCCCCTGTTTTATTTCTTCTATTTCTTTATTTTTCTCTTTTAATTTTTTGCATTTGGTTCTTGCTTTATTCATATTTTCGACAAACAAGATTTCCTTTGTTCAATTTTACAGTATGTATTTTTTATTTCTTCTTTACATTCTTTTACATTTACATAATCTCTGCGCTATATCCCGAACTTCATAAAATTTACAATCATACAATACCTTTGGATATTTTATATATATTACAATTAATTCTTTATTTTGAATTACTTTAAACTGTGAATCATCTATTAAATCTGTAATCGTTATTCGTCCGTGTTCATGTCGTGTTATATTTCTTATCTCATCAATGTGCAGAATAGCTAGATTCAAAATTCCTACCTTTGCCAAAGTTATAGTTTGTATTAAATTCTGTAATTCATTAATGATATAACTATTTCTACGCTTACTCATCATTCTGTAAATATTAAGATTTAATATTATCCTTGTGAATTATTCTGTCACGTTTCTAAATTATTATTTTATTTCCCCTATCTTCTTTTACTTTTTGTCTCCTATATTTCGGTTTTAATTTATTCCTTTCACCTATAACTTTCTCATATACTGTCTGACATGGAGTATAATTTTTTTCTTTTCGTCTTTTATTATGTACCTTCAACATAACTTCCTGTGCCGATTTTAATTAATCTTTTATATTTTCATGTGGTTTTTTATTGTAAAGCACCTCATACGGGTTTTCTTTAATTGTCGAATGAATAGTTTTATTGTATTGCTGAGCTGCTCTAATGATGGATTCTAAATCACTTATTAAATTCAATTCCTCCTTTAAACATCTTCCTATTTCAATGAGAGTAGAATGCACTCTTTCTACCTGACCATTAGTTACTGAATGTCTTGGATCGCAATAATATATTTCAATATTACATCTATTAGCAAATGATCTAAATTGAGCCGATGCAAAACTTGGTTCATTGTCCACTGTAATTCTCTTTACTTCCGGAAATACCTGTAAAGCTTCCAAAATCTTTTCGATTAAATTTGTCTTATCTTCAATATGCTTAACTATCAAGAACTTAGAATAAGAGTCAATCAAAGTTAAAAATTTCAGTTTTTGAGCGTAAAAAATGTCAATATGAACTTGTTCACCTTCTTTCTCTGGAATTGGTGCCCTTCCAATTGGTACCTTTTTGGGTTGTCTATCGTATTTATTCTTATTACATACTTGACAATTTCTAACATATTGCTTGAATTGCTTCACCATTTGGGACCAATAGTATTGATCCCTGATCTGTGCCAAATTTTCCCTATAATTTCTATGTGCTCTACCATGTGTTTGCTCTATAATATTACCCTGGTCCTCTCTATTCGTGACATCAATTGGAAAACACTTCACACGTAAAAATTTCGTTACCGGAAAAGTATCCATCAATACGGTTTTTATTTCATATGCCACTTCCGGATTACAAAATATTCCTGTAACCAATTTTGGATTTAATTGTTCAGAAAGAACAGGTATTATATTTTCTGGTTTATCATATTCTATTAAAAATCTATTGTAGTGTTACCGAAGATTAAAAGATTTCTTGGGTAGTAATTTTTGCACCTTGATTTATTAATATTTGCTGTTTAAAATGATTCAATGGCTTGTTAGTTTCCCTAGTTGAAATTTCATCACTACTCTCGGCTGAATGCTGTGTATTCGCAAATGAATCCTCCGATTCTGAAATTTCATTATTCGATTCTGTTAAATTATTTAACTGCTGTCTCGATAGTGCATCTGCTACAACATTTGTTGCTCCGGGTTTATAGATTATTCTTGGCGAAAATTCTTCAATAAATGCCCTCCATCTTTTCATTTCAACATTAGGGTTTCTTTCAGATATCGCAAACGATAGCGGTTGGTGGTCCGTATAAATTTCTAAATCTTTTACCTCATAAAGGTAATGTCGCAATGTTTTCAATGCCCAAACAATAGCATAAAGCTCCTTTTCGTTAGTTGCATAATTCTGTTCGGTTGAATTCAAAGTCTTTGAAATAAATGTTATGGGTTTTCCTCGTTGTGATAATACAGCTCCCACAGCTACATTTGAAGCGTCGGTATTTAAAATTAATTTTTCATTAAAATCAGGTTGCGTTAATTCAATGCATTGGCATAATATATCCTTTAACCTTTCGCAAGCGGCTATACCTTCTTGGTCAAGATCAATCCTTGTCTTTTTTGATACATGCTGCGATACTCCTCCATTTTTTCCTTTTAAGTGCTTTGTCAGTGGCTTAGCTATTGTAGCGTAATCTTGAATAAATTTTCTGTAATATCCTGTTAATCCCAAAAAACCCCTTAATTGTTGTAAAGTTTTAGGTATGGGATAATTTTTTATCGCTTCCACTTTTTTTGGGTCTGTTTTAATAACCTTATGAGATACTACGTATCCCAGAAATTCAACTTCTGTTTCTATAAACCTTGATTTTTCAAGAGATATTTTCATATGAGCTTCCCTTAATCTTTCAACTATTTGTTTTAACTGCTGAATATGTTCTGTCAATGTCTTCGAAAATATTATAATATCATCAATATACACTTGGCAAAATTTACCGATATATTCACGTAAAATATCATTCATTGCTCTCTGAAATATACTAGGGGCATTCCTTAGCCCAAATGGCATCCGTAAGTACTCATATTTCCCGTTATTAACTGAGAAAGCCGTTTTTTCAATATCACCTTCCTGCATTAAAATCTGATGAAATCCTGACTCTAAATCAATTGTTGAAAAATATTTGGATTCCCCCAAATTCGAAAGTATCACCTCAGGATTAGGCATGGGGTATCTATCTGATATTGTTTTTTCATTTAATTTTTTAAAATCTATGACCAACCTTAGTTCAGGACTTCCATCCTCGTTCATTCCCTTTTTCGGAACAACCCAAACAGGAGAATTATAAGGACTTTTGCTATTCCTTATTATACCCTTTCTTAGTAAATTTCCAATTTCCTCATTAACAAAATTATTTACAGACACAGGATACGGATACTGCTTCGACCATATGGGTTTGTCATCCTCAGTTCTAATTTCCGCTTTTATGTCTGCCCTGAAAGGCAAATCCATTTCAATGTTCTTATGTGTTTCCTTTATAATTCTAATAATATCCTCTCTCAATAGAGGAATATTAAAACCTTCACTTTCACCAATATTTTTTTTTGATATTTCTTAGAAAATTTATTCCTCATTTCCAAATTTTCAATTTCAAAATTATTTAACATATTGCTGGAATGATCTTCAGCGGGCGCTTTAGAGGTTTCTTCCTCCAAAGTTAATTCTTTATTTGTTTTATGCTGGTATGACTCATCAGCTGGCGTCATAAGACAATTTTGTCCCATGATAACTTTTGTATTTCCAAAGCATTCCTTCTTTGAAATTTCATTTTTTTCTTTTATATTGCCGGTATTACCATCGGCGGGCGCTTTAGGACTTCTGTGTCCCAAAGATTTTACTTTTGTATTTCCAAAGCATTTCTTCTTTGAATTTTCATTTTTTCTTTTATATTGCCGGTATTACCTTCGGCGGGCGCTTTAGGACTTCTGTGTCCCAAAGATTTTACTTTTGTTCTTGATTTTCCTATACAACTATCCTCATTGTTACTTAAAAACCGTAATTTTTCTGAATATTCGTTCCCATAATTAATTAACTCCTTTTCCATATCAATCTTAGCTCTAATCTTCTTCAAGAAATTAACTCCTATCAAGAAATCACTTTCTAAATTATCTATTTCATAAAATCTTTCCATACATCCCAATAGATGTACATTATGAAACAAATAAATGACGGTCGAACCATGAATAGTCCTTACCCTCTTCTTAATTGCTAATTCCTGTCCATTGTCATACACTCCCTTTCTAATATAACAACTAGTAGCACCGGTATCTATTAGTATCCTCATTACTTTTCCGGTTTGCAGATCTGTCCGGAATATGTAGGGCAGGTGGAAGTTTGACCTAAAAAATGATTTTCACTAATATTATTGATTCTCTGAGCCTTTGCAGGTGGTTGACCACTAAAGTTTGTATTATCATTTCTTTTTATCGGTGGATTAAACCTATTTCCAGAGAAAGCATTACCCTGTTGTGATCTTGCAAACATGACTCGTTGCACCACAGGAGCATTACAAGATGAAGTATCCATGGGTTCTGGCTTTGGGAAATTTACATTTGTATTCTGTCTTACTTGTGGATATCTCAAATTATTTTGGAACACCATTTTTTGATCACCTCTAAAATTATTTTGATAACTTCCATTAACATTATTTCCCTGGTTTCGCGCTCTAGAAAAGTGCAATGCAAATTCTGATCGCATTTGATTTGATTGAAGCTCCTTAGCCTTAGCCAAAGCGTTTGGTAAATCGACTGGAGCCAATCTGAAAAGTATCTGGTTAAGAGGAGGACGTAAACCGGTAATAAATGTCCTCAAAGCAGTTTCACGATTCTTAATATTAAGTTGGTTTGTTATTTCTGAATTAGTACCATGCGTCATTATGGTCTTATTAATTAATAAAGTTAATTTAAGGTTTACTTCATTATAATAATCTATTAGGGATTTTGATCCTTGTCTTAAAATACTCATCTCTTGATCAATTACATGAATTGGTCGTCTGTCAGCATATGCAAAGTCCAATCTAGCAAATATGGCCTCTAAATTCAATACAGCCCCATGATTAGTCAAAATATCGTTCGCATCTCCTACAATTTTATTTCTTAATATAGTTAGTGCGCCAAAGTATCTTCTGCTACCTTCAATATACAAACTTATAGAATTTTTTGCAGCCTCTCTCCAACTAACATATGATTTACCTGAAAACACGGGCAAAGATCGAATTATATCCAAGCTTTCATTACACATTAATGCATCGTCAATAGTCTGAGCCCGATACTCAGTTACCTGAGAAGCTGTGGTCAGAGCCCTAATTTGGTTATTCAATTGACCTATTTCAATACGTAAGTTTGCGGTGTGAGTAGCTATTAATCTAGCTATATCTTCCGCAGATAAATTATTCACTGCCATTCTTGCAAATCTAACTATTATATCGTCCAGTGTATATTCTTGTATAAATTTTTTCAAGGTCCTTTCCTCACCTTTTGCACTTATTCTCTTGATAAATCTTTCACTCAATTACACTTTTTCACTATCTTCTTATTTAAATGTGGGCACTTAGACTCTTTGTGATTATTGCCACAGTAACTGCAATAATACAGACGCACGTATTTAGGGGTATTTGAACTATTTCCCATTTACCTTATTTCTACGGGTTTTTTTCTTATTATTATGATAAATTAACTTACATTAATATACTCCTGATTCTGGTGTCGTCCTTTGCTGGTACTTAGATTCTTTGATTGTTGCTTTCTGTTTCTTTCACAGCTATTTCACTGCCGTTTCCTTTCTTACTGCTTTGTAGTCCTGTGAGAATTTTCTACTGCTTTGTGGTCCTGCGAGAATTTTCTTCTGCTTTGTGGTCCTGCGAGATTTTTCTACTGCTTTGTGGTCCTGCGAGAATTTTCTTCTGCTTTGTGGTCCAGCGAGAATTTTCTACTGCTTCAACTTTGTTTTTAAAAAAAATTTCTCGAAAATTTTTATTTTTTTCGCCCAATTCATGGGGTACTTTTTTTCAAAATATATTGTGTTATTTGTTTTTTCGCCCGATTCGTGGGGTACTTATTTTATTATCACCGACCGTATGCCCTCTCGCACGAGGTATTTGCTTACGGTTGATGCTCCTGGCAGGATCGCCAATTAAAGTTCTAACGCGGGTGAGCGTTAAAAAAAAAAAAAATTAAAAAAAAAAAAAATAAAATAAAACGCTTGCTTCCAAAGTCAAATTTGAAGTGATTCTTTTATTCCTACGTTATTTCTTTTATACCAAATTTTTGCTTACTCTATACTTAACAAATAATTGTTTGTGTTTACAATAAATCTTTCACTACTGGATGAGCTTATTTCATCATCCTCTAATTTGTGCTTATGCTAGCTTTAAAAGTACTTGACAAATAATTGTTTATGTTTATAAATTTGTGCTTATACTAGCTTTAAAAAGTACTTGACAAATAATTGTTTATGTTTATAAATTTGTGCTTATGCTAGCTTTAAAAAGTATTGCTTATTGTAATTCTATCCTTAACAAATAATAGGACTATCAATAAGTTCGTGCGGTTTTACAACAGATGGCGTAACTTGATTATTATTCAATCGATCCACATTTCCAAACATTCATTGGAGAGCTACTGTCGTAAGGCACAAACGTCAGTATAAGTTTTTTATTTGAAGCGTAAACAACAATATTTTTACCACACTTGAAAATGTCGAATTTCGTGCCAAATAATGTGTTTTTGCGGGGAATTCTTCTTCATTATTTTAATATGAAGAAAAAAGCAGCCGAAAGTCATCGTATCTTGGTGGAAGTTTATGGTGAGCATGCTCTATCTGAGCGAACGTGCCAGAAGTGGTTTGCACGCTTTAAAAGTGGTGATTTTGGCTTGGAAGACGAAGAACGCGAGGGTGCGCCGCCAAAGTTCATGGATACCGAATTGGAGGAATTGCTCGATCAAGATCCGGCTCAAACGCAAGAAGAGGTTGCAAAAACTTTGGGAGTTGATCAATCAACCATTTCCAAACGTTTAAAAGCCATGGGAATGATCCGAAAGGTAGGCCATTGGGTGCCGTATGAATTGAAGCCAAGAGACGTTGAACGCCGTTTTATGGCATGCGAACAACTGCTTCAACGGCACAAAAGAAAGGGTTTTTTGCATCGAATTGTGACTGGCGATGAAAAGTGGGTCCATTACGACAATCCAAAACGTCGGGCAACGTATGGATAACCTGGCCATGCTTCAACATCGACGTCGGCGCAGAATATTCATGGCCTGAAGGTTATGCTGTGTATCTGGTGGGACCAGCTGGGTGTTGTGTATTATGAGCTACTGAAACCGAATGAAACGATTACGGGGGATGTCTACCGACGACAATTGATGCGTTTGAGCCGAGCACTGCGAGAAAAACGGCCGCAATACGCCGATAGACACGACAAAGTTATTTTGCAACATGACAATGCTCGGCCACATGTTGCACAAGTGGTCAAAACATACTTAGAAACGCTCAAATGGGATGTCCTACCCCACCCGCCGTATAGTCCAGACCTTGCGCCATCCGATTACTATCTCTTCCGATCGATGCAACATGGCCTGGCTGACCAGCACTTCCGTAATTACGATGAAGTCAAAAAATGGATCGATTCGTGGATTGCGGCAAAACCGACCGAATTTTTCACAAAGGGAATCCGTGAATTGCCAGAAAGATGGGAAAAAGTAGTAGTAAGCGATGGACAATATTTTGAATATTAAATTTGTAACCATTTTACGTCAATAAAGTTTCAAATTTCGAAAAAAAACCGCACGAACTTATTGATAGTCCTATTAATTGTTTACATTTACAGTAAATATTTCACTATTGGATGAGCTTATTTCATCACCCAATTAGTGCTTATGCTAGCTTTAAGAAGTATTGCTTACTCTAACTTTTTGTATATATTTGCCGTTATGCGGCTTACCAGAGTAGGGTATTAACTTACATATACATATACCTACTTGCCTTCTAAACTTCCTACAAACTAATTGTATTCATATGTAACACCCATGCACGTTAGGGTTGCCAGACATATATTGGCCTGATCCTGGACACATGAACAATATATCTGGACAAAGTTAATTGAAATCGCTTGATGTATCTGTACACAAATTTTAATTTATTCTGCTTTAAATATATTGCGTACAACAGTTAGTTTCTTTTTTGATAACGTTTTTTTCTGTAACATATAAAGCAAAAAATAATAAACATGTATTTTATAACTGCTATGTGCAGAGATTTTTACCATTTTTAAAAATATTTTTCCAGCTCTCGATTTTTTAAAATTAATATAGTTGTTTTTATATTTATTTTATATTAAATATACTGGATTTTCAAAAGTTCATTGTGTTTCTCTCACAAATTAAACTTTAACAAAAGTTAAAGTCAAAGTTTCAAATAAGCCCGTCTAAGAAACGGATAAAGTTTTTTCGACCTTCTTAAAGGATAAGACATTTGAAGAATTAAATATTAATTATACCAAGAGTACTTTAATTTACTTTAATTCCGCAAATATTTGTTATTGTTACTGACAGCTTGCACCATATTTTTACCACTTGGGGTATTTAATAAATCAATAAACGAGCTACAATCATTATCAAAATTAAGCCTTATAACAAGTTCTGCTTTTATGAAAGGCTATTGAATAAGCTAAATACCTTCTCGCAATATGCATTACTTATTGGTATCGAAAAGACAAAAGACACTACTTTTTTTAAATTTTTCATCTCGTCGTTTGATTTTTTGAAAAAAATTGACCATATTTTGTCATTTGATAGGGTTTTTTGTAATTGATCATACACTGAACGCAAGCAACAATTCTGAATAGATATCATCCTTCTAAATCGAATCGTTTTACAGCTATTCATAGTTCCTCCCTTGACAATAATTTGTATTTAAGACAAAAAGATGTCAATAACATTTTGAAAGAGTTGTCATTATAATCATAGTGTGATTCCAATTATTTCACAGCACTCTTTAAAAAATTTGTAACTTCGGCTTTAAAATCTTTGTTCATCTTGTTCTGGAAGATTTTTTAAAATAGATCTAGCTCTGTTTCCATAAAATTTATCTTTGATTCTGCTTGTCAAACTGTCTAATAATTTTCGCATTACACGGTCAACGTCAACTATAGTGCATTCATTACTTTCCAACATTAATACTGCTGTCTGAAATGCTTGGATTACATTGTGAACAAAAAATTAATAAGCCTCTGAAATGCTTTCTTCAAAACATTCTTCATTTTCTTGGCTTATGTCATCCACCACTTGTCCGCTGGTAACAAAATCCCAAAATTCCTTTTGAGTGTTTTGTTCTCCTTTTAATAAAAAATACCTTTTTACAGCCGGCCAGTTATATAGTAAATTAACCGTTCTAAAGCCGGGTTCAAGGTTCGCAAACTCGAAACAAGCTTTTAGTTTATTGGAAGTAATAGCTGAGGAACTAAATTCTTTATAAATATTTATTACTATGTTTTCAACATCGACAGATAAAGAATTAAGAGCGTGCTTTGAACAATTATTAATTACATGGCAGTTGCAGTTTGCTTTTAAAACATTATTATTGAGCTCTAACAGCTTTTTGAATTGTGCACACCGTAATTGACTGCCGCGTTATCTGCGCTAAACGACGAAACCTGTCTCAGATGCAGATTATTGGATGCTGTGATCCGTTTAATATTTCCAAAAATATCTTTAGATGAACCGTTAAAATCTTCATAGAAATCTAGTAGTCTTTTACGAATCCCAACGTTAGGTTTAAAGTACTGAACTGTGTATGCATAAACCTTTTGGTTTCCAATGCTGGCTGCATCATTATCGATCGAAAAGTAATAACTGTTTTGGATATCGGCCACTATTTTTTCTTGAGCGTATGGGGCTAAAACGTGTCGTGCAATTGCCGCAGCTTTTGTGCGACCACATGAAATATTCGCTGCTATTTTACTATCAAAAACAAAAATACTTCAGCAAAGCTTAGTGTGACAATCCATGCTATTATAACTTAAACCATGAATAACGTTGTGAAATACCGATATGAGTTCAGCTTGTGATGTTGATATTGCGTCTGTACTTTCTTTGCCCTTCACAATAAATTTATCCAGGCAGCCAGCCTTCTTTTGAGACATCTGAATTAGCTGATAAAATTTAACGTCGGAAAATATCACTTGTTAATTCACTGGCAATTTTTATAAAGTTTTTTGCCTCAATGTGTATACACAGAAAGAACAAAAATGTCGACTTTATATTTTCTAATTTTTTTCTTTAAAAAAAGGTGCAAAATTTGTATGATTTTTCATGTCAAAAACAAATTCCAAAGATGTTAAATTTAAATTTTTTTGACGAAAAAAGATGTGTTTCTAGCATTTTAAACTCCAAAATCCAAATTTTTTGTTTTTTCTGTATATTGATTTCGTCTGGACATGATTTTAAAAACCTGGAATCTGGACATGAAGGGAAATATCTGGACAATCCAGCCTAGTCCAGATCATCTGGCAACCCTAATGCACGTTCAAACATACATGCATATATGCGCGAGCACAGCGCTCCCTTCTTGCTTCCGCGTACTTTTGTGTACCACCTGTGGATATTCCTAATATTGTACTTACAAAAACACAATACTTTGATAGACGCAAAAGCAACAGCAAGCGCAACGCGATGGCCGCTTTGCCACCACACATTCAAAAATGTTCTAGAACACAACCAAATACATACCACACATGCGCATGTCGCCCAAAGCTAAAATCTAAACCTAGCGACTACAAAAACAAAATACATTCGTAGACGCAGTCGCAGCGGCCATGATTCTATCAGCGACGGCGCTGAGCAATTTAGAACAAAACCAAAAAGTTCATTCATAAGTTCGAGCTCATATTTCAATTTCATTCATAAACGAGCCGCCCATATGCCAATTTTTGCGACCATCCTATGATCAAAAAGTACCGGGAATGTTTAAATTAAAAAAAAACAGAGTTAAATTTCAGGCAAGTTTATATTATCTCCTTCCAAATATGACCCGTTTGAAGCAGCACACATGTGCCCACGTTTAACCCAGTCCTCCAAACACCCCCGGCAGGTCGCCATGGCCTTCAGCTCCTTCGTCGTATTCTCTTTGATCGGTGCGATGGCGCGTTATCATCATGCAAAATCCAAGAATTGTTTGCTCACATTTCCGGCCGTTTGCAACATACAGCATCTCTCAAAGGCTTCAAAACGGATAAATAATATTCTTTATTGACTGCCTGGCCCGATGGAAGGTACTCATGGTGAACTATGTCTTGGCAATCGAAGAAAACAGTCAACATCACCTTCCCGGTTATTTTTGCTCATAGGGTATACTTATCCCATCTTTTCACTAACGGGCAAGAAGGCGGCCGCCGTTGTTGTTTTTTATATGCATACATTTTGCGTTCATTGAAGGTTTGTATATATTCATATATATTTATATACATATGCGTGTATGCGCGTTTGGCTTTCTGGATGTATCCATGGATATTAGAATATTTTCTCATCAATATGTGTATGTACATATGTAAGTAGTTCAGATTTGACTGAAGAGATTAAATATAGGAAAGCCTATTCATACGATTGCATTTATGGCTGTTTTACATATAAATCAATTCAAAAGAAGTATGAATAATTTTATATAGAAAATAAATTTCTAAATAACAGGTATTAGAAAAACATGAATACCTATTTTAACACTTCATTAGGCACGTGGTCTACAATCGTGCAACTCTTTAAATTTGTCTCTTAAATTACCTAAGCTTTTTAATAGCTGTTTATAATTAATCTCTTTATCCAATTAGTGCATTCACTGCGGGTTTGACGTGCAGTTGTAAATTGCATCAAGGTCTGAACAGTGCTGGTCTGCATACATACATATGTAGACTACGTGACTTACGACGTTGCTTTTTCTTGCGGCAATATTACTTGATATATTAAATATTTGAATTAAGTTCAGGTAGGTTTTGCTTATATTTTTCTACAAAAGTGTGCTAATTTAATTACTTTCAGATAATACTATGTCTGATTCCAAAAAAAGACGATTGGAAAGCAGCAAAAATCCTGAAGTATGGGAAAGATGGTTCTCCGAACTATCAAGTAGTGAAGAAAGTGCTATGGATGAAGAAAGCGAGACGGAGGTTGACGAAGATACGGATATCAATGTGAATGCTGCTGAAGAGAGTGACCACGAGACCGAATCGGAACTAGAAGGATCAAGCGATGATGAAATTCTTTCAGACGATTCTGGTGCATCTCATCCCCAAAATTTCTATTTAGGAAAAGACAATGTCACTAAGTGGAAGAAAACGAGACCCAATTTGCAAGTTCGTATTCGTTCGCTTTTTTGCCGGGTACAAAAGGTAATGCGCGCAATGTTGAACCAGAAATTGAGTGCCTAAAATTATTTGTGAATGATTCGGTTGTAAGAGTAATAACCGTTTCCACAAATTTGTATATTCAAAAAGTACGGGTTATCTTTGAAGAAGATAGAATGAATCAAGATGCAAGAGAAGCCGATGACACCGAAATTCGCGCTTTCATTGGCATTTTGTTTTTGATTGGCGCTCTTAGAAGCTCGTGAAAAAATCTTCATAAACTTTCGGACAATTCCCAAGGAATCGGGGTTGAATCGTGCTACCTAGCGATGAGCGAGAAACGGTTTCGATTTCTGATAAGATGCCTGCGATTTGATGACATCAATACAAGACAGCAGAGAAGAGCAATTGATAAATTGGCGCCTATAAGAGAACTTTTTGAAGTATTGCTGGTCAACTTTCAAAGTAACTCTTACACTTTTAATTTGGAAACTTATGTGGGAATTCAGCCGGACGAACCATACAAACTTAGCAATAGTGCAAGAGATAACTCTTCGATGGGTAGAGCCAGTCGCAGGAACTAATCGCAATATTACTGGTGGCAATTGGTTCACCAGCTTATCGTTGGTTATTAATTTGCTAAAGAAAAAGCTTACATATTTGGGAACTGTGAGAAAAAATAAACGGGAAGTTCCCAAAAACCAATTATGATAATCGATTATAATCACACAAAAATTGGTGTAGATCTTGTGGACCAATTATGTCAGAAATATAATGTTGCAAGGAATACGTGTCGTTGGCCAATGGTAATATTTTACAATCTACTAAATATCTCTGGTATAAACGCTTTTTGTGTATATAAAGCAAATAGTCCCCAAAATAATATAAAACGGAGTGATTTTCTTGAAAAATGCGCTTGGGAGCTCATTCGACCACAAATTGAAGTTAGATCAAAGAATCCTCGACTTCCCAGGGAAATGAGGCAGCGAGCCCACAACCGTCTTGGCATCCTAAGCATTGCACCACAATCCACTCAATCACCAAGTAACTTTGTCGGACGTTGTCATATTTGCCCTCCCAATATGAACAAATCATCACGAAAGTCGTGTACTAAATGCGGCAGATTTGCTTGCAAAAATCATATGAGGGAAAGCTGCACGGAATGTCTCATTTGAAGAAGTGAATTTTACAAATCTTTTTTTTAAGTTTTACGAATAATAAAAACTCTTTTGTAAATCGTCCATTAGATATAAGAAAAAACTTTTAGGAATTGCAATAAATGTTAAAAAACACATACATTCATGTTTTTATTGAATTTACAGAAGATATAAAATATTTTAGTGAAAATATTAGTTTATATTCCTCACATTAAATCACAGAATATACTTATGAAGTATTATTAAGAAGCACAAATAAATAACACTTTTAGTCATAATATTAAAATGGTCTACGATTGTAGACCACGCGCCTAACCACGTTACAAAAATCCACGTGCCTAACGAAGGGTTAAATCAATTCTAATTAAACCAAATACAAAAAATTAAATAAAAATATCGAACAAAGAAAAGAGTGTACAAACTTGAACCTGAGTCAAATACGGAACGATGTAGTACGCCTAGACATGTCTTTCATGCTTGCGCTAATCTATAATGGTTAATTTACCTTTCTAAATCGGACATTTATTCGATTTGCTGTTTTATATGCATACATTTTGCGCTCGTTGAATGTTTGTATGCGTATTTAAATATGTACATATGTATGTGTGGATGCGCGTTTGGCTTTCTGGACGGATATTAGAATGATATTTTGTCATCAATATAGCTAAGATTTGATTAAAGAGATTAATTAAATGCATGTTTATATCTACATATTTCCTTTTTGATTTATATAAAATCAGCTCATATCCAGTATGAACTATTTTATACAGAAAAGATATTTTCTAAACATCAAATTCAAATAAAACCTAAAACAGTATTTTAAAGCAATTATAATTAAATTAAACTCAACAATTTTACCAAACTGAATTGTAAAAAAGAAATAGTGCAAGGAAAAACGTATGACTATTCAGGACTTGAACCTGAACTAAATACGCGTCTCAAACATCATACAAACAATACCGCCGACTTTAGTAACTGCGCCATGAATTGAGTGCTTGCGAATCTTTCGCAATGGCAAATTCATTCGCTTCGCTGTGGGCATGAAATAAGTCGATTTCCTTAATAGTGTGGTGAAAAATCTTATGAAATTTCAATTTAAATTTCAATTTATTTGATTTGTTTTGTACAAAGTAAGACAGAGTCTTGTGGTAGTACATCTTCTTATAATTCTAGAATACGAGGATGGTATACATAGAAATGCTACTTAGATTTAAAACTATTTTAACTATTAAACTTATAGACTAAAACTTAGAGTAGTAAGTGAGAAGAAGAGAAAGATGGTGGGAATGGGAGAAGGAAATGGGGATTAAAGGTTAGAAGTAGTTAGAAACTGCAGTTTTAAAACACCTTGCTTGTTTTATAAGTTTTATTGTAGTTGGTATAGAATTCCATAGTTGTATGGCACTAACAAAGAACATGCGTTCTGATTCCAAGTAAGTGTAAGTCGGAACAATTAGATTCAATGTTCGGGTGCACTGGTGTTGTTTAATGTTTTTATACAGGTACACTGGTTTTTGCGTGTATATTAATTTATGCAGGAACAAAAGAGAGCGTATTTTGAGATACGAGTCGAGGTTATGATCGAGAATCTGTTTTGAGTAGATAGATATATGGTCATATTTCCTTTTTTCAAACACGAAACGCGCTGCATTATTTAAAGCGGTTTGCAATTTTTGTTTCGAATTATTATCAAGCCTGCAATATACTAATTCAGCGTATGATACATGAGGAACAATGAGTGATCTAACAAGTTTTAATTTAGTTTGCCGTGGCAGTAAGTAGGCAGTACAATATAGCTTTCTAAGAATATTATATACCTTGTTTACAACAAAGTTTACATGGTCAACGCATGATAATCTTGAATTTATTCTGAAACCCAGGTTAGTTACTATGTCATCAAAGTTAATATTTACTTCATTAAGTAATATTGGCGGCAAAGAGCTAAGGTCATACTTTGAATGAGAAATAGCAATCGACTTCGTCTTTGACTCATTTAATTTCAAGTTGTTAGATTTGGACCATTTAGAAATACGAGTTCATTAAGCCTTGCTATCAAATCTTCAATAAGACCTATTGGCCTTGACAGGTAGATCTGGGTGTCATCAGCATAGAGATGAATGGACGAATTTTGGCAACACTCAACAATATCATTAATGAAAATGCAAAATAAAATTGGACCTAAAATAGAGCCCTGCGGCACACCTGACGTAATTGGTTTTAGACTTGAGTAGTTATCACCACACTTAACTTGTTGTAGCCGATTAGAAAGGTAACTTTTTATTAGTTGCAGAGAAAATGCTCCAAACTTATAGTGATAGCACAATTTTTGCAGTAAAATGTTGTGATCAATAGTATCAAATGCTTTTGAAAAATCGAGTAATACTAGAACTGTTAGGTAGCTTTTATCATAAGCAGAGCGAACATGTTCAAAAATTTTAAGCATAGCTGTGGAGCAACTATGCAGGCTTCTGAAACCCGACTGGAAATTACTCAGCAGATTATTCTTGTCCAAGTAGCAGGTAATTTGTCGCGCCAAAAATTTTTCAAATACTTTCGATAGGGCAGGTAAAATGCTTATTGGTCTGAAGTGCTGAGGAGCGGTAGAGCATTTTATTTTAGGCACAGGTATTATATTTGCTATCTTCCAAAGATATGGAAATGTAGATGAGGTGATTGAAAAGTTAATTATGTGCGTAAGTGATGGTATTACAAATGGTAGAATAATTTTAAGAAATTTAAGACAAATGCCGTCTTATCAGAAAAAATCTGAATTCCTCTACTAGCGTGGTAAGTAAATATAGAAATCCTCCACTAGCTTGGTAAATATCAGCAATCCCCCACTAGTGTGGTAAATTGAATTTGAAAGTGCCTTAGTATGAATGGAAATGGAATGAGAAGGATGAAATATTAAATGAGTTTTTTTCGAGTACTAATTTGTAGATTCATACTAAGGGATTTTCAAATTCAACTTACCACACTAGTGGGGGATTACTGACCTTTACCACGCTATTGGAGGATTTCTATATTTACTTACCACGCTAGTAGAGGAATTCAGATTTTTTCTGATAAGATTTCATAAGATTTTTCACCACACTATTAAAAGATTCGACCTATTTCATGCCCACAGCGAAGCGAATGAATTTGCGATTTGGAAAGATGCGCAAGCAGTCAATTCATGGCGCAGTTACTAAAGTCGGCGGTATTGTTTGTATGATGTTTGAGACGCGTATTTAGTTCAGGTTCAAGTCCTGAATAGTCATACGTTTTTCCTTGCAATATTTCTTTTGTACAATTCAGTTTGGTAAAATTGTTGAGTTTAACTTAATTATAATTGCTTTAAAATACTGTTTTAGGTTTTATTAGAATTTGATGTTTAGAAAATATCTTTTCTGTATAAAATAGTTCATACTGGATATGAGCTGATTTTATATAAATCAAAAAGGAAATATGTAGATATAAACATGCATTTAATTAATCTCTTTAATCAAATCTAAGCTATATTGATGACCAAATACCATTCTAATATCCGTCCAGAAAGCCAAACGCGCATCCACACATACATATGTACATATATAAATACGCATACAAACATTCAACGAACGCAAAATGTATGCATATAAAACAGCAAATCGAATAAATGACCGATTTAGAAAGGTAAATTAACCATTATAGATTAGCGCAAGCATGAAAGACATGTCTAGGCGTACTACATCGTTCCGTATTTGACTCAGGTTCAAGTCCTGTACACACTTTTCTTTGTTCGATATTTTTATTTAATTTTTTGTATTTGGTTTAATTAGAATTGATTTAAAATAATGTATTCAGGTTTTTCTAATACCTGTTATTTAGAAATTTATTTTCTATATAACATTATTCATACTTCTTTTGAATTGATTTATATGTAAAACAGCAATATGCATTCCTATATTTAATCTCTTCAGTCAAATCTGAATTACTTACATACCCATATTGATGAGAAAATATTCTAATATCCATGGTTGCATCCAGAAAGCCAAACGCGCATACACGCATATGTAACCTTCAACGAACGTAAAATGTATGCATAGAAAAAACAACAACTGCGACCGCCTTCTTGTCCGTTTGTGAAAAGATGGGATATGTATACCCTATGAGCAAAAAGAACCGGGAAGGTGATGTTTTCCTCGATTGCCAAGACATAGTCCACCATGAGTACCTTCCATCGAGCCAGACAGTCAATAGAGAATATTATTTATCCGTTTTGAAACCTTAGAGAGATGCTGTGTGTTGGAAACCCCCGGAAATGTGCGCAAACAATTCTTGGATTTTGCATGATGATAACGCGCCATCGCACCGATCACAGAGAATACGACGAAGGAGTTGAAGGTCATGTCGGCCTGCCGGGGGTGTTTGGAGGACTGGGTTAAACGTTGGCACATGTGTGTTGCTTCAGACGGGTCATATTTTGAAGGAGATAATATAAATTTGCCTTAAATTTAACTATGTTTTGTTTAATTTAAACATTCCCGGTACTTTTTGATCATAGGGTACATATATGCGGCTTTGCGGGCAGAAATGTGTGATTCGCTGGAATTGTTCCAAGAATCTAAGTCGCATTAACTCGCGACTGTCGAACAGTTAGAAGACATATTTACATACATATAAGGGTGCATACATACATACGGAGCCGCGGCCACTCGACATGACAAAAATGCAAAATTTATCAAATATTGGCAAATAATTCCCCACGAAATATTCCAATATTGACTATTTTCGAATAGTCGCGAAAATTGGCATATGGGCGGCTCGTTTATGAATGAAATTGAAATATTAGCTCGAACTTATGAATGAACTTTTTGTTTTTGTTCTAAATTGTTCAGCGCCGTCGCTGATAGAATCATAGCTGCTGCGACTGCGTCTACGAATGCATTTTGTTTTTGTAGTCGCTAGGCTTAGATTTTAGCTTTGGGCGACATGCGCATGTGAGGTATGTGTTTTTGTTGTGTTCTAGAACATTTTAGAATGTGTGGTGGTAAAGCGGCCATCGCGTTGCGCTTGCTGTTGCTTTTGCGTCTATCAAAGTATTGTGTTTTTGTAAGTACAATATTAGGAATATCCACTGGTGGTACACAAAAGTACGCGGAATATCCACTGGTGGTACACAAGAAGGGAGCGCTGTGCTCGCGCATATACTATGCATGAATGTATGAACGTGCATGGATGTAGTAACATATGAATACAATTATTTTGTAGGAAGTTTAGAAGTCAAGTAGGTATATATGTATGTATATATGCTAGGACATAAAGTGGGTATATGTACATACATAGACCAGAATTGTTTTTGCACTTGTTAGGAAGAAACTCGTTCACTAGTGCGTATGTGTATTTGATTTCTTGTAAGAATGTGATGTGCTGTGACATGTGTACATACATCCCAGCAAGAAGAGTCCCGGCACGCGTGACCGTTAAACGGTCACTAACCACACCTCTTTACAATCACTTTGTTAAGAGCGTTGGGAAAATCGTGCCAAAAACTTTGTGTACTTGTGATTTTCTATCCCTTTCATACATATGGATTCATTTCAGTGCCAGTTTCATATAAACGTAGCGACGAACAAAATAACTTTTAGGCCAGCGCCGGCAGCATAGCGCGATAGCCGAGCGGCTAGCAATGTGGGCTTCCGATCCAAAATCCTTGGTTCGAATCACAAAAGAAAAATTTTTTTTATACATTTATTTTATTTTGTTTTATGATATGTTTATGAGGAGATTTTTTTCATGGCAGAAATACACTCGGTGTTTTGCCATTGCCTGCTGATGGGCGACCGCTATTAGAAAAATGTTTGCCTTAATTTTGGTGTTTTCACCGAGATTCGAACTGACGTTCTTTCTGTGAATTCTGAGTAGTAGTCCCGCACCAACCCATTCGGCTACGGCGTTTGTTTACTTTGACTGATGCAAAAATGAGGAAAAATATATGAATAAAGTTTGCTTACTGCTTACACATTTGCCAAAGGTTGACAATTTGATTCTCGGCCTACTTTGATCTTTTTGACTTATTGCTTTGACAGCCACTTGTCGTTTTTTTTTGTTCTTTTTCTTTTGATGAAAAAATGAGAAAAAAGAGGTTGTCTGTAAAGTCGGTTTACTGACGATAGTTTAACGTGACAACGTCATAAGAAAATATTGATGGAATGGTTGCAATTTTCAAAACAAAATTTTAATTTTATTTGTTTGATAGATATTTTGAATGGATATAGAGGAGGAGGTAAATGGAATTGCAATGGAATAGGTCAAGTTATATTTACACAAACGTGAAAAATGACGAAACACTTATCAAATTCATGAAAGATATCTTCAATTTCGATTGTGCATCAGACGTTAATAAGTCAACAACACTAAGAGGCACCATCATCGATTTGCCTTTTTAAAGACACTTTAAACTCGAAACACTCCCTTTCATTTCCAACTTTTTCTATCATCGTCCTATTCTCAACAGAGAAATGGTTCATTACCATGCACACAGGAAGAAGGCATATGCAAATTCAAGTATGTGAATTTATATACAAATGCGCATATACATACATATATAAGTTAACACACAATATATTTTGCCTACCGTACAATCGTACAATCACCTTTTTACAATTAACTCACTCAGAAGTAGCGCAAACCCTTAAGCGGAAGCGTTTACCGTTTCACAATATCGTTGTCAATTCTTTTTGCAATCAAATTCTTACCAATTCAAACTTGGGAAAATAAATAATGCTTACGTTGCGTCTGGCTTGAGCAAGGTCTTCCGGTAGAATTAAGTTATTGGTAGGTGTAGAGTTAAGTAAATTTTGTAAAGAATTTGAGTTTAATTCGGACAGTTAATAAAGGCGCACGCACCGCACCTAGTAAATTACCGTGTTTTTATTTTCTATTAAGGTTTTCCGAGCAAGGAAACCTAACTGGCGCCCGAGCAAAGTATTTTGCTAACTCGAAGTTAGCAAAACCGCGAGTGCGAGGAAAGAGGTCCCTGAGTAGTTTTTTCTTTTAATAAAAAAAGAAAAAAACAAAAAGGACGCGTTGAACGCAAGCCGCCTTGCCCGCGAACAAACATTTTTTAAAAACGGTACTAGTGTGTTCAGTGCGTGCGGGGGGAAAGCTGGAATTACTCTAACAACCAACCGAAAAAAAGATTTAGGCGAATCAAAGTCAAGGCGCGACGCCATTGAAAAAGCTAAACAAAATATACTTTGAACAAAAGCAACCGGCGGAACGTGGAAATCAACGTAGCAGAAACAACCAACTGAGCAGTGCATCATCTAATGCAGCATTATCATCAAATTATAAAACCAACGGAATATAAAAACCAACTGAGTAGTGCATCATCTAATGCAGCATTATCATCAAATTATCAAAACCAACGGAATATGAAAACCAACTGAGTGCATCATCTAAGGCAGCATTATGAAATTTATAGCCGAAATTCTAACGTAAGTCATAACGAATTAAATAAAGAAATATTGTGGAAAAATAAATCATTGAATATTAAAAGAAAAATTTTATAAATCCTGAAACGAAAGAAAGGATAAAATTAGGAGATAAGACATATTGATATTGTTTAGAAATTTTTTTTTTTAAATAATTGAAATAGAAACAAAAAGCCGAAACAAAGCTTCAAAGAAATTTATTATAAATACAGAAATTTAACCGAAAAATAAATTGGTGAATATCGAAAAGCAAATTTTGTAAATTTTAAAACGAAGAAAGGGAGAAAGTAAGAATCGCAGACTTTAATTTATTATTAAAAAGGAAAAAACATTTATTGTCAAAACTAAAGCTGAAATAAAGCTTCACGGGAATTTATTACTCGAAAAATGTCAAACCCAAGCAATCTGGTACGACCAGCTAGGCTAAGCACAAATAACACAGCCAATCCAAATCCTCAGGACCCATCCGACTCCAACAATCCTCCAACCCAAAGGAAAATAAATTTTTCAGATCTAAGAGAACTAGTTTCACAGATAACCTTAGAAGTCCTTAGCAGTCAGTGTAAGTCGGAACAATTAGATTCAATGTTCGGGTGCACTGGTATTGTTTAATGTTTTTATACAGGTACAATGGTTTTTGCGTGTATATTAATTTATGCAGGAACAAAAGAGAGCGTATTTTGAGATACGAGTCGAGGTTATGATCGAGAATCTGTTTTGAGTAGATAGATATATGGTCATATTTCCTTTTTTCAAACACGAAACGCGCTGCATTATTTAAAGCGGTTTGCAATTTTTGTTTCGAATTATTATCAAGCCTGCAATATACTAATTCAGCGTATGATACATGAGGAACAATGAGTGATCTAACAAGTTTTAATTTAGTTTGCCGTGGCAGTAAGTAGGCAGTACAATATAGCTTTCTAAGAATATTATATACCTTGTTTACAACAAAGTTTACATGGTCAACGCATGATAATCTTGAATTTATTCTGAAACCCAGGTTAGTTACTATGTCATCAAAGTTAATATTTACTTCATTAAGTAATATTGGCGGCAAAGAGCTAAGGTCATACTTTGAATGAGAAATAGCAATCGACTTCGTCTTTGACTCATTTAATTTCAAGTTGTTAGATTTGGACCATTTAGAAATACGAGTTCATTAAGCCTTGCTATCAAATCTTCAATAAGACCTATTGGCCTTGACAGGTAGATCTGGGTGTCATCAGCATAGAGATGAATCGACGAATTTTGGCAACACTCAACAATATCATTAATGAAAATGCAAAATAAAATTGGACCTAAAATAGAGCCCTGCGGCACACCTGACGTAATTGGTTTTAGACTTGAGTAGTTATCACCACACTTAACTTGTTGTAGCCGATTAGAAAGGTAACTTTTTATTAGTTGCAGAGAAAATGCTCCAAACTTATAGTGATAGCACAATTTTTGCAGTAAAATGTTGTGATCAATAGTATCAAATGCTTTTGAAAAATCGAGTAATACTAGAACTGTTAGGTAGCTTTTATCATAAGCAGAGCGAACATGTTCAAAAATTTTAAGCATAGCTGTGGAGCAACTATGCAGGCTTCTGAAACCCGACTGGAAATTACTCAGCAGATTATTCTTGTCCAAGTAGCAGGTAATTTGTCGCGCCAAAAATTTTTCAAATACTTTCGATAGGGCAGGTAAAATGCTTATTGGTCTGAAGTGCTGAGGAGTGGTAGAGCATTTTATTTTAGGCACAGGTATTATATTTGCTATCTTCCAAAGATATGGAAATGTAGATGAGGTGATTGAAAAGTTAATTATGTGCGTAAGTGATGGTATTACAAATGGTAGAATAATTTTAAGAAATTTAAGACAAATGCCGTCTTATCAGAAAAAATCTGAATTCCTCTACTAGCGTGGTAAGTAAATATAGAAATCCTCCACTAGCTTGGTAAATATCAGCAATCCCCACTAGTGTGGTAAGTTGAATTTGAAAGTGCCTTAGTATGAATGGAAATGGAATGAGAAGGATGAAATATTAAATGAGTTTTTTTCGAGTACTAATTTGTAGATTCATACTATTTTTTTCACCACACTATTAAAAGATTCGACCTATTTCATGCCCACAGCGAAGCGAATGAATTTGCGATTTGGAAAGATGCGCAAGCAGTCAATTCATGGCACAGTTACTAAAGTCGGCGGTATTGTTTGTATGATGTTTGAGACGCGTATTTAGTTCAGGTTCAAGTCCTGAATAGTCATACGTTTTTCCTTGCAATATTTCTTTTGTACAATTCAGTTTGGTAAAATTGTTGAGTTTAACTTAATTATAATTGCTTTAAAATACTGCTTTAGGTTTTATTAGAATTTGATGTTTAGAAAATATCTTTTCTGTATAAAATAGTTCATACTGGATATGAGCTGATTTTATATAAATCAAAAAGGAAATATGTAGATATAAACATGCATTTAATTAATCTCTTTAATCAAATCTAAGCTATATTGATGACCAAATATCATTCTAATATCCGTCCAGAAAGCCAAACGCGCATCCACACATACATATGTACATATATAAATACGCATACAAACATTCAACGAACGCAAAATGTATGCATATAAAACAGCAAATCGAATAAATGACCGATTTAGAAAGGTAAATTAACCATTATAGATTAGCGCAAGCATGAAAGACATGTCTAGGCGTACTACATCGTTCCGTATTTGACTCAGGTTCAAGTCCTGTACACACTTTTCTTTGTTCGATATTTTTATTTAATTTTTTGTATTTGGTTTAATTAGAATTGATTTAAAATAATGTATTCAGGTTTTTCTAATACCTGTTATTTAGAAATTTATTTTCTATATAACATTATTCATACTTCTTTTGAATTGATTTATATGTAAAACAGCAATATGCATTCCTATATTTAATCTCTTCAGTCAAATCTGAATTACTTACATACCCATATTGATGAGAAAATATTCTAATATCCATGGTTGCATCCAGAAAGCCAAACGCGCATACACGCATATGTAACCTTCAACGAACGTAAAATGTATGCATAGAAAAAACAACAACTGCGACCGCCTTCTTGTCCGTTTGTGAAAAGATGGGATATGTATACCCTATGAGCAAAAAGAACCGGGAAGGTGATGTTTTCCTCGATTGCCAAGACATAGTCCACCATGAGTACCTTCCATCGAGCCAGACAGTCAATAGAGAATATTATTTATCCGTTTTGAAACCTTAGAGGTATTATATTTGCTATCTTCCAAAGATATGGAAATGTAGATGAGGTGATTGAAAAGTTAATTATGTGCGTAAGTGATGGTATTACAAATGGTAGAATAATTTTAAGAAATTTAAGACAAATGCCGTCTTATCAGAAAAAATCTGAATTCCTCTACTAGCGTGGTAAGTAAATATAGAAATCCTCCACTAGCTTGGTAAATATCAGCAATCCCCACTAGTGTGGTAAGTTGAATTTGAAAGTGCCTTAGTATGAATGGAAATGGAATGAGAAGGATGAAATATTAAATGAGTTTTTTTCGAGTACTAATTTGTAGATTCATACTAAGGGATTTTCAAATTCAACTTACCACACTAGTGGGGGATTACTGACCTTTACCACGCTATTGGAGGATTTCTATATTTACCTACCACGCTAGTAGAGGAATTCAGATTTTTTCTGATAAGATTTCATAAGATTTTTCACCACACTATTAAAAGATTCGACCTATTTCATGCCCACAGCGAAGCGAATGAATTTGCGATTTGGAAAGATGCGCAAGCAGTCAATTCATGGCACAGTTACTAAAGTCGGCGGTATTGTTTGTATGATGTTTGAGACGCGTATTTAGTTCAGGTTCAAGTCCTGAATAGTCATACGTTTTTCCTTGCAATATTTCTTTTGTACAATTCAGTTTGGTAAAATTGTTGAGTTTAACTTAATTATAATTGCTTTAAAATACTGTTTTAGGTTTTATTAGAATTTGATGTTTAGAAAATATCTTTTCTGTATAAAATAGTTCATACTGGATATGAGCTGATTTTATATAAATCAAAAAGGAAATATGTAGATATAAACATGCATTTAATTAATCTCTTTAATCAAATCTAAGCTATATTGATGACCAAATATCATTCTAATATCCGTCCAGAAAGCCAAACGCGCATCCACACATACATATGTACATATATAAATACGCATACAAACATTCAACGAACGCAAAATGTATGCATATAAAACAGCAAATCGAATAAATGACCGATTTAGAAAGGTAAATTAACCATTATAGATTAGCGCAAGCATGAAAGACATGTCTAGGCGTACTACATCGTTCCGTATTTGACTCAGGTTCAAGTCCTGTACACACTTTTCTTTGTTCGATATTTTTATTTAATTTTTTGTATTTGGTTTAATTAGAATTGATTTAAAATAATGTATTCAGGTTTTTCTAATACCTGTTATTTAGAAATTTATTTTCTATATAACATTATTCATACTTCTTTTGAATTGATTTATATGTAAAACAGCAATATGCATTCCTATATTTAATCTCTTCAGTCAAATCTGAATTACTTACATACCCATATTGATGAGAAAATATTCTAATATCCATGGTTGCATCCAGAAAGCCAAACGCGCATACACGCATATGTAACCTTCAACGAACGTAAAATGTATGCATAGAAAAAACAACAACTGCGACCGCCTTCTTGTCCGTTTGTGAAAAGATGGGATATGTATACCCTATGAGCAAAAAGAACCGGGAAGGTGATGTTTTCCTCGATTGCCAAGACATAGTCCACCATGAGTACCTTCCATCGAGCCAGACAGTCAATAGAGAATATTATTTATCCGTTTTGAAACCTTAGAGAGATGCTGTGTGTTGGAAACCCCCGGAAATGTGCGCAAACAATTCTTGGATTTTGCATGATGATAACGCGCCATCGCACTGATCACAGAGAATACGACGAAGGAGCTGAAAGCCATGTCGGCCTGCCGGGGGTGTTTGGAGGACTGGTTTAAACGTTGGCACATGTGTGTTGCTTCAGACGGGTCATATTTTGAAGGAGATAATATAAATTTGCCTTAAATTTAACTATGTTTTGTTTAATTTAAACATTCCCGGTACTTTTTTATCATAGGGTACATATATGCGGCTTTGCGGGCAGAAATGTGTGATTCGCTGGAATTGTTCAAAGAATCTAAGTCGCATTAACTCGCGACTGTCGAACAGTTAGAAGACATATTTACATACATATAAGGGTGCATACATACATACGGAGCCGCGGCCACTCGACATGACAAAAATTCAAGATTTATCAAATATTGGCAAATAATTCCCCACGAAATATTCCAATATTGACTATTTTCGAATAGTCGCGAAAATTAGCATATGGGCGGCTCGTTTATGAATGAAATTGAAATATTAGCTCGAACTTATGAATGAACTTTTTGTTTTTGTTCTAAATTGTTCAGCGCCGTCGCTGATAGAATCATAGCTGCTGCGACTGCGTCTACGAATGCATTTTGTTTTTGTAGTCGCTAGGCTTAGATTTTAGCTTTGGGCGACATGCGCATGTGAGGTATGTGTTTTTGTTGTGTTCTAGAACATTTTAGAATGTGTGGTGGTAAAGCGGCCATCGCGTTGCGCTTGCTGTTGCTTTTGCGTCTATCAAAGTATTGTGTTTTTGTAAGTACAATATTAGGAATATCCACTGGTGGTACACAAAAGTACGCGGAATATCCACTGGTGGTACACAAGAAGGGAGCGCTGTGCTCGCGCATATACTATGCATGAATGTATGAACGTGCATGGATGTAGTAACATATGAATACAATTATTTTGTAGGAAGTTTAGAAGGCAAGTAAATATATATGTATGTATATATGCTAGGACATAAAGTGGGTATATGTACATACACAGACCAGAATTGTTTTTGCACTTGTTAGGAAGAAACTCGTTCACTAGTGCGTATGTGTATTTGATTTCTTGTAAGAATGTGATGTGCTGTGACATGTGTACATACATCCCAGCAAGAAGAGTCCCGGCACGCGTGACCGTTAAACGGTCACTAACCACACCTCTTTACAATCACTTTGTTAAGAGCGTTGGGAAAATCGTGCCAAAAACTTTGTGTACGTGTGATTTTCTATCCCTTTCATACATATGGATTCATTTCAGTGCCAGTTTCATATAAACGTAGCGACGAACAAAATAACTTTTAGGCCAGCGCCGGCAGCATAGCGCGATAGCCGAGCGGCTAGCAATGTGGGCTTCCGATCCAAAATCCTTGGTTCGAATCACAAAAGAAAAATTTTTTTTATACATTTATTTTATTTTGTTTTATGATATGTTTATGAGGAGATTTTTTTCATGGCAGAAATACACTCGGTGTTTTGCCATTGCCTGCTGATGGGCGACCGCTATTAGAAAAATGTTTGCCTTAATTTTGGTGTTTTCACCGAGATTCGAACTGACGTTCTTTCTGTGAATTCTGAGTAGTAGTCCCGCACCAACCCATTCGGCTACGGCGTTTGTTTACTTTGACTGATGCAAAAATGAGGAAAAATATATGAATAAAGTTTGCTTACTGCTTACACATTTGCCAAAGGTTGACAATTTGATTCTCGGCCTACTTTGATCTTTTTGACTTATTGCTTTGACAGCCACTTGTCGTTTTTTTTTGTTCTTTTTCTTTTGATGAAAAAATGAGAAAAAAAGAGGTTGTCTGTAAAGTCGGTTTACTGACGATAGTTTAACGTGACAACGTCATAAGAAAATATTGATGGAATGGTTGCAATTTTCAAAACAAAATTTTAATTTTATTTGTTTGATAGATATTTTGAATGGATATAGAGGAGGAGGTAAATGGAATTGCAATGGAATAGGTCAAGTTATATTTACACAAACGTGAAAAATGACGAAACATTTATCAAATTCATGAAAGATATCTTCAATTTCGATTGTGCATCAGACGTTAATAAGTCAACAACACTAAGAGGCACCATCATCGATTTGCCTTTTTAAAGACACTTTAAACTCGAAACACTCCCTTTCATTTCCTACTTTTTCTATCATCGTCCTATTCTCAACAGAGAAATGGTTCATTACCATGCACACAGGAAGAAGGCATATGCAAATACAAGTATGTGAATTTATATACAAATGCGCATATACATACATATATAAGTTAACACACAATATATTTTGCCTACCGTACAATCGTACAATCACCTTTTTACAATTAACTCACTCAGAAGTAGCGCAAACCCTTAAGCGGAAGCGTTTACCGTTTCACAATATCGTTGTCAATTCTTTTTGCAATCAAATTCTTACCAATTCAAACTTGGGAAAATAAATAATGCTTACGTTGCGTCTGGCTTGAGCAAGGTCTTCCGGTAGAATTAAGTTATTGGTAGGTGTAGAGTTAAGTAAATTTTGTAAAGAATTTGAGTTTAATTCGGACAGTTAATAAAGGCGCACGCACCGCACCTAGTAAATTACCGTGTTTTTATTTTCTATTAAGGTTTTCCGAGCAAGGAAACCTAACTGGCGCCCGAGCAAAGTATTTTGCTAACTCGAAGTTAGCAAAACCGCGAGTGCGAGGAAAGAGGTCCCTGAGTAGTTTTTTCTTTTAATAAAAAAAGAAAAAAACAAAAAGGACGCGTTGAACGCTAGCCGCCTTGCCCGCGAACAAACATTTTTTAAAAACGGTACTAGTGTGTTCAGTGCGTGCGGGGGGAAAGCTGGAATTACTCTAACAACCAACCGAAAAAAAGATTTAGGCGAATCAAAGTCAAGGCGCGACGCCATTGAAAAAGCTGAACAAAATATACTTTGAACAAAAGCAACCGGCGGAACGTGGAAATCAACGTAGCAGAAACAACCAACTGAGCAGTGCATCATCTAATGCAGCATTATCATCAAATTATAAAACCAACGGAATATAAAAACCAACTGAGTAGTGCATCATCTAATGCAGCATTATCATCAAATTATCAAAACCAACGGAATATAAAAACCAACTGAGTGCATCATCTAAGGCAGCATTATGAAATTTATAGCCGAAATTCCAACGTAAGTCATAACGAATTAAATAAAGAAATATTGTGGAAAAATAAATCATTGAATATTAAAAGAAAAATTTTATAAATCCTGAAACGAAAGAAAGGATAAAATTAGAAGATAAGACATTTTGATATTGTTTAGAAATTTTTTTTTTAAATAATTGAAATAGAAACAAAAAGCCGAAACAAAGCTTCAAAGAAATGTATTATAAATACAGAAATTTAACCGAAAAATAAATTGGTGAATATTGAAAAGCAAATTTTGTAAATTTTAAAACGAAGAAAGGGAGAAAGTAAGAATCGCAGACTTTAATTTATTATTAAAAGGAAAAAACATTTATTGTCAAAACTAAAGCTGAAATAAAGCTTCACGGGAATTTATTACTCGAAAAATGTCAAACCCAAGCAATCTGGTACGACCAGCTAGGCTAAGCACAAATAACACAGCCAATCCAAATCCTCAGGACCCATCCGACTCCAACAATCCTCCAACCCAAAGGCAAATAATCAGATCTAAGAGAACTAGTTTCACAGATAACCTTAGAAGTCCTTAGCAGTCAAGCACCAACAATTGTGCAAGCCGCACTCAATCCCAACGCGAATTTTGTTAACATGGTAGACCAAACAATAGAAACACAACATCTAGATAGTTTAGGCGAACTCGACAGAATTCCCGACGTTGTTAAATGCTTAAGGGAATTTTCAGGCAGACCAGGGGAGTTTAACTCTTGGAGGAAGAGCGTGGAAAGAATACTCAGAATTTATGAGCCCTTACGCGGAACGGCAAAGTACTATGGAATCCTAAACATAATTAGGAACAAAATCGTAGGAAACGCTGATATCGCGTTAGAGTCCTACAATACGCCGTTGGACTGGACAGCCATCGCCAAATGCCTTACACTGCATTACGCAGATAAGAGAGATGTGTCAACATTGGAATATCAGATGACAGGACTCGTTCAAGGCAACTCTACAGTACAACCATTCTATCAGGCAGTGTACTCTCATTTATCCCTTATCCTCAACAAATTAGGTAGTCTGGACACAGGAAAAGAAGCCTTAAGCTTACTTACCGAGACTTATCGAGGAAAGGCCCATGATACGTTTATCAGAGGTCTCAACGGAGATTTACCGAGGTTACTAGGTATGAGAGAGCCTGCGGACCTTCCATTTGTGTCTCAAACTAGAGAATCAGAAATTTCGAACTCATTATGCTCAAAATCAAAACGACTTACCACTAAGGAAGCAGTCTTACTATTCACCACCACCTTTGCCACAGAGAGGCCCCAATAATTATTTGACTTTTTTACATTCAGTTTCATGTTCGGAAAATGAATTTTTAGTAAAAATAAACAAAATAAACTATGAAAAGAAGCTATTTTTCTTGTTGCGGTTACACTGTGCAACAAATTCAGGTTAGCAAAAATTAGGTCCATTCTGAGAGTGGCGGGTGAAAATAGAGGCGAAATTAGAAGACCCGTATCGCGCCGTTTTTTTATGTTAGTTCGAATTTTTTTTTAATCGCCCTTCGAAGTTCGAAATCGGAGCAAAATTGTTTATATGGTTTTTTGGCTATAACTCGTCGACTAATTGATATTTTTTCAATCTGTAAAAGCCAAATTATTGCTAGAGACCTGTGCAACAATTACAATTTTTGAAAAAATTGATTTCGAAAATTTTTGTGGTACTTATGAAACAATATACTGAAAATCGGCATTTGACTGCAAACTTCGAGGAGTATAACTATGAGCTTCATTACAAGCCAGGAAAAAGTAATGTTGTGGCCGACGCCCTGTCAAGAATTCCATTAGAATCGGGAGTCCATACTATGTCAGAAATAACTAAAAGTGACAGCAGTTCAAGACAAAACCTTATCTGCAGCGTCGAAACCCCATTGAACGTCTTCAAGAACCAAACAATTCTAAACATAGATCCAACATCGGCATATGAATTCCAAATCGTTTTCCCTACAATTCACCGGCATACTATTACAGAAAATGAGTTCACCTCCAAGAAACTCGTTTCACTTTTAAAAAAATATTTAAATCTGTCGGTGATAAACGGCATCAAAGCTCCAGAGTCCCTGATGGGAAAGATTCAAGAGATTTTCCCAGATAATTTCGCAAAGTATAAAGTTAGGTTTACACAATTATTAGTAGAAGATATTAAAAATGAAAAGCAGCAGGAGGGAATTATTATAGAAACACACACAAGAGCACATCGCAACGCTAAGGAAAACAAAGTCCAAATTCTTGAAAAGTATTATTTTCCCAGCATGAATAATAAAATTAATAGAATCGTAAAACAATGCTCAATCTGCAAACTTAACAAGTACGACCGGCAACCAATAAGACCAGAACTGAGAAAAACCCCCATACCTACCTTTCCGGGTCAAATACTTCACATAGATATCTATAGAACTGAAAACAAACTGGTATTAACGGCAATCGATAAGTTCTCGAAATATGCCCAAGGACGAATTATAAACTCTAGAGCCATAGAAGACATTAAAGAACCCCTTCGAGAAATCCTCTTCCTATTCGGAGTACCGGAAATGGTAATATTCGATAATGAAAAATCCTTCAATTCCGCAGCAATCAATTTCATGTTAAAAGATCAATTAGGTATAAAAATATTCACATCGCCGCCATATACGAGCTCTGTGAATGGCCAGGTGGAACGGTTCCATTCCACTCTTACAGAGATCATGCGCTGTCTCAAAGCTGAAGGCACTTACAAAATATTTTCTGAACTCTTAGAAAGAGCGTTATATGAATACAACTTTACAATTCATAGCACAACAAGAAAGAAGCCTTTAGACTGACTTTTCGGACGAAAAATTAATACTGATCCGAAAACACTCGAGAAAGTACGACAGACTAACGTACAGAGACTCATAGACAAACAAAATAATGACGTAGATAACCACAATAAAAATCGCCAACCATCTCGAAAATATAACCAGGGAGATATCATATATGTTAGAATAAATAAACGTTTAGGAACGAAGCTTACCCCGAAATTTAAAAAAGAAATTGTGAAAGAGGACAAGTCAACAACTGTCCTCACAGAAACAGGAAAATTTGTTCACAAGAGCAATATCAGAAGCTAAATATCCATTAATCTTTTATAGATCACTCTTCATCACCAGCATATTGGCAAACGAACTGCAAATAACAAACTATACTCTATCGCACCTGGTCACAATTAACAATGGACAAGCAAAAATACAAGACGGGACATTTAAAATAATTCATGTTCCAAGACTTGACCAATACGCATCATTCCTGAACAACATACGAACTTTCATGGAGGAAAACATCCCAAAAAGCAATTCCATTTTCCCACTATTAAACCTTGAATTATCCCAAATTACCAATATCCTCAACTCAATAGAACCAATCCATAAATTCCGGAACAAAAGATCCATTAATATGCTTGGTACGGCCTGGAAGTATATTGCTGGGACCCCAGACCATGATGATTTCGAAATGGTCAAAGACATTATAGATAAAAATAACATAAATAACAATGAGCAAGTTTTGATAAATCAAGCATTTAGCGACAGAATAAACAATTTGACAACAATAACGAATATGTTAAGTAACGCTATTAGAAAAGATAATAGACTTATAGATGAAATTGCATTACTTTTGCAAACAAAAATTAGATTAGTTAAAGATGAACTGAAAGACGTTAAAAACACAATACAGTGGGCAAAGAACAATGTAATAAATTCAAGCCTACAAGATAAAAAAGAAATCGATGTAACTCTTAGCAAGCTTAGAAAAGAAAACATTTTATTTACTTCAACAGAAGAAGCCCTTAGCTTTGCCGACATTGATAATTTGTATAACGGCACTACTCTACTGTATGTTGTTAAAATCCCGCTCACAAGCAGGGAGAATTATGTTAATATTATTTTGAAACCCGTAAAGAAGGGAAATAAAATAATTAAATTGAAATACGATGAAATCTTAAGAAATGAGGAAAAAATATTTGGATTACTTGAGAATTGTAATCAAATTAATAGAATTAAATTATGTAAAAAAAGAGGTTGTCTGTAAAGTCGGTTTACTGACGATAATTTAACGTGATAGCGTCATAAGAAAATACTGATTGAATGGTTGCATTTTTCAAAAGAAAATTTTAATTTTATTTGTTTGATAGATATTTTGTATGGATATAGAGAATGAGTTAACATTAACATAACATAACATAACATAACATAACATAACATAACATAACATAACATAACATAACATAACATAACATAACATAACATAACATAACATAACATAACATAACATAACATAACATAACATAACATAACATAACATAACATAACATAACATAACATAACATAACATAACATAACATAACATAACATAACATAACATAACATAACATAACATAACATAACATAACATAACATAACATAACATAACATAACATAACATAACATAACATAACATAACATAACATAACATAACATAACATAACATAACATAACATAACATAAAATAACATAACATAACATAACATAACATAACATAACATAACATAACATAACATAACATAACATAACATAACATAACATAACATAACATGCTGTTCAAGTAAGGTAACGACGCATGAGCAAGATAACGACGCATTTTTTGGTGCGTGCAGCCGGCTACATCACTACATATTATAAAACAAAGTCGCTTTTTCTGTCCCTATGTCCCCGTATACGCTTAAATCTTTAAAACTACGCAACGGATTTTGATGCGGTTTTTTTTTAAAGATAGATTGATTGAAGAGGAAGGTTTATATCTATATAATGTGAAGAAATATATAAAGGGGGCGTGGCAATCGGTCAAAATGTGGCAAAAAAACATAATTTTTTTGTTTTCACGGCCATAAATCATAAACGAATCAACCAATTAAAATGAAACTTTCTTAGAGTTTAATTTTGAAATATTTACTTTCGTTCTGCATCAAAAAAAAAATTGATATATTTGTTATTTAACCAAAATTGTTTAAACAAAAGCAGCTCTTTTTCCAAAAAAAGCTGTTTGTGTGTTTGTTCGCTGTCAACCGAATGAAGCAACAGGCGTTAAGCGATAATCTCACCACACCTCATTAATGTTGAATTACATCGTATGGTGACGTATGTATGTATGTATTTACGAATCGCTCGCATTATTTCATTTCGGACGTATGTATGTACATATGTATCTATGTATGTACTGAATTCCATGTAATTATATGCACATACAATTTTACAGCGAAATAAAACGCTATTTTCACGTTCTATATTAGTAAATCGCACTTACAGTATGCAAAGTTCGTATTAGTACACCCTCTTACAAATAAAAATACCACGTATATTTTCAAATTTACTTTAAAGCAATTGATTTCAATCGTAGTGCGGTATTGTAAAATTCATAAAAAAATAGAATAATAACAAAAACTCCGAAACATTTGCATAGAATTGAAAAAAATAGCTTTAGTAGCAGTGTAGCTATTTCTACTGCAGGCAAAATTCGTATTAGTACACTTAGTATGCGTTGAATTTGTAAACAATTTGTTGGTATTTACCTTTATTTTCGAAACGATTCAATGTTTAACCTTGGGCAGTTGCGTTTTAGTAGCCATTTGTTCAAGTTCGCGCAGTTAGCTTGCAATGTCGCCAAAGTCAAACGAAACTAGGAGATTAATAATAAATATGAACAAAAACGGAAAGTCTTTACGCGAAATTGCGAGAACATTGCAGAAAAGTGTGTCTACAATACAAAACTTAGTCAAAATTTTTAGAGACAGTGGAAGGATTGACAAAAAGCTTCGAAATGTGAACAGGGCAAAGCTTGGGCAGAGGCCCAAGACTTATTTGAAACGCCTTATGAGAAAAGACCCCACCGTCAGTGGAGTTTCACTAGCTGCAGAACTAGAAAAATACTTTTCTATCAAAGTTACACCTCAAACAGTGCGCAATTATGTAAAAAAATTGGGATTTAGAAGCAGAACTGCGGTTAGAAAACCGTATGTAAGCTCAGTCAATAGAAGAAAGCGTGTTATATTCGCCAGGCAATATTTAAACAAAAATATGCGGTTTTGGAAAAGGGTAATTTTTTCAGACGAGTGTAAATTTAATATAAAAATGTCCGATGGACGCATAAAAATTTGGAGAGAGTGTAATACTGGCCTTCAAAAACGAAATCTGCAGCCTTCTTTCAAGCACGGTGGTGGTTCTCTGATGGTATGGGGATGTTTCGGGGCAAACGGAGTAGGAAAGTTGCATTTTATTGATGGAATTATGACTGCGAGGCAATATATTGATATTTTAAAAAAGAATCTACGCAAAGGTGCCAAAAAATTGGGTGGCAAAAAAAAATGTATATTCCAACAAGATAACGACCCTAAGCACACGGCGTTGGATACAAGGTTATGGATACTTTATAACTGTCCAAATTATCTCAAAACACCACCACAAAGCCCGGATATTAATCCCATAGAAAATGTATGGTCGATTTTCAAAAAGCAGCTGGAACATCATCAAATAAGGAACCGAGAACATTTAAAAAAAGTCCTCAAATCAGAGTGGAAGAAGATTTCTCCAAATCTCACAAAAAAATTGGTGGAATCTATGCCGAAGAGATTGTCTGCTGTTCTAAGGCAACGAGGGTATCCTACAAAATATTAATTTTCTGAACTATTTTTTATTTACTCTTTAAATCATTAAAAATACATGTGTACTAATACGAATTTTGCTTCTGTGAAAAGTGTTCATTTTTTTCTTTCTTATTTTTTTTTTTGCATTTCAATACACTTTGTGAGCGGTTTTTTTATTTGGCCTTAGTTTAGTTAATTATCTATAAAATAAAACGGTTTCAAGCATTTGTTTTAAAATTAATTTGAAAATATACGTGGTTTTTTTATTTATTAGGGGGTGTACTAATACGAATTTTGCATACTGTAATTAAAATACAGTTTTTGAATAGTTTTTATTGATTCGGAGCGCGTTTAGCTTGCTATCGATTCCATACAATAACATTTTTTGTCATTTACTTTTTACGACAACTAATAGCTTATTTTCGATGCGATTTCAACAAATGGGTACAACATTAATCCTTATCCAATTAAATACCTTAAATACATTGTTGTTTTCATATAGATCTATGTATATGGCTCTTTACAGCATATAATTAAAAACAATATTTTTCAAGATATTACAACAGTAATTAGTAATTGAGATCTACCGGAAAAATTGCGTTAGCTGTTGCGTCATCCGGCATTGCCGCTACTCTTTTGGAAGGAGGCCGAACCACACACTCTACAATGAAGCACCCGCTGAAAATCGCCACCGATGATGATAACAGCGTCTGTAGTGTTTCTAGACAGAGCAATACAGGAAAATTGATGCGTGACTGCTCATTAATAGTCTGGGACGAAGCTACCATGTCAAACAAGACGTCTGTGGAAGCACTGGATAGGACAATGCGCGATTTGCGCAACAAAAATGCACCTATGGGTGGATGTACAATTCTGTTCTCAGGAGATTTCCGTCAAATCCTACCAGTTGTGACTCGAGGAACACGTGCTGACGAAATAAATGCTTCGCTAAAAAGATCCCACCTTTAGTCGTATGTCAATAAATTAGAGCTTAAAACTAATATGAGGATTTCGTCATCTTCACGTGAGAGCAGGCTATTTCCAGAGATGCTGCTAAAAGTTGGCAATGGAGAATTAACACAAAGTGAGGGAAGGATTAACCTAGAAAACCTTTGTGTTTTGATAGACAACATCCAAGAGTTAGTCAACAATGTCTATCCAGACATTGATAACATAAGTTATAAGACAATATCTTGGTTTAAAGAAAGAGCTATTCTGTCACCAACTAACGAACAAGTAGATAAAGTAAATAACTTGATTATTTCAAAGATTGATGCGCCGGCGAAAATATACTACTCGGTCGATACTGTTCTCGATTTGGAAGAAGCTGTTCAATTTCCTACAGAATTTCTAAATTCTTTGAACCCGTCTGGACTCCCTCCTCACAAAATGGAGCTGAAAATAGGTTGTCCTATTATTTTATTAAGAAACCTAAGTCCACCTAAACTTTGCAATGGCACGCGTTTGCTGGTAAAATCACTGAAAACTTTCATAATAGAGTGCACAATACTCACAGGATGTGGTACCGGAGAAGATGTATTGATTCCCCGAATCCCTCTGATACCATCGGATCTACCACTCCAATTTAAACGCTTACAATTTCCGGTAAAGACATCTTTTGCAATGACCATTAATAAATCTCAGGGTCAAACCTTCAACGTTGCAGGCTTAGATTTGAGTGTTGACTGTTTTTCACATGGCCAACTGTATGTCGCTCTTTCTAGAGTAACCTCTAGAGAAAACATGTTTGTATTGTCTAATGACAAGAAGGCTATAAACGTTGTATATAAAGACATTCTGTAATATAGTAATTGTTGTAAAAATAAAATAAATACATATGTAAAAATGCAAAAAGTGAATATGCAAAAATGTAGGGTATGAATTTAGATATCCCAAAGATAGCAGGAAATCTTCATGCTATAAAGAAAGGGGAATTGTTTTACTCCAAATTTAACGCGTGCGGGCCACGGGCAGTAATGAATAAGCCAAAACTACTGGATCGATTTTAATCATTTTTTCAGTGAGTGACATAGGGTATATATTTTATACCCGTGCGAAGCAGGGCGGGTTGCTAGTAGAATTATAAGACGTTATCACGTAAAAAAATAATTATAACATTAAAACAACAGGTATTATTAACAAACTTGGTTTTATTTTAAATTCTTCAAGTAAATCAAATTAATAATAATCAAAAATTAATAATAATAACATTAAAACAACAGGTATTATTAACAAACTTGGTTTTATTTTAAATTCTTCAAGTGAATCAAATTAATAATAATCAATAAGAAGGCATATGCAAATACAAATACGTGAATTTATATATGTACATATGCGCATATACATACATATATACGCTCACTTAAGTAGGAGAGAGCAAGATGTCGAACGTTGCCGTTCGTTTGCTTTGTTTGCTTTGTCGTTCGTTCCGCGCCTTCGCTTGCAGTTCATTCAATGCAATGAGCAAGGTAACGACAAATGAGCAAGGTAACGGCAATGAGCAAGGTAACACTAATGAGCAAGGTAACGACTTATGAGCAAGGTGACACTAATGAGCAAGGTAACGACACATTTTTTCGTGCGTGCAGCCTGTAAAATCGAATTATAAGACGTTATCACGTCAAAAAGTCAATTGACTAACATTTCTAATGAACTTTGCATCCCGCGCTCCTTAATGGTTTAAGCTCATCATGTTCAATTTCTGATGGGTACCATATTTCAACAATAGACAAAATTTCAACTGGCATAATACTCTTAAACGACTTTAACGGCACGGTCAATAATAACACGCTTAATGGCACATTCTTACTAAAATTTTCGAATTCAACTGTAAAGATAAATAACCAATTGTACAGAAATTGGGAAGCACCCCCTATGGAGGTTGCTCCACCGATAGTCCAACCAACGCCTATAGAAAAAGAATTCGTGAAAATACTTTCATTGGAGATGCTAAGTCAATTACACGTTAATAACACGGAGAAAATTAAATTACTTAAGTCGGACTCTACGTTTAAAAAATACATAAATATTTTCTTATTTGCTATCATAACGATTTGCCTAATTTTTCTGAGGTTTTCCTTTAAAAAAAAGAGGGAAGTTATTTTTCAAACAACTATTCCGAGTCTAGAACTACCGCGACCCCCGGTAAAGCCTCCATTAAGTCGAAACTCACAAGTCAAAATTAACGATCTTCCGTACTTTTAACAATTGAGGACAATCGTTTTTAAGGGGGAAGAGTTAACACACAATATATTTTGCCCACCGTACAATCGTACAATCACCTTTTTACAATTAACTCACTCAGCAGTAGCGCAAACCCTTAAGCGGAAGCGTTTACCGTTTCACAATATCGTTGTCAATTCTTTTTGCAATAAAATTCTTACCAATTCAAACTTGGGAAAATAAATAATGCTTACGTTGCGTCTGGTTTGAGCAAGGTCTTCCGGTAGAATTAAGTTATTCGTAGGTGTAGAGTTAAGTAAATTTTGTAAAGAATTTAAGTTTAATTCGGACAGTTAATAAAGGCGCACGCACCGCACCTAGTAAATTACCGTGTTTTTATTTTTTATTAAGGTTTTCCGCGCAAGGAAACCTAACTTATATGCTCACTCAAGTAGGACAGAGCCAGATGTCGAACATTGCCGAAGGCGGGGGCCGATTGTGCTCTTTGTCGTTCGTTCCGCGCTCTCGCTTGCAGTTCAAGCACATTAGCTTACATTTGCTTGCATACGGAATAGATTCGTATATTTGATATGTCCATATGATTTGTATGCATCTTTACATATAGGTTTGTTCTTTTTGAAAATTGCGCGAAATTGTATATGTATATGCATGTTTATATACATATATTAGTATACAACATATCTTATAACGTATGTGGTAAATATTATTGTACCATACATTTTTTCCTTCATATATAATAAAAAAATTAATAATATTAACATTAAAACAACAGGTATTATTAACAAACTTGGTTTTATTTTAAATTCTTCAAGTAAATCAAATTAATAATAATCAATAAGAAGGCATATGCAAGTACAAATACGTGAATTTATATATGTACATATGCGCATGTACATACATATATACGCTCACTTAAGTAGGAGAGAGCAAGATGTCGAACGTTGCCTTTCGTTTGCTTTGTTCGTTCCGCGCTTTCGCTTGCAGTTCATTCAAGGTAACGGCAATGAGCAAGGTAACGACAAATGAGCAAGGTAACTACAAATAAGCAAGGTAACGACAAATGAGCAAGGTAACACTAATGAGCAAGGTAACGACACATTTTTTCGTGCGTGCAGCCGGCTAAATCGAATTATAAGACGTTATCACGTCAATATATGAATAAACTTTGCTTACTGCTTACACATTTGCCAAAGGTGACGGAGAATAAAAAAAAAGTCGATTTTCAAGCAAATACGAGTGCATATGTGTTTGTAACATACAAAATGTGTAATTGTGTTATAGTTTCGGTCACGCAGGTTTTGCTGGGATAAGTCAAGGTTATTTGGGCATACATTCATATGTGCATATGTCTGAATGGAAGATGGTGTTCATGCGCTTGTGTATTATTGTTTTTCATATACAAATGTACATACATACATATGTATGTAAATGCTGTCGAATACATAGACTAGAAAGTGACATAAAATGTAAAATAAGTGTTAATTTATCTTAAACCGTTCTTTTTTTCTGAATGCAAATACCTCCTATTGACATGTACATACATATTATGTATATTGTCATACACCATCATTTATGTACATATAGAGTATACGTTCATTTATGAATGTATGTAATGAAAAACTTCATGGATTACTTTCAGAATTTATTAAAACTTATTCGCGTCGCGCGCATACATATCTGAGTAGACATCACAAACCGTTTGTTCACAACGCAGGCGCAGAAATAAACGCTCTGCGTATTTATCCTCCCCACGTGACTCGCCATCAATTCTTGGCGCAAATTTTGTTTTTTCGTTTTAAATTTTTTTTTTTTTATGTAATTGTAAAAAAAATTTTAATAAATTTTATGTATCCGCTTATCATTTCAAAAGTAACAAAATGGTAAAAAAAATAAGCAGTCGAAGAAATAAACGCACCGCCTATTTTTCCTCGCCACATGTTACACTCGATTTTCTTTCCCGGCGCAAAATTTTTTGACGTGATAACGTCTTATAATTCGATTTAACAGGCTGCACGCACGAAAAAATGTGTCGTTACCTTGCTCATTAGTGTTACCTTGCTCATACATATGTCGTTACCTTGCTCATTAGTGTTACCTTGCTCATATGTCGTTACCTTGCTCATTGCCGTTATCTTGCTCATTGCATTGAATGAACTGCAAGCGAAAGCGCGGAACGAACGACAAAGCAAACAAAGCAAACGAACGGCAACGTTCGACATCTTGCTCTCTCCTACTTAAGTGAGCGTATATATGTATGTACATGCGCATATGTACATATATAAATTCACGTATTTGTACTTGCATATGCCTTCTTATTGATTATTATTAATTTGATTTACTTGAAGAATTTAAAATAAAACCAAGTTTGTTAATAATACCTGTTGTTTTAATGTTATTATTATTAATTTTTTTATTATATATGAAGGAAAAAATGTATGGTACAATAATATTTACCACATACGTTATAAGATATGTTGTATACTAATATATGTATATAAACATGCATATACATATACAATTTCGCGCAATTTTCAAAAAGAACAAACCTATATGTAAAGATGCATACAAATCATATGGACATATCAAATGTACGAATCTATTCTGTACGCAAGTAAATGTAAGCTAATGTGCTTGAACTGCAAGCGAGAGCGCGGAACGAACGACAAAGAGCACAATCGGCCCACGCGTTCGGCAACGTTCGACATCTGGCTCTGTCCTACTTGAGTGAGCATATATATGTATGTATATGTATGTATATTCGCATATGTAGGTATATAAATTCACATACTTGTATTTGCATATGCCTTCTTCCTGTGTGCATGGTAATGAACCATTTCTCTGTTGAGAATAGGACGATGATAGAAAAAGTAGGAAATGAAAGGGAGTGTTTCGAGTGTAAAGTGTCTTGAAAAAGGCAAATCGATGATGGTGCCTCTTAGTGTTGTTGACTTATTAACGACTGATGCACAATCGAAATTGAACATATCTTTCATGAATTTGATAAATGTTTCGTCATTTTTCACGGTTGTGTAAATGTACCTTTACCTATTTCATTGCAATTCCATTCACCTCCTCCTATATCCATACAAAATATCTATCAAACAAATAAAATTAAAATTTTGTTTTGAAAATTGCAACCCTTACATCAGTATTTTCTTATGACGTTGTCACGTTAAACTATCGTCTGTAAACCGACTTTACAGAAAACCACTTTTTTATCAATTTTTTTTTTTTAATTCGTTTTTGTTTTTTAATGTAATTGAAAAAAAAATTATGTAATAAATTTTACGTATTCGCTTATTATTTCAAAAATACGAAAATAGTAAAAATTTAATTGGTTTAATGTCGAGGTGAGAAATGTGTTGTGTGTTGAGGTGAAAGATGTGTGGTGTTTCTAATTTTTCTGTGGGGAAAAGTCAGTGAGGTGTCTATAAACTCGGTGTGCTAAATTTCCTTACTACAAATCTTTCAAATCTCAATTGTACTAAAAAAAGCTCACAGTAACATTTGCACCTCCTCATTGCATTTACATTCTCTAATTTCGCAACGTTATTCATGGTTTAAGTTATAATAGCATGGATTGTCACATTAAGCTTTGCTGAAGTATTTTTTTTTTGATAGTAAAATAGCAGCGAATATTTCATGTGGTCGCACAAAAGCTGCGGCAATTGCACAACACGTTTTATCCCCATACGCTCAAGAAAAAATAGTGGCCGATATCCAAAACAGTTATTACTTTTCGATCGATAATGATGCAGCCAGCATTGGAAACCAAAAGGTGTATGCATACACAGTTCAGTACTTTACACCTAACGTTGGGATTCGTAAAAGACTACTAGATTTCTATGAAGATTTTAACGGTTCATCTAAAGATATTTGGTGGATGACATAAGCCAAGAAAATGAAAAATGTTTTGAAGAAAGCATTTCAGAGGCTTATTTATTTTTTGTTCACAATGTAATCCAAGCATTTCGGACAGCAGTATTAATGTTGGAAAGTAATGAATGCACTATAGTTGACGTTGACCGTGTAATGCGAAAATTATTAGACAGTTGGAAAAGCAGAATCAAAGATAAATTTTATGGAAACAGAGCTAGATCTATTTTAAAAAATCTTCCAGAACAAGAGGCAAAGATTTTAAAGCCGAAGTTACAAATTTTTTAAAGAGTGCTGTGAAATATTTGGAATCATTATAATGATTATAATGACAACTCTTTCAAAATGTTATTGACATCTTTTTGTCTTAAATACAAATTATTGTCAAGGGAGGAACTATGAATAGCTGTAAAACGATTCGATTTAGAAGGATGATATCTATTCAGAATTGTTGCTTGCGTTCAGTGTATGATCAATTACAAAAAACCCTATCAAATGACAAAATATGGTCAATTTTTTTCAAAAAATCAAACGACGAGATGAAAAATTTAAAAAAAGTAGTGTCTTTTGTCTTTTCGATACCAATAAGTAATGCTTATTGCGAGAAGGTATTTAGCTTATTCAATAGCCTTTCATAAAAGCAGAACTTGTTATAAGGCTTAATTTCGATAATGATTGTAGCTCGTTTATTGATTTATTAAATACCCCAAGTGGTAAAAATATGGTGCAAGCTGTCAGTAACAATAACAAATATATGCGGAATTAAAGTAAATTAAAGTACTCTTGGTATAATTAATATTTAATTCTTCAAATGTCTTATCCTTTAAGAAGGTCGAAAAAACTTTATCCGTTTTTTAGACGGGCTAATTTGAAACTTTGACTTTAACTTTTGTTAATGTTTAATTTGTGAGAGAAACACAATGAACTTTTGAAAATCCAGTATATTTAATATAAAATAAATATAAAAACAACTAATTTTAAAAAATCGAGAGCTGGAAAAATATTTTTAAAAATGGTAAAAATCTCTGCACATAGCAGTTATAAAATACATGTTTATTATTTTTTGCTTTATATGTTACAGAAAAAAACGTTATCAAAAAAGAAACTAACTGTTGTACGCAATATATTTAAAGCAGAATAAATTAAAATTTGTGTACAGATACATCAAGCGATTTCAATTAACTTTGTCCAGATATATTGTTCATGTGTCCAGGATCAGGCCAATATATATCTGGCAACCCTAACGTGCATGGATGTTACATATGAATACAATTAGTTTGTAGGAAGTTTAGAAGGCAAGTAGGTATATGTATATGTATGTATGCTAGGACATTAAGTAGATATATGTACATACATATGGCTTTAGAGCAGAATTGTTTTTGCACTTGTTAGAAAGAAACTTGTTCACTAGTGCGTATGTGTATTTGATTTCTTGTAAGAATGTGATGTGCTGTGACATGTGAACATACATAAGTCAAGGTTATTGGGCATACATGCATATGTACATATGTATGAAAGGAAGATGATGTTCTTGCGCTTGTGCATTATCGTTTTCAATATACACATGTACATACATAAATATGTATGTAAATTATGTCGAATACATAAACTATAAATTGACATACAATATAAAATAAGTGTTGATTTATCTTAAACCGCCCTTTTTTCTGAATGCAAATACCTCCTATTGACATGTACATACATATTATGTACTTATATTGTCATATACCATCATTTATTTACATATAAAGTATACGTTCATTTATGCACATATGTGTGTAATGAAAAACTTCATGAATTACTTTCAGAACTTTATTAAAATTAATTCGCGTCGCGCGCATGCACAAAACCTTGGTTCACAACGCAGGCGCAGAAATAAACGCTCTGCGTATTTATCCTCCCCATGTGACTCGGCATCAATTTTCGGCGCCATTTTTTTTTCTTTTTTAAATGTGTTTTTTTTAATGTAATCGTAAAAAAATTTGTAATAAATTTTATGCATCCGCTTATCATTTCAAAAGTAACAAAATGATAAAAAAATAAGCAGTCGAAGAAATAAACGCACCGTCTATTTTTCCTCGCCACATGTTAGATTCGATATCAATTCCCGGCGCCAACTTTTTTTTATTAATTTTTTTTTAATTAGTTTTTTTTTAATGTAATTAAAAAAAAAAATTGTGTAATTAATTTTACGTATTCGCTTATTATTATTCAAAAATACGAAAATAGTAAAAATTTAATTGGTCTAATGTCGAGGTGAGACATGTGTTGTGTGTTGAGGTGAACGATGTGTGGTGTTTTCAAGTTTTGTGTGGGCAAAACTCAGTGTGGTGTCTATAAAGTCGATGTTCTAAAATCCCTTACTACAAATCTTTCAAATCTCAATGGTACTAAAAAAAGTTAACAGTAACATTTGCACCTTCTCATTCTTCTCAACATTCTCTGGTATTACATATGTACATATGCGCATACGCACTGCAGGAACCAATCTCACGACGCATCGCCTTATCATATTTACATTTGAATATGCATTTATTTGTTCCTTTGGCAAACGAAATTTGTTTCAATTTACATTTCATTCCAGGGAATAATATACATACATATGTATGTATGTATGTACGCATGCGTAGAGATAGATAGATAGTAAAGTGGTGCACAAATGACTTGCTTATTACAAAGCAACAAGTCACACATTGCATGTGACACTGTTTGTGATGACAAAAAGCAATGTAGGCACACAACTTGAACAGCAACGAAGAAAAACTGTCTTCAACAAGCAATACTACTTCGGCTCTATCGACAGTACACGAATTGCACGACGCTGCTTATATGCTTGCATGGCAATGGTAGAAAAACATTCTCATACAAGCTTTGCCGACAGACATCAAGTACAATGTGCAGAGAACGTTAATGTATAGAGAAGTCTCAATGATAGGAACGTATGGAATTTCGAGGGGTACTCGTCTCGCGAAGACAATTTCACCATAGACACATTTTTCAACAAAAATTAACAGTGAGGGCTGAATTATGTAAATTTAGCAGCAGTCGATAAGAATTTGTTGGTGATTAGAAGCAAAGAATGTTAGGTAGCTTTTTAATATGACCTACATATATATTTGAATTTTTCCAAATCATCCAAAATTATATAAATATGTAATGTCTGTCTGTCTGGTGTCTGTAAAACTTTGTTGAATCCCTTCAACTGAATCAAAATCCTCTATAGAAAACGCTTCATTACTAGGCGCACAGGAAGATGGCATATGCAAATGTAAATTTGTGAATTTATATACATTTGCGCATATGTATATGCTGTGTGTATGTGTGCTCACCAGCCACAGCTCAAGATAAAACGGTAAAACTTCCCAAGAAATCCAGCGCGCATTCAAAGGCGCAGCGCACATTCATAGGCACAGCATTGTACATATACACATATTTACGTACATATATTGATGCATACATATGTACGAAGCCGCGGGCACTCGACTTGACAAAAATTGGAGATTTATCAAATATTGGCAAATAATTCCTCGTGAAATATTCCAATATTGACTATTTTCGATTTGTCGAGAAAATTGGCATATGGGCGGCTCGTTTTATGAATGAAAGTTCTTGCTCTTAGAACTATGAGCTCGAATTTATCAATGAATTTTTTGAAGATGAGTTTTTGTTGCACAGTACAATAGTTGAAACTGTTCGGCGCCGCCGCGACTGTTCAGCGCTATGGCAACTAGAATGATGGCCGCTACGCCTGCGTCTATGACTGCATTTTGTTCTTGTAGTCGCTAGGCATAGAATTTTAGCTTTGAACGACATACGCATTTTGACGAATAAAGTGAGTGCCCTGTGTGTGCGGTTGTATGTACATGCATATGTGTATATTAATAAGAATTGTTTTGCTTGAATTCAATTCACATATTTATATTTGCATATGCCATCTTTCTGTGTGCCTGGTAATGAAGCGTTTTGTATACAGCATTTTTTGATTTGTTTGAAGGGATAGGGCACCAAGTGTACATACGCACATACAAATATGTACATGAATATTCAAAAGAAATTTGTTTTAGCATTTGTGAGGCAGGAATTTGATCATTACGTTATTTACATGAAATATAAAGCGATGCTCGTGAGGTAGGTCATGTGGCTTCAGTGCACACATATGCGTGCAACACTATATTTAATAAAGATGCAATTGAACTTAGTTGTCCCATATATGCAAATACGTTTCATTGAAGTTTTCCTTTATTTATTTTAAAGTTTCATACTATCTACAAAATGCATACATACAAATGTATGTATATTATTATTCCCTGTAAAAAAATGTAAATTGAAAAAAATTTGGTTTGCCAAAGGAACAAATAAATGCATATTCAAATGTAAATACATATGTCGATATACCAAAACACTTGTATGCTATGAATTAATTTCGACTCAAAACATTAGTAAAAATTTTCATCAAATTTGTTTAGTTTTAAATTTACTAAAACGCACATACCAAAATGTGAGACGTCGTTTTATAATGAATTTTTTTAAATTAAATCAAAATATTAAAGTTACTTTGATTTGAAATGTTGGCGCATATAATAAATATTCATTCACCTTTGTCACCTTTGTCTGAAAATACAAATTGAATAAATTTTCGTTTATCAAGGGAACATAAAAATGCACAAGCAAATACTTTGCAAAATGCCGTCGGCTATTCGTCAATTTGATTTCCTACAGAGGCCAAAAACTGTGCAGGGCCAATATGCTAAAGGAGAAATCGCTGTAAAACATCTCTGTTAAAAGTTTCACCACACCCCGGCGGCGGTTAGACTTCATTTTTGACAATTCACACTATTCGTAGCTCGTGAGAACTCTCTATATTTAACGTTCTCTGCGTTTTGTATACAGAATTTTTTGATTTGATAATTGAACGTACATATATATATACACATAGTAGAAAAAGTCTGCGTTCACCTATGCAAATATTCTTTGCATTAGAAAAAGTTCAAAACAATAAATATTTCAGAATTTTTTTTAATGAGTTTTATTAAGTTCACTTAAACGTAACTATCACACATATTTCGCTACCAATAACAAAATCAAATTTAAAATGAGATCACATAAAATTAAAAAGGCCATTTAAACTAAACGGAAAAAGTTTGCGTTCACTTCAATAATAATAAAATAAAAGGCTTAAGATCATAGAAATGTTTTAAAATTAATAGCTAGTTGGATATCCCCGGCTTTTTATGACTTCTAGGAGGCGTCTTTTCATTGATCCAACTAGGTTGGCTGTTATTTCTGGACTTATGGGTTCCCATTCCTCGTTTAGCGCGTTCTTAAGCATTTCCTTGCTAGTTATTGTACGCTCTCGTATTTTTTTTTTCTAGAACGTCCCATAAGTGCTCAAAGGGGTTAAGGTCAGGTGATTGTGGGGGTGTGCGAAGTTGTTTTGGAACATTATACAACAACCACAACCCAACAATCTCTGCTGTGTGTTTCGGGTCGTTGTCCTGTTGGAAAACAAATCTTTCACCGAGTCCCAGTTTGATTGCACTTTCTCTCAAATTCGTTTTTAAAATATCGAGATAATCATGTCTGTTCATTATCGACTCAAAAAACTGCATATTTCCAACGCCCGAACTAGCCATACACCCCCATATCATGGCACCTCCTCCCCCATGCTTTACCGTAAGTGAAAAGAAATAACTGAGAGTTTTAAGATAAACACGTTAAATTATTTTAATACTTTATAACAGTGGGTGAACGCAGACTTTTTCTGCCATGTGTATATATTTAGGGCATCAAGTGTGCATATACGCGCATGCACATGTCGATGCATATGCAGAAGAAGTTGTTTTAGCATTTGCAGGAATTCGATCATTCGAATATTTACACCCTAATTATTGCATGATGCTCGTGAGGTAGGTCATGTTGCTTCAGTGCATATGTACATATGCGTGCAACACTATATTTATTAAAGATGGAATAGAACTTAGTTGTCCCATATATGTATGTATGAAAATACGTTTCTTTGAAGTTTTCTTTTATTTATTTTATATTTTCAAAGTTTTGTACTATCTATAAAATGCATACATATATGAATTATTCCCTGTAATATACATATGTAAATTGAAAAAAATTTCGTTTGGCAAAGGAACAAAAAATGCATATTCAAATGCACATAAATATGATAAGGCAATGCGTCGTGAGATAGGTCATTGTTGCTGCAGTGGGTGTGCAGATACATTTGTAACACTATAAGAATTGAAGATGCAATTGAACTTTTCCACAAATATAACTAACAAAATATATGTATATATACATATATTGATATATGTACATATACATATATTCATCAATATACCAATATGCTCTTTGAATTCTTGTCTAAAATTAATTTCGACTCGAAAAATTAGTAAAAATTTTCATCAAATTTACTAAAATGCACACAACAAAATGTGAGGTCGTTTTATAATGTATTTTGTTTTAATTCTTCTTTTAAAATTAAAGCAACAAACATTAAAGTTACTTTGATTTTAAATGTTGGATTTTAAATCTTTATTTGGTTGTTACTTGTTTGAAAATATAGATTGAATAAATTTTCGTTTATCAAGGGAACATAAAAATGCACAAGCAAATGCCTTGCAAAATGCCGTCGGCATTCGTCAATTTGATTTCATACAGAAACCAAAAACTGAGCAGAGCCAATGTACTTGTATATAATTCACTGTAATCAGCTCTGTTAAGAACTTCCCCGCTGTCGAGTTAAGCGAGGTGAAATAGTGTTCGCGGTTTCACTTCATTTTTGACAATTCACACTATTCGTAGCTCGTGAGAATTCTCTATATTTAACGTTCTCTGCAATGTGTGAATTGGTGTCATATGTATGTATGTACGTAGTGTGTATTAGCACACCTTCGAGATGTATGAAAATTGCAAACATACACATTTCTTCGCTCCCCGCGCACTTTTGCGTATAAAGGGTAGAATATTAATAAATAACCGTAAACTGTCGATGAATAATTTTTAAAGCTATTGAAGTTATGAAATAAGACAGCTTTTAGTAAATTTAAAAGCCAATAAAGTGTGCAGAAGAATATTTGCAGGCAAAGTGTAAGTTGTATTCAAATATTAATCAGAATTTAATTTTTATTCTACAAAACCATCATACCAAACATTAACTGCCTATTTGATTTTAAAATATCAGGAATTCATGTAAGTAAATAATCCACATTTGACACAATTCACTTGTTTGAATTGAATTGTTTTTCATTGCCTTTCAGTGTCATTGCTTTTCTTGCTATCTTGCCGAAATATGTGTGTACTGACAATGCTGAGAGAGAAACAAGTCATGCAAAAGCATGATTTGGTTTTCTCTCTAGCTGCTATTGCCTGTTACTGTTAGTTGAGAACAAAACACTGCGTTGTTGTGTGAATTTAGCAAATGACTTGAAAGCACATATATGTCGACTTGTGCACCACTTTAATAGATAGTATAAAACTTTGAAATAAATAAAGAAATAAACGTATTTGCATATATGGGACAACTAATTACAATTGCATCGTTATTAAATATAGTGTTGCTCGCATATGTACATACACTGAAGAGCAAAACTGTAACAAAATGTAATACTTTCTATTTCAACACATTTTTTTAGACATGTTTTAACAAATCAAATATTTTTTTTGTATAACTTTATTGGCATGTATGTACTCTCTCTCTCTCAAACCGGTTTGGTGTCAATGCAACAACAACAACACTAGTAGCAAGCAATAATGCAAATAAAGACAAATGTTATAGTTTTGCACTCAACCCATTTTTTATTTTTTACAATAAATAAAATAAATATTAATAAGATGTCCAATATCCTTTGGATTTTTTCAGCTCGTGGATACGATTGGGCATACTTCGTGTATACCTCAAGACAAAGTCAGTCGGAATAGCATCCCATACATAGCGTCTTCGCTCCCACAGCTCATTAACTCCACTGGGCGGACTTGAATATTCGGCAAGCTTCGATTTTACATGACTCCATAAATTTTCGATTGGGTTCATGTCCGGTGATTGTGGAGGCCACTTCAAGTTACGAAATTTTTGGCGTTGCATCCAATTATGTACAACATGTGCGGTGTGCTTAGGGTCATTGTCTTGCTGAAAAATTACTTTTTCAGCAGAAAGACCCATACTTTCCACCACACCCGGCAGATTTTGTTGCAATATGGCCAGGTATTCCTCTTTCCGGATTATACCGTCTATTCGTACTAAAGGACCCACACAATTTTTGGAAATGCAGCCCCACACCATAATGGAGCCACCACCATGTTTTACTGTCTGCTTGATGTGATGTGGCTGGACTGCATTTGGGTCTTTAACCCAATACCAGGCCCGACCATCTGACTGAAATCGATTGATTTTGGTTTCATCAGACCAAATAACCTGCAATCGTTTTGAAATTTTATGAAAAAAGGTCTTTTATAATCCATTTATAAAGACGTACCTGCTCCCAATCTTCAATTGTCCAGCTTTGGTGAGCCGCAACAAAATCCCGCCTCAACCGCACATGTCTTTTTGTCAGCATTGGCTTGGTTTTCTTCTCCGCTGCCTTTAGCCCCAGTTTTGACAGGCTGCGCCTGGCTGTCCACTGACTGGCATCAATATCCAGCATCTTTAGTGCTTCTTTGGGAGTGACCGCCTTGCTGCTTGTTACCAAATTTGCCAGATGGCGGGCATCGCGGTCGCTTATCTTCCTTGGCCGGCCTCCTTTGTTACTGCGAACAGCGTCTGGTACATTTTTCCGCAGCCTTTGCACAGCCATGTGGCTCACTTCGAATTTTTTAGCTATTTTTCTTATAGACTCGCCCTTCTTCAGCAAATCAATTATTTGGCGTTGTACTTCCCGATTTAACATTTTGTCTTATTCACGGTCACGTTTATAATAATTAAAAATCCACCAAATATATAATTACGAGAAAAATAACGGAAAATTTGAAAATTAAGAGTGAGTGCAAAACTGTAACATTTGTCTTTATTTGCATTATTGCTTGCTACTAGTGTTGTTGTTGTTGCATTGACACCAAACCGGTTTGAGAGAGAGAGTACATACATGCCAATAAAGTTATGCAAAAAAAATATTTGATTTGTTAAAACATGTCTAAAAAAAAATGTGTTGAAATAGAAAGTATTACATTTTGTTACAGTTTTGCTCTTCAGTGTATATACTGAAGCAACCATGACCTACATCACGAGCATCGCCTTGTCATATTTCATGTAATAATTAGGGAGTAAATATCCTAATGATCAAATTCCTGCCTAACAAATGCTAAAACAATTTCTTTTGCATACACATGTACATATTTGTATGTGCGTATGCACACTTGATGCTCTAGCCTATGTACGTATATATTTGTGTAATGAACTTCCAGCAAAACAATGCCTATTAACATACACATATGCATATATATACATACAACCGCAGTCACAGGGCACTTTATTCATCTAATGCGTATGGCGTTCAAAGCTAAAATTCTATGCCTGGTGACAAGAAGAAAAAATGCATTAATAAGCGCAGCCGTAGCGGTCATCATTCTATGTAGTTGCCATGGTGCTGAACAATCTAAAAATAGTCCCGGCGACGCCGAACAGTTTTAACTATTGTACAGTACAAGAAAAACTCATCATCAAACAATTCATTGATAAATTCGAGCTCAAAGTTCTAAGAGCAAAGCACTTTCATTCATAAAACGAGCCGCCCATATGCCAATTTTCTCGACCATTCGAAAATAGCCAATATTGGAATATTTCGCGTTGAATTATTTGCCAATATATGGTAAATCTTGAATTTTTGTCATGTCGAATGGTCGCGCTCGTATATATGTTTGCACCCATATATGCATGTATGTCTTCTAAATGCTCGACAACCGCAGCTTCTGTGCGACAGGTGCGCGTATGAGCATACAGTAGGTTGCAGAAAACAGCACAAATAGCTTAGAAAAAAGTTCTGTGACGGATATTTCAATGCTAGGAGAAAATTTCGAAACAATTATTTTATATTCTCTGATTAATTAGAATATAACTTTTCGTATGTACGAGTATGTAAAGGGTGATTTTTAAGAGCTATAAGAAAGTTTTTCAAAAAAACACACGTAAAATTCAGAAAAATGCATGAAACTTTTTTTAAAATCGATAGTATAGTCCATATAATTAAATGTTTGAAGATTATTTCATGTAAATGGTGACCGCGACTGCGCTTCAAATGGGCCATCCGCTTAGTGGAATTTTGGCATACTCTTTCCAATGTTTCGGCCGGTATCTACCACATAAATTCTCTAATGTTGTCTTCCAATGCGTTAATTGAAGCAGGCTTGTCTGAATAGACATGAGCTTTAACATAGCCCCACAAAAAATAATCTAAAGTCGTTATATCGCACGATCTGGGTGGCCAATTGACAGGTCCCAAAAGTGAAATAAAATGATCACCGAACTCGCTTCTCAACAAGTCCATTGTTACGAGTGCTGTGTGGCATGTGGCACCGTTTGCTGAAACCAGATGTCATGGAAGTCAAGCTCTTGCATTTTGGGCAAAAAGAATTGGATATCATTTCACGGTAGCGTTCACTATTCATAGCTACGTTACGATTCGCAGCATCTTTGAAGAAGTATGGTCCAATGATAACTCTAGCCCATAAACCGCGCCAAACTGTGACCTTTTCTGGATACATTGGTAGCTCTTGCAATTCTTCTGGCTGATCTTCACTCCAAAATCGACAATTCTGCTTATTTGATGCCATTGATCCATTCAATAAAAAAGTGGATCTTCGGTCAACTTTCCAAGAGGCCATTCACCAAAAACTCTGCGTTTCGGGAGGTCGTTCGGCTTCAATTCTTGCACCAGCTGTATTTTGAAAGGCTTCACACCTAAATCCTTTCGCAAAATTTTCCACGTTGTTGAGTAACAGAGGCCCAATTGTTGCGAACGGCGACGAATCGATAATTGATGGTCATCATTAACACTGGCCGATACAGCTGCGATATTTTCTTCAGTTCGCACTCTACGTAAGCGTGTTGGTGGTTTGATGTCCAATAATGTAAATTTGGTTCAAAATTTAGTCACAATAGCTCGAATAGTCGCTTCAGTGGGTTGATTAAACTGACCATAAAATGGAGGAAGCGCGCGATAAACTTTCTTAGCAGAACACGCATTTTTGTAATAAAATTCAATGATTTGCAAGCGTTGTTCGTTTGTAAGACGATTCATGGTTAAATTATAGACCAAATTGAAGATGTTTGACAGTGAAACAAAACACGAAACGTGCGTCAGCTGTTTAAACCAACTGTTTAAAAGGATAATAGCTTAAAAATCAAATATATTTTGTACGCAAGCAAATGTAAGCTAATGTAATCTACATGGTCGTCTCCTTGCCGCGGGGATGAGGCTTAAGTGGTGGTCTGACCCCCATATCCCAACACGAACTCAGAGGGAAGCTTCATATGGGGATGGGCTAGTCATCCTTTACGGCGTATTTGGTGGCCATCCAATCACCATGCGAAGATCACCGTACCGACGAAGATCCCTCTGTTATTCCCAAACCCCTGTCATCCCAATATTCTCTCTCCTTGCCCTCCCCCTAATCCAGGGTGTCACGCTGCTTCGTGCCCATTGGATGGTTTGCAGCAAGGGGGTTCACCAGCCCGGCTGTATTTAAACGGCGCCTTCCTAATACCGGGCCGCCTTAGGAGGTAACTGTGGCCTTGCCACGGCATGGGGCGCTGCCGTGGTGGGCCGTCTGAATTCCCCTTTACTTAAATAGACCACTACGCCCGCCTCGTCAAGCAGGTTGTCGTACGAAAAAGATGAATACAAATAAAAATATTAACTTAAGCGACAAAACTTCCACTGTAACGGGAGCTTGTTACGGTGGTCGCAATGATACTGCCAAACACACAAATAACGCTCTTCATTGCGGAGGTGCCATTGTCCACGAAGACTCGGACTACGAAAGCGTCGGGAGCACAAATACGGCTGAGGAAGAAGCACTTCTGCGTTCTCCGGCTGGATCCAATGGTGCTGCTTCGAATAGCAAGAACAGGCGATGGATTAAGCCCGATAAGGAGAAGCTGAAGGCCAAAGCCTGGTATAAGGCAAAGCCTGTGACCGATTTGGTGGCAAGTCCAACCTGACGAACCAAGAGGAGGAACGGTTGGCTTGGGCCAGGGAGGAGATAGAAAATGGCCGTGCCTTCTACGCAGCAAAACCAAAGTTCGCAGCCTCCAATCCAAAGTATGCGAACAAAATCAAAGAAGAACTAGCCATCAAGAGGCAGCGTTCTGCAGATAGCGAGATGGCTTAACCGAAAAACGGATACGAGGAAAGACCTGCGACGTCGAAAGCAGCGGCAGCGGCCAGTGAAATCGCCAAGAAACACCTGATGGTGGCACTCACTGACCGTAGTGACAAGCTGGGGAGAATGTCGCAGGAACGGTGGAAGGTAGTGGAAATGAAGCTGCTGGAAACCCTGTTTACGAAAATGGACGCAGAGCCGAACGCACCCATGCTAGCATTTGACGGAGCAGGGTGGTTCAGCGGCGTCAAAATTATAGAATACAAGGATGACTCCAGTCTCACATGGCTAAAAGAAGCAGTAAAAACGCTTCAAGGCCTATGGGAGGGGGCATCTTTTGAAATTCTAGACCGCAGCTGCATTCCCTCAATACCGAAGGCAAAGGTTTTCATTCCTCGAGTGGTAAAACCGGAAAATGCACTGCGGCTGCTACAAAGATGAAACACGGACGTGCCGACAGACGACTGGAAAGTTTTGAGCGTGGCAAAACCAGCAACTGCTGATGGAGGCTAAGACTACATCATTCGGATCAATTAACCGGCAGAGGACCTACTTTACGCGTGCACCTTCGCCCCAAAAAACTCAACCCGGTAGACGAAAAAACAACAGGCTCGCTGCGGGGGAGGTGGAAACGGATCTCGGTATAGAAGAGATCTTGGAAGCCTCCCTCAATATACAGGAAGTGGAGAAGGGTGAGATGGAGGAAGTATCCAACATCGAGAAGGTACTGAGGCCAGATGCTGAAGGTCCTTCAGATAAACCTCCACAAGAGTAATAACGTCTCAGCCGAGCTCCTGCTCAACACAGAGGAAGTCGGCTACAATGTGGCTCTGGTCCAGGAACCATGGATAGCATCGGGCAACATAGTCTCCGGTCCAAAGTCACATAATTACAACACCTACATCCCGATTTGAAAGAATAAGGTAAGAACAGGGATAATGGTTAAAAAAAGTATATGTTTTATATTGATCAAAATCTCTCTTCAGACGATCTGACAGTGGTGGCGCTGGAGGGCTGCAAGGATGAGACGTTACTCTTTGGGTCTTGCTACAAGCCACATGATGAAGAAGCAGATGGAACTTCGAAAGCTGGTACAAACAGCTGCCAGAAAGAAGAACGCGCCGGTGGTAGGAACTGACGCTAACGCACATCACACGGTCTGGGGTAGTGCAGACATAAACGACCGAGGTGAGTCACTATTTAACTATATTCTTCAGAGTAGCCTAGAAATAGCTAATAGAGGGGAAGAACCAACATATGCTGGACCAACCTCGAAGAATGTACTTGATTTAACACTTTACACAAGCAAGCATGTTATGCTACAGGAATGGGAAGTGTTGAGTAGGCCCTCATTCTCTGATCACAGATACATAAGCTTCCAGATTATATTCCACTCAAAAAATAAACTTATATCCTTTAGAAACCCTAAGAATACGAACTGGGACTTTTGTAGGGATATACTATCAAAAACACCAATGATACCCCGGAAATTCAGGTAACACGTCGCACTTGAGAAAAGGGTGGAATTGTTTGCAACTACTCTCGTCAAAGCCTTCAAAAGATCCTGCCCCGCCACATTTAATAGACGCACGGTGAAGCCTCCTTGGTGGAACAAGGAATTGGGAACACAAAGGCGTAGGGTACATGAATTCTATAGATTACCCAAAGTTGCTGACAATGAGTTCTGCTGGAAGGAATACAAGGATCTACTAAAAGTATCAAGCCAAGAGAGAATCTTGGAAAAACTTCCGTAGCTGTATGGAAGACAACGATGTGGCTAGACTTAGGAAACTGTTATCCAAGAATTCGTCTATGCCAAGAACAATACGAAAAATTAACGGGGAGTGGGCTGACAGCTGTGAGGACTCTTTAGAAGATCTAATCAGCACACATTTTCCAGGGAGTGCGGACACTGCAAATCTCGAACCTTGAGGAGATATTGTGCACGACATCCCGACGGACGTAATTACGACCAACAAGATAAAATGGGCTATACAAAGTTTCGACCCATATAAATCGACAGGACTGGATTGAATCTTCCCAGCCATGCTCCAAAAGGCAAGCCATCTTGTGGTACCATGGTTAAGAACGATATTCAGGGGATGCTTGAGGTTCAGCTACTTTCCTGTATTGTGGCGAGAAGCGAGAGTTGTGTTTATTCCATAAGCGGGAAAAATCAACCCTCTCTACTCAAAGGAATACAGGCCCATTAGTCTGACCTCATTTCTCCTGAAAACGTTAGAGAAGATTCTAGACACATACATTAGAGATACAATTGCGCCGGACGAATTATCCAAGGCACAGCATGCTTACACTAAAGGCAGATCTCCTGAAACTGAACTTCACTCACTTGTCCTAAATATAGAAAAGGCGTTTGAATATGAGGAATATGATCTAGGAGTATTTCTAGATATATCAGGGGCCTTTCATAACGTGGCAAAAGACGCTATTTTAAATAGCATAGAGTTACTTAATGTGCAACCTGCGGTTTATCTATGGATAAGGCAGCTATTAGCTAGCAGAAAGATAAGAGCGGAGTAGAACGATGCGAGCGTCACCAAATATGCATGCAGAGGTACTCCGCAAGGTGGGTTACTATCGCCCCTATTATGGTCACTTGTATATACCAAATGAAATGCTCAAGAAACTTGACGGAGGGTCACCAAAACTAGTGGCATATGGCGATGACATAGATATAGTAGTAGCGGGTCAGAAATGTGATGAACAACACTCTCAAAACGGTACACCGTCCCATCGCGCAGGGCTAGGGAGAAACGCGGGAAAAACGGACATGGTACTTTTTACCAGAAAGTACAACGTCCCGGCGTGGAACCTCCCGAAGCTAGGCAACAGCGAACTACTTCTTAAAGATCATGCGAGGTACCTCGGAGTAATACTGGACAGCACTTGCTGTGGAAGCACAATGTTGAGAAGAGAGTGAAAAAGCCCTGTAATTCGTTGCACACAATAACAAATGTATATGCAAACAGAGTAGACGTGTTTTTTGTGCGCTGCAGTTATCCTTTATTTACTTGTGTTCGTGACCAGCTATCTTATATAGTCTTTTGCTAATACGGGTCTCTTTGATCACTTTCTAACTCCGTGGCCGTGAAAATAATTTAGTGTACGTTAAAACAAACCAAATTAGAAATTTTTGTGAATTTAAAAACAATTAGAAAAATGGCCACCAGAGGAAAAATCACACGCCAAACGGTATCCACTCCGCAAAACAGCGCGAGCACTCTAACCAAAGCGGAGAAAAAAGGGAGCTCGCCACCTAATTTCTGGCATGAGCGCATAGAGGAACAACTCGAGTTGCAGAGAAGGAGCATCATCGAAGAGATTTCGGAACGAGTGAAAACATCTGAAGAGCGAGTAATGCAGCGGTTTGGCGAAATAGCGGCTGAAATGGCGAACCTGCGGAAAGCTGTAAAAACAATGGAAGAACGTGTGGGGAAAGCGGAAGCACAAATTCAACTGAACAGGCAACTTGAGGGCGAAATCGCGGTACTGAAGACTCAGCTGGATGAGTGCCAAAATCATGCCGTCTCCACAGATCTCATCATTAACGGATTGCCGCACATGGATGGTGAGAACATAAATCATATTTTTGGTAGCCTGTGCCATACTCTGAATATGCCAGCGCCACAAATTTCCTCCGCCTTTCGACTGCGCAAGCAGAGCAACTCAACAGCATCTGCTGTTATAGTCAAATTAACATCTCCTGCTGATCGCTCAAGTTTGCTCAGAACAGTGGCTAATTATTGCAAAGCCAAAAAGCGGCCACTACTACTCTCTGTTGCTGGACTGAAAACTGAAGGAAAATTACACATACACGAATGTCTGACAAAAGGCAATCGCGAGCTAATGCGTTTTGCAATGCAGCTCAGGCGAGAGCAAAAAATAACAGCTGCTTTCACTATTCGTGGATTTGTGTATGTACGCGTTCGCCCTAAATGCAAAGCAGTTAGGGTGACTAATATTGAGTGCATTCAAAATGCACTTGCTGCAGCCACCTAATGCTCTAATTAGCTGTTGAGAATATTTATTATGTGTTTATGCTTAAGCTCTACTTACTCTTTTTATTCTCTTCCTTTATTTTATAGTTCTTCTCTTAGCCTCGCTCATCTTGTGCTACTTCTTATTTTTCTCGTTCTTCTAACTACTGCTTTTGTTCTGTTTATTGCTCTTCTATCTTTGTTTACGCCAAGAACAGAGAACGTTAAATATAGGGAATTCTCACGAGCTACGAATAGTGTGAATTGTCAAAAATGAAGTGAAACCGCGAACACTATTTCACCTCGCTTAACTCGACAGCGGGGAAGTTCTTAACAGAGCTGATTACAGTGAATTATATACAAGTACATTGGCTCTGCTCAGTTTTTGGTTTCTGTATGAAATCAAATTGACGAATGCCGACGGCATTTTGCAAGGCATTTGCTTGTGCATTTTTATGTTCCCTTGATAAACGAAAATTTATTCAATCTATATTTTCAAACAAGTAACAACCAAATAAAGATTTAAAATCCAACATTTAAAATCAAAGTAACTTTAATGTTTGTTGCTTTAATTTTAAAAGAAGAATTAAAACAAAATACATTATAAAACGACCTCACATTTTGTTGTGTGCGTTTTAGTAAATTTGATGAAAATTTTTACTAATTTTTCGAGTCGAAATTAATTTTAGACAAGAATTCAAAGAGCATATTGGTATATTGATGAATATATGTATATGTACATATATCAATATATGTATATATACATATATTTTGTTAGTTATATTTGTGGAAAAGTTCAATTGCATCTTCAATTCTTATAGTGTTACAAATGTATCTGCACACCCACTGCAGCAACAATGACCTATCTCACGACGCATTGCCTTATCATATTTATGTGCATTTGAATATGCATTTTTTGTTCCTTTGCCAAACGAAATTTTTTTCAATTTACATATGTATATTACAGGGAATAATTCATATATGTATGCATTTTATAGATAGTACAAAACTTTGAAAATATAAAATAAATAAAAGAAAACTTCAAAGAAACGTATTTTCATACATACATATATGAACATACATATGGGACAACTAAGTTCTATTCCATCTTTAATAAATATAGTGTTGCACGCATATGTACATATGCACTGAAGCAACATGACCTACCTCACGAGCATCATGCAATAATTAGGGTGTAAATATTCGAATGATCGAATTCCTGCAAATGCTAAAACAACTTCTTCTGCATATGCATCGACATGTGCATGCGCGTATATGCACACTTGATGCCCTAAATATATACACATGGCAGAAAAAGTCTGCGTTCACCCACTGTTATAAAGTATTAAAATAATTTAACGTGTTTATCTTAAAACTCTCAGTTATTTCTTTTCACTTACGGTAAAGCATGGGGGAGGAGGTGCCATGATATGGGGGTGTATGGCTAGTTCGGGCGTTGGAAATATGCAGTTTTTTGAGTCGATAATGAACAGACATGATTATCTCGATATTTTAAAAACGAATTTGAGAGAAAGTGCAATCAAACTGGGACTCGGTGAAAGATTTGTTTTCCAACAGGACAACGACCCGAAACACACAGCAGAGATTGTTGGGTTGTGGTTGTTGTATAATGTTCCAAAACAACTTCGCACACCCCCACAATCACCTGACCTTAACCCCTTTGAGCACTTATGGGACGTTCTAGAAAAAAAAAATACGAGAGCGTACAATAACTAGCAAGGAAATGCTTAAGAACGCGCTAAACGAGGAATGGGAACCCATAAGTCCAGAAATAACAGCCAACCTAGTTGGATCAATGAAAAGACGCCTCCTAGAAGTCATAAAAAGCCGGGGATATCCAACTAGCTATTAATTTAATAAAAAAGGTCTGGAGACCCAATGCACTACTCAAAATTTCAATGCCATTTAAAAGAGTTTAACTGTTTGAACAAGTTCTTATATAGAAATTACATCTTGAATTTCGAAAACAATATTATTTCGGATCCGAAGGCCTTTTGGCAATTCATCAAATCAAAAAAGTCTTGCTCAATGGTGCCAAACAATGTTTTTTATAATGGTAAATATGCAAATTCTGCCATAGAATCTGCCAATTTATTTGCCGACTTTTTTTGCTCTAACTTTGAACCCGACTTAGACTTCGATTCTAGTTTGCCCTCTAACAGTTTTTCACCTCTCAATTTTGGGACCTTGTGCCTATCTGTTACCGATGTCGTCAAGGGTATTATGAAGCTCAAGTCTACAACGAAAACTGATTCGGATGGCCTTTCGGGCATTTTGCTGAAAAACTGCTTGTGTCTCGCTGAGCCTCTTACAATTATATTTAATAAATCGTTATCCTCCGGTATCTTTGTTGACGATTGGAAATTTACTTCCGTTACGCCTATATTTAAGAGTGGAAATAAAAACGATGTTAGCAATTACAGACCGATTTCGAAGCTTTCGTCTGTCTCAAAACTTTTTGAGATAACAGTAAATGATAAGTTATATTTTGCTGTCAAAGGCCTAATATCTACCAACCAGCATGGTTTCGTTGCAAGTCGCTCCACTGTCACTAATTTATCTATTTTCAATGGTTACTGCATTTCAGCCTTCCAGAACAGATCCCAAGTTGATACAATTTATACAGACTTCTCTAAAGCGTTTGACAAAGTATCGCACCGAATACTCTTGTCGAAGCTTGCATCATTGGGTATACACTCCACGTTTTTGTCGTGGATCAAATCATATTTGTCCAACAGGCACTGCGTTGTAGCCGTTGATAATACGACATCTCGTGCATTTATTGCGTCCTCTGGTGTCCCACAGGGAAGTATTCTAGGACCCCTTCTCTTCATACTTTTTATTAACGATATTGGTTCTTGCTTTTCGTTTGCAGAACACTTGTTGTATGCTGATGATCTAAAAATATTTGCGGTGATTAACAGTCTTAGTGACTCTGAAAAGTTGCAAGCTGACTTGCACAATGTTCGGAATTGGTGCTATTTAAACCGTTTGTCACTAAATATTAGCAAATGCTTTCACGTAAAATATGCTAAATCAAACAATACTTTGCATACTTCGTATAGTATTGCTGGCTTCCCTTTGCAATCCGTTGAGGAAATTAAAGACTTAGGCGTTATTTTCGACTCTAAGCTGATTTTCACCAGCCATGTTAACCACGTCATAAGACGATCATATGCGATGCTAGCATTCGTACGCCGAAATTGTTCTGCATTTACTAACCCATACACTCTCAAAACATTGTATTGTGCTTTTGTTAGATCAAGATTAGAGTATGCCGCTATTATTTGGAGACCGTACCAAATAGGTCTGTCTAATCGGATTGAGAGAGTTCAGAAAGTATTTCTTCGTTTTGCGCTCCGATCTTTAAACTTTTCTGAACCTGTACCGTCGTACCGCTCTCGATGTTTATTGATTGACTTAAAACCTCTTGATAGCAGACGATCTATTCTATCGTGCTCATTTATTATTCGTATCATTTCTGGATCTATTGATTGTCCTTCTCTTTTAAGTAAAATTCAATTTAATATACCCAATATGAGGCTCCGACAGTACGAAACCTTTAAAATTGGCTTCTCGAGAACCAACTATGGGGTGAATGCTCCGATTCCTAGGGCATGTGCAGATTTAAATATGTTTTTCAATTCTTCCGATGCTGATTTTACGTGGCCGTATGGGATCTTAGTCAATCATCTTAAATCGTTCTTTTCTTAGTAACTACTAAACTATTGTACATTAGCTTAATATAGTCTGTAAGAATGTATCCATTTAAAGACAATAAATAAATAAATAAATAAAAAAAAAAATAAATAAAAATAAAAATTTTAAAACATTTCTATGATCTTAAGCCTTTTATTTTATTATTATTGCAGTGAACGCAAACTTTTTCCGTTTAGTTTAAATGGCCTTTTTAATTTTATGTGATCTCATTTTAAATTTGATTTTGTTATTGGTAGCGAAATATGTGTGATAGTTACGTTTAAGTGAACTTAATAAAACTCATTAAAAAAAAATTCTGAAATATTTATTGTTTTGAACTTTTTCTAATGCAAAGAATATTTGCATAGGTGAACGCAGACTTTTTCTACTATGTGTATATATATATGTACGTTCAATTATCAAATCAAAAAATTCTGTATACAAAACGCTTCATTACCAGGCACACAGGAAGATGGCATATGCAAATATAAATATGTGAATTGAATTCAAGCAAAACAATTCTTATTAATATACACATATGCATGTACATACAACCGCACACACAGGGCACTCACTTTATTCGTCAAAATGCGTATGTCGTTCAAAGCTAAAATTCTATGCCTAGCGACTACAAGAACAAAATGCAGTCATAGACGCAGGCGTAGCGGCCATCATTCTAGTTGCCATAGCGCTGAACAGTCGCGGCGGCGCCGAACAGTTTCAACTATTGTACTGTGCAACAAAAACTCATCATCAAAAAATTCATTGATAAATTCGAGCTCATAGTTCTAAGAGCAAGTACTTTCATTCATAAAACGAGCCGCCCATATGCCAATTTTCTCGACAATTCGAAAATAGTCAATATTGGAATATTTCGCGTAGAATTATTTGCCAATCTATATATATAAATGTGAAAATCTGTCCCTATGTTCGCTTATAACTCGAGAATGGCTGAACGGATTTATCTTATCTTGGTCTTGAATTATTCGTGGAGGTCTAGGGAAGGTTTAAAAGGTGAGAAAAATTCGAATAATTGCCGGGAAAATGGTCAAAACGGAGACCCGGGTAACCTTCGGATGTGTATATACAATATGGGTATCAAATGAAAGCTGTTGGTGAATGCTTTAGTTCAGAGTATTTTTCATGCCGCTCCGTGACTAGGGTCTCGAGATAGAGACCAAAACGTGGACCCTAGAATGTGTTTGTACAATATGAATATCAAATTGAAGCTGTTGGTGAATGCTTTAGTACAGAGTATTTTTCATGCCGCTCCGAGACTGGGGTCTCGAGATATAGGTCAAAACGTGGGCCCGGGTAACCTTCGGATGTGTATATACAATATGGGTATCAAATGGAAGCTGTTGGTGAATGCTTTAGTTCAGAGTATTTTTTATGCGGCTCCGTGACTAGGGTCCCGAGATAGAGACCAACACGTGGACCCTAGAATGTGTTTGTACAATATGGATATCAATTGGAAGCTGTTGGTGAATGCTTTAGTACAGAGTATTTCTCATGCCGCTCCGTGACTGGGGTCTCGAGATATAGGTCAAAACGTGGACCCGGGTAACCTTTGGATGTGTATATACAATATGGGTATCAAATGGAAGCTGTTGGTGAATGCTTTAGTTCAGAGTATTTTTCATGCCGCTCCGTGACTAGGGTCCCGAGATAGAGACCAACACGTGGACCCTAGAATGTGTTTGTACAATATGGATATCAATTGAAAGCTGTTGGTGAATGCTTTAGTACAGAGTATTTCTCATGACGCTCCGTGACTGGGGTCTCGAGATATAGGTCAAAACGTGGGCCCGGGTAACCTTTGGTTGTGGATGTGCAATATGGGCATCAAATGAAAGCTGTCCATAAGTGCTTTAATGTGGGGTAATTTTCATACCTATTGATGACTAGGGTCTCGAAATATATGCCAAAACGTGAACCCGCCGTGTCTTTAAACCGAATTAAACCAAACTTACACACATTGTTAAGTAGGTATTGAAGATGGTTTCCGTATAGTTTGAATACCTATTGGTAGATAGGGTCTCGCGATATAGGTCAAAACGTGGACCCGGGTAACCTTCTTACGTATATGTAGTATGGGTAGCAAATGGAAGCTGTTGATGATTTCTATAGTATAGAGTATTTTTCATACCGTTCCGTGACTAGGGCCTCGAGATAGAGACCAAAACGTGAAGCCTAGAATGTGTTTGTACAATATGAATATCAAATTGAAGCTGTTGGTGAATGCTTTAGTTCAGAGTATTTTTCATGCCGCTCCGTGACAGGGGTCTCGAGATATAGGTCAAAACGTGGACTCAGGTAACCTTCGGATGTGTATGTTCAATATGGGTATCAAATGGAAGCTGTTGGTGAATGCTTTAGTTCAGAGTATTTTTCATGCCGCTCCGTGACTAGGGTCTCGAGATAGAGACCAAAACGTGGTATTGAATAAATAAATAAATAGTACGAGAATAAAGAAATAAATAATATGAAAACGATATCTTTTCTGTTCTAAACCATATCTATTCTATTTTAGTGTGCCCAGCGAAGCGGGCCGGATTTGCTAGTATTTGAAAAATCTTCAATTTTTGTCAAGTCGAGTGCCCGCGGCTTCGTACATATGTATGCATCAATATATGTACGTAAATATGTGTATATGTACAATGCTGTGCCTATGAATGTGCGCTGCGCCTTTGAATGCGCGCTGGATTTCTTGCGAAGTTTTACCGTTTTATCTTGAGCTGTGGCTGGTGAGCATACATACACACAGCATATACATATGCGCAAATGTATATAAATTCACAAATTTACATTTGCATATGCCATCTTCCTGTGCGCCTAGTAATGAAGCGTTTTCTATAGAGGATTTTGATTCAGTTGAAGGGATTCAACAAAGTTTTACAGACACCAGACAGACAGACATTACATATTTATATAATTTTGGATGATTTGGAAAAATTCAAATATATATGTAGGTCATATTAAAAAGCTACCTAACATTCTTTGCTTCTAATCACCAACAAATTCTTATCGACTGCTGCTAAATTTACATAATTCAGCCCCTCACTGTTAATTTTTGTTGAAAAATGTGTCTATGGTGAAATTGTCTTCGCGAGAGGAGTACCCCTCGAAATTCCATACGTTCCTGTCATTGAGACTTCTCTATACATTAACGTTCTCTGCCAAGAATTTTTGGAAACATACATATACTCTTGCGTGCTTGTGCTTTGTTGCTTCTGTTTTTGTTCAGCATAACTTAAATTCTTAGGCCTGTTCGGTAAAGTGAGGTCCAGCGTTAATGATAATAAGAAAATTCTGATTGATATTATGTGCAAACAAAATGATGGTTTTAATGTAGTACATTTTAATGCGCGTAGCCTAAGTCAGGAAAAACTTGATTTTACTAGGTGCACTTTCGAAGATTCTGCAGTCGATGTAATTTGCGTTTCTGAGACCTGGTTTCATCATGACCTCCCTGATTTCAACATCTCTTTAAATGGATACAATTTATTGAGAAACGATCGCAATCTTAACAGAAAAGGGGGGGGAGTTGCTGTGTACTGCAAAAAAAGTTTGAAATTTAAACTAATAGCAAAGTCAAATAACTGTGAAAATGAATACTTATTTACTGAAGTATCTGATGGCATGAGTAAAATTTTAATTGCATGTGTTTGCAATCCTAACAAAAGTATTGCTCTTGATACACTATTTGTCGATCTGTCTGATTTTGTCTTAAATTACGAACGTATCCTGTTGTGTGGTGATTTTAATGTTAACATTTTAAAAAATGAGCCTAGTAGTAGTAAACTATTCGACCAGTTGGCAACAGCAGGACTTTGTGTTGTTAACGGAATTACACCAACGAGATATTCAAATAACTCCCAACCTAGTCTTCTTGATTATTTTATAACATGTGACTTGTCACATATTCTAAAATTCGACCAAGCTGACTTTATATCTGACCACGACTTAATATTTTGTACCTTAGATGTCGTGATGAATCGTCCAAATTTAGGTGCCTCCTATGAGTATCGTGATTTTAAAACGCTGAATGTTAATTCTTTGTATTCAGACATGGGTTCTATAAATTGGAACGAATGTTGGTTTCTTAGTTCTGTTGATAATAAACTTGACTTCCTCAACCGTAACCTATCTTCGTTATTTAACATGCATGTTCCGCTTCGTTCTGTAAATGTTTTAAATAGTTCATGTCCTTGGTACAACTCGAAAGTTCGAGCTGCCATTAGAAAGCGCAACAAGTATTATGCTAAGTGGAGAAAAAACTTGACCGATACTTCTTGGCGCCGGTACAAGGAAATCCGAAATGAAACCACTGCAATAATACGACAAGCGAAACGTTGGTACAGTTACTCAAAACTTGATCCGTCACTTCCAACAAGAGAACTGTGGCGCAACCTAAAAAAATTTAAAATTCATGGCAAGGAAAGTCCCGAATGTGAGATTGACCTTGATGAACTTAATGACTACTTCATTAGTGTTGGTAAGAAAACAAATTGTGCTCCTACTTTAAAAGAGTCCTCACCTTGTGCTACTCTAAAAGAACAATTTCAATTTATGACAGTTTGTGAGGTAGATGTCCTGAAAGCTTTATCCAAAATAAAGTCTAATGCAATAGGCGACGATGGTATCTCGCTAAAATTCGTCCGTATAGTCATCCAATATATAATAGGACCCCTTACCCATATAATAAACCATTGCTTGACTAGTTCATGTTTCCCAGCAGTATGGAAAAAGGCTATAGTTTTCCCAGTCGCAAAAAAGGCAAATGCTATTCATGCTGGGGACTATAGACCTATCAGCATACTGCCCACATTTTCCAAAGTTTGCGAAAACTTGATGGCCACGCAAATTTCATCATTTGTACAGAACAATCGTCTACTCTCTCCACTACAATCTGGCTTTAAACAAAGTCACAGTGGCTCGACTGCAATGGTTAAAATACTGGACGACATTAGAATTAGTTTTGACAACGGAGACTTGACTCTACTTTGCTTACTTGACTTTTCTAAAGCATTTGATTCAGTGAATCACAAATTTTTATGTTTAAGCTTAAACACTACCTCGGCTTCAAAGACAGTGCGGTGAAGCTCATGGCCAGCTACCTTGGAGACAGAACGCAGAAGGTCAAGACCAGTAAATCAACATCTCAGCCTAGATACGTACACACTGGTGTTCCGCAAGGGTCTATCCTTGGTCCTCTTTTATTTAGTCTTTTTGTCAATGATGTTTTTAACGTTTGTCAGTATGTGAATGTCCATGCGTATGCTGATGATATACAATTGTACTTGTCCAGTCGTATTGGTCTCGTTGAAGATTTATGTTTCAAAATAAACAGTGATTTGTCTGCTATTTCTGTATGGGCTAATGAAATCTCTTTATGTCTGAACGCATCAAAGTCATATGTCTTACCTATATGTAATAGTGTCGTGCATGTTGACAATATCCCTAAATTGTGGATAGGTACTAGTTCCCTTACCTTTATGGATAAGGTAAAAAATTTGGGGTTCATTCTCAACACAAAACATACCTGTGCTGACCATATAAATAGGGTTGTGGGGAGCATTTATGCTACATTGCGTAAGCTGAGAGTCTCTGCAACATTCACGCCAGAGAAAACGAGGCGCAAATTAGTTCTCCAGCTAATTATGCCTCTCATTACGTACTCTGAGGTAGTATACAGCAAACTCGACTTCACATCTTGCCATAAACTTAATGTGGCATTTAATAACGCCACGCGGTATGTATATGGGATTGGCAGATATGACCATATCTCTTCCTGGCGAACAAGGTTACTGGGATGTTGCCTTAATAGCTATTTGTCTGCTAGAAATTGTATATTTTTATGCAAACTTACATTATTCAAGTCTCCGCCCTATCTGACAGAGAAGTTGAGTAAGGTCTCGCAGACACAACAAATTCATCGTTCCAAAATTTAATTACCTACCATCATCTAGATTATTTTTCATTAACGCTATTAAAGTGTGGAACTCATTACCCGACACTGTGAAGGCTGGACTTAACAGATTTAACTTCAGGGCACAAGTCTATAATTACTTTAAAAGTGTTTGATTGCATTAAATTAGGGCATTAAATTTCTCTCTACATTCTCTAATTACTCTATTTTTGTTCTTTCTTCTCTAAATCCTTCTTTTCTTTTCCTATTGCTTTTTTCTTCTTATTATTATAGATAAGTTAAATATATTGGATTATTAAGTTAAATATATTGGATTAATTCGTAAATGAACTGGTGTTGCTTATAATATTGTTGAAGTACTATTAAAAGACCTTAGTCTTACTATGTACTATTTATATAAACAAATAAATAAATAAAATAAATAAAAATAAACATGTTAAAAAAAAGAATGCTGGGAGTTACTTGGGGTCTATCACCCTCTCTGATGCATTGGTGCTACACGGCAGTAGTTAGACCGATATTGCTGTATGGGGCCTTGGTATGGTGGACTGCGACAAGAAAACTGGCATACTTAATGCCACTGGAAAGGATTCAACGACTCGCCGCTCTGTGCATAACAGGGGCGATGAAAACCACTCCAAACCTGGCAGCGAAATCCGCGAAGAGGTTAGTGGCTGCGGGGGTCTTGGGTACCTGGTCACAAAATCATTATGGGGAACGAAATAGTAGATGAGATAGCAAAAAGTGCGGTTAGACTACCTTTCGAGCAAGAGAACAACATACCAAAACCGCTAAACACAATATACAATGAAATGGACGACCACATGAAAAGGCGAGTGGAAGCTAGGTGGACTAATCTGACCACATGAAAAACAGCAAAAGTTATGTGTAGAACTAACGACAAAAAACTGACTCAATTCGTACTTACGCTCTCGCGAAAGAACTGCAGAACTATCATAGGTATGCTAATAGGTCATAATTTATTGGCTGCACATGCGTACAAGATAGGGATTGCTAACACGGACAAATGCAGGAAATGCGGAGAGGATATTGAGGAAACTTTAGAACACCTTCTGTTCGTTTTCCGGCATTATTGAAAACGCGACTAAGATGCCTGGGAGCCCCACTGTTTGACGGTCTGGAGGACGTCTCAAAAGCGGAGCTCCAGCTCTACTTAGATTCGCCAAAAGCGCTGACATCCTACATGATGTCTACTTTAAGGTTTTCATAGAGGTCGATCTCCATCTGGTATCACTAAGGACCAAAAGGTCTATGCTTGGCTTATTGCCAACCAGACTAACCTAACCTAGCCTAATCTACATTTTCCCACATTTGCATATCATTCTTTCCCTCTCATTTCTCTCCGGCAGCCATCTTAATTAATTTCCTACTGTTAACTTTTGGTGAAGTTATTGCTGAGTTGAATTTCTTACCCATGTTTTGTTAGAGCCCAAAATGAGGATCGGGCAGGGACTGCGCCTTCTCTATGCATTTTCGTTCTCTGCTTACTGTATCCAGAGAACGTTAAAGTATAGAGAAGTCTCAGTGACAGGAACGCATGGAATTTTGAGGGTACTCGTTTTGCTCACGAAGATCACCACGTCCATGTTTTCCACCAAAAGTTAATAGAAATACCATATACTCAACTGTTCAAATTAAACAGCAGCTGCGTAAAATTCGTTTGTATGAAGAAAGAATGAATGTTAACGCTGTAGGCTAGCTACAAGGCACTCTATCATAGAAAACAAATATTTATATATGCTAAGTTCTATAGTGACTTAGAAAGAGCAAATCAATCAAAAATATATAGTTACATATAAAATATCTGCCTAAGGCATCTTCTGTAAAACTTTGTTGAGTTCCTTCAACCAAATCAAAATTCTCTATAGAAAACGCTTCATCACCAGGCACAAAGGAAGATGGCATATGCAAATTTAAATATGTGAATTTATATACATATGCGCATATATATATAAGTATATGCTGTGTGTATGTATGTGAACTTGCCACAGCAAAAATTTCTCAAGAAATCCAGCGCACATTCATAGGCACAGCATTGTATGTACAGCAACCTTCAAATTCTCTGATTTCTAACCTTGCATGTACATATATGTATATGTTTTTGTGCATTTTTTATCAATTGAAGAACTTCATACGTAAAGTACTATACTAATTAACTATCAGAGAACATAAAATAATTGTTTCGTTTACTCCTACTATTGAAATGTCCGACACAGAACTTTTTTTATAAGCTACTTATTTAGTTTTCTTCATGCGCCCACTTGACGCACAGAAGCTGCGGTCGTCGAGCATTCAGAAAGGCATATTTACGTACATACATATATTGATGCATACATATGTACGGAGCTGCGAGCACTCGACTTGACAAAAATTCAAGATTTACCAAATATCGGCACGTAATTTTACCCGAAATTTTCCAATATTCACTATATGCGAATGGTCGAGAAAATTGGCATATGTGCGGCTCGTTTTATGAATGAAACTATGAGCTCGAATTTATCAGTGAATTTTTTGATGATGAGTTTTTGTTGTACAGTACAATAGTTGAAACTGTTCGGCACCGCCTAGACTATTTTAGACTGTTCAGCACTATGACAACTAGAATGCCGCTACGGCTGCGCCTCTTAATGCATTTTGTTCTTGTAGTCGCTAGGCATAGAATTTTAGCTTTGGACGACATATGCATTTAGAGGAATAAAGTGAGTGCCCCGTGTGTGCGGTTGTATGTACATACATATGTATATATACATATATATATATATATATACGGAGTAGTCCTGCTACAACCATAATGGGGTCTTTTGATACCGTGCGAAATGCGCAGCACACTCTGAAGGCACTTAATCGGTCCACTGATTTCATGCACTTCATATATGAGCTCTAATTTGTGGCTTCCACCCATGCTGGAGCTGCATACAGCGAAATTGATGAGACAACAGAGTTGAGTAGTCTCCTGCAGTTTTACCTAGGGCCTCTGATGTGCATCATTAATCGCGTTAGCGCAGTTGATGCTTCTGCTGCCCTGCTGATCGCGTACGCCAAGTGTTTTTGACATTAAGCCTACGGTCGATTATTACGCTCAGGTATTTAATGAATGGCTTCGATTCTATTCCATGATCGCCCACCATTATTTGGGCCGACTCCACAATCTTCCTGCTGCTAGTTAATACTACTTCAGTTTTATGGTCCGCAAGAGTTAGATCACTGTTGCACAACCATTCCTTTACCATGCCGACAGCTTGGTTGCATGTTTCTTCGGCTTGGCGGAGTGATTTACCCACGACCACAACAACTATGTCGTCAGCAAATCCTACGATTTGTGACCCTAGAGGTAGATTGAGTCGCAAAACTCCATCGTACATAACGTTCCATAACAAGGGGCCCAGGTCAGAGCCTTGTGGAATTCTAATTCGCCGTATTGGCGGCATTCTTAACGTCCAGTGTCGCTATTAGGCAATGCTCCTTGCTACCGTACAGCCATCGAGTACCTTCAATCGCCTTCTAGGCAATGGTTTTGACTGAAGATACGGCATCTGTGGTTGAAGGGGCTTTCAAGAGGCCGAATTGTCGTGGTGATAGACCGCCTACATCCTCTATAGCAGCCTCCAGACGATTTGCGATCAGGCGTTCCAGGATTTTCCTTGCGGTGTCGAGCATGCAAAGGGGGCGGTAGCCTGAAGGATCTTCCGCAGGCTTAGATCCTTTTTGAATTAAAACCAGTTTCTGCAGCTTCCACTGGGTTGGAAATGTACCTTCCTTTAGACATGTATTGTAGAGATCTGCAAAGATGTCGGTACGACTTTGGACTGCTACTTTTAAGGCCTCGTTGGGGATTCCAACCGGTCCTGGAGCTTTATTATTTTTTATTCGTTTTATTCTCATCAGGAGCTCTTCTTTGTTTGTTAACTGCACATTTTAGTCGCCTCCACAGAGTCTTACCAATTCGTAATCTCGTACAGTGTCTTGCACGGGGAACAGTGTTTCTACTACATTACGCAGTGTAGCTGGGCATGTTGTTGGGAGTGGCTTAAGGACTTTAAGTTTTTTCATAGCAAGCCTGTTCCCAAGGTCTCAAGGATCATTTCTACTTTGCTTGTATTTGAGCTGGTTTTCTTGGTTATCCCTAGATCGTTGGTAGGCTCGCCTTGCTCTTTAACATTCGCTGCGCAATTCTGCAATGTCTGCTGTCCACCAGTAGACCGGCTCGCTGTTGTGCTTGTTGGGCCTCGTTTTGGACATGGCTGCATCACATGCTTCCGCTAAGTGTTTCATAGTTTGCGTAGTCTTTTCAGATGCATCCCCCGTAAGAGTTACACCTGCCAGCATGATTTCAATAACCTCAGCCTCCATTGTTTTGACTTTGTACCTCGTCTCGTAGTTATTTCGGAACCTTTCTTCTACATGCTTCTTTAGTTCACAGATAATTGCGAGGTGATCACTCCGAGTGTAATGCTGGTTGACGAACCATTTCGTGTCGCGAACAAGACTAAAACTCTCGAAGGTAATGTCGATTGTAGATCCTGTTCCCGCCTTTTGATAGGTCTGTTGATTTCCTGTATTCATCAAGGCTACATCTAGCATAGAGAACGCTTCTAGAAAGGCTTGTACTCTAGGGTTTCTCCGTGAGCATCCCCAATTAACAGCCCAAGCGTTGAAATCACCGGCTACGATGACAGGTATATGCTCCCTTACATCCTGGGTGAGGTTCGCTAGGATGCCTGTTGCTTCCAGCAGGGTTAAGCTGGGAGGTGGTAGCAGCTGTAAATGTATGTACCTTCAACGCGCGCACGTAGAAATCCGCGGGCTGCATTCACGCTCATCAGTTGGGATCTATTTGTTCCACAGTTCTAGATCGCTGCTTAGCCTGTTGTGCCCAGCCGTTGCCTAGCAACATCTATTTTCTGTTCCCATATAGTCTGCTCGAGTAGGTCCTGAGCGCTTTCGCAATGGTTGCAAGATCTTCATTTCTGCCGGATTTCTTTAAGAGCTCCCAGATATTGAGGGCTCTTGCTGCTGGTCATCGCATGTGCTGTATCACTTGCCTTTTTCTTCTTGCACTTTATGCAGCTTGCAGTTTGTGCGCTGTTTTTAGCCTGGTGATCCTTATTGCCACAATTGAAGCAGGTGTTACTAAGGTTAGCTGAGCTTTTACAGCTTACTGCCACATGCTCATATTCCATGCATTTAAAGCATCTTTTTGGCTCGATCTTCTTCCGTAAGCGACAAATTACGAGGCCTTTACGGATTTTATCAGCTTGCCCCAGTTCGGTAGCGATTTCCGGTGTTACTTTTAGCTGTGCCGTTCGTGTTCCTCCGTATGCTTTTCGCAGACCCAAAATGGCTGAGATAGGTACCTCAAGCTATTGGAATTGTCTTGCTACCGCCTCGTGGACTTCTTCTTTTGACGTGATTTCATCAAGGTCACGAATTTCTACCTGCCTCAGCTCCGTAAGAGCCCTGACATCTACAGTTTCCCCTACTGCCGCCTTAAAAGCTTCTTGAACCTTCGAGGTATTTAGGTCGGATTGTAGTATGATTATAAGTCGGATATTCCTTAACATTAATATTCATAAACATTTATTGTTTTGTTTTGGTTTTAAAATAATTTATTGTCCACTTATGCATTACACTTGAAATTAAATGCAAACATAGCTAACGTAATTCTTTTATGTTCGGCGCGTGAATGCTAGAATCATATTACATAAGTAAACACCGAAAAATTATTATTGATTTGCATTGACTAAAATTCATATAAAAACGCTTGTACGTAGTATGTAAGAAATCAGTAATAAAACAATAAAACAAGCTAGATGCCCAGCTTGAAGTAAAAATAAAGAAATGTAAAAGAATTCTTATAAATTATTTGATTACATGGCGATCCTGCCAGCTTGGTGCTAAGATTTTTTTGCACAAGTGGCGGAAAGTGCAATCCAGTTGCACTGGTGATGTATTGTTCAGCACTCAAAATTAAAAAAAAAAAAAAAAAAAATTCTAAAGTCCTGGTATTGATCAGCCGATAAGATCTGCCAGCTGCGTAGAAGTTCCTGGTCTGGCCAATAGACCAGAAGATAGATGACCACAGAAGGGCCGAAAGATATCTCCATTGAGGAGTAGAGGAGAAAAAATAACCTAATAAAGAAACCAGCCGAAATAGTCATCCCAATCGTAAAGAAGCCAAAGCGCAGAGGCGGCTATACCCAGCGCATTAAACGAGGGATTGGATATCTATTACGAGAAGTCAACACTCAGCCACCATCACCTTGGAACCAGGCTTGCTCCATTTGGGAACGCATTTCAAAGTTGGAATTCCTACTGCAACAGCGTAAGCAGATTAAATAAATTACAAATACATACAAAACAAAAAACTGTGCGTGCTTCACGCAGACAGTATAGGCTAACAAGCGTTAACCGCTCGCAGAAAAAAAAAAAATTTTTTTAATTTTCATTTAATACAAAAAAAAATTTTTCAAAATGTTTATGCACACATTGTCGTTTTATAAAACAAAAAAAAAAAAAAAAATACAAACACAAAATTTATAAATTATTTGATTTACGGTATTACGGTATAAGGTTCCCAATAGCTAATTTTTCAGTAATGGGAAAAACTTTATCGAAAGTTGATAAACCCAGTGCCAATGTAGTAAACGAAGTAGTCATTGATACTGGCTTAAATTTAATGAATATCGAAATTTGTTTAATTATAATCACGGTAATAACCTTATTAATATTAGCATTAAAATTATATGCTATGCATAATAAAAAATTGAAGAAAAGGTATATGAGTAGATCTAATGAGTTAGACAAAATATAATGAACAAATGGCCCGAAATTCATACAACTTTACTTATAGAAAAAGGAAATTTTAAAAAATCGTTAAATGCATTAATAAAAATATACAAATAAAGCAGGAAACAGTTAAAAAACATTAAGAAAATTTGGTGTTAGCATTAGAATCAATTAGAAATTTAACTCATATAAATTTCGAGCGACTTACAAAGGATCATCAAAAAGAAGCTCTTGACATATTTTGGCAACTACGAGATCAATTAGTAAAAGTATTAGCCAAATACAACATTCAACAAGAAGTATCTCATTCGATTAATGAGAAAATTTCAATAAATATTATTGAAAACCCACCAGCTAATCTAGTAAGAAAGCTTGAAACAGTTTCTGAGGAAACCGATTGTCCAATTACACTGCCCTGCATCGGTTTTGCGAATAAGATGGGGCCTAGTGATCTCGAAGGGAATTTTCGCGCTAAGCACGAATCCGAGGTCAAAAATTTTCCATCACGTCAGGTTTTCGAGAAAAAGGGGGTTGAAACCCCTAAAAATAGCGTATTTGGCCATTTTTCAAAAATTGTGGAGCAGAACCCTGACGTGCTACGATCTTCGTTATTGTCAGTAATTGAAGGTTGAACTTTGCTCTTTGAAATAAGCCCAAACCCAAATTGTTCGCATGCACCCTTAGAGTAGGGGGTGTACTTATGTCTACGGGGGTAGGGAAAAAAATGAACATAGGAACTTATCTACACCCAAGATAAGATATAATGAAAAGTGCAGTGTTCCTAAGGTATTTAGTGTCGCTGATTACAAATCTGAAGTCAAACATTCTATTTAAAAAGAAATAAAAAAAATCAAATTCAAATTTTCAAATCTAATACATCGTCTGACACACGACCGAAATTTTTAACATTTTCGTCCGCCATTTTGAATTTTGGGAATCTGACTAATCCTTAGAAAGTGCCTATATCACAGATGGGTTGTCGGCAGAACTTGTAAGCAGATACTCGACACAAACTGCAGTAAAAGCATTGACCAAAAACTGCAGCATTGAAAAGGTCAAATTGATAATGGAAGCTGGCCATTTTACAAATATGCACGATGCGATAAGCAAATTCATTGGTAGCTGTACTGAAGCTACAGGACAACAAAACACAATACTACATTTTGGTCAACGACCATTCAATGGACGATTTGCAAGAAATGGAAGGTTCCAAAGAAGAAAAAACTTCCCCAAAAATCAAAATCGTTCAAATTTCGATAATTTAGGAAATAATAGAAATCGTTACCGACAAGGCAGACCAAATTTCAACCGGAACATGACTCACAATGTACGAGTTGCCCAATCGGACGAAAACAACTCGGAAAACTAATCTACGCTTCTAAGATACATACGCTTAACCTTAACTTTAGCATTTTTGTACAACTTAAAATAGCAGATTTAAATACACACATTACACTACTTGTAGATACTGGTGCAGATATATAACTCTTAAATTTCAATAAATCCACTTTTCCAAAAATAAACACAAAACACATTACAGCATTAAGCGGTATAGGGCAAGGCAAAATCAGTTCTATTGGTACAATATTTTTTGATTTAAAATTTACGAACTTTTTAATTCCACATAAATTTCACGTTATCCCAGATAACTTTCCAATCCCATGTGATGGTATAATAGGCATGAATTTCATGAAAAAATTCAATTGTGTATTAGACTTTACTCAAAATTACGATGCTCTAATTCTGAGACAAGACAATTTATAGAAATACCAATAACAACAACATGTAACGACGAAATAACTATTCCCGCAAGGTTAGAAGTTATACCAAAAATAAACTTACCTAATACCTTGGATGAAGCACTGATTCCAAATCAAGAACCACACCCTGGAATATTTATAGCCAATACCTTGGTAAAATCTGACAACGCCTATATCCGCATTTTAAATACAAATTATAATACAGTATCTTTAAAGCAAAGCAACATTTTAACTGAAAATGTTTCTGATTACGACATAATAAACAATGACACAGGTAATGCACAAAGAAAAACGGATATTCTCAACAAATTGAGAAAAAATTTTCCTAAAACATATGAAAAACAATTGACAAACCTATGTTCCGAATACAGTGACATATTTGGGTTAGAAACAGAAACAATAACAACAAATAATTTTTATAAGCAAAAGTTAATGGTTAAAGACAAACAGCCGGTATACATAAAGAACTACCGTATACCCCACACACATAAGGATGAAATTGAGAGACAAGTAAACAAACTTATAGAAGACAAAATAGTCGAACCATCATTTTCAGAATACAATAGTCCAATACTATTGGTACCAAAAAAGTCTCTACCGAACTCAGTTGAATGGATGATCAGATGGAGATTAGTAATCGACTACAGACAAATCAACAAAAAATTAATTGCAGATAAATTCCCGTTACCGAGAATAGATGACATTTTAGACCAACTCGGAAGGGCAAAGTATTTTTCATGTCTCGATCTAATGACTGGATTTCATCAAATAGAACTTGATAAAAATTCAAGAAATTTAACATCTTTTTCAACCAACAACGGTTCATACAGATTTACTAGACTACCAAATGGCTTAAAGGTAGCACCTAATTCATTCCAAAGAATGATGACAATTGCTTTCAGTGGTTTAAAACCAGAGCAAGCTTTCTTATATATGGATGACTTAGTAGTCCTTGGTTGCTCTGAAAAACATATGCTTTCAAACTTGAAAAATGTTTTCGATTTATGTAGAACACATAATCTAAAATTACACCCTGAAAAATGTTCATTTTTTATGCATGAAGTAACCTACCTCGGGCATAAATGTACAAACAAGGGGATACTTCCAGACGACAATAAGTACTCGGTAATAAAAAATTATCCTACACCCACAGACGGAGATAGTGCAAAAAGGTTCGTCGCCTTTTGCAACTACTACCGCAGGTTTATTAAAAACTTCGCTGAATATTCAAGACACCTAACAAGGTTATCAAAAAAGGGAGTTGCTTTCGAATGGACAAAAGAATGCAATGATGCATTTGTGTACCTCAAAAGGGCATTAATAAGTCCTACATTGTTACAATATCCCGACTTTAAAAAACCATTTTGCTTAACAACAGACGCAAGCAAATACGCGTGTGGTGCAGTACTTACTCAGGAATATGAAGGAAAACATTTACCAGTAGCATATGCCTCCAAAAGTTTCACAAAAGGAGAAAGCAACAAGTCGACAATTGAACAAGAGTTAGCTGCCCTACACTGGGCAATAACTCATTTCAGACCTTATATCTATGGTACAAAGTTTTTAGTTAGAACCTGTCTTACCTGTTCTCAATGAAGAATCTAAGTTCAAAACTAACACGAATGAGACTTGATTTAGACGAGTATGATTTCGTAGTAGAATATATTAGAGGAAAAGATAATCTCGTTGCGGACGCTTTGTCTCGCATTACAATCAATGACTTAAAAGGAATAAATGAAAAAAATCAAAATATATAATATACAAAATAGTGACTAGATCAATATCGAAAAATAACAGCAGTCCAACTACACAGCAGCACAGTAAAACATATGATAAGCCCAAAATATATGTCCCAATTAATAACACTGACGTCAGGAAATACAATAAATTAAAGATTACACCCACACGATGTTACATCAAACGAGGAAAATCCATAATGGCATATATAAAAATGCATGACTTATATGTTAATGGGAAAATTGACTTAGGACAATTCTTCTCTAGGCTCGACGAAGTGGCCGACAAATATGGCATTAATAATTTACAAGTGGCACCTAGCGAGAAAATTTTCGAATTTGTCTCGATTAATGATTTTAAAAATAAGGGCAATATGATATTAAATAAAGTAAAAGTAGCGCTACTGAATGAGGTGACCCACATTAATGATGCTAAAACTGTAATGGACATTCTAAAAAGATACCACGATGACCCTATGGAAGGCGGTCATTGCGGAATTTTCAGAACACTTATGAAAATTAAAAGACATTACTTCTGGAATAAAATGTCAAAAGATGTTGCTAAGTACGTAAAAACTTGCGAAAAATGCCAAAAAACCAAAATAACAAAGCATTTAAAAAGCCCAATGACTATAACACCAACACCTACAGGTACATTTGATACAGTTTTTGTAGACACAATAGGCCCACTACAACAATTAATGGCAATACTTATGCAGTCACAATAATATGCGACATGACAAAATATTTAGTCACGATACCCATCCAAGACAAAAATGCCAAGACAGTTGCGAAAGCAATATTTGAAAAGTTTATTCTTACCTACGGTCCAATGAAGACGTTCATTTCGGACATGGGTACAGAATACAAAAAATCAATACTAACAGAGCTATGTGAATTGCTAAAAATAGAGAAACTTAATTCAACTGCTTACCACCACCAAACACTAGGAGTAATAGAAAGATCACATAAAACTTTCAATCAATACGTAAGATCTTACATATCGATTGACAAAAACGACTGGGATTAGTGGCTACAATACTTCACATACTGTTTTAACACCACTCCTTCTACAGTACATGACTATTGTCCGTATGAATTAGTTTTTGGAAAAACACCAAACATGTTTCAGCAGTTCACAAATGTAGACCAAATTACTCCATTATATAACATAGATAACTACGCTAGAGAAGTAAGATTTAGGCTAGAAGTAGCACATAAAAGAGCTCGCAATATGATAGACATAGCTAAAATTAAGCAAAAAACATTTTATGATAAAAATAGTTTAGATTACAATTTTAGCATAGGCAATTTAGTTTTACTTAGGAATGAAGTGGCCCATAAACTGGAACCCCAATATTGTGGGCCTTATACCATTAAAGCAATAGATAATAAAAATAATGTTACTATAGTCGATAAGTTATCTTTAAATGAACAAATAGTTCACAAAAATAGGCTTAAGATTTATCAACAATAAGTAGTTTTAAAGACGCGTCTAAACTTAGAAAATTAATACAAAATTAAGATTACTCTTATGTACATATTTTTATTTTAACAATTCAATGTAAAAGAATGTTCATACAAAAAAAAAAGTTGTATGAGCATTCTTCTGAAGAAGGGAGGTGTAGTATGATTATAAGTCGGATATTCCTTAACATTAATATTCATAAACATTTATTGTTTTGTTTTGGTTTTAAAATAATTTATTGTCCACTTATGCATTACACTTGAAATTAAATGCAAACATAGCTAACGTAATTCTTTTATGTTCGGCGCGTGAATGCTAGAATCATATTACATAAGTAAACACCGAAAAATTATTATTGATTTGCATTGACTAAAATTCATATAAAAACGCTTGTGCGTGCATAGAATGTAAGAAATCAGTAATAAAACAATAAAACAAGCTAGATGCCCAGCTTGAAGTAAAAATAAAGAAATGTAAAAGAATTCTTATAAATTGTTTGATTACAGGATCATTTTTCCAGCAGCAGCAGTAACTCTCCTTTGGCAGTTTTTTTGACCCCTTTATATTATTACTAAGTTTTCCTTCTTTTGGCTGAGCTTGCGGCGGCGTTAACAATTGCCTTCTTTGGCGTGCAATCCGAGGTACGCTTAATCAAAGGTGATATGTGGGTACCTTTTTCTTGAATAACAGGTTTCGCTTCATTCGTCCCTCTTGGGGCCTGGTTCCTCGGGGTAAGGACAGATCTTCCTAGTGTTTTACGGAGGTCCGTTATATTCGCGCTCAAATCCCTCATTGGTTGATTGATGTTTCGCTTCGGAAGCTCCATCATTTCCGCTAACTTCTTAACTTTATCGCCGATTGCTTGGCAAATTCCTTTAACCGAAGTGCTGCATACACGGTGACGCCGATCTGGTCCTTCCCGTGGCGAGTGCGTCAGCCTTGAGCTCCTTTAGAAAAGGTTTTTAAGGAGTTCCCTGCAGCCATTATTGTCATCTGTAATAGCTGTTGGAAGTATTAGTTCGTGCAGTTGTGTTGCCATTTTCGCTGTTACTTCAGCCTCTTCTGTAGTTTGTAGTTTTGTGTTGTTTGTATTATTCGTATTCATGTTGTATGGGCCCCAACTTGTAAGTCGTTTTCCATATTACAATGCGTAGTCACCAATGACGATGGTTATCTTTGCATGCAGGGAGGCCATGCTAGGGTTGACAAAGACTCCTTATGGGAGCTTAAGTTCAGAGCCGAATCAGTGTTAACTAGGAATATTACATCTAGACCTACGTTGACACTTAATGGCGACGGAATATTTAGCGTTACTAGAGATTTGCCATAATTTTAACGGTGCGGGGGCAACTTCACCATTAGCCTGAGTGCCGTTTCTGCTTGATATCGCTCCGAATACTAAGAAAACAGAATAGTGCAGTCGTCAGCTCGAGGTAGTATGTCCAAACATTTTCCAGTATACCATGTTTAAGACCTAACTGGGTTGATGGTTTGACAGCCGCACCTAACATGGTGAACAGACGCTGACCAGGAAGCCGTCCATTATTGAGCCGTCGCGCATGGTTTTTTGTATTACTCATAATGCCTACACATGATGAAGGGGACACCTCCCAGCAAGAAGAGTGGCGGTCACGTTACCCTTCACGTAACCGCCACGCGTGGCCGTTAAACTGTCACTAACCACGCCCCTTTACAATCACGTTGTTAAAAGCGTTGGGAAAATCGTGCCAAAAACTTTGTGTACGTGTGATTTTTTATCCCTTTCATACATATGGATTCGTTCGCCAGTGCCAGTTTCATATAAACGTAGCGACGAACAAAATAACTTTTAGGCCAGCGCGATAGCCTAGCGGCTAGCAATGTGGGCTTCCGATCCAAAATCCTTGGTTCGAATCACAAAAAAAAAAATTTTTTATACATTTATTTTATTTTGTTTTATGATATGTTTATGAGGAGAATTTTTTCATGGCAGAAATACACTGCGTGCATATGTGTTTATAACAAATAAAAACGTGTAATTGTGTTAGAGTTTCGGTCACGCAGGTTTTGCTGGGCTATATCTAAGAGGCGGTGTCCTCTCGCCACTGTCACAAGAAAGTCTTTTGCTCGTAGAAATATGGGCTCGAACCTATCAATGAATTTGTTTTTGTTGTGCTTTTTAATATTTGAAACTGTTTAGCACCGTCGCGGGTAAATAATCATTGCCGTTACATCTGCACCTATGAATGCATTTTGTTCTTGTAGTCGCTAGACTTAGAATTTTAGTTTTGGAAACATACGCCTGTAGAGGCTTAAAGTGAGTGTGTGCGGTTATAGAAATATCAACGTACATACATTGTCCAGGCATATGCATTTACATATGCATACATACATATGTTTATGAGTTTCCTTCCAACAAGTTGGAAGAATTAAAAATAAGAAAACGACAAGGCGTTTTTTGAGCGGAGTGTGAGCTCCGTGGTTTATTAAACAATACCAAAAACTGACTAAAGATAAATAACAATTATCGGTTTTTATAATAATAAACTTAAGCTAAATTTGTTATTGTCACCTGCGCTGCCTCGTAAGTAGCGTGAACGGATATTGGCCAATATTGAATTGCAGCAAAGGTGATGAGTTTTAAGCTGCGAGTCAGCGATAAGCTAGCGCGTGTATTGCTAATTCGATATAGATAACAAGTGCAAGCTTTTGGGCAGGAAGTTAATGCGGTTAATGTTAGCGCGTGTAGCGTTAACTCCTCCCCTCTTAAGTTCGGTCGTCCTCAATCGTTTTAGAAATAAGGTAGGTCATTAAATCTGATATTTTTCTTATGTGAATTTTTTGTTTCAGCCACGTCTGATAAATATTTTATTCTTGGTGCGTCTGTTGTTCGAGGTAATTCGTGAACAATTTTTTGTGTAGTTTTGTAACAAAATCGCATAAAAATGATAAGTGTTGTATCTGTCTTCAAAACAAGCGATATTTTTCGTATTGTTGATGTGTAACTCGTTTAAGACTTGCAGCGACAATATATTTATGCGTTCACTCTCTGATGGTGGTGGTTGCATAATTGTTGGAGCTGCGATTAACGTAGGTGACTCCATATTTCGAAAATATTGGTTGTTTATATTAAGTGATCTGTTGTGGATTCTTAACAGGTAAGTACCGACAATATTGTGGTCTTCCGTAGGCGTTATTACCGTTCCATTGAAGTTGTTCAAAAGAATTATTCCTGGTTGTAGTTCCTCTACTGTTGGCATATGGTGGCTATTACTTATGATGCATGATGAATTAAAGCTTCTTCTTAGTAGTCGAGGTATGCAATTATCATTACTTATATCTATTAATTGATTTCTTTTGCATATTTTAATAAGACTGCATTTATTACATTTTTCTTTGACGCCAAAAGTTTTTGTACCATTGGTCAGAGTTGTATCAAAATTTAGATGTACCTACTGTTTTATTTTCTTTTTTTACTGGCTTTATAATAATAGTGTCATAACTTTCTTTTTGAGTGAGCGGAATTTTAATAATGTACAATAGTGTGGTTAAATTACCATGCTTAAAGTATTAACATTAGCATATTCTACTGCCTCTTCTATGGTGACGACTGGCATTCTTCCTTCTTGCAATTTTTCAATTGCTATTTTTATTTCGTTTTTATTTAACAACATTGAATTCAAAATTTTGTTTTTAGCCCATTGAATGCCATATTTAATATTTATTATTTTTTCCTTAACTATTCCTCTTCTACTACCTATACTTAATGCTATTTCGCTTTCTGTGCGACTATCTTTCTTGATAAAGTTAGATAATACAATTACTAAATTGCTAATTTTTTATTAAATGCTTCATTTATAAAAAGTTGTTTATTATTGTTGTCATTTAGTTCGTTAATATTTTGGCTTACAATTTCGAAATCTTCGTGGTCCGGATTACCGGCAATGTACTTCCATGCCGCCCCAATAATATTAGTATACCTTTTGGTTCTGAAATTTTGCAGTGGTTTAACATCTTCAAGGACTTCCAAAGCTATGTGTATTCCGTGATTTAAAATTGGATAAAAAATTTTATTTTTCGGTATGTTTCTGCCTACTTACATTTGTATATTCTGTGGCAAATTGTCGTATTGGTTCAGGTCTATCAAATGAATTATCTTAAACGTGCCATCCTGTATCTTTGATTGTATATCATTTACAGTAATAACGTGCGATGAGGTATAGTCCACAAATTGTATTTCCGAGAAGCATGGTATTGCCAAAAGGAGAGTCGTAAAAAGTTGTCCGTTTAATGTCATTGTCGGATATGTTTTTTGTATACTATGCGTCCTGATTTAGTTTTTACCGTTGTGTTGAAGTCTACTGCTACGACTTCTTTTTTATACCGTGGAGATAACTTATTGCCAATTCTCCGATTTATCTTAACATATATTACATCTCCTTCATAATAATGTTTTAGTTGTGTTTTATTTCTCTCTATATTCTGTTTGTGTAATATCTTTGGAGATATTTCCTTTCTTTCATTTTGGATTAAATTCCGATCGCTACTCACACGTCTGCCATAAAAAATGTCTACTGGTTTCCTACCTGTTGTAGTGTGAATATAAAAATTATACTCTTTAACAGAATTTTCCAGCAGTTCTTGAAAGGAGCGATGAGTTTTTTAATTTGCAGGCACCTCATTATTTCCTGTAAGGTCGAATGGAACTGCTCAACTTGTCCGTTGGAGCAGCTCACATGACGCGGAGTTCGATAAATATCAAAACCGATTTCGTTCTCTATCATGAAGTTGATAGACTCAGAATTAAAAGACTTTTCGTTGTCTATGATTATCCTTTCGCGAACAAAAGAAAAAAGAATGTCACGTAAAGGCTGTCTAAGATCTTCTGCTGCTATAGAATTTATAGATTTTGCAATTGTATACTTGGAAAATTTATCCAAAGCATATATAAATTGGTGTGGGTTGCAGTGGCGGCTTTGCTGGATGCCGTTCATATTTTTTCGTTTTACAGATTCCGCATTTGTCTATAATTTTCTTCACTTTTTTGGCCATACCGGGAAAATAATACCTTTCTAGTATTTGATTTTTATTTTCGATACAATTTCTATGCCCACTCGTATGCGTTTGAATAATAATATTTTCTTGTTCTTCCTCGCTAGTGATATCGTCTACATGAAATTGCGAAAATCTTATTTTATACCTATTAAAACGAAGTTTATACAGTTCTTGTATCGCACATTGCGTGTTTTCATTTGCTTTTATACAGTTCCCAACTGATGGGTTTAGATAACGCTTGAGGAGCTGAAGTAAGTTATCTTCACCTGTTTCTGTAACCAAGTGTCGGTGGTAGGTGGGAAACTCGATTTTGAATTGGTAACTGGATATTTCTCCTATAGTCAGGGAAATTTGATTTTTAAAAGCATTGATTGGAGTTTCAACGCTGTATATATATGTCCTGAGCTTTCGTCGCTATGCTGAGATAGCTATGCTAAGGGCTAAGGGTTAGAGGATTCTTAGGGCTTACTAGAAAATTCGTAAAAAACTATGCAGCTCTAGCTAAGCCCTTAACTTTACATCATAATGGAGATAATTCTCATATCGGAAAAAGTAAAAGTAAGAACACAAAAATTATCTTAGACCAAACGGCCATAGAAGTCATAAATAAACTGAAAAACTGCTTAACCCTAGAACACACACCCGGGTACAAATGTATCCACTTCAACTTTGAAGTGTTGTAACTTTTGAACCGCTATACCTCTATACCGCTAACTTCGGATCTAGGAAGATTGTTTAGTTTTGAGTTCAAATTGAAAATTTGAACCAGATCGGACCATTGGTTCAGGAGCTACAGCCTTCCAAACACATTATATACGTAAACACACACCCGGGATACGTTTGTACCCCAATAGTAAAAATCCTCATAATAATCAAAAAAAAACATTTTTTATATTATTTTTTTATTTTAAAAATTAAAAATATTCATTTCACTCATTATATTATTGACTTTTTTAATAAAAATTATAAAAATGCATCTTATATGTAAGGAAAATCATGGCAAATAGAGCAATTTGTTGATGTGACCGAATGTTCAAGACACATTGGCTTCTTGCATTTGGCGCACAGCTTTCTGGTTTTTCTACGGCGTTTTCCCTCTTGTGCGTAACATAAATAGCAAGATCCGGACACAGGTTTTGGCGTGCGCGCTGCGGAAGATGTTGATGCTGCTGTTGACACCATTGATTCCAGCGGTCGGTTGAAATATGCTTCAATAGCAATTTTAGTCGAAAAATTTCGCGTCACTTGACGATTTATGGCTCTGGTTTCAATAATGGGCATACACAATGCTTCAGCCAGGCTGCGCAGGATCTGCTAACGCTTGTTGTTTGTTCTCCAAGGCAACATAGGGTTATTCAAATCGTAGACAATGTAGGCTGCAAGAGCTGTAATGTCCAACATGTTGAAGAACATCGCTAGTCTCCATCGTTTTGTTTGTCTTTGTGTTGGATATTCCGCAAACATTTGGTCCATTCGATCAACACCACCTTTGGTACGATTATAATATTCAATTATTTCAGGTTTCCCACTGTCAGCTATTTCAGCATCATTATGCATGGTCGAAAGCAAAATTTCTGCTTTATTTTTTTTTGGGAACATAAGAGCACATTGTCACATTATTTTTGAAGCCAAATGTCGTTGAACCAATTGTCCTGTTTTTGTTCTGCTTCATTTCTTAAGGAATATATGATTTGTTTTTGCGCAAAGTTCCAACGATCGTGAGTTTCCAGGTGAGAAGCAGTTCTGCAACTGGCAAGGTCGTAAAAAAATTGTCCATTGTAATGTTTCGGCCACTTCCTTGGTATTTGGCAGACAAATCCTTCACCACTCGTTCGCCTTGGTTCGTTTCCCTACCAGTTTCTGCTTGGCCAGTATATATTTGTCCATGCAGTGGATATGCATTTGTGGCATCGCAAATCCACCAAACCTTGACACCATATTTAGCAGGTTTTGACGGTATGTACTGCGTAAACCGTGTGCGTTCACGGTAAGGAAATAATTGTTCATCAATCGTCAAGCATGAGCTGGGCTTGTAATGTGCAGCAAGATTATTGTTCATCATCGTCCACAACTCACTGATCGGTGCTGCTTTATCAGTTAGTAAGCGTGTTGCACAAGTGTTTTTATCGTAAAATCTTAGGAACCGCAATATCGAACAGAAACGGTTGACTCCCATTGTGGCGCGATATAAAGGATAGTTTTTGACGCTCCATAAATCTCGAACATGTTCTCCATTGCTATGGTTCGCACCAGTCATAATAAGTATGCCAAAAAATGCATACAGCTCTGTTATTGACACAGGCGTCCATGACTTAGGAGTTGTGTTTGGATGCGCATTGTTGTAAGCATTATAAGTTTCTTTTGCTAACTTATTTGTGTGGCGCATAATTATATCAGCCATTTCAACGTTCATGAAACATTTAAATGTTTGCTCTATTGACAACATTTCAGTGCATCTAGCTGGTCCAGAACGTTCTCTTATAATATTTTGTCTGAGTACCTGACGACTTACATTTGGTTCTTTCATCCACTCAGTACCATCACGTGCAACAAATTTTTCGCCACTACCAGGTAATTCATTATTTTCTTCTACTTCTTCTTCTTCGTCGTCTTCTTCATCATCCTCATAGTCCGCATAATCAGGTAATACTTCTGCGGCACTTTGCGAAACTTCAGCATCGTCATCAGCAATTTCAATGTCATTGAATTGAATTTCTTCTTCATCTTCTGAGTCAAAGTCATAGGGGGCGTCATCGTCACAAATTTCATCAAATAAAGATTGTATATATGATTCTCGCTGTTCCTCAGTTAGCCTGCATAATAAAAAAAATAGTATATGTTTACATTGTTGCTTATTTTACATTTTTCACCTTCTATATGCTGCACTTGATAAATATTCGTTTCTTCTTGAAGTCATTTCGTATCCAGTTATTTATAGTTTCAGTTATATTTATTTTCACTTATATTTTCGCTTCTTACACTTTTGAGCACCAAAACAATAATGAAAATATCAACAGGCAGCATTTATAACAACACCTCGTGTGAAAACAACCCTTGCAGCTGCATATAAAATACAAAAACCAGTTATACCAGTGTATTTGCTACCTACGTACCCATACCTTGCGCGTCCTTTTAGCACATATCTTTTGAACCAGGTAGAATATTTCAATGAAATAAAAACCAAAATGTGTATTCGTTGTTACTTTACAAGTATATTATTATAAATTATATTATTTTGTTTTGCATTTATTAGGACAACAACAAAAAATCCACTGTTGCATGTCCTGACTTTATTTCCCCATATCGCTGGAACCAGTAGGAATATTCGAATGAAACAAAAGACAAAATACTTGTTATATATTAAAATATACATTTAAAAAAAATCATAGAAATCGGTTGAATAAGCATTAAAAAAAACCGCAAAATAAGGTCCCGGGTACAAACGTATCCCGGGTGTGTGTTTACGTGGTATTTTCTGGGTGTGTGTTCTAGGGTTAAAGGAGCAGGTGGAATTATACCAGCCAAATTATGAGAAAGCTATTGAACTCTCTACAGACGCTTCCAATATAGCCATTCGAGCTGTATTGAGTCAAAATAAAAATCCAATTTATTTTTTTCCACGCACACTCAGTACCACAGAACAAAATTATAGTACCAACGAGAAATATTACAGGATAGGCCTACCATCCAGAGACGATTGATGCTTTAAAACACGAAATCGAAGTTCATGAAATTGGAGCCCAAACAATCGAAAATGTGCTTAAAAATTGAGTTGATCAAATGGCCTTCATTCATAGATGACAATGTTCAATCTTCAAAATAAAAGAAAAAGTTTGAAAAAATATTGATTAGTTTTTTTTTATAGCCGATTCAAAAAGCAAATTTTACATGGCTCACCCTATATATAGTCGCTACAAAAATTACGAAATTACATATACGGCATAGCCGACTTAACCATATATACCGACCATCAATTGCTTACTTACGCGATATCGGATAAGAATCCGAATCATAAGCTAAAGAGATGCAAAAATATTATCGAAGATTATGGAGCAAAAGTCGTGTATAAACCAGGCGCACAGAAAGTTGTAGCTGACGCCTTGTCTCGACAAATAATTAACACATCTTCTATAGGCACTGTACACTCATCAGATGGTTCATACAACGACATAATCAAGGCAGTACGCCAACCGCTAAATGCCTACGGTATCCAAATAGAATTGATACCAAACACACAAAAGAATGAGACAAGTTGGCGTTTTATATTTCAATAACCTTTACTGACGAAAATTATCTGATATCCGAATTAAAAAGGTTTTTGCAGCCGAAAAAATCGCAGCAATACATACAACAGCTGAGGATTTATTTAGATACGGACAAATTATAAAAAACACCTTCACAGATATAAAATTCGTATATACAAATTATCGTCCGGAAAATTGGACGATGGAAAAAAAACAAATTTTTATTGGTCGAAAGACCTTTATTCTATAAATTCCAACTTACAACTCAAAGCTTAATTACTAAATCTCTCCTTAATATAACTTATTTCTACTTGTGTCAGCATTTTTGACAACTGCTTTACATCGGCGCATGCCGGATGTTTATTGCTTAAACTAATTTTGCTGATCGAGGTGTCAGCAGATTTGGCTATTGGTTTAAATCGGCGCATGTCGGATGTTATTCCCAACATTATTGGGTTTGCTTATTCAGCGTCTGGGTTATGTCCCAATTGCATTATTGGCTACAACTTAATTGGTGCTAACTCCTCCGCCGCTAAAAACGGACGTCCCCGTTCGTTCAGGCTATTAGCTATGGTTAAGGACTCCGTTTGCTGTCGGTTACATTGACGTCGACTTTGTAACTCGATGGCTCTATTGGTTTCGCTTTAAGAAATGTTTCTATGGTCAATTTGATGACTACTCCTGCTATTAAAATAATGCTAATTATGGTTAGCGAAAAATTTGTTATTTAGGCTGTTGCATGGGCTGTCTGTAATGAATTTAACTTTTTTGTATTATTGATATGGAGTTCTTTCATCATCTCTAAGCTAAGTATTTCTTCTTCTATATTTGAGGGAATATTTGACTGTAATATGGCTGGCAATGGCTTATTGGTTAGTATCTCGTTAAAGGAGTATTTCTGGTTATCTACGAAAATTGTAGAATTGTGGTATTGTACTGCGTATGACCCGTCAAGGGTGATATTCTGACTGTCAATTTCGATTGAACCTTTGTATTGATTAAGTAAAATTATGCCTCGTGTTATGACTTCTACTGAAGGGATGTGTTGATTTTTAATTAGCGTGCATTCTGCTGGTTTGCTCTTAAGGAGTTGTGGGATACAGGTAGTGTTACTAATATCTATTATATTTTTATTATTACAAATTCTTAAATTATTATTTTCTTTACATTTTAGTTTAACAGCAAACATTTTTTTGTTACAAATAATAATGTCCTCGTATGGGATTTTCTTGATATATTTACTCTTTTTTATTGGTTTGATTGTGACTGAATTACAAATTTCCTCATTAGTTAGTGGTATGCTGAAAATATAAAATATCATAGAACTATTTATAACTATCTTTATATTTCCTAGTTCTAAAGATTCCTCAGCATTATTTAATGTGAAGTTATTACTAATAAATACCGATTTGAGTAGCTCTAATTCCTCATTTGATAATATGTATGAATTAACAATTCCGGCCTTAGCCCAATGAATTGCATAATCTATATTTATGAATTCTTCTCTTATGATCCTAAGTTTATATTTTAATTCTATTGCAAAATTTGTTTGTATGTCCTCATTGGTTTGGACAACTTTCAAGATTTTATTTGAAACTGCTGTTATATTACTTATTCTATCGAAAATTATTTTATTTATAGTTACTTGTTTATTATTATTTTCAATTACGTTATTTATTTGGTTCTCTAGGACGATAAGGTCGTCATGATCGGGGTTTCCAGCGGTCCATTTCCATACTTTTCCTATTTCGTCTATAGACTTCCTAAATCTTTTGGGCTTAAGTCTATTTAGTTGTGTTTGTGTAAGATTTAATTCATTAATAAGGATGGGTAAGAGGGGATTTTCGGGAGTTATTTTGGATTTGATGGTTCTGCTTATTTCGTTTAAGGTTTCCTGACATGCTTCCAAGTCTATTTTGTGTATTATTCTGTAAGTTCCGGTTTGAATTTTTGTCAGTCCTGTGTCGACTGTCGCCAGTTGTGAGTTTGTGTAGTCTATAATTTTGAAGTCTGCGTACACAAAGTGTACAAGAAATCTGTAAGGAAAGAAAAACCTGTTTACTGTCGTCTAATGTTGCTTTTGTGTACTGTTCGTCCTTTCACTGTGATCACTTTACTGGATTTGTCCTCTTTTACTATTTCTTTCCTGTATCTTGCTGTAATTTTTGATCCTAATCGTTTGTTTATCCTAACGTAGATTATGTCTCCTGGGGCGCATGTTTTTATGGGTTCTCGCGTTTTGTTGTGGATGGTTAAGTCCTTTGCTTGTTTTTTTCGAAGGATTTTTATATTTTATTGTAGTGAATTCTCATATTGTTCTGGGTTTATTGAAACACGTCTACCAAAAAATACTTCTAGAGGTCTTTTTCCTGTCGTGGAGTGTATGGAGTAGTTGTATTCGTATGTACATCGATCTCATAGTTCTTGAAAGGAACGGTGTGTGCTTTCTGCTTTGAGACAATGCATAATTTCAGATAGAGTGGAGTGAAATCTTTCCACTTGTCCGTTAACTGTGCTTGCATATGGGGGGGTTTTAAAAATTTTAGTTCCAAGTTGGTCTTCTACCATAAAATGTATAGAAGCTGAGTTTAAAGACTTTTCATTGTCGATAACTATTGTTTTTGGTACACCGAAGGCGAAAAGTATCTGTCGTAAGGGTTCTCTGATATCTTCTATTGCTTTTGACTCTATTATTTTGACTTGAGCGTATTTGGAGAATTTATCCACTGCTGTTAGGACTAGCTTTTTTTCTGTATTGTAAATGTCTATATGTACTATTTCTCCGGGATACTGAGGTATTGGTGTTTCCAGTATGTGTGGTTTATTTGGGTTACGGTCATACTTATTTTCCTTGCAAATTTTGTTTTATTAAGTTTTCTATTTTAGCTCTCATTTTTGGAAAATAGCATCTCTGTATAAGTTGTTTTTTATTTTCGTCTCTATTTCTGTGTGCTCGTTTATGTTCCTTTAATATTTCCTCATTTTGTGTATCTTCGTTTACCAAGTTTTCTACTTTTGTTTGGGCATAACGAATTTTATAATTGGAAAAATGAAGTGGGTAAATTTCCTGAATTTTTCCCATTATTTCTTCGGAAGTAAATATGCCATTTATTACCGAAGGATTTAGGTAGCGTTTCAGTAGTGCAGTTAGATTTTCTATTGAATAGTTTGGTTTAATTATTATGTGCCTATGGTAGGTTGGGAATGGAATTTTAAACTGATAGCTGTCTTCGTCTCCTAGTGAGATCCAAAGTTGATTTTTAAAGGCATTTATGAGTCCTTCTACTGCTGGGATTAGATTGTGAGATGAGCTTTCGTCGGAGTGTGTAGCGACTGATAGGGAATTTATTTCGAATGGTCTTGATAACGTGTCAGCAACTACGTTAGATTTTCCGGGTTTGTATTTAATTTCATAGTTGTACTCTTCCAAAATTGCTTTCCAACGTTTTAATTTAGAATTATTATTTTTATTGATTAGGGCGTAAGTGAGTGGCTGATGATCTGTATGAATAATTACTTTTGCTGTACCATATAGATAATTTCTAAAGGAATTTAGTTCCCAAATTATGGCGAGCATCTCCTTTTCATTTACTGCGTAGTTTTCTTCTGCTTTGTTCAATGTTCTTGATATGAAGGTTATCGGTTTTCCGTTCTGTTCTAGGACCGCGCCTATGGCATATTTTGAGGCATCAGTGGTCAGATGGAACTCTTTGCTATAATCAGGATATTGAAGTACTACATCTTTGGATATCAGGGTGGTCTTTATTTTATTAAATGCTGCCTTCGCTTTTTCATCTAAGTTTATTTGGATTTTCTTTGAACTGCTTTTGGACATCCTTCCTTCTTCGCCTCGAAGTAGGGATGTTAACGGCTTTGCTAACTTAGCATAATCTTTGATAAATCGTCTATAATATCCAGATAAGCCTAAGAAGGATCTTAAGTCCTTGATCGTCTGAGGGTAGGGTAAGTTGGCTATTGCTTGCACTTTGGATGGGTTTGTTGAGATTCCCTCGGAGGATACTACAAATCCTAAGAACTCGACTTGTTGTTCAAAGAATTCGCATTTGTCGACTTGTACTTTCATGTTTGCTTTTGTAAGGGTATCAAAAATTGTATCTATGTGTTCGGAATGTTCTTTTTCGTTTTTGCTACAATAAATATAATAATATCATCTATATATACATAGCATATACGTCCAATATGTTCTCTTAGTATGTCGTCCAATGTCCTTTGGAAAATGGATGGGGCATTTGAGCTCGTATTTTCCGTTGTTCACGGAAAAAGCTGTCTTCTGCACGTCAGATTCCTTAAGAGGAATTTGGTGGAAACCGCTTTTTAGGTCAATCACAGAGAATATTCGGTTTTCTCCTAGCTGAGAGAGAACCTCATTTATTTCAGGTATCGGGTACCTATCTGCAATTGTGACTGCATTTAATTTTCTGTAATCAATAACCATTCGGAATTTCTTTTCGCCTGAAGCGTCGTTTTTTTTGGGTACGATCCAGACAGGTGATTTGTAGGGTGACCTTGATTTCCGTATGATTCCGTCTTCCAATAACTTTTTTACTTGGTCCTCGACCTCTTGTTTAAGGCTGGTGGGGTATGGGTAGGATTTTGAGTATATGGGTGTGTCGGAAGTAGTACGTATTTCTGCTACTACTTTTGTTGTGTATGTCAATTTTTCGTTTGGTTCCGAGAATAAGTTGCGGTGTTTTTGCGTTATCTGTCTTATTTCGTCTTTACCTATCGTTGTCATTTGTCCGTCTCGAGTTTGTATTGTATATACGTTCTGTATCTTATACTGTCTGAGATAGATTCTTCTTGTATTTGCTATAAGCATGAAATTTTCTTTGGTATGTATGACTGCTGAGAGTTCTTTTAGGCTGTCGTTCCCTAATATTGCATGGAATGTTTTTAGTGTGGGTAGCAGGAAAAATTTAAGTCTGCAATCTACTAAATTAAAAAGGTTTAAAAAGGTGTGGTGGGCAATTTTTATTTTCCCTCCGACTGAGTTAGCGAAGAAAGGGTTTTCGTTTTCCGTTGATTTTTTTTACCAAATTGCATTGTATATAATTTCTGTTTGATCCTGTATCTACTATATTAGAATGTTTAGTATGTCGCCGCTCTTCCTCTTACATCTGAAGTACGGTAACGAAGAGCTGTTTAGTCTAAAAAATGTACGTCCGTCAGGTCGTGGGCCTCTTCCATATTCGTCATAGTATTGGTCCTCGTACTTTTGGTCGTTTGTGGTTTCGTCGGAATTTATATGAAAGTTCCTTTGAACTTTCGCGGGGGGGTGGTTTATCATTGATGCGTTTGGTGGGCGTTTACCTGGTTCGTGTGGTTTGGGTCGGTTTGTGTAGTTTACTGCTCTTGTCCTGATGCTTTCGTCCACATCCATAGGTTGAGGTGGTTTAGGTGGTCTTGGAGGGGGGTGGTTTTGTTGTTGGTTATAGGGGTTTTGTGATTGGTAATAGGGATTTTGTGGTTGGTAATAGCGATTTTGTGGTTGGTAATAGGGATTTTGTGGTTGGTAATAGGGGTTTTGTGGTTGGTATCTATTGTATAGGTTTGATTGGTTTTGGTTTTGTTGTCTATAGTTTGGATGAGGGTGAGGTATATGGGCTAGTTCGGGGTAGAATCTTAATTGTGAGTTTTGTAGGTTGCACATATGTTGGGGTGGGAAGCTGTTGTCTAGGGATAGAAGAATTAAAGGTTTGATTCCTGAGGGTTGGTTGTGGGTTTGGCATCTGATTGTTTGCATGCTGCGCTCTAAAGCTTTGGTTTTTTAGTTTGAGGCAAAGGTGTAGGGCCTCTGGAAGGCTCTTCGGCTCTTTTATGCCTAGGAGTCTGGGAAGATCTCCAGAATGTCCTCTGATGAAGGTATCGAGGGCTTTAGCGCGGTAGTTATCCGTTAATAGATGGACTGCCTCTTCTCCTATTGCCATGCATCCTATTTTATTAAGGATCAGGGATAAATGGCTATAAACTTTCTGGTAGAATTCGTTAATCGTCATTCTTCCTTGAATAAGACACGTCATCTGGTATTCCAGGGTGCCTATATCGCGTTTGTCTGCGTAGTGGGTAGTTAAACAGCGGGAGATTGCTGTCCAATCTAAAGGGGTGTTGTACGATTCAAGGACTATATCCGCTTTCCTATGATTTTGTTTCGGATCACATTTAAGATACCGAAGTATCTAGGAGTGCCTTTTGAGGGTTCGTATATCCTCAAAATACGTTCAACGCTTTTTTTCCATGAACTAAATTCGGAGGCATTTCCTGAAAATTCTCGTAGTGAACGTACTACGTCAGGAATTTTGTCCATTTCGTTCATGTTGTTCCTAAATTGTTCCTCTATTGTTTGGTCTGTTATTATGGGGGGGGGGCTGTTATTGTTAAGGACATTTTGGATAAGATGAGGTCCATTGGATTCTATGGTTTCCCTAATCATACTCCTAATGAGAGTAGCTAAATCTGGGGAAATTTGGGGGTTTGGGGGTGGAGGTGGTGCGACTAGCACTGGTGGCCTAATAAGATTGTTTTGGTTAGCCATTTTTCCTTTTTATTTTGTTTTTACTTTCATTGAAAAATCTAGCTGCCGTTTTTTTTCTTAATCAACTTTATTATTATTTCTAACTTGTGTGTGCGAAATTTTACTAAATTGGAAAAAAGAATTTTATTCTTATATTTTTCCCTACTACTTATGTGAATTAGATTCTTAAACGTAATGTATTATATACTATATTATATTCTTACAATAATCTCAGCTATGTGAGTTAGATTCTTAAACGTAATGTATTATATAATCTATTATATTCTTACAGTAATCTTAGCTGCATTCGGGTGCCGGCAAGTGTGCTTGGTCCTGTTTTCCGTGGGTACTGAGGGGCACTAGGCTTGCTCCTTGCTGATGATGAAGTTGTTGTCCGGGCTGGCTTTGTCTGGCTTGTCGTTGGGGCGTCGGGGAAGTTCCACGTTCCCTTTCACGCCTCTTTATGTTGATTTTTTCTTAGAGCTTCAAAGTTTGTTTTTTGTGGCACTTTTATTCCTTAGTTTAGTACTTCAACGATTTCTTTGTGGCACTTTTATTTTTGTAGCTTAGTAAAAAAATTTTGTGGCACTTTATTTTTGTAGCTTAGTAGAAAATATCTTTGTGGCACTTTATTTTTGTAGCTTAGTAGAAAATTTCTTCGTGGCACTTAGAAAATTTTTGTGGCACTTTATTTTTGTAGCTTAGACATTTCTTTGGGGCACTTTATTTCTATAGCTTGGAAACAATTTTTTATGGCACTTTATTTCTGTAGCTTAGAAAAAAATTTTTGTGGCACTTTATTTTTGTAACGACTTTCGCGAGACGCTGCCAAGCTTATTTGACCCGGGCGCCAATTATCGTCCGGAAAATTGGACGAGGTGTCAGTATATTTGGCTGTTGGTTTAAATCGGCGCATGCCGCATGTTATTCCCAACATTATTGGGTTTGCTTATTCAGCGTCTGGGTCATGTCGCAATTGCATTACGGGTATTGCTTATAGCTTAATTGGTGCTAACTTACACCCAATAAACTCGAAAACATAACACAACCTGATAGACAGTTAGAATTAGTTAAACAAACACACGCGCGAGCACACAGGGGATACAAAAAAAATGTAAAAGAACCATTAGAACAATACTATTGGCCGAACATAAAACAAGAATGTAAGGCATACAACAAAATGTGCACAGCTTGTCTTTACGGCAAATACAAACGGAATTCCACAAGACAACCATTAAAAGAATCATACGGGCCAACACAACTAGGGGAATACATAAATTTAGATATTTATTTTAATGAACACAAAACATATTTAGTAGCAATGGATAAATTCTCAAAATACATAACTATCAGACAAATAGACTCAAAACCAGAAATAGACAAAAGAGTAGAAGAAATTCTTATCAACAATTTTCTGAACTGTAAACGGCTCATGACAGATAACGAAAGTAGTCTGAATACACCAATGTTAAAACAAATGTGTATAAAATACAATATCAACAAAATACAGACACCAATATATAGATCAAAGGCAAACTGTCAGGTAGAACGAACGCACAATTCCATATCAGAAGAGGCAAGCAAATAAAGAATTCCACAGTAGCCACCGAGGAGCTATTTGTAGCTATAAAGGAATTGAACAACACAACCCATACCGTCACAGAAAAAATACCAAAGGATATACATTTTAATCTAATAACATGCAGCAAGGAAGAAATAGTAAAAAATTAAAATACGCATCGGAGAAAACATTACAACGTCTAAACCAGGGAACTAGACACCGAACTTTCAAACAAGGAGACCAGATATTGGTGTTAAGGACTAACATCAGAAGTAAAAGCGACAGTCGTTACAAAAAGTACGTAGTGCAGGAAGATCGTGAGGACACGATTTTGACTAAGGAGGGAAAATTTATTCACAAAGGCAACGTAAAAAGTTACACAGTTACAGAAGATGACAATAAATTACCTGATTATATTACTAGCCATGGTCATCATAATCGCCATTCAAGCAGAAGGAGACACCAAAAGGAAATATATTCTAACTAGAACCGGCGATGCATATTTATTTGACGAATTCACATTTTTATTCTACGTAACTAATTGAAAAAAAATAACCACATCATACGAAAAAATATTTAATAAGAACTAAAAATCCTATTATTGCTATTTACAAATATCCTATCATAAATAATCATTGGAAACTATTTAAATTCACACCACTTAGAACTAAGCATGTAAAAGTGTTCACCTATAAGGAAATTGCTCTTTGCAACAATATTTACACTAGAGTGAATAACTGAAAAAAATGTTTGTGCAAGAATAAGGAACTAACATTAATTCGGTATAAATCGGGACGATTTAATTTAAGAAGGGGAGAGTTAAGGAATGATTTCATTCACAAATAATAAATAAAAATAGTTAAGTAAATTCTAAGTATAATACATCCGGTGAATTCGTTATAACCGCTGACGCTGCATCAGCATTCCACGAACATTTACATCAAATTAGTAAATGTATCGATCAGCAACAATAATGAGTCAACAACAGTCAGCATATTGATGGTCGAAAGAGGTGTAATGTAGAAGTAAGAAACATAATGTAATTAATCTTAAGTTGAGCTTAATCGAATAAAGACAAATGAATCGGACAATAGTCCGATTGTACTTTTTAAAAATTAAAATCGAAATGTAAAATATTAACTTTTATATTACAAAACTGAACTTCCAGAAAAACATTGTTTTTTTAATATACACATATGCATGTACATACAAACAACCGCCCAGACAGCGCACTTCATTCATCTAATGCGAATGTCGTTCAAAGCTAAAATTCTATGCCTAGTGACTACAAGAAAAAATGCATTAATAGGCGCAGCCATTTGTGCTGAACAGTCTGAAATAGTCGCGGCGGCGCCGAACAGTTTCAACTATTGTACTGTACAACAAAAACTCATCATCAAAAGGTTCATTGATAAATTCGAGCTCATAGTTCTAAGAGCAAAGTATGATACTTTCATTCATAAAACGAGCCGCCCATATGCCAATTTTCTCGACCATTCAAAAATAGTGAATATTGGAATATTTCACGTGGAATTATTTGCCAATAATTGATAAATCTTGTATTTTGTCAATTCAAGTGCCCGCGGCTCCGTACATACAGATGTATGCATCAATATATGTAAATATGTTTTTCTAAATGCTGAACAACCGCAGCTGCTGTGCGTCAAGTGCGCGCATGTGCATAGAGTAACCAGAGAACGTTAATGTATAGAGAAGTCTCTATAACAGGAACGCATGGAGTTTTGAGGAGTACTCGATTTGCACACGGAATTCACCACAGACATGTTTTCCACCAAAAGTTAACAGAAATATACTCAACTGGTCAAATTAAACAGCAGTTGAGTAAAATTCGTTTGTATGAAAGAAGAAAGAATGTTAACGCTGTACGGTAGCTGCAGGCACTTTATCATAGAAATCAAATACATATGCGAATTTCAATAGTGACTTAGAAAGAGCAAATCATTCAATATATACGAGTATATACCTTCCTAAGGCATCTTCTGTAAAACTTTATTGAATTCCTTCAACCAAATCAAAATCCTCTATAGAAAACGCGTTATTACCAGGCACACAGAAATATGGCATATGCAAATTTAAATTTGTGAATTTATATGCGCATATATATATATATGCTGTGTGTGTGTATGTGAACTTGCCACAGCAAAAAATATTATGGTAAAACTTCTCAAGAACTCCCACGCGCATTCATAGGGCACAGCATTCTATGCACAGTAACCTTCAAATACTGTGATTTTAGAGCAAGTTTCTACCTTGCAGATATATGCATAAGATTTGTGCACTTTTTATCAATTGAAGAACTACATACGTAAAGTAATACGAGTCCACTAAAACAAACATTAGTTAGATGTGAAACGAGAAAAAGGAAAAACATGCAGTCTCTAACGGAATATTTTCATTACATTAAAACAGGAATGCTGCTAGTAAACAAAATAAGCTTTTATGGAGCATTCCATGGAAAATGGTAAATTTCGACCGCCGAACAAATTGCATTTCCGGATGATTATATTAGTGTTAATGTATTTAAAATATATCAATCTTCATTATAAACATCGACCTTTTGGTTGACCTCAGTTTGAAGTATCTTTTTTTACAACAAAAACAACTCATACAAATTTTATTTTCTTCTATCGAAATTTAGTCAAGTTTAAGCGCTTGGTTCTCATTGTGTGTGACAGATAGCGTGAAACTGATAATTGGTGTTAAAAGAACAAACTTTTACGTTTTGAAACGTAATATTAAAAAAAAAAGTTTATGTATGAACAACGCAGATATGCTCTTTTAAAAAATGGTTCGATGATGTCCCGTACGAACGCACTTAACACTCTACAGTTATTTTTGTGCTCATCCGAGTAACTTATTTGTTTCGATTACTTTACATTTAAAGCAAACTACTGGTGCTCTTTTTACTTGTAAAGCATTGATTTCAGTTTTCATAGCAAATAAGTTCAATATTCAGTCATTAAATTTTGTCCCGTACGAACACGGCATATAAGTTTTTCTTTTAACTAAAAAATGGAGAAAATTAGTGAAAATAATAACAACCATAGCGTGTCACGTTATAAAAAATGGAGAGACGAGAAACGAAAAAAAGGTCCAGATTTCAAAAACAACGAAAAAGAAAGAGTGAAACAGTGGAGGAAAAGAAAAACTGAAGCCATGACCCAGGAAGGAAAACAGAAGAGGAAGAAGTACGAAAAAGAAAAAAAGAGAGTCCAAAGAGCCAAAAAGTTGATCCAATCCCAAGACAGGGAGGCTGGTTCAAATATTGTTGGTGATTGCGAATCTGAATGTTTTCCATACAAATGTAAGCAAACGTATGCTAAAGCTGTACAGAAATGTATGCGAAGTCTACCCAGTTCACCCACTAAAAAAAGGCTGTTGTAGCGGGTGTGGCAAAAAAACTTGGACTTAGTATTGATAACGTTAGGAATATAAATGAACCAATTAACGATGACGAAACCACCAAAATGGTGAAAGATTTTTACTTTCGTCCAGACATTGTTTATACATGCCCAGGCATGAACGACACAATGGTCTGTTGGACTAACGGTAAAAAACTTACATTACAAAAGCACTACCTCACCTTATTTTTAAAAGAAGCTTTTTATATATTTAAGGATGAGTTTCCGAACATAAAAATAGAGTTTTCTAGATTTTGTGCACTACGACCGAAAAATGTTTTCTTATTAAAAGACACGCCATCAGAACAGTGCAAATGTATGATTCACGAGAATTTTATTCTAAAATTGAAGTGTTTGAAAGTAAGCTACAATAGCTCCTACTGGAGCAACATTCTCTGTGATACGGCCCTTGATTCAAGCTGTTGGAGAAATGTGTGCGATATATGTAAAAATGGAAGTAAAATAGTAATACCTTATGACCCAGGAAAAAATATAATTTATAAGCAATGGCAAAAAGGAGACGATCAACGAGTAAAACTGAAGACAGAAGAAATCAGTTGTGGAGAGTTACACGAAAACCTTATATCCGACTTACCATGTGTCATGTATCACATAAATATAAAAAGAGTACAAGCACAATCATTCTAAAGCGATAAAAATAATGAACATGCAAGAATACTTCAAATTGATTTTGCTATGTCTTATTCTTGCGCATATCAAAACGAGGTGCAGTCAGCTTTATGGAGCAGGGAAAGTGTTACTCTTTTTACCGCTGCTTCATTTTTCATGGCACAATGTAAAACTTTTGTGATATGCTCTGATACAAAGCAAAAAGATAAAGGCAGTATATTCGCCTTCGTGACATATTTGTATGATAAAGTTTTTGCAGCAGATCATAGCGAAAGAATTAAAGAAGTTATATGGAGTGATGGTCCTTCTTCTGAATTCAAAAATCGTTATATGGTCTCGTTATTGGTATATCTCTCTGAAAGATATAGCAAACAATTTGAATGGAAGTATTTTGCCACTTCCCATGGTAAGAGAGTTGTAGACGGAGTAAGTGGCAATATAAAAAGGCTTGTTAATCAAAAAGCCCGTAGCCAAGGAAGCAATACTGTAATCCAAAACGCGAATGATTTCGCAAAAGTTGCTGCCACATTACGTCCCCTTAGTATTAAAATAGCCTATAAATTTTTTGATGTTTTGAGAAAATGAATTTCAAACTTTTGGTCGAAAGTAGCTCTCACTCAAATCTCGTTATGTCTGTAAATATTTATTATTTTCGACGTTTTTTTTTAAGACTGTATAAAAATGAGTCTATTTTGTTAACTGACCAATTTTTATTATTATAATCATCCTTTTAGTGAACAAAAAAGAGGTGTAAACTACAAATACATCAGATAGGCTATTTTATTTTTTAATGTTTTCTATTAAGTTTCTGATACGTTATTTTATTTTGTATGGTATACACTATTTTATTCAAGAAATACACCAGAATAATAAGTAAACTTAAAATGAATTTTTGTTACTATAAAATTATGTTTTAATTACAGTAAGATCGTAAATTATTAGCATGGTCTTTATTTATTGTTGTCTTCGTCCTCTTCTTCGAATCTGTCTGATTCATCTAAACAATCGCGATTATTCCCACCTTGTAAATTCAAAAAAAATGTCTGTGAGCCGGGAGGAATTACATTTTTTTTTGCATAAATCTTTGAGATCCTTCAATTTTGTGTCAGAGATTGGTAGTTCTTTTTTATATTTGTGAGTTAATGTAAAATTTGTGACTCCTTTCTTTTTCATTCTCGAGCCATCTATATCAATCACTTTGAAGTCTTCGTTCCATTGTTCCTTGTATAACAACTGTCTCTTTTCACTTTTTATTACCTGGAGAACCTTAATTTTAAGCCAATTTACCGATTCATTGTTGACATTTTTCTTCAAGTTATGGTTCAATTTTGAGAACGCCGTTTTGAGATCAATAATATCACTGTAGTTAAGCCTTTCTACAGCGTACGGATTTTTTCGTCTTGCCAGTCTAAGTATAGTTGCCCATTCTTCTGGTGAATATACACAAATATTTCTCTTAGCTCGTTCTATAGCCGAATGCATGGAATCTGCTTCCATTTGTGTGTGTCCACTTTGAAGATATTTAATCGTTATTTAATTAAAATGCAATGAATGATTCATATGAAGCAATAATGTGGCAATTAATCTGTTTCTATTCTGTCCTCCACAGCAGTCTGAACACAGAATAACATCCGTTACTGATTCAGGTAAATTGTTCAGCATTTTTAATAAAGTGGTTCCAATTTCCTCTGACCCACGGTGACCATAGTTTTCATCCCACAGGAAACAATATCCAGCTCCACTAGCTAAATCGTAAAATGTGTTGGACTGTAATACAAGGTGCTTACATTGCTACATGGTGTCAATAGCACTGATTGTAAGTCAAAAGCAAATACTTATATATTGCTGTTATTTTTAGATAACTCCTCCTCAGCATCTTTGTAGAGTCTTGCCTGGGCTTTATTTGCTAAGTGTTCATCATATGATTTCTGTATTGAAGCTTTGTCCTCTGTATTTTTGAACATTTCTCATGTTGAGCATGTGCCCTTTTTTGGATGATGGAATGAATAATTAGAAAGTATTTTAGAGTGTTCGGCCACCGTGATTCTCTTTCTTTTGTTCTGTATCCAAAGCTGCCTCTTACGCTATTGAATACAACAAATCCATAATTGTAGGATACATCTTCTTAAATTACCTTTTAATTAACTCACCTTTCTTTTTCGTGTTACTGTCAATTCTACATTTTCATCATTGCTTTCTTCCGCGATTTCGCAGAGCACTTCATATTGCTTTACCGAAGATTTTTCAATTTTCCCCTCGAGATTATCCTCCTCTTCATCCGTTTCTGGAATATAATAATCTGACGATTCTGCTGAAAACTCTTCTCCATCCTCTTCGTCATTTTCCGATATATTTGAATCCACTGCTTCCACAGATAATCCAACAGAGTTTGGAGCAAGTTTCACACATATGCTCCTGTTGATTCCGTCGCAAATTCTGTTGACAATTAATATACCTAAATATTCTTTCCTGCAATTTAAGATAGCAGATACTCACCAGAGCTTGACAAATCCATGATTAAATGAATGATTGGGAACGAATGAACGACTAAATGATTATGAACGAGCGAATTTCAACAACGAACTGAAATCCTAAATTGCACAAATTATTTCTATTGCATTTACATACATGATGAAACAACGTAAGCATTGCATAGGCTACTTTTGTTTTTTTGTAATTTTAAAACACATGTTAATTGTTCTGAGAATATAACGGCCTGTTAGATTCATACAAATGAACAAAATGAAAATATTTGTTGAACAACAACGTATATCATTGTACGTCATTTTAGGTGTTTGTGTCATGACAAAATTGATTTTTTTCCTAAAAGTTCAAATAGAGTATGTGAGTGTACATTACTATTCTATTGAATAAACAGAAAATTTAGTTTATGTAAAAATAGCGTACATGCGTTTACACGATTTTTGAGGAAAATATATTAATTTAATACATATTTATTTTGACTGACGTTTTGACCCACTTTGTGGAACTAGAATTTGACAAAATTTTGACCACATATAAAATCGACGATGGAGAATCCAAAAATTCAATAAAAAAATAATAGCCTATGAGCACATATGCTGTTGTTATACTAAGGGGACGATTAGTTCCTTCAACATCCATTTTTTATATTTCTGCATCCGAAATAGCTGAAAAAATTCGGGATGTTCGTCCCTGGGAATCGTCCAAGCCTATACCCGGAATATCCAAATTTCACGAAATATTAGCAAATGGGCGCGAAGTTACATGTAAAAGCCATGCTCAATATAACAACAGCATTATATTTTCCCTTTAGAGAACGTTTCTACAATCATTACTGCAGTGTCAAGGTCCCTTTAACAACCTTTTCAATAAATATTTTGTCAAATTTGTTACCCTTGTTACCGTTTGTTTTTCCTCAGATACACCTTTTCGCCAACATTATATGTTTTAATGTTTTACCGTCGTAGCCTTTTCCTGATGTTGTTGAGGTGGTTGAACATTTCTTAGCTGAAATGCTCCTAATTAGTGACCAGCACCGTTTTACTACCACTATCTCGTGAAATGATGAGATGTTTTTTTTTTTTGTTGTTTCCAAGTCAGATCCATTTAGTGGGGTCCAAGTATAGGAGCAAATCCTTTATCTCGATGACTGAGATCTCCTTAATTTGCTGTAGGAAGGGCTTACCGAAGGATTGGAGTCGTGCCCTGGCTAGTCCCGGACATTCACATAAATAGTGGAACAGACTTTCCTTCGCCCCTTCCGCTTGACAGCTTCTACAGATAGGATTGAAGGGTAGATTGAGTCTAGCTGCATGATCCCCTACTTTCCAATGCCCTGTAAGGGTTGCAGTGATACGTGAAATGTTTGGCCGAGAACATCCTAACAGGTCATTCGTCCTTTGGATTTTATATGACGGCCATGTGTTTTTTGTTGTGATACATGTAGGTATTTGCTTCCATCTTCTTTCGGCTAAAGCATGATAGTGTGAAGCAATAGATGCTTTTAGTGTGTTCAGTGGGGTGGAAACTGCCACCGCCTCTGCCATGTCTAGTGTTGAGCCCTTTTTTGCTAGCTCATCCACTATCTCATTGCCTCGTATGTTCCTATGACCGGGAACCCATATCAGGGTAATTTCAAGCTAATGGCTGAGCAGTTTCAGCTCCTCTCTACACTGTAGGACCAGTTTGGATGAAATGTAGTTGGAGTCTAAGGCCTTAATAGCTGCTTGACTGTCTGAGAAGATAGCTACTCTTGCACCAACTACCTTGTAGAGTTCTAGGAATTTGCATGCTTCTCTGATCGCTAAAAGTTCTGCCTGGAACACGGTGGCATAATCAGGAAGACGAATTGATTGAGATAGGTTGAGTGGCTCCGAATGGAAGTCAGCTCCCACACCACAGTTCATCTTAGAACCATCGGCATAAATTTCGATATCGTGTCTTCCAATCACCCCTCCTTTGCTCCACTCGGCTCTCGATGGAAAACGTACCGTAAAGCCTTTCTTGAAGTTGAGGTCGGGGACTGAGTAGTCTGATCCGTTTTTGAGCAGCGGGGGACCCTTTAGAAGGATCTTGCTGTGACCGTACGGCCTTGTTGTCCAGCTTCCTATGTCTCTGAGTCTCACCGCGCTGCAAGTAGCTATTGTTTTAATGTTAAGAGCCTCAATTATAGATCTTGTGGTAACATTGTTGAAGGGCCCCTCTATGTCCAGAAAAGCGACTAGTGAGTATTGCTTGTATTCTATGCTCCTCTCAATCTCACTTACAACCTCATGAAGAGCTGTCTCTGTGGATTTTCCTTTGAGATAGGCATGTTGAGATGGTGAAATCGTTGAGTCTGTAATCTTTTCCCTGAGATATACATCCAACAATCGCTCAAGAGTTTTGAGGATGAAGGAGGATAGGCTGATGGGTCTGAAATCTTTCGCTGTATCATGACCGCGTCTACCAGCTTTAGGGATAAAGATTACCTTAACCCTCCTCCAGCTTTTTGGTGTGTGCCCCAGCATAAGGCTTTCCTGAAAAAGACCTCCAGCCAAGGAATCGTCGTTTCTCGAGTGTTCCACAGCATGGCTGGGAATATCCCATCTGGACCGGCTGCCTTATATGGTTCAAAGTTTTTTATCGCCCATAATATTCTATCTTGGGATACGATGTGGTTGATTATATTGGGTGATATTTTGGATGTTTGAACACTGTCAGTATTGTTCTCAATGTATTCTGTGTTGCCTGGGAAGTGTGTATTTACAAGATGTTCTAGTGTGTCGGCCGATGATTTTGTCCACTCTCCGGTATCTTTCTTCAAGAAGGAAGGGCAGGAGTGTTCCTTGGATAAAAGCTTGCCTAGTCTGGCCGTATCTTTGGTTGATTCTATGGAACTACAAAAATCTCTCCAAGCCTCTGTCCGAGCCTCTTTGATTGCTTTCTTGTATTCCCTAAGGCAGTCTTTGTAGGGTTTGAAGTATTTGTGTTTGTAGCAGATGTTGAAGATTTCTCTTGTCATTTTCCTGAGTTGACTTAAATCTTCATTCCACCAGGTAGGATAAGTTGTTTTGCCATATGTGGCAGGGCATGAAGCTTCAAATTCTTTCGTCAACGAAGTTTCGAAAGCTCTTACTTTCTCATCTAGGTCTTCCCTTGACGTTATGGTTCTGTTTAAGTGTTGAAGTTTAGACTGGGTCACTCTGCGGAATGTGTGCCAGTTTGTTCTTCTAGGATTTATATATGGGAAAGGTTTCTCAAGCTTGAGATTAATATCGAAGAGAATCCAGCTGTGGTCCGAGAAGGATCTCTTATCGGATACCCTCCAAAATTGTGACTATTTGGAAATTATTTTTTGTGCATAGGGTAACGTCTAAGACCTCTTCCCAGCCAGGAAAGTTTGCCGAGCTCGGAAAAGTGAACGTTGGGGTGGTCCCTACATTACATATGTCTAGGTTGGTGTTTAATAGGAATTCAAAAACTGACTCACCTCTTTCATTCGTCTCTGAACTGCCCCAGAGCTCATGCTGTCTGTGCTGTTTAGTGTTGACAGGAATCGAGCCACTTCGTCTGGCGGCGCCGGTTTCTCATGTGGCATATACACCGATGCCAGGGATATCGCCGATTTCTGCAGCTCCACTTTCACCACCGTAAAATCAGGAGTACTAAAATTAGAACACAGAAAAGCTTTGAGGTGTTTTTTGGTGATTATGCATGACCGTGGCTTACCGTCTGCTTTGTTGTAGAAAATGTTGATGCTCTTGTTGTTTTGGAACCCCTTAATCTCGTTGTCTCTGACCCAGGGCTCCTGTATGAAACCGATGTCGATGTCCCCTTCCCTGAGGAAGACATCCAAGTTATCTGTAGCACATTTCGAGTGCTGCAGATTCACCTGTATGGCTCTAGGCATCGGATTTATTGTCGTCTTCAGCTAGGTCCAGCTTTTCTAGCCTTTCTAGATGTATGTTGTTGTCGACCTCATCTGGGTCTTCCTCATTTTCATTGCTGTCTGCTTTGAAAATTTTCAGTTTGGCCTTTCTTAGACCAAACCGCATTTTGTTGTCTTGTTGTTTTAGTATTGGCAGGCACTCATCGTTGATCTGCAGAACGAATGACATGCTGCTCTTTTGCGGTTTTTCTGCCTTCACGATTGCCCAGTCGTCCATCGGCACCGCAGGGTTGTGTGACTTTTCCTGATAGTATCTAATTTATCTATTGGTTGATTGTGAAAAGCGTCAATGGTCCTGACGTTTATGTCAGAATGAATACTGTGATTGTAAAGTATTCACGGGTCGAAAGTAAAATCAGATCGAAATTTGGAGAATTTGTCAACGTATGCCAAAAAATATTGCTTGCTGGTGATAAAAATTTCTAGGTGGAGTATTTCGCCTGGGAGGTTTGCTATAAGTGTTTTGCCAATTCCAGGATTTGGAGGTTTGCGCTGATATTTATTTTTCAGACAAATTTTACAACTTAAAATTATATTTTTGGGCATTTTCTTCAAATTTGAAAAATATTATTATCTAGATATGTGATTAAAATTTTCAGATTAACATCGGTGTGCATTGTTATGCTCTGTAGTGATGGTTTCAAGTTGGTCTTTGCTAGTCAAATCTATTACCAATCGTTGAGTGTGAACAAACTTTACAGCAGGGAAAGGGCACCACTAAAGTAGAATGGTCACAGATAATCCCATTTGTGACGTTATAATTTGATTAGATTTTAGATTGCAAATCAAATTTTCAACGATGTCAACAAAAAAAAAGAAAAATGTCTAGTAAATTTCTGAAACAAAATGCGCTTTTTCTCAAATTACTTGATTTGCATAGAAAGAGTTGATTTTTAAATTGATTGGTGCGACGTCTTATAGTTTTTGTTGAAATACATTTAAATGCACCCTTGTATACAACGTACATATTCATGCAACACATGTTTGAATTAATACGTTATATACTTACTTTTTCACCTGCGTTGTGAAATGAACTAAATAAATATATGTATTCCAAAGAAAAGTTTATCCAATAGTTTTTACAGTCTTCGACAACGACTCCCCGCTGTGATCAGTTTCATCAGCCATTCCAAATTGTTAACAAATTGCCTAGAAAGTCCATCGGCTACCTTATTTTTTTCCAGGCTTATAATGAGAGTTTGGTGACAATTCCTCAATAAAAGCGCGCCATCTCTTCATTTTACTGTTAGGATTTTTTTCTGATATGAAAAAATGAGCGGTTGTTGTCTATAAAAATATTTATATTTTTCATACAATAAAGAGAATGTCGCAGCGTTTTCAAAGTCCATTTGTTTGCGTACGAGTCCTTGCTTTAACATCGGTGCTTTATTTATATCATCAAATGGGTTTATGTTTTTGCTAACTATATCTCGAAATAGGGATTTGATATGACGGCGTTTTCTATTATTGCTATTAAATTGCTTTGATTACACATGAGATGATTAAGTTTCTCTTTATATACATATATCGCTCATTTGCTGCAACGTCGTCATAACTCAAAAATTGTGATTTTCCAGGAGACGCATTTTTCAGTTTTTAAATGGTTTTATATATATTAAAATTGTATAGGAAAAGAAGATTATGGTCAAATTTGCTGAAATGGCATCTGGTTAAGACGTATATGTAAATTAAAGGTTGAAATGTATAATGGACTTTTTTCTGTAGCTTCAAAAGTACTCCGAGTTTTTCTTATGACGTTGTTGCTGCAAAAATAGGTTTTATGGTCTGACATAATTCAAATTGTAACGTTACTGCAAATAACAAAAAGTTTTATAGCTGAAAACCTATTGCAAATTCTGACTTGTGACTGTATTATATTTGCACCTTACTAAACATTATAAGAGAAAAAAATATGGATATTACTGGTGTTTGCGCGAGTGTAATGACTTTCGATTTTAGGGACTTTATCGATAAAGCTTTTAACACCCTTACAATTTCACCAATGTTTCTTTGCTTTCCATGTTTTCCTCGACAATCCTCCATCAGTAAAACATTTGCCATCTTATTTCGTTTCTCCTGCACAGTTCTTATTGGGCGATCATTAATATTCAAAGTATTTTTAAAAAACAGTTTGCATACTCGAACTTTCTGCCCATTGAGATGGAAATAGAAGCCATTATTATTTTCCCTTTTCTTTCTCGTACCACCTTTACGCACATAACGATATTTAGACTGAATGAGCTCCATACTATTCTGAATAAATAGTCGCTGTTTTTTGTACATAGCCTAATCCTAGTATGATCTAAAAATTACCATCCGTTCCTGTTCTGTAAATTTTTCAAAACATTTTCGCTTACACTTCTCTGTACATGGAGGTTCAATTTTTCTCTCTTTTCGAACTTTTTGACACGTAGGCCTCATTTTGTATTCTTTTCCAATATTTCTCAACTTTTTGTTTACATTTCTTACCCAATTACTCTCATTTCGTTTACGCTTTACTCCTTTTTTTAGTGGACTCGTTAAAATCATCGGAGTTTCGACACCGGTTGTGTTAGCCTCAGAACTGTCTGATGTTGAATTTGGTTCGCAGTGACTGTTACTCTTACTGACAATATCGGGTAGAACGTATGTGGTATCACGTACGGAATCGTCATCATCCTCAGAAAATGAGCTCGAGCCTAATGAGTCTGATTTCATTTCATCAAAATTCACTGTTGATGTACTTGTTTTTTTAAAGCCATTCCCACCATTTTGGCGGATTGAGAATTAGTTTCCATCATTTTTTGACAACAATACTGACATAAATGGAAATGATTCATAGTAAATAATTTATACTTAAAAAATATTTAGTGCAAGAATGTCATAACAGTGAATAGTTCTTTAATACACTATTGCTTCACTAATACATCTTATTTGTAATAGTGTTTCAAGACAAAATAGTACTGAAATAAAAATTATTATTTTCTGCAAAAACGTCATAACACTCAAAAACACTACAGGAATTCACTCAAATTTTTACATGCACAACGTCATATCTTAAAATAAGGCAATATACGCGATAGAGAATGAGATATAAAAGTGAACTTATATTTTATTAATATTGTCACAAAACGAAATATGACACTTTTCTAGAGAACTTCACGATGTTAACCACACAAAAGCCGACGCACAACTGAGATAATACGTTGTTGCAAATACGACGCAATAGGATATGTAATTAGAGCGAAAGGCATCTATCGCGATATTGCGTGAAATGTTAAAACTTCGATTATAACACTTTGTCAGTTGATCAAACATATTACTTCCGATATATTAGTGATGTTAACTAAAATTTTACGATTTTTGAGTTATGACGACGTTGCAGCAAATGAGCGATATATATATAAATATGTGTATAATTGGCGCTTACACACGTTTTGGGTGTTTGGCCAGGCTTCTCCTCCGTTTTGTGGCGTGCGTCTTGATGGGGACCTACAGTTTGAAGCCGACTCCGACCGGATTTTTTTATGAGGAGCTTTTTCATTGCAGAAATACACTCGGAGGTTTGCCATTGCGTGCCGAGGTGTGACCGCTATTAGAAAAACTTTTTTCGTGGATATGCGAACCTACGATCTCCGAATTCTGAATAGTAGTCACACATCAATCCATTTGGCTAATCATTCTCTTGACCATTATGATAAAATGAGTATCCTTTTTCGGGATAAATATTTGCCCCAAGTTCTTTAAGGAAGTCGTATCCGATTATACAATCGAACGTACTTAAATTAGGAAGTATTGTAAGTAGAACGTTTTTTGCTCATAAGATTCGTGCCATTGATGGATTTTAACTTAAAGGGCATACTAATAGTTTTGTTGCCATGGAGAAACGGAAAAGGTCTAATATAGGTATAGAAGTGCCGGTGTCGTTTAGAATTCACTTGTTTAGTTTCTAGTTTAAAAAGTTAATTTCTTCGAATTGTTCGGCATCGATTTTATTTTGTCGGTAGTTTAAGTATCTCTATCAGTCTTTTACCGTAATTTCCATAACCATCGCAATAATCATCATTATACTCCCCGCATTCACTGAAAACTTCTTTTCGGACATAAATGTAATTTTTTGCATTTTATTAAAACGTGTCTGATTTCAGGAAGATTGCTCGCGTGATCGCTTAAATACCATAGGCTGAGTAGGAAGAGAGACCTGAGCCGATAAATTACTTACTAGTGGATGTGTTTGAAATCTAAGCTTATTTTACTGGTCGTGCGGTTGTATTGCATTTGTGAAGATGGACATCTGTGATAATAGGAGGTATAGAGATTCATTTCTATTGGTGTTGGCCTACTGTTGTCATTTTGAAAATTGTGTGTGTTATGCTGGTTTTGCCCAGGGGTCGGGTTAAGCTGGGTTATTGTCTTTATCGTGTTATCTACAGCGAAAGCTCGAGTGTTGAGTGACGATCAATTGGTCTCGCCGACAATAAGATGTCGCACATTGGACGACTTTTTTTGGTTTTTTTGTCGGGACAACTAGCAAGTGCAGCACTCAGACATTAATTGAGTCCATTGTACTACACTTGGATTCCCTTTTAATTTTCTTTAAATCTACCCGATCTCCAAAGAAATCTGAGTAGATCTTGTGGTGCCAAGGAGCCAAGATGGTCGCTTCTTAACACATCAGTGCCAAAGACCTCAAACCTGATTCGAGCGAAGGCGGGGCAGACACACAGGAAGTGGTCCGCCGTCTCATCCTCCTCTTCACAAGCTGGGCAGAGTACACTGTCGGAGATGCCCAACCTTTCCATGTGGCCCGTCATCAGTCCAACCAGCCGTCTGCACTCCCCTCTACTTAATGACAGAAGGGTTTGCGACAGTCGATCGGACTTGACAGGTAACACAGTTTTGTCCATATGCAGCCCCTCTCAGCCTGCCAAGCTCGCTTGTGGGTGGTAGTTACCCATTTGCTAACCGTGGCCGTGATGGCCGCAGAAGGGAGTGGCAGAACGGGCTCAGGGCCAAAGAAGTTTGCCTTAGAGCCCATCTTAGCTAAGGAGCCAGAGGTCTCGTTACCCGCGATACCCACGTGTCCCGGGACTCATGTTAGCATCAGGCTATTATGTCTACCGACATAGTTCAGCCTGGATTTACAGAACTTCACTACCCCTGATGTGGTTGGAGGGCTATCTAAGGCCATAAGCGCAGCTTAACTGTCGCTGCAGACACATATAGATCTGCCTGCCCATCGTTTTTCCACAACAAAGTTCATCGCTTCATGAACTGCGTACACCTGCGCTTGAAACACAGATGCATGCATTCCAAGAGCAAAGTGCAGTTTTGTCCCGCTGGATTCCACGTAGACTCCAGAGCCGGAGCCATGCTCGGTCCTGGAGCCATCCGTAAAAATGCGAAAACAGTGTTTGCCGGGCTCATTTTCTGAGTCTCCCCACAACTGAGCCTCTGGTAGCACTACACTGTACCTCTATTCAAGTACGACTCTTGATGGCATGGAGTCAAGGGGCATGGAGTGAATCGTTTGATCGATATCCATGCCTTCTCTGTGTTCCAATGCCGGGCATGGGCCGTACGAGTTCCCACTGTGTTTCAGTCTGCAGATGGCTCTCAAGGCCTCTCCTTGGATGAAAGCATCAAGCGGTGGTAAACCAATCAGAGCATCTAGTGCCGGGCCTGAAGTAGTCGGAAAAGCTCCGGTGCAACAGATGGCCACAGTGCGTTGTAGTCTCGATAAGGTCCTCCTGACTCCCACTAGAGAGAGTTTACTCATCCAGACCACTGATGCATAGATGATAATGGGTCTTATCATAGCCGTGTAGATCCATAGGACCTTGCTAGGAGAGAGATCCCACATTTTCCCAAACACACCTTTGCGCTGCCAGAAAGCTGTCAGTGCTTTGGATACCTTTGTTTCAACGTATGATTTCCTTAGGAGCTTACTATCGAGGATTACTCCAAGATATTTAACTTCCTTGGATAACTGGATTGTGACTCCTTTTAGCTTTAGCAGAACGAGTCCATCAAGCTTCCTCCTTCTGGTAAAGAGGACAATACCAGTCTTGGCGGGATTTGCCGATAGCCCGTTCGCACAGCACCAAGTGTCAATCCGATCCAGAGTTTTCTGCACTTTCCTGCAGATGTTCATAAGCGAAGAGCCTGTTACCAAACAAGCAACATCGTCCGCATATGCTTGTGCGTAGACTCCCGAATCGTTTAAGGTGGTGAATAGAGGATCGATTACCATGCACCAGAGCAATGGAGACAGCACACCGCCTTGGGGGCAGCCTCTATTAACCCCAGATGACACCAGTAGATCTTCCTCTGCTCGCACCGAAACGATTCTTTGGGCCAGCATCGAACGAATCCAATTTACTAGCACCCGGTCTACGCCGTGCCTACTAGCAGAGTTACACATACTAGCAGAGTTACACATACTAAAAAGATGCCCATAACGTAGTCCCTCCTGTCGATGGCCAGCTCTACCCTAGCAACAAGGTTTTGCAGTGCCGACTCGCAGGATTTTCCACTCTGATAGGCATGCTGAACGGCGGCTTAGTCCAGATATAAAAACTCGCAATGCATTTCCTCTGGCTCGTTCGTTAAGAGCATCAATAGTCTCTCCGCTACCATTGTTTGACATTATTTGTTTGTTAATTATGAGGGCTAGTTGCTTGTCAACTTTGTCTCAAAATGTTTAGTTCATTTTCTAAGACGTATGGTGTGGCCTTTTATCGGAATAATAATGCTTTAACATTGCAACAATTGCCTCAAAGTCAAGAACCGTATTAAACGATGAAAGGGTAGAATTAGGAGACTATAATTTTATGGCGAAAAAAGCATATGGCAATATAGTAATTTTCGGGCCAGGCTTTTAATATTTCATTACGAATTTCGTAGCGGTACGCCAAGCTAGACATGATTGAGAGGCGTCATCAAATTCTGGGTGAGACATGATTAAGTCCAAGCTGGCATGGTTATCTGTTACGAAATGATTAACAAATAATGGCTTATAAACCTCAGCAGTTGGAGGAACTAATCTGTTATATCCCTAAGCTGCTCGGGTTTCTAATAGGGTTTTTTGATCACGCGTGACAACTGTCAAACTAAATACATACTTTTTTCTAGTATTCATTCACATTTCACCATGGTTTCTGTGAGAAATTTATCTCTCGTCTTAAACCAGTGGGTTGGCCACCAAGATCGTTTGATATCACACCATTGGACTTTTATTAGTGAGGGTATGTAAAGTCCAAATGCTTTGTAGATAAACCAGTTTCGATTGAGACATTGGGAGCCAACGTTACTAAAGTTATTCACGAGATACCGACCGAACTCCTCCAGCAAGTCGTTCAAAATTGGTGGTTCTACACAAAAATAATAAAGATTGCCCAATCAATTTGAATGTTCGTTGTTTTATTTCTATTTAAAATCCAATACCTCTAAATAGTTTACCCTTTACGTTCGGTAGATGTGTTCACTATTTCAAGAAGATTTAGATTTTGAATAAGAATTTTAAACCGAGTTTTAGGTATCGAATTTAAATTTACGCACCTACTTTATTTCTTCACCAAAAGCACTAAGCGAAAGGAAGATTTAAATATGTAAGCACTTTTATGAAAAATATCGGTCAAACTAGTTTCACCTATGTATAATAAATTAAACTACTTTGAACTATATTCAATTAATATATTGTAGTTTTTTTCGAATAGATGCAACTGATTTTATTTTAATAAAAAAAGTGTTTTGAATGTTCGAATACATATAATTTTCCCCATACTTTATCATTATTCACAATATTATTTTTTAATATTCACTTTTAAATATTCTCTTATAATGATTTTGAATCAATACAGATAAACTTTTACTTACACCATTTTTTAATATTCGGGATATATTTTTGATGTTTTCCTTGGGATTAATTGTTCTTCACTAAGTCCTGGGATATTATGATCCGATTGATTCCTATAGAGGTCAAACGTTGGGCGCCAATTAATAAAAATGCTTCAAGTTTTTATTTTCGCTTTATTAATATTTTCTTAATGCCCTACTATCACTCGAATTCCGTTCAGCTGTCAGCTCTTACACGAACCAGGATTCTTGTTGATTTTGGTAGCTGCAGGTTTTGGCTGGAATTTAATGTACCGTGATGGGCGTGTGGTTTTCTTAGAATTGCATTAACATCTGCAATTCTACGCATTAAAATGCAGCTGTTGCTATATAAATATGGTGTTGCTTCGGTAAAAAGTATTCGCAAGCTCATCGTAAAAGAATGAGTTTGAATGCAATATTGAAAGCAAAATCTGAATGATTGCTTTTGTTCAGTTAATCTATTATATATATATATATGTATATATATAATTGGCGCGTACACCCTTTGGGTGTTTCGCCGAGCTCCTCCTCCTATTTGAGGTGTGCGTCTTGATGTTGTTCCACAAATGGAGGGACCTACAGTTTCAAGCCGACTCCGAACGGCAGATATTTTTATGAGGAGCTTTTTCATGGCAGAAATACACTCGGCGGTTTGCCATTTATTAATTTTGGTTTCACCGGGATTCGAACCAACGTTCTCTCTGTGAATTCCGAATGGTAATCACGCACCAACCCATTCGGCTACGGCGGCCACCTAATCTATTAGTTCAGTTTAAAACCACGGCTTTTCATCAGTTACCTTAACTTATGTCAACCATGTTTGCATTATTTGAGACCTGTGCTCAGGGTCGTTATCTTGATAAAAGCGAAAGTTATCGTTAAAATGGAATTTTTCAGCGCTTTGAATAAAATTTTCTTGAAGAAAACATGTTTGTTCATTGTTTCTTTGATCGGTCAAATATCCTACTCCATTGTATGACATGCATGCCCAAGCCATAACGTTATCACCCCCGTGTTTTGTAGTAGCTCGCAAATTTCGGGGTTTGAGAGAGATATTGGCATCGGGTAATGCCATCTAGTCCAAATAAGTTAATTTGATGCTTCACAATGCTGCGGTTACGCACAAACTCCATGTTTTAGTTTTATTCATTGCACTTACGAAAGCATTTTTACGAGCTATTCTAACATTGGCAGTGTTTTGCGAACAGCGTGTGGATGGTAAGTCTTACCTAAGTCCTTTTTGGCTATTTCCAAGTCCTTTTGGGGCACTAACCACTGACGCTCCTTATCTACGAAAGTTTATTTGGAGCCTGTCGTCCCTTATTTATCACACGATTTTCATGCAGAAAGCGTTCTGGAATGTGCTGAACTGTTGGCGAACTTAAATACATATTTTTAGCTATTTTATCATGCGGAATATATTTTTTGAAATGCTTCGAAGTATGCGGTCCCATGTTTAAAAAATGAAGCGTACATAAAATTTAGTATTACTTTTGTCAAACTCACTCTATAATCTCGCGCATAATAAGAATACAAGTTCATTTGTTGAAACTTGCGAAGGGAATAGCAATACCTTTAGCTGTTTTATTTAAGCTGAGGCGTAAATTTTCTGTATGTTTTTTTTTTTGCATTACAAGTGAGTTTTTGTATTTTATATTGAGAAATTAATTAAAGCAACATCAATAAGATGTCTGCATACTCTGTTTTTTGCAAAACATTCCGATATGTAGAACATATATAGACATAGAACACTTAATAAAAAAATCGTATCTGTATCAAATAAGGTGTGAGTGACTGTAAATATGAATGTTAGTATTGTTAATTTTGATTTCAATAATCCATTCATTGCTTAAATATGTGTCATTCGCAAATGTCTCAATAAATAATGTATTTACAGATCAATAATGTTGTTAAAAATTTTTCATTGCAGATTTTTCCGAAGTACATATATAAAAATACAGTTGTAATTAAGCATAGCTGACGCAGTTCTTTATATCAGAAGCCAGTACAACTGGTCAAAAACATTTATAAGACAACCAACAATATTATTAGTAAATTATCAATAAATATGATAATATAATATGGTATATATTATTCTCTAGTCATAACATCAAATCAAATAATAAAAAGACAGCTAATATAACGAACTAACTGATATTGAGCTCTGAAATACGTAATTTGTCAAAACTTAAATGGAAAAACTAAAAATTATGTTAGCTCGAAAGACGTACACAACAAGCTACGTACGCATACATACATGGTGACTACACTGTAGTTGGAATAAGGAATGATGAATAAATAATTGGTTATAAGATTGATATTAATGAAATAAGTTTTAGAAATGTGAAAAATATACACAACATCAAGCCAGTCAAAAATTTGTTGACTGTTTAGAGTGAAGACATTTTTATACTTTGCCATCAAATATTAGATATGTATAGTACAGAACACCTATAATTCAACAATAACTTTTGTTGAAATAATAAACCATTTCAATATTAGTTTCGTTGTTAAACGAAATTTTTAATGAAAATATGTTCATATAACAAGTATGTATGTGTGCATACACTTATACATGAATAAAATTAAATTACATTAAATTTTAGTTTATCTATTACACCCAAACTTTAATAAAAATATGTACATATTACAACAACGTAATATAATATTGTTTGTTCTTTTTAACAATTATAGTTTAGAGAAAATGATAAGCCAGACAATACTTACATGATAAGCCAATACAAACCGTGTTTTGAGGTTTTATGCAGAAATTTTATATTGACTTAAATTACGTTATTTGTAACTTTTGGACACATCTTTCTTTTGAGTGCAGCGGCTTCACACGAACAGAGATAAACCAAACAAATAACATAAGACCATTTTTTATGCAAAAATTTATTTCGATGCAGTATGAAGGGTGAAGTAAAAATACAAACTATACTATTTCTCGATCTCAGTTTGTTATTCAGAGCCTCGTGCGTACAAATATAAGAAGACTGAGTGTCACCAGATCATATAAGATCTCTTAAAATACAACTCAATCCATTGATTTGGATCGACTATAATTCATTTTTCTCTAAATATCATTGTTTATTGTTTTTATCAACGGTACATCTAACTTTTTTATACTGCGAGGTATCCGATTACTTAATTATTTGCTTAGCGAATATTATTAATTTGCTCAGCACCAAACAATAATTGACTGGAAGTATGTTTAGTAACACAATGCACAGTAGGTATCTCATTGGAATCAATGGGGCGCTTCGAAGCACTCCTACTTTAGCGCTTATCGCAATGCTACCTGTGGACGTCGCATACAAAACTGCCGCTACGCGTGGTGCAATCAGACTGAGAAGCTAGGGCTACAGGCTAGGTCTCATTTACCGACATTCAAGTACTCTCAGAAACTTTGAAATCATCTTCTGGCTAATAATCATTGTACATCCTCGTTTAGTCCAAGCGGAACATTCTCCACTCACATTGCATCAAGGGACCTAGTAAACCTTTTCATGGACGGCTTGAAGTTGGGTGGAAGGGACCTTTCGGACTCAAGTTCAGACTACCGTACCAATGCAGTGTGTTCTAAGCAGAATTAGCTGTAATCAAAGAAGCAGCTACTTGTCTGCTCACTTGTGTAATAACTGTTACGGAAGTAAATAGGTATATACTTCGACAGCCAAGCGGCAATTAGAGCTTTGGGTTCGCTAATGCTACACTCGAAACTGGTCGGAGAATTATTTATTTCTGTCGCATTCGCATTCGAATTCTTTGATAATATACGTATAAGGCCTATCTGGGTACCTGGCCACAGTGACATTGCAGGAAACTGCGATGATTGTCTGCAAGGTATGCATACAGCGAGATTCAGCATTACTTCGATTTATTTTTGCGTCAGCTATATGGATATTAGGCACCCGATGAAATTCATCAGCAGCAAGAAGCTATTAATATAGCGTAACTCAGTTATCAGTTAGCCCTCATCCACAAACGCTTTATTTTAAAAAATTAAAAGACAAACATTTTATTTTGGGTATTTTACTTTTTTAAATAAAATATTGCCGTGTAAAAACTGGATGATTTTTATAATTTTGCTCCATGGTATCTCAGTAAAACCTACAGTTGAAGAACTCTTATATTACGTTACCACCAAAACAAGCCCAGGATTTGTAGAATTCCGGCTTGGGAGAATTGTCAACTGTTTCTACTGTGTGTTTGATGGAAACTGTAATTAGTTTGTTTTACGTAGACAAAAATGCAAAAATTGAAAGTCGTGGAACTTGGAATTTTTGATATCCTTTGAAAGCTAAAACTCCAATTGCGAAAAGTTTCTAACATATTTTGTGATAAAATAGATCTTAGGCATTATACATCTCCTCAAATCACAAGTATGTAATTTGTACTATTTCACTTCTACGCTTGGTACATAAAAGTAGTTTTGGAAAAAAATGTGTTAAAAATACATTTTTATCCTTAACAAGATGTACAGCTCTACATATATTATATAAAGATAATTATGATGGTCCGAAAAAGGTGTTTCATGAAAAAAATTAAAAACAAATATTTTTCTTTATATATATAAAAATATACGTGTTTGAAGATGCTAAAACCCTAAAATGAGAAACAACTAAACCTAAAACTTGTTGATGGCTTATGGCAACTTCAACTCTCTTTTACTAGAGTAAACTTATATTTTCTGCAAATTTTTCTGCCTTGCGTAAATATTTCATTGTGAAAAAGTGCTGACATGTCCTTTTTTCGCATTTGTTTGAGATCATATTTCATCAGACCTGCATATCTGTTCGATTATCAAAAATTAGGCGTCGAATCAAAGAGCTTGACCAAAAGTGTGTAATAACATTTTTCTTTCATGCTTATTTGCCGTCGGCATTTTGCATGCGCAAATGGATTATTTCTTGTGAGATGAATAAATTAATTCTAAGTATATGCATGCACGAATGTGAAATAATCTATCTAATTAACTAGATTATATTGATATTAAGTGTTGATAATACATTATTTAAAAATATCCATATAAAAAATTAACTTTGTAAACCATTCATTTACATCAAGGGTGAGTATTCAACAATATGTTGTACTTTTTAAATTATTATGTATATTCATATACTACAAAGTGTTGAATGCATACATAACATCTATCCATCCATATTTATGGGGGCGGAAAAAAATCTTTACCTGCCTCATAACACAGCCCATATGTATATCTATGGCACATACAAAAAATTCAAGAGCAAATAGACAAATATATGCAAACATATTCCTTACATATGCAAAAAAACTAATCTAAAACGCATGCGTTTGCATATATGTACATATGTATGTATGCATATATGAATACATATGTTGGGACAATGTATGTACGTAGATGTTTCTATTCTGAGCAAAATAATGCATATTCGTGTATATACACCCTACAAGACAGCTGACTATCATATAAGCACTCATATTATCATCATCAATATCCTCATCCAACTACACATTTTTGTTCTAGCCATGGGAAAGTTCTGATAGTTTCCCCTTGTCGGTGTGATATTCTATCTCTCTTTTACCAATAGCAATTTATTATAACTGAAAAATATATCTACTATGCTCTAAAGGCAAGGCAACTTCTCATTTTTGTTCTCAACAAGTAATCAGCACTAATGGGCCAAACTACTCATTTTCGTCATCAAAAAGTAAGCAGCTCAACCTCCTCAATAACTCCTCATTTTCGTTAAAAAGGAATCAGACTGAGGAGTTTCGTTAAAATGTTTTATTTAGAAATTATAAACTTAATATTTTACGGAGATTCGAACTAACGAATTTTCAACTTTTAGCCAAGCATCTACTCATTCGGCTATGACGACCTTATAACAACAATAGCCAAATTTCACACTACAACTTTTTTCAGAGCAGCCACATTATAAGCATACAAATGAGTTGCCTTGCCGTTTAAATTACAGTAGATATATTTTTTACTTATAATAATTGCTATTGGTAAAAGAGAGGTAGAGTTCACACCGAACAGGGGAAAAGAATATCAAATGAAATATTTGATTTCCCCATTAAAAAATGTTGTATATGCTATTCTGATAATGCGCATGTATTAGAGACTAATAAAATGCTTGTAAATGTGTTCGAATTTTTGTCGAATGTCCTCAGCGCAGTCTTGTAGGGTATGTATATACATACCTTCTGCTCAAATATGAACGAGACGTTATCAATAAAACGGTCCGCGGATGACATATGGCAAAAATAAATTTTTTGTTTTTTGGTAGGACTGTTATAAGCTTACATGGCAAATTTCAGCGTGATATGTCACATAGTTTGTTTTCTGTGCTACTGTAAACAAGTCAAGCTCGAGAGTGTTTTTCGAACACGTCCAAGCGTCGCTTCATCGGATGTTGTCATCGTCCAAGCTTCTGCGCCATACGTTAGGACGGGCATGATGAGAGTCTTGTAGAGTGTTAGTTTTGTTCGTCGAGAGAGGACTTTACTGCTCAGTTGCCTACTTAGTCCAAAGTAGCACTTGTTGGCAAGAGAGATTCTACGTTGGATTTCAAGGCTGACATTGTTATCGGTGTTAATGCTGGTTCCTAAATAGACGAAGTCATTTACAACCGCGAAATTATAACTGTCTACAGTGACGTGGGTGCCGATACGCGAGTGCGCCGACTGTTTGTTTGAAGACAGGAGGTACTTCGTTTTGTCCTCGTTCACCACCAGACCCATTCGCTTTGCCTCTTTATCCAGTTTGGAGAAGGCAGAACTAACAGCGTGGTTGTTAAGGCCAATATCATCGCCATACGCCAACAATTGTACGCTCTTATAAAATATTGTGCCTGAGCGATTAAGTTCTGCGGCTCGTACGATGCTCTCTAACATCAGGTTAAAGAAGTCACACGACAGCGAGTCACTCTGTCTGAAACCTCGTTTGGTATCAAACGGGTCGGAGAGGTCCTTTCCAATTCTGACGGCGCTGCTGGTGTTGAGCAACGTCATCTTACATAGCCGTATTAGTTTTGCGGGGATACCAAATTCAGACATCGCGGCATACTGGTAACTTCTTTCCGTACTGTCGAATGCAGCTTTGAAGTCGACGAAAAGATGGTGTGTGTCGATTCTCCTTTCATGGGTCTTTTCCAAGATTTGGCGTATTAAGAATATTTGGTCGATGGTGGACTTTCCAGGTCTGAAGCCACACTGATAAGGTCCAATCAGTTGGTTGACGGTGGGCTTCAGCCTTTCACACAATACGCTCGCTAGAACCTTATAGGCGATATTTAGAAGACTAATACCGCGGTAATTGGCACAAATTGCAGGATCGCCCTTCTTATGGATTGGGCAGAGCACACTTAAATTCCAATCGGCAGGCATGCTTTCATCCGACCATATTTTGCATAGGAGCTGATGCAGGCACCTTACTAGCTCCTCGCCGCCATGTTTGAATAGCTCAGCCGGCAGTCCGTCGGCGCCCGCGGCTTTGTTGTTCTTTAGCCGTGATATTGCTATTCTCACCTCGTCATGGTCGAGTAACGGAACGATAATTCCGTCGTCAACGATTGGGGTATCGGGATCTTCACATTCTCTATGACATGCGCAGCTGTCACTGTTTAACAGGTTCGAGAAGTGTTCCCTCCATAATTTAAGAGTGCTCTGTACGTCAGTCACCAGTTCGCCGGTCTTGAAACCTTCTGTAAGCCGCCGAACTTTCTGGTAGAATTTTCGGGCGTTGTTCCTGTTGGCCAGCATCTCAAGCTCTTCGCACTCACGTATTTCGGCCTCTCGTTTCTTTTTTCGAATAATACGTCTCTCTTCCTTTTTCAGCTCTCTGTAGCGGTCCCACATGGCTCGCGTTGCGCCCGATCGCAGCGTGGCTCTATAGGCGGCATCCTTTCTTTCTGCGGCAGTATGACATTCTTCGTCGTACCAATTGTTTTTTCGGGCTCGCCGGAATCCGATTTCTTCTTCGGCGGCGGTACGTAGAGAACGAGAAATGTTGCTCCATTGCTCATGCATGCCGGTTTGTTGGGCAGTGCTCTCTGAGAGCAGGAGTGAGAGTCGAGTGGCGAATCTTCTGGCTGTCTGTTGTGATTGCAGCTTTTCGATGTCGAACATTCTTTGCGTAGGTAGATGCACGTTTTTTGCTGCACAGAGGCGTGTGCGCAGTTTGGCTGCAACAAGGTATTGATCCGAGTCGATGTTGGGTCCTCGGATCGGACGTACATCTAATGCACTAGAAGCGTGTCTTCCATCTATCACAACATAATCGATCTGGTTTCGTGTTTTTCGATCAGGAGACAGCCAGGTGGCTTGGTGAATCTTCTCATGCTGGAATCTGGTGCTACAGACTACCATGTTTCGGGCCCCGGCGAAGCCGATCAGCCTCTGTCCGTTGCCGGATGTTTCGTTGTGCAGGCTGAATTTTCCGACTGTGGGACCAAAAATTCCCTCCTTGCCCACCCTGCCCTTGAAGTCGCCAATCACGATTTTTATGTCGTGGCGGGGGCAGCGCTCATAGGAACGTTCCAGGCGCTCTTAGAAGGAATCTTTGGTCGCATCGTCCTTCTCTTCCGTCGGGGCGTGGGCGCAAATTAGCGATGTGTTGAAAAAACGGGCTTTGATGCGGATTGTTGCGAGACGCTCGTCCACCGGAGTGAACGACAGTACTTGGCGACGAAGTCTCTCTCCCACAACAAATCCGACACCGAATTTGCGCTCCTTTACATGGCAGCTGTAGTAGACGTCGCAAGGTCCTATGGTTTTCTTTCCTTGCCCCGTCCATCGCATCTCTTGGATGGCAGTGATGTCAGCCTTTACTCTCACGAGGACATCAACCAGCCGCGCAGAGGCACCTTCCACATTAAGGGACCGGACATTCCAGGTGCATGCCCTCAAATCATAATCCTTAGTTCGTTTGCAGGGTTCGTCATCAGTATAGGGAGGTCTCATCCGAGGCTTTTTTACACTTTTCATTGGGGGCGATTTTTAAGTGGCGGGTCCCAAACCCAACGCACAACCAGCTATCCTGGAATGTTTCGCCTTCTCACGTTAGCTCACTTCCGAACGGATGTTCGGAAGCTTCCCAGAGGATACGTGGGCTAATCCCGGCCGTTGTGAGCTGCTTGAACCATATGCAGAAGAATCGTCCTGGCCATTCCCAAGTGAATGGCGATCAGTTACTTTCCCCACTTGCGTGGACTTCTACACATGGAACCATCCACCATCATCATCCTTACCGAATTTATAATTAGTGACGGCAATTTGTTAATAATGTCAGTTGTTTTAAGGTTTTTATTATTAATTTTCTATTATATGTGAAGGAAAAAATTTATGGTAATATTTACCATATACCTAATATACCTATATATATTATGTATCATATGTTGTATACTAATATTATATATATAAACATGCATACATAGCCTTTGGAGCAATTTTCATAATCTAATATATCATACATTTGTCCAATGCTTCTGCATATAAACATGCAGATGTATATTATATGGGCATTCTCTGCATTTTGGGAATATATTTTAGGTTTTAAAAGATGGTGGTCATTTGTTAGAAAAGTGAAATTTAACTTAATTCATCAGTTAATTGAGGATCAAACGGAAGAGGCTTAAGAAGATTTTCGTTGAAATATATTTCTAGAGAAAGTTGCCACCTATTTTGACAGCCTCTGCAACTTCTGTTTTAAATGCTGCTACTGAATCTGTGCCCCCAATGCGACAGACATCCCAGTGGGAAATGGCAACAAAAAGTAGCAGAAAAAAATTTAATAAGCCTATTGAGATTGGTTCCAATAAAAATAATGAGCTGTAAGTTGCCCCAATATTTAAATGGCTACACTTATCATCATTCTCGCCCAATGTCAAGGAAACTGATATCTTGACTTATGTGTCGCAGCATGCTGAAATTAAAACAAAGTCTTTGGTATGCTACAGGCTTTTAAAAAAAAAAAAACAGAACTAAATACACTCAGAAAAATTAATTTGAAATTGGGTGTATCAGAATGCTCAATGCGGACATATGGCCAAAGTGTGTAAAAATCCGACCTTTTCATTTTTTTCAAACAAAAGAAACGATTCACCAATGCATTAGCAATAAAAAATTGTGCTCTTAAAAATGGTCAAATAAATTTAAAAATGTATTTTCAAAATGTTTGTGGGTTGAGAACTAAATCTAATCAACTTTTAGCGCTTAGTTCACACATAGATTATGATATTTTTGTTCTCATCGAGACATGGTTAAATAAGAACTTCTTGGACAATGAGCTTCTTGATCCAAATTCATACCATGTATATCGTAAAGACCATGATGTCGAGAAAACTGGTCTCTGCAGAGGAGGAGGGAATGTAATAGCTGTTCAAGGGAAGTAACGCTTCTCACTAGTGTCTCTGAGGAACAATGATATAATACATTCCTGGATCAGCTATGCGTCTCTGTGAATGATGCTGCAAATATTTTGATTTGTCCGTCATATATTCCTTCGTCAAGTATTGACACACTGTGCAAAACCCAATTGGATAACGTTTTAGCTCTAACCACAAATAATGGTAAATTTTGTGTTCTTGGTGTCTTCAAGCAATATTGAATGGCCTAGTTTAGATGATAATACTGCATTATGTCCAAACAATGTTAGTGGTATACCATATCTGAAACTTATTTGATTGATAACTTCTTAAGTTTTGGATTGGTTCAGATAAATAATTTAAAATAGTCTTTCTCGAATTCTTGATCTCACTTTCATTAATGATAATATGCATTTTTTTTTTATTAGAATGCGTAGACCCTCTGTCTTTTCCTGGTCTGCATCATGTACCACTTATCCTTCATATATAATTCTATGAGTTCAATGATTTGTATCCTGATAATGTGACTACTAATTTTTGTTTTAGAAACTTTGATTTTAATATAATTAATTTAGCAGTTTATATTCTAGATGGGGATTCTTTATTTACTGCGGTTGAAGTTGCCAATTGTTATGATATTTTCAAATAATAAATGATATCTGTAAAAATAATATATCTGTGATAAAGAACTAAAGTACCGTTGCATACCAAGGAACTGAGAAAACTTAAAAATTTTGAGAAATAAATATTTCAAAAAGTTTAAGTTTTCTCACTCTATCACAGATAAAGATAAATACCTACATTTCTCTAGGGAACTTAAATTTTTGGATAGAAATTTAAAGCGAAATTATATTCTTAAATTCGAATCGGACAATAAATTAAATCCTTGGTCCTTCTGGCGATATGTTAAATCCAGGAAATCAAGCTCAAGTACTCCTTCTGTTGTCTTCTATAACGAAACTCAAGCAGATACTTCTACAGATGCAGCCAATCTTTTTGCAGATTTTTTTTTGTTAAAATTATAAAGTAGACTCTGATTTAATTCATGAGTGCCACTAGAATTCCTCAATCAATTTTGGTTCGTTAACCTTAATCATATACATATATACCTAGATGGGCTATCTTCGTATCTTCTTAAAATCTACTCTGCAATCGCCTCTCCACTTTTATTAATGTTTAACAAACGCTTTAAACGAGGAGAATTCATAGATGCCTGGAAAGTAACAACCATTAATCCAGTATTCAAAAGTGGAAATAAAAACAATATTGCCAATTAAAGAAAAATTGCCGAATTACCCACGGTTTCAAAATAATTTGAAATAATAGTGAAAGAAAAAATTTATTTTGCAGTTAATCGTTATATTTCAGCAGACCAACACGGCTTCATCTTGCAGTGTTCTCATAGTGTTGTATATCATCTTTAAAAAAAAGCTCAAGTGGACACTGTTTATCGTATGGTTCTAGTTTATACAATCGAAGTGAAATTATTGATCTTGGTGTGGTATTTGATTCTAAATTCTCTTTTCAAAGACATTTAAATTACACCATTTCAAAGTCTTATTGCGTACTTGCGTTAATTCGTCTTTGGTGCGTCTGAAGTTGGAATATATGTATATACTAGCAACCCGCCCAGCTTCGCACGGGTATAAAATATATACCCTATGTCACTCACTGAAAAAATGATTAAAATCGATCCAGTAGTTTTGGCTTATTCATTATTGCCGGTGGCCCGCACGCGTTAAATTTGGAGTAAAACAATTCCCCTTTCTTTATAGCATGAAGATTTCCTGCTATCTTTGGGATATCTAAATTCATACCCTACATTTTTGCATATTAACTTTTTGCATTTTTACATATGTTTTTATTTTATTTTTACAACAATTACTATATTACAGAATGTCTTTATATACAACGTTCATAGCCTTCTTGTCATTAGACAATACAAACATGTTTTCTCTAGAGGTTACTCTTGAAAGAGCGACATACAGTTGGCCATGTGAAAAACAGTCAACACTCAAATCTAAGCCTGCAACGTTGAAGGTTTGACCCTGAGATTTATTAATGGTCATTGCAAAAGATGTCTTTACCGGAAATTATAAGCGTTTAAATTGGAATGGTAGATCTGATGGTATCAGAGGGATTCGGGGAATCAATACATCTTCTCCGGTACCACATCCTGTGAGTATTGTGCACTCTATTATGAAAGTTTTCAGTGATTTTACCGGCAAACGCGTGCCATTGCAAAGTTTAGGTGGACTTAGGTTTCTTAATAAAATAACAGGACAACCTATTTTCAGCTCCATTTTGTGAGGAGGGAGTCCAGACGGTTTCAAAGAATTTAGAAATTCTGTAGGAAATTGAACAGCTTCTTCCAAATCGATAACAGTATCGACCGAGTAGTATATTTTCGTCGGCGCATCAATCTTTGAAATAATCAAGTTATTTACTTTATCTACTTGTTCGTTAGTTGGTGACAGAATAGCTCTTTCTTTAAACCAAGATATTGTCTTATAACTTATGTTATCAATGTCTGGATAGACATTGTTGACTAACTCTTGGATGTTGTCTATCAAAACACAAAGGTTTTCTAGGTTAATCCTTCCCTCACTTTGTGTTAATTCTCCATTGCCAACTTTTAGCAGCATCTCTGGAAATAGCCTGTTCTCACGTGAAGATGACGAAATCCTCATATTAGTTTTAAGCTCTAATTTATTGACATACGACTAAAGGTGGGATCTTTTTAGCGAAGCATTTATTTCGTCAGCACGTGTTCCTCGAGTCACAACTGGTAGGATTTGACGGAAATCTCCTGAGAACAGAATTGTACATCCACCCATAGGTGCATTTTTGTTGCGCAAATCGCGCATTGTCCTATCCAGTGCTTCCACAGACGTCTTGTTTGACATGGTAGCTTCGTCCCAGACTATTAATGAGCAGTCACGCATCAATTTTCCTGTATTGCTCTGTCTAGAAACACTACAGACGCTGTTTTCATCATCGGTTGCGATTTTCAGCGGGTGCTTCATTGTAGAGTGTGTGGTTCGGCCTCTTTCCAAAAGACTCTTTCCAAAAGAGTAGCGGCAATGCCGGATGACGCAACAGCTAACGCAATTTTTCCGGTAGATCTCAATTACTAATTACTGTTGTAATATCTTGAAAAATATTGTTTTTAATTATATGCTGTAAAGAGCCATATACATAGATCTATATGAAAACAACAATGTATTTAAGGTATTTAATTGGATAAGGATTAATGTTGTACCCATTTGTTGAAATCTCTTCGAAAATAAGTTATTAGTTGTCGTAAAAAGTAAATGACAAAAAATGTTATTGTATGGAATTGATAGCAAACTAAACGCGCTCCGAATCAATAAAAACTATTCAAAAACTGTATTTTAATTATGTGCGATTTACTAATATAGAACCTGAAAATAGCGTTTTATTTCGCTGTAAAATTGTATGTACATATAATTACATGGAATTCAGTACATACATAGATACATATGTACATATGTCCGAAATGAAATAATGCGAGCGATTCGTAAATACATACATACATACATACGTCACCATACGATGTAATTCAACATTAATGAGGTGTGGTGAGATTATCGCTTAACTCCTATTGCTTCATTCGGTTGACAGCGAACACACACACAAACAGCTTTTTTTGGAAAAAGAGCTGCTTTTGTTTAAACAATTTTGGTTAAATAACAAATAAATCAATTATTTTTTTTGATGCAGAACGAAAGTAAATATTTCAAAGTTAAACTTCAAGAAAGTTTCATTTTAATGGTTGATTCGTTTATGATTTATGGCCGTGAAAACAAAAAAATTATGTTTTTTTGCCACATTTTGACCGATTGCCACGCCCCCTTTATATATTTCTTCACATTATATAGATATAAACCTTCCTCTTCAATCAATCTATCTTTAAAAAAAAACCGCATCAAAATCCGTTGCGTAGTTTTAAAGATTTAAGCGTATAAGGGGACATAGGGACAGAAAAAGCGACTTTGTTTTATAATATGTAGTGATATATGTATAACAACTTAACAGTATATGGATCAACAAAGTCCGAACTAAAACTTATATATATATGTATATATAATTGGCGCGTACACCCTTTTTGGGTGTTTGGCCGAGCCGAGCTCCTCCTCCTGTTTGTGGTGTCCGTCTTGATGTTTTTCCACAAATGGAGGGATCTAAAGATTCAAGCCGACTTTTTCATGCCAGAAATTCACTCGGAGGTTTGCCATTGCCTGCCGAGTGGCGACCGGTATTAAAAAAATAATTTTCTTAATTTTGGTGCTTTCTGATGTTGAAGATGGATTTCGGCAACTCAAAACATCAACAAAATCTGATATGCATACATAGATGGGCTATCTTCTTAAAAACTGCTCTGCAATCACCTCTCCACTTTTATTACTGTTTAACAAACGCTTTGAACGAGGAGAATTCTTATTTGCTGAATGGTAGTCACGCACCAACCCATTCGGCCACAGCGGCCGCTGGATGTTGGAATACGCCGCCTTTATTCGGAGACCATATTATGCTTGTCATATCAGTAGGCTTGAACGCGTCCATAAGCTTTCGTGCGTATTGCTTTGCGTTCTTTATATTTCACTGATCCAATTTCATACTATAAAAGTCGGTGCTTGCTCATAAATCTAAAATCACTAGATATTAGAAGGACAATTCTCTCGATTTCGATTTAATAAATGGGGTTATTGACTCCCTATTGCTACTCGAGAAAGTTAGTCTCAATATTCCTTAGCGAAGTTTACGGAATCACGATCTTTTCTGGTTAGGGATGGTAAGATCTAATTATGCTTCCAATGCTCCGATTTCTAGAACTCTGGGAGAATTTAATTCGCTTTCAAATCATACTGCCCTGGATTTTTCTTCCAACAATAACCACTTCAACTTGGTAGTAAATGAATTGTTGCACTAAATTCTTAGTATTATCTAATCTTCTATCTTCCTCAGTAAATTATAAGAAATGCTTTCTTTCTCTTTCACGCAGAGTTTTAAGAAAGCTTCAGTTTAAAAGTGTGAAACTTAATGTGAACATTTTTTAGGAGAAGTATACAATAGTTGATTGAAAAAAATTTAATTTACTAACTTATACGATTGACTTTCAATTGGCTTGATGCAAAAACAACTGTCGCAGTTTCTAAAAATTAAAATGAACGAATATGCTTGTTAATTTATCTTTATTTAACAGCGACTCAGAGAACGTTGAATATAGAGAAGTCTCACGAGCTACGAATAGTGTGAATTGTCAAAAATGAAGTGAAACCGCGAACACTATTTCACCTCGCTTAACTCGACAGCGGGGAAGTTCTTAACAGGGCTGATTACAGTGAATTATGTACAAGTACATTGGCTCTGCTCAGTTTTTGGTTTCTGTATGAAATCAAGTTGACGAATGCCGACGGCATTTTGCAAGGCATTTGCTTGTGCATTTTTATGTTCCCTTGGTAAACGAAAATTTATTCAATTTGTATTTTCAAACAAATACAACCAAATAAAGATTTAAAATCCAAGATTTAAAATCAAAGTAACTTTAATGCACACATTTTGTTGTGTGCGTTTTAGTAAATTTGATGAAAATTTTTACTAATTTTTCGAGTCGAAATTAATTTTAGACAAAAATTCAAAGAGCATATATTTTGTTAGTTATATTTGTGCAAAAGTTCAATTGCATCTTCAATTCTTATAGTGTTAGAAATGTATGTATGTGCACATGCACTGCAGCAACAATGACCTACCTCACGACGCATTGCCTTATAATATTTATGTGCATTTGAATATGCATTTTTTGGTCCTGTGCCAAACGAAAATTTTTTAAATTTACCTATGTATATTACAGGGAATAATTCATATATGTATGCATTTTATAGATAGTACAAAACTTTAAAATTTAAAATAAATAAAAGAAAACTTCAAAGAAACGTATTTGCATACATATATGGGACAACTAAGTTCTATTGCATCTTTAATATAGTGTTGCACGCATATGTATGCACTGAAGCAACATGACCTACCTCACGAGCATCGCCTTATCATATTTCATGCAATAATTAGGATGTAAATATTCGAATGATCGAATTCCTGCAAATGCTAAAACAACTTCTTCTGCATATGCATCGACGCATGTGCATGTGCGTATGTATATGCACACCTGATCCCTAACTATATCTATATATCAATCAATCGATCAAATCAAAAAATTCTGTATACAAAACGCTTCATTACATTTTCATTACCAGGCACACAGGAAGATGGCATATGCAAATATAAATATTGAATTCAAGCAAAACAATGCTTATTAATATACACATATGCATGTACATACAACCGCACACACAGGGCATTCGCTTTATTCCTCAAAATGCGTATGTCGTTCAAAGCTAAAATTCTATGCCTAGCGACTACAAGAACAAAATGCAGTCATAGACGCAGGCGTAGCGGCCATCATTCTAGTTGCCATAGCGCTGAACAGTCGCGGCGGCGCCGAACAGTTTCAACTATTGTACTGTGCAACAAAAACTCATCTTCAAAAAATTCATTGATAAATTCGAGCTCATAGTTCTAAGAGCAAGAACTTTCATTCATAAAACGAGCCGCCCATATGCCAATTTTCTCGACAATTCGAAAATAGTCAATATTTGAATATTTCGCGTAGAATTATTTGCCAATATTTGATAAATCTTCAATTTTTGTCAAGTCGAGTGCCCGCGGCATCGTACATATGTATGCAAAAATATATGTATGTAAATATGTCTTTCTAAATGCTCGACAGCCGCAGCTGCTGTGCGTCAAGTGCGCGCATGAGCATACAGTAAGTTGCAGAAGAAAACAAGTAGCTTAAAAAAAAGGTCTGATTCGGACATTTTAATACTAAGATAAAATTTGGAAACAATTATTTTATGTTAACTGATAGTAGGCAAATAGTTAATTAGTAGATTACTTTACGTATGTAGTTTTTCAATTGATAAAAAGTGCACAAAACATATGCATATATCTGCAGTTAGAAACTTACTCTGAAATCAGAGCATTTGAAGATGCCTGTAAACATGTCAAGGTTACTGTACATACAATGCTGTGCCTATGAATGTGCGCTGCGCCTTTGAATGCGCGCTGGATTTCTTGCGAAGTTTTACCGTTTTATCTTGAGCTGTGGCTGGTGAGCACACATACACACAGCATATACATATGCGCAAATGTATATAAATTCACAAATTTACATTTGCATATGCCATCTTCCTGTGCGCCTGGTAATGAAGCGTTTGCTATAGAGGATTTTGATTCAGTTGAAGGGAATTCAACAAAGTTTTACAGACACCAGACAGACAGACATAACATATGTACATAATTTGGATGATTTGGAGAAATTCAAATATATAGGTCATATTAAAAAGCTACCTAGCATTCTTTGCTTCTAATCACCAACAAATTCTTATCGACTGCTGCTAAATTTACATAATTCAGCCCCTCACTGTTAATTTTTGTTGAAAAATGTGTCAGTGGTGAAATTGTCTTCGCGAGACGAGTACCCCTCGAAAATGAACACTTTCCAGTCATTAAGACTTCTCTATTCATTAACGTTCTCTGAGCGACTCCCGCTTGCAGTTTGTTAGCTTAGAATATTCCAAAAAAAATGAACGTTTAGGGCGAAAGGCGAACAAAAGGCAAGAATATTAAATATCGCTGGCCAGCTGATGAGCGGGACGTGGCTGACAAGATTAAGTATTTACAGGTACAGAAAGAATACCAAGCCTTCATAGTTAAACACCGAAAAAAAAACCATTTTAAAAAAATTGATGCGATGAAACGTGATCGAGTAGTCACCGGAGAGCTAAGGTGGAGCAACAAGGAGCAACAAAACAACGACCATTTAGCGAGGTGGTTAAGGATAACCTCTTCTTCGCGCTAATTGATGAAAACGCCAACTTCGGCAGAGTAGTCCTGCAGAAGTGTGGTCAGGTGGAGGCCAAACTGTGCGAGATAAGCATGTAGTTGGAGCACAGGGCGGTGCTCTCCCTTCCTTCGATTCTGCAAGAATACTTCGAGGTTGTAGGGCAATCAAGTTCTATGACGACTGGTCAACGGTTGTCCTCAATAAGTGCATAGCTGAGCTTAGTGAAGCACTGGAAGGCTTTATGCTTAAGCTTATTCCAGCTAAAGACATACCTACATACCTTGTCCTCCTCGTGTTTGCATTTGGCTACCAGTGATGGACATAAACGGTGCAGGCGTGCTTAAGTACCTCAAATCAAACAACCCTGCGGTGCTGATTAACGATTGGGCAATGGTGAAATCTGGAAAGCCGCAAAAGAACAACATTCGTGTTGCAGACAAACGAAAAGTAGTTGCCAGTGCTTCAAAAATCTGACAAGAGGATGCAGTTTGGTCTGAGAAAAGCCAAACTGAAAATTTTCAAATACAACAACAACGACAATAACGAAGACGACCTCGAAGAGATCAACAACACCATAGAGCTGGAAAAGATTGCAAAGCTGGACCTAGCCGCAGATAATGACAAAAACGATGGCTAAAGCCATACAGGTTAATCCACAGCATAGAAAGTGTGCTACAGAGAAGTTGGATGTTCCCCCTCGGGAGGGAGACATAGATATCGGAACCCTGGGTCAGATAAAACACATTAACCTATTTTACGCTAAAACAAATGGTAAGCCCAGATCGGGCATAGTTACTAAAAAACACATAAAAGCCTATCTATGTTCCAATTTTAGTACTCCGGATTTGACAGTTGGAGGATGGTTCCATATGTAGAAGTCCACGCAAGTGGGAAAAGTTACTGATCGCCATTCACTTGTTCTCTAGGTACCGCCACCGAAGAAGAAATCGGATTCCGGCGAGCCCGAAAAAACAGTTGATACGACGAGGAATGTCATGCTGCCGCAGAAAGAAAGGATGCTGCCTATAGAGCCACGCTGCAATCAGGCGCAATGCGAGCCATGTGGCATCGCTACCGAGAGCTAAGAAAGGAAGAGAGACGTATTATCCGACATAAGAAACGAGAGGACGAAATACGTGAGTGCGAGGAGCTTGAGATGCTGGCCAATAGAAACAACGCCCGAAGATTCTACCAGAAAGTTCAGCGGCTTACAGAAGGTTTCAAGACCGCAGCGTTTTCCTGTAAGAACAAAGACGGCGATCAGGTGACTGACATCCAGAGCATACTTAAGTTATGGAAGGAACACTTCTGAACCTGTTAAATAGTGATAGCTGCGCATGATACCCCAATCGTTGACGACGGAATCGTCCGAATGGTCGTTCCGCCATCAGACCATGACGAGGTGAGAAAAGCATTAACGCGGCTAAAGTACAACAAAGCCGCCGGCGCCGACAGACTGCCTGCCGATTGGAATTTAAGTGTGCTCTGCCCAATCCATAAGAAGGGCGATCCTGCAATCTGTGCCAATTACCGCGGGATTAGTCTTCTATATATCACTTATAAGGTTCTAGCGAGCGTATTGTGTTAAAGGCTGAAGCCCACCGTGAACTAACTGACTAGACCTTATCTGTGTGACTTTAGATCTGGGAAATCCACCATCGACAAAATATTCACAATACGCCAAATCTTGGAAAATACCCATGAAAGGAGAATCGACACACACCATCTTTCCGTCGACTTCAGAGCTGCATTCGACAGTACAAAAAGGAGTTTCTTGTATGCCGCGAAGTCTGAGTTTCGTATCGCCGCAAAACTAATACGGCTATGTAAGATGACGTTGCTCAACACCAGCAACGCCGTCAGAATTGGGAAGGACGTCTCCGAGCCATTAGATACCATACGAGGTTTCAGACAGGATGACTGTCGTGTGACTTCTTTAACCTGATGTTGGAGGGGATCGTACGAGCCGCAGAACTTAATCACTCAGGCACAATTTTTTATAAGAGTGAACAATTTTTGGCGTATGTTGATGATATTTACATCATCGCGTAAACAGTTATCGCGCCAATTAGCAAAAAGAAGAAGGACTTGACAGTTGGGACGGTGGAGTTGCAGAAATCGGCATTATACCTTGCATCAGTGTACATGCCAGATGACAAACCGGCGCCGCCAGACGACGTGACTCGGTTGCTATCATTACTCAGCAGACAGATTGTTGATGTGCTGCTTCACAAACGCAAAATTAGAGCTTTGGGTCAGTTAGAAGATTAATGTTAGAGGTGAGTCACTGTAAAGATTTTATAATATATTAAAAAACAATCTAGACATATGTAACGTGGGGACCACTCCAACCTTCCCTTTTCTGAGCTCGAAAAACTTCCTAGGCTGGAAAGAGGTTTTAAATGTTACCTTATGTACAAACAACAGCTCCAAAAGAGTCAGAAACTGGTGGGTATCCGATTAGAAATTCTACCTATAGTTGGATTTTCTTCGATATCAATCTCAAGCTTGACAAAACGACCCCTTTTAAATACCCAAAAAGAAAAGCTGGCACATATTCAGTAGAATAGCCCAGTCTAAACTTCAACATATCAATAGAACCATAACGACAAGTAAAGACTTAGAAGAGAAAGTTGGTGCTTTTGAAGTTTCGTTGACGAAAGGATTTGAAGCTTCATGTCCTGTCACGTATGGTTAAACTACATATGAATGAAGATTTAAATCAACTTAAGAAAATGGCAAGAGACATCTTTCACATCTGCTACAAGTGTGTGTAATTTTCTTTATGAGACAGTGACCCTGGTGTATTATATTTATTCTTTATATTGTATTTTATTTCGAGCTAACAATGCCGTGTCTATGTGCCAACAAAGTTAAGCGTACACAAGATAAGGTGCAGTGCGATACTTACTTGAATTGTGTCAATCTACAACCTGTTAATTTAGAGTTTTTGCTTAAAACGGGTTAGCAAATTATCTATAATAAGTGTGCCGCTGTTCAACGTCGATTCCTTCGTGCACCATCAGCTTCCATCAACCAGGATGATGAAAGTGCTAATGGTGACAACGTGCCAATAAATCTAGCAAACTTAAGTGCACAGATCTCACCACAACAACAAGTGCTATTTAAAATCAGTGTCAGCTGTAATAAAAAATGTAAATAATTCTGATATCAGTTTACAAACAAGTACCAGAGAAATCGCTGCTCTGCAATCAGAGAATGCTTTCAAAGAGGATAAGCAGTTGATGATTGCGCAAGCAATTGAGCTGTGCTCAAAAGTAAAGGAATTGCGAAAATATCAAACGGTTGATGAGACATCTCTGCTATCGTGCAGCTAACCGCTGAGGTGAAAGACCTTCGTGCTTGAATTCTTGCATGTGAGTGTCATGCAAGGAACACAAAAAACGAAAAATCCAAGTCAGAGACTCGGGAGCCCCTACTACCAGTGACTGCTGCTACATCGCCTGTAAAAGTTCCTATTGCTAGTGTTCCGCATGGTGAGACTATTATTATTATTATTAGAAGGCCATTACGCACGGCGACCAGAGTTGATCAATTGTGCAAAGCCTATTTTTGTAACCCTACAGTTTTAGGCTTTTTTTAATTTTAGCACAAGTTGGGGTGTGTTGTTCCAAAGATTGCATCTAGATTATGCAGTCCCACCAAGGCGGTGAAGTCTTTGTCTGCCTAATGAAAGACATTCTTTGTGAATGTTCTGAGCTTTCTACGTCCATTTCGCAAAAGTGCCAGACATTGGTCTCAGATAGATCAATATTATTTATATGATACCTCAGGCTGCAGTGCTCTGTAAGATATCCTTTTAAAAGATGCAGATCTACTCTGCTTAATGAGAGTAGCTTGTCCCTTTGCTCGGACCTAGAAATTGTTTGGCATGACGCCCATGGGCATAGGCCCATTGATTTCTACCCCTGCTTTAGCATTTTCCAATTTGGATCTATCACTGAACCATATGTGAGATACAAGTTTGAAATTGATAGAATCAGTTCTCCAGGCAGTACGTTCGTTAATAATAACTTGAAAGTTCCTGAAGAGTATTGATTTGGGTGATAGTATATCATCCCTATGAAGAATGGGATTATGCAGAAAGTCTTCTAGGATCTTTAAATGTCCTTTCATATCCCCACTTTTAAGTTCAGATATACCTTTTAATCTTAAGACACTCGAGCGAGCTTCCTTCTCAATCATGACTGGAAACTCAGGAGCACACCCAATGCATCAGTTGGACATCTTTTCATAGCCCCTTTAATACCGACACATACCAGGCGGTGCAGTTTGTTTATTTGGTTTACTGCATTTCCTTGCTCCACCTTGGGCCACCATGCTAATAATGCAAATGTGACTATGGGTTTCGCAACTGTGGTGAATGTCCAAAAGGTCATTCTAGGGTCTAGTCCCCATGTCTTATCAAAAAGCCTTGTGCAGGCAAAGAATGCTCATGTGGCTTTTGAAGTATCTCTCACAATATGGGAATTTCAAGTAAACGTGTTGTTAAGACTGACGCCAAGACTGTTCGCTTCTGTCGAGAGTTGAGGTGTTGTTCCCTTAAGGATCGGACAATTGAGATTTATGTTCCTTCCCCTAGTAAACGGTATAAGTGCTGTTTTGGACAGATATGTATAAACTATTGGTCATCAGCGTAACCCTGAGTGTGAAAACCTAGGTTTTTCAGTTTGTGGAGAAGTTTATCTATAACTAGAGTCCACAAAAGAGGACAGAGTACATCTCCTTGGGGGCAATCCCTTGTGACTTTGATAGATTTGATTGTTCCTCCCAGTTCGGTGCTGATTGTCCTAGACTTCAACATGAATATTATCGATCATGTACGTCCTTTATATATAGGGCATTCTAGATTCCCTCATAGGATGTTATCAAAAGCTCCAGATATGTCAATAAATGCACAAAGAGCTATCTGTTTGGACTCAATAGCCGTGTCAGTGTATTTTCTCTGTTGCGTACTGTTTGTGTTTCTCTCTTACGTACACAGACAACATTGCGAGCGAGACAGCGGTGGTGGCCTAGCGTTCATAGTCCACCACACAGTGCAGTATCGTCTCATCGATGAAGGCATCGACCGCAGCGACAGCTCCTTAGAATATGAATTATATAACAATAGCTGGTCTGATAAATAGCATAACCGGGCGACCTATGCTATCGCTTGCATCAGACCACTTGCCCATTATCGTCTCGATTGAGATACCTGCTGACTTTGTTCCCGCGAATCCACGGCCGCATATTAACTTTAACAAAGCTAATTGGGCAGCCTTCGCGGAATTCGCCGAGTACACCTTCGCCGCTCTTCCCATCCCCAGTGTTGTGCGCGTAGGAGAACGCGCATTCCGAAAGGTGCTCACAGCTGCTGCGGATCGCTTTATCCGCTGGAAGACTAAAGGACATCCGTCCCAATTTCCCAGCTGAAGCAGCCAGTTTAGCAAACGAGCGTGACCACCTACGCCACGTCGATCCCGGGGACCCCCGCATAAGGGATCTCAATTCGGAGAAATCAACACAAGAGGACCAAGTGGGTTGAGTACCTAAAGACCTGCAACTTCATCACCGGTGTGAGTAAGCTCAGGTCCACCGTAAGCTCCCTTTCGAACCCGACGAAGCACAATGACAAGGTAGCCATCCCCTTTAACGGTTCCACTTCGTCGAAACCGAAGAGAGAGATGCGCGAGCTATTTTAGCCGGTAATTCACACTGCATCCTTCGGCCGACAGATCCAAGCGTCTGCACAAACTGACGAACGACAGTGCGCTACTCACTTTTCCTTGTGATGAGGTGCGGGGGCCATCAACGAAATCAAAAGCCATTGGCCCTGACGGACTAAGCATGCTGATGCTGTAAAAGTAGGGTTCATTGGGAGTAGAGTATCTCACAAGGGGTTTCAATCTGTCCTTGGCCACTCTCATTATCGGGTACAAGTGGAAAGCAGGGAGAGTGGCACCACTCTGAAACCTGGGAAGCCGTCCAACCAATGGGAATCTTATCGGCCAATAACTATCCTTTTCCCAGTAGTGAAGACATTTGAGGCCCTCCTACTCTCACTCTTCACGAAACACCTGGACCCAGCCTCACATCAGCATGGTTTCGGACGAGACCACAACACTCACCGTCATTAACACTTACATAAACCGTGGGCTCAACCAAAACCGCCCCAGCGAAAGGACTGCCCTAGTAGCGTTGGACCTAAAAAGGCTTTCGATGCAGTCAGCCATGCCACGCTACTAATCCTCGACAATTGTCAAAGTACTCTTATTAAAGTTAATATTACTGATCTGTAATAAGAGTATTTCTTTTGCACATTCTCTACTTTCTTGCACTGTTTAAATTAACCTAATCTACAAGAATAGTTATTGTGCAAAATATTCGCAATGCGATGCAAAAGTTCGAGAAAATGGTCTGTGGAATTTTCGCAAAAAAAAAATACATTCAGTGAAACAAACGGTAAAAAGTCCGCTTCGAAGTTAACTTTGTAGATATATTTCAGATGTATTAATTCTTCTCTCAATTCTGAGGATCCATTATCAGCACAAACCGACATCTTCTTCAATATTTCGAGGTGTCACAAATTTCTGTAATAAAATGGGATTTGTCGTCAACAACTGTTGAGTTGTTTATTTCCTTCTAGTCGAGGAATGTTCTAGTTTTTGTTTTTTTGCCTGGCAAATGAAGAAATTTGTAGTATTGTGGCTACAGTTTTGCATTTAAGCAAAATGAAATTACTTTGATTTTGGATGAGCTGCAAATCGGAGAGTAAGCCTTCAAGATTTTGAGCATGGGCTCAATGGGTGTTGTCTTTAGATTTAAAGTTGATATATGTATATATGCCAAATTACAAAATTTGAAGCAAACGATACGAGACTTAAACGATACAATAGACTTAAATCCGAGCTGATTGTGGGATGCGATGCTAACGCTCACCACTCCTTGTGGGGATATACAATATGTAAATGAAAGAGGCGAATTACTTGAATAATTTATCCTGGGTACTAGTTTACTCATTTGCAACATATATAAAGAAACCCGCCTTTGCCACTAGTTTTAGATATTATATTGACCTCACATCTTATATTCACCTCAATAAGTTGTTACAGAGTTATTAAAGTGAACTCGATCTCAATTCATAGGCATATTGAATGTACTCATTTGGACTACTAGCGCCGATATTTCGAAAAAATATTACGAAGGTCTTTTATAGAAGTATAGTGTCATACCAGGTAATTGTAAGGCAGATAAATTAGCGGGAGAGAGCTACAAAAAGAATTTGGTCAAAATGAGACCTCAGGCTCTAAAAGGCGCCACTCAATCGATCAAGGAAAAACGTCTCTACGTTAGTTACTTTGATCAAAGGCACTGTCTCCTAGATCGACAACGCAAAGATTGAACGTACCTAGTTTCGACTATTGCAGAAGCTGCATGAATAAGGGGCATCTTTGGCTCATCGGTCTTGAATGGTACTGATGACAATAATCATAGAAGTGTCAGTCAGATGAATAGATTTGCACTTAAAAGAAATGGTTTTACAGGCGGTGGCAAACAAACTGCGCAGACCTTTTGTAGGGCACTCACGTCGTTTTGGTAAGTATTATCGACTTCGGAATACCTTAATTAATAGTTTTCGAAAAAAAAAAATTAAATATGGCTAACAGTGCATTTTGTTTTAAGCAAGATTGGGAAACGTGTGAGACCAAGATATGCAAGTAAACAGAATCGAAAAGTATATAAATAATATTATTGAATATTATTGAGCAGATAAAATTCAAGAAGCTCTTTTTAAAACCTTGAAATATTTTTGAAAATTTTTGGGTAAATATTCTAGGTTTGCTCTTGAAAAAAATTATAATAGTTTTTAAGTTTTGGGGGATGATTCCACCTTTTCAGGGCAGGAAATTTGCCTACTTGCCTGGATGTATTATTGTTGTTTGGGACTACAATAAATAAAAAATACCAAACCGAATTTGAATACATATAATTTTTTATTTTTAACGTTTTGCCTTCTCTAAGATTTATGAACAAAATCCCCATGTGTGACGGAGCCATTGTGCAAGAACTACGTTCGTCACCTCAAAACGTGTAGCAAACTAAAAATAGTAGAGCTTTTTCTGAAATGGGATGCACATATTTACTGCGTACTTTAAATTTAACTGGATCCTGTCGTATCTTATTTATTTCCCAGTATAAAATGTTGAATAAAAATAAAATTTTATATCTGATTAAATTTAATAGACTATAAATAAATATGTATGTCATTTCTGTAATTATTATCGATGTAGCTCTCGATTGATCTACGATGTACAGAATACAGAGGTGTAACCAACATCAGACCCATAAACGGCTCTCAGTGATTTGACAGCGATTCGCTTTCGAAACAACTGAGATTGGGTTGGTGATATGCGAAAGAAATCAACGAAGTCTACCCCACTGTTACTTCGTTGCCGTCTGATAAACGACTGATTGGATGAGGGTGTGAATTCATGTGAAATGAGCGGGCACAATTCTGCTGCCGCATCCTATCACAATTTTGTTTAGGCTGGCAAAACTCTGTGTTCTATTATCCTCGGAAATACTCGATTCGACGTCAAAGAACGCTACTTTCCACTTAAGCATATTGTGTGAAGAGGAAAGGTAAATCATCATGATAAATTTTAGGGGCTAGCAACGTATACACAAAAAGTAAGCGACACATCTTGATGCCATTGCATATAAATTGCAAAAGTAACTGGAAAATTCCACATGCTTCATTCGAGAAGCTGGATTTTCCATACAATTTTTTTGTAGAATGTCCACAATTAGCTTCAATGATTTTGTTCAGCTAATTGGACCAGCTATAGTGGAAGAAGATACACATTTAAGGCTTTTTGTATCAGTGCAAGATAGATTGGGTGTTACATTAATGTAAGACCAACAGAATTTGAGACCTTTTATTATATTTTATTTTTAGAAATTACTTCTGTGAGGAATAGTCAATAGAGTCCAAAAAGTGAATGATGGTTTCATCTGAGGCAGGCAAGGGCAAATCATCGAGTGAATTTCTGCTATGAAGAAGCTCTTCATAAGAACCAGTTGCCATTCGGAGTCGGCTTAAAACTGCCTGGCTGGGGGCCCTTTTTAAAAAATAGCCCAGTCGTGAACATAAGCTTACGTATATCTGGCGCCACCCGTAATAGCTAGCCTTGCCTCTGTAGTTCGGAGCTATTCACAGGTGGACATCTCTTCTCCGATACTCGTGGGACCAACTATGAATCTAAGCAATAATAAAAAACAAAAACAAACAAACCAGAAGGGGCAGCAAGCTCCAAGAAAAGAGCAGGGTACTTGGAGAGGTGTAATGTCGTCAATATGCTTAAAAGGCTACACGAAATACCACCAACAATGGAGGAGCTGATGAAGGAGGTAAACGAGTCGATAGAGTGGGCGAAGAAGCAAATTATGCAAATAATAAGTGCATGCAATTCAGGCCTTCCAACGGCGGGCTGGAAATTTGTCAAGGCTTTTTACAATTCTATAACAGTAGACAGCGTAGTGACGAAACGTGCCACAACGCAAGTGATGCTGCTACTAACGAGCGACTCGCTAGAACCTTTGGCGAAAAGCGAAGGTATCATAAATTACGGTTTTGACAAGGTGAGAATCAGAACCTATAAGACAGATGCTGATGCTATCGACCAACTAGCCTCAGAGATTGAAGCTAATGGCGCTGAGGAAGATCCCTCAAGCGACGTCGAGAGCATCGACTTGGAAGGTTAATGTTGGTCAGGGTCTGAGCTCACAGCTAAAATAAAAAAAAAAAAAATAAATAAATAATTGGCGCGTACACTTCTGTTAGGTGTTTGGCCAAGCTCCTCCTCCTATTTGTGGTGTGCGTCTTGAAGTTGTTCCACAAATGGAGGGACCTACAGTTTCAAGCCGACTCCGAACGGCAGATATTTTTATGAGGAGCTTTTTCATGGCAGAAATACACTCGGAGGGTTTGCCATTGCCTGCCGAGGGGCGACCGCTATTAGAAAAATGTTTTTATTAATTTTGCTTTCACCGAGATTCGAACCAACGACCTCTCTGTGAATTCCGAATGGTAATCACGCACCAACCCATTCGGCTACGGCGGCCGCTAGCTCACAGCTAGACTTATGAAAATGAGTACGAGTACGACAACTGAGCTTACAGCTTGTTTGAGTACAACATACTCAGAAATAGAGTTCTTGGGCGAGTCGCAAGAAGATGAAAATGCAAATAACACTCTTCTTCTTCTTAATTGGTGCTATAACCGCTTACGCGATTTTGGCCGAGTTTAACAAAGCGCGCCAGTCGTTTCTTTCTCGTGCTAACCGGTGCCAGTTGGACACACCAAGTGAAGCCAAGTCCTTCTCCACCTGATCTTTCCAACGCAGAGGAGGCCGCCCTCTTCCTCTGCTACCACCAGCTGGTACCGCATCGAATACTTTCAAAACCGGAGCGTTTATATCCATTCGGACGACATGACCCAGCCAACGTAGCCGCTGCATCTTTATTCGCTGCGCTATGTCTATGTCGTCGTAAAGCTCATACAGCTCATCGTTCCATCGTCTGCGATATTCGCCGTTGCCAACGTGCAAAGGTCCAAAAATCTTCCGCAGAATCTTTCTCTCGAACACTCCAAGCGTCGCTTCATCGGATGTTGTCAACGTCCAAGCTTCTGCGCCATACGTTAGGACGGGCATGATGAGAGTCTTGTAGAGTGTTAGTTTTGTTCGTCGAGAGAGGACTTTACTGCTCAGTTGCCTACTTAGTCCAAAGTAGCACTTGTTGGCAAGAGAGATTCTACGTTGGATTTCAAGGCTGACATTGTTATCGGTGTTAATGCTGGTTCCTAAATAGACGAAGTCTTTTACAACCTCGAAATTATAACTGTCTACAGTGACGTGGGTGCCGATACGCGAGTGCGCCGACTGTTTGTTTGAAGACAGGAGGTACTTCGTTTTGTCCTCGTTCACCACCAGACCCATTCGCTTTGCCTCTTTATCCAGTTTGGAGAAGGCAGAACTAACAGCGCGGTTGTTAAGACCGATGATGTCAATATCATCGGCATACGCCAACAACTGTACGCTCTTATAAAATATTGTGCCTGAGCGATTAAGTTCTGCGGCTCGTACGATGCTCTCCAACATCAGGTTAAAGAAGTCACACGACAGCGAGTCACCCTGTCTGAAACCTCGTTTGGTATCAAACGGCTCGGAGAGGTCCTTCCCAATTCTGACGGCGCTGCTGGTGTTGAGCAACGTCATCTTACATAGCCGTATTAGTTTTGTGGGGATACCAAATTCAGACATCTCGGCATACAGGTAACTCCTTTCCGTACTGTCGAATGCAGCTTTGAAGTCGACGAAAAGATGGTGTGTGTCGATTCTCCTTTCATGGGTCTTTTCCAAGATTTCGCGTATTGTAAATATTTGGTCGATGGTAGACTTTCCAGGTCTGAAGCCACACTGATAAGGTCCAATCAGTTGGTTGACGGTGGGCTTCAGCCTTTCACACAAATTATTGCTCTGCAATCGCGGTAATGAGCCTACCTTTATTGTACGTAATCGTCAGGAAGTTATTGAATTGGAGGGTACTCAATGCGCATTCACTCTCTGATCATAGATATGTAGAATGCACGCTCCAGGAAGAGGTCATTCATCCTAAATCACTCTAATTCAGGAACCATAGGAAAACAAACTGGCTAAGATATTCTCAAGAACTAACAAAACGTTTGCCCATGGATCCCCCTTTCAACCCTTCTAGCACAGAGACATTCGATAACATGGTCAATAGACAGACTAATTGCTGCAACCAATGCATAAGGCTTGTCCAGCAGCTAAGCATAGAAGCAAGAATAAGCCAGCCTGGTGGTCACCCTAACTGAAAACGCTACAAAAGAATTTTTGAATATGAATTTATTTATTACTAGTATAATAATTAACAATAAACTGTAAGTCCTACAGGTACTATTAAAAGTCTGTTCGTAGGCTAGTAGCATTTATAATAACAATCTTACAAACTAAATATGGCAAAATAAGTTTTATATGTAGCATACGTAACATACATTTAACTTTATGTTACAACATACTTACTTATATCTAGCGGTTCTACGAAGAACGTAAAATAAAAGTTTTTTTTTTTTATTTTAAATACTTAATTAATTTTTTAAGTGTCAACCGTTACAATGAAATAATGCGATGTTAACAATTATCATAGGTTTAAATTAGTTTTTGTTAACCAGATTTTTATATCTTTTTTATTTTTGTCGTTAATTACATCATAGGCTTTTAACCTCTTTGGAAGCTGATTAAATATTTTAATGCTATAGTTTATGTAACATTTTGCAGGAAACAATTCCACAGGGCCAAACTCTCCTAAAGCAAAAACGAATGGGACCTGTATTATGATAAACTAAAAATATATAAGAAAGAAATAAGAAAAACAAAAAGGTCTTCATGGAGATCTTTTTGTGGCGAGATCGACACTACGGTAGAGGCATCTCGACTGAGAAAAATCATAACCAAGTCGGCTCAACCCATAGGGCATCTTCAAAAGCCAGACTCAGGACAGAAGCGAAGAATCATAAGACCTATTACTAAATACTCACTTCCCAAGTAATTTAGAGGAAGCGATAACCGCCAATGAAATTTACGGAACAGTTGATACTAGGCAGGTTCGTAATTTCGACGTTGGGCCCCTCGACGCTACGCAGAACCGTCAGGAGGGGCACCCCTCAAGGCTGTGTACTTTCTCCTCCGCTGTGAATCAATTGTTGAAGAATCTCGAGGAAAGGAGGATACACGTAGTGGCCTACGCAGACGATGTTGCAATATTATTAAGAGGGAAATTCCCAGATACCCTCTGTAACATACTGCAAAATGCTTTGAACGATGTAAGCCGGTATGCTGTATCGAATGGTCTTGGGGTAAGTCCCAACAAAACCGAACTAATCATATTCTCCAGAAAACACAGGGAATCACACTGTCAATTGGGGAAGAGGTGAGCTACCTAGGACTTGTAATAGATAGGAAGCTCTCGTGGAAACAAATAATTAACGATAGAGTAAAAAAAGCAGCCACAGCACTCTCTACATGCAAAAGAATTGTGCGGGCAAAATTTGGCCTAGCCCCAAAAATAGTACACTAGCAATATACAACAGTGATGCGGCTTATCATGACATACGGTGTCCTTGTCTGGTGGCCAACACTTGAGAAAAGAACAACAGTAAAATGCCTTGAAAGTGTTCAAGGCAGTGCTAGTCTCTGCATAAGCGGGGCACTAAAGATGAATGTCATGCTTCACTTATTACCAATTGAAGCCTACAGCAAACAGCTGGTGGCGAAATCGGGACATCGGTTAAGATAATCTTCAAATTTAGCCACTAACAGAAAGGGTCACGCAAGAATACTAGATGAATACCCCTTCCTACATCAAACGACAGACTTTTGTAACTCAGTAGAGTTGTATTTAAACACATCCTTTACCACAACTTTCCCAACGAGAGAAGATTGGGACAATGGGGTAATGTAAAAAGAAGCGGAACTAGCATCTATAGTGATGGCTCCTAGCTAAATGATCAAGTAGGCGGAGGCTTTCATCCTGAAGGAATGAAGGTCAACATCTCATTCCGGTTACCGGATCACTGCAGTTGAAGTTCTGGCTATCCCGGAAGGGCTTCCTCATAATCTTAACTGCCCCGATAACCGCTTACGCGATTTTCGTCGAGTTTAATTAGGCGCGCTAGTCGTTTCTTTGAACAAAGCCAAGTCCTTCTCCACCTGATCTTTCCTACGCAGAGGAGATCTTCCTCTTCTTCTGCCACCACCAGCCGGTACCGCTTCGAATATTTTCAAAGCCGGAGCGTTTGTACCCATTCGGACGACAGGACCCAGCAAACGTAGCCGCTGCATCTTTATTCGCTGCGCTATGTCTATGTTGTCATAAAGCTCAAACAGCTCATCGTTCCATCGTCTGCAATATTCGCCGTTGCCAACGTGCAAAGGTCCAAAAATCTTCCCCGGAACTTTTCTCTCAAACACTCCAAGCGTCGCTTCATCGGATGTTGTCATCGTCCACGCTTCTGCGCAATACGTTAGGACGGACATGATGAGAGCCTTGTAGAGTGTTACTTGTACTGCGTGTGTGTTTGTACTGCTCAGTTGCCTACTTAGTCCAAAGTAGCACTTGTTGGCAAGAGAGATTCTACGTTGGATTTCAAGGCTGACATTGTTATCGGTGTTAATGCTGGTTCCTAAATAGACGAAGTCTTTTACAACCTCGAAATTATAACTGTCTACAGTGACGTGGGTGCCGATATGCGAGTGCGCCGAATGTTTGTTTCATGACAGGAGGTACTTCGTTTTGTCCTCGTTCACCACCAAACCCATTCGCTTTGCCTCTTTATCCAGTTCGGAGAAAGCAACAGCGCAGCTATTAAGGCCGACTTTCTGATAGAATTTTCGGGGGTTATTCTTGTTGGCCAGCATCTCAAGCTCCTCACATTCACGTATTTCGGCCTCTCGTCTCTTCTTTCGGATAATACGTCTCTCTTTCTTTAGCTCCCGGTAGCGATCCCACATGGCTCGCGTTGCGCCCGATTTCAGCGTGGCTCTATAAGCGGCATCCTTTCTTTCTGTGGCAGCATGACATTCCTCGTCGTACCAACTGTTTTTTCGGGCTCGCCGGAATCCGATTTCTTCTTCGGCGGCAGTACGTAAAGAAAGAGGAGTGTTGTTCCATTGCTCGTGCATGCCGGTTTGTTGGTCAGTGCTCTCTGAGAGCAGGAGTGAGAGTCGAGTGGCTGTTATTGTGATTGCAGCTTTTCGATGTCGAACATTCTTTGCGTAGGTAGATGCACGTTTTTTGCTGCACAGAGGCGTGTGCGCAGTTTGGCTGCAACAAGGTAGTGATCCGAGTCGATGTTGGGTCCTCGGATCGGACGTACATCTAATGCACTAGAAGCGTGTCTTCCATCTATCACAACATAATCGATCTGGTTTCGTGTTTTTCGATCAGGAGACAGCCAGGTGGCTTGGTGAATCTTCTCATGCTGGAATCTGGTGCTGCAGACTACCATGTTTCGGACCTCGGCAAAGTTGATCAGCCTCTGTCCGTTAGCTGATGTTTCGTTGTGCAGGCTGAATTTTCCGACTGTGGGACTAAAACTTCCTTCAATGGCCTGGCGTTGAAGTCGCCAAGCACGATTTTTATGTCGTGGTAGGGACAGCGCTCATAGGAACGTTCCAAGCGCTCATAGAAGGAATCTTTGGTCGCATCGTCCTTTTTTCCATCGGGGTGTAGGCCCAAATTAGCGAGATGTTAAAAAAACGGGCTTTGATGCGGATTATTCCGATACGCTCGTCCACGGGAGGGAACGACTGTACTTGGCGTCGAAGTTTCTCCCCCGCAACAAATCCGACATCGGGTTAGACGTCACAAAGTCCAATGTTTTTCTTTTCTTGTCCCGTCCATCGCATCTCTTGAATGGCAGTGATGTCAGCCTTTATACTCAGAGGCACCTTCCCCATTAACGGACCGGTCATTCGAGGTGCACGCCCTGAAATCGGGGTTTTAGTTCGTTTGCCGGGGTGGGCATTAGTGTAGGAAGTTCTCATCCGAGGCTTTTTTAATCTTTTCATTGGGTGGGATTTTTAAGTGACGGGTCCCAAACCCAGAGCACAACCAGCTATCCTGGAATGCCTCGCCGTCTCACGTTAGCTTGATCGCGAACGGTTGTTCGGAAGCTACCCAGAGGATACTTGGGCTAATCCCGGAAATTGTGAGCTGCTTTAACCAAATGCAGAAGAATCGTCCTGGCCACTCCCAAGTGAATGGCGATCTGTCACTTTCCATCCTCCACCCTCAACCTTTTACTGCCTTCATTTTATTTTCATCTGTCTTGATGCCTTTTGTTGTCACTTATACGTGATTTCTGTTTTAAACAAGGCACACTTCTTTGGAATCAATCGTAATCCCACGCAGGCGATGCGCAAAAGGACTTTTTATTTTACTCATGATAATTTTCATCCAGATAGACCAAACACGTTTTCCAGTACAGTTCACTCAGAACGTGCTCAAAGGTAGCTCGTGCGTGACATAATCCGAAAGGCATCATAGAAAACTGCCCCAATCCATTTCCTATGCTGAAGTCTGTCTTCTCATGATCACAATCTTCAATTTCCACCAGCCACTAACCACTTCTTCGATCAAGCATGGGAAACCATTTCGCGCCGGATAAAGTGTCGAGAGTGTTATATATTTCTGGTGATGGGAAGCCGTCCTTTGTCGTGACCTCATTCAGCTCCTATAAGCCACACAAAATCGAGTGCTTTCATATTTTATTTTAGCCAGCACAACCGGTGAGCTCCACGAGCCTTTTTATGGCACATTGACTCAACTTTTCTAAATATCCTGGATTATCTGATTTATTTCTTCGCGCTTTGCAAGTGGAGCTTGGCGAATTTGCTTTGCATCTCTGTATATATTCGATGTTTCACGCTGGCAGTTCTTCCAGACTTTCCACAGTCGCCGTTGAATAGGTAGTCGTGTTTTTCTAGCAATCTGTTTTCTTTCGTTCTCCCTACCCTTCTTACTTCCTGGAATCAAATCCGTATGAAATAGGAGGTGTTTCTTCCTGCTTCCTGGAATATGGAATACTTTCCTTTCCTGTTGTGGTCCATCGCAGTATACTAATGCTTCTGCAGCTCGGAACTTCCCCATAACAGATCCTTTACCCGAAATAACTGTTAAATTGAAATTATTTAGGGCCCTTACTGCAACTCTCGTGTCGATGTACCATGTGCACTGGCTTGCTCAAGAGAGCTGCGGTTTCTTGTGTCAGTGCAAAAGACATTGTCTCAGCAAGCGTTCCCTTCAGTGTTGAATATGCTGCCCGTTTTTGCCCGGATTTCGAGTACCCATTATTAAAGCTTGGCACATCATCTTCTCAACGAAGTCTGCTATTACTTTCGCATACGTCAAGTGCGCCAACCGCTCAATATCTGTTGCGTGTTCCTGCAAGCTCTCATTTGTTCTCTGGCAGCGATTCGTCAGTTCAATCTAAAACATTAGGTGCCTGTGATCACTCCCGTAGCGTTTCTCCATTGCTGCCATCAGACTGTCATAGTTTCCCCGGCCCGTTTCTCGAACTGTCTGCAGTACTTCGGCAGAACCCTTGAGCGAGACAACCGATGCAACAACTTTGTAACCACCTCCACTTTGTTGGTGGTGAAAACAGGGGAAGTGGTCAAACCACAGTGTCACCATTTCACTGCTTTTCGAAGGAGCAGCAGACTTGGGAGTTTTATTTAGAACAGCTGCAACGACATTTCAGTGCTTTGAATGTAAATTGTGTAGACAAATAATAATAATTTTTTCTCGCTTGGACTGGCACGGACGTTTTTTAACTCCTCAAAAACCTCCGTGAAAGTGCACAGTCATTTGAGTAAACATACCAACAATTAACGGAAAAGCTAGGGGAACTTTTCAAAGCAAATCGTCATGTAGTCGCTGCGCGATATGATTTCTTGAGACGCGAAATGCAGCCTAAGCAAACGTATCGGGACTATGTCGCTGATTTTCGATGGCCAGCAAGAGATTGTCAATTTGTGTTCCCGGTAGAAAATTTGGCTTACAGGTATAACTTCGTAGATGAGATGATTCGCGAACAAATAATCACTCACACACCGCACGATGCTGTATGCGCAGCTTCGTTACAAAAAGTTAAACCTTCTCTTTCCGAGGCTATGATCATCGCGAAGTAATAAATTATAAGTATATTCAGTTCGTGGCAAATAGCTTGTTAACAATGGAGGTGAAGCATTGCAGTGATTGCATTTCTTAAGTGTGGTAAAAGTGCAAGTGAAACTTACGAGATGCTGAAAAAACTTAACATTTCGAGAATGCTTGTTTACTCTACGATCAACCGTTTTTCCTAAAAGTCTGAAGTGTCAGACAGAAAAAACGTGGTCGTCCTTGCGTGGCTCGAACCAGTGCAGCCATAAAAACCGTTCGAGAAAAAATTCGCAGAAATCCCCTTATAAAGCAGAAAATCATGTCCAGGGAAATGAATGTATCGACCAGATCCATGTCGAGGCTAATTAGAGGTGATCTCCGTGATGAGGAGGGGATGATAGCCTTCCGTCGCTTAACTCGTCATATTTTGACAACGCGCTTGAAAAAAATTAGACTCGAAAGATGCAAGCAGCTTCCTCGATGGTATGCGGTCAACGGCCATGCAAGTATTCTTTCCACAGATGAGAAAATGTTCACTGTTGAAGAAAATTTTAATAAGCAAAACGACAAAATCGATGCCAAAACTTCTCCCAGCGAGATTCCGTTTCAGCCTATAGCAAAAACCACGAAGCAGTGGCAAAAACATAGTATTGGTTCGCGCAGCGACGTCTATATCCGTGGAAACCGTGCGTGCTGCAATAGTTGAATGGCCTTATCGTGTGAAGGCTAGTGTAAAAGCAAATAGGGACCATTTCGAATGAAAATTTAACATTTTTTTCCCAAGTATTTATATGTTTAAATAAAACTAACTTCATTAAAAAAATAATTATAATTTCATATCTCTACCGCTGTTGATTTGTAACAGAACATTTGGCAAGCCCAAGTATGTCAAAGCACATTAAAATTTATAATCAAAACGAAACCAATGAAAATAAGGCGAAAAGGTATAAGCGTATTAATAGTGTACACATAGTGCACAGTGTGGCAGGTATTGTAAAGAACGGAAGTAATAAAAGTTATAATTCATATAATTTACAAGTTTTCGGGAAAACCTTCAAATTTCAATAGGACTCTGGTGCTACAGTTTCACTTATAGCTTCTAAAACGCACAAATTATTAAATCGCCCAAAACTAAAAGAATATGGTCGAGCTTCGCTCATAAGCAAAATTTCAGTGCTTAGTTATAGGTGCGCACGAGTGAAATATGGTATTAAGGAACCGAAGTAGAATTTGTGGTAGTGAACGTTGCCAGGACGATGACAACATCCGATGAAGCGACGCTTGGAGTGTTCGAGAGAAAGATTCTGCGTAAGATTTTTGGACCTTTGCACGTTGGCAACGGCGAATATCGCAGACGATGGAACGACGAGCTGTATGAGCTATACGACGACATAGACATAGCGCAGCGAATAAAGATCCAGCGGCTTCGTTGGCTGGGTCATGTCGTCCGAATGGATACAAACGCTCCGGCTTTAAAAGTATTCGATGCGGTACCAGCTGATGGTAGCAGAGGAAGAGGAAGGCCTCCTCTGCGTTGGAAAGATCAGGTGGAGAAGGACTTGGCTTCACTTGGTGTGTCCAATTGGCGTCGGTTAGCACGAGAAAGAAACGACTGGCGCGCTTTGTTAATCTCGGCCAAAATCGCGTAAGCCGTTATCGCGCCAATTAAGAAGAAGAAGAACGTTGCCAGGAGAATCGACACACACCATCTTTTCATCGATTTCAAAGCTGCATTCGACACTGACGTTGCTCAATACGAGCAGCGCCGCCAGAATTGGGAAGGACCTCTCCGAGCCGTTTGATACCAAACGAGGTTTCAGACAGGGTGATCCGCTGTCGAGTGTCTTCTTTAACCTGATTTTGGAAAGGATCGTCCGAGTCGCTGAACTTAATCGCTCAGGTACACTTTTTTATAAGAGCGTACAATTGTTGATGTATGCCGATAATATTGACATCATCGGCCTTAGCAACCGCGTTGTTAGTTCTGCCTTCTCCAAGCACCAACACCGATAACAATGTCAACCTTAAAATCCAAAGTAGAGTCTCTCTTGCCAACATGTGCTTTTTTGGACTAAGTAGGCAATTGCAAAAGCTGGTGGTAGCAGAGAATGAGAAAAGCCTCCTTTGCGTTGGAAAGATCAGGCGGAGAAGGACTTGGCTTCACTTGGTGTGTCCAACTGACGCCGGTTAGCATGAGAAAGAAACGACTGGCTCGCTTGGTTAAACTCGGCCAAAATCGCGTAAGCGGTTATCGCGCCAATTAAGAAGAAGAAGAAGAACGGTGCCAGTGGGGACAATCTTTTCGAATCGGACTCATTTAAGCAATTCGTTTTCGAAATAAAGTAAATTCGTAGCATCAATGAAGGAGAAATCAACAAAGAAAAAGTACTATGTGAAGGGTATAGTGAAGAGTTCGAGCCTGCTCTTATCACAATTAAGAAGCAGTGACCATATTTCACAAGTGCCATCAAATCTCTTACACACAAATGCCCAAATTTAGGGTATTTGGAGGTCTCTTATATTTTCTCAATGAGCTTCACCCATAGTGTTGGCGCAAATTCGATATTGAACAGTATCCACCTTCATGATTAGCACCTAGGTACCTCAAAAATGAAACAACTTGCGAGGCACCATGTATGGTGGGTAAACATTGACAGGAACACAGCGAGTCTTGCCAACTAATGTGACATTTGCAAAGTTGCTAATTCAGTTTCAACTAGTGCGTATGAGGAATGGCCTGCGCCAAGCCATCCTTCGAGGGGATGCACACCGACCTTGCCGGCTCGGTTTATAACCCTACGTGGCTTATATGTTGCCTTTTCTCAATTTCCGTTCGTTATTTCGCATTTGGGAAACCCTTTATTAGCCACGACTCATCAGAAGAGTCCTACTGTCTCCGAAATCCCTATCGAGATACGTCTCTTGAAGTCATCTAGCATCCCACCCGATCAGCTCGGGTTGTTTGCACCACTTTTGATACCTGCCAAGATCATTCATTGGGACGAGTATGTACCACAAAATTTGCAACATGCCTGATGCCTCTGTCCGTTTGTTTTTCTTTGTTATAATTTTCTTAATTCATAGATATTAATAATGAATTCACGTTTGTGTTCAATACAGTTGAGATATTATTAAGTTGTTTTCCTATAAAATTTTCCATTAGGTTCGATAACTGGAGTGATCAATAAAGATCACAAACTAAGAGCAATACAACTTCTCTGCTTTATTAAATGAATTTCTTCACTTTTACACGCTTATACGCTCAACATAAGACTGATTACTTTGAGCCCGTGCTCCTTTGCTTATGCAGTGGTCGCACAATTTATTCGTACACTCACAGTTTATAAACAGATACACCTGATACTTAGCACGACAAATCCGTCGCCGAGTTAATTTGCCGATTTGAACAGCGATATACGCCGAAAACGCCCAGAATATGCCGATCGGCGTCACAAGTAATTTTTCTTGATGACAATGCACCGCCACATTGAACAAGACCGACCCGGCAATTGGTGGGGACGTGCGATTGGGAACCGCTGGTGCTTGCGGCTTACTCACCAGACTTGGCACCTTCCGATTATCATTTGTTTGCATGGATGGGCCACGCTCTTACCGAGCAGCGCATCAATTCTCACGAAATCTCAAATTGCCTGAGAGTTGGTGTAGAGTACTTTCACTTCACTTTCAAACTTCTTTCGAATTCTTTAAATATATTTTTAATAGGTAAATGAACTCAAACTTAAATTATGTAAGCCATTTCAATGTCAATGCCATTGTTGTCAAATAAACACTTTAATTTCAATGACAAAATTCTTTTTCCTTTTTTTTTGAAACCCAAAACATAAGTAAACACATGGCACACACCAAATACATTTTTTCTGTCATATGATACCTCACTCGAAAGCAAAACCATAGCTTACTGTCAAGTAAGTCTGCCTAAGCAAAATTTAAGTCAGCCTAAGGAAAATTTTATTGTACAATATATTATTTTTTTGAATTTATAATTTTGTTATTAATTTTTACTTGTAACAATGTTTAGTTGTAATTATATATTTTATTGATAAGAAGACGAAAAGAAAGTATAAAATTAAGCCATTCTATCAGAAGGCGGGCAATTCGTTCTTAGCCTGGTAGTTGGAAGGCAGTCATTTGCCCTAACTAAATAAAAAAAAAATCGTTTATTTAAAAGGAACCTTTAGTCGGCAGGTTTGCTCTAAAGCTCTTCCCCGATAATAAAGACTTTTCATGGCGATCCTGCGGACGATCCTTAAATTCTGAAACCCCTTTTTGAACTTATTTGAAAAAGTCAATTTTCAACCAAAACTTTAAATTTTTAACAACTATATGGAAGAACCAAAGAAGCTTTTTATACATCAGTACAAAAATAGACTTGAGCATAACAAAGATACAAATCGTGTGGCTATCCCCAAGGAAAATCTGAAACTAAAAACCCGAGGAGGATATAAAAAACACCTTAGAGTGGAAAAAGCTAAACTTCATGACATAAAAACAAGAACAGTGAACCAACAAGCAAGCAATAATTTCTGAAAAGCGTTAACAGCTGACCTTGCTCTAGAACATGTAAACAAAGAACTTAAGGCAAAAATACATCAGAGGAAAAAGAAAATTTGGGATATGATAGAAAATACAAAAAGTTACGCTTATGGGGAACTGGTGGTCAACAGAAAAGAAGGAGGAAATCATCCTAAACCAAACAGCAGCCAACAACAACAGCTTTTTAGAAAACAAAATAATAACACTTGATGTAATCATTTTATTCACTATCTTTATCATAATTTTATACATTGTACACAGAATTAATAAATATTATAAAACATACTTACACAAACACTTCAATAGAAGTAAGGAAATAGTTTAAGACAAAAAAAAACAAATGCTAAGCAAAAATTAAAAAAAAAAAAAAAAAATTCTAATCAAGTTTTTTTCAAATTTTTAATGTATTAATAAAACAAAAAAAATATGTATCATACAATAAAATGAAATTCCATAATTACATTTTAAATGGAAAATATTGGAAAAATTGTGAGGACTCTGTCAGGGATATTAGAAAACATAAAAAAACAGGGAACAAAAAATATATAAAGTAGAAAGTTTATTACAAAAATTAAAAGGCGTAGAGAACTTGAAAATTGAATTTGAAAAACTTTAAACTAGCCCTGACATAGATTACAAAAAACTCACGATCTTAAAAACAAAATTTCAGATATTATACACTGAGACAACAGGACGATTAACAGAACAGAAAAACGATCAAGACAAATCAAAACAGAGCGGTTCAAATAATATTTCAACACAAAACATGTCAGAATTCGATATAAATACATCGTTAAAAGTAGTCCCAGAATTTACTGGGAACTACAGGGACTTACCATCATTTTTAAACATCACAGAGTTGATCTATAAGACATTAAATGAACAGAGTAAAAAAACATTTATAGAATTTATTAGGGAAGTAAAATTGAACAACAAAGTAAGGACAGCAATAGGAATTCTAGACCCAATTGACAATTTTGATAAATTAAAAATTGAACTAACAAAGCTGTACAAGAATACATTGACCATTCCAGAAATGTACTCAAAACTTAATTACTGTACGCAGAGAAATCAAAATGTGGCTACATTCAGTGACCATATTCTGCAACTTATTTCTGAATTGAATACATTACACATCGCAGAGATGGAAGGAACAGTAATGAACGAAAGAAAAGACGACGTCATTAGAAATAACCAAAAATATGGCTTAACCATTTTTAAAAATAATCGAAACGACAACCTAAGACAAGCGATATGCTTAACACTACAAGAAGTCATAAACTTAGCAAAAGACCTAGAAAGGACTACCAGAACGTCTGGACAAATTATGTTTTTTAATCAAAACAATATCAGAGGACGAAACAATTACAGAGGACATAACAGCACAAATAAACAAGGGCGTAATACCTTTAACCAAAACTATGTTGAACAAAATTCACACCGTGGAAATAATTACAGAGGAAATCATGGACACCGTGGACAAAATCATAATGCAAATAACTATTTTGGAGCTTATAATAACAATTATAATAGAAATAATTATAACAATAATTTTAGATACAATAATAATTTTGGAAATCAGTACAATCGTGGGCACAACAGGGGACAAAACTGTAACCGTGGGAACACTTACAACAGCGGAAACTTTAATAATAATAATAACAGAATTAGAGTAATGCAACAGGGGAACGACTTTGCCCCGGAGAAGGACAAACGAACGAGAGTCAATCCCCGGGTACCCAAAATTAAATATTTTTAGAATTTCAAATAATGCTATGAATATAATTTCTTTAAGATGTGCAGACTCAAATACAAATCTAACATTCATAATAGACACGGGAGAAGACGTATCTGTCATAAAGCCGAAAAACCTAAATGGCGACTTATTTTTCAATGACCAAGATAAATGTGAATTAACAGAGATATCAAACGAAATTATTTACTCAAAAGGAGTAACAGACATAAAATTAGAATTTGGAGAGAAATCGCATATCCAAAAATTCAATATAGTAGACGACAAATTTCCTATACAAACAGACGGAATATTGGGACAGGATTTTCTGAAAGATTGCCTTTGCAAAATCGATTTAGAAACATATAATAGGTCTATTTATAAGTTCGTGCGGTTTTACAACAGATGGCGTAACTTGATTATTATTCCATCGATCCACATTTCCAAACATTCATTGGAGAGCTACTGTCGTAAGGCACAAACGTCAGTATAAGTTTTTTATTTGAAGCGTAAACAACAATATTTTTACCACACTTGAAAATGTCGAATTTCGTGCCAAATAATGTGTTTTTGCGGGGAATTCTTCTTCATTATTTTAATATGAAGAAAAAAGCAGCCGAAAGTCATCGTATCTTGGTGGAAGTTTATGGTGAGCATGCTCTATCTGAGCGAACGTGCCAGAAGTGGTTTGCACGCTTTAAAAGTGGTGATTTTGGCTTGGAAGACGAAGAACGCGAGGGTGCGCCGCCAAAGTTCATGGATACCGAATTGGAGGAATTGCTCGATCAAGATCCGGCTCAAACGCAAGAAGAGGTTGCAAAAACTTTGGGAGTTGATCAATCAACCATTTCCAAACGTTTAAAAGCCATGGGAATGATCCGAAAGGTAGGCCATTGGGTGCCGTATGAATTGAAGCCAAGAGACGTTGAACGCCGTTTTATGGCATGCGAACAACTGCTTCAACGGCACAAAAGAAAGGGTTTTTTGCATCGAATTGTGACTGGCGATGAAAAGTGGGTCCATTACGACAATCCAAAACGTCGGGCAACGTATGGATACCCTGGCCATGCTTCAACATCGACGTCGGCGCAGAATATTCATGGCCTGAAGGTTATGCTGTGTATCTGGTGGGACCAGCTGGGTGTTGTGTATTATGAGCTACTGAAACCGAATGAAACGATTACGGGGGATGTCTACCGACGACAATTGATGCGTTTGAGCCGAGCACTGCGAGAAAAACGGCCGCAATACGCCGATAGACACGACAAAGTTATTTTGCAACATGACAATGCTCGGCCACATGTTGCACAAGTGGTCAAAACATACTTAGAAACGCTCAAATGGGATGTCCTACCCCACCCGCTGTATAGTCCAGACCTTGCGCCATCCGCTTACTATCTCTTCCGATCGATGCAACATGGCCTGGCTGACCAGCACTTCCGTAATTACGATGAAGTCAAAAAACGGATCGATTCGTGGATTGCGGCAAAACCGACCGAATTTTTCACAAAGGGAATCCGTGAATTGCCAGAAAGATGGGAAAAAGTAGTAGTAAGCGATGGACAATATTTTGAATATTAAATTTGTAACCATTTTACGTCAATAAAGTTTCAAATTTCGAAAAAAACACGAACTTATTCATAGTCCTATTACTATAACACTCGTTGTTGATGATGAAGAAATCATTTTACCCATTCATTCAGATTTATCTGAAGTTTCGGATATAATTATTCCTGTAATATCGGAAATAATTCCTGTAATATCGGAACTAATTCACCGAGTAAAATTAGATCTAACTAAAGACAGCGTCGTGTTCAATAAAGATATTCAAAAAGGCGTATTTCTAGGAAACTCCATAGTACCCAAGGAAGGATTTGCTCACATAAGACTACTTAACGTTAACGACAATAAAATACGTATAAAAAATCTAAATCTTGAAACAGAACCCTTAAATAACTATTACATAATTAACCAGAAAAATAAAGATAATTTTGACAAAACACATTTTCAAAAATTAATAAAAATTTTAAATTTAGATTCAGACGACAAAATTGCAAGGGATTCATTATATAAAGTTTTCGAGCAATTCCCAGACATTTTTCATATAGAAGGGGAAACTTTGAGCACTAATAATTTTTATACCCAACATTTGAGTATGAACGATGAAACACCAGTATACATAAAAAATTACAGATTACCTCAGACTCAGCTTGAAGAAATAGAAGAACAAGTAGAATATTTATTGCAAACCGACATAGTCGAACCATCAGTGAGCGCCTATAATTCACCACTTTTGATTGTACCAAAGAAAAGTAGCGGAGACAAACAAAAAAATGGAGGCTTGTAGTAGACTATAGACAACTAAACAAAAAGATAATTAATGATAAATTTCCGTTGACAAGAATATAAGACGTACTAGACAAACTGGGTCGCGCAAAATATTTTTCAACGCTCGACATGACAAGCTCTTTTCTCCAGATAACGCTAGACAAACACTCAAGACACTTGACTGCATTCTCCACAAGACAAGGTCATTACCAGTTTAAACGCTTACCATTTGGACTCAAAATATCTAGCAATAGCTTTTAAAGAATGCTCACAATAGCTTTGAGTGGTTTAGATAGCAATGCGCTTTTATACGTAGACGATATTATAGTGTTTGGCTGTAGTCTAAAACACCACAACAGTAATTTAATTGCAGTTTTTGAAAGACTACGAAAATATAACTTAAAACTAAATGCGAGAAAGTGCGTATTTCTAAAATCCGAAGTCTTGTACCTAGGGCATCTGATCACGCAAGATGGCATAAAAACAGCCCAATCAAAATTTGAAGTGATAAAATATACACCGTACCCAAAAGTAGTGACGAGGTTAGGAGATTTGTAGCTTTTGGCAATTATTATAGACGTTTTGTACACAATTTTGCTCAAATAACCAAGTGCCTAAATAATCTTGTAAAGAAGGGACAAGTATTTGATTGGACTGACGAATGTCAGAAAGCATTCGAATCAGTAAAAGGAAAACTAATCAATCCACCTATCTTACAATATCCAAATTTCGAGCAACCAATAGTGCTCACAACAGACGCATCTAATTTCGCACTCACAAATAGGAAAAGATTTGCCCATATCATATGCAAGCAAAACTTTAGTAAAACATCATATAAATAAATCGGTCATAGAAAAAGAACTACTCGCGATTCACTGGGGAATAAATTTCTTCCGTCCATACCTAATGGGTAGAAAATTCACCGTGGTAACGGACCACAGGCCTCTTATCTCCTTATTTTCACACAAATATCCTTCGTCCAAGATGACAAGGATTAGACCTGATTTGCCAGACTATGATTTCGAAATAGTCTACAAGCAAGGCAAAATGAACACAAATGCCGATGCATTATCACGAGTAAAGATAGACTCAGACATACTAAAAAAAATGGTACCAACGGATTGTGATGACAATAATAAAATGTTTGTAATAACAAGGGAAATGTCTGCCAAAAATATAACCAGGGTAGACAAGGACAACTACAACTCTCATTCTAAGTCAGACCAACTTCACATTTGGGATTGTGCGTCCACAGCCGATATAAGAAATATAAAAAGATTAAAATTCGTATACGAAGAAAAAATGAAAGGATCCAAAATACAGATAAATAAAAATGGGGATATAATAGTCCGATATAGTGAGGAGCCTCTGAAATACGTTTCAATCATGGCGAAACTATCATCAATAGCGACTAAAAGAAATATAGAAAAGCTAGCGCTAGAAAAGGATAATTTATTAAGGGAAATGAATATTGAAAATTTTAAGAAAGCATTCAACAAGTTACAAACTGAAACATTAGAACAAAATTTAAGACCTTTAAGAATAATTATATATAAAGCCCCAAAACAAATTAATGACGAAGAAATTATAAAAAATTTAATATTTGAGTATCACAATTCAGCACTAGGAGGACATCTGGGTATAAGAAAAACTATCCTAAAATTAAAACAAAAATACATATGGAAGAACACGAGAAAAATAATAAAACAATATATAAACAGTTGTAAAGAATGTACTCGAAACAAACATACAAAGTAATAGGACTATCAATAAGTTCGTGCGGTTTTTTTTCGAAATTTGAAACTTTATTGACGTAAAATGGTTACAAATTTAATATTCAAAATATTGTCCATCGCTTACTACTACTTTTTCCCATCTTTCTGGCAATTCACGGATTCCCTTTGTGAAAAATTCGGTCGGTTTTGCCGCAATCCACGAATCGATCCATTTTTTGACTTCATCGTAATTACGAAAGTGCTGGTCAGCCAGGCCATGTTGCATCGATCGGAAGAGATAGTAATCGGATGGCGCAAGGTCTGGACTATACGGCGGGTGGGGTAGGACATCCCATTTGAGCGTTTCTAAGTATGTTTTGACCACTTGTGCAACATGTGGCCGAGCATTGTCATGTTGCAAAATAACTTTGTCGTGTCTATCGGCGTATTGCGGCCGTTTTTCTCGCAGTGCTCGGCTCAAACGCATCAATTGTCGTCGGTAGACATCCCCCGTAATCGTTTCATTCGGTTTCAGTAGCTCATAATACACAACACCCAGCTGGTCCCACCAGATACACAGCATAACCTTCAGGCCATGAATATTCTGCGCCGACGTCGATGTTGAAGCATGGCCAGGGTATCCATACGTTGCCCGACGTTTTGGATTGTCGTAATGGACCCACTTTTCATCGCCAGTCACAATTCGATGCAAAAAACCCTTTCTTTTGTGCCGTTGAAGCAGTTGTTCGCATGCCATAAAACGGCGTTCAACGTCTCTTGGCTTCAATTCATACGGCACCCAATGGCCTACCTTTCGGATCATTCCCATGGCTTTTAAACGTTTGGAAATGGTTGATTGATCAACTCCCAAAGTTTTTGCAACCTCTTCTTGCGTTTGAGCCAGATCTTGATCGAGCAATTCCTCCAATTCGGTATCCATGAACTTTGGCGGCGCACCCTCGCGTTCTTCGTCTTCCAAGCCAAAATCGCCACTTTTAAAGCGTGCAAACCACTTCTGGCACGTTCGCTCAGATAGAGCATGCTCACCATAAACTTCCACCAAGATACGATGACTTTCGGCTGCTTTTTTCTTCATATTAAAATAATGAAGAAGAATTCCCCGCAAAAACACATTATTTGGCACGAAATTCGACATTTTCAAGTGTGGTAAAAATATTGTTGTTTACGCTTCAAATAAAAAACTTATACTGACGTTTGTGCCTTACGACAGTAGCTCTCCAATGAATGTTTGGAAATGTGGATCGATGGAATAATAATCAAGTTACGCCATCTGTTGTAAAACCGCACGAACTTATTGATAGTCCTATTACATAAAAGCAAAAATTACAATAACGGACACACCTAGTACAAGCTTTGAAAATTTAAGCATAGATACAGTAGGACCATTGATTATATCAAATGGTTTCCGATATATTTTAACGGTACAATGCGAACTGACAAAATACGTTATCTTATTCCCAATGAAAACTAAAGAAGCAATTTCTATCGCAAAGACAGAAATAACAGTTGAAAGGAGTCACAGAGTCCTAAATGAATTTCTGTTACACTTCGTACAAAATCACGAATGGGATCAATGGCTACCTTATTTTGCATTTGCTTTTAATACCACACCGAACATAGAGACGGAATTTTCACCGTACGAGTTAATATACGGAAAACTTCCACGCTTACCAACTGACATAATCAAGGACAATCAACCAGTATATTAGCCTCTGGCGACAGTCCAGCATTGCTTGTCCAGCACTTTATATGTGTGTGTGTCGGGTGCTTGTCGTTTGCCCGGTGACGTTCAAAACAAAAAGCGATCAATCCACAATTGTATTTAGAAGTAAATATGTCGTCATCGGATGATGAATTTTTATTACTTGCAACTATTGCAGTTTTGTTAAAAAAAAGAAGAAAAGAGATAAAAAAAAGTGTGGATGAAAAGCCTGTACGCAAAACGCAAAAAGTTTACTCATGAGCTTCTTTTAAGTGAATTAAAATTATCATGTAAAGACGAATATAAAAATTGTAGGCGAATGGACTCGGAAACATTTGAAGAGCTTTTGGGCATGTGTTATATTAAAAAATCGCAATAAGTCATGTTTTTAATTATAACTTATGTTTTTCGGCTTCATAACTTTATTATTTTTAAATTACTTATGTATATCAGTTTTAAATAATTTCATTTACATATAAATTTTTAAATTTTTTGCTTATTTATGTACATATTTCCTACGGACTGTACTTATTTTTAGTATATGTAGGTGTTTACGAGTAATATACTATTGGGCAGCCGCACACTAGATACTAACCTCAATGCTAAATACAACACTGCTGTTTTGTCCATCAGACTCCGACACGATCAAAAAAGTAAGCGTCAAACGAAAGTATCAAAAATTTTTGATTTTCATCAAGCATCGTTCGTGTAGCCGACAACAAATACGTGTGTCACGACGCCACCCGACTGCACTAACACATACAAAGCGCAGTCAAGCATGCTGGACTGTTACCAGGGGCTATATAACTTAAACAATTACGCAAATGAGATGAAACTTAGACTAAAAGAGTCACTTCTTAGGGCACAAGAGCTGATAAAACTAACAAAACAAAACAGAAAAGAACTATATGACAAGAGCAGTAACAGATCAGAATTAAAAGTAGGTGACTGGGTATTTGTAAAACTAGAATCTAGAAGAAAACAGCAAAGTCCATATCATGGCCCTTATCTCATAGTGGAGCGTAAAGGAGTCAATTCTTTATTATAAATTAACAATAAGCTTAAGGAATATCATAATAATACCCTTAAGAAATACAAAATCACCTAAAATATTATCATATTAAATAAATTAAAGAAAAATTTATTATAAAACATACAATTAAAAATAAATTTACATATACTAAGAACCTTTTAAACTCATAAAATTATTTTTATTGAAAACTACTGAACTTGCAAAATTTAACCAAATTTTTTAGCACAGTAATTTTCAATCTTAACCATAGGGGTTTAGAGTACCTTCACTTCACTTTCAAACTTCTTTCGAATTCTTTAAATATATTTTTAATAGGTAAATGAACTCAAACTTAAATTATGTAAGCCATTTCAATGTCAATGCCATTGTTGTCAAATAAACACTTTAATTTCAATGACAAAATTCATTTTCCTTTTTTTTTGAAACCCAAAACATAAGTAAACACATGGCACACACCAAATACAGTTTTTCTGTCATATGATATCTCACTCCAAAGCAAAACCGTAGCTTACTGTCAAGTAAGTCTGCCTAAGCAAAATTTAAGTCAGCCTAAGCAAAATTTTATTGTATAGTATATTTTTATTTATAATTTTGTTATTGAGTTTTACTTGTAACAATGTTTAGTTGTAATTATATATTTACCGCTTCGCTGGGCTCACTAAAATAGAATAGATATGGTTTAGAACATAAAAGATATGGTTTTCATATTATTTATTTCTTTATTCAAGCGCTTTGGCATAAACAATATTTTTTGTTTTTCTATGAAAAATACTCTGTACTAAAGCATTCACCAACAGCTTCAATTTGATATCCATATTGTACAAACACATTCTAGGGTCCACGTTTTGGCCTCTATCTCGAGACCCTAGTCACGGAGCGGCATGACAAATACTCTGAACTAAAGCATTCACCAACAGCTTCCATTTGATACCCATATTGCACATACACATCCGAAGGTTACCCGGGACCACGTTTTGACCTATATCTCGAGACCCTATCTACCAATAGGTATCCAAACTATGCGGAAACCATCTTCAATACCTACTTAACAATGTGTGTAAGTTTGGTTTAATTCGGTGCAAAGACACCTCGGGTCCACGTTTTGGCATATATTTCGAGACCCTAGTCATCAATAGGTATGAAAATTACCCCGTATTAAAGCACTTATCAACAGCTTTCATTTGACACCCATATTGTACATACACAACCAAAGGTTACCCGGGTCCACGTTTTGACCTATATCTCGAGACCCCAGTCACGGAGCGGCATGAAAAATACTCTGTACTAAAGCATTCACCAACAACTTCAATTTGATGTCCCTATTGTACAAACACATTCTAGGCTCCACGTTTTGGTCTCTATCTCGAGACCCTAGTCACGGAGCGGCATGAAAAATACTCTGAACTAAAGCATTCACTAACAGCTTCCATTTGATACCCATATTGTACATACACATCCGAAGGTTACCCGGGTCCACGTTTTGACCTATATCTCGAACCCTATCCACCAATAGGTATCCAAACTATACGGAAACCATCTTCAATACCTTCTTAAAAATGTGTGTAAGTTTGGTTTAATTCGGTGCAAAGACACTACCGGTTAGCGAACACACACAAAAAGTTGACTTTATTTTATTTAATACTAGCAACCCGCCCAGCTTCGCACGGGTATAAAATATATACCCTATGTCACTCACTGGCGGCCGCCGTAGCCGAATGGGTTGGTGCGTGATTACCATTCGGAATTCACAGAGAGGTCGTTGGTTCGAATCTCAGTGAAAGCAAAATTAATAAAAATATTTTTCTAATAGCGGTCGCCCCTCGGCAGGCAATGGCAAACCTCCGAGTGTATTTCTGCCATGAAAAAGCTCCTCATAAAAATATCTGCCGTTCGGAATCGGCTTGAAACTGTAGGTCCCTCCATTTGTGGAACAACATCAAGACGCACACCACAAATAGGAGGAGGAGCTCGGCCAAACACCTAACAGAAGTGTACGCGCCAATTATTAATTAATTAATTAATGTCACTCACTGAAAAAATGATTAAAATCGATCCAGTAGTTTTGGCTTATTCATTATTGCCGGTGGCCCGCACGCGTTAAATTTGGAGTAAAACAATTCTCCTTTCTTTATAGCATGAAGATTTCCTGCTATCTTTGGGATATCTAAATTCATACCCTACATTTTTGCATATTAACTTTTTGCATTTTTACATATGTATTTATTTTATTTTTACAACAATTACTATATTACAGAATGTCTTTATATACAACGTTCATAGCCTTCTTGTCATTAGACAATACAAACATGTTTTCTCTAGAGGTTACTCTTGAAAGAGCGACATACAGTTGGCCATGTGAAAAACAGTCAACACTCAAATCTAAGCCTGCAACGTTGAAGGTTTGACCATGAGATTTATTAATGGTCATTGCAAAAGATGTCTTTTCCGGAAATTGTAAGCGTTTAAATTGGAATGGTAGATCTGATGGTATCAGAGGGATTCGGGGAATCAATACATCTTCTCCGGTACCACATCCTGTGAGTATTGTGCACTCTATTATGAAAGTTTTCAGTGATTTTACCGGCAAACGCGTGCCATTGCAAAGTTTAGATGGACTTAGGTTTTTTAATAAAATAACAGGACAACCTATTTTCAGTTCCATTTTGTGAGGAGGGAGTCCAGACGGTTTCAAAGAATTTAGAAATTCTGTAGGAAATTGAACAGCTTCTTCCAAATCGAGAACAGTATCGACCGAGTAGTATATTTTCGCCGGCGCATCAATCTTTGAAATAATCAAGTTATTTACTTTATCTACTTGTTCGTTAGTTGGTGACAGAATAGCTCTTTCTTTAAACCAAGATATTGTCTTATAACTTATGTTATCAATGTCTGGATAGACATTGTTGACTAACTCTTGGATGTTGTCTATCAAAACACAAAGGTTTTCTAGGTTAATCCTTCCCTCACTTTGTGTTAATTCTCCATTGCCAACTTTTAGCAGCATCTCTGGAAATAGCCTGTTCTCACGTGAAGATGACGAAATCCTCATATTAGTTTTAAGCTCTAATTTATTGACATACGCTTAAAGGTGGGATCTTTTTAGCGAAGCATTTATTTCGTCAGCACGTGTTCCTCGAGTCACAACTGGTAGGATTTGACGGAAATCTCCTGAGAACAGAATTGTACATCCACCCATAGGTGCATTTTTGTTGCGCAAATCGCGCATTGTCCTATCCAGTGCTTCCACAGACGTCTTGTTTGACATGGTAGCTTCGTCCCAGACTATTAATGAGCAGTCACGCATCAATTTTCCTGTATTGCTCTGTCTAGAAACACTACAGACGCTGTTATAATCATCGGTGGCGATTTTCAGCGGGTGCTTCATTGTAGAGTGTGTGGTTCGGCCTCTTTCCAAAAGACTCTTTCCAAAAGAGTAGCGGCAATGCCGGATGACGCAACAGCTAACGCAATTTTTCCGGTAGATCTCAATTACTAATTACTGTTGTAATATCTTGAAAAATATTGAAAACAACAATGTATTTAAGGTATTTAATTGGATAAGGATTAATGTTGTACCCATTTGTTGAAATCGCTTCGAAAATAAGTTATTAGTTGTCGTAAAAAGTAAATGACAAAAAATGTTATTGTATGGAATTGATAGCAAACTAAACGCGCTCCGAATCAATAAAAACTATTCAAAAACTGTATTTTAATTATGTGCGATTTACTAATATAGAACCTGAAAATAGCGTTTTATTTCGCTGTAAAATTGTATGTACATATAATTACATGGAATTCAGTACATAAATAGATACATATGCATGTACATATGTCCGAAATGAAATAATGCGAGCGATTCGTAAATACATACATACATACGTCACCATACGATGTAATTCAACATTAATGAGGTGTGGTGAGATTATCGCTTAACGCCTGTTGCGTCATTCGGTTGACAGCTAACACACACACAAACAGCTTTTTTTGGAAAAAGAGCTGCTTTTGTTTAAACAATTTTGGTTAAATAACAAATAAATGAATTATTTTTTTGATGCAGAACGAAAGTAAATATTTCAAAGTTAAACTTCAAGAAAGTTTCATTTTAATTGGTTGATTCGTTTATGATTTATGGCCGTGAAAACAAAAAAATTATGTTTTTTTGCCACATTTTGACCGATTGCCACGCCCCCTTTATATATTTCTTCACATTATATAGATATAAACCTTCCTCTTCAATCAATCTATCTTTAAAAAAAAACCGCATCAAAATCCGTTGCGTAGTTTTAAAGATTTAAGCGTATAAGGGGACATAGGGACAGAAAAAGCGACTTTGTTTTATAATATGTAGTGATACTAGCGAAAACCCGCCCGTTCCGCTGGTCGTCTTTAAAAAAATCTAGATTAATTAATTAAATTAAGCCGAAAAATACTGTGTGTATTTTATAAAAATTCTCGCGGATGAATAGTAATGAAAGAAGTTTTAAATAGTAGTAGCAATTAAAAAACGTTTGATGTGATTTACTTTATTACTTTTTTATTGTAATGCTCTTTGGTATACAATATTCTTCGTTTTTCCATGCGTTGTTGAATAAATGAACAATACCGATGGCTTACCAACTCTTAAGCATGAAACATAAAGTTGGCCATTAGAAAAACATGGGTATTCTAAGTCAATACCACAAATTGATAAAGTTTGGCCTTGTAACTTATTAATAGTAATCACGAATGCAAGGCGTACAGGAAATTGAAGACGTTTGAATTCAAACGCCATATCCGATGGTATCATTGGTATTCGCGGTATTAAAACGTCTTCACCAGAGTATTTTCGATTCAAAATTGTTGCTTAAATGACGTTATTCATCAATCTCTTAACTGTTAATGGAGTGCCATTACATAGTCGTGGTTGATTTATGTTTCTCAACATAATAATCGGTGCTCCTATTTTCAAGTTTAGCATGTGTGGCGGTAATCCAGGTAAATCAAAGGAATTCAAAAATTCAGTGGGATAATTTACAATATCATCTTGATTTGTAACAGTGTCAACGGATCGATATGTTTGTTCTGGACTTGGTATGTTAGCCAAAATAACCGCATTCATTTCATTCACATCTTTATTTTTGCCAGCCATGATGGCTCGTTCACTAAGCCAATCATGATTTTTGTAATTTTGAGGCAAATTTGGGAAAATACTTTGAATTAACTGTTCTTTCGTTTGACTTATTTGACAAAAGTTTGGTTGTAAAGTTATTAAGCCAGTTAAATTATCGACAGGAACTTTGCCATTTCCAATATCCAATAATTGCTGTGAAAATTCAGCAGCTGATGGATCATTTTGCATTAGAACACGTACATTTGTAGTTAGTTTGAGTGTTTGAACATGTCTCCACAAACACGATGATTTCAAACATGCAGCCAATTCATCTGCTACAGTTGCTCGAGGAATAACAGGCAGTGTTGTCTAAAATCACTTGCCAGCAGCACTAAGGACGACGAAACATTTCATTTTTACTACGTAAATCTGGTAATGTCCTATCAAGCGCTTCCAGTGACTTTTTATGTGCCATCGTGCACTCATCCCATTATTATTATTAGAAGGCCATTACGCACTGCGACCAGAGTTGATCTATTGTGCAAGACCTATTTTTGTAACCCTAGAGTTTAAGGCTTTTTATAAATTTTAGCACTATTGTGGGTTTGTTGTTCCAAAGATTACATGGAGATACTACGATACCACCAAGGTGGTGAAGTCTTTGTCTGCCCAGCGCAGGACATTCACAAAGCACATGTTCTGAGCTTTCTATATCCATTTCGCAAAAGCGGCAGACATTGGTCTCTGATAGACCAATGTTATTTAAATGATACCTCAGGCTGCAGTGACCTGTGAGGTATCCTGTTAAAAGACGCAGATCTACTCTGTTTAGTGAGAGTAGCTTGTCTGATATTCCTTTGTTGGGACTAAGAAATTGTTTGGCTTGACGCTGACCGGCACAATTTAGCCAGTGTGCAGCAAATTTCCTTTCTTCCCATTTCCTGAGGAATTCATTAATGTGGCTTTTCGTGAGTCCACAGAAAGGCTCAGGACCAGTAAGTTGCATATTTGCTCCTTGTTTTGCGAGGTCATCAGACATTTCATTCCCCTCATGCCCTTCATGTCCCGGAATCCAGACTAGAGTTACTGTGTTGAGGTTTCCTAACATGTTGAGAAGGTTTAGGCAATCATTTACCAATTTAGAGGTGATAGTTGTTGATAGAAGGGCTTTTAGAGCCGCTTGACTATCTGAGAGTATGTAGATGTGAGTACCTCTCATTTTCCTGCGAAGGCATTCTCTCACACATATTTCAATGGCATGTATTTCTGCCTGGAATATTGTTGGGTAGAGTCCCATCGGAATCGATTTTTTAAATTTAGGCCCATTGATTCCTGCCCCTGCTCTACCATCTTCCAGCTTGGACCCATCAGTGAACCATAATTGAGATCCAGGCTTGAAATTGATAGAATTAGTTCTCCAAGTTGTTCGTTCATTAATAATAATTCGGAAGTTTCTGTAGAGAATGGGTTTGGGAGATATTGTATCCACCCTGTGTAGTATAGGAGTGTGTCGAAAGTCTTCTAAGATCTTTAGATGTCCTCTCATATCTCCACTTTTAAGATCGGCGTTGCCTTTTAGTCTTAAGGCACTCAATCTTGCTTCTTTTTCAATTAAGATGGGAAGCGGTGGTATACCTAGGAGCACGCCCAAAGCGTCAGTTGGGCATGTTTTCATTGCTCCTGTTATACCGATGCAGATGAGGCGGTACAATTTGTTGAGATCGCTTGCCGCCTTTCGTTGCTTAACTTTGGGCCACCATGCTATGGAAGCATAAGTGACTATAGGCTTAACAACTGTAGTGAATGTCCAGTAGGTCATTCTGGGGCTGAGCCCCCATGTTTTACCAAAAAGCCTTGTGCAGGCATAGAATGCCCTTGTGGCTTTTACAGTAACTTTCTCAAGATGCGAGTTCCAGGTAAGCGCTTTGTCAAGGTTGATACCAAGGTAGTTCGCCTCTGTGGAGAGTTGTAGAGTCGATTCATTCAGGACAGGACATTTGATGTTGATATTCCTTTTCCTGGTGAACGGCACTAGCGCAGTTTTAGATGGGTTGATAGAGAGCCCTTTGTCAGTGCACCATTTGTTTATTATGTTGAGGGCTTGTTGCATGCGGTTAGAGATGGTCTCTTCATGCCAGCCCACTATATATACTACCAGGTCATCAGCATAGCCCTGGGTGTGGAATCCTAGGTTGTTCAGTTTGTGAAGAAGTTCATCTATTACTAGTGTCCACAGAAGAGGAGAGAGTACTCCCCCTTGCGGGCAACCTCTTGTGGCCTTGATAGACTTTATTCTTCCTCCTAATTCTGTACTGATCGTTCTGGATTTCAGCATCGATATAGTCCGTCGTCTGATGGGTTTAGGTACGTCCTTTTGAGATAGGGCATTGTTGATTGCCTCATAGGACGTATTATCGAAAGCTCCTGTTATGTCAATAAAAGCGCAAAGTGCGATTTGTTTTGACTCAATAGCTTTTTCAATAATGGTTACCAGACTGTGTATTGCAGTCTCAGTAGATTTACCTTGTTGGTAGGCAAATTGAAGTTGGTGCAGTGGGAAATTAACCAAGTTATTCTCCCGTATGTGCTGATCCAATATTTTTTCCATTGTTTTTAGGAAAAAAACATCCCATACTGTGCAGCTCTGCCGGTAGACATGGTGTAGACCGGGTGCTGGTGAATTGGATCCGTTTAATGCTAGCCCAAAGAAACGTTACGGTGCGGGCGGAGGACGATCTGCTGGTGTCATCCGGGGTTGATAGAGGCTGCCCCCAAGGTGGTATGCTGACAGCCTTCTGGCAGTGCAAAGATGTCTTTGGAAAAACGTGTGGTCTTTTTCCTAGCAAGTTCCTATGGATCTACACGGCTATGCATCAGTGACCTGGATGAGCAGACTCTCTCTCATGGAAGTCAGGAGGACGTTATCAAGACTAAAACGCACTGTGGCCATCTGTTGCACCAGAGCTTTTCTGACTACTTTAGGCCCGGCATTAGATGCTACGATTCGTCTAACACTACTTGATGTTTTCATCCAAGGAGAGACCTTGAAGAACATCTGTAGGCTCAAACACATTGGGAACTGATACGGCCCCTTTCCGGCATTGGCAAACAGAGAAGGCATGGACCTCGATCCAATGATTCTCTCAGTGCCCCTTGACTCCATGTCATCAAGAGTCGTGCATGACAAGGGATACAGTGTGTTGCTGCCAGAGGCTCACTTCTGGTTAAACTCAGAAAATAAGCCCGGAAAACATTATTCTCGCATTTTGACGGATGGCTCCAGGACCGATCAATGCTCCGGCTCTGGGGTCTACGTGGAATTCAGCGGAACAAAACATCTTTGTTTCAAGAGAAGGTGTATGCTGTTCAAGAAGTGGTGGACTTTGTTGTGGAAAACAGATGGAGGGGCAGGTCTATATGTGTCTGCAGGGACAGCCAAGCTACGCTTATAGCCTTAGACAGCCCCCCAACCACATCAGGGCTAATCGAGTAAATCTAGGCTGAACTATGTCGGTAAACATAATAGCCTGACGCTAACATGGGTCCTGGGACACGTGGGTAACGAGACCTCTGACTCCTTCGCTAGGATGAAGCCAATTTATTGGGTCTGGAGAGCGTTCTGACTCTCTATAAAAGCCCCGGTTAGCAAATGGGTTATTTCAACGCACAAGTGCGCTTGGTAGGCTGAGAGAGGCTGCAGATGGACTAAACTGATGTCATATGTCATGTCCGGCCAGCTGTTATTAAGCAAAAGGGACTGCAGACAGCTGGTTGGACTGATGACGGGCCACTTTCCTTGGGCGAAGCACATGGAAAAGGTAGGCATCTCAGACAGTGTACTCTGCCCAACCACTTCTTGTGCGTCTGCCCTGCCTTCTCTCGAATAAAGTTTGAGATCTTTGGCACTGATGTATTAAGAAGCGACCACCTTTGGCATCACCAGATCTACTCTGATTTCTTCGGAGGTCGATTAGATTTAAAGAGAATTAAAAGGGAATCCTAGTGGAGTACAATGGACTGAGTACTGTACTTGCTAGTTGTCCCGACAAAAAAAAAATGCCATTCGAATGACTACAAACGCTCCGGCTCTGAAAGTATTCGATGCGGTTCCAGCTGGTGCTAGCAGAGGAAGAGGAAGGCCTCTCCTCTGCGTTGGAAAGATTAGGAGAGAAGGACTGGCCTCCACTTGGTTTTCCTAACTGGCAGCGGATAGCACGAGAATGAAACGACTGGCGCGCCTTGTTAAACTCGGCCAAAATGGCGTAAGCGGTGATCGGCCATTCAAAAGGGAATAGAAAAGAGTCTTTTATATTCTATCACACAAGATTTCGACCACAAACGTTACATACTTACTTTTCTTTCCTTCACGCCTAACCACTAAATGGCAATCCTCCAACTGCTGAGGTATGTTACCAAATACCGATCAAATCGATAGGCTTGCCGCCGCGGCGCAACGTTTCTTGCCACTTTGATTTCGTTGAATTTGCAAAGACAAAATAAACGCAAAACTGTCAAGTAACGAAGCAGCAAGCTCGCTATGGATACTCTTGTTGTATATTATAACAAAAAAAATTTTATTTATAAACGCAAGCGTTTATTTCTCATACTCAAGTATGTCCTAAAATGAGAGCACCAGATATCCCCACATGCACCTGAGACATCCACATGCCAATTTTTATCGCAAATAAAGTACTTCGAGCTTCGCGTTTAAATTAACTATAGGGTAATTTTTTAAGAGCTATAGGAAAGGCTTTCTAAAAAACACATAAAATTCAGAAAAATATATTACATGAAATTTTTATTTAAATTGATAGTACAGTCCATATAATTTAATGTTTCAAGACTATTTAATGCAAATGTTGACCGCGACTGCGCTTCAAATGATCCATCCGCTTAGTCCAGTTTTGGCATACTCCTTCCAATGTTTCGGCCAATGCGTAAATTGAAGCAGGCTTGTCTGAATAGGCATGAGATTTATCATAGCCCCACAAAAAATAATCTAAAGGCATTATATCGCACGATCTGGGTGGCGAATTGACAGGTACCGAATGTCAAAATAAAATGTTCACCGAACTCGCCTCTCAACAAGTCCATTGTTGCGCGTGCTATGTCGCATGTAGCACCGTCTTGCTGAAACCACAAGTCATGCAAGTCAAGCTCTTGCATTTTGGGCAAAAAAAAGTTGGATATCAATTCACGGTAGCGCTCACCATTCACAGTTACATTACGATTCACAGCATCTTTGAAGAAGTACGGTCCAATGATACCTCCAGCCCATAAACCGCACAAAACTGTGACCTTTTCTGGATACATTGGTAGCTCTTGCAATTCTTCTGGCTGATCTTCACTCCAAAATCGTCAATTCTGCTTATTATTTGATCCAAAAATGAGCTTCGTCGCTGAACACATTTTTTCGATAAAAAAGTGGATCTTAAACTTTCTTAACAGAACACGCATTTTTATAATAAAATTCAATGATTTGCAAGCGTTGTTTTCAAACATGGCGGTGAGGAGCTGGTAAGGTGCATGCATCTGCTTCTATGCAAAATATGGTCGGATGAAAGATTGCCTGCCAATTGGAATTTAAGTGTGCTCTGCCCAATCCATAAGAAGGGCGACCCTGCAATCTGTGCCAATTACCGCGGGATTAGTTTTCTAAATATCGCCTTCCGATTCATGGTTAAATTATAGACCAAACTGAAGATGTTTGACAGTGAAACAAAACACGAAACGTGCGTCAGCTGTTTAAACCACCTGTTTAAAGAGATAATAGCTAAAAAATTAGCAATATATGAAATATTTTTTTATGAATACATTTTCCCAACACTTACTAACATTTTTCTTCTTAATTAGCGCGATAACCGCTTACGCGATTTTGGCCGAGATTAACAAAGCGCGCCAGTCGTTTCTTTCTCGTGCTAACCGGCGCCAATTGGACACACCAAGTGAAGCCAAGTCCTTCCCCACCTGATCTTTCCAACACAGAGTACCCCTTCCTCTTCCTCTACTACCACCAGCTGGTACCGCATAGAATACTTTCAGAGCGGGAGCGTTTGTATCCATTCAGACGACATGACCCAGCCAACGTAGCCGCTGGATCTTTATTCGCTGCGCTATGTCTATGTCGTCGTAAAGCTCAAACAGCGATATTCGCCGTTGCCAACGTACAAAGGTCAAAAAATCTTCCGCAGAATCTTTCTCTCAAACACTCCAAGTGTCGCTTCATCCGATGTTGTCATCGTCCTAGCTTCTGCGCCATACGTTAGGACGGTCATGATGAGAGTCTTGTAGAGTGTTAGTTTTGTTCGTCGAGAGAGGACTTTACTACTCAGTTACCTACTTAGTCCAATGTAGCACTTGTTGGCAGGAGAGATTCTACGTTGGATTTCAAGGCTGACATTGTTATCGGTGTTAATGCTGGTTCCTAAATAATCGAAGTCTTTTACAAACTCGAAATTATAACTGTCAACTGTGACGTGGGTGCCGATACGCGAGTGCGCCGACTGTTTGTTTGAAGACAGGAGGTACTTCGTTTTGTCCTCGTTCACCACCAGACCCATTCGCTTTGCCCCCTTATCCAGTTTGGAGAAGGCAGAACTAACAGCGCGGTTGTTAAGACCGATGATGTCAATATCATCGGCATACGCCAACAATTGTACGCTCTTATAAAATATTATGCCTGAGCGATTAAGTTCTGCGGCTCGTACGATGCTCTCCAACATTAGATTAAAGAAGCCACACGACAGCGGGCCACCCTGTCTGAAACCTCGTTTGGAATCAAACGGCTCGGAGAGGTCCTTCCCAAATCTGACGGCGCTGCTGGTGTTGAGCAACGTCATCTTGCAAAGCCGTATTAGTTTTGTGGGGATACCAAATTCAGACATCGCGGCATACAGATAACTCCTCTTCGTACTGTCGAATGCAGCATTGAAATCGACGAAAGGATGGTGAGTGTCGATTCTCCTTTCGTGGGTCTTTTCTAAGATTTGGCGTATTGGAAATATTTGGTCGATGGTAGACTTTCCAGGTCTAAGGCCACACTGATAAGGTCCAATAAGTTGGTTGACGGTGGGCTTCAGTATTTCACACAATACGCTGGCAAGAACCTCATAGGCGATATTTAGAAAACTAATCCCGCGGTAATTGGCACAGATTGCAGGGTCGCCCTTCTTATGGATTGGGCAGAGCACACTTAAATTCCAATTGGCAGGCAATCTTTCATCCGACCATATTTTGCATAGGAGCTGATGCATGCACCTTACCAGCTCCTCACCGCCATGTTTGAATAGCTCAGCCGGCAGTCCGTCGGCGCCCGCGGCTTTGTTGTTCCGTAACCGCGTTATCGCTATTCTCACCTCGTCATGGTCGGGTAGCGGAACGTCCGTTCCGTCGTCGTCGATTGGGGTATCGGGATCTTCACATTCTCTATGACAGGCACAGCTATCACTGTTTAACAGGTTCGAGAAGTGTTCCCTCCATAATTTAAGATTGCTCTGGAGGTCAGTCACCAGTTCGCCGTCTTTGTTCTTACAGGAAATAATATTAGGGCTAAATGTATTAAGTTAAACAAACTTTAAACTATAAACTACTAAACTTGTAATAAAAAATATACTCGGAAATCCACATAAGGAGCATTCCATGGTTCGTACGGGACAGATCGTACGAATTTTTACAGTTTACTACCTTAATTATAGACAAACCATAACTTTTTAAAACGAGTTATTTAGTGCACTAATACTGTGTGGTAGTTTTCTAAACGAAACCTATAAACGTGCTTTAAAATATTCGCATATCCTTGCAAAATAAAAAAAAATTATATGTTCGTACGGGACAGCTCCAGTCTACCACTACTCTGAGTTATAGTGAATTAAGTGAAATTTCAGCGAAACTAATAATATTAACAAGAAAACGAAAATGACATTTGATTGTGATTGTATTAGAGTTTATTAACACAACAAAAACGTTTAAAACATATTTAGTTTAAATGACTTATAGTGTAAAAATGAAAATGTTCGTACGGGACAAATTGTGTTTGTACGGGACGCGAACGAAATTCAGCTCTTAAATTTTGCTTTTAACGTTCTCTAAAGGGAAAATATAATGCTGTTGTTATATTGAGCATGGCTTTTACATGTAACTTCGCGCCCATTTGCTAATATTTCGTGAAATTTGGATATTCCGGGTATAGGCTTGGACGATTCCCAGGGACGAACATCCCGAATTTTGTCAGCTATTTCGGATGCAGAAATATAAAAAATGGATGTTGAAGGAACTAATCGTCCCCTTAGTATAACAACAGCATATGTGCTCATAAGCTATTATTTTTTTATTGAATTTTTGGATTCTCCATCGTCGATTTTATATATTATGTGGTCAAAATTTTGTCAAATTCTAGTTCCACAAAGTGGGTCAAAACGTCAGTCAAAATAAATATGTATTAAATTATTTTGCTCAAAAATCATGTAAACGCATATACGCTATTTTTACATAAACTAAATTTTCTGTTTATTCAATAGAATAGTAATGTACACTCACATACTCTATTTGAACTTTTAGGAAAAAAATCAATTTTGTCATGACACAAACACCTAAAATGACGTACAATGATATACGTTGTTGTTCAACAAATATTTTCAATTTGTTCATTTGTATGAATCTAATAGGTCGTTATATTCTCAGAACATTTAACATGTGTTTTAAAATTACAAAAAACAAAAGTAGCCTATGCAATGCTTACGTTGTTTCATCATGTATGTAAATGCAATAGAAATAATTTGTGCAATTTAGGATTTCAGTTCGTTGTTGAAATTCGCTCGTTCATAATCATTTAGTCGTTCATTCGTTCCCAATCATTCATTTAATCATGGATTTGTCAAGCTCTGGTGAGTATCTGCTATCTTAAATTGCAGGAAAGAATATTTAGGTATATTAATTGTCAACAGAATTTGCGACGGAATCAACAGGAGCATATGTGTGAAACTTGCTCCAAACTCTGTTGGATTATCTGTGGAAGCAGTGGATTCAAATATATCGGAAAATGACGAAGAGGATGGAGAAGAGTTTTCAGCAGAATCGTCAGATTATTATATTCCAGAAACGGATGAAGAGGAGGATAATCTTGAGGGGAAAATTCAAAAATCTTCGGTAAAGCAACATGAAGTGCTCTGCGAAATCGCGGAAGAAAGCAATGATGAAAATGTAGAATTGACAGTAACACGAAAAAGAAAGGTGAGTTAATTAAAAGGTAATTTAAGAAGATGTCTCCTACAATTATGGATTTGTTGTATTCAATAGCGTAAGAGGCAGCTTTGGATGCAGAACAAAAGAAAGAGAATCACGGTGGTCGAACACTCTAAAATACTTTCTAAATGACAAACAGGTCTGTAAAAAGTTCTTTTTAAATACTTTACACGTGTCAGACTGCGCGATATCTGTATTGGACAAAAAAAAGAATCAAAGAGAATTTGTTGCCGCGAGGGGTAAACATGGAATGCAAAGAAAAGTAGATGCGGAGATAGCAACTCTTATTAAAGAGCACATAGAGTCATTTCCAGCAGTAGAAAGCCACTATACTCGAGCAAAGTCCCAACGCCTTTATCTGAGCTCAGACCTAACAATTACAAAAATGTATAACTTATTTAAAGAACGCCACCCAGACTTCTCAGTTAAAGATCATATGTATCGCCGCATATTTTGTAATAATTACAATTATTCATTCCATCATCCAAAAAAGAACACATGCTCAACATGCGAAATGTTCAAAAATACAGAGGACAAAGCTTCAATACAGAAATCATATGATGAACATTTAGCAAATGAAGCCCAGGCAAGACTCCACAAAGATGCTGAGGAGGAGTTATCTAAAAATAACAGCAATATATAAGTATTTGCTTTTGACTTACAATCAGTGCTATTGACACCATGTAGCAATGTAAGCACCTTGTATTACAGTCGAAAGTTCGCCACATACAACAACACATTTTACGATTTAGCTTGTGGAGCTGGATATTGTTTCCTGTGGGATGAATACCATGGTCACCGTGGGTCAGAGGAAATTGGAACCACTTTATTAAAAATGCTGAACAATTTACCTGAATCAGTAACGATTGTTATTCTGTATTCAGACTGCTGTGGAGGACAGAATAGAAACAGATTAATTGCCACATTATTGCTTCATATGAATCATTCATTGCATTTTAATTAAATAACGATTAAATATCTTCAAAGTGGGCACACACAAATGGAAGCAGATTCCATGCATTCGGCTATAGAACGAGCTAAGAGAAATATTTGTGTATATTCACCAGAAGAATGGGCAACTATACTTAGACTGGCAAGACGAAAAAATCCGTACGCTGTAGAAAGGCTTAACTACAGTGATATTATTGATCTCAAAACGGCGTTCTCAAAATTGAACCATAACTTGAAGAAAAATGTCAACAATGAATCGGTAAATTGGCTTAAAATTAAGGTTCTCCAGGTAATAAAAAGTGAAAAGAGACAGTTGTTATACAAGGAACAATGGAACGAAGACTTCAAAGTGATTGATATAGATGGCTCGAGAATGAAAAAGAAAGGAGTCACAAATTTTACATTAACTCACAAATATAAAAAAGAACTACCAATTTCTGACACAAAATTGAAGGATCTCAAAGATTTATGCAAAAAAAATGTAATTCCTCCCGGCTCACAGACATTTTCTTTTAATTTACAAGGAGGGAATAATCGCGATTGTTTAGATGAACCAGACAGATTTGAAGAAGAGGACGAAGACGACAATAAATAAAGACCATGCTAATAATTTACGATCTTACTGTAATTAAAACATAATTTCCTAGTAACAAAAATTCATTTTAAGTTTACTTATTATTCTGGTGTATTTCTTGAATAAAATAGTGTATACCATACAAAATAAAATAACGTATAAGAAACTTAATAGAAAACATTAAAAAATAAAATAGCCTATCTGATGTATTTGTAGTTTACACCTCTTTTTTTTGTTCACTAAAAGGATGATTATAATAATAAAAATTGGTCAGTTAACAAAATAGACTCATTTTTATACAGTCTTAAAAAAAACGTCGAAAATAATAAATATTTACAGACATAACGAGATTTGAGTGAGAGCTACTTTCGACCAAAAGTTTGAAATTCATTTTCTCAAAACATCAAAAAATGTATAGGCTATTTTAATACTAAGGGGACGTAATGTGGCAGCAACTTTTGCGAAATCATTCGCGTTTTGGATTACAGTATTGCTTCCTTGGCTACGGGCTTTTTGATTAACAAGCCTTTTTATATTGCCACTTACTCCGTCTACAACTCTCTTACCATGGGAAGTGGCAAAATACTTCCATTCAAATTGTTTGCTATATCTTTCAGAGAGATATACCAATAACGAGACCATATAACGATTTTTGAATTCAGAAGAAGGACCATCACTCCATATAACTTCTTTAATTCTTTCGCTATGATCTGCTGCAAAAACTTTATCATACAAATATGTCACGAAGGCGAATATACTGCCTTTATCTTTTTGCTTTGTATCAGAGCATATCACAAAAGTTTTACATTGTGCCATGAAAAATGAAGCAGCGGTAAAAAGAGTAATACTTTCCCTGCTCCATAAAGCTGACTGCACCTCGTTTTGATATGCGCAAGAATAAGACATAGCAAAATGAATTTGAAGTATTCTTGCATGTTCATTATTTTTATCGCTTTGGAATGCTTGTGCTTGTACTCTTTTTAACACACTTCTATTAGGTCGGGTTGTATGTATGTATGTATGTATGTAACGGAATCTTTGAGCTCAATTTTCACTGGCTTCTAAAAATCTGATCGACTTGGAATTTTGCACACCTATCAAGGACCGATGACAATGCCATAATTTGATAAAAGTTTTCCATTATCCTTATTAGGATTGCCAGGATTAATATTTTCTTTTTTTTAAGATCTTCTGTAGAAGAGTAAGAAAGACAGAGCTAACGCGCGGTCTGCGCATGCCTGCACTCTCCCAGTTACTCTTACTGATTTCGGGAGTCTACGACTTACTCTTTCGAATTCGAACTTGCTCGGGCACGCGGCAGTGCAGTACGAATAGAAGGCTAAAACGTTTTCAGGGTAGTTGTATTTTCACTTTGTATAGTCTTTACACATGCGTAGATACTACAAGTCTCAAACACGCAAATTTACTCTATTCAATGTTCATATAAGATGAAATAATTTTGATATAAGATGTAATTTTGTTAATTACAATAAAATAATCAAAACATAAATTTTGAAATTATTTTACAGAACAAAATTTTGGCAAGTAGAGAAGGAATTTATCATTACCATAATCTCATTTATAAAATTTTATCGATTAAAGTACAATTCACAACAAAAATTAACTAAAAAAACCAAACTGGAACTTTACATCTCGTTTTGAGTGTGTCAATATAATCCACGGTGCTAAGAGTATCTATTCTGTGTCAAGGCCACTGCTGGCCTATCTTTGTACATATAGTCGGTAAAGAAGGAATTAAATATAACACAATTAAATCGGACTATAAATCACTGACTAAACGAAAACAATAATTTTCATTCAGAAAAACAAGGCTCGACCTTCAATCAATGATCTCTATGGGGAAAAGTATGTAACATGATTATGTCAGTATATTTTGTTGTTACCTCTCCGTTTCAGGAGTGGGGTAGCCGTTTCTCAGGCTCCCTCCACGAAATAAGTTCTTCATCCCGATTACTTCTTTATCACGGCCGATAACTGCATAGCTTTAGATTCACAGTCGATAAGAAAGGAATTAAATATAACACGAATATATCGAATCATTAATTCACTGACTGCAATGATAACAATAATTTTCATTCATAATAAAAAATAGTAAAAAAAAAAAACTAAAAAACACGCTTTTTTGCTAATCGAACTAAAAAGTAGTATAACGTGACACGCTATGGTTGTTATTATTTTCACTAATTTTCTCCATTTTTTAGTTAAAAGGAAAACTTATATGCCGTGTTCGTACGGGACAAAATTTAATGACTGAATATTGAACTTATTTGCTATGAAAACTGAAATCAATGCTTTACAAGTAAAAAGAGCACCAGTAGTTTGCTTTAAATGTAAAGTAATCGAAACAAATAAGTTACTCGGATGAGCACAAAAATAACTGTAGAGTGTTAAGTGCGTTCGTACGGGACATCATCGAACCATTTTTTAAAAGAGCATATCTGCGTTGTTCATACATAAACTTTTTTTTTTAATATTACGTTTCAAAACGTAAAAGTTTGTTCTTTTAACACCAATTATCAGTTTCACGCTATATGTCACACATAATGAGAACCAAGCGCTTAAACTTGACTAAATTTCGATAGAAGAAAATAAAATTTTTATGAGTTGTTTTTGTTGTAAAAAAAGATACTTCAAACTGAGGTCAACCAAAAGGTCGATGTTTATAATGAAGATTGATATATTTTAAATACATTAACACTAATATAATCATCCGGAAATGCAATTTGTTCGGCGGTCGAAATTTACCATTTTCCATGGAATGCTCCATAAAAGCTTATTTTGTTTACTAGCAGCATTCCTGTTTTAATGTAATGAAAATATTCCGTTAGAGACTGCATGTTTTTCCTTTTTCTCGTTTCACATCTAACTAATGTTTGTTTTAGTGGACTCGTATTACTTTACGTATGTAGTTCTTCAATTGATAAAAAGTGCACAAATCTTATGCATATATCTGCAAGGTAGAAACTTGCTCTGAAATCACAGTATTTGAAGGTTACTGTGCATAGAATGCTGTGCCCTATGAATGCGCGTGGGAGTTCTTGAGAAGTTTTACCATAATATTTTTTGCTGTGGCAAGTTCACATACACACACACAGCATATATATATATATGCGCATATAAATTCACAAATTTAAATTTGCATATGCCATATTTCTGTGTGCCTGGTAATAAAGCGTTTTCTATAGAGGATTTTGATTTGGTTGAAGGAATTCAATAAAGTTTTACAGAAGATGCCTTAGGAAGGTATATACTCGTATATATTGAATGATTTGCTCTTTCTAAGTCACTATTGAAATTCGCATATGTATTTGATTTCTATGATAAAGTGCCTGCAGCTACCGTACAGCGTTAACAATCTTTCTTCTTTCATACAAACGAATTTTACTCAACTGCTGTTTAATTTGACCAGTTGAGTATATTTCTGTTAACTTTTGGTGGAAAACATGTCTGTGGTGAATTCCGTGCGCAAATCGAGTACCCCTCAAAACTCCATGCGTTCCTGTTATAGAGACTTCTCTATACATTAACGTTCTCTGGTTACTCTATGCACATGCGCGCACTTGACGCACAGCAGCTGCGGTTGTTCAGCATTTAGAAAAACATATTTACATATATTGATGCATACATCTGTATGTACGGAGCCGCGGGCACTTGAATTGACAAAATTCAAGATTTATCAATTATTGGCAAATAATTCCACGTGAAATATTCCAATATTCACTATTTTTGAATGGTCGAGAAAATTGGCATATGGGCGGCTCGTTTTATGAATGAAAGTATCATACTTTGCTCTTAGAACTATGAGCTCGAATTTATCAATGAACCTTTTGATGATGAGTTTTTGTTGTACAGTACAATAGTTGAAACTGTTCGGCGCCGCCGCGACTATTTCAGACTGTTCAGCACAAATGGCTGCGCCTATTAATGCATTTTTTCTGTAGTCACTAGGCATAGAATTTTAGCTTTGAACGACATTCGCATTAGATGAATGAAGTGCGCTGTCTGGGCGGTTGTATGTATGTACATGCATATGTGTATATTAAAAAAACAATGTTTTTCTGGAAGTTCAGTTTTGTAATATAAAAGTTAATATTTTACATTCCGATTTTAATTTTTAAAAAGTACAATCGGATTATTGTCCGATTCATTTGTCTTTATTCGTTTAAGCTCAACTTAAGATTAATTACATTATGTTTCTTACTTCTACATTACACCTGTTTCGACCATCAATATGCTGACTGCTGTTGACTCATTATTGTTGCTGATCGATACATTTACTAATTTGATGTAAATGTTCGTGGAATGCTGATGCAGCGTCAGCGGTTATAACGAATTCACCGGATGTATTATCGGTGCCACTAACCCATGGGGTTATTGTACAATTCGAGGTTTTGTAAGGTGTGGTGTTAACTCCTCCCCTCTTAAGTATGATTGTCCACGATCATTAATAGAAGGGTAAGTTGTTGAATTTTACGTATGTAGGAATGTCATTACTTTCTTGTGGCGGGCTTCCTGCTATAGGCTTTGATACTTCTTTCTCGATGTATTGTATCTTTATTGATTTTTTCTTTAGCAAAATGAAAAGCGCAATGGTTATCACGGATGTTATGGATATTAAGCCTCCGATGGATAGTGTTGCCTTGTTGAGAGAATTTATTCAATGTGTGTTGTTTATATGAAAGTCCCTTAGGGACTCGAGCGAAAGTATCTCGATATGGTCCTTCTCTAATGGAGTTGGCTGTAATATTGCTGGGATAGATGTAGGTAGGTAGGGTGGCTGTCATAAGACACACTTAGACCTTTCTCAGGTCCATTGTGATACCACTGGAGCTTATCCTTACTCTACGTGTCCCTTTTCAAACCATCCGGTCGCTTTAATAAACGACCAGAGCTTCGTTAGTTTTAGATGGGCTATGTCCGCTACATCGGTTAGAAATGCTGTATCAAGAGTGCGCAGCCTTCTCATAGCTAGGCTTTCACACTCACATAAAAGGTGTCTGACTGTTTCTTCTTCTTCTGTATTAAGACAGGTTCTACAGAAATCGAAGTACGGGAGTCCTAACCTTCTAGCGTAGCTGCCTATTAAACAATGACCAGTTAATACACCTATCATTTTTCTTATAGATTCTCTGTTGAATCTTAGCAAGATCTTCGATCGACCGCTGTTCCAGTTCGGCCATGTCTGTCTGCTTAGTTCGCATGTTGTGAGGTTTTGCCAGCTTGTATTTACCTTTTTGATGGTTTCTCTGTCTATAAGTAATTTACAAGTGGCTATGGGCGTGGTTATCAGCCCCTTTTCCGGTTCCAGATCGAGCGTTGTACCGCTTCGTGCAAGTTCATCCGCCTTACTGTTTCCTGCAATGATCCTGTGGCCTGGTACCCAGATAAGGTGCACCTTGTAACACTTAGATACGTCATCTAGTAGTTTAAAACATTCTAGAACTGTTTTTGACGAGTGCGTTTTAGATTCAAGCGCTTTTATTGCTGCTTGACTGTCCGAGTAAATGAAGACTTCATTTGTGGATAATTGAAATTGAATTTGAATTTGAAAAGGTCGAGCCAAGGAGCACCAGGAGATTTGGTGGCTCCTAAAACACTCAGGCTAAAGAGCCCATTGTATTTAAAGCTCTGGAAAGGGGGTAGATAGTCAAGAAGGGAGGGAGAAAAGTATCAGAGAAAGAGATAGGAAAGAATAAAGACAGAGATAGAGATAGTTAGTCCTGTGAGAATTTTCCAGATTCTTTAGCAAATCTGTAAGTATCCTCCAGTTTTAGAGAACGAATGTCACTCATTCTCGTGACATCGGTACCCAATACTCGTAGCCTTGCTCTAGCAAAGGCAGGACTCTCACAGAGAAAGTGCTCAGTGCTATCCACCTCCTCCAAGCATGACAGGCATACCGGGTTCTCGGTGATTCCAATGGTGGTCATATGCTGACCCCATGGGTTGTGTCCTGTAATGATGCCGACCATCAACCGAATACCTTTCCTTCTAAGTTTTAGTAGAAAGTTTGACAGCTTTCTGTTCGGACTTGTCACAAAACACTTTGCAGTTCTGCAGCGTTCCAGACCGGACCATCGCTCTTTATGTAGATTGCCTACATAATCGCTGATCCAATTCTTGATTCCTGGGGGACTGATTCCGATTATTGGCTCTGGCCCTTGTGGGGCGCCAATGATCCACGGTTGGCCAATTCGTCGGCAATTTCGTTTCCTTGAACACCGGAGTGTCCCGGAACCCATGTAAGTACAAGCCTGTTTTGTCTTGCGACAGAATTAAGCTTCTTCTTACATTCTTGAACAATCTTTGAGGTTTGCTTCGCGTTCTTCAGGGCCTTCAATGCAGCCTTACTGTCACTGAAGACTCCAATCTGTTTCCCGCTCCATCTCCTCTCGATTATCCATTCGGCTACTTTTAGGATGGAAAAACTTCTGTTTGGAAAACAGTTGCCATTCCCCCCATAGCATAGTGATACTTATTACTATCGTTTAAGTACCATCCGGCTCCAGACCCTATTTCAGTCTTGGACCCATCGGTAAAGAAAATATCCGTCAAACCTCCCTGCATGCATTTTGGATTGCTCCATTGCTCACGCAGTGGAAATCTGACATCAAGTTTCCTTCTAAATGAAACTGTGGGTATCAGGTCATCTGTAGGTGCCAAAAACAGTGGATACTGCTCCGACAGTAACTTAAAGATTTCTCTGTGTCCCGAAGTTCCATCTTCGTGCCAGAAATCATACTTATGGAGTCTACACATTACTTTTATTGCTTCCTGTTGTATCTCAAGATCTAGGGGGAGCAAATCAAGCATACCATTTAGGGCATCACCAGAGGTTGTACTCAGGGCACCCGTGATGCATAAACATACACTTCTTTGTAGCCTGTATAGTTCCCGGATTGTGGACTTAACCGTGCTCCGTCGCCACCAGACCACAGAAGCGTAAGTGATGATTGGTCTGATAAGTGCTGTGTATATCCATAGGACCACAGCAGGTTTCAGATCCCAGGTTTTGCCAAAGGCTCTACGACATTGCTGAAAAATCTTCAATGCACGATTCACCTTCAGTGAAACGTGTGTCTCCCAAGTCAGCTTCTTATCCAAGATTACTCCTAGATATTTAACTTCGCTGGAAATACCAATTGTTACACCTTTCAGTGTTGGAAGACTGAGTCCATCCAGTTTCTGTTTTCTCATAAACAAGACTATGGTTGTTTTGTTCGGATTAACGGAAAGACCTTGTCTCATGCAGCAGTCATCGATTTTGTCAAGAATCCTCTGCACTTTCGTGCAAAGCCTCCTTAAGGATTTATCCGATGTTAGCGCACAGACGTCGTCCGCATATGCTTGGACGAGAAAACCGAGTTCCTGCATCTCTACTAATAGAGAGTCTACGACATCACAGCAGCGAAGAAAGCTTGGGACATCCTTGCTTGGCCCTGACTGTGATTTGTTCGTCACTGCACCCACCAGCGGTTAACAGCCTCTCAGAAAGCATGGAATATATCCATTTTATAATGGCTTGATTAGCTCCGTGTCATTCGGCAGAAGAACATATCGAGCCGAAAGTGGCATTATCAAAAGCCCCCTCAATGTCCACGAACACGCCCATTGTGTATTCGTCAGCTTCCAGCCCGGCTTCAATCTTGCTAACCAGATCGTGTAAGGCTGATTCACATGATTTTACACTCTGGTAAGCGTGTTGATTTGTACTAAGTGGACTTCTCGGCAATACCCTCACTCGAATATGTTTCTCCACCACTCGTTCCAGACTTTTCCACATGAAGGATGTCAAACTGATTGGTCTAAAACTTTTTGCTAGGGAATAGTCATCTTTTCCTGGTTTGCAAATGGAAGACAGGCTGTGAAGATCCTTTTCAGGACCTCAATCAGCCTGTCTCCTCCTTTTTTAAACATTGCTGGATATATTCCGACAGGTCCAGGGGACTTAAAGTTCTCAAAGGAAGATAAGGAAAACCTTGTCGATTCCCTTGTCACTATCCGACTAGCAATATACCAGCTGTACCTTAAGGTTCCACCGTTGCCACCGTCATTGTTCATGCCACTCTCAACTTCAGAGAGAGTTCTACTACCCGGAAAATGAGTTTCGAGTAGAGCATTAAAAATTTCCGATTTGGAAATGGTGTATGAACCATCAGGTTTTCGAATGAAATCCAGCCTTACTGAGCGGTCTAAATGAAGGACCTTACAAAGTCTCGCTGTTTCCCTCATTTCTTCGACGTTACTGCAGAAATTTCTATAGGATTCAAGTTTGGCTCTCCGTACTTTTTTCTTATATTCTCTCTGTGTAAGTCGATGATTGGCCCAGTCCTCTTCTGTTTTGGTCTTCAAGGCCTTATTAAGAAGTTTCCTGGACCGTACACGAAGCTTCGACAGTTCAGGGTTCCACCAAGGAACCGCTTTCCCCTGTCTGATTTGCCTGAGTGGGCACAGTTCCTCAAAGCAATTGATTAAAGTACGTTCTAATTTCTTAGTAGCATCTTCAGTCAGTTCTGCTGATTTGAGTTTTTTCTGGTTAGTCGCTCTGTTACAAGCTCACCATACCTGTCCCAGTCCACTTTTCGAGGATTCCTACCGGAAGGTATTGATATTGTATCAATTCCCAGTCGGAATTCGATAAGACGATGATCAGAAAGAGAGTCCTCTTCCAAAACTCGCCATCGGTTGATTTTATTTCCAACTGACCTATTGGTTAGTGTTAAATCAATCACCTCTTGTCTCCTTCTGGTCACAAAAGTTGGTTTGTTACCAGTGTTTTGAATGACCAAATCGGATGATAGGATAAAATCCAGTAACTTGAGACCTCTGGGGTTGCATTTGCTGCTCCCCCACACAATATTCTATGAATTTGCATCACAGCCCACTATTAGCCCCAGATTATTGGATTCGGCATACTTGACCACTTCTCTTAGCTCCCTCGAAGGAGGTGGCTGTAAAGAGTCGTAGGGTAGGAAGGCCGGAACTATGATGGCTTCGACACTGTTCCCACTTTTCAAGTACTTTATTTTTGCAGCAACAATATCTCCGGAGCATAGCTCTTTTAACATCGTGTGTTCGATCAACCTCGGCATGATAATACATGCTCGCGGTCTCACATTTCCTTCACAATGAAGTATTTGTCCCCACGACATAGCACCTAGACCACAGATACCCTTGTGACATACCCATGGTTCTTGTATAAGTATTATGTGTGGGGTTGTTTGCAGTTTTGCATGTCTACGGCACAAGAGAGCCGTAGACGCTTTGCTATGCTGCAGATTTATCTGTGTAAATATTACTCATGTAATATCATGAGACTGAGTATATTTACGCTTTGTCCTCCACCTTATCCTGGACACGGAAGTGGATTCGCCCCAGATGTAGGTGAGGACGGCACCCGTACTTCGACTTAAGAACCTTGAGGGACCCGAGATCGATACCCAGTACCAGGTGGGAACCCGCATCCGAAGTGGTAGCGGATTTCTGCCTAATGCACGAGTATACTCTCCAGAGAGTCGTGTCAAGATCCTTATTCTGAAACGCATCCGTGGTTTGAGGAGTTCTGCTGAATTACAGGAAGGACCCGGGATCCAGACACTCGCTCGTACCAGCCTTTCTTTGCTACTCTCAACAAGAATAAACTTGCTGTTTTCGCAGGCTGGAATCTTTGCTATAGCTTTTTCTAGCCATTCTCGGGAAAAAGCATTGGAACAGTGCTTCTTTACGATGCCGTCCACCACGCTTTTCCCCTCGAAAGTCGGCGCGTCTTTCGACTCACCGATAGCTTTCCAAAGATAGCTGTCAAGATAGCCTTGTTGCCCTTTGGAGAGTAGACCATCTTGTTTGACGGTATGTATCTCCACCGTCATTGCCTTTGCTGCCATTCTCGCGAATGATTCGCCAGACGTTGACTGAAGAGTGTCATTCGACATTTGAGGTCCCTTAGCCGTTGCCTTGTCAGGCAAAGGTTTGTCTGCCTTGGATTCGGTCGAGGATGCAGGCATTTCCGAATTCCGTCTCTCGACTTTCTTCTTCTTTGCCTTTCTCCTCTTCCCGGTCGTTGGCACAGACCCCGTTTCGTTTCCGGAAGAGCGCAGCGCTACAGAGGAATTTTCTGTTCTGCCACGCTTTCCCGTTTCCGTTACAGGTGTCGAAGTTGACGGAGCTTGAGTCCTTGCCTTTGCTATTGCTTCGGCTTGCCTCGCCTTCTGTCTTCTTCGTTTGATCTACCTTGCGGTTAGACTCTCCAATAACTTCAGTCTTTTTACCGGTACCTAACTGATTCACACCAGGTTTAACCGTTGTCAAACACTTGCTCGGTACCAGAGATCCGTCTGAGTATACTGAGAGATTGTCCGCCATCTCCACATCCTCCACAACTTGTTCAGTTGCTTCTGATGGTTTCGACGACGGTATATCTCTCACACTCACTCGGCTCTCCATTGGCATAGCCAATGTGCCATGTTTCACCACTAGTAGTGCGCTTCCTCCGGCACCCTGGGTGTCAGTTCCGGTCTTAGGGGAGTGTGGGGTTCGGGCCTGCACATCCGATGCCCGAGCCGTCGATTGCTCGACGGGAGGATTTCCCGAAAGTGGGTTACTTCGTGCAGAGAGATCCTTTGTTAACCTCCACATTGTGCTGAAATGCATTTTATACCTCCTGCCAGGTTGTCGCTACGGTACTCTCCACATAGTACTTGGGTGGCCACCAATTCCGCCGTTCCGCGGATGAGTGGATACCCAATTCCTATATGGAGCTGCCCTCTTAGTTCGAGGTAAGTTAATCTCCATAGCATGGGGTTAACTCGCCACTTAAGCCTCATCCCCGCGGCAAGGAGACCGACATGACAAGGTTTGTGGATAATACTCTCGTTTTTATTTCTTTAAGTCCCTCTTTTATGGCAGTGACTTCGGCTGAAATACACTGCAATGATCAGGTAAGCGAAATGATTGGCATACTCCGAGTATACTCCTACTTTGTTGTCCAGTTTTGAGCCATATGTGTAGATGTTTAAGTAATTTTTCTTAACAATAAGCCCGTTACCCCATTCCTCTTTGGAAGGAAATACTGTGACAAAGGATTTATTAAAATTGATGCCCGTGATCTTACAGAAATTTGTTGTGCTGGGAATGCAGGGGAATTGTTATAAAATTGAAGAGTGTCCTCTTTGGTTCGTTCCGAGTAGGCCGATTTCTCTTAGTCTGAGAGTTGCTTTGGCAGCTGTTTGCTTACCGTATTGCTCTATTGGTAAAATGTTAATCATAATGTTTAGTGCATCTGTGGGTGTGGTTCTGAGGGCACCGCAGATGCAAAGACTGGTCATTCTTTGTACGTGTGCCATGGTAAAAGAACCATGTATAATTTTACAATTTCCAAGTTAGCTTTCGGTCTAGTATTAGATCTAAGTAGCGGGCCTCATCACTAAATGACAGCGCCGTTCCACCTAGAGTCGGAGGAGCTATATTTGGAATTTTGTGTTTCCTGGTAAATAGGATGAGTTCAGTTATATTGGGGTTGACGCTTAGCCCATTTGCTTTTGACCAGTTTTCAACCATGCTTAGTAAATCTTGCATGACTTCTCTAAGTGTATTGGGAAATTTCCCTCTTAGCTCCATTGCAACATCGCCCGCATATGCTACGACGTGTTGTCCTCTCTCCTCTAGGCTCTTTAGCAAGGAGTTTAGTGCCATCACCCATAGGAGAAGGGACAGCACACCGCCTTGAGGTGTTCCTCTGCTTACTTTTTTCTTGATCTCTGAGGCCCCTAGGGTTGCGATCACAAATCTGCTAAAGAGCATGTTTTTTATGAACTCAACCAGAGCGCCAGAGATCCCGAAATCCGTCAGTGCCTTTATTATGGTATCCGGTAGGATGTTGTTGAATGCGCCCTCGATATCTAGAAAGGCTACCAGTGTGAATTCTTTATTATACATTGACTTCTCGATTTCTGTAACAAGTGAGTTAAGTGCTGTTTCAGATAGATGTAACTGGCATTACTTCTATATTACTATATTCTTTGTTGTTGATTCTAATGGTAGTATTGTAAAATATTACAACATGGGTCCCGTTTACCTCCTGTGCCATTTTATTGGCCACTATTTTACTGCTGAATTTATTGAGTAGAATTACGCCTTTTTTTATTTTTTCTATTGTTGGTATGTGGTGGTCATTGGTGGTATTACACGTAGAATTTAAGCTATTTATTATTCTAGATATACATAAATCATTACTAATATCTATGACATCTGCTTCCTTGCAAATCATTAAATCATTGTAAGTTTCGCATTTATTTTTGATATCATATAATTTATCTTTTCCTTTTAGAATTTCTTTGTATTTTGTTTCAATTATAATATTATTCATTTTCTTAACAGATCTTACAATTATGCCCTTGAATGTTTCACTTAATGTTAGGGGTATTTTAATAATATAAATGATTTTCATATCTTTACTCCAAACGCTTATTTTTGCTAATCTTAGTGCATTTTCAGCACTCATAAATGGAACATTTTCCCTTTTTAGTTTGCTAATTGAAAATTCGATTTCTTCTTTACTTAGTAATACAGAGTTAATTACATCGCTCTTTGCCCATTGTTTTTTGTTTTGCAAATTTACTATAGTTTTCATTACAATACTATCATCTTTTCTGATGGTGTTCAACATCTTATTTACTATGCCAGTTATATTATTTATACGTTTTTCAAATACATTGTTTATTACTACTTGTTTGTCATTGTTTTCATTTAGATTATTCAAATTATTAGTTATTATATTTAAGTCTTCGTGATCAGGAGATCCGGCTATAAATTTCCATGCCGTTCCTAATATATCAATTGATCTTTTCCTTTTAATGTCGTTAATAGGTTTTAGGGTATTAAGGATTTCGAAAGTTATCATTAATTCTCTAATTGGGTCTTTAATATGTTCTATTGCCCTGGAAGGTATCATTTTCACCTGGGCATACTTAGAGAATTTATCTATGGCGGTAAGGATTAGTTTTTTCGGTGGAATATATGTCGACATGGACGATTTCACCTGGGGATTGTGGAATATAGGTCGGTTGAGTTTGTGGTTTGGTTGGATGCCTATTGCATTTATGTGCACGACAAGTTGAGCACTGTTTAGCAACTTTTTCGATGCTTGGGCGCATGCTCGGGAAATAGAATTCGTAGAATTTGCGTTTTGTTTTCGCGGCTGTTTCTATGAGCTCGCCGATGCTCTTGTATTATAATGTGTTCTTGTCCGGTTTCTGATGTAATATCCTGGAGAAGAGTTTGTGTGTAGCGAATTTTTTGCTAAATGGAGTGGGAATATTTCTTGGATTTTACCCATCAGTCTTTCTGTGGTGTATAGTCCGTTGACGAGTGAAGGGTCGAGGTAGCGTTTAAATATGTCTATGATGTCCTGGTTAGAATAATTTGATTTTGTAACAGTATGCCTGTGGAAACTAGGAAATGGTAACTGGAATGAGTAGCTATCGGTGTTGCCAATCATTAAGAACAGTTGGTTTTTAAAAGCGTTTATGGGGGCTTCAGTGCCCGGAATAAGGAGGTGTGAGGAACTTTCGTCGCTATGGTCTGTAGTTGTAAGAGTATTAATGTCCGTTTGTGGGGGTCTCGAAAGTGCGTGTGCTACGACGTTGGTTTTTCCGGGTTTGTACTTCATCTCGTAGTTATATTCTTCGAGGATGCACTTCCACCCTTTCATTTTTCCATTATGGTTTTTGTTGCTTAATGCAAAGGTGAGCGGTCGTGATCTGTGAAAATTACAACTTTAGTGGATCCGTATAAATAGTTCCTCAGTGAAGTGAGGGCCCAAATTATTGCCAACATTTCTTTTCCATTCGCAGCATAACTTTCCTCTGTCTTATTGAGTGATCGGGATATGAAGGTAATTGGCTTTCCTGATTGTTGGAGGACAGCACCTAGAGCGTAGTTTGATGCATCTGTCGTAAGGTGAAACTCCTCTTTGAAATTGGGGTATGATAAAATAACTCCTTCTGAAGTTAACGCTGTTTTTATATTCCTGAAAGCAGTTAGGGCGTGACTATTGAACGCAACTAGCTTTTTGCTGGAGGCATTTTTGGACATCTTCCCCTCTCAAAAGCGAGGCCAGAGGTTTTGCTAGCTTGGCATAATCTCTGATAAAGCGCCGGTAATAGCCTGATAGTCCGAGGAAAGATCTAAGGTCTTTCAATGTTTTTGGACATGGAAATTTTTGAATTGCTCTTACTTTGACGGGATTGGTTTTTATACCTTGCGGGGATATGGTGAATCCTGAAAATTCGACTTCCTTTCGAAAAAACTCACACTTGTCCAATTGGACTTTCATATTCGCTTTTTCTAGCGTGTGAAAAGTTTTTTCGACATTTTGGAGGTGGCTCTGTTCGTCTTTGCCAAACACTATTATGTCGTCTATATAGACATAACATCTTTTACCGATATGTTCCTTCAAAATGTCGTCTAAAGCTCGCTGAAAAATAGCGGGTGCATTCTTTAGACCGAATGGGAGTCTAGTAAACTCAAATTTTCCGTTTTTAATTGAAAAGGCTGTCTTCTCAATGTCGGATTCCTTTAATGGAATCTGATGGAAGCCACTTTTCAGGTCAAGAACGGAAAAGTATTTTTTATTTCCTAGTTGTGAGATGACTTCGTTAATTTCTGGAATTGGGTATTTGTCGGCTATAGTCAATGTATTTAATTTCCTGTAATCTATTACTAACCTGTATTTCTTTTTGCCTGATGCATCTAGTTTTTTGGGTACAACCCAAACGGGTGAGTTATACGATGAGCGGGACGGTCTAATAGTTCCGTTCTTTAACAAATTTTTTATTTGTTGCGTAACGAAGACTCCCATCGCTAATTTTAATTCTAATGCCATTCCCTAATGTCAGGGTGTCGTCATGTATGTAGCACGAAGTTCTTTTAGACTGTCGTTTCCTATAATACCGTCAAAGGATTTTAATATGGGAAGTATGAAAAATTTTAAGCTTGTGGCATTTTTGCCGAAAATGTTGACAATTGTATGATGAGTGATTTGGATTTGTCCTGCAATGGAGTTTGCAAAAAATGGTTTGTCATTAGGTATATGTGTTGGGACAGGGCAGGGTTGAATATAATTTTTACTTGACCCTGTATCGATAAGCATTTTGAGGATTTTTCCGTTCTTCGTTTTGCATTCTACGTATGGCAACGAAGAACTGTTCATTCTAAAAAATTAATGTCGATGTGGTCCTGGGTTTCAGGGAGTGAATTTCCTTCATCGTATGTCTGAGCTGATTGTACGCTTTCTTCAGCTGTTAGGGCGGCTTCATACTCCTGAGGAGTTGGAGTCCAGTCTTGTTGGTAGTACTGATCTGTATCGTATTGTCTGTCTTGCTGATAGTCTTGTTGTTCGCCTGCTTCTATGTGGAAGTTTCGCTGTTGTTTAAAAGGAACTTGTTGTGAAAACTTTGATGTTCTTTTCATTTGGTTATTTATCTGTGGTCTGTTCATATAGTTAACAGCTCTTGAATGAAGGGACTTATCGACGTCCATTGGTTCTGGCCGAGGGAGTTGAGGTTTAGTAAGAGGTTGATTTAATGGTCTGTAAGGTTATTGCGGTAGTTATTAATGGAGTTTGCCATTGTTAAAAATTTACTTAATTTCGGCTTTTAAAAATTAAACTGAAAATTTATTTAATTTTTGCTTTAAAAATGTGAATTGGAAATTTTAATTTCTTTATTTTAAATTTTTATTAAATTTGGTGAATTTTTTTCCTTTCTTAAAGTATTTTTTATTATGTTTTCCTTTATACTTCTCTGGAGGGTCCCCTGGGTGGTGAATCGCAGAGAGTTTATTTTTTATTATAAGCTGGAGGGTCCCCCGTTAGGTGATGAATCGCAGCTTTAAATTATATTGTATTATTGGTTGTACAGGCCCGATATTATATTTGTGAGTATTACTAGTTGATGAGAGAAGAAAAAAAATCTCGTTTTTTTCCTTTTTCCCATTTAGATATTTAACCATTATTTTTGGTTGCATAATTTCCGATGATTCTATATTTCTAAATAAGTTTTTACTTTTACTTTTTATTACACAAAATTTTAATTTCAAATGTGCAGTTAATGTTATCCTTGTTTAAAATTTAATGTTACAATTTGTTCACTATTTTGGTGAGCTTAATAACCTTCTTGGTTTAAATTTTCTTTTATTAGTTTGTTCAAATAAATTTTTTTTCACTTTTTCACCATTTGTTAAATATTTTCTTAATTTATATACTTAAAATAACTTACTTAAGTCTTCCTGGTGTTGCGGTATAATTTCCCTTTTGCTGCAGCTACTCGTGGTACCACCAAACACACTTTGAAGAGGAGTGCGGTTCTATCCTGCAGGAATTTAACGCTGCTGTCTTCTGGACCGGCTCTTTTGTTCACGTTCCTTGGGGGTATTCCTACTTCGCATGCGTGGTATGGAAGTCCTTTGGGATTATTCCACTTCTTTTGCACGACGACCAATGTCCTTGTTGCAACCTATTCCACTTTATATGCGTGATGTGAATTTCCTTTTGTGAGTGTCCGCGCGTTGATTTTCGCGTTGATTTTCGCGCGTTGATACTTCGGCTGTTTTTTTTCCTTACGGCGTTATTATTTTTTTCCCACTCACTACCGATACGCGAACTTTAACCGGCCCCTGCTAGGGCGCCAGTTAATATTTTACATTTTGATTTTAATTTTTAAAAAGGACAATCGGATTATTGTCCGATTCATTTGTCTTTATTCGTTTAAGCTCAACTTAAGATTATTTACATTATGTTTCTTACTTCCACATTACACCTATTTCGACCATCAATATGCTGACTGTTGTTGACTCATTATTGTTGCTGATTGATACATTTACTAATTTGATGTAAATGTTCGTGGAATGCTGATGCAGCGTCAGCGATTATAACGAATTCACCGGATGTATTATCGGTGCCACTAACCCATGGGGTTATTGCCCAATTCGAGGTTTTGTAAGGTGTGGTGTTAACTTATACTAGGGCCTCAAGTATGCATACGCTATGTGCGAATGTACATGCATATGCAAAAGAGGATTGTTTTAGGCCGGAATTTGATCATTAGGATATTTGATCCTAATTATTGCATGAAATATGATAAGGCGATGACCTACCTGGTCATGGTTGCTTCAGGACATACATATGCGTGCAACTCTATAAGAATTGAAGATGCAATTTGACTTTTGCACAAACATAACTAACATAATATACATATGTATATATTGAGCAATACTTGTATGCTCTATGAATACTCATCTAAATTTAATTTTGGCTCGAAAAATTAGTTAAAGTTTTCATCAAATTTGTCTGAAGTTTTAAATTTACTAAACTGCACACAACAAAATGTGACGTCGTTTTATAATGTATTTTTTTAAACTAAATCGACAAACATTAAAGTTCATTTGATTTTAAATGTTGGCGCATATAATTCAAATGTACATACATATATACATGTATATACGTATGTATCTTTGATTGTACATTTAAATTTTTTTGAAAATATAAACTGAATAAAGTTTCGTTTATCAAGGGAACATAGAAATGCACAAGGAAATTCCTTGCAAAATGTCGTCGGCATTCGTCAATTTGATTTTATACAGAAACCAAAAACCAGAGAACGTTAATGGAATGAGAAGGATCAAATGTTAAATGAACTTTTTTCGAGTACTAATTTGTAGATTCATACTAAGGGATTTTCAAATTCAACTTACCACACTAGTGGGGGATTATTGATATTTACCACGCTATTGGAGGATTTCTATATTTACTTACCACGCTAGTAGAGGAATTCAGATTTTTTCTGATAAGATTTCATAAGATTTTTCACCACACTAGTAAGGGATTCGACTTATTTCATACCCACAGCGAAGCGAATGAATTTGCGATTGGGAAAGATGCGCAAGCAGTCAATTCATGGCGCAGTTGCTAAAGTCGGCGATATTGTTTGTATGATGTTTGAGACGTGTATTCAGTCCAGGTTCAAGTCCTGAATAGTCATACGTTTTTCCTTGCACTATTTCTTTTTTACAATTCAGTTTGGTAAAATTGTTGAGTTAAATTTAATTATAATTGCTTTAAAATACTGTTTTAGGTTTTTTTGAATTTGATATTTAGAAAATTTGTTTTCTGTATAAAATAGTTCATACTGGATATGAACTGATTTAATATAAATCAAAAAGTAAATATGTAGATATAAACATGCATATATTTAATCTCTTTAATCAAATCTAAGCTATATTGATGAGAAATAATCATTCTAATATCCGTCCAGAAAGCCAAACGCGCATACACACATACATATGTACATATATAAATACACGTACAAACTTTCAACGAAAGCAAAATGTATGCATATAAAACAGCAAATCGAATAAATGACCGATTAAGAAAGGTAAATTAACCATTATAGATTAGCGCAAGCATGAAAGACATGTCTAGGCGTACTACATCGTTCCGTATTTGACTCAGGTTCAAGTCCTGTACACACTTTTCTTTGTTCGATATTTTTATTTAATTTTTTGTAGTTTGTTTAATTAGAATTGATCGAAAATAGTTTATTCAGGTTTTTCTAATACCTGTTATTTAGAAATTTATTTTCTATATAACATTATTCATACTTCTTTTGAATTGATTTATATGTAAAACATCCATAAAGGCAATCATATGAATATGCAATCCTGTATTTAATATCTTCAGTCGAATCTGAACTACTTACATACACATATTGATGAGAAAATATTCGAATATCCATGGATACATCCAGAAAGCCAAACGCGCATATACGCATATGTATATAAATATATACAAACCTTCAACGAACGCAAAATGTATGCATATAAAAAACAACAACTGCGACCGCCTTCTTGTCCGTCAGTGAAAAGATGGGATATGTATACCCAATGAGCAAAAAGAACCGGGAAGGTAATGTTGACTATTTTCTTCGATTGCCAAGGCATAGTCCACCATGAGTACCTTCCATCGGGCCAGACAGTCAGTAAAGATATTATTTATCCGTTTTGAAGCCTTTGAGAGATGCTGTATGTTGCAAACGGCCGGAAATGTGAGCAAACAATTCTTGGATTTTGCGTGATGATAACGCGCCATCGCACCGATCAAAGAGATCAAAGAGAATACCATGTAGGACATACATAAGTCAAAGTTATTGGGCATACATGCATATGTACATATGTATGAAAGGAAGATGATGTTCCTACGCTTGTGCATTATTGTTTTTCATATACAAATGTACATACATACATATGTACACATGGTAGAAAAAGTCTGCGTTCACCCACTGCTATAAAGTATAAAAATAATTTAACGTGTTTATCTTAAAACTCTCAGTTATTTCTTTTCACTTATTTCAAAGAAAATTATTCGTAGAGGGTATGAACAAAATTTTTTGGAGTTTGAGCTACGTCGTGTTCAGATAACGGGATTGTAGTACAGTTTCTTAAATAGGCTGAGCAGAAAGAGTGTGCGTTCATTTCGAATAGTGACGATTATTTGCATGGCAATTACGTTAAATTTAATTTTAAATCATTCATGTAGTTGACGCGGTTAAGAACAAATCTAAAGAGGGAAAAATTGATATTAGAAATACATTTTTTGTTACTATGGACCAAAGGCGAAAAGAAATAGATATTGGTGAAAGAAAAATCATTGTAAGTTTGTGGCAAAATAGTAAGAGCTATTGGGAAATCGCGAAAATTGTTGGGAGGCAATACTCCTCGGTCCAAAGAGTGATAAACACCTTCAAGCAAACGAATTGTTTGGAGTCTATGCCTCGTTCTGGGCGTCCAAAAAAACTGACGGAAAGAGAAGAACGCAACATAACTATTATTGTGAAGTCTAATCCACGACTAACAGCAAGCCAAATTTCAAAAGACATAGATGTAAAATACCAAAAGAAAGTACATCCAGATACAGTAAGAAAAATTCTAAAATCGGATTTCACGGCAGAGTGGCCCGAAAAAAACCCTTCATATCGCGAGCAAATCGACTTAAGCGGATGGCTTTCGCCAAGGAATACGTAAACAAGCCACCAGAGTTTTGGAATAGTGTGATTTTTTCAGATGAGAGCAAGTTTTGCATTTTCGGGATAAAAGGTCGCCATGATATGGGGGTGCATGGCTAGTTCGGGCGTTGGAAATATACAGTTTATTGAGTCGATAATGAACAGACATAATTATATCGCGATATTTTAAAAACGAATTTGAAAGAAAGAAAATCAAACTGGGACTCGGTGAAAGATTTGTTTTCAAACAGGACAACGACCCGAAACACACAGCAGAGAATGTTAGGTTGTGGTTGTTGTATAATGTTCCAAAACAACTTCGCACACCCCCACAATCACCTGACCTTAACCCCATTGAGCACTTATGGGACGTTCTAGAAAAAAAAATACGAGAGCGTACAATAACTAGCAAGGAAATGCTTAAGAACGCGCTTAAAGAGGAATGGGAAGCCATAAGTCCAGAAATAACAGATGAATGAAAAGACGCCTTCTAGAAGTCATAAAAAGGCGTGGATATCCAACTAGCTATTAATTTTAAAACATTTCTATGATCTTAAGCCTTTTATTTTATTATTATTGAAGTGAACGCAAACTTTTTCCGTTTAGTTTGAATGGCCTTTTTAATTTTATGTGATCCCATTTTAAATTTGATTTTGTTATTGGTAGCGAAATATGTGTGATAGTTACGTTTAAGTGAACTAAATAAAACTCATTAAAAAAAATTTCTGAAATATTTATTGTTTTGAACTTTTTCTAATGCAAAGAATATTTGCATAGGTGAACGCAGACTTTTTCTACTATGTTACATACACATGCTGTCGAATTCATAAACACAATGCTGTCGAATTCATAAACTAATATATGAATTGACATAGTGGCGAGGAAAAATAGGTGTTGCGTTTATTTCTTCGACTGCTTATTTTTTTACCATATTGTTAGTTTTGAAATGATAAGCGGATACATAAAATTTACTACAAATTTTTTTACGATTACACTGTGGGCCAGGAGACCCTTATAAGTGGCCAAAATTCATAATTCCCAAAACACCAACAATTTATAACTTTTAATACCGCTATGTACAGGTTTTGGGGTCTCTGATTACGAATATGAAGTCAGATTTCAACAATTCAAAATGGCGGATCCAATATGGCGGACATGAAATTTAAAAAATTGGATTTTTTTCACCAAATTTGGTACTTAGGGGTTTTGATGGTCTCTGATTACGAATATGAAGTCAGATTTCAACAATTCGAAATGGCGGATCCAATATGGCGGACATGAAATTTAAAAAATTGGATTTTTTTCACCAAATTTGGTATTTAGGGGTTTTGATGGTCTCTGATTACGAATATGAAGTCAGATTTCAACAATTCAAAATGGCGGATCCAATATGGCGGACATACATTTTTTAAAATTAATTATTTTTTACCAAACTCAGTATTTAGGGGTTTTTGGGGGCGCTGATTACGAATCTGCTGCCAGATTTTAGAAATTAAAAATGTCGAATCCCTTATGCGGACCTTTTTTTTAAATTTTATTTGATTAATTTGAAACTTGTTACTCGGGTTTTTTTGTATCGCTGTTGACAAATCTGCAATTAGATTTTAACAATTGAAAATGGTGGATCCAATATGTCAGATAAAGAGACACGCCTGCAGTTAGCCTACATAATAAGCTGTAGTTTCCGGAATCTACCACGAGGATTTTACAGTGCGACTTCAGACTCCTTCTTTTTTTTTTAATTTTTTGTTGTTTTAAATTTTTTTTAAGTTTTTAAATATTATTTTATTGGTTTTTATTTTTTTTACAAATTTTTTTAAAAATAGGTAAATACTAATTGCTTGCTCCACGAGGTCAAATATCGTCATTTACATCAGATTGTGAGTCTTCTTCCTCGGATAATTCTATGTCATCTAAATATAAGATTTTTTCTGTAAAATCAATTTCCTCAATTTCATATTCGTCTAGTTCTTCACTTACCTGTACGTAATTGGTACTTCCTGATTGATTAGAATCTACTTCAACCTCTTTCAATAAAAGTTGCACTTCTTTAGGAAGAGATAATTGAACTTTTTGTTGAAGGCGTTCTTTTAAACGTAAACTCGATAAAAGAGGATCAGAGGTGTCCATAGCTCTACAAAACAAGTCTTCCAAATTTGCCATCCTACTATGCTTTCTACTATGCTGGAGTCTAAATTTTTTGTAGTCCTTATTTCTCGCTTCAGATGCTTCTTCTCCGAGCATACCTACCGGTAAGATGCTGTTTTTTATTATTTCTCCGCTATGAATAAGAATTTTGTGAACCGTTTGAGACCTTGGGCACCACGAATAGAGCGAGACATACAGATTTGCAGTAGAGGTGCAAAATTCTTCAAATCGACTTGAATCGAGAGGAAGATGACAAGAGAGGCTAATTAAAATTACCTTAAAACGTTGAAGCAATTCGTGATTAAGACCAAGGCAATCAGTTTACTATCTTTAAATGCCCTGCGAGCTGTGTTTCCATCATTGCTGGTACCACTTCCTCCAGGCTTTGGTTTATCCACTCTGAGTCCCATTTTTTCCCACAGAATTGATTGCACCTCTTGTTTTCTTAATGCTACCTGTTCTTTATTCTTAGCGCCTCTGGCATCCCATCTTTTGATAACCAATTTATAAGAAACATGTAAGCAAAATTCGAAAATTCTTATCCAGGCATGCAAAGGGCTGATTCCATGTAACAGTGACTCTTCATGAGGCATAAATTTCACACTCTTTATATTAGATAGATCGTTAAATTGTTTAGGAACAGCATGACAGATAGCACAAGTTTTCATTGATGACGTGTTGGTGATCGTATTTAATTCCTTACCGTCAATTAAAGTCATTAATAATGTATATTGTACTTTAAGACGACAGCCTTCAATCAAAATTTCAAAGGCTTGTAATTTCAGAATTTGTTCTTCGATGGCCTTCTTTTGGGCAAGAATTACTTCTGTTGATTCCTTTGCGTATCGAATTTGAATAGGGCGACAAAATCTTGGAGATTGAGATGTAACATTATTCCACAAAATTACATCCACTTCACTTGATAACCTTAAGGGGATAAGTGTAGTAACGAACAGTTTTTCATCTGTAGGAGTCTGTTTCTCATTGACACTATCATAACCCTGTTTGTAAGGCGAATGCCCACTACTCCCATCAAATCCCCAAGAACACAACAGAACAGTTTTGAGCTCAGTAATTTTATTTTTTTGAATAAGACAGTGTAAAACTTCTCTTTGTAGTTCTATTATTCTATTCACCGTGTGGTTTAAAAGTTCTTGAAGTGATACTTCAGCTAACGTTTCAGAAATTTTAATTGACTCTTTCGACGGTCTTAACTTTTCTTTGGCTTCTCTAATCGCATTATACGCTGGCCAAATGTCTGCTCCACTAGATTTGGTCGCTAATCGCATATTCTGATAGACTTGTTTAGACATAGAATTATCGAAAAGAAATGCTAAAGCCACTTCTGGGCTTTTCTTTTCTATTGTAGGAAAAGGTGTTGTCATTATTTTTCTAATTTTCTTAGCCTGTTCCTCGCTTTTTGAAAGTTCGTTAAGTACCGATCGCAAATCTGCTTCCCCTGAAACTCGTGCCGCATGACTAGTAGCCATTAATAGTTTCTGACGATCATTATCATGTTCTTCACTGATTTTAGACACTTCTCGTCTTTTCGATCTAGTAGATTTTTCTGCAAAATCGAGCGATGGACGACCTCTTTTAAGTATTTCAGTCTTACTTATTTTAGCTGTGAGGTCTAAGTCAGGAATAGTAAATTCAGAATCTAACCACTCTGAATTTTGTGACTCAAAGACAGCTATTTTCCTACTGCAATGCTGATATTTTGCATTTCTTTTTGACTTTAAACTATTTAAAGCATTTTTCAAGCGTTCGAATCCTTTACAACCTACATCTGATTTATTGATACCAATTTTAGTTAAAATTGAATCAACGGTTATATTCATGTCATTATTACCTAACATAATTTGAAGAACCTCTTTTTTCTTCAATGAAGTCATTATGAATTAAATAAGTTAAAATTGTGTGACTCTTAATACTTGGTTAACTTTTTACACCCTATTGGCAAATGATTGATATACAGTCAACTCGCGCATAGATCAGTAAAACTTCATTTTTTTTTTAAAAGAAAATGAAAAACCGCAGCAAACCGCACCTTTAGCTTGTTACACATGAACTACTGAAGACGTTAATGTAAAGAAATTGTTAATAGCTTCTGGAGTTTTGCGCAAGGCTCAATCGGCGTATTAACAAGTAGTAAAAAAAACAAAATTTTTCACAATTATTCTCAATATTTCTAACATCAGATTTATTTTTTCAGCTATTGACTATTTTCACATACTACATGATTGCAACTAATGAGAAAATGCAATAAAATTAATGACAAATACTACATTTCAGTAACACAGTGACAGTTTAGAACAATAGCTATATGGTGATCATTTAAGCCTTACACTTATATTAACTTATTATACAAGCTTAAATATTTCATTAAAACTTATAACATTTACAAAATAACTACTTTCACTTATCTATATGATGATACTATATTGCATTTTGAAAAATCTTTCAATGACTTTTGGCCAAATTTTTTGGTCTTCTGGCCCACAGTGGATTACAGTAAAAAAAAAATTTAAAAACGAAAAACAAAAATTTTGCGCCTGGAATTGATGGCGAGTCACGTGGGGAGGATAAATACCCAGTGCGTCTATTTCTGCGCCTGCGTTGTGAACAAAAGATTTGTGATGTCTACGTAGACATGTATGCGCGCGACGCGAATAAGTTTTAATAAATTCTGAAAGTAATTCATGAAGTTTTTCATTACATACATACATGAATGAACGTATACTCTATATGTACATAAATGATGGTATATGACAATATACCTACATAATATGTGAGTACATGTCAATAGGAGGTATTTGCATTCAGAAAAAAAACGGTTTAAGATAAATTAGCACCTTTTTTATATTGTACTAGCAAACCCGGCCCCCTTCGCTGGGCACACTACAATAGAATAGATATGGTTTAGAACAGAAAATATATGGTTTTCATATTATTTATTTCTTTATTCTTTATTCAAGCGCTTTGGCATAAACAATATTTTTTGTTTTTCTATTTGTTTTTGAGTAAATATAAAATATAAATTGAAAATCAGGAAAAAAGAAGATTGTTTTTAAATTTCAAATCAACGCATATGAATAAACAATCGTCTTTTTTCCTATCATCCATGAGTTTTTCGTTTCAATTTGTATGTTTTATTAAGCATTGGAGCTTTTTTAACCATTATCCATTTATATTTTTCAAAAAAAAAAAAACGAAAAAAATTGTTTTTTCCACGAACAAATAATTTCATTCGGATTTCACATTAAATTCTCAAATTTCGTAAGAAATTATTCACTGTTCCAAAATCCACTCCAAAAAAATTCACAAACAATTTTTACATGTTGCACTTACGTTTTTTCCTTATGGCATCCAAATCAGAAAGAAATATTGACACATTGTAACTCACACTGTCAATTTGACAGTTCAGTTCCGCCCCAAGCGTTAAAAAGGTAAACGACATTATGGCTGGCTCAAAAGAACGCTGTACCCGTTGACACTGCTCCGAATTACAACCAAACTTTACGAAAGCCATTTTCAATACTTACTTAACAATGTGCATAAGTTTGGTTTAATTCGGTGCAAAGACACGGCGGGTCCACGTTTTGGCATATATTTCCAGACCCTAGTCATCAATAGGTATGAAAATTACCCCGTATTAAAGCACTTATCCACAGGTTTCATTTGATACCCATATTGTACATACACAACCAAAGGTTACCCGGGTCCACGTTTAGGTCTCTATCTCGAGATCCTAGTCGCGAAGCGGCCTAAAATACTTTGAACTAAAGCATTCACCAACAGCTTCCATTTGATGCCCATATTGTACATACACGTCCGAAGGTTACCCGGGTCCACGTTTTGACCTATATCTCGAGACCCTATCTACCAATAGGTATTCAAACTATACGAAAATCATCTTCAATACCTACTTAACAATGTGTGTAAGTTTGGTTTAATTCGGTTCAAAGACACGGCGGGTCCACGTTTTGGCATATATTTCCAGACCCTAGTCATCAATAGGTATGAAAATTACCCCGTATTAAAGCACTTATCAACAGCTTTCATTTGATACCCATATTGTACATACACAACCAAAGGTTACCCGGGTCCACGTTTAGGTCTCTATCTCGAGATCCTAGTCGCGAAGCGGCCTAAAATACTTTGAACTAAAGCATTCACCAACAGCTTCAATTTGATACCCATATTGTACATACACATACGAAGGTTACCCGGGTCCACGTTTTGACCTATATCTCGAGCCCTATCCACCAATAGGTATCCAAACTATACGGAAACCATCTTCAATACCTTCTTAACAATGTGTGTAAGTTTGGTTTAATTCGGTGCAGACACGGCCGGTTAGCGAACACACACAAAAAGTTGACTTTATTTTATATATAAGATTTTTTTCAGTTTGTGTCCGAAAAATCCAAATATCTTACGGAACCCTATTTTTTTCCAAAATAAAATGTAATCCATGTTACTCCTGGATAATGTAGTTTTCGAATGGTGAAAGAATTTTTAAAATCGGTCCAGTAGTTTTTGAGCCTATTCGTTACAAACAAACAAACAAACAAACAAACAAACAAACAAAGTTTTCCTCTTTATAATATTAGTATAGATGTCAATTTATAGTTTATGTATTCGACAGCATTTACATACATATGTATGTATGTACATTTATACATGAAAAACAATAATGCACAAGCGTAAGAACTTCACCTTCCTTTCGTACATATAAACATGTCATGCATGTATGCCCAAATAACCTTGACTTATGTATGTACACATGTCACAGCACATCACATTCTTACAAGAAATCAAATACACATACGCACTAGTGAACGAGTTTCTTCCTAACAAGTGCAAAAACAATTATGCTCTATGTATGTATATATACCCACTTTATGTCCTAGCATATATGTATACCTACATACATATATACCTACTTGCTTTCTAAACTTCTAACAAAATAATTGTATTTATATGTTACTACATCCACATGCACGTTCATACTATACATCCATGCATACATACCGGGTGCTTCAAAAAAATGGATACACACTTTGAACTTCCATAGAAAATTTATTTACCGGTCTACAAAGTTAAATTTCAGGAAAATAGAAAGCTGAAAGTCCAATGTAAATGAAACATAAATAACAAATGTTAATACTGTTCAAATTGGTGACCTGCAGCATCAATACATTTTTGCTTACCTGGATCAAAATTTGGCGGGCCAGTGGATAGGACGCAGGGGGCCAATCGAATTTCCAGCACGCTCTCCAGACCTTACACCACTGGATTTCTTCTTGTGGGGCACAGTAAAAGATGAGGTGTACAAACGTAAACCACGTAACCTAGACATTCTTTGGAATGAGATTCAAGCAGTGTGTAGAGAAATCTCATTGGACGTTTTGATACGATGTACAGAATCTGTGGTGACTCGTACTCAAAAATGTATTGATGCTGCAGGTCACCAATTTGAACAGTATTAACATTTGTTATTTATGTTTCATTTACATTGGACTTTCAGCTTTCTATTTTCCTGAAATTTAACTTTGTAGACCGGTAAATAAATTTTCTATGGAAGTTCAAAGTGTGTATACATTTTTTTGAAGCACCCGGTATATGCGCGAGCACAGCGCTCACTTCTTGCTTCCGTGTACTTTTGTCTTTCACCAGTCGATATTCCTAATATTGTACTTACAAAAACACAATACTTTGATAGACGCAAAAGCAACAGCAAGCGCAACGTGATGGCCGCTTTGCCACCACACATTCTAAAATGTTCTAGAACAAAACAAAAACACATACCTCACATGCGCATGTCGCCCAAAGTTAAAATCTAAGCGTAGCGACTACAAAAACAAAATACATTCGTAGACGCAGTCGCAGCGGCCATGATTCTATCAGCGACGGCGCTGAACAATTTAGAACAAAAACAAAAAGTTCATTCATAAGTTCGAGCTCATATTTCAATTTCATTCATAAAATGAGCCGCTCATATGCCAATTTTCGCGACCATTCGAAAATAGTCAATATTGGAATATTTCGCGTGGAATTATTTGCCAATATTTGATAAATCTTGAATTTTTGTCATGTCGAGTGGCCGCGGCTCCGTATATATGTATGCACCCTTATATGTATGTAAATATGTCTTCTAACTGTTCGACAGTCGCGAGTTAATGCGACTTATGCCCGAATTCTGTAAGCAGTCTCAAGTCACTAATTGAGACCTTTCGTGGTGAAATTTGATTTTGAGTCTCAAAAAAAAGTCACTAATTAGTGATCTACTTCTGAGCAGCTCAAAACGAAAAATATGGAAGAGGAATTAATTATTTTATATATATTGCAAAAAAAGTGCAAAAATGAAGCGAAGTAATATTTTCTGGGTAAAAATTTCTTAAGAACACGAATAATTGTGTATTTATTGACGTTTTAGAAACATGCTTAGACGGATTCTGGCAAGTTTACGCAGAACGGAAGACCCATTCCTTCTGGAAGAAGACGTTTTTTTAGATTCCCGAAATACTTCTGCTGGGAACTTATTCAAGATCTCAAACCACTTGACAAGTTTGAGCGGAATTCGAGAATTCCATTTGAGCTTCATGTAGGCTTGATATATTAATAAAAATATATAGGTATGCATTACAACATATTACTTTCAGTTAGTTTCAGTACTATATTTTCTGGCAAATGGCTCCTACCAAAGCGTTATAGGAAACTGCCACTCCTCGGCAATGAGTCAACCAGGCGTGTCGAGATGTATGAGCATTACAACAGCACAGAGAGGGGGTAAGTTTTGAACATGGTACAAAATATGCATTTGCAAAATTTCAACGGCTTAAAATGTGCAGCTTCCATAACAAATTCGGAATAAAAGGCGTCATAGGTGCTATTGACTGCACACATGTTACAATACTTTCCCCGCAATCTTTACTCGCTGGATTAGTATATGAATCGCAAGGGATACTACAGCATTAATGTTGAAGCCGAGAGTTTATAAAAAATAAATACTGGTTTATCAACATTTTGTAATGTTTATAACTAATAACCCCATTCCTAGATTTGCAACGACGATCAGGATCATGTCATGACGCCGTATATGGACAACTTCGCCGGTGAGAATCAAACTCATCAGGGAACACATTTTGGGAGCATTTAAATGGCTTTTAGGCGATTCAGGTTATCCTTTGGAGCCATGGCTACTAACACCAATAGCAACACCTTCTTCCGCTAGCGAAGAGATTTTCAATAAAACACATATAAAAGCAAGGAACACAATTGAGCGTGCCTTTGGAGTCCTGAAATCACGATTTCGGTGTCTATCCAAAGAGCGCGTTCTCAGATACTCGCACAAAAATGCGGCAGCTATCATCTATACACGCGTAATATTCCTCAATATGCTGCAAAAACGTGGCATATTCACTGATGAGGCCATGCCACCAGAAGACCCATCGAATGATGAAAATAGTGAACCAATAAGGTCAACAGAATATTATTCTGAAGGCAGAAGGGCGCGGCAAAATTGCATGAACGCACTTACACTTTAAAACTTTTGTAAAAAATAAAATTTTTAAGCTTTATATAAACTTCAAAAACTTTTTTATTTATAAGGGTGCGGCCAGAATGAACGCTGATGCCGAGCGGAGCCGAGCCGAGCTTTTTGACGCTTATTTTCATGCGAGAAGAAAATTTGTATATAACACAGTGAATGCGAGAATCAGCGCTGAAATTCTGTTTATTCCATGTGTTTTGCTCTTATGTCATTTAATTTTGTTGTTCATTTGTGTTTATAAAATTGCTGTACACGGTAATGGATTCATCTGATGAAGAGTATTTTGCTTCTCCTAGTGTGATTAATGCAATTATTAACACAAAAGAGTTTGGAAAACATCCAATTACACTGAAAAGGAATGAATTTGGTGAATTTCATCATTTATATAATGATTTAAGAAAATATCCAGCTAAATTTCAACAATATACCCGAATGAAAATTGAAACATTTGATTACATTCTGGACAAGATAGGTGTGAAACTAAACAAAAACTGGACAAATTTTATTAAGGTGCCAGTAACTTCTTGCGAAAGATTGATAGTGACTCTGAGGTAAAATAATTATTTAATACTTTGTTTAATTCAATTATATTTCATGTAATAATTTGTATTTATAAAAAACTATTTAATCCTAATAAGGATAATGGAGAACTTTTTTCAAATTATTGCATTGTCATCGGTCCTTGACAGGTGTGCAAAATTTCAAGTCGATCAGATTTTTAGAAGCCAGTGAAAATTAAGCTCAAAGATTCCGTTACATACATACATACATACATACATACATACAACCCGACCTAATAAAAGTGTGTTAAAAAAACACAACTGCACTCTAAAAAGTAAACATCAATAATCCAAAAAAGCGAGCAAAACGCTTTGAAACTGTTTTCTCGCACTCATCGGCTTTGCTCTCTGCTCTTGTCGGCGCTCACTGTGTTATACACAAGCTTATTTGTATTGACTTGTATGTAATCAGTTTTATCGCACTGACAATCTCGGCTCGGCTTTCAGCGCTCACTCTGGTCGCACCCTAAGACACAAATAGTCACTTAACACTATTTATAGCCGATATTCAATGGCAGCGGTATGCTGGGTTTTAACAGTAAACTTTAAAACTAAATAATACAAAGCAAGTATTTCGCTTTTGAGGAAATATAAATCGCAGTCTTCAAGTCAATGCATATACCTATATAAGGATGTACATACATTTAACATTTCGTTTTGTTTTGCACTGTATATCTGTAAAAAAAATCATACATATTTTAAAAGAAATCAGGAAATTTCTTTTATTTTACAGCTTACCCAGCTAGTTCATTTCAACGGAATGTATATAGAGATGCAATTCAACATTTATCCATTACTAATTTTGTTTGTCTCAATTGAATTGTTGATAAACCGATTCAGGTAAAAGGTTTATAAAACAGAAATTAAAAACGTTATTTTGTATGAGCTTAGTAATATTCATATTTTTTATGTTTTTGATGAAGAATTTCGCTTGATAAATGAGTTTAAAAAATTCCATTACATATGGAATCGATAAGTGAATTTTTGCTCAACTTTTTGACTATCTCTAGTCGATATGTGCCATCAGCTGACTGTCTCTATTTATTTTCACCATAATATTTGGTGAAATTCTTGTGACTTTCCCTTACTGAATAGCAAAATCGTCTCAAGTCACAAAAGGAGTCGCTAATTTATAATCTCAATTTTAGTGACTTGAGATGAGATTCGCTTACAGAATTCGGGCATGAGATTCTTTGAACAACTCCAGCGAATCACACTTTTCTGTCCGCAAAGCCGCATATATGTACGCTATGATCAAAAAGTACCGGGAATGTTTAAATTAAACATAACAGAGTTAAATTTAAGGCAGATTTATATTATCTCCTTCAAAATATGACCCGTCTGAAGCAACACACATGTGCCAACGCTTAACCCAGTCCTCCAAACACCCCCGGCAGGCCGACATGGCCTTCAGCTCCTTCGTCGTATTCTCTTTGATCGGTGCGATGGCGCGTTATCATCATGCAAAATCCAAGAATTGTTTGCTCACATTTCCGGCCGTTTGCAACATACAGCATCTCTCAAAGGCTTCAAAACGGATAAATAATATCTTTATTGACTGTCTGGCCCGATGGAAGGTACTCATGGTGGACTATGCCTTGGCAATCGAAGGAAACAGTCAACATTACCTTCCCGGTTCTTTTTGCTCATGGGTATACATATCCCATCTTTTCACTGACGGACAAGAAGGCGGTCGCAGTTATTGTTTTTTATATGCATACATTTTGCGTTGCGTATTTATATACATATGCGTATATGCGCGTTTGGCTTTCTGGATGCATCCATGGATATTAGAACATTTTCTCATCAATATGTGTATGTAAGTATATAGTTCAGATTTGACTGAAGAGATTAAATACATACATACATATATGGATGCACATTCATATGCATTGCCCTTATGGCTGTTTTACATATAAATCAATTCAATAGAAGTATGAATAATTTTATATAGAAAATAAATTTATAAATAACAGGTATTAGAAAAGCCGAATACACTATTTTAAATCAATTCTAATTAAACCAAATATAAAAAATGAAATAAAAATATCGAACAAAGAAAAATACCTAAGGGACTTGAACCTGAGTCAAACATGAGACTATGTACTGCATACACAACGCGTCTTTCACGATTGCGCTAATCTATAATTAGTAATTGCTAATGAGTTTTTCTAAATCAGTCATTTATTCGATTCCCAGTTTTATATGCACATATTCTGCGTTAGTGAAAGTTTGTATGCGTAATTATATGCATATGTACATATGTTGTATGCGTGTTTGGCTTTCTGGACGGAAATTAGAATGATATTTTCTCATCAATATAATTTGGATTTGATGAAATGATTTAAGACATATGTACATATTTTCTGTTTTGATTGATTTATATAAAAATCAGGTCATATCCAGTATGAACTATTTTATTCTGAGAAGAAATTTTCATTTATGAAATACAAAAAAAAAGTATTTTAAAGAAATTTTAATTAAAATAAACTCAAAAATTTTACCAAACTTTCTTGGTTTGAATTGTAGAAAAAAATGTGCAAGGAAAAAAATATGACTTCAGGACTTGAACCTGAATTAAATACGTGCCAAAAAACAAAACGAATAATTCCGCCGACTTTAGCTTCTGCACCACAAATTAACTGCCTTCTTAATCGCAAATTTATTCGCTTCGCTGTGGGCATGAAATAAGTCGATTTCCTTAGTAGTGTGTCGAAAAATCTTATGAAATTCCTTAGTAGTGTGGTAAACGCAGAAAAAATCTGAATTCCTGTCCTAGCGTGGTAAGTAAATATAGAAACCTTCCACTTGCGTGGTAAATATCTGCAATCCCCCACTAGTTAGGAAAGTTGATTTTGAAAATTCCTTAGTATGAATCTACAAATTAGTACTCGAAAAAGCCCATTTAACATTTGCTCCTTCTCATTGCATTAACATACTCTGGTTTTACAGGATGGCTATGTATTTAAGAAAAGAATTTTTAACCTGAAGTAAAGTATAATAATAATATTCAAATATGTTTTTTGTAGCGTTGCCGGATTTTCTATTTAAAAAAAATATTGTGAAAAAATATAGGTCTGGCACCTCCCATTATTCCAGTAATCCATCGCATATATGCCATTCTTTTACTGAATAAAGAATGTTATCTTGTAACCACGCGTTTTTTTATCTCTGCTTCACAAGCTTCGCGACAATTTCTAGTTACGAAAAGGGTAATTCCCCGATTACATAACAACAGTCTGATACATAAGATGTAATTGAAAACTCACTCATCACGTTCATTGATGTCTGTACTTCTTCATGTGATATGGCGTGAGTTTACGTTACCCCCGTATAAGCCTGCGCTTGGGGACTTCGCTGACTGATATCAGATCCACTAACAGCTGTGGTGAGACAAGTTTTTCGTAGGCCAGGTACATCGAGGTGAGCCTAAATTCGATATCAGCTGCTTCCCAGCTTACCAATGTTAGGTCCTTGTTGATATATATAACATATGAATTAAGAAAACGTTAAGTTCAAATTTAGCAAATATGCATGTCCTCATTTGATCTTCACAGATGGCAGCATAAAGTTGATAATGCGGAGCCCTCAGTCCGCGTATATGTTTATGCCCCATCTATGGCTCCTGAATGAGAACAATATCAGAATTTAGCTGGTTTATATATATCTACACCCCAGATATTTGAACGAGGTTGATCTGCGTTGAAGAAGCATACCCGTACTTTCGACATTATCTATGGATTCTTTATTATCGAAGTCCATCTCACTGGTCGAATCTTCATTATCAGCAAGTTGGCCTAACACGTCGGTTCTGTACGTGTTGATTTTTACTTTACAAAAACCGTAATTGACTTCACCAATGGCTCCAGCGAAGCTTCAGTAAGAAGTAGCATGACTTGCATCGTGGCTCTTTTCGACTCCATCTCAAAAGTTGTCTTGTCCTCAAATGACTTGAGAAATTTCCATTTATCAGCTGGTAGATTTGGATTGCATGCCCTTTACAGCTGCATATTTTCATTATGCTCTGATGGAGGGGTTTGGATTAAAAGTATTGCTCTAGACGAGACGGGATGTCCTTCTTCTGGACCACCATCAGTTTAAGATAAACTTCGTCTACTTTGGTGAAGGCGATTTTATAAAGCTGACCCTGACCCTGATACCAATCTACATTTCAGCAGGAAAGAGGAGGTCCAAGGTTGCTGATTATTACATCCATAATACTTTCGTCAGCGCCGCATTCATTTATTTCCTTCCGTTCTGGTTCTTGGGAATTTTACCTTCTCGACCGCTTTCGTCCAGAACGCCTACTATAATGCAGTTTTTCTCAACCTCCGCAAACGACTTATGTGACGTGACATTGTGCGTTTTCGCTTTTTTGACGGTTCTGATGTATCCGGACGCACTGGTCGCTCAATCTTGAAATTGGTTAGTACCGACTTCGCCAAATAAATCACTGCTTGCAACTTGCAGTCGGTGGAGTTGAGCGCAGAGAGTAACATGGCTGCTTTGCGCCTTTCCTGCTACCCAGCCATTGACGGGTCGGAAATTTTTATAGTAAGCCATTTCTTGACCTGAAAACTGTTATTAACGCTGACAGAGGTCGCAGTTAACCTGACTTGACGACTAACCTTTAGTTGGCCCAACAATTGTTTGCTTGATTTGGCCAAATTACCAGCCGTGGATCTATTATCCATCAAGTTTTGACAAGGTTTGGCCTCATTCGCAATTGGAGATGAAGAGGGACCCAATGTCCTCGATGTCCCTTTTGCAGGGCTGAAAACTCCTTCCGGTCCTTTAGCGAAGGAACTGGATATGTTATTTTGGTTTGCCAAATGATCACGATTTTGGTTTGATAGAAACTAAAATTAAAAAATCGAATTATTTATACATACCTGAGCATTATTATAATTTAATAGAAGTACATATATTATGTAAAAGGAAAAACCTTTTTTTGGTAGTACAAATGGCTCAGAAAGATTTCATTCCGACAAAACAACTGAAGGAATCAACGAATAATAGAATGAAAAACACCAATGGAGAAGCTTTGACTTTGCTAAAAATACAATGGATTAGATTTCTAAAAAATTCCCCATATTAGATGTTTTATACTCCCATGGATGACAATTCCGAATTCAAAGTATTAGACCTCTCATCTAAAAGAGGAAGACATAGAATATACGAAAATATTGATTTGCTTCCATTATACAGACCATTAGACCAATAACAGAAGTAAAACTTAGAGATATGATGGATTTACTACCCTATATCCCAACAATTTTTCACAAACAGTTTATTTCCCTAAATACTAATACATAATTTACTTAGTTGCAATGAAATGAGTTTGAATAAAATGTTAATTACTAATAAAAATGTTTTTTTGATGGTATAACTCATATATAAAGTCATGCAGCTAATTCTGAAAGTGGTATAAGTCATTTCAAAACCACATTTCCTATAAAAAATGGTTATAAATTTCACAAACATAATAAACACTTGTTTTTTGGCACTACCTTACCCTCGAAAAATCATATTCCATAATACAAAAATATTTTATAATCCTTTAAAATGCAAAACTCTAACTAGCTCGAAACAAGGAAAATATGACTTATACACTTTCAAAATCAAGGGCTCATATATATATGAATCCTTTTTGGGTGTTTGGCCGAGCTCCCCCTTTTATTTGTGGTGTGCGTCTTGATGTTGTTCCACAAATGGAGGGACTTACACTTTTAAGCCGACTCCGAACGGCAGATATTTTTTATGGGCAGCTCTTTCATGGCAGAAATTCAAACGGAGGTTTGCCATTGCTTGCCGAGGGGCGACCGCTATTTGAAAAACCTTTTTCTTCATTTTGATGTTTCACGTAGATTCGAAGCAACGTACTCTGAATTCCGAATGCTAGTCACGCACCGAACCAACGCTACGGCGGCCACTATTTCACTATTTTTGTTCAAAATACGACTCGTAGCAAGTTAACGCAAAAAATTATGTACAGGTAGCTTAAATATCCACCATGAGCACGCCTGCAGATAAAATCCCCCAAACAGTCGACTCATTAATATCTAATTATTAAGAACATCGAGATATCGATATTGAGCGTTGTTCAGCGACACTTTGCGCTACAGCAGCAATATTTTCAACAGAACGCTTTTGGTCTGCCAGTCATTTTTCTATCCTCGCCAGAACCAGCTTCTTCAAAATTGTTTGCCCATCTTCTCACTTGTCGACGCATTCGGTTAATTATTTCCACCAAAGAAACCATGTGTGTTGTTTAGAAAGACAAAAGATAACAGATAACAAAAATTATGATGCTAGGTAATGTAAGACATTAATGGGCAAGGTAGCAAGGTAATGGCAATCTGAATCAAATTCTAAGCCCACATACGGCTAAGCCATTAATTAGTGTAAACAGAGCTCATTGAGGTCACACACGTCATACGCGGCCAAGGAGGAGCTCTCACAGTTTTCTCACATAGGTTACAATTCAAAGAATAAATAACATTTGCGAATACAATTTTTGTAGACCCCTATAACCCCGTTAACGACAGACAACTGAAAAATACTCTTGTCGATACAGAAGCGACATCTTCCTATGTTAAACAGATATTATGTGAAAACAATAATAATTGGATATTTAAAAAAGAGGGAAGACTGTGAATGAATATTCTGTTTGTCTCTTTTGATTTGTCTTTCTATTTATATTGCGTATATATGTTGAAACAAATTAATGAAATTGTTTCTTATATTTATTTAGAACAAAACGCTACCTAAAATTATAAAATTAATACATATAGCGTCTTTAAGCTTACATTCTGTGCGATTCTCTTCAATTTGTCAGCAGACATCTCCATCGACCGACGCTGCAACTCAACTTCCCATTCGGGTATGGCGATGCCACACTGCTCGTAAGACTATCTAGCTGCAGAGCTACTAGCTCACTGGCAGTTGGCCCTTCCTGATAAGGAATCGTCCTCGATTCCGTTGTCTTCAGAATCTGTACAACTTGAGTTCTAGTTTGCTAGATTCGTAAACAGAAGTGAAAATACGTAAATAAATAGTTTAGGATAGTTTGGTTAGCGCGCTCGACTTATCCGTTACACCGTGGTGTTCGTACGGCAGTTTTTATGTGTCTCATACAGGTTTGCTGGCAATATGAAATATCAAAAATGCCTTTGACGTCTTATGTGGTCCTACGATCGGTGGTTATTTTATCCGGTAACCGGCATTTAATGTACCGGCTTGACTACAGATATTTCGAGAATGCGTCAGAAATTGCTAGTACGTAAAAATTTCCATTCCTACTACGTACAAACTGGCCGAGGTGATCAATGTCAATCAAGCGAAAAGGTATGGGTTCTACCGTATCGAAGTGCGCTGCACATTCTACCTTACCGGATTGTGCTTTCCGATAACAGTCGCGATATAATTTTTAATATATTACGCATTTGCGGGAACCAAAACATTTTGCGAATATTAGCAATAGTCTAATCTAATGTGTAGTGACCAATTTTTTCATGGCATAGTTGGGCAACGCGCCATCGTACGGACGAAGGGACAACAAAAGTTATTTATCGTCTTCTGGCTCTCGTTGTGATTTTAGACGTAGTTTTATATCTTGGATCTGCATTGTATTAAGTCAATCGTTTACGTCGGACGTTCTTTCGAATATAGAACCGGCTAGTTCCACATTTTCAGCGGAAACGATGCTAAGGGAACGTTGTAATGTCAAATACTAATATTTTCCATCACCATCGAGAAATTGTAGGCTTGAGTTTCTTGTTAGCACGTACTTTGGAACTGCTGAACAATCAGTTACTGAGCGAAATATCTTGCCCAGTAGGTTAGCCAGGTTGTTTGTCTAAGACAAGACGCTAGGTAGCTTAAGGCCCATTGTAATACCTGCATTTGATTTCCATTCCCTAACTAAATTGCCTATACTTTAGATCTTTTTAAGAAGGTAACTAGTCCCTCCAGTAAGACATTTTGCAAAATCTGCTGAATCCAAGCAGACTTTTTGTCCTTTTAATATTCAGTTTTGGCCAGAGCGCTTTGGAGACCTTACAGTTACAGTCAGATACCTCCTTCTTTGGCTTCCACGATTACGCCCTAGCCAATCGCACAGAGCACAGAGTCTTTCTTTGCACACTCATCCGCTCTTTCATTTCCCTCCACTCCAGAGTGGCCGCGGATTCAACAATGTGTGGTGTTGTGTTGTTGGATAAGCGAGAGGGACCGCCTACATTCCTTAACACATCTTGAGTTGATGAGCGCTTGATTGCTGCTTGACTATCAGCAAAAATGGTAAGGTTTCCCGGAAGTTAATCCATTAGTCTTAGCGTTTTCGATACACCGGTTTGGAAGTCTTCAGAAGCAATTTAAAGATATTTGATAGTCTGTTTTAGACGCGTCTGGCAAGTGTTCTACTGATAGTGGAACTGATGCATGACCGTGCATGTTTTTTTTAGCATACCTGCTGCTTTAATCCTCGAAGCAGATTTGGCCGCCATCTCTTTAACTTATATATCTATGGGTGGAATATGTAAGCTCACTTCCAGCGCCGTCAGAAGCGTCGATTGTGTCTGCACCGCCTCCCACCACATGAAAGTTCCACAAGTCAAAATGGATCTGATGGTTGTATTATACGTCTAGGGGCTTATAAACGGTTTCAGACCACATTTGTTGCCAAATGTCCTCTTCTAGATAAAAAAAAGCACTACAAGATTTCTTCTTCCTTTCTTCCGTGTTGCTTTTCCAAAAAAGCTTTGCGGAATTAAGCCGAAATACTTGGCTTCATTCGAAAAGGTTAATGTTACTCCATCTATGGGCGGTAACTTATAGCTTTTAGTGAACAGAACTAGTTCGGTCTAGGCTGAGTTAACCATTTTTAGACCGTTTGAGGTCGCCCCCAGAATTCCCTTAACGCTGATTGTATAAGTCTGCTGATAGTCGAGAGAAGCTTCCCTGTTTACCATCCTGACTTTCCTCCATGAGTTAGGGATATACCCTGAAGATAGGCATTGCCTAAATATCTTAAATAATCATTTGTTTATCGTTTCTATTGACTGTTGTAACATCATTGGTATAAATCCATCCGGTCCTCCTTACTTGTGTGGTTGGAAAGGGTCTACCGCCCAGGTTACCTTAATCCTACAAATAATCTCCCTTGCAAGTTCATCTATCTAAATTCCAACTTTGTGCATTGTTCGTCCATTCTTGGCATCCAGGGAAGAGTGTGTTTGCATGAAATACACTAATGTTTCCTGCTCCGTTTCTGTGAAGCTGCCATTCAGTCTATTCAAAAAGCTTAGCTTGCGGGGTTCTTTGGAGATACATTTTCTCAGTCTTGAGAACTCAGATGTGTTCTCCAATTCTTCACAAAACCAAATTGAGCACTCTTTATTTGCTTTCTTTGTTTTCCACTTTTACGCGGAAACCATTTGGATAGCAATTCAAATCCTCTGTCGTGTTTGACCCTTTTGCTGCACTGTGAAGGCTACCAGTTTCTCTTCTAAGAAGTTTGAGCTCCCTGGTCCACCATGAGCTTGTTTAGTTTTTTGGGGGCCTGCTTACTAAACAAAATCTACGAAAAGCTTCATCTATTGCAGATGTTAATAAATAGTCTTTATTTTCCAAGTTGGAGACGTTAGTTGTTTCCTCCTCTTCAGGGCGATTTAACTTTGCCATGAGCTTAAAGAACTTTATGCCATTACTTTTCTATGATTCCTATAGGGAAGTCATTTAGATTGTTCTATGCGGAGTCTGAACACGATTCTATAGTGATCCGCAATGGAGCGCTTCGGTGAGACGTGCCAGTTGTCAACCTTTAGTGAGCTCGAATTTTACACTAGTGTTATAACAATAACCTCCTCCCTAATCCTATAATCCTCGATTACATGTAATGAGATTAGCAAAGAGTAAGTATTGAAGAAGAGACTCATCTCGTCCATGAATGTCGCTGCTGCTCCATGCCGAATGGTGCGCATTCGCATCAGAACCTACCACCAGGTCCAGTTCTCTTCCGCTGGTCCATTGGACTACGTCTCTAAGTAGCTGCGATGAGGATATTCTTCTTCAAACGGCAGGCATACTTATGTAAGCAAGATGTTAGGGCGTCTGCTCCGCTCACATACTGCCGTCGTCAGATCTACGTTCCAATACTGCCTTAAGAGAAATTTAATAATGAATTTGCCATTAAAGTTTTTCCTAACCAAGATGCAACTTCTTATCTTACCGTAAGTGGTAGGAACCAGTAACATGTAGTTAGGCTTGTCAGTGAGAGGGGGTTCTAATTTGCCTCCTGGCCATAGTTCTTTAAGGCTGCGAAGACAAGCTGTAAAAAGCTCCAAGGACTTCTTGTTGCTTCATCCCGCCGCCTTGAATCCCTTGTCCCATTTGATACCATTAAACGTGAATATATTTTTATTGAAGCCTTGTTTGATCTCTGTAGGAACAAATCTCATTATTTTCTCTGCTACCATTAGTCACCTCTCGTTTGTGATTTTGCCTTACGGCTGACCACGGTCGATTATGGCTCAGGGGATGAGTTTAAACTTGGAGATTGTTTGTAATTGGATATCTGTCTTTTCGACGATGTGGCAGCCATTTTCCTAGCCAAAGCTGCAGCTTTTAAAATTGAAGGTCTCAAGTCGGTAAGGTTTGTTCTCTAGAAACTAGGCTGAGTTTTTGTAACCCGATATCCTCTTTTGTTCCTGGGTTTTGTCCACTGCAGGCCTCCTTGATGGAGTATCATCCGATTCGGTCTTTGGATCAGCGAGAGGCTTTACAGCCTGGTCTTTGTACACTGCGGATACCCAAGATATATCCTTTTCGTCCATGGTATAAACCGCGCTATCGACCACTGTTTGATCCGAAAGACTACTTTTAGAATCATTCCTAGTTTTTTCCTGCCTTATGGCAGGTTGTTTTACCCCAGTAGCTTGCCGCTTTTCCAGACCTATGGTAACCATCTGAACAACTGGGACTTCAGTTGTATGAACATCGCTTGTGCCTGAATCCGACACATGAACGACTGGGAGTCCGGACATAGGGTAAAGACAGGTTGATTTTCATACCTACTGCCAGATGTGGATAATACTGCCATCCTACTGGGATCAGACGCAGACCATGGAGACCTCATTATGAGACAGACGCTGGATTTACGGACGTTGATGACCTACCGGGAAGTTGCTCAATAAGTGAGGCAAAGCTTCCGGTTTCAAAACACGGACGGACTTGTACACTCTTTGTCTGACATCTCCAGGCTAGCCTCTCCAACAGGGGTGATCCTTCTGGAGTACCTAAGCCCTCCGTCTTTCACAGATTCACGCAAGCCCAACAACCACAGTTAAGGTCCAGGTATGAGGAGGGGTATATGCGAAATCGCTCACGCACTTCGACAACGGCAAGAGCTTCCAACTCATAAGAGTGATAATGACTATCGGTGTCTCTACTGTGACGACTGTAGTATATTGTTGGTTGCCATCTCTTGTCGTCGTACGACTACATTACAGGGTTTGATTGAAAAGTAATGAGCCTTATTTTTTTTAATCAGTTTTATTAAACCTTTTGGCTTATACAACTAATATTCTTCAAAATAGGACCCTTGAGCGTGAATACACCGCTGGTAGTGGTCATTTCACTGCAGGAAACATTTTTTAAACTCATCCGCCGGAATCGCGTTCAATTCGGCTGTCATAGTTTTTTGAATCGCCTCTATGGAGTCGAAACGCCTCCCCTTCAGCTTTCTTTTCAGGCGTGGGGACAAGAAGAAGTCCGGAGGGGACATGTCTGGGCTGTAGGGAGGGTGGGGAAGCACCGGAACCCCCATCTTGGCCAATGCAGAGATGCAGAGGAAGGCGGTCTGTTTGCGTCGTCGAAGACCTTCTAGATCGCTGTTCGTCTTCGACGTCCTCCCGGCCTTCCTTGAACGATTTGTGCCACCATTTTTCCTGGGCACTGGACAGAAATTGGTCCCCGTAAGTCTCCTTGAGTAGCCCAATGGTTTCGGTACTCGTTTTGTTTAGCTTTACGCAAAATTTGATCGAGTAACGTTGCTCCAACGATCGCTGCATTTTCGTCACTGCAAAATCCTAACACACTTTTGAAAAAGCTTTCACGCGCGGAGCGATTTTGACTGCACCGCTGTTGCCAGCGAACTTGGACCGGTTTCTAGTGGAAGGGGAAGGTCCAACGATCATTTTCCCCCACCAGCCGATTCGGTTGATCGCTTGGTAGACGCTCCGCGCGGGAAGGCTTATTACTTTTCAATCAAACCCTGTAGTACGCCTGCGAGGCCGATACTGCTAGCGTCGGTGTGAACCTGATGCTGCGTAAAGTGCCAATACTGCAGTGGTTGTCCAAAGTTTGATAGTTCTTTTAAGCGCTGTCTGCTGTAGCTTAGTCCAGTAAAAAGTATTTTGTTCGAACTTGCGTAAAGATGTTGTTAATAGCTTTGTTATCGAGGAATAATCAGGCACAAATTTTCTGAAGAAGAATCTTTTCCAGTCTGTGACATTCGTGGGCACTTGGAAGTTCTGGATTGCTCAAACCTTGCGACTTCCAAGTCTTTGACGTTACCGGGATATTAAGTTTTACTTTGTGAAAACTTCCATTTGATTTGCATGTCGATTCGAAGTGTCCACCCATTTTTTTATAGAAGAACCAAGAACTTCTCGAGACGCTGGAGACGCCTTCCTCAATAGTGCGAATTGGTATGATGATGTTATCATTGACCAACCCAAAAGTTATTCTATTGAATTCATAGTGGCCTTCGTTGATAACGAATGCCGTAAACTGCTTTGAATGTTCGTCGATCTCTATTTGGCAATACGCCATTCGTAGATTCAATGTGGAAAAATATTTATCTAGCAGGGCGAAATGTTCATCTATCACTGGCATCGGATATGAAATTTTTTCGTTACTTTATTCAAACATTTGAAGTCTATACAAAGTCGATGCTCACCATTTCGTTTTTCAATGAGGACAATGAGTGGGGAACATGAGGATTCTGATGGTCTTATAATTTCGTTTTCGAGTAGATATTTTATTATGTCTGCTACGATCGACGCTCGAAGAAAGGTGGACGATATGGCTTCATATTCTCCGGTGTTTGGGAATTTAGTATGATATTCATTTTCAATATTTTACACCGACCGCGATCAGAAACCTTTTCAGAGAACACTTCACGATACAAGTGTTCGAGAGTTTTATGCTCACGAATGTTCAAAACTGCTTCAATGCGACAACGTCCAATTTTGTATTACCAATCGGTTTCCGTGTTAGCACAAACTATCAGTTCCTAGCAGAATATTCTCACTTAACATATTATCTTTTACGGTCAAAGCGTCCCTTTCGATTTTCACACAGTTTTCTTCAAAAGTAGTTTTAATTTTTTCACAAGATTTACACAAGATTTTGCCTCCACCAAAACCGTGTAATGTAATTGAGTACGGATAAGTATAAGAGTATAAGAGTGCGACTATGTACTTCCCGCAACTGCGAAAGAGTTTGTCAATAGCCAATTTACTTTAATTTGTTTTACATTCACATCTAAGTTTGTTTTTACCGACTCGAGGCTCCGATTAATTGATTTCACTGTATTATTCGATTCGTATGATTTCCAGTTAAATATTAGTGCGTTGGCATATTGCACAACGACTTTGCTTCTGCAGTTCCGGTCATTTAATCAGCACTTCATATTTTCCTTGGACTTTATGTTTGCATCTCGCGGAAAGGACGTGTAGAGTTTGTTTGTGGTAATGTTTTTGTCTTATAGGTATGGTGGAACTAGCTTCAGTTCGTTAAAAGTAATATATAATTAGATGTTTACATATAAGTTAACACCACTAAAATTCAAATTTAATTTATTACTTTCCCATAGAATTCGAGTGAACTCGATACTAACAAAATTGTAAGCAGACATTAGATCAGCATAAAATAATAAAGCTTGCCGGAAATGAAAACAAAGCATTTATGTAATGAGCAATGGGAATGCAAGGAAAATGAGTTTTAATAAGAAATTAGTCTGAAGCTAGAAGTGTAAAAAAAAAGAGCTAAAAGCTCTGACCTTTTTTTTTTTAAATCAAATAATTTTTTAATTTGAAATCTGGCGCCCGAGCAAGGACCAGTCGCGGCTCGTGAAAATCAAAAAGTGTAAGTCTGACATAGTCAGCCGCGTTCGTGAGTGAACAAAAATTAAAGGAAAAAGGACTTCCCTTCACTCAACATTCACACCATCATTCCGGAGGACTCCTGCAGCAGAAGCAGCAGCCGGTGTAACCACTAAGCGACTGGTGTCATCAAATAAGACTCTGTAGTGCCCGTCCGCAGAGCGCTGCTCAACGAAAGTGCTGTCGTCAGGATCCTTAGTAGGACAACCAAAAGGGAGACATCCTAGTAGCCGGCGGAGAAAAAGAATGCTAGCCTTACTGTAAGTTCTTATGTTTTAGTTAAGCGAAAAATAATTAAGAAATTTTGTAAAAATAATTGAAGACAATTTTTTTTGTGCAAAATAAATTTAGAAAAACCTTAAGGCTCAATCGTGGAAATTGTGTGAAAATAATTGAAAAAAATAGAGTTAAATATTAAGACTCGATTGTTAAATTTAGTTGCGAAAAACTAGTGAAAAATATTTTTATGAGCCAATTAAAGGAAGAAAAATCCATGAGAGAATAAATAAATTGAAGAAAAAAAATAATTATAGTGAATAAGAGTTAAATATTTTGTAAACTATTTTTATGAGCCAATTAAAAGAAGGAAAATCAATGAGAGAATAATTAAACTGAAGAAAAAAATAATAATAGTGAATAAGAGTTAAATATTTTGTAAAGTGCAAATATAAATTTGAAACAAGGAAACTTAAGCTAAATTAAATTTAATAAAATTAATAAGTTTGAACTAAATTTCAATTTGGTCTTGACATTTAAAATGAGTAATCAAAATAATATTTGAGACCAGCAGTCCTTAATCCCCCAAACCCTAAACCAAACGAAGAAAATAGGGACATAAATAGAGAATTGACGGAAATAGTGAATAGGATTTTAAACGAACGTGCAATTGCACGAAATGTTGTTGAGGTAGATGATCAAGTGAACGTTGCAGCAGCAAACGGCATGGGAGAGTTAGACAAAATACGTGACGTCGTACGTTGCTTGCGCGAATTCTCCGGTGATCTCGGTCAATTTGGATCTTGGAAAAAAAGTGTGGAAAGAATACTTCAGATGTACGAAGCCATACGAGGCTCCCATACATATTTAGGAATTATTAGTGTTATCAGGAATAAAATTATAGGGCATGCGGACATTGTATTGGATTCATACAATACACCCTTAAACTGGGCCGCTCTTTCCCACTGCCTTACCACGCATTATGGTGACAAACGAGATTTAGGTACTCTCGAGTATCAAATGTCATCCTTAATCCAAGGAAATCTGTCCATACAAGAGTTCTATCAAAATTTTTATACCAATCTTTCTCTGTTCCTAAACAAAATTTCATGTTTGGATGCAGGAACGGAATCACGAACCTTACTGGTATCCACATACAGGAATAATGCCATTGATACATTCATGCAACGCCTCCACTTCCTCCTCTACGTAGGAACTCTCAACCTCAAAAATTTTATCCACATTTAACTGATTGGAATCAACCAATGCAAGGACATAGGAATTATCAATCCTCAGCTAACCAACAATGGCAACGACAACAAAATTTCAATATACGGGAACAAATATTTAACCAACAGTGGCAACAAATTCCTCCTTGACCTTTTGCACCTAAACCATTACCAAAACCTGATTGGGTGTTGACCAAAGTATCCAAACACGAAGAGTTAATGACATAAATCGACCACCACCGAATCCCTTTTAAGTAAAACGTCCCCCTTATTCAACCCAACAACTACATAAGCCTAACAAATTCCAAAGGAACTTTCATATAAATTCTGAAATACACCCAAACGCAGAAAACTACGGTCAATTTGTGGAAACACACAACAGTTATCCTGACCAACCAAATCAGGGATGTAACGATAATTATGAAACAGATAATTTTGACCACAGAAACTCTTTCCGATATACATTTTTTACACTAGCGAACTCCTCACTGCCTTATTGAGTGTAAGACAAGGAGTGGAAAAAATCTTAAAATTCTAATAGGCCCAGGTTCTAACAGAAAGTACATTCAACATTCTATAGTACCCAAGCCAATTACGAATGACAATATATTCTTGGCGAACTCTATCGGTGGTAATGTAACAATAACCCATAATACAAACGTAAATCTTTTCGGATACCAGATCTAAATATAAAAATTTTTATTCTGCCTTCATTAAAATCTTTCCATGGAATTTTAGGAAATGACAGTTTAAAAGCCCTTTCGACCATAATTCCCACAAAACATATGACAATTTAGAACAAAGTAAAAGTTCCAATTAAACAACATATCACGTAGGCAATCAACAAAATTGACATACCTGTACGTACCGACCATATGACAAAATATCAAAAAGATACTTTAACAAGACTGATTGCTGATTACAAGACACTCCTTAGTGAACCTGATGAAAAGTTAACATTTACTACTACAGTGACCGGTGAAATGAAAACTACCAACAATATCCCAATTTACACGAAGTACCCAATGTGCCTCAAATAACAGGTAGAAAAGCAAATTGAGGAATATCTGCGCGACGGTATTATACGACCATCTAGATCTCCATACAACTCACCTGCATGGGTAGTACCAAAAAAATCAGATGCGTCAGGAGAGGAAACATACCGAATGGTGATAGACTATTGGAAACTAAACTCAGGAACAATAGCCGATAAATATCCAATCCCCGAAATAAATGGAGTACTTTCAGAACTCGGAACGAATAAATTATTTTCAGTACTCGATTTAAAGAGCGGTTTCCATCAGATTCCTTTAAAGGAATGAGATATGGAGAAGACAGCTTTTTCGGTGAATAATGGGAAATATGAATTCACCCGATTACCTCTCGGTCTCAAGAATGCTCCTTCTATTTTCCCAAGAGCGCTTCGGTAAGGGTCAATAAAACCATTTTAAGGATACTAAAACAATTTTTGATACTTTGGAACAAGCAAATTTAAAAATTCAGCTTGACAAAAGTGAATTTTAAAAACAGAGGTAGACTTAATAGGTTTTATTATTTTGGAAAACGGCTTCAAAACAAATCCACAAAAAGTAGACGCAATAGTAAATTTTCCACCCCCACAAACGCTTAAAGATCTTCGTTCCTTTTTAGGGTTTTCTGGCTATTATCGCCGTTTCATCAAAGACTATGCAAAGCTTGCAAAACCTCTAACGATCCTTTTAAGAGGGGAAGACGGACGAGTGTCCAAAAGTATTTCCAAAAAAGTTAAAATCTCACTAAACAAAGAAGCAATGAACTCATTTGAAAAACTCAAACGATCACCCACAGGAAAAGACGTATTACTGACATACCTTGACTTCTCCAAAGAATCCCAATTGACAACACATGCCTCCAAGTATGCGATTGGAGTAGTACTTTCACGAAATGACAAACCAATAACCTTCATTTCTAGAACTTTATCGAAGACCGAAGAACATTACGCAGCGAACGAAAAATAAATGCTAGCGATAATCTGGTCCCTAAATTCCTTAAGAAACTATCTTTATGGCTCCGATAAAATCAAGATTTTTACTGATCACCAACCACTCACATTCGCCCTTAGCAATATAAACGATAATAGTAAAATGAAGAGATGGAAAGCTCGACTAGAAAAATATAACTACGGGTTAATCTATAAACCAGGCAGCTGACGCACTCTCAAGACCACCACTAATATCTCACATTAATTCATTGACAGGCACACAGCATAGCGATGAAAGTTCCGCACATAACCTTATTCCTGCAGTAAATGCACCAATAAACACTTTTAAGAATCAAATTTGGCTCTTAAGTGGCGAAGAAAATAGCTATCATTTTAAGATTCCATTTCCCACATTCCATAGACATATTTTTATTCAGCATCCCTACACTGGCGAAAATCTAATTTCCATTTTTAAACGATACTTAAATCCTTCCGTAATAAATTCCATTTTTACATCGGAACCAGTTATGGGAAAAATCCAACAAATTAACCCACTACATTTTTCTAAATTTAAAATACGTTTTACTCAGACTCAAGTAGAAGATTTGCCAGAGGAAGATAAAAAGAAATATAAATTTTAAAAGAACACAAACGTGCGCATAGAAATCCTCAAAAAAATAGTATTCAAATATTACAGAAATTTTACTTCCAAAAAATGAATTAAAAAATAGAAAATATAGTTAAACAATGTAAAATTTGTAAGGAAAGCAAATATGACCGACACCCCAATACATAAATTTCATAAATAGATTACAACCTAGAAAACCAAAGGTTAATAAGAGTTTATGAAATGCTCTAGGATCTGCTTGGAAATGGCTGGCAGGAAGTCAAGACCATGAAGACTTTAAAATATTATAAAATCATATAAATAATGTCCTTGAAAATAATGACGGACAAGTAATTATAAATAAGTTAATGGATGAAAGAATTAATAATATTGTATTACAGAGATTTCAAACAAAATATTTGCACTATTGAAAAATCATATAGCATTCAACATGATGTTGCTGTAAGTATAAGATACCAATTGGAATTAATAAAAGAAGAAATTGTTAATATAAATTATGCAATTCATTGGGCCAAAGTTGGCATACCAAACTCATATATTTTTTCTAATATTGAAATATAAATAATAAAAGAAAATTTTGAAAAAGTAATGTTGAAGAATCTTTTGAATTTGCAAATAGCTTCAAATGACTCAATGATTTTACATATAATTGATATCCCATTAACTAATGAAAGTTTATGTGAATCTCTATCAATTAGAGCACTTAAAAAGGGAAATAAAATATTTAAATTAAATTTTGAGAAAATTTTAGTATGTAAAGATAGGATTTTCGGCATGAAAAATAATTGTGTAAAGCATAATGAAATTAAAATTTGTACAAAAAAAAATATATATTTGTTAACATCAGTAACTCCTCCTGTATTCCGCATTTACTCAAAAGCCATCAACCTACTTGCATTTTAATAAACAACCAGGACATTCCAACAGTCGAAGAAATTTTAGCCGATGCCATACTTCTCAACCAATACGAAGGAATAGTTCACATAGACCAGGAAGACGACAATCTATCCGGCTCATTTGCTTTACAATACCCCAATTCTATAATTACAATAGACAACCAAACATATTTAACCTTCGAAGTATCAGGCAGCAAGCCCCTTGCTGCCGTATTACAATCAAGCGCGATAGAAACAGCGGAAGAAGAAATATTAAGCCTTGAAATGATAAACTTCACTTGATGAAAGAACTTCACTTGGAAAACAGCATTTGGCAAATTTCGAAATATCTGGTACCATTCTAATCATAATAGCAATTTTGGCTGTCAGGCTAAAGCTAAAGAAGAAATCAAAATTAACCGACAAGTACATTCTTAACATCGAACACAACTTTCCGTTGCAAGAAGTAATTCTGGAGCGTCACGAGCAACCTGAACCGCTTCCACGGATTGACCAATCAATCCACCACCATGTGCATACAAACGAGGACGTTCGTTTTTAAACGCGGAGGAGTTAACACCAGTGAAATTCAAATTTAATTTATTACTTTCCCATAGAATTCGAGTGAGCTCGATACTAACAAAATTGTAAGCAGATATTAGGTCAGCATAAAATAATAAAGCGTGCCGGAAAGACAAACAAAGCATTTATGTAATGAGCAATGGGAATGCAAACATAACGTTTATCATATTTACTAATACGTTTAATTAGGTAAATAAGTTGTAATAAGAAATCAGTCTGGAGTTGGAAGTGTAATAAAGAAGAGCTAACAGCTCTGACCTTTTGTTTTTAATCAAATTATTTTCAAATATTTCATCATGTAGAAACAATTGCAGAAAAGTAGTTGAAATTTTTTTATTTTGCAGAAAAAAAAAATTCGAAATTTTTTCGAAATTCAATATTTCAAAAAGTGTATTTTTTTTTATTTTCATGAAGTCGCTCGTGTAAGTAATGATGATAATTTTGAACCCAGTATCATTAAAATCGGTTCATTTTTGACTAAGTTATGAGCATTTAAAAAAAAATTCTTATACTATATTATATAATTAAAAAAAATCGATTTTGTGCCGAAAAACAAAATTGCTTGAAACAAATTTTTTTCAGGCGAACAAAAAAATACGTGTCTCATTTTTTTGACCGGAGAGCAACATATTTGAGTGACATCAAAATCGAAGAACATGTCCCGAATAGCCCGGTTGAATTGAAATGGAGAGCACCTACATATGTATAGGTTGTCAAAAAAGTCTTGCGGTATTTCCGCAAGCTTGTCTTTGCAAGCGCGTAGTTCTAGTTGTATTCGTCGCATCGGTTCACGCTAGAGTTTTTTGGAAAGCTCTTTCACGTGCTAACACGTGTTTGATTAATTGTTGTTTGCTTTTAGTCGTTCGTGAGCTATAGCGTCGCAAACATGGAGCAAAATAAAGAGAAAATACGGCATATTTTACAGTACTACTACGATAAAGGCAAAAATGCATCTCCTGCTGCCAATAAAATTTGTGCAGTTTATGGACCCGATACAGTTTCCATTTCCACCGCACAACGATGGTTTCAACGTTTTCGTTCTGGTGCAGATGTCATCGAAGATGCACCACGGTCCGGAAGGCCTGTCGTCGAAAATTGCGATAAAATCGCTGAATTGATCGAAAGAGACCGGCATAGTAGCAGCCGTAGCATCGGCCAAGAGCTGGGCATGAGTCATCAAACCGTTATAAACCATTTGAAGAAGCTTGGATTCAAAAATAAGCTCGATGTATGGGCGCCACACGACTTGACGCAAAAAAACATTATTGCCCGTATGGATGCATGCGAATCGCTTCTGAATCGCAACAAAATCGACCCGTATTTGAAGCGGATGGTGACTGGCGATGAAAAGTTGGTCACTTACGACAACGTGAAGCGCAAACGGTCGTGGTCGAAAAGCGGTGAAGCTGCCCAGACGGTGGCCAAGCCTGGATTGACGGCCAGGAAGGTTCTTCTGTGTGTTTGGTGGGATTGGCAGGGAATCATCCACTATGAGCTGCTCCCCTATGGCCAAACGCTCAATTCGGACCTGTACTGCCAACAACTGGACCGCTTGAACGCAGCACTCATGCAGAAGAGGCCATCTTTGATCAACAGAGGCCGAATTGTCTTCCATCAGGACAACGCCAGGCCACACACATCTTTGGTGACGCGCCAGAAGCTCCGGGAGCTCGGATGGGAGGTTCTTTTGCATCCACTGTATAGTAGTCCTGTGAAAATTGGCTCTCCGAGTTTTTTGACAATAAGGGAAGCGAGCTTCTATAAAAGGGGCATTATGAAGTTGGCATCTCGTTGGGAACTCGTCATCGAACAAAACGGCGCATATTTGACTTAAATCGCATTATTATAACCAATTTTATGAACAATTGAAAATTCAATAAAAATACCGCAAGACTTTTTTGACAACCTATATATTAGGAAAATAGTTTTTTAATTGCTCATAACTTAGTCAAAAATGAACCGATTTTAATGATTCTAGGTTCAAAATGATCGTCGTTACCTACACAAGCGACTTCATGTAGAAACAATTGCAAAAAAGTGGTTGAAAATTTTTTATTTTGCAAAAAACAAAAAGTGCGAAACAGGTTTTTTACTCAAAAATTCATTACTCAAAACAACTCATTTTAGCTACTGGGCATTCAGCTCAATTGAAGTTTAAGGTGTCCTCTTGAATTGGAAAAAGTTAAAAAAAATACTTTTTTTGAAATACATATTGAATTTCGAAAAAATTTCGAATTTTTTTTTTTTTGCAAAATAAAAAATTTTCAACTACTTTTTTGCAATTCTAGTAGTTAAATAATGTTCGTCAAAACGTTCTTGTGCATCTCAACGTTTTATAAGTGCATTTTTTTCACTACTTGGAAGTCCTGCATCACTTTTTTAAGTTGAGCGACGCAGAGAACGTTAAATATAGAGAATTCTCACGAGCTACGAATAGTGTGAATTGTCAAAAATGAAGTCTAACCGCCGCCGGGGTGTGGTGAAACTTTTAACAGAGCTGTTTACAGCGATTTCTCCTTTAGCATATTGGCCCTGCACAGTTTTTGGCTTCTGTAGGAAATCAAATTGACGAATAGCCGACGGCATTTTGCAAAGTATTTGCTTGTGCATTTTTATGTTCCCTTGATAAACGAAAATTTATTCAATTTGTATTTTCAAACAAAGGTGATGAAGAAAAAAACTGATTATATGCGCCAACATTTCAAATCAAAGTAACTTTAATATTTTGATTTAATTTAAAAAAATACATTATAAAACGACCTCTCACATTTTTGTTTGTGCGTTTTAGTAAATTTAAAACTAAACAAATTTGATGAAAATTTTTACTAATTTTTTGAGTCGAAATTAATTCATAGCATACAAGTGTTTTGGTATATCGACATATGTATTTACATTTGAATATGCATTTATTTGTTCCTTTGGCAAACCAAATTTTTTTCAATTTACATTTTATTACAGGGAATAATAATATACATGCATTTGTATGTATGCATTTTCTAGATAGTATAAAACTTTAAAATAAATAAAGGAAAGCTTCAAAGAATCGTATTTGCATATATGGGACAACTAAGTTCTATTGCATCTTTAATAAATATAGTGTTGCACGCATATGTATGCACTGAAGCAACATGACCTACCTCACGAGCATCGCCTTATCATATTTCATGCAATAATTAGGGTGTAAATATTCGAATGATCGAATTCCTGCAAATGCTAAAACAACTTCTTCTGCATATGCATCGACTGTTAATTTTTGTTGAAAAATGTGTCTATGGTGAAATTGTCTTCGCGAGACGAGTACCCCTCGAAATTCCATACGTTCCTGTCATTGAGACTTCTCTATACATTAACGTTCTCTGAGGAATCCGCGCGCATTCAAAGGCACAGCACAGAGAAGTCTCAATGACAGGAACGTATGGAATTTCGAGGGGTACTCGTTTTGCACGAGTTACGTCACTCAACCATTCTACCAGAGAACGTTAATGTATAGAGAAGTCTCAATGACAGGAACGTATGGAATTTCGAGGGGTACTCGTCTCGCGAAGACAATTTCACCATAGACACATTTTTCAACAAAAATTAACAGTGAGGGGCTGAATTATGTAAATTTAGCAGCAGTCGATAAGAATTTGTTGGTGATTAGAAGCAAAGAATGTTAGGTAGCTTTTTAATATGACCTATATATTTGAATTTCTCCAAATCATCCAAAATTATATACGTATGTTAATTCTGTCTGTCTGGTGTCTGTAAAACTTTGTTGAATCCCTTCAACTGAATCAAAATCCTCTATAGAAAACGCTTCATTACCATGCGCACAGGAGGATGGCATATGCAAATGTAAATTTGTGAATTTATATACATTTGCGCATATGTATATGCTGTGTGTATGTATGCTCACCAGCCACAGCTCAAGATAAAACGGTAAAACTTCTCAAGAAGTCCAGCGCGCATTCAAAGGCGCAGCGCACATTCATAGGCACAGCATTGTACATATACACATATTTACATACATATATTTTTGCATACATATGTACGATGTCGCGGGCGCTCGACTTGACAAAAATTGAAGATTTATCAAATATTGGCAAATAATTCCACGTGAAATATTCCAATATTGACTATTTTCGAATTGTCGAGAAAATTGGCATATGGGCGGCTCGTTTTATGAATGAAAGTACTTGCTCTTAGAAGTATGAGCTCGAATTTATCAATGAATTTTTTGATGATGAGTTTTTGTTGCACAGTACAATAGTTGAAACTGTTCGGCGCCGCCGCGAATGGCAACTAGAATGATGGCCGCTACGCCTGCGTCTATGACTGCATTTTGTTCTTGTAGTCGCTAGGAATAGAATTTTAGCTTTGAACGACATACGCATTTTGAGGAATAAACCCTACAAGACAGTGCTGAGTACTTTCGCCAAAAATTCCAACACATTGACAAATATTTTATTAGTCTCTAATACATGCGCATTGACAAATTGAAAATTGTCGAAAGAGCAAAAGAGATAACTAAATGTGAAACTCTTTTTCTCGTGAAAGCGCTGTTGAAATGCTCCTTTTTTATACTATTCGTCAGTAATGCCACAGCGGGAGAAATATTGATTGGGTATTTTTTAAAACAAAAATTGGGAATTTACACTTTCCTTATTTTCATTGATGTAGATACATATAAGTATAAAAAAAAAGCACACTGAGTATAAAATACATAAATAAGCAAAAAATTAAAAAAACATACATATTTACATACAAAAACCAACACTCAGTTTTCAATGGAATTACATGTATTCAAAATGTATTCAGGAAAGTGTGATTGAATTTGACAGTGGTCTCATAAAAATTATATTATAACCGAAAAAACATATTATATAATATTTTAAAACAATTAATTATATGTATTACATTTAAATCGCGAAATTTTTCCTTTAACGTAAAAACGAACTGTTTTCGTCAATTTTTTTGTTTTTGCTCTATTTCTGGCAGCACGCCATTCCGACTATTAGTTGTTCCCAGGAATTGGCAATACTAAGAAGTATTGAAAGGAATTTCTAGCCGCGCTTTCAAACAAAAAGCGCATCTAGTTATTCATAATTATTCATATTACTCGTGGAAGGCGGTTGTGTTTTTTGTGATTGTGAAATGTGTATTGTGAAAAAAATCGAGTGTAAATCAGGTATGTATATTTAAATTCTAACCAAATGTTATTTTATCGTGGTTTTATAAGCATTTTGGTAAAATAAGAATTTTTAACGTTCTACGTTACCGGATTTATATCCGGCCATGGACTTCAGCAGTATTCTCCGTATATGTATGGAGAATGCTTATGCTGCTACAACAAAAACAAGAACAAAGTGTGAAGTTGCAATTTTGTGGCTGCTCTGAACAAATTGTGATATTTTGTTCAAAATAGTGAAAAGTGCGATAAAATAATATTTTCATAAAAAGTAAAAATAATAAATATAATAATATAAAAATAATAATAATAATGAAATAATAATATAGAAATAATAAAAATTTTCTTTTTTTCAGAAGATTATACATAAAATAAAAGGAAAGGAAAGGAAGGAAAATATAACGTGAACTTTAAACAAGGTATTGTAAATTACTAACATAAACTTAAGTAGTTAAATACTAACTAACAAAAATTTTCTTTTTTTCAGATCATACACAAATTTGTCTACAATCAAAATTTAAGTTGCAAGTTATAAATAAGGCATTGTAAATTAATAACTTTATTTTAAGTAGTTAAATACTAACTCACATTTAACATACAATATTTTAGTTAAAATTATGAGCATAAATAGAAAAACTCTTGCCAATTTGATGAGCAAGGAGAATACACTGTTTAAAGCGTCAGTTGCAAAACATAGAAAACTGAACGAACTTGCTCATCAAATGGAAGGTGATACCAATAGCAGTAATAGTAATAGAGTAGATTGTTCTAATGAAGATATGCCTAGTACTCTTATAACTATTTCGAAGAACCGTTGCACTCCTCAACTGGTCTCGGCATTTTATTAAGTAGTGTATTAAATGAAATAGAAGTAGATGTAAATATAGAAGACATTAGTTATAAATATTTTTGTATTCCTTTTGAAGGAAAACATTTACTTTTACCCATACTACATCATCTTTTTAACGATTTTTCAAGATAATATTAAATGGAGTCGGATCAGAATATATTCGACGAAATATGTTCAGAAGTGGAAATAAGTCAGTGGCAAGAAAATGACGGTACAGTTTTATGTACTTTTATTTGTGGTTTTATATATTCTTATTTTATTTCAGACATACAAATTCGAAGGCTTCAATTTGGGGTGGAATGTCCCCATGACGAGCGCTCTGCACCAAAAAAGCCTGCTCTTCCCAAAAAGTTGTCGTCATCTAAAGGCAGACACGCGGCAATAATAGCTGAGTTAAGCGCTATCCAGATATGCCAGGACCAAATATTGGCGAAACTGGATAGCGTCGGGACCCGTCAACTGGGCGTTGCTGGCCAAGTAGCTGACATACAAAGTGCCATTTTCGATAAGGTAATAACAGACTTTCACCATATGTACTATATATTTCGTTTGTAACATCGAAATTTCCCTTTTCAGATGCCGGAACGTGGTGAGGTGCAAGCGCAAAGTAAGCTGTTGCGCGAATGCAAAGTGCTGACAGCTAGGGTTCAACAGTCTGTCAGTCGCATCACCGGGGACGCGGAAAGCGAGGAATCCATGGAACTTGCTGCCATGTTTCCCGTATTATCGGTGGAGCAAGTGCAGGCTGTTGAAGCCAAGCTGATAAATAAAGCTTACGCCGACGCAATGGTAACATAATAAAATGAACGCTAGTATAATTTGAAAATAACACTTTTTCTTCCATATGTAGATGGGGCTTCTGGCAAGATCAAAAGGCACGAAAGGGACGGTTGACGGGGTTATGCGTTATCTTTTCACAGATGACGCCATGTACAGCTTCAACTTAGAAGGAAGAGCAGGAAAGATACCACTTCTTAGACTTAAGGCGGTTGAACTTATATTTGGTAAGTACATAGCAAAAAGAAGAATACCTACGAGTTGCTAACAATTATTTCATTTATTAGACCTCTTTTCAGAAAAAACAAAAGAAGATGTACAAGGCGCTATTAGGAAGTATGTTCGTTTAAGCCACAATAGGTCTAACCAAAAAAAATATATTAACAGAAAAACTTCAAATGTGTAAATATGTAAAATCTTTAAATATGTAAAATCTTGAAATGTGTAAATGTGTAAATATGTAAAATCTTTAAATATGTAAAATCTTGAAATGTGTAAATGTGTAAATATGTAAAATCTTAAAATATGTAAAATCTTGAAATGTGTAAATGTGTAAATATGTAAAATCTTTAAATATGTAAAATCTTGAAATGTGTAAATATGTAAAATCTTAAAATATGTAAAATCTTGAAATGTGTAAATGTGTAAATATGTAAAATCTTGAAATGTGTAAATATGTAAAATCTTGAAATGTGTAAATGTGTAAATATGTAAAATCTTGAAATGTGTAAATATGTAAAAGCTTTAAATATGTAAAATCTTGAAATGTGTAAATGTGTAAATATGTAAAATCTTAAAATATGTAAAATCTTGAAATGTGTAAATGTGTAAATATGTAAAATCTTTAAATATGTAAAATCTTGAAATGTGTAAATATGTAAAATCTTAAAATATGTAAAATCTTGAAATGTGTAAATGTGTAAATATCTAAAATCTTTAAATATGTAAAATCTTGAAATGTGTAAATATGTAAAATCTTTAAATATGTAAAATCTTGAATGTGTAAATGTGTAAATATGTAAAATCTTGAAATGTGTAAATATGTAAAATCTTTAAATATGTAAATATATAATATAAAATTTTATAATAACTAGTTTGTAAACAATAAATGAATATAATAATATAAATGTAATTTCGTTTTCGTCGTGTAATTTCGAATGAGGAGTTTAGGCCATTTGTGCTGATGAGTTTGTGATGACAACAATGAGGCGTTTGTGCTGATGAGTTTGTGATGACAACAATGAGGCGTTTGTGCTGATGAGTTTCTGATGACAACAATGAGGAGTTTAGGCCATTTGTGCTGATGAGTTTCTGATGACAACAATGAGGAGTTTAGGCCATTTGTGCTGATGAGTTTGTGATGACAACAATGAGGAGTTTAGTGTGCCTTTAGAGCAGGGCAGATATATTTTTCAGTTATAAGAAATTGCTATTGGTAAAAGAGAGATAGAATATCACACCGACAAGGGGAAACTATCAGAACTTTCCCACGGCTAGAACAAAAATGTGTTGTTGGATGATGATAGTGATGATGATAATATGAGTGCTAATATGATAGTCAGCTGCCTTGTAGGGAAGTGAGTGCCCTGTGTGTGCGGTTGTATGTACATGCATTTGTGTATATTAATAAGCATTGTTTTGCTTGAATTCAATTCACATATTTATATTTGCATATGCCATCTTTCTGTGTGCCTGGTAATGAAGCGTTTTGTATACAGAATTTATTGATTTGTTTGAAGGGATAGGGCACCAAGTGTACATACGCACATACAAATATGTACATGAATATTCAAAAGAAATTTGTTTTAGCATTTGTGAGGCAGGAATTTGATCATTAGGTTATTTAATATACATGAAATATAAGGCGATGCTCGTGAGGTAGGTCATGTTGCTTCAGTGCACACATATGCGTGCAACACTATACTTAATAAAGATGCAATTGAACTTAGTTGTCCCATATATGCAAATACGTTTCTTTGAAGCTTTCCTTTATTTATTTTAAAGTTTTATACTATCTAGAAAATGCATACATACAAATGTATGTATATTATTATTCCCTGTAATAAAATGTAAATTAAAAAAAATTTGGTTTGCCAAAGGAACAAATAAGTGCATATTCAAATGTAAATACATATGTCGATATACCAAAACACTTGTATGCTATGAATTAATTTCGACTCAAAAAATTAGTAAAAATTTTCATCAAATTTGTTTAGTTTTAAATTTACTAAAACGCACAAACCAAAATGTGAGAGGTCGTTTTATAATGTATTTTTTTAAATTAAATCAAAATATTAAAGTTACTTTGATTTGAAATGTTGGCGCATATAATCAGTTTTTTTCTTCATCACCTTTGTTTGAAAATACAAATTGAATAAATTTTCGTTTATCAAGGGAACATAAAAATGCACAAGCAAATACTTTGCAAAATGCCGTCGGCTATTCGTCAATTTGATTTCCTACAGAAGCCAAAAACTGTGCAGGGCCAATATGCTAAAGGAGAAATCGCTGTAAACAGCTCTGTTAAAAGTTTCACCACACCCCGGCGGCGGTTAGACTTCATTTTTGACAATTCACAATATTCGTAGCTCGTGAGAATTCTCTATATTTAACGTTCTCTGGAGTACCCCTCGAAATTCCATACGTTCCTGTCATTGAGACTTCTCTATACATTAACGTTCTCTGCTTTTAATAGTGTGAAAATTGTAACACGATGAACAAGAGAAACGAAATGTTCTGAGAGATAAGTGATATGATGAACAAGAGAATCGATGTTCCTTACACTCATAATGTAGCAGCGCACAGATTTTCAAAATAACGCACAGAATTTCAAAATAGCGAGTTCTCTTCAGCTTTTTCTCGAATATTGCATGTAGCACCGAGCAAAATTTTAATTAACGACGAACGCGATCCTAAAGCCTAACTGCAAAGGAGTCTCGATTTCCGTGAATCTGTCAGCGTTGTTTCACTTTTTAAAATGCGGTTTTGATGAATGAAATATGATATTCAAGGCATGGTCATCAATACCCTTCATAATTTTGTCGCGCTTCACCAATTTGCACTAATTTCGATAGTATTTTATTACTATTCTTATAACAATTTACACGATTACGAACAATGTAAAATTTTGTATAATCACAATGGCACCTATTTTCGAGAGGGTGGATTTTATCAACCTTCTGAGTCGGTAGGGAGACCTCTTTTAATTTGTTTTTGTGTTTTTAATGCATATACAGTCGACTCTCGTTAATTCAAACCTGCAGTATTTCGAACCTCTCATTAATTCAAAGTTATCTTGAGTTCCCTACAAAACCTCTTTATATTTCGAATTATGTCCATACATTTTTATGCAGCCGGTAATTTGAACGAAAAAATCATTGCTACAACGCGGTAATTCAAACTCATATGGTCAAGCACTCGACTATTCAAATTTGCAAAGTGTCTTTGTGTGTTAATAAGAACTTTGAACTTTGAGACTCCTCTGAAAATACCTTTACTGTGCGTGGTTGCGTGTTACGCATAAAACATAGGCACATTTTGACGCGCTCTTCCGCACGAATGGCTTCGTTGGTATACAGATTAAATATGAGTCCTAAAAAGTATGCATTTTTGACGGTTGCTGAAAAGAAGAAATTAATTGAAAAAGTAGATAGAGGTGAGAAGAAAAGCGATGTTGCAAAAGAATTAATCATCATAAGAAAATAATTAATCATCATAAACCATAATAAAGGACAAGGAGAAAGTTACTGCTGCTCAAACTGCTGGAGCACGGAAAACAACAACTAAAAGTGAATTTCTTCGTCTGGAAGAAAGCCTGGTCATTTGGTTTAGACAGTGCAGAAGACAAAAAGTATCTCTCAGCGGAACTTTGTTAAAGGAAAAAGCAAAAGAGCTCGAGTCTACTCTAAACATACAAAACTTTGCGGCAAGTGAAGGGTGGCTTACAAATTTCAAAAAGAGGAATTGAGACGGGTTTAAAATAGTTTGTGGAGAAAGTAGAACTGTTAATGATGCTGTTTGCTCAGATTGGCATGGTAAATTGAAGACACTGATTGAAAACTGTGATGCCCGAGATATTTTCATTACTGATGAAATTTTATCTGCGACAGATACGAATGGAATATCAACGATGAAGATGAAGTCGATACATACAGAACCTTTGGCAGAGGTGTCAGTTAAAGTAGCAAGAGCCTCATTCGATAACTGACAAAGCTTTTGCCTACACAACGAAACTGATGAAACAGCATATCAGGCATTTTTTCTCCTTCAAACAATTATTGAAAAGCCTGAGCAGTAGCAATGTGCTTCGAAGCAAACGCGTTTAAATGAGTTCTTCTCAAAGATTATGAATATGTAAAATATTAGCAGTTAAATGAAAACACTTGATAACTCGAAGTTTCATTTATTTTCTCTCAAAAATTTCGAACCATTTAATATTTCAAACACTCGATAATTCGTTATATTTTAAGAGTCCCTCGAATTTCGATTAACGAGAGTCGACTGTTTATATGTATATGTTTAAACAATGACAATTCAATTTTAAGGTTTTACCATATAAATACAGAATAACTTTGTTTGGAGGTCAATAAATATCCACCTGGGATATCATTCCTTGAAAAAAACTTAGTATCGATATGCCCAAAGATAAAAGCAAACTATGGAAATAAAAGAGTAGAAGACAGCATGAATATTGAGACACAAAAGCCCTAAGGCGCCCGTCGAAGATAAAACCGGCAACATAAACAAATTTGTAAAACAAAATAAAAATATTTTAACCAATTGGAACAAGAGAGCCCCAATGAAAATACTGGCAATGTTGCGTTACATACTTTGGGACATGAAGATTCTGAACCGCAAACCAATGAATATTCCGGCAATATAAACGGGAATAATTCCATGCTGAATGAAAAGGCTGAGAAATATCACATAAAGATTATTTTGGTGAAAATGAGGGAAACAAGCGTTCATTAGAAAATTGCGAAACTTTAAAAATGGAAAAAAGATTGAATGATTGAAAGATTGAATAAATAAGAATGAATGAATATTGAGACACAAAAGCCCTAAGGCGCCCGTCGAAGATAAAACCGGCAACATAAACAAATTTGTAAAACAAAATAAAAATATTTTAACCAATTGGAACAAGAGAGCCCCAATGAAAATACTGGCAATGTTGCGTTACATACTTTGGGACATGAAGATTCTGAACCGCAAACCAATGAATATTCCGGCAATATAAACGGGAATAATTCCATGCTGAATGAAAAGGCTGAGAAATATCACATAAAGATTATTTTGGTGAAAATGAGGGAAACAAGCGTTCATTAGAAAATTGCGAAACTTTAAAAATGGAAAAAAGATTGAATGATTGAAAGATTGAATAAATAAGAATGGTCATCGACTATAAAAAAATAATTAACATACCATTTCCGATTATTGCACAACATTTTTTAAGCATTGGCCTCGAGTCAGGTTTTTACCAAATTTCAATGACGAAAAATGTACGTGAATAATGGAAAATATGAATTTTTAAGAATGTCAGAAAGAATTTAAAGATGGTCTAGAAAAGCGCCTTAAATTTTTCAAAGGGCGATGGATGACATACTGGGGGAAAATATACAATATTTATATGGATGATATAATTATTTTCTCAGAAAACTCAAACTAACATTTGGGAAATTTGGAAACTATTACGGAACTATCAAAAAAGGTCAGTTTGAATATTTTACTTGAAAAGTCTAAATTTTTAAGAACAGAGATATATAAATAGTTTCTGGGTCTCAGTAGTTAATATGCTAAATATCAGCGGAAAATGGTAGGATTTACAGGAACATATCAAAGAAATTGAAAATAAATATTCAGAAAAAATGGCTACCTTTAAGAAATACAGGCATCAGTAATGGAATTGATGCAACCAGATTATTCAAAAATATTTATGTTGACTACTGATGCCTCTAACGTTGCAATAGCCGCAGTACTTTCACAAGAGGGTGAACCAATTACCTTTGTTTCTAGGACTCTAAAGGCAACCAATGAAAAAGAGCTACATATATAACATATTTGTTGTTAGTTTGGGCGTTAAAAATCTTGGAAGTTGCTATCAATCACGTTTGCATTATCAGCAACTTACACAAACTCAAGGGCACAAAAGCATGGTCGAAGTGCAAACCTCTTTTAAAATCTAATCTAATCTAATCAAAAATGAAAAGATGAACGCGTGACCATTGATGAATTTTCCCCGAAATTCGTGTATCAACCTGGTGAGACTAATCTTGTAGCCAATGCACTATCATGTCTTGAATTAAACATGTCCAGTGAAACAGAAGACTCGCAGAGTAATGAATCACATTCTGCACAAAGTAGCGAGAATTCTCGAACACGGGAAACAGACAACCAGTAATCCAACAAGCAACAAATCATTTCAGGTAAAAATAGATTAACTATTCATAAACTAATCGAAAAATTCGAAAATAAACGACAACTGAAAGAATATAATACACAACTTGTTCAGTATAATAAGAAATAGTTAAAAATAGTTAGTTTTTTTAACTATATTTTATTTTCAATTTTTTTAGTTTGATTAGCAGTAACAACGTGCTTTTTTAGTTTTTTTACACTATTATGTATTTAGGTTGATTTATCAATCCGTCTTATGGTGGACATGTGGTATTGAAATGTCTTAGGAATCATTCCGTAATCTAATCATTTCATTTACAGCCTCACTGTTGCATGGAGTTTTTCCAGTTATCTTAGAGCAATCAAGTTCTTCGATCCGCATACCGTCTAAAGATCTTACACTACTAAGTGCTACATAGGCTTGTCCAGCAGCAAACAGTCGCGAACCTAGATAAATGACTGCATGATCATCTGTACAACCTTGCATCTTGTGTACGGTCAAAGCCCATCTCAGGATTAAGGGCAACATCCGTCTCTCAGCAGTTCTATATCTATATTTCGCTGGGAACTGTATCGATATCGGTTTAATCATGTGCACACCATCAGAACCGAAGTCGATACGGACTGACGGGATGTCTTGATCATTCGTTGAGTAAATTCTTAATGCTTTCTCAATCGAAAATTCATTAGTCGCATCCGTTGAAACTTTTTCAATAAGGATTTCAAGTTGCCTAGACGTCATTTCTCCAACTCGTAGGGCATGAAGTACATCTATAAATGCTGTGTCTCCTTGTTGCCGCATGTTTTGTTTAAGTTCAACCAGACCGAACTGTCGCCACAAACGTGTAGCTAGCTTCATATGATCTGGTTGTTGAAAAACTTGATGTCCTCTAATAGGTGGTAACTGCATTAGATCACCAAAGAGTATCATGTTTATGCCACCAAAACAAGCGTCTGGGATTTTCAGTAGTCGCAAACGAGAGTCGATCATACAAAGCATCTCATAGGATACCATAGAAATTTCATCTATGAACAGAAACTCAATATTTTGCCATAATTGACGCATTCTTCTCAAATAATTACCGGTAAGAAGTGGCATGCTTACAATTACTCCATCTTTTTGTACTGGTAGTTTTAACAGCCGGTGTAGCATTAACCGATTAACCGTGCTGCAACTCCAGTGAGACCAAAGACTTTTACCACCGGTTTTCCATAACAGGCTCAAACTCCCTAGTGTGAGTGCTGCGCAGGCCATTGCGCACGCGGGAAATTTTTACTTTTTAACTTCCTAACACTTTACTTAATGTAGAAATTTTAAGTTAAGTTATGTTAAGTGATTGATTTGTGATTGATTGTGTATGCCGGGTTCCGATTGCTATTTTGGAACCCTAAAATTCTTTTTTATCGATTGAAAATCCAAAGCTATGCAGTTATCGACCTTCATACAGAAGTAATCGGAAGAGAGAACTTCGTTCTCGGAGAAGGAACCTGAGAAACGGTTACCCCATCCAAGGAAGGCAACGGGCGCGCAAATTACCCACTCCCGAAATATAGAGATAACAACAGAATATGCTGACATAATTAACATTCAACAGACTTTTCTCCATTTTTATGAATGAAAATTTTTGTTATCATTGCAGTCAGTGAATTAATGATTCGATATATTCGTGTTCGACTATATGTCCAAAGATAGGCCAGCATTGGCCTTAACACAGAATAGATACTCTCAGCACAGAAAAAAGAGACCGTGGATTATATTGACACAATCAAAACGAGATGTAAAGTTCCAGTTTGGTTTTTTTTCGTTCATTTTTGTTGTGAACTGTACTTTAACCGATAAAATTTTATAAATGAAATTATGGTCATGATAAATTCCTTCTTTACTTGCCAAAATTTTGTTCCGTAAAATAATTTCAAAATTTATGTTTTGATTATTTTATTGTAATTAACAAAATTACATCGTATATGAAAATTATTTCATCTTATATGAAAATTGAATAGAGTAAATTTGCGTGTATGAGACTTGTAGTATCTACGCATGTGTAAAGACTATACAAAGTGAGAATACAACTACCCTGAAAACGTTTTAGCCTTCTATTCGTACTGCACTGCCGAGTGCCCGAGCAAGTTCGAATTCGAAAGAGTAAGTCGTAGACTCCCGAAATCAGTAAGAGTAACTCGGAGAGTGCAGGCATGCGCAGACCGCGCGTTAGCTCTGTCTTTCTTACTCTTCTACAGAAGATCTAAAAAAAAGAGAATATTAATCCTGGCAATCCTAATAAGGATAATGGAAAACTTTTATCAAATTATTGCATTGTCATCGGTCCTTGATAGGTGTGCAAAATTCCAAGTCGATCAGATTTTTAGAAGCCAGTGAAAATTGAGTTCAAAGATTCCGTTACATTCATTCATACATATGTACATATGTACATACATACATACAACCCGAGCTAATAAAAGTGTGTTAAAAACAGAGCTTATCGTAGATAAAGGGTGATCGATTTAGAGGTATCGGATTTTAAATTCAAATAAAACAACGAACATTCAAATTGATTTGGCAATCTTTAATATTTTTGTGTAGAGTCATTCATGACATTTATTTTTTAAAGATGGTCTCTTTAAAATGTTGGCCGCAACTGCGCCGTTATTCGACCATCCGTAAACACCAATTTTGAATGACTCGCTGGAGGACTTCCGTCGGTATCTCGAGAATAACTTTAGTAATGTTGGCTTCCAATTCCCCTATTGAAGCCGATATATCCACAAAGCATTTAGACTTTACCTGCCCCCACAAATAAAAATCCAAAGGTGTGATATCACATGATCTAAGATGGCCAATCCACTGGAAACGACGACGCAGTAAATCAAATGTTTCACGTGCTGTTTGGCCCTAGCCTCGTCTTTATAGAAATGTGGGCGGGCGATTCCTCCAGCCCATCGGCCGCACCAAACGGTTATTTTCAAAGGATGTATTAGCTGTTCTTGAATGGCTTCGGGTTGCTTCAGCCCAAATACGGCAATTTTGTTTATTGGCGTAGCCATTAAGAAAAAAATGGGCCTCATCGCTGAATAAGTTGAGCTGATCGCGCGATTAACACTCCTCACATAGCGTCAATTTTCATAATATAATTGCACGATTTGTAAACGTTGTTGAGGCATAAGTTTTTCCGTGCTTAAATGTGAATGAGTACTGGAAGAAATTATGTACTTAGTTTTACAGTAGTCACGCGTGATCTGTCAAAATCCCTATTAGAAAAAGTACCTCCAATCTAATCACCCTTTATAATGAAAATATGAAACAAATAGAAAAAATGTACTATTGCCCAGAAATGAGGAAGAAAATGAAAGAAATCATTCGTCACTGAATAATATGCAATAAAAACAAATACCATCGCAACCTTAAAAAATGTTCCAATAAATCTCCAACCCGGATGAAGAGGGGGAATAACTTCATATAGACGTTTTCTACGATCAGAAATTAGAATATCACGTACATGCACACCTACTTAAAAATCTTGATACTAAAAAATATTGAGAACAAATCTAACATTAAAGAAACTTTCACAAAACTGAAACGAATAACGCTGGATATCGTAGATGTCACAAAGTTGACATACCTTGAAAATATCGAAAAATAAAAGCTTTACAACAATGTTCGTTAATTCCTGAATAATTTAAAACCATTTCAAAAAACTTTTTAATCAGAGCGTCATCCCATTTTGAAGTGGAATTAAGAGGGTCGAGTCTGTGTTCAACATTGTGAATGGGCTAGACATAACACATCCTTCAGCACTTGGTTGATAGAAGTGTGGAGGTTGAAGAAGTCGTAAGACGGTTTGTTTTGTTTTTAAATGTAAGATTTTACTCCGCATACGCAATCTTAACAAACGTTTGAAAATCAAGAAAGCGAAACAGAGGTTAATGGGCTACAAAAAGTTCATAAAAGTTAATCTTTCAATAGTAAGCAGACCCTATTAAAGTAATGCTTTTAAATACATTTTGGATAAGAAAATTTAATTTGTGTTTTAGGCTTAGGCTGCCCGCCGAATAACTACAGTAAAGTAAGAAAGTGCATACGTTCTTTGTACTCAACATTAAAACAAATGTTTTTTGTTTTAAATTCGCAATTTGTCGCAGTTACCTATCTTGAAACAAATTCTCAATCTATCGCATTTTATGCCTGAAACACCGAATTTCTTGCAATCTGGATATCAGGGACCCCTGTAAACATAAGCACTGCTGTATCATTGTAAGTAAAATATATATTTATGTTTAGTTAAAAGATTTATATCTGATTTTGTAGGTAAATTTCAAGTCGTATTTATTCGAATGGTGGCAAATATCATATACCTTTACTTCGCATCTTCCTTTATCGTCAGGGAATTAATGTATGTTTACAATTGCAAATACTTCTACGTATTAATGTTCTATCCATTTTTATTACACAGAATACTTGTTTGGTTGAAATTTTTATTGGGTGGGTGGTTATTTGCCACTTGACGGCACATTATAAATCAAGATTATGTACGTTTGCTGAGCTATTGGTACAAATGGAACATTTATTCACATATGCTTATTATTATTGTGGTTGTATCATTGCTAGACCGTGGTGAATATAAAGCACTGGTTCGATTCACTGGCCATCGAAAAGACGTACAAACACTTATTAATGCAGGTCCACAAGAATTGGCAATCGTTTTATCTGGCGAAGCCGCATTAGCGAGGACGGCGCCAATAAAGCAGGGGCGTGGTTACAGGAAAATGACATGGCTGACAAGTAGTTTCTATACAAGCATGTTCTTTGTTTAACGATTTTTTCTATATTTTAGTTTCGAATCATCGTAATACAGCTGCCGATATGGCCTGGTCACTGTTAAAAAAACTTATTTATGAGTATGAGTTAGAAAATTCTACTAGCATATGTACATATATAAGGTATATGGCAAGCAAGCAGCTTGTCTCAACAAATCTCAACCCTTTTATCCGGTAATGGTCATATAATGGCTACAAGATACGAAAGTTGCTGTAAAAACGTGTTATATCATTTAATAAAAACATGCATACCAACAGTTGTCGAATTGTCCTGAGCTGTTGTATTTGTTCGTCAAACATAATCCCTTAATTGAAGCTACCGAATTACCACACGAACTTCTGGAAGCTGGAAGCGAATATTTCAGTTTTAAACATACAATTGCGGCCATAAACCAGGAAAATGTGATTGCCAGTGAATACAATAGATCTTTTGTTGCACGGATTGAAATTGAATGCTAATTCAGATAACGAGTATAAGCAGGTGTGCATAATAATAATACGAATAATAGGCATAAATAATTATTTGTTTTTTTTATCGTAGGTGCTCACATATTTAGAGGACATCATACAGACCTAAATCGATACGGCACAGCGCATAGTAGAGGATAAATTCCTAATGGATTAAATAAAATTAATATAAACTTAAATTAAATTAAATTATTTATTTTTCAACCATTGTTGCAAAGTTTAAGAACTTACATATGTTCGTAATACAGTTCGTAATACAATAAACCAAGTTTATCATATATATAAAACAAAAAACGAAAATGAAAAATTCTCCATCATCATCGATTCGCAAATAAATATTTTGAGCAACTAATGTAATATTTTATATGTATGTTAAACGCCGTTTTGCATGTGATGCTCATCAGAGACCTGCATGGCTCACTGTTTTCTTGAGTTGTTCATACGCTAAATTTCTTGCTCACATTCAGTCAATTAAACCAAAATATTTGGTCAAGTGCAGTCAGCTCATGCAGGCGAACGCGTAGTTCAGCTCAGTCAACACGTATGATCTAATGTCTTCGGCTCAAATCTAATCATTGAACAAAAAGCAGCATTGAATGAAATTAGCATCGGCCTTTGCGTTCAAACGATCAAACTTGTTCAAAGAAGTAATTGTCATTATTGTAAATAGCACATGTTCGAGCAAACGAGCGTTGGCGTACAATGTACGCTGTAAATTTCGTTTCGTATTTGAAAGGATTAGTTGGTTTCAGCAATGGATCCTTATTTACATTATTTTCTTTCGTGTTTTATTATAAGTTTAAAGAAAAAAAAAATGAAAATATAGTGTTTTTGCTTTAAAATTTTGCTTTTACTTTGCTATCGTTAGTTACAAGCAACAACTCATGCGGGATCATACGTGTTCAAACCGGCTCATTTGGCTCTATAGCCCTTTTATTCTTGCTCAAAAAAATGAATGTATAGCCGAACGAGCAAATACCCGAAACGGCTGCTATGAAGACGATTGGTGATAACATCGGAGGCTAAAACGCAGCACATGACTTGATTGAGCTAAAATAAACAATGACAATAACTTATTTGAACAAGTTCGATCGTTTGAACGCAAAGGCCTATTTTTTTGTTCAAGCGAAGCGTATGAATGTTTTACACTGAGCCGGTGCAGTTCTCTGATGCTCATACAACTAAAATTTATAAACAACCATTAACTATCGTCACAGTAACATTCCCATGATGTTTTTGATAAATTTTAAACTGTTCCAACAGAGATCTCAAAAAGTATAAGAAAAAGAAATTTTTCCTTTATATATATTAAATAAGGTATAATTATATAAAATGAATTCACAAGCATGTACACAATTTTTAAGTGTACAGTTTTAGATGTAGGTCATAGCGATCTAACGGGTGATTTTTTAGCTATTATCTTTTTAAACAGTTGGTTTATGTAAACAGCTGACGCACGTTTCGTGTTTTTTTTTGTTTCACTGTCAAACATCTTCAGTTTGGTCTATAATTTAACCATGAATCGTCTTACAAACGAACAACGCTTGCAAATCTTCGAATTTTATTATAAAAATGCGTGTTCTGTTAAGAAAAGTTTATCGCGCGCTTCTTCCATTTTATGGTCAGTTTAATCGACCCTCTGAAGCGGCTATTCGAGCTATTGTGACTAAATTTAGAACCAAATTTACTTATTGGACATCAAACCACCAACACCAGGGCCGTGGAGAGAGTATTCGGACCCCGGGGGAAACTTGAGATGCGGGCCCCTTCAAATTTTTTTATTTATCAAAATGCGTATTATGTTATAGTGATATAACATTTAAACATTGAAAAACTCATTGATAAAATTTTTGATAGAATTAATTATGAAATATAAAATTACAATATATAATAACATACCCAGTGAAAAATCAAAAATTTCTAGTCTATAAAAAGTATTATTGCTATCTCTACATTTAATTATTTATCAACGTAAGGACAAATTGCTTTAAAGAATAACTACGTTTCAAAATTGGTCTTCATTTAAAACAAAACTATCTAAATTTAATCTAATCATCACTATAATTATTAATTACCTTATAAATCAGTAGCATAAAATGTTCCATTTTAATAAGAGCTCAATAATATACACTTTTGTATCACCATATTATATTTATTCTTCGTAATCGTGATCATAACATTTGATATGGTGACACCAAAGAAAGTCTGTGACGGAACTCTGGTAGAAGTATTATTTACTAATATACTAATATACTATATATTTTTTCAAGCAGGAAATTTCTTGGAATTACCCTCGAGTCCGGGCCCCTCTGAAAACTCCGGGCCCGGGGGAAAATGTACCCGATCCGCCCCCCCTCTCGTCGGGCCTGACCAACACCCTTACGTATAGTGCGAACTGAAGAAAATATCGCAGCTGTATCGGCCAGTGTTAATGATGACCACCAATTATCGATTCGTCGCCGTTCGCAGCAATTGGGCCTCTGTTACTCAACAACGTGGAAAATTTTGCGAAAGGATTTAGGTGGGAAGCCTTTCAAAATACAGCTGGTGCAAGAATTGAAGGCGAACGACCTACCGCAACGCAGAATTTTGGGTGAATGGTATCTTGGAAAGTTAGTCGAAGATCCACTTTTTTATCGAAAAATTGTATTCAGCGACGAAGCTAATTTTTGGACCAATGGGTACGTAAATAAGCAGAATTCTCGATTTTGGAGTGAAGATCAGCCAGGAGAATTGCAAAAGCTACCAATGTATCCAGAAAAGGTCACAGTTTGGTGTGGTTTATGGGCTGGAGGTATCATTGGACCGTACTTGTTCAAAGATGCGGCGAATCGTAATGTAACTGTGACTGGTGATCGCTACCGTGAAATGATATCCAACTTTTTTTTGCCCAAAATGCAAGAGCTTGACTGGCATGACTTGTGGTTTCAGTAAGACGGCGCCACATGCCACACAGCACGCGTAACAATGGACTTGTTGAGAGGCGAGTTCGGTGAACATTTTATTTCACGTTCGGGACCTGTCAATTGGCCACCCAGATCGCGCGACATAAGAGTATGCCAAAATTGGACTAAGCGGATTTGCATGAAATAATCTTCAAACGTTAAATTATATGGACTGTAGTATCGATTTAAATAAAAATTTCATGCATTTTTCTGAATTTTACGTGTGTTTCTTCTGAAAAACTTTCCTACAGCTCTAAAAAAATCAACCTTTATATTTCATAAATTTACGTTAATTAAATGCAATGAGAAAAATTGCGGAAAGTGGCTCATATGGGTGTTGGAACGCATATATAACTATATACATATATACATATATAACTACGACTTACGCCCCTTGTAGACGGAAAGTGCGTAGATCTACGTACAGCGTATTAGACCCGGTATGGTATCGGCGGAGACAGCCAGTTCGGAAGCCAAGTCGATTTCAGAGGCACCAGCACCAGACACATAACGACCGTCACGTGCAAACACTTGAAGTTATTTACACCATCACCACAGCACGCTCAATGTCATCCATGAAATTGTCCGAAAAACCACATACATATGACAATGCTAGTAAACAAAATAAACTTTTGTGTAGGTTTGCGAGTACATTTTTTACGCCTTCTCCCATGTATAACAAATTTCGTTGGTTCCAAATTATTAAAAAGAAAACGACGCACAGAAGTCGTCTATAAAAATCATAATATCGAAATAATAATTCTATTGATCTTTGCTATATTAGCCAGAATTTATTTGGCTCTCAGGTAGCGCACTTTCAGCAACGACCCCGAGAATTTTGTGTTCTTGTTCTTGGCAACCTTATCAGTGTTCGATTGTCTGTCGGTCCGACAACTGGGTTCTGATAACTCGTCTTGAGAGAGTGTGCACAAAAGGAGATGGTCCGCCACTCCATAACCGGCATACCGCGGTAAGACACTTACTACAACCGACCTTGCCAAGGCACCGGAGCGCACCGTTATCATCTGGTTATTTAGACCTTACCTGCCATGCAGCGTTAGAAACAACACCTTAGCTTCATGTGCATTGAAATACCCTAGTAACACGTTTATATCGTGTGCCGCTTGATGCGAGAGGAATGCCCGCTGTAGTCGCCACTTGCTTATGGTCAGACGCTACTATGGTTAATGTAGTGAAATATGTTCTACTCTTTTTTACATAAAGGCTCATTGCCAGGCTATTCGCTTCCCTCCAACTCCTTGAATTTCATCCAACTGGAAATAGGTACCACAGTTGTCTTGAGTACGGAGATACCTAGCTAAGTTAGCTATACGAGGTATGGTGTTCGCTACTCTTCAATAGTAAAACATTATTCGGAGTATCTTCAGCATGGTCCCGGGTGAAGGGTGGAATCAAGGTGTAATGCGACCCGTGCAGAGGATCTGTCAGGTTGGGAGCTCTTTTTCAAAATAACTCAGACGCAAACGGAGCTTACTGATGCCTGGTGCGAAACGTAATAGCTAGCCTTACCTACGTATCTGGAGGCGGACTTCTTCTTCTACAACACTCGTGAGACCAAAATAACATATCCGGTTCCTTCGCTAAAGCACCGGAAGGAGTTTTCAGCCCTGCAAAAGGAACATCGAGGACATTGGGTCCCTCTTCATCTCCAATTGCGAATGAGGCCAAACCTTGTCAAAACTTGATGGATAATAGATCCACGGCTGGTAATTTGGCCAAATCAAGCAAACAATTGTTGGGCCAACTAAAGGTTAGTCGTCAAGTCAGGTTAACTGCGACCTCTGTCAGCGTTAATAACAGTTTTCAGGTCAAGAAATGGCTTACTATAAAAATTTCCGACCCGTCAATGGCTGGGTAGCAGGAAAGGCGCAAAGCAGCCATGTTACTCTCTGCGCTCAACTCCACCGACTGCAAGTTGCAAGCAGTGATTTATTTGGCGAAGTCGGTACTAACCAATTTCAAGATTGAGCGACCAGTGCGTCCGGATACATCAGAACCGTCAAAAAAGCGAAAACGCACAATGTCACGTCACATAAGTCGTTTGCGGTTGAGAAAAACTGCATTATAGTAGGCGTTCTGGACGAAAGCGGTCGAGAAGGTAAAATTCCCAAGAACCAGAACGGAAGGAAATAGGTGAATGCGGCGCTGACGAAAGTATTATGGATGTAATAATCAGCAACCTTGGACCTCCTCTTTCCTGCTGAAATGTAGATTGGTATCAGGGTCAGGGTCAGCTTTATAAAATCGCCTTCACCAAAGTAGACGAAGTTTATCTTAAACTGATGGTGGTCCAGAAGAAGGACATCCCGTCTCGTCTAGAGCAATACTTTTAATCCAAACCCCTCCATCAGAGCATAATGAAAATATGCAGCTGTAAAGGGCATGCAATCCAAATCTACCAGCTGATAAATGGAAATTTCTCAAGCCATTTGAGGACAAGACAACTTTCGAGATGGAGTCGAAAAGAGCCACGATGCAAGTCATGCTACTTCTTACTGAAGCTTCGCTGGAGCCATTGGTGAAGTCAATTACGGTGTTTGTAAAGTAAAAATCAACACGTACAGAACCGACGTGTTAGGCCAACGTGCTGATAATGAAGATTCGACCAGTGAGATGGACTTCGATAATAAAGAATCCATAGATAATGTCGAAAGTACGGGTATGCTTCTTCTGGGTCGGATCTGCCAGAAGGCTTTGATAATTTACTGTCGGAGAAAGAGCCTCTGGGGGAAAAAGACGCAGATCAACCTCGTTCAAATATCTGGGGTGTAGATATATATAAGCCAGCCCTTGCGTGGTTACAAGATAACATTCTTTATTCAGTAAAAGAATGGCATATATGCGATGGAATACTGGAATAATGGGAGGTGCCAGACCTATATTTTTTCACAATATTTTCTTTAAATAGAAAATCCGGCAACGCTACAAAAAACATATTTGAATATTATTATTATACTTTACTTCAGGTTAAAAATTCTTTTCTTAAATACATAGCCATCCTGTAAAACCAGAGTATGTTAATGCAATGAGAAGGAGCAAATGTTAAATGGGCTTTTTCGAGTACCAATTTGTAGATTCATACTAAGGAATTTTCAAAATCAACTTTCCTAACTAGTGGGGGATTGCAGATATTTACCACGCAAGTGGAGGGTTTCTATATTTACTTACCACGCTAGGACAGGAATTCAGATTTTTTTTGCGTTTACCACACTACTAAGGAATTTCATAAGATTTTTCGACACACTACTAAGGAAATCGACTTATTTCATGCCCACAGCGAAGCGAATAAATTTTCGATTAAAAAGGCAGTTAATTTGTGGTGCAGAAGCTAAAGTCGGCGGAATTATTCGTTTTGTTTTTTGGAACGTATTTAATTCAGGTTCAAGTCCTGAAGTCATATTTTTTTCCTTGCACATTTTTTTTTACAATTCAAACCAAGAAAGTTTGGTAAAACTTTTGAGTTTATTTTAATTAAAATTTCTTTAAAATACTTTTTTTTTTGTATTTCATAAATGAAAATTTCTTCTCGGAATAAAATAGTTCATACTGGATATGACCTGATTTTTATATAAATCAATCAAAACAGAAAATATGTACATATGTCTTAAATCATTTCATCAAATCCAAATTATATTGATGAGAAAATATCATTCTAATATCCGTCCAGAAAGCCAAACACGCATACAACATATGTACATATGCATATAATTACGCATACAAACTTTCACTAACGCAGAATATGTGCATATAAAACTGGGAATCGAATAAATGACTGATTTAGAAAAACTCATTAGTAATTATAGATTAGCGCAATCGTGAAAGACGTGTTGTGTATGCAGTACATAGTCTCATGTTTGACTCAGGTTCAAGTCCCTTAGGTATTTTTCTTTGTTCGATATTTTTATTTCATTTTTTATATTTGGTTTAATTAGAATTGATTTAAAATAGGATATTCAGCTTTTCTAATACCTGTTATTTATAAATTTATTTTCTATATAAAATTATTCATACTTCTATTGAATTGATTTATATGTAAAACAGCCATAAGGGCAATGCATATGAATGTGCATCCATATATGTATGTATGTATTTAATCTCTTCAGTCAAATCTGAATTATATACTTACATACACATATTGATGAGAAAATGTTCTAATATCCATGGATGCATCCAGAAAGCCAAACGCGCATACAGGCATATGTATATAAATATATACAAACCTTCAACGAACGCAAAATGTATGCATATAAAAAACAACAACTGCGACCGCCTTCTTGTCCGTCAGTGAAAAGATGGGATATGTATACCCTATGAGCAAAAAGAACCGGGAAGGTAATGTTGACTGTTTTCTTCGATTGCCAAGGCATAGTTCACCATGAGTACCTTCCATCGGGCCAGACAGCAAATAAAGATATTATTTATCCGTTTTGAAGCCTTTGAGAGATGCAGTATGTTGCAAACGGCCGGAAATGTGAGCAAACAATTCTTGGATTTTGCGTGATGATAACGCGCCATCGCACCGAGCAAAGAGATCAAAGAGAATACCATGTAGGACATACATAAGTCAAAGTTATTAGGCATACATGCATATGTACATATGTATGAAAGGAAGATGATGTTCCTACGCTTGTGCATTATTGTTTTTCATATACAAATGTATATGAGTAAAGTGAGTTTTCATAAACACGTACGAAATTGAAGTGCTCCAGAAAAACACCAAAAAGACATCTTTAGCGAACGCCAAAAATTGTAAACTGGGTGAAAGTCGACGGGACCTGGGACCCTTCTGCGGACTCGTTGCTGACAATTCGAATTTTACATTTTTGGTAAAGTTATATTTATTTACATTTTTATTAGAAAAAACAAAAACTACAAAAGGATTTTGACTGAAAGCTTAAAGAGAAAATCACTCAAATTGATCATATCGGTAAACAAACAACATCAGCTGCTCTGTTCTGCCAAACTAGTAAGCAAAAGTAGAGTTGTCACATTCTTCAACACGAAAATTAACAAGCTACTGACCGCTAGATGGCGCAACAAACGCCACCTCCAGGGGGAGGCAAACATTCTGAAACCCAAAAATTATTACTTAAATTACAAGAACTAGAAAAATTGTGCTTTTCTCTGCAAGAAGAAAATAAAGTTCTTAAAAGCGAATTGAATAGTATAAAAACTACAACTGAAAGGTCAATTACACCAATACTAACGGAAGTAGAATATCATACTGATGAAGAACAGCTTGAAAGAGAAACCAAATGGGTACACAATCTGTCCAAAAGAGCAAATAAAAAAAGAAAAATGGAATCATCCCCAGAAATCGATCCACCTACTCAAAAGGAGCAGGTTAAATTGCCAGAGCTACGACCACCGCCAATAATATTAACAAATCCAAAAATAAATCACCAACAACTTCAAAAAAAACTGAAAGATAACATAAATAGTGATTTTATAATTAAGCTGATTGGCAAAGATATATATAAAATCAATGTCCAGAATGGAAGCGATTACAGGAAAATTACAAAAATATTTACTGAGCTAATGTTCCCATGGCACTCATACGAAAACAAGCAAACAAGGCAGATAAGGGTAGTGGTTAAAGACCTACATCACACATGTCAACCTGAGGATATCATTGAAGATCTGCAAAGACAAGGTTTAAAGGCTACAAACGCATATAGAAAATTGAAATGGAAAACCAAAGAGCCCTTAAACATGTTTACCCTCTGTTTTGACCCAAATGAAGACATAAAAAAGGTCTATGAGATTAAAAACATACTCAACACAATCGTAAAAATTGAACCATTAAAATTATCTAGCTTAATTCCCCAATGCAAGTCCTGCCAGGGTTTTATGCACACCAAGAACTATTGTTGCAAGCCTCCAAAATGTGTTAAGTGCGCTGGTAATCATTCAACTCTTGAATGCAAGAAACCAGACAAAGAACCACCAAAATGCTGCAACTGCGGGCAAAACCACCCAGCAAGCTACAGAGGATGTCATGTTGCCAAGGAGTTGCAAAAGCTCCGTAACAAAAGCGGAGCTAAACACAAAGAAGAAACTGGCAAAAAACCCCCAACAGCAATACGTCAAGCATTAGCTATGCCAAAACACTCTGTAGAACCAAGAACGACTAAGAAACCAACACTAATACCGGGTAAACAAACATATGCAGACGTAGCAGCCCAAAAGGAAAATACGACAGATAAAGATATATTGACACAAATTTTACTTAAAATTGAAAAGCAGTTAACCTTAAACCAGGATCTACTGAATCGCGTTGAAAAACTTGAGCAAATTATAAATGTCTAAAAACACAATAAGAAAAAGTTTAAAGATAATGGCATGGAACGCGAATGGAATCTTAAAGCACAAAAATGAACTTGAGCTTGTACTTAATCAAAAAAGAATTGATATTTGTTTAGTATCTGAAACTCATTTGACCACCCAAATGTACTCTACATTCAACGGATTTATAATGTATTGCTCAAATCATCCTCTAAACAACGCAAGAGGAGGTAGCGCAATTATTATTAAGAATTCGATTGAACATTTCGAAGAAGAAAAGATCAGCTCCACTGAGTTTCAAGCGACAACAGTTGGAATCAAGTTTTGCAATTACCAACTGTCGGTAACAGCAGTATATAGTCCGCCGAGACATAACATAAAGTCTACAGAATACACACAACTTTTAAATAAACATAAAGGAAGATTCGTTATGGGAGGCGATTTCAATGCAAAGCACATTAACTGGGGATCTCGCCTAACGACAACTAAAGGTCGCGAACTGTGGAAAGCGGCACAACAATGTGGTTGTGAAATATTCTCAACTGGCAATCCAACATACTGGCCAACAGACATTAATAAGACTCCAGATTTGATTGATTTTTTCGTAGTCAAACAACTACCATACAACATCATAACTCTGGAGGATGGTTTAGATCTTAATTCAGATCATTCACCTATATTCATGATTCTTGATGGTGAACCAAAAATCAATGAAAGTAACCTGCTCCTTTCAAATAAATATACAGATTGGCAATACTTCAAGACTAAACTAGACACATATGTAAACACGACAAATGAAATCGATAATGTTGACGAAATTGAGAAGGAAACAATAAAGCTGTCAGCACAGATACAAAAAGCTGCTTGGTTAAGTACACCTGTAAGAGTCCAAAAAATTAATCGCCAAAGATATCCTTCGAATATAATTGAACTCATAAAGGAAAAAAGAAAAATCAGAAAAAAGTGGCAGTCGATTAGGTCTCCATCACTTAAAACACAATTAAACAACCTCACCAAAACAGTGAAATATGCTATTCAAGAAAATAAAAACAGAACTTTAAATATAAAGCTACAAAACCTATCTGCAGATAAAACCTCTGATTACTCTCTATGGCGGACTACGGCACATATGAAAAGACCAATTCAACATAATCCCCCAATTAAACAGCCAAATAGCAACCAACCTTGGGCAAAAACCGATTCGGAAAAAGCTGAGTTATTTGCACAACACCTCCAACAAATTTTTAAGCCATTTGAAACGATAAATTACACTTTGTTTCCCCATACTGTGCAAGAATCTGTTGAAATTACAAGTTTTACCACTGATGAGGTAGCAAATGAAATCTCCAAACTAAAACAAAAGAAAAGTCCAGGATTTGACTTAATCACAGCCGAAGTGCTAAAGAACTTATCTTACAAAGCGCTAATCAAACTCACTTTAATAATGAATGCATGCATTGAATTTAAATACATACCAATGCATTGGAAAATTTCTGAAATTAAAATGATCCCAAAGCCAGGGAAAAATCCCAACGAAGTCACATCTTACCGCCCAATAGCATTACTCCCAGCCATCGGAAAGCTATTTGAAAAATTATTTTCCAAACGATTAAAGGATATAATTTCTAATAAACAATTAATACCATCTCACCAATTTGGATTTCGAGAAAAACATTCAACGATAGATCAGATACATCGTATAGTACACATCATAGAAGAGGCCATAGAAAACAATCAAGTGTGTTCAGCAATATTCCTTGATATCGCACAGGCGTTTGATAAAGTGTGGCACGAAGGTCTAATCCGTAAGCTCAGAGCGATGCTCCCATATCAATATACTTTGCTATTGGAATCATATCTCACAGACAGATATTTTAGAGTGAAACAAAGACAAGCATACTCAAACATTAAAAAAATTGAAGCTGGTGTACCACAAGGCAGCATTCTTGGGCCAGTACTGTATTTGCTCTATACTGCAGATCTACCTGTTTCAAATACAAGTAAGATAGCCACTTTTGCTGATGACACGTGTATCTTAGCCTATGGAAATAACGCAAATGAATCAACTAGAAAGTTACAGGCATCGATAGACGAAGTTGTCGCATGGACTGAAAACTGGAGAATCAAATTAAATGAAAGCAAGTCTGTTCACGTAGACTTTACAAACAAGAAAATAGCCTACAACCCAGTGAAAATATCATCTGCTACTGTTCCATATAGTAATACAGCAAAATACTTGGGTATGACTTTGGATGCAAAGCTCAAATGGAAAGAACATGTCAAAATTAAAGCAACTGAAATCAACTTAAAAATTAAAAAAATGAAATGGTTAATTGGCAGAAAGTCTACATTGTCAATACAGAATAAATTATTAATATACAACCAAGTAGTTAAGCCGGTATGGACATACGGCATTCAATTATGGGGATGTACCACTAAATCAAACATTGAAGCTGTACAACGCCTGCAGAATAAGATTCTCAGAGACATGGTCAACGCACCTTGGTATGTGCGAAATCACGACCTGCACAAGGATCTGTCGGTGAAAAAAGTCGCTGATATAATCCAAATTCTTGCAAGTAACCATGAAACCAGGCTGAAAGAGCACATAAACCCGGAGGCCGCAGAGCTTACCAAAACAGTCTGCACAAGAAGACTTCGAAGAACTAAGCCACGAGATTTAGTCGCCAACGCTGTATAATTGTTTGTAAAATATTTATAATTGTTTTTAAATTTCAATGTTAAGGATGGAATAATGTTACTTGTTAGCTTATGCTAGGCGTAGTACCATGAAATGTATACCAATTTTATAACGTTTCAAAAAAAAAAAAAAAAAAAAAAAAAAAAAATATATACAAATGTACATACATACATATGTACATATGTAAATGCTGTCGAATTCATATACTATGAATTGACATAGCGGCGAGGAAAAATAGGTGTTGCGTTTATTTCTTCGACTGCTTACTTTTTTACCATATTGTTAGTTTTGAAACGATAAGCGGATACATAAAATTTACTACAAATTTTTTTACGATTACAGTAAAAAAAAAATTTAAAAACGAAAAACAAAAATTTTGCGCCTGGAATTGATGGCGAGTCACGTGGGGAGGATAAATACGCAGTGCGTCTATTTCTGCGCCTGCGTTGTGAACAAAAGATTTGTGATGTCTACGTAGACATGTATGCGCGCGACGCGAATAAGTTTTAATAAATTCTGAAAGGGTGTAATATGGGTGTACATGTCAATAGGAGGTATTTGCATTCAGAAAAAAAACGGTTTAAGATAAATTAGCACTTATTTTATATTGTATGTCAATTTATAGTTTATGTAAGTTAACCCAAACCAAGTTAACGAACTCTTTGCTACTTATGTATATTCTTTTTAATAAAATTGCTTACTCAATTTTAGTATTGCTTTCTGCAATAATGCAAGTATTATAAAGTTGCTTATTTAAGTTCCTAGAATTAAGTCACGCCACAATTTTTATTTTTGTAATATAAATTAGGTAGTTTACTAGTTTAAGCGGCTTTTTGGTTTTGGAAGTTAGTGAATAAAGTGCGGTCAGTTGGACCGGTAATAAAAAAATTTATTTTTTTAGAACTTATATTTTACAAGTTCTTAACTGGCGCCCGAGCAGTTGAGTAAAAAGTCGGTAACTAGGCTCCGAAGTAGCGCAAAAGCAAAACGGGGGCATATATGTGTCAGCCTGTGCCGCAACAACAAAATCCGTAAAGAACAAATGCAACAACAAAATCCGTAAAGGATAAGTGAAACAACAAAATCCGTAAAGGATAAATGCAACAACAAAATCCGTAAAGGATAAAGTGCAACAACAACATCCGTAAAGGATAAGTGAAACAAACAAAATCCGTAAAAGACAAGTGCCATCCTTGATGCCAACAAAAATCCGTAAGGTTTAAATATTAAAAATTTATTAAAGGCAAGTACTGAAGGGAAGAAAATCTCCTGAGAAGCAGAAAAAATTAACACCAAGTCCAAACAAAAACATAAAAGAGAAGTGATCCTGTGAAGTGAAGCGTACCATCACCAAAATCCAACAAACAAATCATCAGAGAGGTGCTTCAAGAGTCCAGAAAGATTATTTGCATCGTAAGTTAAGTTTATTTTAATGATATAATAACAATCAAAAACTTTAATTATCATATAAAAATAAGAAAGTAAATAAAAATTTGAGTTGAGTTAATATTTCTGTTACAAAAAAAAGATATATATTATAAAATGGCGAATCCGAATAATTTGGTAAGGCCCCCACACTTCCCTCAAATTCCGCTCCGAGTACTTCGCAAAATGCTCAGTTAAGTTTAGACGATTTAAGAGTTCTTATTTCGGATATAGCGGCGGAGGTTTTTAGAAACCAAGAACTTCAGGCTATCCGAGAAACTCTCAATCCAAACGCTGGATTAGCCAGTATTAGGGACCAACCAATAGACAGACAGGGGGAAAATCTAAATGATATGGACAAAATACCGGACGTCGTGAAATCTTTAAAAGAATTCTCTGGGCAACCAGGAGAATTTAATTCGTGGAAGAAAAGTGTGGACAGAATTTTGACAATATACGAACCTATAAAGGGAACGCCGAAATATTACGGAATTTTGAGTGTGATCAGAAATAAAATCACAGGTAACGCTGACATAGCGTTAGAATCTTATAACACACCGTTAAATTGGAGTGCAATCTCACAATGCTTAATCACACATTACGGGGACAAACGTGACCTATCTACTCTGGAATATCAGATGACAACTCTGGTACAGGGTAATAATAGCATCCAAGAATTTTACCAAAAAGTGTACTCACATCTTTCACTAATATTGAATAGATTAGGATGTCTTGAAATGGGTAATGAATCTCTTACTCTGCTGACAAAGGCATATAGGGGCAAAGCTCTCGACACCTTCATTAGGGGTTTAAATGGCGACTTGCCTCACCTCTTAAGGATCAGAGAACCGGTGGACTTGCCACAGGCTCTTCACCTTTGCCTCAAGCTGGAGAATCAAAGCTTTCGCTCGAACCATGCTTACAACGGAAGATGGAAACCACCTTCACAGCAATACTCAAAGCGAATCTCTGGACAACAGCAGAAACCAATATTTCACCCACAATTAGCCTATATTCCGCAGCCAAGGCAATTATTTTTTAACAAACGAGAACAAAATAACGCGATCCCTCCTCGTCCACCTAGGCCACAGCCAAAGCCAGAACCCATGGAAGTGGACTCAAGCATGCACTCTCGTAGAATAAATTATATGAATAGGCCACAACCAAACCAACATTTTGGAAAAAGGCCACAACAATTCGGTAAACATCAACAAGCAAAAAATCAGAGAACGTATCATATTAATACGACTGGAATAACAAACGAACAACAGTTAGATGAGGATAAGCATTTTGGCGAGCCAAGTGACATCCATTTTTTAGCATGATAAGCTCTTCGTTGCCATATTTTGAAGTAAGGACGGAGAGCGGAAAGACGCTAAAATTTTTATTAGATACAGGATCAAGCAAAAATTAGGTTAAGCCGGAATTAGTGAGTAAGCGTATAGCAAATAAAAATCCATTTTTTGCCAGGTCAATAGTAGGCGACATAAAAATTAGCGAGCATACATTTGTAAAACTCTTTAAGTTAGATAATAAAATAAAATTTTACCTAATGCCCTCTCTAAAAACATTCGATGGTATTTTAAGGAACGATACCCTTAGGGAAATAGGGGCAGTTATCTATACCAATGAAAATATTATGGTATTAAGTAATGGTTTCAAAGTACACCTTAAGCAACTCCCGACGCAATGTGTAAATGCAATAAACATTGAAGAGGAAAATTTGTCAAACGAACAAAAGAAAGGAATGAAAATAATTGCAAATACATATAGTAACCTTTTTTCAGAACCGGATGAAAAGCTTACGTATACAACTAGAGTAGTGGGCGAAATTAGAACCACGACAAACTCGCCTGTGTACACGAAGCTCTACCCTTACCCTGCTTCATTAAAATCCGAAGTAGAGAGTCAAATAGAAAAGCTTCTAAAAGATGGAATCATAAGACCATCTAGGTCTCCTTTTAACTCTCCGGTATGGATAGTTCCTAAGAAACCAGACCAAACTGGAAAAAAACAATATAGAATGGTCATAGACTATAGGAAGTTAAATTCAATCACAATTGCCGACAGATATCCCATTCCAGAGATTTCAGAAGTCATCTCTCAACTACGAACTAGTAATTTTTTTTCAGTTCTCGACCTTAAAAGTGGATTCCATCAGATTCCACTAAAAAAATCTGATATGGAAAAAACTGCGTTCAGCATAAATAATGGAAAATATGAATTCAGCGTACGCTTGACGATATCCTACGGGAATACATTGGAAGATGCTGCTATGTTTACATAGATGACATCATTATTTTCAGTAAGTCAGAAGAAGAACATTTTAAACCCATAAAAAACATATTCAAAGCTTTGGAAGAATCCAATATGAAAGTGCAATTAGACAAATGCAAGTTTTTCAAAAAAGAAGTAGATTTTCTAGGCTACGTTATTACACCCCATGGGATTAAAACTAATCAGGAAAAGGTTAGGGCTATACAAAATTTTCCTGAACCACAAACCCTTAAAGAGCTTCGTAGTTTTCTTGGCATGTCAGGATAGTATAGGCGGTTCATCAAGGACTACTCAAAACTTGCTAAGCCCCTGACATCCCTTTTAAGGGGGGAGGGAGGACGAACGTCCAAAAAAAATCCGCAAAATTATGAATAAGTTTAAAGGATGATGCTAAGGAATCTTTTGCCAAAATAAAGAATGCACTCACCTCAGAAGATTTAGTACTTGCTTACCCAGATTTTAGTAAAGATTTTGAGCTAGTAACAGATGCCTCAAACTTTGCTATCGGTGCAGTCCTTTCACAAAATGATAGACCAATATCATTTATCTCTAGAACTTTAAATAAAACGGAGGAGCATTATGCGGCTAACGAAAAGGAAATGTTAGCTATAATATGGGCTCTGAACTCTTTGAGAAATTACCTGTATGGGTCGGTTAAGATCAAAATATTCACAGTCCACCAGCCGTTAACCTATGCGCCAAGCAATAAGAATAACAACAGTAAAATGAATAGATGGAAGGCTATACTCGAAGAGTACAATTACGAAATGTTCTATAAGCCAGGGAAGGCGAATGTTGTAGTAGATGCTCTATCTAGGATAACGGAGCAAGAGTTAAACACGCTATCAATAGCCACGAACTCAGACGAAAGTTCGGCTCATAATTTAATTCTTGGTGTTGAGGCACCTATAAATGCCTTTAAGAATCAAATATTTCTGAATAGAGACGTAATGTCATCATATCAATTTAAAATAATATTCCCCACGTACCACCGTCATATTATAACAGAACAAGATTATTGCGAGGAGGAATTGATTTCCATTTTGAAGAGATATTTAAATCCATCAGTGATAAACTGTATAAAAACAGACGAACAAATTATGAGAAAAATACAGGAATTGTACCCATTACACTTCCTGAAATACAAAATAATGTTCACCCAAGTAATGGTGGACGATATAATTAGCAAAGAAGAACAGGAGAATATCATAATCAGGGTGCATGACAGAGCACACAGGAACTGTAAAGAAAATCGTACTCAAATTCTTGAAAGGTACTATTTCCCCTCAATGGCGAACAAAATTAAACAAATTATAAAAAAATGCGTAATTTGTAAAGAAAACAAGTATGATCGTCACACAACGAAACCCCAAATCCAGCCAACACCCATACCACGTTGCCCCGGGCAGATAGTTCACCTAGATATATTTGTGATGGGAAAGGAACTAGTGCTAACAGCAATTGATAATGTTTCTAAATACGCTATGGCAAAGCCCATAAAGTCCAGAGCGGCAGAAGACATACGGCAACCTCTAAGAGACATTCTCTTTTCACTCATTCCTGAAACGTTGGTCATGGACAACGAAAAATCCTTCTATTCAGAATCTATTAAGTTCATGATAGAAAATGAGTTCGGAACACAAATTTTTCGAACAGCTCCATATACAAGTTGCTCTAACGGTCAGGTCGAACGATTCCATTCAACACTGCAAGAAATAATGCGTTGTCTACAATGCGAAAAAATACACCGGTCATTCCAGGAATTATTAGAAAGAGCAGTAAAAGAATATAATTTTTCAGTGCCCACAGTTACAGGGAAAAGACCAATGGAAATATTCTTTGGTAGAAGAGTTAGTAGCAACCCAGAGTTGCTAGAAAAAGACAGGCAAGAAACAGTGAAAAAACTCTCGGAAAAACAAGCTACTGACCTTGCGTACCACAACAAAAATAGATCTATTCCCAAGGAATATGTAAAGGGAGAGGAAATATTCGTTAAAATAAACAAAAGATTAGGAAACAAGTTGTCAGCTAGGTATCGAAAGGAAATAGTTGCCGAGAATTACAACACGACAGTAAAAACTAAAACTGGCCGAGTCGTACATAAAAATAATATCAAACAGTCATGATAAGGCACTCATAGATACATTATATTTAATACCTTTCATTACAGGACAGAACATGTTAAACTTTACAATCTTGACGCTGGTACTAGCAGTTACTGCTCAGCAAATCTTTGTACAGGACCTTACAAACAACAATGGGTACATACCCATCAAGACAGGAGAACTCAGGACAATTAATCACTATAATAAAATCCTACATTTTATAAATTTAAAGACGTATGAGGAAACAATAGCATTAATTTCTAATAATCTAAACACATTAAAGGGAATAACATTTGAAGATGAGCGACTTCTGGAAACGGTAAATAAAAATCTAGTATTGCTGAAAGCAAGAGTGAATAGTATACACATTCACTCTAAGTCAAAAAGGCGACTAATTAACGTCCTAGGAAAAGGCTTAAAGTACATCGCCGGCTCCATGGACAGCGACGATGAACAGGAAATAAAAGACGCGTTAACCAAAATAAAGGACAATGAAAAAGGCACCTACAATAAACTAAGTGACTTGACGTACATAAACAATTTCATGACCGAACAAATAACTAACATAACTGCCCATATAAACAAACAACAAACTTTAGTCAGTAGATATATTAATGAGTTCAAGGACGGTGCACCGAATAAAATCAAAACACTGGAAGACGAAGTCAGATTTATCGAACAGACTTATAGTATAAACAATGACATATCGCTTTTGAATAACCGTGTTGAAAACATAGGACAAATTATATTTTCCAGCAAATTGGGAATTATTCCCACGGACATTTTGACGCAAAAGGAACTTAGTTTGATTAACGACTACGATAGCTATAGCAATACGAAAATTGTAGTACTCTTCCAAGAAAATAACATTATCCTAACTTTACTAATACCTCAATTCTCTCCTAGTCCTCTAGCCAAAATCCAATTTGAACCATTACCAAATATTGCAAACAAATCAGTGTTTTTGAGCCCATCAGAAATATTAACAGATCACTCTAATAAAATTTATAGTATAAATGTGAAAGACAAATTAGAAAAAAACTTGATTTCATTAGATAATGAATGTATTGCAAACATTTTAAAATTTAAGGAAGCACAATGTAAAATGGAAATTTCAGTAAAATCTGAAGTAGTAGAAATGGTACAAGGAACACTCATATTTAAGAATTTTAAAGGAAAAATAACTCACGATTGTAACAAATTAGAAATAAGACAAGAAGGAACCTTCCTCATTAAATTTGAAAATTGTAATATTAATGTTCTGAATAAAACCTATACAAATGTAAACTTAAAAATGTACGAAACACAAAAATCAAAGAAACTAAAAATGCTACAAAATTGGACTTACAAATTGAAAATCTATATTTAAAACAAATACAACATGAAGATACCATTAGAAATTTAGTAGATGAAAATAAAAAAATGAATGTAATTAGCTTAAGTTCCGATATATCTATTGTACTTTCAGTTACAATATTATTGCAACTTTTATTCTCGCTTGCATTATTAAGTATAGACAAAAACTGTATTTATCACCTCAATCAATAATAACTACCGAACATATGCCAAACACCCAAGCGGGGCCATTTCTTGAAATTAAAACACCATAATTCAATACTCGATTGCGGACAATCGATTTAAGAAGGGAAGAGTTAACCCAAACCAAGTTAACGAACTCTTTGCTACTTATATTCTTTTTAATAAAATTGCTTACTCAATTTTAATATTGATTTCTGCAATAATGCAAGTATTATAAAGTTGCTTATTTAAGTTCCTAGAATTAAGTCACGCCACAATTTTTGTTAATATAAATTAAGTAGTTTACTTGTTTAAGCGGCTTTTTGGTTTTGGAAGTTAGTGAATAAAGTGCGGTCAGTTGGACCGGTAATAAAAAAATTTATGTTTTTAGAACTTATATTTTACAAGTTCCTAACTTGTATTCGACAGCATTTACATACATATGCATGTATGTATATTTGTACATGAAAAACAATAATGCACAAGCGTAAGAACATCATCTTCCTTTCATACATATAAACATGTCATGCATGTATGCCCAAATAACCTTGACTTATGTATGTACACATGTCACAGCACATCACATTCTTACAAGAAATCAAATACACATACGCACTAGTGAACGAGTTTCTTCCTAACAGGTGCAAAAATAATTCTGCTCTATGTATGTATATATACCCACTTTATGTCCTAGCATATATACCTACATACATATATACCTACTTGCCTTCTAAACTTCTAACAAAATAATTGTATTTATATGTTACTACACCCATGCACGTTCATACTATACATTCATGCATACATATATGCGCGAGCACAGCGCTCACTTCTTGCTTCCGTGTACTTTTGTCTTTCACCAGTCGATATTCCTAATATTGTACTTACAAAAACACAATACTTTGATAGACGCAAAAGCAACAGCAAGCGCAACGTGATGGCCGCTTTGCCACCACACATTCTAAAATGTTCTAGAACAAAACAAAAACACATACCTCACATGCGCATGTCGCCCAAAGTTAAAATCTAAGCGTAGCGACTACAAAAACAAAATACATTCGTAGACGCAGTCGCAGCGGCCATGATTCTATCAGCGACGGCGCTGAACAATTTAGAACAAAAACAAAAAGTTCATTCATAAGTTCGAGCTCATATTTCAATTTCATTCATAAAATGAGCCGCTCATATGCCAATTTTCGCGACCATTCGAAAATAGTCAATATTGGAATATTTCGCGTGGAATTATTTGCCAATATTTGATAAATCTTGAATTTTTGTCATGTCGAGTGGCCGCGGCTCCGTATATATGTATGCACCCTTATATGTATGTAAATATGTCTTCTAACTGTTCGACAGTCGCGAGTTAATGCGACTTATGCCCGAATTCTGTAAGCAGTCTCAAGTCACTAATTGAGACCTTTCGTGGTGAAATTTGATTTTGAGTCTCAAAAAAAAGTCACTAATTAGTGATCTACTTCTGAGCAGCTCAAAACGAAAAATATGGCAGAGGAATTAATTATTTTATATATATTGCAAAAAAAGTGCAAAAATGAAGCGAAGTAATATTTTCTGGGTAAAAATTTCTTAAGAACACGAATAATTGTGTATTTATTGACGTTTTAGAAACATGCTTAGACGGATTCTGGCAAGTTTACGCAGAACGGAAGACCCATTCCTTCTGGAAGAAGACGTTTTTTTAGATTCCCGAAATACTTCTGCTGGGAACTTATTCAAGATCTCAAACCACTTGACAAGTTTGAGCGGAATTCGAGAATTCCATTTGAGCTTCATGTAGGCTTGATATATTAATAAAAATATATAGGTATGCATTACAACATATTACTTTCAGTTAGTTTCAGTACTATATTTTCTGGCAAATGGCTCCTACCAAAGCGTTATAGGAAACTGCCACTCCTCGGCAATGAGTCAACCAGGCGTGTCGAGATGTATGAGCATTACAACAGCATAGAGAGGGGGTAAGTTTTGAACATGGTACAAAATATGCATTTGCAAAATTTCAACGGCTTAAAATGTGCAGCTTCCATAACAAATTCGGAATAAAAGGCGTCATAGGTGCTATTGACTGCACACATGTTGCAATACTTTCCCCGCAATCTTTACTCGCTGGAGTAGTATATGAATCGCAAGGGATACTACAGCATTAATGTTGAAGCCGAGAGTTTATAAAAAATAAATACTGGTTTATCAACATTTTGTAATGTTTATAACTAATAACCCCATTCCTAGATTTGCAACGACGATCAGGATCATGTCATGACGCCGTATATGGACAACTTCGCCGGTGAGAATCAAACTCATCAGGGAACACATTTTGGAAGCATTTAAATGGCTTTTAGGCGATTCAGGTTATCTTTTGGAGCCATGGCTACTAACACCAATAGCAACACCTTCTTCCGCTAGCGAAGAGATTTTCAATAAAACACATATAAAAGCAAGGAACACAATTGAGCGTGCCTTTGGAGTCCTGAAATCACGATTTCGGTGTCTATCCAAAGAGCGCGTTCTCAGATACTCGCACAAAAATGCGGCAGCTATCATCTATACACGCGTAATATTCCTCAATATGCTGCAAAAACGTGGCATATTCACTGATGAGGCCATGCCACCAGAAGACCCATCGAATGATGAAAATAGTGAACCAATAAGGTCAACAGAATATTATTCTGAAGGCAGAAGGGCGCGGCAAAATTGCATGAACGCACTTACACTTTAAAACTTTTGTAAAAAATAAAATTTTTAAGCTTTATATAAACTTCAAAAACTTTTTTATTTATAAGGGTGCGGCCAGAATGAACGCTGATGCCGAGCGGAGCCGAGCCGAGCTTTTTGACGCTTATTTTCATGCGAGAAGAAAATTTGTATATAACACAGTGAATGCGAGAATCAGCGCTGAAATTCTGTTTATTCCATGTGTTTTGCTCTTATGTCATTTAATTTTGTTGTTCATTTGTGTTTATAAAATTGCTGTACACGGTAATGGATTCATCTGATGAAGAGTATTTTGCTTCTCCTAGTGTGATTAATGCAATTATTAACACAAAAGAGTTTGGAAAACATCCAATTACACTGAAAAGGAATGAATTTGGTGAATTTCATCATTTATATAATGATTTAAGAAAATATCCAGCTAAATTTCAACAATATACCCGAATGAAAATTGAAACATTTGATTACATTCTGGACAAGATAGGTGTGAAACTAAACAAAAACTGGACAAATTTTATTAAGGTGCCAGTAACTTCTTGCGAAAGATTGATAGTGACTCTGAGGCAAAATAATTATTTAATACTTTGTTTAATTCAATTATATTTCATGTAATAATTTGTATTTATAAAAAACTATTTAATCCTAATAAGGATAATGGAGAACTTTTTTCAAATTATTGCATTGTCATCGGTCCTTGACAGGTGTGCAAAATTTCAAGTCGATCAGATTTTTAGAAGCCAGTGAAAATTAAGCTCAAAGATTCCGTTACATACATACATACATACATACATACATACAACCCGACCTAATAAAAGTGTGTTAAAAAAACACAACTGCACTCTAAAAAGTAAACATCAATAATCCAAAAAAGCGAGCAAAACGCTTTGAAACTATTTTCTCGCACTCATCGGCTTTGCTCTCTGCTCTTGTCGGCGCTCACTGTGTTATACACAAGCTTATTTGTATTGACTTGTATGTAATCAGTTTTATCGCACTGACAATCTCGGCTCGGCTTTCAGCGCTCACTCTGGTCGCACCCTAAGACACAAATAGTCACTTAACACTATTTATAGCCGATATTCAATGGCAGCGGTATGCTGGGTTTTAACAGTAAACTTTAAAACTAAATAATACAAAGCAAGTATTTCGCTTTTGAGGAAATATAAATCGCAGTCTTCAAGTCAATGCATATACCTATATAAGGATGTACATACATTTAACATTTCGTTTTGTTTTGCACTGTATATCTGTAAAAAAAATCATACATATTTTAAAAGAAATCAGGAAATTTCTTTTATTTTACAGCTTACCCAGCTAGTTCATTTCAACGGAATGTATATAGAGATGCAATTCAACATTTATCCATTACTAATTTTGTTTGTCTCAATTGAATTGTTGATAAACCGATTCAGGTAAAAGGTTTATAAAACAGAAATTAAAAACGTTATTTTGTATGAGCCTAGTAATATTCATATTTTTTATGTTTTTGATGAAGAATTTCGCTTGATAAATGAGTTTAAAAAATTCCATTACATATGGAATCGATAAGTGAATTTTTGCTCAACTTTTTGACTATCTCTAGTCGATATGTGCCATCAGCTGACTGTCTCTATTTATTTTCACCATAATATTTGGTGAAATTCTTGTGACTTTCCCTTACTGAATAGCAAAATCGTCTCAAGTCACAAAAGGAGTCGCTACTTTATAATCTCAATTTTAGTGACTTGAGATGAGATTCGCTTACAGAATTCGGGCATGAGATTCTTTGAACAACTCCAGCGAATCACACTTTTCTGTCCGCAAAGCCGCATATATGTACGCTATGATCAAAAAGTACCGGGAATGTTTAAATTAAACATAACAGAGTTAAATTTAAGGCAGATTTATATTATCTCCTTCAAAATATGACCCGTCTGAAGCAACACACATGTGCCAACGTTTAACCCAGTCCTCCAAACACCCCCGGCAGGCCGACATGGCCTTCAGCTCCTTCGTCGTATTCTCTTTGATCGGTGCGATGGCGCGTTATCATCAAGCAAAATCCAAGAATTGTTTGCTCACATTTCCGGCCGTTTGCAACATACAGCATCTCTCAAAGGCTTCAAAACGGATAAATAATATCTTTATTGACTGTCTGGCCCGATGGAAGGTACTCATGGTGGACTATGCCTTGGCAATCGAAGGAAACAGTCAACATTACCTTCCCGGTTCTTTTTGCTCATGGGTATACATATCGCGGTCGCAGTTGTTGTTTTTTATATGCATACATTTTGCGTTCGTTGAAGGTTTGTATATATTTATATATGTACATATGCGTATATGCGCGTTTGGCTTTCTGGATGTATCCATGGATATTCGAATATTTTCTCATCAATATGTGGATGTAAGTAGTTCAGATTCGACTGAAGAGATTAAATACAGCAATGCATATTCATATGATTGCCTTTATGGATGTTTTACATATGTATAAATCAATTCAAAAGAAGTATGAATAATGTTATGTAGAAAATAAATTTCTAAATAACAGGTATTAGAAAAACCTGAATACCTGGCTTTCTGGACGGATATTAGAATGATATTTTGTCATCAATATAGCTTAGATTTGATTAAAGAGATTAAATATATGCATGTTTATATCTACATATTTCCTTTTTGATTAAATCAGTTCATATCCAGTATGAACTATTTTATACAGAAAAGGAATTTTCTAAATATCAAATTCAAAAAAAACCTAAAACAGTATTTTAAAGCAATTATAATTAAATTAAACTCAACAATTTTACCAAACTGAATTGTAAAAAAGAAATACTGCAAGGAAAAACGTATGACTATTCAGGACTTTAACCTGGACTAAATACGCGTCTCAAACATCATACAAACAATGCCGCCGACTTCAGCAACTGCGCCATGAATTGACTGCTTGCGCATCTTTCCCAATAGCAAATTCATTCGCTTCGCTGTGGGCATGAAATAAGTCGAATCCCTTACTAGTGTGGTGAAAAATCGTATGAAATCTTATCAGAAAAAATCTGAATTCCTCTACTAGCGTGGTAAGTAAATATAGAAATCCTCCACTAGTGTGGTAAGTTGAATTTGAAAATCCCTTAGTATAAATCTGAGGGGTGTAGAGCAGATCGCCTCCGCGTGGTGCACCCTGGGTAGCGCTAAATGATCTGCGGCCTTAACGGCCTTCCTGAACGATGACGACCCCCCCCCGCTTTCTGATTTGGACTTACTTCTTCTTCTTCAATACTTTTAGACATTTTCTGACCTGTGCTGGTAGTCGCGGCATTCTGCCACCTGAGTATGCTGAGGTGAAACTCAGCAGAAATGGCTGGTGGGCTAATGACGTGACTGCCCCCGTCCCGCTAAAAGCTAAAACCTTGGCAGGCCTCGGAGTACGTTCCAAACCCGTAGCCATTGGGTTGGCGGTGTAGGTGCGGTTGAGACGACTCCCGTGTTTGTGTCCGGTCTGGCTCTGAACGCATGCCCCATAAGGACATGCGTCAACCCTCGCATGGCCTCCCTGCTGCGGCACAGACAACCATGGGACCCTTTAAGGACGACTACACGCACGGGTTTGGATAGCGGCTCCGAGTGGGGACCCACTCAATACAATAATGAACAACAACAACAACAAAACAACAACAACACAACTAGCAAAACAACAAACGGTGGCGGGAACTCGGAACCGAGTCCCAAAACCAACAACGGGGACTTCGGGAGCATCTCTCCGGGGACCCTCCATTAAGCCTAAACGGCAGATAGGGCAGAGTAAACGGTCCTTCTCTGATCTTCGTTTGGCTACCAAGATCCTGGAGCGCTACGGTGGGCAGAATGACTCTCAGGTATCTGAGAAGCATTCCCAGATGCTCGAGTGGGCCAGGAAGGTCATTAGGGGAGCAGAGGAGGGCAATGAAAAGGGAGTGGAAGCGAATGCGCCACAACCGGACTCGGGAGTTAAGAGACAACGCTCCCTGGAAGAGGATATCCCGCAAGAGAAGAGGCCCAGGATTGGTGGTGGCCCGCCAAAAACATTTAGCGAAGTCGCTAAACAGGCGGGCTCGATCATTCTGGGAGTAATGGACAGCGGTAAAGAGGACGGCGCCATCTCCAGGGAGGAATGGAAGAAGGTAGCGTCCGCCATCTCCGCAGTATTTATAAGGGTAGTGAGGGAAAACCCTGGCCCCCCCGCCCAAGCTGTGAAAGTGCAGGATGGCACTACGGTTCATATAAAAGAATCGTCTGCGCTGACGAACGGTCAGCCTCAATGTACAGGGCGGCAGTAGCCTTGGTGGGAGAGGTATGGGAGGGAGCCAAGCTGAGGGTAGTGGACCGAAAGGATCTACCTGTACGTCCGCGAGCACGTGTCTGGCTCCCCTCCGAACCCTCTGCCTCGAAGGAGATGGAGGAAATCCTCCGCTACTGCAACCCCACACTTCCCACACACAACTGGAGGGTGGTGAAGGTGGAGAAGACTGAGGGATCCTATCGGCAAGCGCTGATTCTGCTGAATGCAGAGTCCCTCAGTCCTCTCGCTGAAGCAAAAGGGGTCATTAACTATGGCTTCGAGAAGGTAGTCCTTAAGGTCTACCAAACCGATGCCAGAGGAGATGCCCCTGCACATCCGGACGTGCTGGGAGACGTAATGCCCACAGTGGAGGAAGCTCCTGTGGACATGGAAGTGGAATCCGTCATGTCGGAGGGTGACAATGCTGATGACGTTCGCTCTTTACCGGGGTCCGTCGTAAGCATCGGGTCGTTCTTCGACAGGGCGGAGGAGGAGAGTCTTCTGGCCTCGGAAAGCGAGGACGCCGTCCTTGGGGTGATGGAGAGGATACTGGAGGATGAATATTCTTCAGATAAATCTTCAACACTCTAAGGCGGCGTCCGCCAACCTACTAATCCACCTTGAGCAAGGTGGAGCTGATATAGTCCTGATCCAGGAACCGTGGCTGAGCAGCAACGGCATTTCTGGGCTCAGGACGAAAAGCTACAATCTGGTGGCGTATAGCGGGACAGGTAAACCAAGATCCTGTATACTCATCAGAAAGGAACTTAACGCATTTATTTTGCCTAATTTCAGCAATGAAGACATTGTAACGGTGAGCCTGGAGGGCCCTTCTGGGAAACTATGGCTGATGTCAGTCTACATGGCACATGACGACGAGGTGGAACCACCTCCGGTGCTGCTAAGGAAAACCCTAGCCGAAGCAAAACGCAGGAAAATCGGCGTTATTATAGGCACTGACGCGAACTCCCATCACACCTGCTGGGGAAGTTCAGACATCAATGCAAGAGGTGAGTCACTTTTTGATTATATTCTAAACGAGGACTTGTTTATTTGTAACAGGGGTAAAGACCCCACTTTCATTACCGCAGCCAGAGAGGAGGTGCTTGACCTCACTCTGGCTTCTTCTTTACTGATCAGCCGAATCTCCGATTGGAAGGTGCTAAATGCTCACTCCTTCTCGGACCATAGGTACATTCAGTTCTCTCCCGCTGAAAACCGTCCAATAAGATCCCCCTACAGGAACCTGAGGAGGACGGACTGGGATGCATACAACAGAAATCTACTGAACCTACTCCCCAAAGCACCGGGAGGAAATCAAGATCTATCGGAAGAAGCGATCGACAAACTGGTGGAGACCTTCACCTCAGCTTGCAACACCGCCCTTGAAACCTCTTGTCCAACAAAAGCTTTTCCCAGGAAGGAAAAACCGCCTTGGTGGACAGCGGAGCTCTCTGAGCTTAGGGCCTCATGCAGACGCCTTTTTAATAGGGCTAAAAGAATAAGATCTCCATCGGGATGGGAGCTTTATAAGGCAGGGCTAGGAATATATAAGTCCGAAATTAGGAAAGCTAAGAGGGACTCTTGGAGAAGCTTCTGCGAGAGCGTAGAGGGCTGCCATGAGTCTTCCAGATTTAGACGAGTACTCACGAAGAGTTCCGCTCCCTTGGGGTACTTAAGAGACGAATTGGGACGTTGGGCGATGAGCAGCGAGGAGTCACTAAAGTTACTTCTCGATGCCCATTTTCCGACGAGCCCAGCACCTGGCAGCACCGGCCTGGAAAGTAGATCAACCTGCACTCGAGACCGGGGCTGGTTGATGGATAAGCGCCGCCTGTCTTGGGCCATTGAATCCTTTAGACCCTTCAAGTCGCCTGGTCCTGACGGCATCATTCCTGCACAACTGCAAAAGTCAGTGGAGGTATCATGCCGTTGGTTGAGCCCTATCTATGCGAGCTGCGTAGCCAGGGGCTATATACCGAGGTCATGGAGGGCCGTGAGGGTTGTCTTTATACCCAAGGCAGGCAAGTGCTCGCATGTCTCCCCTAAGGACTTCAGGCCAATCAGTCTCTCATCTTTTTTGCTAAAAACCCTTGAGAGACTGATTGACCTGCACATAAGAAGCGAAATTCCTCGGGGTCAGCTGTCGCATACCCAACATGCTTACTGCAAGGGAAGATCGGTCGAATCTGCCCTGCACACAATTGTGAAAGAGATTGAGGAGTCTCTTTCTCAGAAGGAGCTTGCGGTGGGCGCCTTCCTCGACATCGAGGGGGCTTTTAACAACGTCCTCCCGGAGGCAATCACCCGGTCCCTGGGTAAACTGGGGGTCGAAACCGACCTGATCAGATTTATCTATAAAATGCTCAGCGACAGAACTGTCGCGGCAGAATGGGGCGGCATCTCCATTCACCGGCAGGTGAGTAGGGGCACTCCGCAAGGTGGTGTTCTCTCGCCCTTCCTCTGGGTCGCTGTTGTAAATGACTTGCTGGAGGAGCTGGTGAAAGGGGGCTGCAGGGTGGTTGCCTACGCGGATGACGTCGCACTAATCGTCAGAGGAAAATTTGTGGATACTCTGTACAACCTGATGCAGGGATATCTTAACGTAGTTGTTAGATGGGCAACGGACTGCGGCCTGTCGGTGAATCCTCTTAAGACGGAGCTCGTCTTATTTACGAGGAAACATAAAATACCCAGAGCTCAACTTCCCTCACTAGGGGGCGCTCCGCTGATGCTTTCTGACAAGGTTAAGTACCTAGGTATTATCCTTGACAGCAAGCTCACATGGAAGCCCAATATTGAGGAAAGAGTGAGGAAAGCAACAATCGCCTTGTATGGATGCAAGGGCGCAATTGGTAAAAGATGGGGCCTTTCGCCTAGAGTTGTTTTCTGGCTATACAATACTATTGTAAAGCCTATCTTGTTATATGGAGTCATAGTCTGGTGGAACTCACTAGAGAAGACGACATTGGTGAAGAAGCTGGAGAGAGTCCAGAGGTCGGCACTCATTAGAATCAGTGGGGCGCTTCGAACGACTCCTACTCTGGCGCTCAACGCAATGTTAAATGTGGTACCCGTAGACATTGCCGGCAGAATTGCCGCCTCGCGTACCGCAATCAGACTGAGGGGCTGGAGCTATAAGCTTAACCTCACTTATGGGCACTCAAGCATTCTCAGAAACTTCGAGTTCATCCCTCTGTCAACGGATCAGTGTATACCCTCGTTCAGTCCAACCGGAACCTTCTCCACTTATATTCCGTCAAGGGAAGAGTGGAGAGAGGGCTACACTTGGGGACAGGGCATGGTGAACTTGTTCACGGATGGATCGAAGTTGGAAGGAAAGGTTGGCGGAGGAGTCTTTTGCGAGGAGCTCCCCACCAGACTCAAATTCAGGCTACCGGACCACTGTAGTGTGTTCCAGGCAGAGGTAGCCGCAATCAAGGAGGCAGCCGATTGGCTGCTCAAATGCGTATTAACGGTCAAGGAAGTAAATATTTACTCCGACAGCCAAGCGGCAATAAGGGCCCTCGGGTCTATGACGGTGCATTCGGAATTGGTCAAGGAATGCTTGACCTCGCTTTCGACTGCGTCCGAATTCTTTAACATCAGCCTCATCTGGGTTCCTGGTCACAGCGACATTGCTGGAAACTGTGAGGCGGATGAGCTGGCCAGACAAGGGACATGCGAGGTGATTTCCCCGCGAAGGGAGAGAATTGGGATCCCCCTGACTACCTGCGGTCTGCTCCTGGAAAGATGGGCATCGCACCAACTCAGCGAGCGCTGGGCAAGTACACGAACGTGTAAGGTCGCGAAATCCTTCTGGCCACGTGTGGACCGCAGGCGCTCGGGCGAGCTTCTGAGGCTGACAAAATATCAGCTCTCTAATCTCGTGGGTTTTCTCACAGGACACAATGCGCGAGGAATGCATGCTGTGAGACTTGGAATCATCTCGAGTCCCTTTTGCGCTGGATGTATGGAGGATGAGGTGGAATCATCTCAGCACCTTCTCCTTAGCTGCCCTGCTCTGGCGGGGCTAAGATCTAGGCATCTTGGCTCCTACTTCTTTGTCACGCCTGCTGATATAGCTGGCGTTGACATTAAAAATCTGATGAATTTCATCAGCAGCATAAAGCGGTTGACGCAAACATAGTCATTGTTCGTAATCGTAATCCGCACGCTCCCAACTATCCCAGCACCACCTCTCCCCGCCCTCTCCCTGTATCCCATCGGTCCTTCTCCCCCGCCTCACCCCTCCATAATGGCATCACAAAGGACGAATCCTTCTTCGTCCAAGTGTGCCCATTCCCTGGGCAACCATATCAACCTAACCTAACCTAGTATAAATCTACAAATTAGTACTCGAAAAAAGTTCATTTAACATTTGCTCCTTCTAATTCCATTAACGTTCTTTGGTTTTTCGTTTCTGTATAAAATTAAATTGACGAATGCCGACGGCATTTTGCAAGGAATTTCCTTGTGCATTTCTATGTTGCCTTGATTAACGAAACTTTATTCAATTTATATTTTCAAAAAAATTTAAATGTACAATCAAAGATACATACATATATATGTATGTACATTTGAATTATATGCGCCAACATTTAAAATCAAATGAACTTTAATGTTTGTCGATTTCATTTAGAAGAATACATTATAAAACGACGTCACATTTTGATGTGTGTGTTTTAGTAAATTTAAAACTTCATACAAATTTAATGAAAATTTTAACTAATTTTTCGAGTCGAAATTAAATTTAGATGAGAATTCATAGAGCATACAAGTGTTGCTCAATATATACATATGTATATTATGTTAGTTATGTTTGTGCAAAAGTCAAATTACATCTTCAATTCTTATAGTGTTGCTCGCATATGGGTATTTCCAAACTGGCGTGACGTGACATTTGTATGACTAAATGTCAAAAAAAAAAAAATGCTTTACTTAACATTTCGAAATATTTTATATGGATAGTTGCATTGTAATAAAGGGGACATTATTTTAGTTAACAAGTTACCGAAATTTATTAACAACACTTAATAATATAAGCTAATATATAGGCTGGCGTGACGTTACAAAAAACGGAAGTCCCCCTTATCTTGAATTTTGAAAAAGCATAATTCTTCGAATTTTGTAAAACTATTCGAGTGAAACTTTTTGCCAGGATATTTAAATATTTAAGGTTCACATTCCAATTTCCTATGTTAAAAAATGGTTTCGGTTTTTTTTTTTACCACACAAAGTCTCTGACGTGACGTTACCTGACGTTATGTTACTGAAATTTATATAAATTATTTCTTTTGTTGATATACCAATTTTTACATTTTTTGTAGAAATTTCAAATAGAAGGGGTGTATGTAGATATTCAATTCGGGCTAGCGCTGTGATTTTGATGTTTTGAGAAAATAAACCAAAAAAAAGAGGCACATAACTTTTGACGTTTAAAAATAAAACATGAATTTTATTTCAAAAATACGATTTTGTTTATTTAAATATTCCAAGTTAATTTTATTATTATACAACACTTTTGTGTGAAAACGCAGTCTCAGCTGCTTTTATTTGCCTGTCTTCGCTGCTTGATAAATGATGAATTTTATGTATTCCAGAAATTTTCGGCAACTCATTCCACTTTTCTATTAGCATATATAGGGCTGATTGGCTTCTGGCCTATATTCTTTGGCACATTCATTTTTCTTTCTCAGGCGAAATGCTTGTTGTCTTTTACAATTTTGTTTTTTTATTGCATCACTTTTATGCTTGCTCGATTCTAATCTTTTTCTGTACTTTGATGCCCTCTCTTTTGCTTTTAAACGGCTTCTCTCCAGCCTCAGTGGGTCAGTTTTTAGTTTTTCCCTATAGCACTTTGAGTATTTTTTACAGTTACTCGAAGAATCCATCTACATAAGACATGATTGAATTATAATTCAGAAAAAGCCATCACCTATCGAGAAAATTACTTACAATATGGCGTGACGTTACGAAACTTTGAAGCTAAATACGACAGAAATTCCTTGCTTAAATTTGTGGTCCGATAACTCAAGAACGCAATTAAGGAAAATTTTGAAAATATTACTTTTATGATATTTAAATAGTTTTCTTTAATAAATGAAGCAATTTTTTTTGTTTAATCATAGTCTAGATTTTCGGTTAAGGTAGACTTTTCTGTGGAAGTTCCCATATGTATGCACTGAAGCAACCATGACCAGGTAGGTCATCGCCTTATCATATTTCATGCAATAATTAGGGAGCAAATATCCTAATGATCAAATTCCGGCCTAGCTAGTCGTGATTTGACTGCGTTAATGATCAGAAGTGTTTCTCTGCACCTGTGCAAATAAGCAACAACAGCACCGTTAACTCATATTTTTTCACTTTGCTTGCATTCACACAGTGTTTGCATGCATTTTTCTTTGTTATATTTTGTTTTTCTCTCTAAAAACAATTCCTGCTGAAGTAACCAACAACAAAGGCACCGTTGGTGCTAAAACAAAAAAAAGTAAGAATGCTTGACGATAACAACGATTATCCAGACATACAATGGCAAAGCGTACCGATGGTAAAAAAACGACCGCATGGAGGTTCACCTCTAATGAGGAAAAGGCCAGCTCTAGCCGATACAACTGGACCATCCAGTAATGCTAGCCGGTTTGACCTGCTAACAGATGACAACAACCTTGACAATGAAAATCATAAAAATGCACCTGCAATAGAAATTAGTGATGGTGAAAACAATAATACTGAAGGGGAAATCTCTGTTAAGCCCCCGCCAATATTTTTGTCTGATGTCAATGATATAAGTAGCATGATGTCTTATATTTGTAAGTGTATTCAGAATGACAGTTTCAGGTATAAAACTCAAAGAGATGGACACGTAAGGGTTATAGTTAAGTCCGTGCATACCTATAGACAATTAGTAGATTACTTAAGAAAAGGTAAAATTAAGTTTCACACTTATCAATTAAAGCAAGACAGGGCCTTTAAGGTAGTTGTTAAAAACTTGCATTACTCTACATCAACTAAATTCATTAAGAAAGAAATTGAAGAGCTAGGCCACCAAGTAAGAAACGTTAGTGCAATTAAGAGTCGTATAACCAAGGAGCCCCTAAATATGTTCTTTATTGATCAGGAGTCAAACAACAAAAATTCTGATATATATCAAATTAAGTATATTGGTAATGCTGTTGTCAAAGTGGAACAGCCAAGAAAAGTGAATGATATAGTTCAATGCTTTCGATGCCAGGAATTCGGGCACACCAAGTCATATTGTACAAAAAGCTACAAATGCGTGAAATGCTCTCTAGATCATCCTACTAATGACTGCCCTAAAAGTAAAGAGTTAGCTGCAAAATGTGTTAATTGTTTTGAAGCTCATGCTGCTAGTTACAAAGGCTGTTGGCAATGCAGATGTACTAAATTCTGCGCAAAGAAATGACGATGAGCAAGTGATAAAGCGAAAAGTGTAAATGAGCAAAGAGCGAAATAAACGATGAGAAGAAATTTTGAGCGATGAATAAAATAGCGAAGTGAAAGGAATAGGGTGAGAACCCAGATTGTGGTTGATGCGAAAATAAAGTTTAAAACCTTAACATCCTCCCCCGGTTGGAGTCAACTACTCCAAAATAATCAGCAAATTATACTGGTAATTTGCAAATCTTTGATATTGCTCGTGTTTGTAGACCATTTCTGGTTTTTACTACCACTACACGAACATGACCATCGTCGCCAGGCTTGACTTCAGTGATGCGACCTGTTGTCCACTTAAGTGGAGGTGTATTTTCCTCCTTTATTAAGACCATGTCATTCGTTTGTAAATTTTGAGATTCCGTTTTCCATTTTGTTCGCTGTGGTAAATTTTTAAGATACTCGCAGTGCCATCTTTCCCAAAAATTTTGGTTTATTTGCTGGACTATTTGGTAGCGCTTCAGTAAGTTATCATTACGGCCCAAAGAGTTCGAGTCTGGAATTGTTGTCAGAGGCCGTCCTATTAAAAAATGAGCCGGTGTTAATGGGCGCATGTCATTAGCATCTGTCGACATTGGTGTAAGTGGATGGCTGTTGATTATTGCCTCGGATTGACAACAAACAGTTTGAAGCTCATCCAACGTTAGGGTGGTGGTTCCGATAGCACGACGAAGAAAGTACTTTGCTAATTTAACTGCACTCTCCCAGAGTCCACCAAAGTGTGGAGACCTGGGAGGTATGAACTGCCACTCGATTCCATTCTCCAGGCATGTACGTTGAACCTCTTCTACATGTTCCTTGGTAACGAAAGCGGACAAAAGCTGGCGTAGTTCTCGATTGGCACCCACAAAATTGGTAGCATTGTCGGACACTATTTTGCGACTTTTCCCCCGTCGAGCAATAAATCTCTTTAAGGTACCTATAAATGCTTGTGTGGACAAATTGGATTCAACTTCTAAGTGTACTGCCTTAGTTACAAAACAAATAAATACTGCAATATAAGACTTAATTGGTGAACGGCCGCGAATTCGTTGAGTTATAAGGACAGGTCCACAATAATCCACTCCTGTCACTTCGAACGGGTAAGTTTGCTGGACTCGATCGGCTGGAAGATGCCCCATAATTTGCTCAGCAATAATTGGGTTACTGCGGTAGCATAATACGCAATCGTGAATTACCCTTCTTATAACATGGCGTGCGTTTGTTATCCAGAACTTGTCTCTCAAAATGTTTTGAAGCGTTTGGACTCCGGCGTGCAAGTGATGATGATGAAAATGTCGAATTAATGTATTTACAAATGCGTGTGATGATGGAAGTAGAATTGGGTGTTTACTGTTAAAAGGCAATAATGAATTTTTAAGTCGCCCTCCAACTCCGAGTAAGTTCTTATGCAAGAATGACGACAATGAAATTAGCTTTGAGTTGCGATGTTGTTCTCCAATCTCAATGGCGTGGATGTCTTCTGAAAATGAAATATATTGAATGTGTCTGCATATCAATTCTAATGCTTCATCCATTTCAGGTGCCGATATGTTGATGTTATCATTAACTGATGACTGCTTTCGACATCCACGAATAAATCGATTTACATAAGCAAAAATTCTCAGCAATTTCATGTAGCTATTAACATACTTGTGTTTACTAATGAAGTCTGAAGTTGGAATAGCAATTAATGCAGTTCTTTGAAGCCGTTGATCTGGTAATTCGTTTTGTAATACATGCACTGCTGAAGGCCAATGATCACAGCTCTGTTGGATAAATTCTGGTCCGTGCCACCAAAGTGTATTTTGTAAAAGTTCGTTGGCACATGCTCCACGTGATACAATATCAGCGGGATTCTGGTCTGTTGGTACGTGATTCCAGGAAAAGTTTTTCGTTAATTGCTGTATTTTTGCTACCCTGTTGGCCACGAAAACGTTCCATCTCGACTGTTCACCTGCTATCCAAGCAAGCGCAATTGTGCTATCTGACCAGCAGTATACATTTGCGCTAGGAAGATTGAGTATGTTGTTAACTGCTGACATCAGTTCTGCGGCCATTAGGGCTGCACAAAGTTCTAGCCTAGGTAATGTAATCTCTTTCGTTGGTGCCACTCGAGATTTAGCACAGAGTAGTGACGAATGCTAACCATATGCATCACTCCATTCTGCATACACACATGCTCCATATGCCTTAGTGCTTGCATCTGCAAATGCGTGAAGTTTAGTATCGATATCAATATTAGCATACCTGGGTATTTTTAATGTTTGTAAAAGCGGTAATTGTTTATTGAATATCTCCCAATGAACCTTAATCCCGGGCGGGACTTCATCATCCCATGGCAACTTCAGCTTCCACAGTTGTTACATCAAAATTTTGCATGTTACAATCAAAGGATTGAGGAGACCTATCGGATCAAAAAAACTTCACAATTTTGATAGAATTGAACGCTTTGTAGTTTTAACGCAATTATTCGCTATCAAATGAAATAGAAAGCAATCCTTAACTGGTGACCATTTTAACCCTAACGTTTTTACAAGCTCAGTGTCATGGAAACGAATTGTCTCTTATTTGTCTTCCGGTAAAATATCGGCAACAATTTCAGATGCGTTCAATGCAAATTTTCGTAAGGGAAACCCCGCGCAATTCAGTAAGTTTATGGTTTGATTTTTGATTTCGATGACCTCGCCGATACTAGCTGCGCCACTTATTAAATTGTCTACATAGAAATCGCTTAGTGTTACCTTTGATCCGATTGGGTAAGTTTTCGCTTCATCAATTGCCAGCTGTTGAAGGCATTTTACAGCAAGGTACGGTGCGCAACTAGTACCATAAGTAACTGTTTTTAGCTGATATGTGGTAAGTGGTTGTTGAGAGGTGGGGCGCCAGAAAATGCATTGCCATTCGGTATCTCGTTCGTCGACCCAGATTTGCCTATACATTTTGGCAATGTCAGCCATAATGACATATTTGTGTCTTCTGAATCGGGTCAAAATTGTGAATATCGTATCTTGTAGCTGGGGACCAACTCTCAACATATCGTTCAGGCAATATCCATTTGAGGTTTTGCAGGAGGCGTCAAAGACTACCCGCAGCTTAGTAGTCGAGCTATCAAGTTTTGTAACCCCGTGGTGGGGAATATAGTTTAGGCGATTTCTTGGTGAATGTTCTAAATTAACTGGAATCATATGCTTCATATTGATATATTCTTCCATGAATTCATTGTAATCTCTGCGAAGATGATTCAGTTTGCATTCTAACGAAAACATTCTTTTGCCTGCGGTTTCTTCTGAACTACCCAGGTGATGCGGTTCTTCACGAAATGGAAGGCGAACAATGAACTTATTGGTAACGGGACACCTGTGAGTAGTAGAACTGAAATAGGATTCACATTCGAGCTCATCCGATGGTAGAATCGACGATGACGATACTGGAATGTCTTCGATTGCCCAAAACCTTTCCAGGAGCTTATCTAAAATGGACTCTGATGTGACTGATGTGAATGCTTTGTATGGAGGTGATGGATCAGCTGCTGATGTTACGTGCGCAGGAATTGCTCCTGCAACCACCCAACCAAATTTGGTATTTTGTATTACTGGACCATTGAGACGTATTTGGCCCTTACTAAGTATCTCAAAAAATAATCCTGCTCCAATGAGTATGTCAATCTGTCCTGGTATGTTAAATGTCGGATCAGCGATGGAAATGGTATCTGGAATCGAAATGGTTGACTGATCGATGCGACGACTAGGTTGACATGACGTAATGGATGGTATGATTAGTGCATCAATGGTAGCACTATACTCTTCGGTTAGAGATTTAATCGTTATGCAACATAAATGTTGTGCCTTTGCTCTCCTTTGACCTATTCCACTGACGTCAATATCTACGCCCTTTCGAGTTACTCTTAAATGTTGTGCCAATTTCTCCGTGATGAAATGCAGTTGAGATCCGGAAACTAGCAGAGCGCGAGCTCGGATGCTCACTCCCCGAGAATTAAAAACATGAATAATTGCTGTTCCAAGAATAACTTCTGGTTGATCGAGACTCACCTTAAGAGCAGATGATGAGAGCAAACCTGCTCTCGGTGATATGTTGGTAATGGCTGAATCATTTCGACGTAATAGTGTATGATGTTCTACATTGCAGTGTTTACAGAGATGAACTGAAGGACAATCATTCGATTTATGACCTGATCCAAGGCAATTCAAGCACAAGTTCAGTCTTTTCACACAGTTATATCTTGCAAGTGGATCCATTGCACGGAACGTGTCGCATTTGAAGTCATTATGGTGGGGAACCGCATTGCAAAATTCACACTTTGCTTGTTTGGTAGTCACCATAGCCCATTTTTCGTCACGTTTGTTGTGCCTATGTGTTGTTAGCTGAGTTCTTGGTATGAGTGTTTTAGGCTGCCCGGCTTCCAAAATATAAAATTTGACAACGACGTTCTAAGAATTTTGCTAAGTCCTCCCAAGTGGGCAGATGAAAACTCATGGCAGTTGATCGCTGATCAAACAAGTGGGTAACCTCTTCCTCCCACTTGGCCTTCGTGTCTGTATTGAGCTTTGAGGATACCAGATGCAAGAGTATGCCATCTGACACTTGCTGATTTGAAGCTAGTGATTGCACAGCTCGTAAATTGGTATTGACGACGTCTATGAACGCCCTCATAGATGATGCATTCGGCCTTGTTTCTCCCTGTACTTCGAAAATATGTTGGATATGAGCTTGGAAAATTAGCCGCTTGTTTCCATATCTAGACCGTAACAGATCCAACGCCTTGATATAATTTTCATCGGTCACCTCAAACGATTGTATTAGGCTAGCTGCTGAGTCGACGAGACATGATCGAAGGTACTGAAACTTCTCGATGTTTGCTAATTGGCTGTTGTTGTGAACGAGCGCTAAAAACATGTTATAAAAATCTATCCAATTTCGATGATGACCATTGAATTTCGTGAGTTGAAGTTTCGGAAGGTTGACTCGATGTGACGGAGATGCAATCGCTGTGCTGTTGAATATATTTTCACGGCGTGCGGGGTTAAGCACATTTATGCGCTGCACTATTATTGCCTTCGCCGCTCAAGAGGATTCATCGAATGTATCCCGATGTGGTTGATTGAGTTCTTCATCGTTCATTAGCTCCAATTCTGATTGTAGATGGTGAAATGATTCGTACTGACGTTCCAGTACCGATAATTTTGCCTCGAGCTCGTGCACGGAAATACTGCTAAGATGCGGAAGTATGCGTTCGATGTTGATTCTATCCAGAATTTGTTGACGCTGTTTGACCTTGATGCGGTACTCATTTTGCGTTTTCAAATGAGCAGACGCATCATTAGCCTGAGACCACACGGATTGGGAAGTTCGTGGTGTTCCCGCCACATGATGCACCGAATCGCTTTCTTTAAAGGGGGTTGTTGATGGTGGTGACATATCCGCAGGTATATTGTGAGGCTCCATTTCCAATACTTGTATGTGATGATTAAAACTTAAGTCAATTGGTTGACAACGATGGCGATGGCCAGCTCTTCAAATCCGGCTCGAAGGACCAATTTATGGGTGATGACTGGCCAACCCAGTTGACTTAATTTTTATCCGCAAATTAAAACAAGAAATTAGATTGAAAAACAATTCTTTATTTCATAAACGTAAATTATTTAGATCCGAAGCAAAAAAAGGGCGATGAAGTAATTTACGCTTAATTGATTAATTACCGATACCGGGGGAGCTGTGATGGAAATCGAAAACGAAACTGTATCAAAAGTGCTTAGGCTGGTCCTTTTATAATGATTTTCAGCACCGCTATCCCTTTATTGATGTAGGTGGAGGGCAAATCACGCGAAGACGATGCGACGGGAGCTTTATGTATTTTTTGGTATACATATGTATCGATGTGCATATATCGCGCCCTAAATACAAAAGGGTCACAACTCAAAATGTACTTCTGCTCAAATATGAACGAGACGTTATCAATAAAACGGTCCGCGGATGACATATGGCAAAAATAAATTTTTTGTTTTTTGGTAGGACTGTTATAAGCTTACATGGCAAATTTCAGCGTGATATGTCACATAGTTTGTTTTCTGTGCTACTGTAAACAAGTCAAGCTCGAGTGTGGAAAATTTTGAGTTGTGCCCCTATTGTATTTAGGGTGCGATATGTTGTTGGCAATGCAGATGTACTAAATTCTTCGCAAAGAAATGACGATGAGCAAGTGATAAAGCGAAAAGTGTAAATGAGCAAAGAGCGAAATAAACGATGAGAAGAAATTTTGAGCGATGAATAAAATAGCGAAGTGAAAGGAATAGGGTGAGAACCCAGATTGTGGGTGATGCGAAACTAAAGATTAAAACCTTAACAACAAGTATTTTTGAAATGAAACAATATTGATATTATATTAATATCGGAAACACATTTCACTAACAGATCTTTTTTTAAAATACACGGTTATGATCTGATTAGCGCAAATCACCCAGATAACAAAGCTCATGGAGGATCAGCAATAATAATAAAAAGCAGTATTAGGTACAGGGTTATGGACAGCGTTGGCAGCAACGCTATACAAGCCGCTTGCATCCAGGTGAAGTGTTTGCACTTTGATTTAAGTTTATCAGCCGTGTATTTTCCACCAAGATTTTCTATAAATCCCAGGGAATACTGGGACTTTTTCCAGAAACTTGGGACAAGATTTATTGCTGGTGGTGATTACAATGCCAAACATCCCTGGTGGGGGTCAAGACTAATTAACCCAAAAGGCAGGCAACTTTATAAGTGCATAACTGATAATAATCTCTCCACGCTGTCTACAAGTAAACCAACTTACTGGTCTTCCGATCCTAGGAAGATTCCTGACCTACTAGACTTCATTGTATACTCACGTATACCCCAACACCAAATAAGTATAGCTGAAAGCTTTGACCTGAGTTCGGATCACTCGCCACTCACTGTAACATACAGCTCCGTGTCAGTAAAATGGAATTTTCCTTACAAGGTTATTAAGTCAAAGACAGATATTACTGCGTTCAAAAACTGGCTTGAAAATAAAATTGATATAAATATGCCCCAAAAAACTGGCACAGAAATAGACTTAGCTGTCGAAATGTTACACGAAGCTGGATTTTTGTTTGCGCCACCTCCAAAAGAAAGGGCAAGAAGTAGCGAATTTTTATCTTTAGAAATCAGACGACTAATCAAACATAAGCGAGCTCTGAGGAAAAAATGGCAAACAAGCCAAAATCCTTTGGACAAAACAATGTTCAATAAGGCAAGAAACGATTTTAAGAAACGAATGGCAGAATTACAATAAAAAATGAATCAACAGCTGATTTTCTAAAAAATCTTGATCCCTTTACAAATGATAATGAATACACCCTATGGAGAGCTACGCGATATCTCCAGCGTCCTACTAGAAGAAATGTCGCTATTAAAGACAGCAATGGAGTTTGGTGCAGGTCAAATGAAGAAAAAGTGGAGGCATTTGCGCAACTCCTTTCTACAGTGTTCCAACCTAATCCCGATGGTGATGGAATACAAGACGAAGAAATTTTTAATTTCTTAGATGTGTCATGCCAAATAAGTTTTCCAATAAGCCGTATTAGCACAACAGAAGTAGAGATAGGGATTAAAAACATCAATAACCATAAATCACCAGGATATGACAAAATAAATGGAAAAACTTTAAAAAATCTGCCCCAGAAGTGTCTTCAGCTATTAACGCGTATATACAACGCTATGCTGAGACTTGACCATTACCCAACGCAGTGGAAATGTGCGGAAGTTATCATGATAAATAAGCCCAATAAACCTGAAAACATTATGTCTTCATACAGACCGATAAGTTTGCTGGTAACATTCTCTAAAGTATTTGAAAGAATACTTCTAAGAAGAATGCTGCCAGTACTGGACAAGCATAATATAATACCGGAACACCAGTTTGGGTTTAGAAGAGGTCATGGAACAGTAGAGCAATGCCACCGAGGCATCAATCATATTACAGAGGCACTGGAAAGTAAAAAATATTGTACAACAGTTTTTCTTGACATACAACAGGCATTTGATCGAGTTTGGCACCCGGGAATCTTATATATAAAATAAAGTCAACTTTTTGTGTGTGTTCGCTAACCGGCCGTGTCTTTTCACCGAATTAAACCAAACTTACACCCATTGTTAAGAAGGTATTGAAGATGGTTTCCGTATAGTTTGGATACCTATTGGTGAATAGGGTTCGAGATATAGGTCAAAACGGGGACCCGGGTAACCTTTGGATGTGTATGTACAATATGGGTATCAAATGGAAGTTGTTGGTGAATGCTTTAGTACAGATTATTTTTCATGCCGCTTCGTGACTAGGGTCTCGAGATAGAGACCAAAACGTGGACCCTAGAATGTGTTTGCACAATATGGATATCAAATGGAAGCTGTTGGTGAATGCTTTAGTTCAGAGTATTTTTTATGCCGCTCCGTGACTAGGGTCTCGAGATAGAGACCAAAACGTGGAGCCTAGAATGTGTTTGTACAATATGGATATCAAATGGAAGCTGTTGGTGAAAGCTTTAGTACAGAGTACTTTTCATGCCGCTCCGTGACTGGGGTCTCGAGATATAGGTCAAAACGTGGACCCGGGTAACCTTTGGTTGTCTATGTACAATATGGGTAACAAATGCAAGCTGTTGATAAGTGCTTTAATACGGGATAATTTTCATACCTATTAATGACTAGGGTCTCGAAATATATGCCAAAACGTGGACCCGACGTGTCTTTGCACCGAATTAAACCAAACTTACGCTCATTGTTAAGTAAGTATTGAAAATGGGTTTCGTAAAGTTTGGTTGTAATTCGGAACACTGGCAACGCGTACAGCGTTCTTTTGAACCAGCCATAATGTCGTTTACTTTTTTAACGCTTGGGGCGGAACTGAACTGTCAAATTGACAGTGTGAGATACAATGTGTTAATATTTCTTTCTGATTTGGATGCCATAAGGAGAAGACGTAAGTGCAAAGTGTAAACATTTTTTGTGAATTTTTTTGGAGTGGATTTTGGAACAGTGAATAATTTCTTACGAAATTTGAGAATTTAATGTGAAATCCGAATGTTCAAATGAAATTATGTGTTCGTGGAAAAAAAAATTTTTTTCGTTTTTTTTTTAAATATAAATGGATAATGGTTAAAAAAGCTCCAATGCTTAATAAAACATACAAATTGAAACGAAAAATTCATGGATGATCTGGAAAAAAGACGATTGTTTCTTAGTTATTCATTTGCGTTGATTTGAAATTTAAAAACAATCTTCTTTTTTCCTGATTTTCAATTTATATTTTATATTTACTCACAAGCAAATAGAAAAACAAAAAATATTGTTTATGCCAAAGCGCTTGAATAAAGAATAAAGAAATAAAAAATATAAAAACCATATATTTTCTGTTCTAAACTATATCTATTCTATTTTAGTGTGCCCAGCGAAGCGGGCCGGGTTTGCTAGTTTTAATATATATAAAATTAAGAAAATACTTCCCGCTCCATACTACTTATTACTGAAATCATATTTAACTAACCGATAGTATTATGTTGTAAATCAATGCGTAACATCTAATATATACTCCATAAATGCTGGTGTGCCGCAATGCAGTGTGCTAGGTCCGGTTCTGTATACAATATTCACTGCCGATTTGCCAGTGTTGGCAGTTGTAAACATTGCAACGTATGCTGATGATACAGCTATAATTGCAACATCACTGACCCCAGAAGGAGCGTCGTAGAGAAATGAATGCACAAATGAAGGATTAGAGTCAACCCCCAAAAATCTACACAGGTAACTTTCACTCTTAGAACAGGAGACTGTCCTCCTGTTAATCTTTGTGGTACTCAAATACCGCAAAATACGACAGTGAAGTATCTTGGTGTACATCTCGACAGAAGGTTGACCTGGAGATCGCATATAAACTCTGAAGTGAAGCAACTTAACCAAAAAACAAAAAAGATGTATTGACTTTTTAGTAAAAAATCGCAGCTAAGCCTGGAAAATAAAGTAAGAATCTATAATGCAATCTTAAAACCGATTAGGACTTACGCTTTACAACTCTGGGGAACAGCAAGTCACTCCAATGTGGAAATAGTCTTTGTAAACTTCATTAGTATACATTTCATCATGGAACGCTACACACTTGAGCAACGATTGCAAATCGTGCAAATTTTTTATGAAAGTAATCGTTCTGTTGCTGCTACTTTAAGAGCATTACGGCCATTTTACAAGCCGCCCCGTTTTGGGGTTATGTGAAGTCATTGGTCTACAGTAACAAGCCGGCGACGATTTGTGAGCTCAGAGCCAATATTGAACGCGAAATTCCTGGAATTTCGGCCGATTTATGCAAAAGAGTGGTCGAAAATTGGGTTCAACGATTGGACTTCGTAAAACGTGCACGCGGTGGTCATGCAAAAGAAATCGAATTTCATACTTAAATGTATATGTTCAAACTCGATAATAAAAAAAAAAATTTGTTAAAAAAGTCAAACCGTTTGTGTTTTATTCAAAAAAGTTCAAAAGTTGAAGCGCTCTTACTGAAAACCCCATTACATACAACCGCACAGACAGGGCACTTCATTCATCTAATGCATATGTCGTTCGAAGCTAAAATTCTATGCCTAGTGACTACAAGAAAAAATGCATTAATAGGCGCAGCCGTAACAGAGAATGTTAATGGAATGAAAAGGTGCAAATGTTACTGTTAACTCTTTTTAGTACAATTGAGATTTGAAAGATTTGTAGTAAGGGATTTTAGAACATCGACTTTATAGACACCACACAGAGTTCTGCCCACACAAAAATTGAAAACACTACACATCTTTCACCTCAACACATAACACATTTCTCACCTCAACATTAAACCAATTAAATGTTTACTATTTTCGTTTTAAAAAAAAATTAATAAAAAAAAAGTTTGCGCCGGGAATTGATATCGAGTCTAACATGTGGCGAGGAAAAATAAGTGTTGCGTTTATTTCTTCGACTGCTTATATTTTTACCATATTGTTACTTTTGAAATGATAAGCGGATACATAAAATTTATTACAAATTTTTTTACGATAACATTAAAATAAAAAACAAATTTAAAAACGGAAAAAAAAAAATTTTTGCGTCTGGAATTGATGGCGAGTCACGTGGGGAGGATAAATACGCAGTGCGTTTATTTCTGGGCCTACGTTGTGAACAAAAGATTTGTGATGTCTACGTAGATGTGTATGCGCGCGACGCGAATAAGTTTTTATAAATTCTGAAAGTAATTCATGAAGGTTTTCATTACATACATACATAAATGAACGTATACTCTATATGTACATAAATGATGGTATATGACAATATACATAATATGTGTGTACATGTCAATAAGAGGTATTTGCATTCAGAAAAAAAAAACGCTCTAAGATATATCAACACTTATTAAAGATTATGCCAAGGTAGCACAGCCCATTACAAAATATTTAAAAAAGAGCGTAAAAATTAATGTAAGAGATCCCACATATATAGAGGCTTTTGAAAAACTTAAACTATTGATCAGTTCGCATCCAATTTTGCGATACCGAAATTTTGAAAAAGAATTTACTCTTACCGCAGATGCATCAAATTATGCAATTGGCGCATTTATATCACAAGAAGGACATCCAGTATGCTTCGCGTCAAGAACACTTAACAAACACGAGCAAAACTACTCAGCAACTGACAAAGAATTTTTAGCTATTATGTGGAGCGTGAATTATTTTAGACCATACTTGTATGGAAGGAAATTCAAAATAGTAACAAACCACCACCAATAAAATATTCACATTCAAAATATAGAGGTAAAGATATGTCACCGAGACATCAAAGTTGGCTATTAAAATTAGGAGAATATCAGTTTAATATAGAATATATTAAAGGAAAGGAAAATAGAGTAGCAGACTTATTAAGCAGAATAGAGAATAACGAGGACGTTATTAAAGATAAGGAGGAGGGTGAAAATACCAGCAAAGCACAGTCATTACAAAATTTAGAAGATTATGAATGTAACGTAAATCACTACATATTATAAAACAAAGTCGCTTTTTCTGTCCATATGTCCCCTTATATGCTTAAATCTTTAAAACTACGCAACGGATTTTGATGCGGTTTTTTTTTAAAGATAGATTGATTGAAGAGGAAGGTTTATATCTATATAATGTGAAGAAATATATAAAGGGGGCGTGGCAATCGGTCAAAATGTGGCAAAAAAACATAATTTTTTTGTTTTCACGGCCATAAATCATAAACGAATGAACCAATTAAAATTAAACTTTCTTGAAGTTTAACTTTGAAATATTTACTTTCGTTCTGCATCAAAAAAAATAATTGATTTATTTGTTATTTAACCAAAATTGTTTAAACAAAAGCAGCTCTTTTTCCAAAAAACCTGTTTGTGTGTGTGTTCGCTGTCAACCGAATGAAGCAACAGGCGTTAAGCGATAATCTCACCACACCTCATTAATGTTGAATTACATCGTATGGTGACGTATGTATGTATGTATTTACGAGTCGCTCGCATTATTTCATTTCGGACATATGTACATATGTATCTATGTATGCACTGAATTCCATGTAATTATATGTACATACATACAATTTTACAGCGAAATAAAACGCTATTTTCAGGTTCTATAGTAGTAAATCGCACATAATTAAAATACAGTTTTTGAATAGTTTTTATTGATTCGGAGCGCGTTTAGTTTGCTATCAATTCCATACAATAACATTTTTTGTCATCTACTTTTTACGACAACTAATAGCTTATTTTCGAAGCGATTTCAACAAATGGGTACAACATTAATCCTTATCCAATTAAATACCTTAAATACATTGTTGTTTTCATATAGATCTATGTATATGGCCCTTTACAGCATACAATTAAAAACAATATTTTTCAAGATATTACAACAGTAATTAGTAATTGAGATCTACCGGAAAAATTGCGTTAGCTGTTGCGTCATCCGGCATTGCCGCTACTCTTTTGGAAAGAGTCTTTTGGAAAGAGGCCGAACCACACACTCTACAATGAAGCACCCGCTGAAAATCGCCACCGATGATTATAACAGCGTCTGTAGTGTTTCTAGACAGAGCAATACAGGAAAATTGATGCGTGACTGCTCATTAATAGTCTGGGACGAAGCTACCATGTCAAACAAGACGTCTGTGGAAGCACTGGATAGGACAATGCGCGATTTGCGCAACAAAAATGCACCTATGGGTGGATGTACAATTCTGTTCTCAGGAGATTTCCGTCAAATCCTACCAGTTGTGACTCGAGGAACACGTGCTGACGAAATAAATGCTTCGCTAAAAAGATCCCACCTTTAGGCGTATGTCAATAAATTAGAGCTTAAAACTAATATGAGGATTTCGTCATCTTCACGTGAGAACAGGCTATTTCCAGAGATGCTGCTAAAAGTTGGCAATGGAGAATTAACACAAAGTGAGGGAAGGATTAACCTAGAAAACCTTTGTGTTTTGATAGACAACATCCAAGAGTTAGTCAACAATGTCTATCCAGACATTGATAACATAAGTTATAAGACAATATCTTGGTTTAAAGAAAGAGCTATTCTGTCACCAACTAACGAACAAGTAGATAAAGTAAATAACTTGATTATTTCAAAGATTGATGCGCCGACGAAAATATACTACTCGGTCGATACTGTTCTCGATTTGGAAGAAGCTGTTCAATTTCCTACAGAATTTCTAAATTCTTTGAAACCGTCTGGACTCCCTCCTCACAAAATGGAGCTGAAAATAGGTTGTCCTGTTATTTTATTAAGAAACCTAAGTCCACCTAAACTTTGCAATGGCACGCGTTTGCTGGTAAAATCACTGAAAACTTTCATAATAGAGTGCACAATACTCACAGGATGTGGTACCGGAGAAGATGTATTGATTCCCCGAATCCCTCTGATACCATCGGATCTACCATTCCAATTTAAACGCTTACAATTTCCGGTAAAGACATCTTTTGCAATGACCATTAATAAATCTCAGGGTCAAACCTTCAACGTTGCAGGCTTAGATTTGAGTGTTGACTGTTTTTCACATGGCCAACTGTATGTCGCTCTTTCAAGAGTAACCTCTAGAGAAAACATGTTTGTATTGTCTAATGACAAGAAGGCTATGAACGTTGTATATAAAGACATTCTGTAATATAGTAATTGTTGTAAAAATAAAATAAATACATATGTAAAAATGCAAAAAGTTAATATGCAAAAATGTAGGGTATGAATTTAGATATCCCAAAGATAGCAGGAAATCTTCATGCTATAAAGAAAGGAGAATTGTTTTACTCCAAATTTAACGCGTGCGGGCCACCGGCAATAATGAATAAGCCAAAACTACTGGATCGATTTTAATCATTTTTTCAGTGAGTGACATTAATTAATTAATTAATAATTGGCGCGTACACTTCTGTTAGGTGTTTGGCCGAGCTCCTCCTCCTATTTGTGGTGTGCGTCTTGATGTTGTTCCACAAATGGAGGGACCTACAGTTTCAAGCCGATTCCGAACGGCAGATATTTTTATGAGGAGCTTTTTCATGGCAGAAATACACTCGGAGGTTTGCCATTGCCTGCCGAGGGGCGACCGCTATTAGAAAAATATTTTTATTAATTTTGCTTTCACTGAGATTCGAACCAACGACCTCTCTGTGAATTCCGAATGGTAATCACGCACCAACCCATTCGGCTACGGCGGCCGCCAGTGAGTGACATAGGGTATATATTTTATACCCGTGCGAAGCTGGGCGGGTTGCTAGTATTATATAAAATAAAGTCAACTTTAGGTGTGTTTTCGCTAACCGGCCGTGTCTTTGCACCGAATTAAACCAAACTTACACACATTTTTAAGTAGGTTTTGAAGATGGTTTCCGTATAGTTTGGATACCTATTGGTGGATAGGGTCTCGAGATATAGGGTCAAAACGTGGACCCGGGTAACCCTCGGATGTGTATGTACAATATGGGTATCAAATGGAAGCTGTTGGTGAAAGCTTTAGTACAGAGTATTTTTCATGCCGCTGCGTGACTGGGGTCTCGAGATATAGGTCAAAACGTGGACCCGGGTAACCTTTGGTTGTGTATGTACAATATGAGTATCAAATGAAAGCTGTTGATAAGTGCTTTAAGACGGGGTAATTTTCATACCTATTGATGACTAGGGTCTCGAAATATATGCCAAAACGTGGACCCGACGTGTCTTTGCACCGAATTAAACCAAACTTACACACATCGTTAAGTGAGTATTGAAAATGGGTTTCGTAAAGTTTGGTTGTAATTTGGAACACTGGCAACACATACAGCGTTCTTTTGAACCAGCCATAATGTCGACAGTGTGAGTTACAATGTGTCAATATTTCTTTCTGATTTGGACGCCATAAGGAGAAGACGTAAGTGCAAAGTGTAAACATTTTTTGTGAATTTTTTTGGAGTGGATTTTGGAACAGTGAATAATTTCTTACGAAATTTGAGAATTTAATGTGAAATCCGAATGTTCAAATGAAATTATGTGTTCGTGGGAAAAAAATTTGTTTTCCTTTTTTTTTTTTAAATATAAATTGAAAATAGTTATAAAAGGTCCAATGTTTAATAAAACACATAAATTGAAACGAAAAATTCATGGATGATCAGGAAAAAAGAAGATTGTTTTTAAATTTCAATTTCTATGATTTATTAAGCATTGGAGCCTTGATAACCATTATCCATTTATATTTTTCAAAAAAAAAGAAAAAAAATGAAAAAACAAAAGAAATTGTTAAAGGATGCAAAAGAAGAGCACGAAAAATGCGTAACTTTGATGAAAAAATTAATAGTCTTATCATGCAAATTGTCAACAATTTTCAGAAGAAAAGAGATGATTTAGGAAAATCACAACAAAATAAAATAATCCTGACCATGTGGACTTGGGCTTTTAAACACATTTGCATTGAAAATATAATCCACAAAATTGAAAAAAAAAAACATGTTTTAAAATCTCAGAATACCATAATTACAAGAATGTTTATTACAGTACAAATGCCAAGACAATCACGTAATCATATTGGTCGTTCGACAAATAATAATAGGCGCATGAGAAATGCTCGGAATAACGCGACATCAGAAGAACGTCAAGAACAAAATGAAGCAAATTGGCAACGAATGGCACGGCCAGATCAAATCAACCAAGAGACATCAATTTGAACAGAGCTGCTTTTGCATACGATCACACAGTTAACTACAGTGACCATAACTTTGTTCAAATTGGCCCAATAAATCAAATGTGTCAACATTGCCATGCTTAGAAATTTAAAAACGAAACTGTTGGAATGTGTTGTTTGAGCGGCAAAGTAAAATTTCGAGCGTTAAATGTACCACCTGATCCATTGTTTACATTATTATCCGGAAAAACAGCACAATCTCAACATTTCCTGAAAAAAATTAGGAACATATGACTTCATTTGGTGCAACGAAGATTATTAGAGATAATTTTATGCCAACTTCTAAGGTAAATTTATCATTTGATATCAATGACTTTTTGATCAATGACAATCATTTTGATGACTTTTTGCCAAACAGATACAAGGCCAAGTTTACCATAAAATTGGCTCTCTAATACCATTCAATGATGATAAATGTCAATTTTTGCAAATATATTTTATGGGTGGTGGTACTGCTGAGCGCCGAATATCTGTAGCTGGCGAAAGAAGTTTGGATCGGAATTTGGTTTGGGAGTTAGAACTGATGTTGCACCAAAATAATGCATTAATTAAATTATTTACGACTGCAATCGAACGTATGTCTAGCGGCAATCATATAATAAAAATTCAAGCGGAGAAAACACCTACAGGTCAACATCAAAGAAGATATAATGCACCTACCATCGATGAAGTAGCTGTAATCATTGTTGGCGATCGGACTCAACCGCGTGATGTCATTCTTCATCGAAGAAACAATCAATTGCAATCAGTTTCTGAAACCCATAGATCGTATGATGCTTTACAATACCCATTAATGTTCCCATATGGGGATGACGGTTATCATTTCAACTACAGAATGTTAAATCCATCAACTGGCGAGCGATTTTAATATTTTTTTTTATTGACTTTAGCTAATATAGGTATTTCGTTCGTTTAACAGGTCAAGAAACAACTAAAAAAGTCAGCGCAATGAGTTTTTATTCGTATCGTTTAATGGTCCGTGACGACGATGAGAATACGATTTTCAAATGTCGACAACTATTACATCAGTACTTGGTAGACATGTATGTCAAAATCGAAACAGAACGATTAAATTATTTGAGATTCAATCAAAGTAAATTGCGTTCTGAAGAATACATTCATCTGCGTGATGCCATTCAAAATGATGGTAGCGCTAATAACGTTGGACAAGCGGTTATATTACCTTCGTCTTATATAGGTAGTCCGAGACACATGCATGAATATGCACAAGATGGAGTGACATATGTGCGCCGTTATGGTCGTCCCGATTTCTTCATTACATTTACATGTAATCCGCAGTGGAATGATAGGTATAAAAGGCAATTTATTCTTGCATCAATCAACACACGATCGGGCAGTCATCGACTGATCTCCGCTGTGTTCGGTTGTCTTTCTGGCTAGTTTGGTGTGTTTTCGGTGTGTTTTCCATTATTTTCCTTTTGGTATCCACCTCACAGAAGCTTTTGTTTTAATTTTTTATTACGTGTGCTGATTGCAAATACGATAGCTATTAAATAAACAAAAACAATCATGTCCCCCGGGGGGCCCCCTTTAGGGGATAATAGGTTTGCCTTATTATCGGCAAGCCCAGATCGCAAACGAAAAAAAACATTTAAATATTACAAAAGACGTTTTTCCCACATTACCAGTGTTAAAAACAGATAATCCTAAATATCTAGTGGCAAGTGCTGTAGACTCTAATAAGCCGCTCAGCAAATATTCATGCTTTGCTGTTCACAACGCTTTGAAGAACGTAAGCAATGATATTTTAAATATAGCTGAGTTAAGAGACGGAAACCTTCTTTTACTAGTAAAGAATAGTGGTGTCGCACAAAAATTTATCTCTACTAAATACCTTTATGGCGTCTGCCAAGTGAATTTCGCCCTCCATAATAATTTGAACTCATCCAAAGGCACAATTTACGCTCCATGTTTGAATGACATCCAGGAAAGTGAAATTATTGAAAATTTGAAAGTACAGGGTGTCACATCTGTATACAAGTTTCCAAAATATATTGATGGAAAGCCTTTTCCAAGCGGAGTTTTACTGCTAACATTCGATCTTTACCATCTGCCTGATAAAATCGAAGTGTCATGGTACACTACGAAAGTGCGACCGTACTACCCCAACCCAATGAGATGCAAAAACTATCAACTTCTCGGACATACAGTGAAAAGATGTAATAAGACCCCTGTATGTGATAATTGCTCTCTCCCTCCTCATAACCCATCCCCTTGCACTCGCTCTTTATGTGCGAATTGCTCTGGAAATCATTCCGCATCAAGTAAATCATGTCCTAAATATATTCAAATGAAGCAAATCATTACCATTAAAACCGACAATAAGTGCTCCATGCGTGAAGCTATCCAAATACAGAGAAAACAAATTCCAAAAAAAATTGATGAAAACTCCACTACTTTTTCTGAAGTAGCAAAAAAGTCACTAAGCAAAAACAATCAAAACAACACCAGCGAACAAAATACAGAAAAAACAAAACCCACCACAAATAACATTACTGATAAACGAAACAATGTAAGCAAAGAAAACGCAGACAACAGCCAAAACACACCATACTCCAACAATTCACACATAGTTGAATCAGTCGATACTCCAACAATAACCAATACTCTCTCTTACGATTTCATCTCTCAAATAAATTGTCGCTCAGCAGACTTAATACCTCAACTTAATTCCTACCTCAGCTCCTCTGCTGCTTTCCCTCCCACGAATTCTGATACTGATACTAGTAATACAGTAGCAATGAATGATAATGAAACATGAGAATACTACAGTGGAATCTTAATGGCCTTTTTAACAATTATCCAGATTTAAATTTATTAATTAAAAAATTTACTCCCGAAATAATAGCACTACAAGAGACACATATTCCAGCCAGTAAATCAGCTTATCCCCCTAATAATTATGTGAGTTATTTCCATAACAGCTCTCAAAATACTTACAGTAAACAAGGCATTGCCGTATTTGTAAAAAAATCAGTTATCCATAAGCAAATACCTATCAACTCCAACATCCAATCGTTAGCTTTTGAAGTCGACATTGGTTTTAAAGTAACAATAATTACGTGCTACATTCCTCCAAATCAAGATTTTAATAACAGGGATCTAAACAACATCCTAGACCCTTTTTCAACTCCAATCATATTATTAGGAGACTTTACCGCGTGGAGCCCCCTTTGGGGCTCCGCCTCGGCCAACAAAAGAGGGACCATAATAGAGGACATAATCCTCTCCAAAAATTTAGTTGTCCTAAATGATTGTGCACCCACCCATTTTTCCACTCATAAAACCTTTTCCCACCCTGATATCATCCTATCTTCAGCATACATAGCTCCTAAACTCTCATCCAAAACACTGGATGACTTGCACAATAGTGACCACTTCCCTATCATTTCCTCTCTTGCAATTCCCTTTTCCTACCAAGTCAAACCTGTTGCCAAATTCATAACAGAAAAAGCAGATTGGCCAAAATTCTGCAACTCTTTATTATATCTGTCTAGAAATAAGCCATTCTCAACGAACATCAATGAAGAGGCATCTACCATCAAATCGATAATCCGATCAGCTGCTCATCTTTCCATACCACAAACAAACACAAAAAAGTTCTCTACCAAATTACCTTATTGGTCACAGCTTTTATCAATACTTAGAAATACGAAGAAAAAATTATGGTGTCAATACAAACGGAACAGAACTGACGAAAATTATGTAAATTACAAAAAAGCCAATGCTCTTTTCAGGCGAGAACTTAAATCCTCAAAACGACAATCTCTTGAAAAACTGACGTCGGAAATCACTCCGTCCTCTAGCCCAAAAAAAGTATGGGCTGATATAAAAACACTTACATCGTCACTCCAACGAAACCACATCGCCTTCATTCATTCCCCAGAAGGCCCGATCTACGATCCCCAAATTATAGCCGATAAATTTGCAGGCACATGGTCAGACTACTCCCACTCATCAAATTTTAGCCCAGATTTTAATACGTTAAATGCAAACACCAAAAACGAAAACTATCGAAATCTCTCTCCTACACTCTCTGCTTCATGCGCTGATGCTCCTGTCACATTATTTGAATTTGATAGCACTATTTCCTCAATGAAAGGCAAAACACCAGGTGCAGACAAAATATCGTATCCTATTTTACGAAATATTCCCTTCGCTGTGAAATCAAGGCTTGTAAGATTATATAATCTGATTTTAGACCGAGGTTTATACCCACAGGCATGGAAAACTGCTGGGATTATACCTATCCCAAAACCGAACAGACCCAATTCTCTGATTTCAAGTTATAGACCAATTTCGCTATTACCTAGCATGTCAAAAGTACTAGAAAAGATAATCTCTCGGCGACTTGTGTGGTTTGCCGAACAGAATGATCTCATAAACCCACATCAGTTTGCTTTTCGGAAAGGTGTAAGCGTAATAGATCCTCTTCTATTATTTGATCATTTCATTACTAAAGCCCTATCGTCTAAAAATCACGTCTCAATACTTAGTTTAGACTTTGAAAAGGCATATGACAGAATTGGAGCGCATTGCGTATTACAAGAACTTAAACGTTGGAAAGTTGGTGAAAAAACATTCAATGTCGTAAAATCCTTCCTCTGCAATCGCAAATTTTTTGTTCGTGCAAATAATCAAAAATCAAAAATTGTTCCCCTTTTCAATGGTATCCCTCAAGGGTCGCCGTTATCAGTTATCCTGTTTACAATCGCGTTCAACGTAATTAGCGGGATTATTTCGTCATATACCCAAATTGAGCATTTCGTTTATGCCGATGACGTCCTTATTTTTTCGAAAATCAAAGACCTAACTATAATAAAAACCGCGTTCTCTAATATCTTGGAGGACTTAAACACTTGGTCAAAAATATCCGGAGCTAATCTGTCTGTTAACAAAAGCACATCTTTCCATATCTGCAGGAAACATAAATGCGTCTTCCCTACCCTTTCCCTTTTTAACTCTCCAATCCCCCATACTAATAGTTTAAAAATATTAGGCATTATATTTGATAAGAGATATACGTTCAAAGATCATTGTGAATATGTTAGACTAAGCTTATTCTCTAGACTTAATATTGTTAAATACCTCTCATCTAAACATTGTCTAGTACACATAAGAACTCTTGTCAATATAACAAAAGCCATAATACTTTCTAAAATCGATTTCGGACTCGCAATATACGGACACTGCGCCAGAAGACATATCAAACGCCTACAAACACCATACCATGCTGCGGCCAGGAGAAGTATCCGCGCTTTCCCCACGTCTCCAATAAAGGTAATTTTAGCCGAAGCAGGACTGCCAGCTATTTCGCAAAGAACAATGAGCAACTCAATGATGCAAATCCCAAAAATGCTTCACTGCAGAAACAAGTTGCTGTTTTCATACGTTGAATCAGAATGGCTTCAAAAAGACAAGTCCAAGTCACCATCAGCAATATCGCGCATTTTAAACTCATTCAAGAACCTCGACATTGTTTCTGTACCAACGCTCTCATAAATCGAAACGCATCCGCAGTGGTTGGATCGTAGATCTAGCTTCATCACCACTTTATTAAAATATCCAAAATCCTCTACCAGCCCCAACAAATACAAACAACTCTATAACAAATTTGTTGAACCTCTTAGAGGTAACTGGGAGTTTATTTTTACAGACGGATCGAAGTCTGACACCAGCACTACGTTTGCAGTGACAAACGAGCTTGGTGGTTTGATTTCGGCCGCTGCAATGCCAACATATTGCTCGATATTTACAGCTGAAGCAGCTGCAATATTTGAAGCGGTACGGTTTGCCTCCAGTAGTGGAAATAAATATCTAATATGTAGTGATAGCAAATCCACATTCGAAGCCCTTGCTAACCACATCAACAACACCCCACTAATTGAAAAAATTCGCAAAATACTTCTAAAGCATAAGGATACCATAAAAATTATGTGGATACCAGGTCACGCCGGTATTCGCGGGAACGAGAAAGCTGACGAACTTGCCAAAGAAGCTTCCAGACAACCGTTACATCTATCCGAACACTTCATCGATAAAGACATTAAGAAGCTCGAAAAAAAATATATTCAGAAATGTTTCGCTAGCGATTGGTGTAGCTATCATCACTGCTACAAAAATTACAACCCTAATGGGGAAACTCCGATATATCCATCTAATGTATCATGCGGCAAACTCAAAATATTTGTTCGCCTTAAAATTGGACACACACTCACCACACATGCACACCTTTTAAAAGGCTCCACAAAACAAACCTGCTCCTTTTGCGGCTCTACCGACAACACCGTTCTTCACCTCCTGGACGAATGTGCTGGACTCAAACAAATAAGAACCTCCATTTTTAACAATACCAAACCATCATCCTACCTAAAGCTTCGCGATATCGATAGTATTAACATCATTTATAAATTCATTTATCTGTGTAAGATACCTACTTAACCATTATTTTTTCTTGTATATATCATATTACTTTTAATATATGTATGTAAACAATCCTTGTTGGACATGGTACAAATGTTCGTTAGTGAATATACGGGCGTACATCTATGCGCTTAATCGTACATACGATGAGCGTATATATGTTACGCACACATGTGAGTACGAATGAACATGAGTACCATCAGTCATGCATTTGCCAATAACTTTAAATATTTTTAAATCCTATTAGACTATTTTTTCCTTTTAGCAATAAGCCGAAGGCCCTGGTAGCCAGCGCTGTAATATTATAAGTGGAATAATTATTAATTAGTTGTTACTCTTTCAAATAAATAAATAAAAAATAAAACACACGATCGTCATGATATAACAGCACGTGTGTTTCGGCAAAAACTCAAATCATTTATGGATTTAATTGTGAAACATAAAATTTTCGGTGCAGTACGTTGTTGGATGTAATCGATTGAGTGGCAGAAGCGAGGACTGCCGCATGCGCACATATTAATATGGTTAGAAGAAAAGATAAGAACTAACCAAATCGATGATATAATTTCGGCAGAATTACCTGACCCAAGTGTTGATCCGGAATTATCACAAATTGTAATAAAGAATATGATACATGGGCCATGTGGCAATTTGAATACTGCCGCACCATGCATGATTGATGGTAAATGCTCAAAAAGTTATCCAAGGAATTTGACTGCTGAAACGATAACAGGCAATGACGGATATCCATTGTACCGACGACGTTCAAAAGATGATAACGGATTTACAACAAAGCTCAGACTTCGAGGTGAACAAATCGAAATTGACAACCGATGGATCGTGCCTTATTCGCCTATATCATCGAAAACTTATAAAGCCCACATAAACGTTGAATATTGTAATTCCGTTAAATCGATCAAATATATTAGCAAGTACATTCATAAAGGTAGCGATATGGCTGTTTTTGGAGCAATAGCTGAAAACAGCAATGATGAAATTACACAATACCAAATGGGCAGGTATATAAGTAGCAATGAAGCAGCGTGGCGAATTTTTTCATTTCCTATTCGCGACAGATACCCAACGGTTTTACATTTGTCCGTTCATCTTGAAAATGGCCAACGCGTTTATTTCACGGAAAATAATGCAGCGCAAAGAGCGACTCAACCACCTGCAACAACGTTAACTGTTTTTTTCAATTTATGTCGGTCAGATGATTTTGCGAGAACTTTGTTATATTCTAAAGCTCCAAAGCCGGTGGAGCAAGGAACACCGGCTGAAACTCATCACAATGTTTTTGCCAGCGATGCAATAGCCCGTATTTATACAATTCATCCAACATCCTCACAATTTGGTGTGTGCGTTTTAGTAAATTTAAAACTATACAAATTATATACATACATATATTATGTTTATGCGCTTTTTTCGAGTACTAATTTGCAGATTCATACCAGAGAATGTTAAGGGAATGAGAAGGAGCAAATGTTAAATGAGCTTTTTTCGAGTACTAATTTGTAGATTCATACTAAGGGATTTTAAAATTCAACTTACCACACTAGTGGGGGATTGCTGATATTTACCACGCTAGTGGAGGATTTCTATATTTACTTACCACGCTAGCAGAGGAATTCAGATTTTTTCTGCGTTTACCACACTAAGATTCATAAGATTTTTCACCACACTAGTAAGGGATTCGACTTATTTCATGCCCACAGCGAAGCGAATGAATTTGCGATTAGGAAAGATGCGCAAGCAGTCAATTCATGTCGCAGTTGCTAAAGTCGGCGGCATTGTTTGTATGATGTTTGAGACGCGTATTTAGTCCAGGTTAAGGCCCTGAATAGTCATACGTTTTTCCTTGCACTATTTCTTTTTTACAATTCAGTTTGGTAAAATTGTTGAGTTTAATTTATTTATAATTGCTTTAAAATACTGTTTTAGGTTTTTTTTGAATTTGATATTTAGAAAATTTCTTTTCTGTATAAAATAGTTCATACCGGATATGTACTGATTTAATCAAAAAGGAAATATGTAGATATAAACATGCATATATTTAATCTCTTTAATCATATCTAAGCTATATTGATGACAAAATATCATTCTAATATCCGTCCATATATAAATACACATACAAACTTTCAACGAACGCAAAATGTATGCATATAAAACAGCAAGTCGAATAAATGACCGATTTAGAAAGGTAAATTAACCATTATAGATTAGCGCAAGCATGAAAGACATGTCTAGGCGTACTACATCGTTCCGTATTTGACTCAGGTTCAAGTCCTGTACACACTTTTCTTTGTTTGATATTTTTATTTAATTTTTTGTATTTGGTTTAATTAGAATTGATTTAAAATAGTGTATTCAGGTTTTTCTAATACCCGTTATTTATAAATTTATTTTCTATATAACATTATTCGTACTTCTTTTGAATTGATTTATATGTAAAACAGCCATAAAGGCAATCATATGAATATGCATTCCTATATTTCATCTCTTCAGTCAAATCTGAACTACTTACATACACATATTGATGAGAAAATATTCGAATATCCATGGATGCATCCAGAAAGCCAAACGCGCATACACGCATATGTATATAAATATATACAAACCTTCAACGAACGCAAAATGTATGCGTATAAAAAACAACAACTGCGACCGCATTCTTGTCCGTCAGTGAAAAGATGGGATATGTATACGCTATGAGCAAAAATAACCGGGAAGGTGATGTTGACTGTTTTCTTCGATTGCCAAGGCATAGTCCACCATGAGTACCTTCCATCGGGCCAGGCAGTCAATAAAGAATATTATTTATCCGTTTTGAAGCCTTTGAGAGATGCTGTATGTTGCAAACGGCCGGAAATGTGAGCAAACAATTCTTGGATTTTGCATGATGATAACGCGCCATCGCACCGATCAAAGAGAATACGACGAAGGAGCTGAAGGCCATGTCGGCCTGCCGGGGGTGTTTGGAGAACGGGTCATATTTTGAAGGAGATAATATAAATTTGCCTTAAATTTAACTCTGTTTTGTTTAATTTAAACATTCCCGGTACTTTTTGATCATAGGGTACATATAAGTTAATAATTAAAATATTCACTTTAATAAAGTTTAATACCCCTGGTCGCAATTCAATTGCTGATACAAGTTTTTAACCAAAATATTAATTTTAATAAAGTTCAATACCTCTTGTCGCAATTGCTGACAATTTAATTATTTTATTAACTCAAAGTGCTGACGACCTCAAATAAGCTAACATTAAGTAGCTAGTAAGAAACAAAATTATTAATAAATCAACAGTCCGACTAAAAAGACATAGTCTTCCGGCAAAATAACAATGTAGTTAGTATTAATGAAAAAGTCCGATTAAGAAGACTATGTCCGGCAAATAATTCAATAATTTATTAATAAAAGATATAGAGGACATAGTCTACTCTTTTTAAAATAAATAAAGATAAACAAGTATTTTATTAATTGGCGCCCGAGCAAGGGACCGGTTTTAAAGTTCGCGAGTGAAGTGTTGTGCAAAAAAGAGTGCAATCACAAGGACGCGAATCGTGAGCCGGCGCAGCGTTGGAATCCGATAGGAAAGGAACGCTCGCTTCCAATACTGCGACTTGGAGGTGCCCCAGTAGCGGAAATCAGCAAAGAGGAGTCACACCCCACTGCTGGGAAGTGTTAGAGTAAGAATATTAATATTAAGTAATATTAAGAATTAAAAACAAAAAATTTTCCGAAAACTTTTGGGTGTAACAAGAGAATACAAAGTTGAATATTACTATTAAATTAGAATTATTAAAAAAATTATAGAGCAAATACAAAGTTGAATATTACTGTTAAATAAGAATTATTAAAAAAATTATTGAAAAAATACAAAGTTGAATATTACTATTAAATTAGAATTACTAAAAAAATTATTGAGAAAATACAAAGTCGAATATTACTATTAAATAAGAATTATTAAACAAATTTGTGAAAAATACAAAATTGAATATTATTATAAAAGTCTAACTAAAACAAAAATACAAAATACAAATTCATTGAATTATTTAAAAAACCCAAAAATATAAAGAGAGTTATAAAGAAAAAAATATATAAATATTACAATATAATAAAATCTGGCTTGTACAGCCAATAAAACAATATAATTCAAGCTGCGACTCACCACCTTCGGGGGGACCCTCCAGCTTATAACAAAGAACATTCTCTGCAATTCACCACCCAAGGGACCGTCCAGAGAATTATAAAATAAAAAAACTATATAAAATAAATAATTATTGAATTAACAAAGTTTTAAATAATGTCAAACAACCTTATCCGACCCTCTGTGCTTAATAAACCACAATTCCAACCAACAACCAGCAGCAGCACAACATCAATAATGTCATCGGCAGTTCTAATTATTGTATTGTATTTAACCTTTGTAAAAACTGAAGTTCAAATTGTGGATTACACTTCTTCGTATGTCGTGACAATTAATAGAGGTACAGCGAAAATTCAGCAAGGAACTTTTACTATTTTACATTCAATAGATCTGGCACAGTACGCAATATCCATATCCAATACCCACACATTTATCCAACAAAACATCCCAAATCACCATAACCTGTATCCCATCCTTATCCACGAATTAAGCCTTACCGAAAATATTTTAGAAAATATAACACCCACTATAAAAAAATAAAAGAGCAATAAATGCCATAGGTACTATTTGGAAATATGTCGCAGGATCTGCAGATCACGACGACTTCGAAATAATAGCCAGTAATATAAATGATCTAAACAAAAATAATAATAAACAAATGTCCGTAAATTAAGTTTTTAATAAAAGATTAATAAATCTAACAGATATAGTAAATCAAATTTCTAATGTAATAAGAAAAGGTGTATTATTAGAAAACGAAATAGCTATAAATCTACAAAATAGAGTAAGACTAGTTAAGGAAGAGTTAATAAATATTCAAAATGGAATCGAATGGGCGAAGCTTGGAATCGTCAACCCATTAATATTAGATAAAAAAGAAATTGAAATTGCTACAAGTAAAATTAGAGAAGAAAATATTGTTTTTGTGAGCCCCGAAGAGGCACTCCAATTTGTCAAAATATCTGTCTTATACAGTACTAATAAAAAAATATTTTATTTGGTTAAGAAACCTATGAAAACGTAATCTTAAGACCAGTAAAAAGAAAAAAATCTGTAATTAATTTAGAATTTAAGCAGATTTTAAAAAATGATAACACTATAGGTATATGGTATAATAAATGATTGTGAAAAATATAATAAAATAATAATTTGTAAAGAGACCCAAATAACGAATATTTCATATACTAAATGTATTCCTAATCTTATAAGCAGTCAAAATTCTACATGTGTAACGAGCAAATCATCATATCCCATTAATCGAAGAGATCGAGTCAGGGGTTATCCTAGTAAATGATTGCAACATGGCTATTTTTGTCGATAAAACGCGGAGAAATATATAATATCTGGAACACTTCTTATTAAATTTCATAATAGCACTATTAAAATTAACAATAGGACTTTTAGTAATATAAAAGCCTCACCTTTACAAATCATCCCCGCATTAATGCAGCCCGCTCCTTTTGAAAGCGACCATATTAATTTCCTATCACTTAAAGCTCTTAATGAATTACAGATTAATAATACGGAAGTAATTTCAACTATTCGGAAACATTTGAAAATTGGAGGATGGTCAATCTCTGTTATTCTCAGTCCAATTATCATTTCCATATCATGCTTACGATTTCTCTTTAAAAATACAAAAAAAATAATTGTTTGGGAATCTCAAATTCCACACACTAATAACGAGCCTCGTGTGACAATGAGTGTGCAACATTGTGCTGAATCCCATAAACCAATAGCATTAGAAGCTCCTATCAAACCACCAAGATTGAACAATATTCCGTTTTTTTATACGATTGAGGACAATCAATTTAAGAAGGGAGAAGTTAATAATTAATATATTCACTTTAATAAAGTTGAATACCCATGGTCGCAATTCAATTGCTGATACAAGTTTTTAACTAAAATATTCATTTTAATAAAGTTCGATACCTCTTGTCGCAATTGCTGACACAGTTCCGCTTGCTCCAAATTTAATTATTTTATTAACTCAAAGTGCTGACGACCTCAAATAAACTCACGTTGCATTCAACGTGATGATTGCTGTTCGATAGTTAACATTAAGTAGCTAGTAAGAAACAAAATTATTAATAAATCAACAGTCCGACTAAGAAGACACAGTCTTCCGGCAAAATAACAATGTAGTTAGTATTAATGAAAAAGTCCGATTAAGAAGACGTAGTCTTCCGGCAAATAATTCACTAATTTATTAATAAAAGATATAGAGGACATAGTCCACTCTTTTTAAAATAAATAAACATATAGAGGACATAGTCGTCTCTTTTTAAAATAAATAAAATCAACAAGTATTTTATTAATTTATATGCGGCTTTGCGGACAGAAATGTGTGATTCGCTGGAATTGTTCAAGGAATCTAATAGCGTTTTCTTTTCTACACAAAAATGTTGCCATGCGCACGTGCAAAAGTTATTCAAAGTCACACTTCCCCTTGTGAAACTGCTACCATTTTTAAGGTTCAGTGCAGCCCTTCACATTTATAAAAGAACACAAACTGTAACCCTGAAATGCAATCAGCTGTTTTTTCGCGCGCTAATCGGACAACGAATTGCAGAAATTTTTGGTGGACAGTTTAATATAAAAAAATAAAAGAATGCTAGCTAATGAAGAAAGTCATATTAGCAGCAAAACAGTTACAGATAATATGAGAATGTCTTGACTTTTCTATCAAATGTGAAAAAGTGAAAAATGCTAATTATTTAAACGATCCTTTTTGGTAGTATGGACGGAAGGCGAAACGAGACTTCTGCTGGATAAATACGCCTCCTATTTGCCGGACATTGGTCCCTTCGAGCAGTTAAAGACAAAAAAGGACATGTGGATGAAAATTGGCGCAGAGTTCGATGGGGAAAGTTGGAAGCAGTGTGAAGAAAGGTATAAGACCATCATGAAACGTAAAAAATTGGCAGTGGAAAATAACAGGACCTCAGGTGCAAAACGCCAAAAGCTACAGTTTGAAGAAGAGCTCGAAAAAATATGCAAAATAGATGATTCCATTGAGTCGGCAATAAAAATAAGTAGCCAATGTATGATAAAAAAGAGGTCGCAGCAAAAGAAAAGCAAAGAACGAAGAAAACGCTCCAAGAAACTATGTTAGAAATTGCTGCTAGGAAGGAGGAAGGCAGAGAGAAGCGACACAAGGAAAGAATGGAGAAAGCTGCAAGAATCGAAAGCCTTTTGGAAAAGTGCATCACTGAAAACAAACCAGCTTGAAGCTGTGGGCGTGTGAGGTTAGTTATTAAAGCCGGTTTGAATTGTGTATGCTGCTTATGATCCAATAAATGTTAATTGAAATATTTTGGTTTTGCAGGCTTCTGTAATTTAGTATAAAATGGGAGGAAGTGCCTTTCGTTCCTGGTCCAACGTTTCGCCTATTTATTTTTTACTTTGTACCTGCTTGAAGCAAATAAATGTGATCTCCCTTATTTTCAATAAATACAATATATAAAACAAAAGAAAAAGTAGTTTTTTAATATTTATTGAAGTTTCTTTCAAGGTACATCTTGTTAATGCAATTAGTGCGTTCGAAAACTGTGCTAGTCCAAAATTTTACATATTTGGTCTCTTCATTGACTGACCTTAAAACGTTACTTAGCTGTTAATATTGCACAAATAAGGGGAAATGCCGAACGAAGTTAAAAATATTTTTTTGATTTCCTCGGAACGTTAATTTTGAACATTTACTGTTTTTGAACTAACCTATTCAATGTTGCTAACAGGAAAATTTTTGAGTTTCATAAACAAATTTAGGTACTTTAAAAAAACATGTCAAAAAATTGATTTTATTTGGCTTCTTTTTATTTCGCCCAGCTCAGTAAGAACAGTGTCGCTTACTTCGAAAGGAAAATGTTGTTCCTGAACGGAAGCAGGATCAACGCAGTATTCTTTTTTCTCTATAGAATCTTGTTTGTCTATGCAAATATTATGAAGTACGCAGCATGCTAGTATAAATTTCGCTGTAGTCTCAACTTCATGAAAATATAATCGCATAAGTTGACTGAAACGACATTTTAACAATCCAAAGGCGTTTTCAATTCGGACCCGTGTTTGACTAAATTTGTAATTGTATCTCTTTTCTTGCTCAGTTAAATTCCCGTAATCCCTATACGGCGTTAACAAATAATTTCGGATCGGATATGCAGAATCCCCTAACACATGATATTTTGGTAAACATAGCTTTGGAAGTTCTTTACCAATGAAAGATAACTTCAACACACGCGAGTCGTCCACTTTACTCTCCACGCCATTGAAAACATCTAAAAATTTTAAATTTGCATCACATATACCCTGCATAGTCACGGAAATTGTGTCATGCCTATTTATATATGTTGAACGAATTTTTTTTTTCGGCGCCCTTATCGAAATGTAGGTTCCGTCAATGCAGCCTAATACGTTAGGAAAACCAGAGATTGCCGCAAACTCATTTGATATAATCTCTTTTTCAGTAGCACTTTGGGGGAATTTTATGATGTCTGGTGAAAGTCCAATCAGAAACGACACAACATTGTTTATCACGTTATGGGCACAAGAATATGACACATTAAACCGGTTGCTAACCTCACGTATGGTAGTTTTATTGCAGCAAAACCTACATAAGAAAATTATTTGAATTAAATGCATACACATTGGAGTCATTCCATTGTTACCATAAAAACAATAACACGTGTGTGTTTGGCGTTGCTTGTGGTCTCCCTCCTTTATAGTTCCTCCTTATATAGTACGAGCTGTTTGTGTATTTTGCGATTAAATCATTCGCACTTTCACGCTCAATGCGAAAATTTTGTTTAAACTGTAAATGTTAATAAATTATAAAAACATACAGTATATAAAAAAGCACTGAACAGAATTATTGAAATGGTGTCTAGTATTTTGCCCACTAGTTTGAGAGCGGTAAGCGGAAATGGGCGAGATATCTTCAAGAAACTCCACCCAGAAAAAAGAAAAAGCGTTAACACCATTCTTCATAGTATGCATCTTTCCTGAAACTTGGTGGGCGAAAACTAAACCGTGCCCCTATGTAAAAATTACCTCGCGGCCTGTGTACAAGTTGACTACTTCATTTACAAAGTTATTTACGCGTAAGCAGTTAATTTTTGGATTTAAAAGTACGCCGAGCTCCTCGTCATCTGAAGAAGAGGACGACGACTCTAGGAGGTCATTTATTAAATTGTTTGCTAAAATCAAGTATCGTTTTTCCATTTCCCGGCTAACAATGTTCTTCCACCTATGACACCAATTATTTGTATGGAGGTAACTATGTATGTAAAACTCAATATTTTCGCGCAAACACATTTACCAGACAAAATACAATATCTCTTACTGATTTTGGTAATTTCAATTTGCAAATATCACGGGCAGCTACAATATTTCAATAGTTCTATGTATAATCTCAATTTTCGCTTTTTCAATTCACGACTGCTAAAATTAAATGTCAAAAATGTGTAGACTTTATCTGTGCCGCTCGGACACAGCCGATTAATGTGAGCAAGAAAGAGTCAAATAAGGGGCTACTTTTATTACTGATCAGCTGATTAATAGGGCAATTATCTACACCGTCGATACAAGAGATCACAAAATTCGAAAGTGGCAGCACTGGGCAACATTTCATGTAGAAAAGAAAACGCTATAAGTCGCATTAACTCGCGACTGTCGAACAATTAGAAGACATATTTACATACATATAAGGGTGCATACATACATACGGAGCCGCGGCCACTCGACATGACAAAAATTCAAGATTTATCAAATATTGGCAAATAATTCCACGCGAAATATTCCAATATTGACTATTTTCGAATGGTCGCGAAAATTGGCACATGGGCGGCTCGTTTAATGAATGAAATTGAAATATGAGCTCGAACTTATGAATGAACTTTTTGTTTTTGTTCTAAATTGTTCAGCGCCGTAGTCGCAAAGCTTAGATTTTAGCTTTGGGCGACATGCGCATGTGAGGTATGTTTTTGTTGTGTTCTGGAACATTTAAGAATGTGTGGTGGCAAAGCGGCCATCGCGTTGCGCTTGCTGTTGCTTTTGGGTCCATCAAAGTATTGTGTTTTTGTAAGTACAATATTAGGAATATCGACTGGTGAAAGACAAAAGTACACGGAAGCAAGAAGTGAGCGCTGTGTTCGCGCATATATGCATGAATGTATGAACGTGCATGGATGTAGTAACATAGAAATACAATTATTTTGTAGGAAGTTTAGAAGGCAAGTAGGTATATATGTATGTATATATGCTAGGACATAAATTACCACTTAAGTGGGTATGTATACATACATAGAGCAGAATTGTTTTTGCATTTGTTAGGAAGAAACTTGTATGTATGTAACTGCTGCCGAATACATAAACTATAAATTGATATACAATATAAAATAAGTGTTGATATAAGTTAACGCTGCATACGCTGTAAGCGACCCGTTGCACGCGCATCCGCTTTTATTGCAATTATGCTGACGCTACTATGTTTGCTTATTTACCGTGCGAACTATTTCGAAACAAAATTCCAGGAACGGTGTCACGCGGCAAAGCAGGTGACATCGTCAAATTGGCTATGCTTTTTGGGTATGCTTAGATTTAAGAAAATATTATAAGCTTTAGTTCTAGTTAAAGGCTCGAATAAAAAAGACGGAGTTCGCTCCGCAATATTTTTTAAAAACAAAAATTAATAAATAAAAATTTAACTGGCGCCCGAGCAGGGACCGGTTTAAGTTCCGCGAAAAGTGAAAAGTGTTAAATCGAAAATTAATACGCATAAAAAAATACACACACGTTTGATTACGGCCAGCCACCTAAAAAGAAATTAGCTGCAGTGCCGCCTTCAAAAACAAAAAGCGGAACCGGTCAGGTGTAGAGAACGAGGCCCCTAAGTAACTGCAGGACGAACTGCAGAGGAAAAGGACGGCAGCGAATGCCAAGCCGCTCTGCCCGCACCACAGGACCCCCAAACAAAAAGGAGATGTCGCTGACCCCGATTATAATATCGTAAGCAGTAAAGTTAAGTTTATCAAAATAAAATTAAAGAGAATTAAATAAAAAAAAATATATACAATATTATTAAATTTATGCAAGGAAACTAAAAGACCGAAATTGAAATAAAATATTAAATCTACCCAAAAGGGAGTCGTATAGTAAAAAAGTCAAATATATTAAAATCCACTAAAAGATTTGAATATTAAGAAAGTTAAATAAATATATACAAAAGAAAATTTAGGAAAGGAAAGAATATTTCATATTATCAAAAGAAATTTAGAAGGAAAATTGAATATTAATAAAGTATTAATATAATAATTAAAAATTAATACTAATAATTGGAAAGTAATATTAATAAGTGAAAATTAGTAAAAGTGGAAAATGTCTAACCCTAACAATTTAATCAGGCCCCCAGTTTTAAACACAAATACAACACCACCTCCTGTCCCTAACATCCCTAACACCCCAGAAATAAATATGGCACAGTTGACGGATGTAGTGACCAGAGTGGTTAGTAATATCTTTCAACGAGAGGGAAGAAACATCGTACACGCCGAGCTGAATCCAAATTCTAACTTTTCCGACATCTCTGACGTTACCATAGATCCAAGACATTCGAATAATGTCTCGGATCTAGACAAAATCCCGGACGTTGTCCGATGCATTAGAGAATTCTCAGGGCAACCAGGAGAGTTTAACTCCTGGAAGAAAAGCGTAGATCGCGTTCTTCAGATCTACGAGCCCCAAAGAGGAAGCCCCAAATATTATGGCATACTTAATGTAGTACGAAACAAGATCGTGGGTAATGCAGACATTGCCCTCGAGTCGTACAATACCCCTTTGGAGTGGAAGGCCATTTCAAAATGCCTCACCCTTCACTACGCGGACAAACGCGATTTAGGTACCCTTGAGTACCAGATGACCTCTTTGGTGCAGGGTAACCTCACCATCCAAGAGTTCTACCAACAGGTATATTCTCACCTGTCGCTCATATTAAATAAAATTGGATGCATCGACGCCGGTCCAGAATCAATGCATCTCTTAACTCGAACGTACCGAGACAAAGCTCTCGATACTTTCATTCGAGGCTTAAAAGGCGATTTGCCGAGACTGCTCGGTATAAGAGAACCGGCAGACCTTCCTCAGGCACTCCATCTCTGCCTGAAATTGGAAAACCAGAACTATCGGTCTCATTATGCTATGAACGGCCAAAGTAAAAGGATGCATGATCCTCGTCCTCCACTTCCACCAAGGAAGTTTAATATGCCGCCGCCGCGACAAAATAGAGAACTCTACCCCGAATTGGCATATTTACCACAGCCTCGCGCAAACCTTTCCGGTCCATACTGACCCAACATATTTTATAATCCGCCGCAGTTCAGGCAAATGAACAACCTGCCGCAGTTCAGACAAATGAACAATCCGCCGCCGCGACCATTCCTCAAGCCACAGCCGAGGCCAAAGCCTATGGATGTTGATACATCCATGCGTACGCATAACATAAACTATATGAACAAACCAAAACCAAATGAGTTTGTGGGAAAAAGACCCACAACTGGCAATCCACTACCGCCACAAAAAATGCAAAGAAACTTTCACATAGATTCAGAAACCTATAACGAAGAACAGGTAACTCCACCTGAGCAATACTACATTGGCCAAAACGATCCCGAAGATTTCCAAAACAATTCCGACGATTTCCAATATAACACCGACAATGACGACAAAGACTATTTGGACACTAGTGACATACATTTTTTAGGCTGACGCACTCTTCGCTACCGTACATTCAGTGCAAGACGGAGAGTGGAGACATTCTCAAACTATTAATAGACACCGGATCTACAAAAAATTACATTCAACCGAACTTTGTAAAAAAGGCAATACCTAACGAACAAGTTTTCTATGCAAAGTCAATAGCAGGAGACGTAAAGGTCACCCAACATACATACGTTAATCTTTTTAATCTCAAGGACTTTAACCTTAAATTTTTTATACTCCCAACTTTGTAATCGTTCCATGGTATACTCGGCAACGATAGCCTTAGAGCACTAAATGCAGTTATTCATACGAGAGACAGCCTCATAACTATAGGAAACACCATTAAAATTAAAATGAAACAATTAATTTCAAAAACCGTCAACACAATCAGCATTAAAGATGACCATATGACACAAGAACAGAAATACTCGCTAAGAAATTTAGCAAATAAATTCCCAAATCTTTTCGCAGAACCAGATACAAAACTCACTTATACAACCAAAGTAATAGGCGAAATTCGAACTAAGACCGATACACCAGTATATACCCGTTATTATTCTTACCCAACTTCCCTAAAATCGGAAGTAGAAACTCAAATCTAAGAAATGTTAAAAGATGGCATAATAAGACCGTCTAGATCTCCGTACAATTCCCCCGTATGGATTGTGCCAAAAAAACCCGATTGCGCAGGAAATAAGCAATACAGAGTTGTTGTTGACTACCGAAAGCTGAATGAGCAAACTGTCGCAGATAGATACCCGATCCCAGAGATCAACGATGTCCTTACGCAACTTGGGAAAAACCAGTTCTTTTCCGTGCTGGACTTAAAGAGTGGGTTTCATCAGATCCCTCTTAAAGCATCAGACATTGAAAAAACAGCTTTTTCAATAAGTAATGGTAAATACGAATTCACTCGGTTACCTTTTGGCTTAAAAAATGCCCCTTCAATTTTTCAGAGGGCACTTGATGATATACTGCGTGATCATATAGCCAAAATATGTTTTGTTTATATCGACGATATAATCATTTTCAGCAAGACTGAAAGCGACCATATCCGTCATCTAGAATCAATCTTCAAGACGCTTCAAGAAGCGAACATGAAAGTGCAACTTGATAAGTGTAATTTTTTCAAAAAATCCGTCGAATTCTTAGGATTCATAATCTCTTCAGAAGGAGTTAAAACAAATCCGGCAAAGGTTGATGCAATTAAAAGGATACCGTATCCTAAAACTTTAAAAGAATTGCGCTTATTCTTAGGTCTATCAGGGTATTACCGTCGCTTTGTACGTGATTATGCAAGGCTCGTTAAACCCCTGACATCCCTTTTAAGAGGGGAGGAAGGACGAATGTCCAAAAATCAATCCTCAAAAGTTAAAATTAACTTAAACGCCGATGCAGTCGAAGCATTTCATAAGTTGAAAACAGCCCTCACCTCCGAGGACTTGATATTAGCCTATCCGAATTTCGAAAAGGAATTCACGCTAACAACTGATGCGTCTAATTTCGCAATAGGTGCGGTACTGTCACAAGATGACAAACCGATTACGTTTATATCCAGAACGTTAAGCAAAACTGAGGAAAACTACGCCGCAAACGAAAAGGAAATGCTGGCAATTATTTGGTCTCTGAACACGTTGAGAAATTTCTTATACGGTAGATCAAAGGTAAAAATTTACACCGATCATCAACCGCTCACCTATGCTCTGAGCAACAAAAATAATAATAGTAAGATGAAACGGTGGAAGGCGATTCTCGAAGAGTATAATTTCGAACTGCATTATAAGCCAGGAAAGGCTAACGTCGTCGCAGATGCTCTATCGAGAATTCCGCAAACGGAACAATTAAATTCCTTAACGGTAACGCAACACAGTGATGAGAGCTCTTCCCACAACTTAATCCACAGCGTTGATGCACCAATCAACGTATTTAAAAATCAAATCTTTCTTATAACAAACAATATTTCGACGTACCAATTTAAAATTGTTTTCCCCACTTTCCACAGGCACATAATCACCGAACCATATTACGATTCAAACAAAATAATACAACTTCTCAAACGCTATCTGAACCCATCAGTAATTAACGGTATAAAGACAGACGAACGAACAATGGGACTAATACAAGACATTTACCCACAATATTTCAACAATTACAAAGTCAGATTTACACAAAAACAAGTAGAAGATATTACAGATAAACAATTGCAAGAAGATATTATAATCCGAACACACAGACGAGCACATAGAAACTGTAGAGAAAACAAAATCCAAGTAATACAAAAATACTACTTCCCCTACATGACTAAAAAAATAAATAACATTATAAAAAAATGCACAGTATGCATAGAAAACAAATATGACCGCCACCCTAGGAAACAGGAAATTCAGGCCACCCCTATTCCACAATATCCAGGTCAATTAGTCCACATAGACATTTTTCTAACTGACAAAAAAAAAATTTTAACTGCCATATACAAGTTTTCTAAGTATGCAATTGCGAAAATAGTTAAATCCAGAGCAACTGAGGACATTAGACAACCCTTGAGGGATATTCTTTTCTCCCTAGTACCCGAGAAACTGATAATAGACAATGAAAAATCGTTCAATTCATCCTCCATAAATTTCATGATCGAAAATGAATTCGGCATTGAAATCTTCCGGACACCACCGTACACAAGCTGTGTAAATGGCCAAATTGAACGCTTCCATTCTACCCTCCAAGAAATTATACGATGCCTCAAAACAGAGAAGACACACCGAACATTTAATGAACTCCTGGAAAAATCAGTTAAAGAATACAATTTTTCAGTACACTTAACAACAGGAAAGAAACCGGTAGAAATATTATTTGGCAGAAGGGTTAGTAGTGATCCAAATTTACTTGAAAAAGACCGACAGGAAACGATAAAAAAATTACAGGACAAACAAGAGGCAGACCTGAACTACCACAATACAAATAAAGAACCACCCAAAACATATGTTGAAGGAGAAACCATATATGTCAGGATAAACAAGAGACTTGGCAATAAATTAACCCCAAGATATAGAAAAGAAATAGTTGCCCAAGACAAAAACACCACAGTTTTAACACAATCTGGAAAAACCATTCATAAAAGCCATATCAAAACATGAAGGACATAAATTAAAAAAAAAAAAAAGAAATTAAGAAACCAATTGCTTCGAATTTTTCAGAATTCTATTCCTTTGCGAAGTCGCAGCAGACTTACAAATACTGAACTACACGTAGTCACATTTGGTAACCATAAACAGTGGACAGACAAAACTAGCGGACGGAACCTTTAAAATAGTACATATCATTGACTTGACCATCTACGAAAAATTTCTACAAGAAGTGCAGACGTACGTTGACAAAAATATCCCAATTACGAATCTATTCTATCGCATCCTATCACAAGAATTAAACCAAACAAACGAAATCCTACAAAGTCTAAAGCCTCTTAATACCAATAAATCTAAAAGATCAATTAATATAATTGGAACAGCATGGAAGTACATCGCTGGTACCCCAGACCACGATGACTTCGAAATATTAGGTAAAAATATGAAAGAATTAAATATTAATAACAATAAGCAAATTTTAATAAATCAAGAACTAAATGAACGAATGAATGAATTAACTAAAAGATTTAATGATATAAATAATGTAATTAAAAAAGATGGTTATCTAAGTAGTGAAATCGCTATACATTTTCAAAATAAGATACGACTAATCAAAGAAGAAGTTATAAATATTAAGTACGCCATGCAATGGGCGAAAAATGGAATAATTAATTCTATTTTATTAAACAAACTAGAAATTAAATTAGCTATCGAGAAGTTAGAACAAGAAAAGATGCCATTTGCATCAGCAGAAGAAGCGGTGGAATACGCTAAAGTCAATGTTATCTATAAGAATTCAATAATTCTCTATATGGTGAAAATACCATTAACAACAAATGTTACTTTTGATAATTATATATTGAAACCTGTAAAGAAAGCAGGAAAAATTATGAAATTACCTTTTTATGAAATTATAAGACAAGAAAATAAAATGTACGGTTTAAGAAACCAACGTATCAAGCATTATAAAATTAATATTTGTAATAAAGAACAAGTAGTAGACTTAAGTAATAATACATGCATACCAAACATAATCAAAAGCTTAGCATCAACATGTACCTACAGTAACAGCCAACACATACAAGAAATCGAGGAAATCCACCCCGGACTAATTTTCCTACAAGATTTCAATGGAACCATCCGCCAGGAAAATAAAGAAAGACAACTTACCGGAACATATTTTGACTCTTGAAAGCCTAAAGGAATTACAAATGAATAACACGAATGAAATCAAAACACTACGATTTGGAACCATAGTAGGTGAAGTCTCGATGACAGCATTTATTGTCATAATAGCCATCACAGCCCTCCTGATACGTCTATGCAAATTTTCATAAAATTTAACAAATAAAGCAACGAAAATCACCGAATCAAAGAACCTCCCGGTAACACCCATAATTCTAACCAACATTCAACCCCCGACCTCGATTCGCGCATCCACGATGAGTGTAAACGACCTGCCATATTTTTAAAGGCGATTGAGGACAATCGAATTTAAGTGGGGAGGAGTTAACGCTGCATACGCTGTAAGCGACCCGTTGCACGCGCATCCGCTTTTATTGCAATTATGCTGACGCTACTATGTTTGCTTATTTACCGTGCGAACTATTTCGAAACAAAATTCCAGGAACGGTGTCACGCGGCAAAGCAGGTGACATCGTCAAATTGGCTATGCTTTTTAGGTATGCTTAGATTTAAGAAAATATTACAAGCTTTAGTTCTAGTTAAAGGCTCGAATAAAAAAGACGGAGTTCGCTCCGCAATATTTTTTAAAAACAAAAATTAATAAATAAAAATTTAACTTATATCTTAATCCGTTTTTTTTCTGAATGCAAATACCTCTTATTGACATATACACACATATTATGTATATTGTCATATACCATCATTTATGTACATATGTATAGAGTATACGTTCATTTATGTATGTATGTAATGAAAACCTTCATGAATTACTTTCAGAATTTATAAAAACTTATTCGCGTCGCGCGCATACACATCTACGTAGACATCACAAATCTTTTGTTCACAACGCAGACCCAGAAATAAACGCACTGCGTATTTATCCTCCCCACGTGACTCGCCATCAATTCCAGGCGCAAAATTTTTTTTTTCCGTTTTTAAATTTGTTTTTTTTTTTAATGTAATCGTAAAAAAATTTGTAATAAATTTTATGTATCCGCTTATCATTTCAAAAGTAACAATATAGTAAAAATATAAGCCGTCGAAAAAATAAACGCAACACCTATTTTTCCTCGCCACATGTTAGACTCAATATCAATTCCCGGCGCAAACTTTTTTTATTAATTATTTTAAATTATTTTTTTTGTTTTAATGTAATTGGAAAAATAATTATGTAATAAATTTTAATAAAATTTATTACAAATTTTTTTACGACTACATTAAAAAAAAAACAAATTTAAAAACGAAAAAAAAAAAATTTTGCGCCGAGAATTGATGGCGAGTCACGTGGGGAGGATAAATACGCAGTGCGGTTATTTCTGCGCCTGCGTTGTGAACAAAAGATTTGTGATTTCTACGTAGATACATATATATGCGCGCGACGCGAATAAGTTTTAACCCTCGAGAACACGCGCCTCGTAAGATAGCACGGATTCTCGCGCATGAGCATTTTGCTCACTTCATGTAAGAATGTAACTTTTTAATGGATTACGATTTTTAAACATTTCATTTTTAACATAGTTATAATACCAAGTCATTTTTTTGCAATTATGTGTTTATTTAAGTAGTTCACACTGTAGAATTATATAAATTCATTCAATCAAGACATAACCAAAAATTTTACATTCATACTTTAGTATATTAACAAAAAAAACTCCTTGTAACAAAATAAATAAATAAACGACAAAAATCAGTCTTCGGTAAGATTGACATTTACGTTGCTTTCGAAGCAAGATGGGCACATATACTTAACGTGTTCCGTGCAAAGTAATTTTCCACCTAAAGTGCAGCCTTTTTCCGGACGTCTGTTTTTACTCCTGGGGCAAAGCTCGCAAAAGCCAGGTTGTAGGTGTTGGCTTTCAGGTTCTTTTGCTGGTACAATGTGATCCATAGTATTTCTTAAATCACGAGGTAAAGTTTTTATGGCCTGCCGATTAGAAATATGTGGCTTTATTAGCTCCAGTGCATCTTTCTTTAGAAACGTCCTCCTCTGGGTTAAATTGCCTGTATTTGATTTGTAAATAATTTGTGCGTTTATGCCAGTAATGTCAATAAGCGTGAAAAAGCTGCGCATTGGCCACCTGCAGGTTATCCTGGAAACTGAATATGTGCCTTTCATTTGTTCAACAGTGTCTACACCCCCTTTCGTCTGGTTGTAAAGGGTTATTACTTCGGGTTTGTTCTCAGATGTTTCATCATTAGCTTGGCCATCGGCATGAAGTGATGATAGCATAATACAACTTTTTTCGTTTTTTTCACTGGAACGTAAGAGACAAGAATCTTAATATATTTTCGGCAAATGCAGTCAGTTGCGGCCTTCCTTTTGCTGAAATAAATTGAGGTGGAATTTCCTTTTTATTTTTTCTTATTGTACCCACAATGGTCGTTTCTATATTGTTTGTATAGTTCATCTGCTAAAGGTATTGAAGTAAAATAATTATCCATGGTAATGTTTCTGCCACTATTCAAAATTGGGGCAGCAACCCTTTTCATAACCCGAGGTTTTCAACAAAAAAGATAAATCAAGAAATACCTTCATTGTTTCTCGCGCAATGTGCAAAATGCCGCTCCCAAAAATCAACCGTCTGCCTACACGTCCGATCGTGCACTAATCGAAAGAAATGCTCGTCAAAGTACGAAGCACAACTACTAGCGAAGGTACTCACCACAATTAGTGCCAGAATTACATAGAACATAAAAATTTCGCGAAATGAAAAATTGCTTGAGCAAAATGGTCATAGCGCGTGTTTTCGAGGGTTAATAAATTCTCAAGGTGAATAATGAAGTTTTTCATTACATACATACATAAATGAACGTATACTTTATATGTACATAAATGATGGTATATGACAATATAAGTACATAATATGTATGTACCTGTCAATAGGAGGTATTTGCATTCAGAAAAAAAAACGGTTTAAGATATATTAACACTTATTTTATATTGTATGTCAATTTATAGTATATGTATTCGACAGCATTTACATCATATGTATGTATGTACATTTGTATATGAAAAACAATAATGCACAAGCGTAAGAACATCATCTTCCTTTCATACATATGTACATATGTATGCATGTATGCCCAAATAACCTTGACTTTTTTTTTTTGTTTTATCCGAAGGGGGAATCTTACATAGATACCGTCAATATAGATGGCATGCACGATTCATACTGATCGCTAAGGGTGCACCTCATTCGGGACCACGCACAGTCAGTATTACTACTAAACTGGACTTGCGAAACAGTACACCTACGTACTAAACCCTAACTCCGACTTCTGTAGCTTTAGTTTGCCCTGCGGTACCGCCGTATTATTGTGAATAACCTTGACTTATGTATGTACACATGTCACAGCACATCACATTCTTACAAGAAATCAAATACACATACGCACTAGTGAACGAGTTTCTTCCTAGCATATATACATACATATATACCTACTTGCCTTCTAAACTTCCTACAAAATAATTGTATTCATATGTTACTACATCCATGTACGTTCATACATTCATGCATAGATATATGCGCGAGCACAGCGCTCACTTCTTGCTTCCGTGTACTTTTGTCTTTCACCAGTCGATGTTCCTAATATTGTACTTACAAAAACACAATACTTTGATGGACCCAAAAGCAACAGCAAGCGCAACGCGATGGCCGCTTTGCCACCACACATTCTTAAATGTTCCAGAACACAACAAAAACATACCTCACATGCGCATGTCGCCCAAAGCTAAAATCTAAGCCTAGCGCCTACGGCGCTGAACAATTTAGAACAAAAACAAAAAGTTCATTCATAAGTTCGAGCTCATATTTCAATTTCATTCATAAAACGAGCCACCCAATTTTCCAATTCGCGACCATTCGAAAATAGTCAATATTGGAATATTTCGCGTGGAATTATTTGCCAATATTTGATAAATCTTGAATTTTTGTCATGTCGAGTGGCCGCGGCTCCGTATGTATGTGTGCACCCTTATATGTACATATGTAAATATGTCTTCTAACTGTTCGACAGTGGCGAGTTAATGCGACTTAGATTCCTTGAACAACTCCAACGAATCACACATTTCTGTCCGCAAAGCCGCATATATGTACCCTGTGATCAAAAAGTACCGGGAATGTTTAAGTAAAACATAACAGAGTTAAATTTCAGGCAAATTTATATTACCTCCTTCAAAATATGACCCGTCTGAAGCAACACACATGTGGCAACGTTTAACCCAGTCCTCCAAACACCCCCGTTAGGCCGACATGGCCTTCAGCTCCTTCGTCGTATTCTCTTTGATCGGAGCGATGGCGCGTTATCATCACGCAAAATCCAAGAATTGTTTGCTCACATTTCCGGCCGTTTGCAACATAGAGCATCTCTCAAAGGCTTCAAAACGGATAAATAGTATTCCTTATTGACTGCCTGGCCCGATGGAAGGTACTCATGGTGAACTATGCCTTGGCAATCGAAGAAACCAGTCAACATCACCTTCCCGGTTATTTTTGCTCATAGCGTATACATATTCCATCTTTTCACTGACGGACAAGAAGGCGGTCGCAGTTGTTGTGTTTTATATGCATACATTTTGCGTTCGTTGATGGTTTGGATAAATTAAACAATTATAATTGTATTATATTTGATATGATATTCATTTATTTAATAAAGAATACTTTTGTATCATTAGTACATCTTATTAGTCCAGTTGCCACAACAGAAAGAAAGCTTAATTCTAATTAGAATACCCTGAAGCCACCGCTGGTCACATTCCGCTACTCACCCTCCGCTGCATTTCATAATATCTTCAACCACCAATACTCCAATAAGATTCTGCTTACGCCAATACTCCAATGAGATTCTGGTCTTTTACTTGATTTGCAATTAGAACGACTGCCAACAAGGCCAACGGGTGTTCAGTCTCCGCTGCCAGCAATACACACCGCTCTCCCAGCATTCAACGTACTCTTGCATTGCAAGTGTTTGCGAAGCCGTTAACTATTTTACTTATTTACAATGCTGGAATAATGACCAGAGACAAAATACAGTGCACTCGCGGTAACTCGAATAGCCGCTAAGTCGAACGACGTGCTAACTCGAACACATTTTTTCCCCTATTGACTTCTTTGTAACTCGAACAATAAAAAAGCGCTATAACTCGAACAAAAAAACAAATTTATTTGTACACACATTCTTTTCAAACATGTATATTTTGTACATAGATACATATGTAATAGTATATGTATATAAATTATATGTATACTAGTGTATTGTCCATATGAATATTTCGGCGTTAATATCCCGTTAGTTTTCTGGGAACAACATCTTGCATTGACCAAATTGCTTTAAATTTGTCATTTGTAGTATATCAGTGCACGTGAGTAATGGATCGTAAAAGGTTGAAGTGTTTAACATTAAAAGAGAGGGCTGAAGTCCTTAACAAAATTAAACGTGGACGTAGTGTTACTTCTCTAGCGAAGGAATATGGGGTAGCCAAGTCCACCATAAGTCTTATAAAAAAGAAAGATAAGGCAATTTATGGCTTGCACTAACGCTACCGGCAACCATAAGCTTAAACTTCTCGTTATTGACAAAGCAAGAAATCCTCGAGTTTTCAAAAATTTTAACTGTCCGGTGGAGTACAAAAATTCCAAATCAGCCTGGATGACTTCGGCGATTTTCAAAGACTGGTTTCATAATTCGTTCGTGCCGCAGGTAAAATCCAGATTAATTAAAACAATTGTTTTAACCAAGTTAAATGACTTTAATATTTAGGTAAGAAAAAATTTGAAAGATGGGGACTACCTGAGAAGGCTCTTCTTCTAATTGATAATGCCCCATCACATCCCAAAGAAATCGAATTAAAGTCCGAGGATGGTTTAATTTTAACTATGTTTATGCCGCCGAATGTGACACCATTGATCCAGCCAATGGACCAAAATGTAATTCGTATAACGAAACTATACTACAGAAATTTTCTACTGGCTTCCATTTTCAACAATCGATCGAAAAATCGATATCGATGACTGTTTTTTTAACATAGCACACTCAATTGATAAGTCGAACAAATTCGATAAATCGAACAGCGCCTGTTTTAATTAGTTCGAGTTATCGCGAGTGCACTGTATGTTTCGTGGGTGATCATCACAGTTTATTGGCTTAACTTATTTATATACTAGCGGACCCTCACCCGCTTCGCTGGGCGAAAGAAAAATGTAAATGAAAAGTGTTCTTTGTTTTTTTCTTGTTTCATCATTTAATTCATGCTCGGCCATTATTTTGTGACTTATTCTAATAACAATGTTTTATTTATTTTAGTGACTTACTCTAATGATTGTAAACAAACAACTTATTCTAAAGCCTTCTGATACACAAAATTTTTGGTTTTATTTTCATGCGGTGTATAAATATAAAGTAAGGATGGTTTCCTTACTCGAGAACATCCTACATACAGTTGCCCATGTCCAAAGCATGGATAAGTTAGGTAAATTCCACATAATTGAAGTATTTGACCTTGAGACTTATTGATTGTAATAGCAAAAGCAAGGCGAATGGAAAATTGAAGTCGCTTAAAATCAAAAGGCAAATCTGTTGAAATCATTGGAATGCGCGGAATCAAAACATCTTCACCTTTAAATTTGCCTTTCAAAATTGTTGCTTCAATTACATTGTTTATTGTCCGTTTCACTGCTTATCTTGTCCCATTGCATAGTTTCGGCTGATTGATATTTCGCAACAAAATGATCACTGCGCCGACTTTCAATTGCAAACGGCAAATTAAGTGAATTCAAAAATTCAATTGGATAATTCACTACATCGTCGGGATTAATAATTGAATCAATTGATTTATAGTTGACAACTTCACTTGGAATTTGAGTCAAAATACTGGCATTGATTTCATTGACATCGACATTTTTGGCAGCTAATATAGCTCTCTCGCTTAGCCAATCTTGATTTCGATAGTTTTGTGCAATATTTGGGAATACATTTTACAACAATTGTACTCTTGATTCTGTTACGGTACAAAAATTAGTTGGAAGTGTGATCATGCCTGTATTCTTATCAATTGGCTTTCGTCCATTTCCAATTTGCAACAAATGTTCGGAAAATTCAGCACCTGTTGGATCATTCTGTAACTGCACACGAACATTAGTAGTTAATGTGAGTTTTTGAACATATCTCCACAGATTAGAAGATTTAAGGCACGCTCTCAATTCATCAGCTGGTGTTGATTTGGGAATAACAGGCAAAGTTTGTCGAAAATCACCGGCCAATAGAATTAGTGCACCACCAAATATGTTTGTGTTATTTCGAAAATCTTTCAGTGTTCTATTTAAGGCTTCCATAGAACAATTTTACATGTTTGTAAAACCTTTCCCATTCCAGAATTTTTAGAAATGTTGCAAGTTGGTTCTTCATTTACTTGCATATTTAAAGGTATTTTTTTTTTTGTTTTTTTTTTGTCGGGACAACTAGCAAGTGCAGCACTGAGACATTAATTGAGTCCATTGTACTACACTTGGATTCCCTTTTAATTTTCTTTAAATCTACCCGATCTCCAAAGAAATCTGAGTAGATCTTGTGGTGCCAAGGAGCCAAGATGGTCGCTTCTTAACACATCAGTGCCAATGATCTCAAACCTGATTCAAGCGAAGGCGGGGCAGACACACAGGAAGTGGTCCACCGTCTCATCCTCCTCTTCACAAGCTGGGCAGAGTACACATGTGCTTTGCCCACAGAAAGTGGCCCGTCATCAGTCCAACCAGCCGTCTGCACTCCCCTCTGCTTAATGACAGAAGGGTTTGCGACAGTCGATCGGACATGACAGGTAACATCAGTTTTGTCCATCTGCAGCCTCTCTCAGCCTGCCAAGCTCGCTTGTGGGTGGTAGTTATCCATTTGCTAAACGTGGCCGTGATGGCCGCAGAAGGGAGTGGCAAAAAACGGGCTCTGGGCCAAAGAAGTTGGCTTCAGAGCCCATCTTAGCTAAGGAGTCAGAGGTCTCGTTACCCGCGATACCCACGTGACCCGGGTTAGCATCAGGCTATTATGTCTACCGACATAGTTCAGCCTTGATTTACAGAACTTCACTACCCCTGATGTGGTTGGAGGGCTGTCTAAGGCCATAAGCGCAGCTTGGCTGTCGCTGCAGACACATTTAGATCTGCCTCTCCATGGTTTTTCCACAACAAAGTTCATCGCTTCTTGAACTGCATACACCTCCGCTTGAAACACAGATGCATGCATTCCAAGAGCAAAGTGCAGTTTTGTCCCGCTGGATTCCACGTAGACCCCAGAGCCGGAGCCATGCTCCGTAAAAATGCGAAAAACAGTGTTTGCCGGGCTCATTTTCTGAGTCTCCCCACAACTGAGCCTCTGGTAGCACTACACTGTATCTCTTTTCAAGTACGACTCTTGATGGCATGGAGTCAAGGGGCATGGAGAGAATCGTTGGATCGATGTCCATGCCTTCTCTGTGTTCCAATGCCGGACATGGGCCGCACCAGTTCCCACTGTGTTTCAGTCTGCAGATGGCCTTTAATGGTAACTTTAATGCAGAATGTGCAGTGCGACCGCCGTTCACTAAAGTTGCCGCTATTCCAAATGATGCCAAAGCCAATGCAATATTATTCTGTGTTCGAATGGTGGCCAAATTTACCGACAACAAAAACGTTTTTCCAGCCCCACCTGGTGCATCCAAGAAGAATATTCCTCCTCTTTCATTTGCAACATTGTCTATAATTGTGTCATATGCCTGCCTTTGTTCTGTGTTTAATTTTGGTAGGTTTGTTGTTACAAATGTGTTCAGATCATTTCGATCATATTCTTTTTCATGTCTTAATTCTGCATTGTATGCATCATGCATCGGACGATTTGGTGCGATCATACCTAACTCACTCAGAGTTTTATTTGCAATCATCAGGCAAAAGTCTTCGATTTTAATTAATGCCTCATTATATAATTCATCTGTATAATTCAAATTTGGATTTGCAGTAATGCGACGTACTTGATGTAGGATATATTCTATCATGTATTCTTGGTAAGTACTCCACAATTCTTTTGGGTTTGCTGGGAAACATGTAGCAATAATGATGGCAAATAGTGTTCTTATTTGGTGTGTATAACTTGTTGCACATGCATCCATAAGAGTTGCATCCCACTAATTATCATTTTGAAGCAAATTCAATTCTTTGCATGCTTGCTGATAAGTACAAAAAAGATGACCATTAACTCGTTTCAAACCTTCCGAATTACAACCAAACTTTACGAAACCCATTTTCAATACTTACTTAACAATGTGTGTAAGTTTGGTTTAATTCGGTGAAAAGACACGGCTGGTCCACGCTTTGGCATATATTTCGAGACCCTAGTCATCAATAGGTATGAAAATTACCCCGTATTAAAGCACTTATCAACAGCTTCCAATCGACATCCATATTGTACAAACACATTCTAGGGTTACCCGGGTCCACGTTTTGGTCTCTATCTCGAGACCCTAGTCATGGAGCGGCATGAAAAATAGTACGAACTAAAGCATTCACCAACAGCTTCCATTTGATACCAATATTGTACATACACATCCAAAGGTTACCCGGGTGTACGTTTTGACCTATATCTTGAGACCCTATCCACCAATTGGTATCCAAACTATACGAAAACCATCTTCAATACCTACTTAACAATGTGTGTAAGTTTGGTTAAAATCGGTTGTGCCATTCTCCGTAAAGTTCATCACAACGCGAAAAACGGCTGAATTTTTATATATAACTAGCAACCCGCCCAGCTTCGCACGGGTATAAAATATATACCCTATGTCACTCACTGAAAAAATTATTAAAATCGATCCAGTAGTTGTGGCTTATTCATTACTGCCCGTGGCCCGCACGCGTTAAATTTGGAGTAAAACAATTCCCCTTTTTTTATAGCATGAAGATTTCCTGCTATCTTTGGGATATCTAAATTCATACCCTACATTTTTGCATATTAACTTTTTGCATTTTTACATTTGTGTTTATTTTATTTTTACAACAATTACTATATTACAGAATGTCTTTATATACAACGTTCATAGCCTTCTTGTCATTAGACAATACAAACATGTTTTCTCTAGAGGTTACTCTTGAAAGAGCGACATACAGTTGGCCATGTGAAAAACAGTCAACACTCAAATCTAAGCCTGCAACGTTGAAGGTTTGACCCTGAGATTTATTAATGGTCATTGCAAAAGATGTCTTTACCGGAAATTGTAAGCGTTTAAATTGGAATGGTAGATCCGATGGTATCAGAGGGATTCGGGGAATCAATACATCTTCTCCGGTACCACATCCTGTGAGTATTGTGCACTCTATTATAAAAGTTTTCAGTGATTTTACCAGCAAACGCGTGCCATTGCAAAGTTTAGGTGGACTTAGGTTTCTTAATAAAATAACAGGACAACCTATTTTCAGCTCCATTTTGTGAGGAGGGAGTCCAGACGGTTTCAAAGAATTTAGAAATTCTGTAGGAAATTGAACAGCTTCTTCCAAATCGAGAACAGTATCGACCGAGTAGTATATTTTCGTCGGCGCATCAATCTTTGAAATAATCAAGTTATTTACTTTATCTACTTGTTCGTTAGTTGGTGACAGAATAGCTCTTTCTTTAAACCAAGATATTGTCTTATAACTTATGTTATCAATGTCTGGATAGACATTGTTGACTAACTCTTGGATGTTGTCTATCAAAACACAAAGGTTTTCTAGGTTAATCCTTCCCTCACTTTGTATTAATTCTCCATTGCCAACTTTTAGTAGCATCTCTGGAAATAGCCTGTTCTCACGTGAAGATGACGAAACCCTCATATTAGTTTTAAGATCTAATTTATTGACATGCGACCAAAGGTGGGATCTTTTTAGCGAAGCATTTATTTCGTCAGCACGTGCTCCTCGAGTCACAACTGGTAGGATTTGACGGAAATCTCCTGAGAACAGAATTGTACATCCACCCATAGGTGCATTTTTGTTGCGCAAATCGCGCATTGTCCTATCCAGTGCTTCCACAGACGTCTTGTTTGACATGGTAGCTTCGTCCCAGACTATTAATGAGCAGTCACGCATCAATTTTCCTGTATTGCTCTGTCTAGAAACACTACAGACGCTGTTATCATCATCGGTTGCGATTTTCAGCGGGAGCTTGAATGTAGAGTGTGCGGTTCGGCCTCCTTCCAAAAGAGTAGCGGCAATGCCGGATGACGCAACAGCTAACGCAATTTTTCCGGTAGATCTCACTTTTTTTAAAAGCAGATTGATTAAAAATGTTTTTCCTGTGCCTCCTGGGGCATCAAGGAAAAACAATTTCCCTTCATTGTTATCAATTGTTGATAGTAATGCAGTGAATACTTTTTTCTGATCGATGTTTAATCGTGGCTCATCTTGAGCTATATTTTGTAAAAGTCTCGTTTGATCGTATGATGTTTCTCTTGTGTACTCGGCACTATTAGTTAAATCAGAGTTAGTAGTATTAGCTGGCATCGGCAGCCCAAAATCCTTGATCGTTTTACCCGAAAGTAATTGCACTATTTTGTTTAATTCAAATAATGCTTCGTCAAATATGTTTTGGTCATATTGTACATCAACAGAGTTTGACTCTTGCCGTCGCCGAATCAGAATATCACTGGCCATATTTTCTTGAAATACATATCTTAATGATGTAGCTGAACTACAAACAGCTGCTTCTGATAATGTATTTTCCCAGTGAGAATCGTCTTCCAAGAGCCCCATAGCTTTGCATGCTGCTTGATAAGTATTGTAAACAACACCTTGTAAAGTTCTTAGGTGAGCAAAGGATGTCGGGCCTTTTACAATATGAAGTAACATTCTCAGATAAAAGCATTCGCTGTTGTTGGGATGAATCACATAGACTCTGCCAAGAGCATCCGTTTTTTTTACTCCGGGGAAACCATCAACCGCAGTACCTTTTTTTCGCCGTTGAAAAGCTTTAGAACTCTGGTTCCATGTATAGTAACTTGGAACTCTGTCATATGTCAGTGTTTTCGCGAAATCATCTTGAGCACATAACTTGAAGAATGCTGTCAATGTTGTATCCGGCGGGTTATTAATAACTTCTTGTATATTGTTCTCAGTAAAATATACCCTTTGTCCATTTTCTAAATGAACTGCAAGGTGGACAATTGTGGGAGACCGGTCGTGCACTTCGAATGATAAAATCCTCCATACAGCTTCAGAGCTGCGGATGTAACGTCCAGACTGATATATTTCCACTTCATTTGGTGATTGTATGCTGAAAGTGGCTTGATCACTGCCTTTATTAATGTACTTAGTAACATATTGGATTGACTTTATTGAATTGCACAACTCCACGTTGATGTGGGCATCAAAAATTTTCAAAAGGAGCGGATTATAGGGAACGATCCATCGGTTGTCAATATCAATGTTTCGGACGGTAGCAATTTGCCCACCCCCTTCTGGCGATCGTCGACGATATTTGGGGTATCCATCATCGCTAGTAATTGTTTGAGTTTGGAACAACTTCGGAAATTTTTTGGTGCATTTAGAATCTCGCATACATGGAGAATTCGGGTTTAAAGTCCCGCAAGGGCCGTGTACCATATGTTTCTTTACGATTTCGTATAGGATAGGATCTTCATCTTTATCCGGTAATTCAGCTGAAATAACCCTGTCAATTTGGTTTGGTCTAATTTTGTTCACTAACCACACCAGCAGGTGTACATGTGGCAAGCCACGCTTCTGCCATTCTATTGTGTACATATGACAGTGCGGCGGACCGAATATATGAGACTTGTTAATGAGGTGCAGAATTTTCTGTACTTTTAAATGGAAGACTCTGTTAACTATATCGTATCTGTCTTGTGGTGAATTTGTGTTAATATTTTCTCTGATTTCCGACCAATTTGGGTTACATGTTGCAGTTATAAATAAATCAGGTTTGCCGTACTTTCTGACGTAAGCCATGGCGTCTTGCGATTTTTCGTGTAAATATCGAGGTCCACCTGTGAATGATGAAGGTAGTATAACCAACTGCCCAATGCCGTTGTGGTGTTCATTCGCCTGTAAAGCATCCTGAAGATGAACGTAATTTTCGGCTCTCAATTTAGTTTGATTATTACGGATGTAGGCCAATCTCTCAGATTCAATTTTAGCATATTGATCTACCAAGTATTGGTTTGTTAACATTCCATATCTAAGCAAAGTGTTGAAATCATTACGTCTTGTCATTATACGGTAGCAATAGTAGTTCATACATGACACTGTTTTACGCAGAGGTGTACCACCGATTGGGTCAACTTGAGAAATATTAATAGCATAACCATTTTCTCCACGACATAGCATCAAAGGATATTGTAAGCTGTCATAAGATCTGTGTAACTCTGAAATTTTTTGCAAATTATCATCACGACTATGCAATACAATATCTCTTTTGTCAAATTGCTGTCCGGCTATCACCACTGCTACTTCACTCGTGGAAGGCGCATTGTATCGTCCTCTGTGTTCTCCAACAGGAACTTTATTTGCATGGATTACGACATTAAAGTCAGGAGTATCTGCTGGAACACTCTCAATCGCAGTTTTGAATGACTGTATGTAGCAATTATGAGAATGTAACATATCTTGGAGAGATCTAATCAAATCTCTATCAATTGGCCGTGCAACACTTGAACACCTCGTAGATGCTTGTGTATCTGGATCTGCAATAAAATATATTATATTTGCAGGAATTTGTGATCATCGGGTCGAAGTGGTAGCAAGCTCCCAGCTAAGTGGTATACTTGCCCTTGAATTTTAAATGTAGGCATGAAGCCACGCTCAACGACTTGCTTACTCTTAAAAGAGGTCATTTGAAATGCGTTATTGTAATGGCGTATATAGCGCATGAAATGATTAGATTTCTGATGATCACCCGTAAGAAGAGAGTGAAGTGGTTCAGGTGGAGGGAGAATTTCTTCTAATTTGACTTTTCCTTGTAAACAACACATACCTTTCGATTCGTCCTTGAATTTCAATGCGAAGCAATGTTCACACACTACTGACATAGTACCTATTGATACTATTCGGTCGTCCGTGTAAGAAATCGAAGGATCATAATTCATGGCCGAATTTTCTTTACTCACCCATGAATTAGTAACTCGTGCTGATGATTCTCTGGCTCTCTTTATTCGATGTCTGCCCTTATCTCGGGTGCGGCGAAGCTCACGCTCCCTTGAAGATTCTCCCTCTCTCTGAGCTCTATATCTATCCCGAAGCTGACTGAGTCGAGCCTCACGCTCTGCTGACGATTCTCTGTCCCTCTGAACCGTATGCCTATCTCGATCCCGGCTGCAACGAACCTGACGCTCTACTGAAGATTCCCTCTCTCTCTCAGCTCTATATCTATCCCGCATCTGACTGCGGCGAGCCTCACGTTCCGTTGACGATTTTTCATCTCTTGCTGAACGTAGTCTTCTGGCATCCACTGTACTACGACCTATGTTCGAACGACGACGTCTTCCAGCCATGACTTTATAATTTTTGTGAAAATTTACTCAGTTCTATATGTATGATTACCTATCCACAAATTGTCATATTATTAGTATGTGCCGCAGTTAAAAATATGTAAATACTTACCATTTAGAAACAAAAGATAATTACTGATGTAATATCTTGAAAAATATTTTTTTCAATTATATGCTGTAAAGAGTCATATACATAGATCTATATTAAAACAACAATGTATTTAAGGTATTTAATTGGTTAAGGATTAATGATGTACCTATTTGCTGAAATCACTTCGAAAATAAGCTATTAGTTGTCGTAAAAAGTAAATGACAAAAAATGTTATTGTATGGAATCGATAGCAAACTAAACGCGCTCCGAATCAATAAAAACTATTCAAAAACTATTTTAACACGTTCCCTGTCCCAATATAAAAATGCTAAATTGACCGACACGTCCAACAGCGTTTTTTGAATAATTAGTTTTTTTGTAGTCATAGCTTTATATAATACTAATAATTAAAAAAAACGGATGTAGGGTATTTCTACCTGAAACACATATGGTCCATGAGCGTAGAGGGACATTTTTGCTTCTGCACGTTCATGAAACACATGTGGTTTATATACCCCCTGACGCACATATGGCTCAGGAACGTATCAGTGCTTATCAGGCGCACGTTTCCTGAACCATATGTGGCTCAGCAGACAGGGAACGTGTTAATTATGTGGGAATTACTAATATAGAACGTGAAAATAGCGTTTTATTTCGCTGTAAAATTGTATGTGCATATAATTACATGGAATTCAGTACATACATAGATACATACATATGTACATACGTCCGAAATGAAATAATGCGAGCGATTCGTAAATACATACATACATACGTCACCATACGATGTAATTCAACATTGATGAGGTGTGGTGAGATTATCGCTTAACGCCTGTTGCTTCATTCGGTTGACAGCGAACAAACACACAAACAGCTTTTTTTGGAAAAAGAGCTGCTTTTGTTTAAACAATTTTGGTTAAATAACAAATATATAAATTTTTTTTTTTGATGCAGAACGAAAGTAAATATTTCAAAGTTAAACTCTAAGAAAGTTTCATTTTAATTGGTTTATTCGTTTATGATTTATGGCCGTGAAAACAAAAAAATTATGTTTTTTTGCCACATTTTGACCGATTGCCACGCCCCCTTTATATATTTCTTCACATTATATAGATATAAACCTTCCTCTTCCATCAATCTATCTTTAAAAAAAAACCGCATCAAAATCCGTTGCGTAGTTTTAAAGATTTAAGCGATTACGTGGACATAGGGACAGAAAAAGCGGCTTTGTTTTATAATATGTAGTGATATATAGATACATATGCGTGTATGCGCGTTTGGCTTTCTAGATAGATATTAGAATGTTTTTTCATCAATATGTTTAAGTATTTCAGATTTGGCTGAAGAGATTAAATATATGAATGCATATTCATATGCATTGCCTTTGTGGATGTTTTACATATAAATCAGTTCAAAAGCAGTATGAATAATTATAAAATAATAATAATAATAATAATAATAATTTTATAAAATACATTAATTAATAGAAAATACATTTTTACACATTACAATTATAGAAAAAACTTTTTTAAATAACAGGTATTAGAAAAACCTGAATACACTATTTTAAATCAATTGTAATTAAACCAAATACAAAAAATTAAATAAAACTATCGAACAAATAAAAGTGTGTACAGTACGTGAACCTGAGTGAAATCCGGAACAATGTAGCACGCCTATGACATGCCTTTCATACTTGCGCTAATCTATAATTTTTAATTTGCTTTCTTAAATCGGTCCGTTGTGTCCGTTGAAAATTTGTATGCATATTTATATACATACATATGTATGTATTCGTGTATGCGCGTTTGGCTTTCTGGACGGATATTAGAATGATATTTTCTCAGCAATATAATTTGGATTTGATGAAACAGATTAAATATATGCATGTGTATATGTACATATTTTCTTTTTGATTTATTTATGTATATAAAAATCAGGTCATATCCAGTACTAGCAAACCCGGCCCCCTTCGCTGGGCACACTAAAATAGAATAGATATGGTTTAGAACAGAAAATATATGATTTTCATATTATTTATTTCTTTATTCTTTATTCAAGCGCTTTGGCATAAACAATATTTTTTGTTTTTCTATTTGTTTTTGAGTAAATATAAAATATAAATTGAAAATCAGGAAAAAAGAAGATTGTTTTTAAATTTCAAATCAACGCATATGAATAAACAATCGTCTTTTTTCCAGATCATCCATGAATTTTTCGTTTATATATGTTTTATTAAGCATTGGAGCTTTTTTAACCATTATCCATTTATATTTAAAAAAAAAAAAACGAAAAAAAATTTTTTTCCACGAACACATAATTTCATTCGGATTTCACATTAAATTCTCAAATTTCGTAAGAAATTATTCACTGTTCCAAAATCCACTCCAAAAAAATTCACAAACAATTTTTACATGTTGCACTTACGTTTTTTCCTTATGGCATCCAAATCAGAAAGAAATATTGACACATTGTAACTCACACTGTCAATTTGACAGTTCAGTTCCGCCCCAAGCGTTAAAAAAGTAAACGACATTACGGCTGGTTCAAAAGAACGCTGTACCCGTTGCCAGTGCTCCGAATTACAACCAAACTTTACGAAACCCATTTTCAATACTCACTTAACAATGTGTGTAAGTTTGGTATAATTCGGTGCAAAGACACGTCGGGTCCACGCTTTGGCATATATTTCGAGACCCTAGTCATCAATAGGTATGAAAATTACCCCGTCTTAAAGCACTTATCAACAGCTTTCATTTGATACCCATATTGTACATACACAACCAAAGGTTACCCGGGTCCACGTTTTGACCTATATCTCGAGACCCCAGTCACGGAGCGGCATGAAAAATACTCTGTACTAAAGCATTCACCAACAGCTTTCATTTGATACCCATATTGTACATACACGTCCGAAGGTTACCCGGGTCCACGTTTTGACGTATATCTCGAGACCCTATCTACCAATAGGTATTCAAACTATACGGAAATCATCTTCAATACCTACTTAACAATGTGTGTAAGTTTGGTTTAATTCGGTGCAAAGACACGTCGGGTCCACGTTTTGGCATATATTTCGAGACCCTAGTCATCAATAGGTATGAAAATTACCCCGTATTAAAGCACTTATCAACAGCTTTCATTTCATACCCATATTGTACATACACGACCAAAGATTACCCGGGTCCACGTTTTGACCTTTATCTCGAGACCCCAGTCGCGGAGCGGCATGAAAAATACTCTGTACTAAAGCATTCACCAACAGCTTCCGTTTGATACCCATATTGTACATTCACATCCGAAGGTTACCCGGGTCCACGTTTTGACCTATATCTCGAGACCCTATCTACCAATAGGTATCCAAAGTATACGGAAACCATCTTCAATACCTCCTTAACAATGTGTGTAAGTTTGGTTTAATTCGGTGCAAAGACACGGCGGGTCCACGTTTTGGCATATATTTCCAGACCCTAGTCATCAATAGGTATGAAAATTACCCCGTATTAAAGCACTTATCAACAGCTTTCATTTGATACCCATATTGTACATACACGACCAAAGGTTACCCGGGTCCACGTTTTGACCTATATCTCGAGACCCCAGTCACGGAGCGGCATGAAAAATACTCTGTACTAAAGCATTCACCAACAGCTTCAATTTGATATCCATATTGTACAAACACATTCTAGGCTCCACGTTTTGGTCTCTATCTCGAGTCCCCAGTCACGGAGCGGCATGAAAAATACTCTGAACTAAAGCATTCACCAACAGCTTCCGTTTGATACCCATATTGTACATTCACATCCGAAGGTTACCCGGGTCCACGTTTTGACCTATATCTCGAGCCCTATTTCCAAAATAAAATATAATCCATGTTACTCGTGGATGATGTAGCTTTCGAATGGTGAAAGAATTTTTAAAATCGGTCCAGCAGTTTTTGAGCCTAATCATTACAACCAAACAAACAAACAAACAAAGTTTTCCTCTTTATAATATTAGTATAGATGAACTATTTAATACTGAAAAGAAATTGCCATTTATCAAATATAGAAAAAACCCCTATTTTAAAGGAATTATAAATAAAAAAAACTCAAAAGTTTTACCAAACTTTCCTGGTTTGAATTATAAAAAAAAATTGGGCAAGGAAAAAAATATGACTTCAGGACTTGAACCTGAATTGAACTCGCGCCAGAAAATCCACATGAGTCATTACACCGACTTTAGCATTTCCGCCACAAATTAACTAAAAAGGCACTTTTCTTAATCTCAAACTCATTCGCATCGCTGTGGGCATAAAATAAGTCGAATCCCTTACTACTGTGGTGAAAAATCATATGAAATCCCTTACTAGTGTGGTAAACACAGAAAAAATTTGAATTCCTCTACTAGCGTGGTAAATATCTGCAATCCCCCACTAGTGTGGTAAGTTGAATTTGAAAATCCCTTACTATGAATCTACAAATAAGTACTCGAAAAAAACTTATTTAACATTTGCTCCTTCTCATTCCATTTGCATTCTCTTATTGTACTGAACAAGAAAAACTCAACATCAAAAAATTCATTGATAAATTCGAGTTTCTACTTTGCAGATATATGCATATATTTTTGTGCACTTTTTATCAATTGAAGAACTACATACGTAAAGTAATACGATTATACTAATTAACTATTTACCTACTCATCAGAGAACATAAAATAATTGTTTCGAAATTCTCTCTCAGTATTGAAATGTCCGACACAGAACTTTTTATAAGCTACTTATGTTGTTTTCGGCAAGTTACTGTATGCTCATGCGCGCAATTTACGCACAGCAGCCGCGGTTGTCGAGCATTTAGAAAGACATATTTACATATATATATTGATGCATACATATGTACGGAGCCGCGGGAGCTCGACTTGACAAAAATTCAAGATTTACCATGATTCAATTGTAGAAGGTTAGGTAAGTAGTGACAAGGGCGCTTTGACACTCCCTTATTTGAGGGCTTCATTTACGAAGGATGGAGAAAGTGGGAAAAATGTTTTCCCCTTCTTGCCTCAAGGTAGTAAAAAAGTACGTAAAGTAGCTAATTAGTCCTGTTATTAGAGAAAAAATAAGTATATTGGGTATTTAAACTAAATTAAAACAAAGCAATAAAACAATTGTTGTTTTGTTTTAAAGCAAATATAATATTTATTTTGAATATTTTCGATGTTTATCTAACAACACAAGAGCACGCAGAACTATGTTTTGTTACTTAAGTATGTTTTTAACACACTTTTATTAGCTCGGGTTGTATGTATGTATGTATGTATGTAACGGAATCTTTGAGCTTAATTTTCATTGGCTTCTAAAAATCTGATCGACTTGGAATTTTGCACACCTATCAAAGACCGATGACAATGCAATAATTTGATAAAAGTTTTCCATTATCCTTATTAGGGTTGCCAGGATTAATATTTTCTTTTTTTACCTGTGGGCAAAAAGTAAGGTGAATTTGGTTGTAAAATGAAAAATCTTTATTTCTAATGAAATCCGTCTTTTATGCGTATTTAGCCCCAACATCTACCGTTTCTACTAAATGTGTCTTATAATACGTTCACATATATGTAAGTAGATGATATACATTTTCGCGATTAACTCAAAATCTGTAATTAAAAAGCGCTATTTCCCATACAAAATTTGTCTCCCAAAATCTGAGTTTATAAAATAATCCTAGATAATAACGATATTTTTTGGCATACAACCCTGTGTTTTCTGTGTTATCGATAATTATTATTACGAATGTAAGGAGAAACATCAAAATAAAAACTAAATGAAATGGATGCCGGGAAAGAAAACAGGTCTGTAAACATAATTCTAATAAAATTTTTGTCAAATATTATTAAATGGGGATTCATTTTACAGAAAAAAGCGTGTGTCCATGAACGTTTTGTCCTCTTATTACTTATTATAAAATGTAATACAGAAGCTAGTCCTTGACGATTTGCGCAGAATGCTTCAGGTCATTATCTTGCTGGAACACACTTTTGTCTGTGCATTTTTGTGGTTTTTCGTGAATAACTTTTAAAGTAACTACTGAAAATAATTTTTTTTTTACATTTGTTAGACTGTTACAATAATGAGACTTAAAACAAAATTGCATCATTACATTCCTTTTGAATGCTTTAGATCGGGAGAAATTAAAAATAGTTAAAAAAAAACTAAAAAACACGCTTTTATTGCTAATCGAACTAAAAAGTGGAAAATAAATTTTAATGACAAAGGGACCTATAATGAAGTAATAGCAAATCGAACGATCAGTCATAGTCAACTACCTCAGAACAGAATTATAACAAAAATTAAGATACAAATAGAGTAATTCAAATTAGAGTTAAAAGCGTGGGATGCTTGATATAGTAAATATTACAATCATTCTATTGGCAACTACCTATGTTCAGAGGGTTATGAAAGTGAAGCAAAATCCACCCCACGCTTTTAACTCTAATTTGAATTACTCTATTTGTATCTTAATTTTTGTTATAATTCTGTTCTGAGGTAGTTGACTATGACTGATCGTTCGATTTGCTATTACTTCATTATAGGTCCCTTTGTCATTAAAATTTATTTTCCACTTTTTAGTTCGATTAGCAATAAAAGCGTGTTTTTTAGTTTTTTTAAACTATTTTTTTTTTAATTTCGTTGGTTGCGAATTATTAAAAAGAAAATGAGGCACAGAAGTCATCTATAAAAATCATAATATCGAAATAATAAAGGATATTGAATAAACTATTTTATAAAACTTACGTGTACGATGTAAGTCAAGTAATAACTTCCCAAATTGTTCATTGATTCTCCCAAATGTATAACGAACTATGTTGGTTGCGAATTATTAAAAGGAAAACGACGCACAAAACTCATCTATACGAACGTAAATGTACGTTTCACAACTGTTTTCACAAACTTTTATTCCTAAAATAAATAATGACTTTTAGCATCTTTTATATGTTAAATTATGCACTGCTATTCACCTGGGCTCCTATTTTCTTAATGACTTGTTAAGTTTTTTTATTCTTTAATACACACGCATTTTGAAAAAAAGTTTTTTTATGTCCATGCTGGCCTTATGTGTGAGGACAGTTTTAAAAGTTTCTCCAAATAATTTGGAATATTCGAAATTTTGTCGCCATTCAAGTTACGAAATACAGATTCCATCTGTTTTATCAAATTTAGGAAATTTGTTGTTGGCTTTGTTAAAGCACCCTTCGATAATTCGTCGATCCATGTTAATGTAGGCTCTTTGGAAACATGCTCCGTTAAGCCTAGTTTACGTACGATGTAGCCTGCTATATATTCTAAGGCGTCTTCGTGCAAACCATTAAAATTTTCTTTTTGTCCTACTTCATTAGGAAATGCCAGCTCAGTGGAAAACATTAATTCCTCAGAAACCACCTCATCATCACTAAGGAAAGTCTTTAAGCGTTCCGTTGAAACGTCATTGAGGCGAAGCCACTCGGTTTCATCCGTCTCTACGTTTCCACGAGAAGCGAAGCTTTCCGTATTGCGTGCTATAATTAAATCATGTTGATAAATACATTTATCAAACATTTACTACATAATACAAAAAAGTGCTCAATTACATTTCACACAAAAATTAAGGGAGCAGTAAAATTTCTTAAATTTCTTAGTCATTTTTGAAAAGCTGTATCTCGGTGAAAAATGGGCGCACGGAGTTCCGACAAAAATCATTTAGAAGCTTTAAACTTCTAGTTTTAAGATCTTTAAGCAAAATTTTTTTTTATTTAACGCTTATTTTGTAATCGTCAGTTAAAGGGCGACACAGAAATTTTCGAATTTTTTTTTTATTGTACGGGCTTGGACAAATTTGTCCGTGTAAATTTGTAACCTGATCCATCAAGCCATTTTTCCGGACCGATTGATCAAAATTTTACAAAAGGATTATAGGAACAAGTGCATTGTTTTTAAACATTTTTTTTCCAACTTTTTTCGCATGTTTGCATTAGTATCTACGCACCGGCTGCTTCCATGAAGACTTAAGTCCACGTACAATGGCTAATTGCATGTAGTTGCACGGTTTGCGAATAGTGTCGCTTGACTGGTCGTATTCATAAACGGATTGCACTTTCATTTCGTCGAAGCACATTATGCAGAGTCTATCTGCGACGGGTATGCCCCTCGCGGCCTGCAAGACATTCAAGGAGAAATTCAGTACTCCATCATCAATTTTCATCTTTTGCAACCATTTTCGAATCGTGGATTCGCAAGGGTACGGAAAACCATTTTTACACAAGTGGACATAGGCCCTTGGCCCAGCTGCGTGAAGAGCAATCGCGGAGAAAATGTCTTGCCATGACCAGTAGACGTTCGTTTGCGGATCTTAAATTTTTCGGATTTGTCCCTTCGTAAAAATTAATGATAAGTTTGTTTTAAGTTTTCCGAACTCTTTGACTCGCAATTCTTCAATTTCGATTTAAAGATCTGCCACACGACAATCTACATATTATATACATATTTACATTATATACATAATTAATATTTACTCGGTTTGGGTCGAGGCATCGACAAATTTGGAAGCAGTTATCAGTTTCATCCCATTCAGATAGGGTTTCCATTACTATCGGTAACGCATCTCCTGATAACCTAACCCTTTTTGCATCTGAACCACATATATAGTCCATAGTTGAAAAATGCAAAGAGCAAATTTTGGAATATGGGTTTAAATCAACGCCGCACGATTTCGCCCACATTTTTTTTTTCATTACGTTCGTTGGAACGTGGAACATCTTGATTGCTTCTTGAGTCCATGTTTTATGACACAAGGCGCAACTTGCTTTTGGCATAACCTTATTTAAATATTGTATATCAACCAAAAGTTAAAATTGTTGCAATTCATATTTTTAATTAAATGTATTTTCAATCGAATTATTAAGAAAAATCTTATACAATATATAAAATAAAGTCAACTTTTTGTGTGTGTTCGCTAACCGGCCGTGTCTTTGCACCGAATTAAACCAAACTTACACACATTGTTAAGTAGGTACTGAAGACGGTTTACGTATAGTTTGGATGCCTATTGATGGATAGGGCTCGAGATATAGGTCAAAACGCGGACCCGGGTAACCTTCGGATGTGTATGTACAATATGGGTATCAAATGGAAGCTGTTAGTGAATGCTTTAGTTCAGAGTATTTTTCATGCCGCTCCGTGACTAGGGTCTTGAGATAGAGACCAAAACGTGGAGCCTAGAATGTGTTTGTACAATATGGATATCAAATTGAAGCTGTTGGTGAATGCTTTAGTACAGATTATTTTTCATGCCGCTCCGAGACTGGGGTCTCGAGATATAGGTCAAAACGTGGACCCGGGTAACCTTCGGATGTGTATGTACAATATGGGTATCAAATGGAAGCTGTTGGTGAATGCTTTAGTTCAGAGTATTTTTCATGCCGCTCCGTGACTGGGGTCTCGAGATAGAGACCAAAACGTGGAGCCTAGAATGTGTTTGTACAATATGGATATCAAATTGAAGCTGTTGGTGAATGCTTTAGTACAGAGTATTTTTCATGCGGCTCCGTGACTGGGGTCTCGAGATAAAGGTCAAAACGTGGACCCGGGTAACCTTTGGTCGTGTATGTACAATATGGGTATCAAATGAAAGCTGTTGATAAGTGCTTTAAGACGGGGTAATTTTCATACCTATTGATGACTAGGGTCTCGAAATATATGCCAAAACGTGGACCCGACGTGTCTTTGCACCGAATTAAACCAAACTTACACACATTGTTAAGTAAGTATTGAAAATGGGTTTCGTAAAGTTTGGTTGTAATTCGGAACACTGGCAAGGCGTACAGCGTTCTTTTGAACCAGCCATAATGTCGTTTACTTTTTTAACGCTTGGGGCGGAACTGAACTGTCAAATTTACAGTGTGAGTTACAATGTGTCAATATTTCTTTCTGATTTGGATGCCATAAGGAGAAGACGTGAGTGCAAAGTGTAAAAATTTTTCGTGAATTTTTTTGGAGTGGATTTTGGAACAGTGAATAATTTCTTACGATATTTGAGAATTTAATGTGAAATCCGACTGTTCAAATGAAATTATGTGTTCGTGTTCTCGTGTTCGTGTTTCGTTTTTTTTTTTGAAAATATAAATGGAAATAACAATCTTCTTTTTTCCTGATTTTCAATTTATATTTTATATTTACTCAAAAACAAACAGAAAAACAAAAAATATTGTTTATGCCAAAGCGCTTGAATAAAGAATAAAGAAATAAAAAATATGAAAACCATATCTTTTCTGTTCTAAACCATATCTATTCTATTTTAGTGTGCCCAGCGAAGCGGGCCGGGTTTGCTAGTTACTTATAATGCGGATCGAGTTTTTTATTTTATTTCATGTTTTATTAGTGTTTTTATACTGACTACAAAATCTTAATGCATAATCTTATTTAAATATTTCAACCAAAAGTTGAAAATTGTTGCAAGCCATATCTTTAATTGAATGTATTTTTACGCGAATTACACTGGTTTACAGCCAAAATGCACCAGAGACGCCGTTATGAAATTCCTATGTAAAATCACCGTCTGATTCCGAAAATCAAGGTTATTTTTTAACACACTTTTATTAGCTCGGGTTGTATGTATGTATGTATGTAACGGAATCTTTGAGCTTAATGTTCATTGGCTTCTAAAAATCTGATCGACTTGGAATTTTGCGCCCCTATCAAAGACCGATGACAATGCAATAATTTGATACAAGTTTTCCATTATCCTTATTAGGGTTGCCAGGATTAATATTTTCTTTTTTTACCTGTGGGCAAAAAGTAAGGTGAATTTGGTTGTAAAATGAAAAATCTTTATTTCTAATGAAATCCGTCTTTTATGCGTATTTAACCCCAACATCTACCGTTTCTACTAAATGTGTCTTATAATACGTTCACATATATGTAAGTAGATGATATACATTTTCGCGCTTAACTCAAAATCTGTAATTAAAAAGCGCTATTTCCCATACAAAATTTGTCTCCCAAAATCTGAGTTTATAAAATAATCCTAGATAATAACGATATTTTTTGGCATACAACCCTGTGTTTTCTGTGTTATCGATAATTATTATTACGAATGTAAGGAGAAACATCAAAATAAAAACTAAATGAAATGGATGCCGGGAAAGAAAACAGGTCTGTAAACATAATTCTAATAAAATTTTTGTCAAATATTATTAAATGGGGATTCATTTTACAGAAAAAAGCGTGTGTCCATGAACGTTTTGTCCTCTTATTACTTATTATAAAATGTAATACAGAAGCTAGTCCTTGACGATTTGCGCAGAATGCTTCAGGTCATTATCTTGCTGGAAGATCTCGTTTGTCCACGGATGGCATCAGGTTTTGTTCCAAAATGTGCTTGTATTAGAAGCGATCCATATTTCCTTCAATGAAAACGAGGTTTCCAGCTCCTGTGGCTGCAACTGCTCCCCAAACCATGACTCTGCCACCACCATGCTTTACAGTCGGAATCAAATTCCTAGGATCCATGGCAGTGTTTAGTTTTCTCCAAACTTTGGCTTTGCCGTCGTATCCAAATATGTTGTATTTGGACTCATCAGTGAATAAAACTAGTTTCCAAAATTCTATTCCCTTATAAGGTGCTTTTTTGCAAACTCCATACGAAGCTTTCAGTTTTTCGCGCTTATAAGGGGCTTCTTGCGAGGAGTTCTGCAGTTGTTACCTTCATTATTAAGAGTCCTGCTTATTGTACGTGGGTGGACAACAATTTGATACCTCTCGGCTACCTCCTGGGCCAAATCAGTAGCATGTATTTTCGGATTCTGTTTCACTGCTTTGCGAATAAAGAATACATCTCTCCGGTTGAGCTTCTTGGGCCGGCCACTACGCGGCGTAATCTCCAGAGAATTGGTTGTTTCAAAGTTTTTACAAATAGTTTGTACCGTGGATTTGCTTAAATGCAATAAATCAGCTATTTAACCAAAGGATGTCTTATTACTTCTGTACTCAACAACTAATTTTCTCAAATCAGTAGAGATTTCTTTGCGGAGCGACATTATTCCGATCGTACACTTTTTCAAAAGACAAAATGCCATACATTTTAAGAAGAATGCAAAGTAGCACCACAAAATAAAGTAAACGGTACTTTACAGTTAAGTATTCGCAGAAAAGAAGAGCAAAATAAGTGTCCTAATATAACGTATGTACACTTTTGTCTGTGCATTTTTGTGGTTTTTCGTGAATAACTTTTAAAGTAACTACTGAAAATAATTTTTTTTTTTACATTTGTTAGACTGTTACAATAATTAGACTTAAAACAAAATTGCACCATTACATTCCTTTTGAATGCTTTAGATCGGGAGAAATTAAAAATAAAAAAGCGTGGGATGCTTGATATAGTAAATATTACAATCATTCTATTGGCAACTACCTATGTTCAGAGGGTTATGAAAGTGAAGCAAAATCCACCCCACGCTTTTAACTCTAATTTGAATTACTCTATTTGTATCTTAATTTTTGTTATAATTCTGTTCTGAGGTAGTTGACTATGACTGATCGTTCGATTTGCTATTACTTCATTATAGGTCCCTTTGTCATTAAAATTTATTTTCCACTTTTTAGTTCGATTAGCAATAAAAGCGTGTTTTTTAGTTTTTTTAAACTATTTTTTTTTTAATTTCGTTGGTTGCGAATTATTAAAAAGAAAATGAGGCACAGAAGTCATCTATAAAAATCATAATATCGAAATAATAAAGGATATTGAATAAACTATTTTATAAAACTTACGTGTACGATGTAAGTCAAGTAATAACTTCCCAAATTGTTCATTGATTCTCCCAAATGTATAACGAACTATGTTGGTTGCGAATTATTAAAAGGAAAACGACGCACAAAACTCATCTATACGAACGTAAATGTACGTTTCACAACTGTTTTCACAAACTTTTATTCCTAAAATAAATAATGACTTTTAGCATCTTTTATATGTTAAATTATGCACTGCTATTCACCTGGGCTCCTATTTTCTTAATGACTTGTTAAGTTTTTTTATTCTTTAATACACACGCATTTTGAAAAAAAGTTTTTTTATGTCCATGCTGGCACTTATGTGTGAGGACAGTTTTAAAAGTTTCTCCAAATAATTTGGAATATTCGAAATTTTGTCGCCATTCAAGTTACGAAATACAGATTCTATCTGTTTTATCAAATTTAGGAAATTTGTTGTTGGCTTTGTTAAAGCACCCTTCGATAATTCGTCGATCCATGTTAACGTAGGCTCTTTGGAAACATGCTCCGTTAAGCCTAGTTTACGTACGATGTAGCCTGCTATATATTCTAAGGCGTCTTCGTGCAAACCATTAAAATTTTTTTTTTGTCCTACTTCATTAGGAAATGCCAGCTCAGTGGAAAACATTAATTCCTCAGAAACCACCTCATCATCACTAAGGAAAGTCTTTAAGCGTTCCGTTGAAACGTCATTGAGGCGAAGCCACTCGGTTTCATCCGTCTCTACGTTTCCACGAGAAGCGAAGCTTTCCGTATTGCGTGCTATAATTAAATCATGTTGATAAATACATTTATCAAACATTTACTACATAATACAAAAAAGTGCTCAATTACATTTCACACAAAAATTAAGGGAGCAGTAAAATTTCTTAAATTTCTTAGTCATTTTTGAAAAGCTGTATCTCGATGCAAAATGGGCGCACGGAGTTCCGACAAAATTCATTTAGAAGCTTTTAACTTCTAGTTTTAAGATCTTTAAGCAACATTTTTTTTTATTTAACGCTTATTTTGTAATCGTCAGTTAAAGGGCGACACAGAAATTTTCGAATTTTTTTTTTATTGTACGGGCTTGGACAAATTTGTCCGTGTAAATTTGTAACCTGATCCATCAAGCCATTTTTCCGGACCGATTGATCAAAATTTTACAAAAGGATTATAGGAACAAGTGCATTGTTTTTAAACATTTTTTTTCCAACTTTTTTCGCATGTTTGCATTAGTATCTACGCACCGGCTGCTTCCATGAAGACTTAAGTCCACGTACAATGGCTAATTGCATGTAGTTGCACGGTTTGCGAATAGTGTCGTTTGACTGGTCGTATTCATAAACGGATTGCACTTTCATTTCGTCGAAGCACATTATGCAGAGTCTATCTGCGACGGGTATGCCCCTCGCGGCTTGCAAGACATTCAAGGAGAAATTCAGTACTCCATCATCAATTTTCATCTTTTGCAACCATTTTCGAATCGTGGATTCGCAAGGGTACGGAAAACCATTTTTACACAAGTGGACATAGGCCCTTGGCCCAGCTGCGTGGAGAGCAATCGCGGAGAAAATGTCTTGCCATGACCAGTAGACGTTCGTTTGCGGATCTTAAATTTTTCGGATTTGTCCCTTCGTAAAAATTAATGATAAGTTAGTTTAAAGTTTTCCGAACTCTTTGACTCGCAATTCTTCAATTTCGATTTAAAGATCTGCCACACGACAATCTACATATTATATATATTACATATTTACATTATATACATAATTAATATTTACTCGGTTTGGGTCGAGGCATCGACAAATTTGGAAGCAGTTATTTGAGTTTCATCCCATTCAGATAGGGTTTCCATTACTATCGGTAACGCATCTCCTGATAACCTAACCCTTTTTGCATCTGAACCACATATATAGTCCATAGTTGAAAAATGCAAAGAGCAAATTTTGGAATATGGGTTTAAATCAACGCCGCACGATTTCGCCCACATTTTTTTTTTCATTACGCTCGTTGGAACGTGGAACATCTTGATTGCTTCTTGAGTCCATGTTTTATGACACAAGGCGCAACTTGCTTTTGGCATAACCTTATTTAAATATATCAACCAAAAGTTAAAATTGTTGCAATTCATATTTTTAATTAAATGTATTTTCAATCGAATTATTAAGAAAATCTTATATATAAAATAAAGTCAACTTTTTGTGTGTGTTCGCTAACCGGCCGTGTCTTTGCACCGAATTAAACCAAACTTACACACATTGTTAAGTAGGTATTGAAGATGGTTTACGTATAGTTTGGATGCCTATTGATGGATAGGGCTCGAGATATAGGTCAAAACGTGGACCCGGGTAACCTTCGGATGTGTATGTACAATATGGGTATCAAATGGAAGCTGTTGGTGAATGCTTTAGTTCAGAGTATTTTTCATGCCGCTCCGTGACTAGGGTCTCGAGATAGAGACCAAAACGTGGAGCCTAGAATGTGTTTGTACAATATGGATATCAAATTGAAGCTGTTGGTGAATGCTTTAGTACAGAGTATTTTTCATGCGGCTCCGTGACTGGGGTCTCGAGATAAAGGTCAAAACGTGGACCCGGGTAACCTTTGGTCGCGTATGTACAATATGGGTATCAAATGAAACCTGTTGATAAGTGCTTTAATACGGGGTAATTTTCATACCTATTGATGACTAGGGTCTGGAAATATATGCCAAAACGTGGACCCGCCGTGTCTTTGCACCGAATTAAACCAAACTTATGCACATTGTTAAGTAAGTATTGAAAATGGCTTTCGTAAAGTTTGGTTGTAATTCGGAACACTGGCAAGGCGTACAGCGTTCTTTTGAACCAGCCATAATGTCGTTTACTTTTTTAACGCTTGGGGCGGAACTGAACTGTCAAATTTACAGTGTGAGTTACAATGTGTCAATATTTCTTTCTGATTTGGATGCCATAAGGAGAAGACGTGAGTGCAAAGTGTAAAAATTTTTCGTGAATTTTTTTGGAGTGGATTTTGGAACAGTGAATAATTTCTTACGAAATTTGAGAATTTAATGTGAAATCCGACTGTTCAAATGAAATTATGTGTTCGTGTTTTCGTGTTCGTGTTGCGTTTTTTTTTTTTGAAAATATAAATGGATAATGGTTAAAAAAGCTCCAATGCTTAATAAAACATATAAATTGAAACGAAAAATGCATGGATGATCAGGAAAAAAGACGATTGTTTCTTAGTTATTCATTTGCGTTGATTTGAAATTTAAAAACAATCTTCTTTTTTCCTGATTTTCAATTTATATTTTATATTTACTCAAAAACAAACAGAAAAACAAAAAATATTGTTTATGCCAAAGCGCTTGAATAAAGAATAAAGAAATAAAAAATATGAAAACCATATCTTTTCTGTTCTAAACCATATCTATTCTATTTTAGTGTGCCCAGCGAAGCGGGCCGGGTTTGCTAGTTACTTATAATGCGGATCGAGTTTTTTATTTTATTTCATGTTTTATTAGTGTTTTTATACTGACTACAAAATCTTAATGCATAATCTTATTTAAATATTTCAACCAAAAGTTGAAAACTGTTACAAGCCATATTTTTAATTGAATGTATTTTTACGCGAATTACACTGGTTTACAGCCAAAATGCACCAGAGACGCCGTTATGAAATTCCTATGTAAAATCACCGTCTGATTCCGAAAATCAAGGTTATTTTTTAACACACTTTTATTAGCTCGGGTTGTATGTATGTATGTATGTATGTAACGGAATCTTTGAGCTTAATGTTCATTGGCTTCTAAAAATCTGATCGACTTGGAATTTTGCACACCTATCAAAGACCGATCACAATGCAATAATTTGGTACAAGTTTTCCATTATCCTTATTAGGGTTGCCAGGATTAATATTTTCTTTTTTTACCTGTGGGCAAAAAGTAAGGTGAATTTGGTTGTAAAATGAAAAATCTTTATTTCTAATGAAATCCGTCTTTTATGCGTATTTAACCCCAACATCTACCGTTTCTACTAAATGTGTCTTATAATACGTTCACATATATGTCAGTAGATGATATACATTTTCGCGCTTAACTCAAAATCTGTAATTAAAAAGCGCTATTTCCCATACAAAATTTGTCTCCCAAAATCTGAGTTTATAAAATAATCCTAGATAATAACGATATTTTTTGGCATACAACCCTGTGTTTTCTGTGTTATCGATAATTATTATTACGAATGTAAGGAGAAACATCAAAATAAAAACTAAATGAAATGGATGCCGGGAAAGAAAACAGGTCTGTAAACATAATTCTAATAAAATTTTTGTCAAATATTATTAAATGGGGATTCATTTTACAGAAAAAAGCGTGTGTCCAAGAACGTTTTGTCCTCTTATTACTTATTATAAAATGTAATACAGAAGCTAGTCCTTGACGATTTGCGCAGAATGCTTCAGGTCATTATCTTGCTGGAAGATCTCGTTTGTCCACGGATGGCATCAGGTTTTGTTCCAAAATGTGCTTGTATTAGAAGCGATCCATATTTCCTTCAATGAAAACGAGGTTTCCAGCTCCTGTGGCTGCAACTGCTCCCCAAACCATGACTCTGCCACCACCATGCTTTACAGTCGGAATCAAATTCCTAGGATCCATGGCAGTGTTTAGTTTTCTCTAAACTTTGGCTTTGCCGTCGTATCCAAATATGTTGTATTTGGACTCATCAGTGAATAAAACTAGTTTCCAAAATTCTATTCCCTTATAAGGTGCTTTTTTGCAAACTCCATACGAAGCTTTCAGTTTTTCGCGCTTATAAGGGGCTTCTTGCGAGGAGTTCTGCAGTTGTTACCTTCATTATTAAGAGTCCTGCTTATTGTACGTGGGTGGACAACAATTTGATACCTCTCGGCTACCTCCTGGGCCAAATCAGTAGCATGTATTTTCGGATTCTGTTTCACTGCTTTGCGAATAAAGAATACATCTCTCCGGTTGAGCTTCTTGGGCCGGCCACTACGCGGCGTAATCTCCAGAGAATTGGTTGTTTCAAAGTTTTTACAAATAGTTTGTACCGTAGATTTGCTTAAATGCAATAAATCAGCTATTTAACCAAAGGATGTCTTATTACTTCTGTACTCAACAACTAATTTTCTCAAATCAGTAGAGATTTCTTTGCGGAGCGACATTATTCCGATCGTACACTTTTTCAAAAGACAAAATGCCATACATTTTAAGAAGAATGCAAAGTAGCACCACAAAATAAAGTAAACGGTACTTTACAGTTAAGTATTCGCAGAAAAGAAGAGCAAAATAAGTGTCCTAATATAACGTATGTACACTTTTGTCTGTGCATTTTTGTGGTTTTTCGTGAATAACTTTTAAAGTAACTACTGAAAATAATTTTTTTTTTTACATTTGTTAGACTGTTACAATAATTAGACTTAAAACAAAATTGCATCATTACATTCCTTTTGAATGCTTTAGATCGGGAGAAATTAAAAATAAAAAAGCGTGGGATGCTTGATATAGTAAATATTACAATCATTCTATTGGCAACTACCTATGTTCAGAGGGTTATGAAAGTGAAGCAAAATCCACCCCACGCTTTTAACTCTAATTTGAATTACTCTATTTGTATCTTAATTTTTGTTATAATTCTGTTCTGAGGTAGTTGACTATGACTGATCGTTCGATTTGCTATTACTTCATTATAGGTCCCTTTGTCATTAAAATTTATTTTCCACTTTTTAGTTCGATTAGCAATAAAAGCGTGTTTTTTAGTTTTTTTAAACTATTTTTTTTTTAATTTCGTTGGTTGCGAATTATTAAAAAGAAAATGAGGCACAGAAGTCATCTATAAAAATCATAATATCGAAATAATAAAGGATATTGAATAAACTATTTTATAAAACTTACGTGTACGATGTAAGTCAAGTAATAACTTCCCAAATTGTTCATTGATTCTCCCAAATGTATAACGAACTATGTTGGTTGCGAATTATTAAAAGGAAAACGACGCACAAAACTCATCTATACGAACGTAAATGTACGTTTCACAACTGTTTTCACAAACTTTTATTCCTAAAATAAATAATGACTTTTAGCATCTTTTATATGTTAAATTATGCACTGCTATTCACCTGGGCTCCTATTTTCTTAATGACTTGTTAAGTTTTTTTATTCTTTAATACACACGCATTTTGAAAAAAAGTTTTTTTATGTCCATGCTGGCACTTATGTGTGAGGACAGTTTTAAAAGTTTCTCCAAATAATTTGGAATATTCGAAATTTTGTCGCCATTCAAGTTACGAAATACAGATTCCATCTGTTTTATCAAATTTAGGAAATTTGTTGTTGGCTTTGTTAAAGCACCCTTCGATAATTCGTCGATCCATGTTAACGTAGGCTCTTTCGAAACATGCTCCGTTAAGCCTAGTTTACGTACGATGTAGCCTGCTATATATTCTAAGGCGTCTTCGTGCAAACCATTAAAATTTTTTTTTTGTCCTACTTCATTAGGAAATGCCAGCTCAGTGGAAAACATTAATTCCTCAGAAACCACCTCATCATCACTAAGGAAAGTCTTTAAGCGTTCCGTTGAAACGTCATTGAGGCGAAGCCACTCGGTTTCATCCGTCTCTACGTTTCCACGAGAAGCGAAGCTTTCCGTATTGCGTGCTATAATTAAATCATGTTGATAAATACATTTATCAAACATTTACTACATAATACAAAAAAGTGCTCAATTACATTTCACACAAAAATTAAGGGAGCAGTAAAATTTCTTAAATTTCTTAGTCATTTTTGAAAAGCTGTATCTCGATGCAAAATGGGCGCACGGAGTTCCGACAAAAATCATTTAGAAGCTTTAAACTTCTAGTTTTAAGATCTTTAAGCAACATTTTTTTTATTTAACGCTTATTTTGTAATCGTCAGTTAAAGGGCGACACAGAAATTTTCGAATTTTTTTTTTATTGTACGGGCTTGGACAAATTTGTCCGTGTAAATTTGTAACCTGATCCATCAAGCCATTTTTCCGGACCGATTGATCAAAATTTTACAAAAGGATTATAGGAACAAGTGCATTGTTTTTAAACATTTTTTTTCCAACTTTTTTCGCATGTTTGCATTAGTATCTACGCACCGGCTGCTTCCATGAAGACTTAAGTCCACGTACAATGGCTAATTGCATGTAGTTGCACGGTTTGCGAATAGTGTCGTTTGACTGGTCGTATTCATAAACGGATTGCACTTTCATTTCGTCGAAGCACATTATGCAGAGTCTATCTGCGACGGGTATGCCCCTCGCGGCTTGCAAGACATTCAAGGAGAAATTCAGTACTCCATCATCAATTTTCATCTTTTGCAACCATTTTCGAATCGTGGATTCGCAAGGGTACGGAAAACCATTTTTACACAAGTGGACATAGGCCCTTGGCCCAGCTGCGTGGAGAGCAATCGCGGAGAAAATGTCTTGCCATGACCAGTAGACGTTCGTTTGCGGATCTTAAATTTTTCGGATTTGTCCCTTCGTAAAAATTAATGATAAGTTAGTTTAAAGTTTTCCGAACTCTTTGACTCGCAATTCTTCAATTTCGATTTAAAGATCTGCCACACGACAATCTACATATTATATACATATTTACATTATATACATAATTAATATTTACTCGGTTTGGGTCGAGGCATCGACAAATTTGGAAGCAGTTATTTGAGTTTCATCCCATTCAGATAGGGTTTCCATTACTATCGGTAACGCATCTCCTGATAACCTAACCCTTTTTGCATCTGAACCACATATATAGTCCATAGTTGAAAAATGCAAAGAGCAAATTTTGGAATATGGGTTTAAATCAACGCCGCACGATTTCGCCCACATTTTTTTTTTCATTACGTTCGTTGGAACGTGGAACATCTTGATTGCTTCTTGAGTCCATGTTTTATGACACAAGGCGCAACTTGCTTTTGGCATAACCTTATTTAAATATATCAACCAAAAGTTAAAATTGTTGCAATTCATATTTTTAATTAAATGTATTTTCAATCGAATTATTAAGAAAATCTTATATATAAAATAAAGTCAACTTTTTGTGTGTGTTCGCTAACCGGCCGTGTCTTTGCACCGAATTAAACCAAACTTACACACATTGTTAAGTAGGTATTGAAGATGGTTTACGTATAGTTTGGATGCCTATTGATGGATAGGGCTCGAGATATAGGTCAAAACGTGGACCCGGGTAACCTTCGGATGTGTATGTACAATATGGGTATCAAATGGAAGCTGTTGGTGAATGCTTTAGTTCAGAGTATTTTTCATGCCGCTCCGTGACTAGGGTCTCGAGATAGAGACCAAAACGTGGAGCCTAGAATGTGTTTGTACAATATGGATATCAAATTGAAGCTGTTGGTGAATGCTTTAGTACAGAGTATTTTTCATGCGGCTCCGTGACTGGGGTCTCGAGATAAAGGTCAAAACGTGGACCCGGGTAACCTTTGGTCGTGTATGTACAATATGGGTTTCAAATGAAACCTGTTGATAAGTGCTTTAATACGGGGTAATTTTCATACCTATTGATGACTAGGGTCTGGAAATATATGCCAAAACGTGGACCCGCCGTGTCTTTGCACCGAATTAAACCAAACTTATGCACATTGTTAAGTAAGTATTGAAAATGGCTTTCGTAAAGTTTGGTTGTAATTCGGAACACTGGCAAGGCGTACAGCGTTCTTTTGAACCAGCCATAATGTCGTTTACTTTTTTAACGCTTGGGGCGGAACTGAACTGTCAAATTTACAGTAGGAGTTACAATGTGTCAATATTTCTTTCTGATTTGGATGCCATAAGGAGAAGACGTAAGTGCAAAGTGTAAAAATTTTTCGTGAATTTTTTTGGAGTGGATTTTGGAACAGTGAATAATTTCTTACGAAATTTGAGAATTTAATGTGAAATCCGACTGTTCAAATGAAATTATGTGTTCGTGTTTTCGTGTTCGTGTTGCGTTTTTTTTTTTTGAAAATATAAATGGATAATGGTTAAAAAAGCTCCAATGCTTAATAAAACATATAAATTGAAACGAAAAATGCATGGATGATCAGGAAAAAAGACGATTGTTTCTTAGTTATTCATTTGCGTTGATTTGAAATTTAAAAACAATCTTCTTTTTTCCTGATTTTCAATTTATATTTTATATTTACTCAAAAACAAACAGAAAAACAAAAAATATTGTTTATGCCAAAGCGCTTGAATAAAGAATAAAGAAATAAAAAATATGAAAACCATATCTTTTCTGTTCTAAACCATATCTATTCTATTTTAGTGTGCCCAGCGAAGCGGGCCGGGTTTGCTAGTTACTTATAATGCGGATCGAGTTTTTTATTTTATTTCATGTTTTATTAGTGTTTTTATACTGACTACAAAATCTTAATGCATAATCTTATTTAAATATTTCAACCAAAAGTTGAAAACTGTTACAAGCCATATTTTTAATTGAATGTATTTTTACGCGAATTACACTGGTTTACAGCCAAAATGCACCAGAGACGCCGTTATGAAATTCCTATGTAAAATCACCGTCTGATTCCGAAAATCAAGGTTATTTTTTAACACACTTTTATTAGCTCGGGTTGTATGTATGTATGTATGTATGTAACGGAATCTTTGAGCTTAATGTTCATTGGCTTCTAAAAATCTGATCGACTTGGAATTTTGCACACCTATCAAAGACCGATCACAATGCAATAATTTGGTACAAGTTTTCCATTATCCTTATTAGGGTTGCCAGGATTAATATTTTCTTTTTTTACCTGTGGGCAAAAAGTAAGGTGAATTTGGTTGTAAAATGAAAAATCTTTATTTCTAATGAAATCCGTCTTTTATGCGTATTTAACCCCAACATCTACCGTTTCTACTAAATGTGTCTTATAATACGTTCACATATATGTCAGTAGATGATATACATTTTCGCGCTTAACTCAAAATCTGTAATTAAAAAGCGCTATTTCCCATACAAAATTTGTCTCCCAAAATCTGAGTTTATAAAATAATCCTAGATAATAACGATATTTTTTGGCATACAACCCTGTGTTTTCTGTGTTATCGATAATTATTATTACGAATGTAAGGAGAAACATCAAAATAAAAACTAAATGAAATGGATGCCGGGAAAGAAAACAGGTCTGTAAACATAATTCTAATAAAATTTTTGTCAAATATTATTAAATGGGGATTCATTTTACAGAAAAAAGCGTGTGTCCAAGAACGTTTTGTCCTCTTATTACTTATTATAAAATGTAATACAGAAGCTAGTCCTTGACGATTTGCGCAGAATGCTTCAGGTCATTATCTTGCTGGAAGATCTCGTTTGTCCACGGATGGCATCAGGTTTTGTTCCAAAATGTGCTTGTATTAGAAGCGATCCATATTTCCTTCAATGAAAACGAGGTTTCCAGCTCCTGTGGCTGCAACTGCTCCCCAAACCATGACTCTGCCACCACCATGCTTTACAGTCGGAATCAAATTCCTAGGATCCATGGCAGTGTTTAGTTTTCTCCAAACTTTGGCTTTGCCGTCGTATCCAAATATGTTGTATTTGGACTCATCAGTGAATAAAACTAGTTTCCAAAATTCTATTCCCTTATAAGGTGCTTTTTCGCAAACTCCATACGAAGCTTTCAGTTTTTCGCGCTTATAAGGGGCTTCTTGCGAGGAGTTCTGCAGTTGTTACCTTCATTATTAAGAGTCCTGCTTATTGTACGTGGGTGGACAACAATTTGATACCTCTCGGCTACCTCCTGGGCCAAATCAGTAGCATGTATTTTCGGATTCTGTTTCACTGCTTTGCGAATAAAGAATACATCTCTCCGGTTGAGCTTCTTGGGCCGGCCACTACGCGGCGTAATCTCCAGAGAATTGGTTGTTTCAAAGTTTTTACAAATAGTTTGTACCGTAGATTTGCTTAAATGCAATAAATCAGCTATTTAACCAAAGGATGTCTTATTACTTCTGTACTCAACAACTAATTTTCTCAAATCAGTAGAGATTTCTTTGCGGAGCGACATTATTCCGATCGTACACTTTTTCAAAAGACAAAATGCCATACATTTTAAGAAGAATGCAAAGTAGCACCACAAAATAAAGTAAACGGTACTTTACAGTTAAGTATTCGCAGAAAAGAAGAGCAAAATAAGTGCCCTAATATAACGTATGTACACTTTTGTCTGTGCATTTTTGTGGTTTTTCGTGAATAACTTTTAAAGTAACTACTGAAAATAATTTTTTTTTTTACATTTGTTAGACTGTTACAATAATTAGACTTAAAACAAAATTGCATCATTACATTCCTTTTGAATGCTTTAGATCGGGAGAAATTAAAAATAAAAAAGCGTGGGATGCTTGATATAGTAAATATTACAATCATTCTATTGGCAACTACCTATGTTCAGAGGGTTATGAAAGTGAAGCAAAATCCACCCCACGCTTTTAACTCTAATTTGAATTACTCTATTTGTATCTTAATTTTTGTTATAATTCTGTTCTGAGGTAGTTGACTATGACTGATCGTTCGATTTGCTATTACTTCATTATAGGTCCCTTTGTCATTAAAATTTATTTTCCACTTTTTAGTTCGATTAGCAATAAAAGCGTGTTTTTTAGTTTTTTTAAACTATTTTTTTTTTAATTTCGTTGGTTGCGAATTATTAAAAAGAAAATGAGGCACAGAAGTCATCTATAAAAATCATAATATCGAAATAATAAAGGATATTGAATAAACTATTTTATAAAACTTACGTGTACGATGTAAGTCAAGTAATAACTTCCCAAATTGTTCATTGATTCTCCCAAATGTATAACGAACTATGTTGGTTGCGAATTATTAAAAGGAAAACGACGCACAAAACTCATCTATACGAACGTAAATGTACGTTTCACAACTGTTTTCACAAACTTTTATTCCTAAAATAAATAATGACTTTTAGCATCTTTTATATGTTAAATTATGCACTGCTATTCACCTGGGCTCCTATTTTCTTAATGACTTGTTAAGTTTTTTTATTCTTTAATACACACGCATTTTGAAAAAAAGTTTTTTTATGTCCATGCTGGCACTTATGTGTGAGGACAGTTTTAAAAGTTTCTCCAAATAATTTGGAATATTCGAAATTTTGTCGCCATTCAAGTTACGAAATACAGATTCCATCTGTTTTATCAAATTTAGGAAATTTGTTGTTGGCTTTGTTAAAGCACCCTTCGATAATTCGTCGATCCATGTTAACGTAGGCTCTTTGGAAACATGCTCCGTTAAGCCTAGTTTACGTACGATGTAGCCTGCTATATATTCTAAGGCGTCTTCGTGCAAACCATTAAAATTTTTTTTTTGTCCTACTTCATTAGGAAATGCCAGCTCAGTGGAAAACATTAATTCCTCAGAAACCACCTCATCATCACTAAGGAAAGTCTTTAAGCGTTCCGTTGAAACGTCATTGAGGCGAAGCCACTCGGTTTCATCCGTCTCTACGTTTCCACGAGAAGCGAAGCTTTCCGTATTGCGTGCTATAATTAAATCATGTTGATAAATACATTTATCAAACATTTACTACATAATACAAAAAAGTGCTCAATTACATTTCACACAAAAATTAAGGGAGCAGTAAAATTTCTTAAATTTCTTAGTCATTTTTGAAAAGCTGTATCTCGATGCAAAATGGGCGCACGGAGTTCCGACAAAAATCATTTAGAAGCTTTAAACTTCTAGTTTTAAGATCTTTAAGCAACATTTTTTTTATTTAACGCTTATTTTGTAATCGTCAGTTAAAGGGCGACACAGAAATTTTCGAATTTTTTTTTTATTGTACGGGCTTGGCCAAATTTGTCCGTGTAAATTTGTAACCTGATCCATCAAGCCATTTTTCCGGACCGATTGATCAAAATTTTACAAAGGGATTATAGGAACAAGTGCATTGTTTTTAAACATTTTTTTTCCAACTTTTTTCGCATGTTTGCATTAGTATCTACGCACCGGCTGCTTCCATGAAGACTTAAGTCCACGTACAATGGCTAATTGCATGTAGTTGCACGGTTTGCGAATAGTGTCGTTTGACTGGTCGTATTCATAAACGGATTGCACTTTCATTTCGTCGAAGCACATTATGCAGAGTCTATCTGCGACGGGTATGCCCCTCGCGGCTTGCAAGACATTCAAGGAGAAATTCAGTACTCCATCATCAATTTTCATCTTTTGCAACCATTTTCGAATCGTGGATTCGCAAGGGTACGGAAAACCATTTTTACACAAGTGGACATAGGCCCTTGGCCCAGCTGCGTGGAGAGCAATCGCGGAGAAAATGTCTTGCCATGACCAGTAGACGTTCGTTTGCGGATCTTAAATTTTTCGGATTTGTCCCTTCGTAAAAATTAATGATAAGTTAGTTTAAAGTTTTCCGAACTCTTTGACTCGCAATTCTTCAATTTCGATTTAAAGATCTGCCACACGACAATCTACATATTATATATATTACATATTTACATTATATACATAATTAATATTTACTCGGTTTGGGTCGAGGCATCGACAAATTTGGAAGCAGTTATTTGAGTTTCATCCCATTCAGATAGGGTTTCCATTACTATCGGTAACGCATCTCCTGATAACCTAACCCTTTTTGCATCTGAACCACATATATAGTCCATAGTTGAAAAATGCAAAGAGCAAATTTTGGAATATGGGTTTAAATCAACGCCGCACGATTTCGCCCACATTTTTTTTTTCATTACGTTCGTTGGAACGTGGAACATCTTGATTGCTTCTTGAGTCCATGTTTTATGACACAAGGTGCAACTTGCTTTTGGCATAACCTTATTTAAATATATCAACCAAAAGTTAAAATTGTTGCAATTCATATTTTTAATTAAATGTATTTTCAATCGAATTATTAAGAAAATCTTATATATAAAATAAAGTCAACTTTTTGTGTGTGTTCGCTAACCGGCCGTGTCTTTGCACCGAATTAAACCAAACTTACACACATTGTTAAGTAGGTATTGAAGATGGTTTACGTATAGTTTGGATGCCTATTGATGGATAGGGCTCGAGATATAGGTCAAAACGTGGACCCGAGTAACCTTCGGATGTGTATGTACAATATGGGTATCAAATGGAAGCTGTTGGTGAATGCTTTAGTTCAGAGTATTTTTCATGCCGCTCCGTGACTAGGGTCTCGAGATAGAGACCAAAACGTGGAGCCTAGAATGTGTTTGTACAATATGGATATCAAATTGAAGCTGTTGGTGAATGCTTTAGTACAGAGTATTTTTCATGCGGCTCCGTGACTGGGGTCTCGAGATAAAGGTCAAAACGTGGACCCGGGTAACCTTTGGTCGTGTATGTACAATATGGGTATCAAATGAAACCTGTTGATAAGTGCTTTAATACGGGGTAATTTTCATACCTATTGATGACTAGGGTCTGGAAATATATGCCAAAACGTGGACCCGCCGTGTCTTTGCACCGAATTAAACCAAACTTATGCACATTGTTAAGTAAGTATTGAAAATGGCTTTCGTAAAGTTTGGTTGTAATTCGGAACACTGGCAAGGCGTACAGCGTTCTTTTGAACCAGCCATAATGTCGTTTACTTTTTTAACGCTTGGGGCGGAACTGAACTGTCAAATTTACAGTGTGAGTTACAATGTGTCAATATTTCTTTCTGATTTGGATGCCATAAGGAGAAGACGTGAGTGCAAAGTGTAAAAATTTTTCGTGAATTTTTTTGGAGTGGATTTTGGAACAGTGAATAATTTCTTACGAAATTTGAGAATTTAATGTGAAATCCGACTGTTCAAATGAAATTATGTGTTCGTGTTTTCGTGTTCGTGTTGCGTTTTTTTTTTTTGAAAATATAAATGGATAATGGTTAAAAAAGCTCCAATGCTTAATAAAACATATAAATTGAAACGAAAAATGCATGGATGATCAGGAAAAAAGACGATTGTTTCTTAGTTATTCATTTGCGTTGATTTGAAATTTAAAAACAATCTTCTTTTTTCCTGATTTTCAATTTATATTTTATATTTACTCAAAAACAAACAGAAAAACAAAAAATATTGTTTATGCCAAAGCGCTTGAATAAAGAATAAAGAAATAAAAAATATGAAAACCATATCTTTTCTGTTCTAAACCATATCTATTCTATTTTAGTGTGCCCAGCGAAGCGGGCCGGGTTTGCTAGTTACTTATAATGCGGATCGAGTTTTTTATTTTATTTCATGTTTTATTAGTGTTTTTATACTGACTACAAAATCTTAATGCATAATCTTATTTAAATATTTCAACCAAAAGTTGAAAACTGTTACAAGCCATATTTTTAATTGAATGTATTTTTACGCGAATTACACTGGTTTACAGCCAAAATGCACCAGAGACGCCGTTATGAAATTCCTATGTAAAATCACCGTCTGATTCCGAAAATCAAGGTTATTTTTTAACACACTTTTATTAGCTCGGGTTGTATGTATGTATGTATGTATGTAACGGAATCTTTGAGCTTAATGTTCATTGGCTTCTAAAAATCTGATCGACTTGGAATTTTGCACACCTATCAAAGACCGATCACAATGCAATAATTTGGTACAAGTTTTCCATTATCCTTATTAGGGTTGCCAGGATTAATATTTTCTTTTTTTACCTGTGGGCAAAAAGTAAGGTGAATTTGGTTGTAAAATGAAAAATCTTTATTTCTAATGAAATCCGTCTTTTATGCGTATTTAACCCCAACATCTACCGTTTCTACTAAATGTGTCTTATAATACGTTCACATATATGTCAGTAGATGATATACATTTTCGCGCTTAACTCAAAATCTGTAATTAAAAAGCGCTATTTCCCATACAAAATTTGTCTCCCAAAATCTGAGTTTATAAAATAATCCTAGATAATAACGATATTTTTTGGCATACAACCCTGTGTTTTCTGTGTTATCGATAATTATTATTACGAATGTAAGGAGAAACATCAAAATAAAAACTAAATGAAATGGATGCCGGGAAAGAAAACAGGTCTGTAAACATAATTCTAATAAAATTTTTGTCAAATATTATTAAATGGGGATTCATTTTACAGAAAAAAGCGTGTGTCCAAGAACGTTTTGTCCTCTTATTACTTATTATAAAATGTAATACAGAAGCTAGTCCTTGACGATTTGCGCAGAATGCTTCAGGTCATTATCTTGCTGGAAGATCTCGTTTGTCCACGGATGGCATCAGGTTTTGTTCCAAAATGTGCTTGTATTAGAAGCGATCCATATTTCCTTCAATGAAAACGAGGTTTCCAGCTCCTGTGGCTGCAACTGCTCCCCAAACCATGACTCTGCCACCACCATGCTTTACAGTCGGAATCAAATTCCTAGGATCCATGGCAGTGTTTAGTTTTCTCCAAACTTTGGCTTTGCCGTCGTATCCAAATATGTTGTATTTGGACTCATCAGTGAATAAAACTAGTTTCCAAAATTCTATTCCCTTATAAGGTGCTTTTTCGCAAACTCCATACGAAGCTTTCAGTTTTTCGCGCTTATAAGGGGCTTCTTGCGAGGAGTTCTGCAGTTGTTACCTTCATTATTAAGAGTCCTGCTTATTGTACGTGGGTGGACAACAATTTGATACCTCTCGGCTACCTCCTGGGCCAAATCAGTAGCATGTATTTTCGGATTCTGTTTCACTGCTTTGCGAATAAAGAATACATCTCTCCGGTTGAGCTTCTTGGGCCGGCCACTACGCGGCGTAATCTCCAGAGAATTGGTTGTTTCAAAGTTTTTACAAATAGTTTGTACCGTAGATTTGCTTAAATGCAATAAATCAGCTATTTAACCAAAGGATGTCTTATTACTTCTGTACTCAACAACTAATTTTCTCAAATCAGTAGAGATTTCTTTGCGGAGCGACATTATTCCGATCGTACACTTTTTCAAAAGACAAAATGCCATACATTTTAAGAAGAATGCAAAGTAGCACCACAAAATAAAGTAAACGGTACTTTACAGTTAAGTATTCGCAGAAAAGAAGAGCAAAATAAGTGCCCTAATATAACGTATGTACACTTTTGTCTGTGCATTTTTGTGGTTTTTCGTGAATAACTTTTAAAGTAACTACTGAAAATAATTTTTTTTTTTACATTTGTTAGACTGTTACAATAATTAGACTTAAAACAAAATTGCATCATTACATTCCTTTTGAATGCTTTAGATCGGGAGAAATTAAAAATAAAAAAGCGTGGGATGCTTGATATAGTAAATATTACAATCATTCTATTGGCAACTACCTATGTTCAGAGGGTTATGAAAGTGAAGCAAAATCCACCCCACGCTTTTAACTCTAATTTGAATTACTCTATTTGTATCTTAATTTTTGTTATAATTCTGTTCTGAGGTAGTTGACTATGACTGATCGTTCGATTTGCTATTACTTCATTATAGGTCCCTTTGTCATTAAAATTTATTTTCCACTTTTTAGTTCGATTAGCAATAAAAGCGTGTTTTTTAGTTTTTTTAAACTATTTTTTTTTTAATTTCGTTGGTTGCGAATTATTAAAAAGAAAATGAGGCACAGAAGTCATCTATAAAAATCATAATATCGAAATAATAAAGGATATTGAATAAACTATTTTATAAAACTTACGTGTACGATGTAAGTCAAGTAATAACTTCCCAAATTGTTCATTGATTCTCCCAAATGTATAACGAACTATGTTGGTTGCGAATTATTAAAAGGAAAACGACGCACAAAACTCATCTATACGAACGTAAATGTACGTTTCACAACTGTTTTCACAAACTTTTATTCCTAAAATAAATAATGACTTTTAGCATCTTTTATATGTTAAATTATGCACTGCTATTCACCTGGGCTCCTATTTTCTTAATGACTTGTTAAGTTTTTTTATTCTTTAATACACACGCATTTTGAAAAAAAGTTTTTTTATGTCCATGCTGGCACTTATGTGTGAGGACAGTTTTAAAAGTTTCTCCAAATAATTTGGAATATTCGAAATTTTGTCGCCATTCAAGTTACGAAATACAGATTCCATCTGTTTTATCAAATTTAGGAAATTTGTTGTTGGCTTTGTTAAAGCACCCTTCGATAATTCGTCGATCCATGTTAACGTAGGCTCTTTGGAAACATGCTCCGTTAAGCCTAGTTTACGTACGATGTAGCCTGCTATATATTCTAAGGCGTCTTCGTGCAAACCATTAAAATTTTTTTTTTGTCCTACTTCATTAGGAAATGCCAGCTCAGTGGAAAACATTAATTCCTCAGAAACCACCTCATCATCACTAAGGAAAGTCTTTAAGCGTTCCGTTGAAACGTCATTGAGGCGAAGCCACTCGGTTTCATCCGTCTCTACGTTTCCACGAGAAGCGAAGCTTTCCGTATTGCGTGCTATAATTAAATCATGTTGATAAATACATTTATCAAACATTTACTACATAATACAAAAAAGTGCTCAATTACATTTCACACAAAAATTAAGGGAGCAGTAAAATTTCTTAAATTTCTTAGTCATTTTTGAAAAGCTGTATCTCGATGCAAAATGGGCGCACGGAGTTCCGACAAAAATCATTTAGAAGCTTTAAACTTCTAGTTTTAAGATCTTTAAGCAACATTTTTTTTATTTAACGCTTATTTTGTAATCGTCAGTTAAAGGGCGACACAGAAATTTTCGAATTTTTTTTTTATTGTACGGGCTTGGCCAAATTTGTCCGTGTAAATTTGTAACCTGATCCATCAAGCCATTTTTCCGGACCGATTGATCAAAATTTTACAAAAGGATTATAGGAACAAGTGCATTGTTTTTAAACATTTTTTTTCCAACTTTTTTCGCATGTTTGCATTAGTATCTACGCACCGGCTGCTTCCATGAAGACTTAAGTCCACGTACAATGGCTAATTGCATGTAGTTGCACGGTTTGCGTTTGTAGTGTCGTTTGACTGGTCGTATTCATAAACGGATTGCACTTTCATTTCGTCGAAGCACATTATGCAGAGTCTATCTGCGACGGGTATGCCCCTCGCGGCTTGCAAGACATTCAAGGAGAAATTCAGTACTCCATCATCAATTTTCATCTTTTGCAACCATTTTCGAATCGTGGATTCGCAAGGGTACGGAAAACCATTTTTACACAAGTGGACATAGGCCCTTGGCCCAGCTGCGTGGAGAGCAATCGCGGAGAAAATGTCTTGCCATGACCAGTAGACGTTCGTTTGCGGATCTTAAATTTTTCGGATTTGTCCCTTCGTAAAAATTAATGATAAGTTAGTTTAAAGTTTTCCGAACTCTTTGACTCGCAATTCTTCAATTTCGATTTAAAGATCTGCCACACGACAATCTACATATTATATACATATTTACATTATATACATAATTAATATTTACTCGGTTTGGGTCGAGGCATCGACAAATTTGGAAGCAGTTATTTGAGTTTCATCCCATTCAGATAGGGTTTCCATTACTATCGGTAACGCATCTCCTGATAACCTAACCCTTTTTGCATCTGAACCACATATATAGTCCATAGTTGAAAAATGCAAAGAGCAAATTTTGGAATATGGGTTTAAATCAACGCCGCACGATTTCGCCCACATTTTTTTTTTCATTACGTTCGTTGGAACGTGGAACATCTTGATTGCTTCTTGAGTCCATGTTTTATGACACAAGGCGCAACTTGCTTTTGGCATAACCTTATTTAAATATATCAACCAAAAGTTAAAATTGTTGCAATTCATATTTTTAATTAAATGTATTTTCAATCGAATTATTAAGAAAATCTTATATATAAAATAAAGTCAACTTTTTGTGTGTGTTCGCTAACCGGCCGTGTCTTTGCACCGAATTAAACCAAACTTACACACATTGTTAAGTAGGTATTGAAGATGGTTTACGTATAGTTTGGATGCCTATTGATGGATAGGGCTCGAGATATAGGTCAAAACGTGGACCCGGGTAACCTTCGGATGTGTATGTACAATATGGGTATCAAATGGAAGCTGTTGGTGAATGCTTTAGTTCAGAGTATTTTTCATGCCGCTCCGTGACTAGGGTCTCGAGATAGAGACCAAAACGTGGAGCCTAGAATGTGTTTGTACAATATGGATATCAAATTGAAGCTGTTGGTGAATGCTTTAGTACAGAGTATTTTTCATGCGGCTCCGTGACTGGGGTCTCGAGATAAAGGTCAAAACGTGGACCCGGGTAACCTTTGGTCGTGTATGTACAATATGGGTTTCAAATGAAACCTGTTGATAAGTGCTTTAATACGGGGTAATTTTCATACCTATTGATGACTAGGGTCTGGAAATATATGCCAAAACGTGGACCCGCCGTGTCTTTGCACCGAATTAAACCAAACTTATGCACATTGTTAAGTGAGTATTGAAAATGGCTTTCGTAAAGTTTGGTTGTAATTCGGAACACTGGCAAGGCGTACAGCGTTCTTTTGAACCAGCCATAATGTCGTTTACTTTTTTAACGCTTGGGGCGGAACTGAACTGTCAAATTTACAGTAGGAGTTACAATGTGTCAATATTTCTTTCTGATTTGGATGCCATAAGGAGAAGACGTAAGTGCAAAGTGTAAAAATTTTTCGTGAATTTTTTTGGAGTGGATTTTGGAACAGTGAATAATTTCTTACGAAATTTGAGAATTTAATGTGAAATCCGACTGTTCAAATGAAATTATGTGTTCGTGTTTTCGTGTTCGTGTTGCGTTTTTTTTTTTTGAAAATATAAATGGATAATGGTTAAAAAAGCTCCAATGCTTAATAAAACATATAAATTGAAACGAAAAATGCATGGATGATCAGGAAAAAAGACGATTGTTTCTTAGTTATTCATTTGCGTTGATTTGAAATTTAAAAACAATCTTCTTTTTTCCTGATTTTCAATTTATATTTTATATTTACTCAAAAACAAACAGAAAAACAAAAAATATTGTTTATGCCAAAGCGCTTGAATAAAGAATAAAGAAATAAAAAATATGAAAACCATATCTTTTCTGTTCTAAACCATATCTATTCTATTTTAGTGTGCCCAGCGAAGCGGGCCGGGTTTGCTAGTTACTTATAATGCGGATCGAGTTTTTTATTTTATTTCATGTTTTATTAGTGTTTTTATACTGACTACAAAATCTTAATGCATAATCTTATTTAAATATTTCAACCAAAAGTTGAAAACTGTTACAAGCCATATTTTTAATTGAATGTATTTTTACGCGAATTACACTGGTTTACAGCCAAAATGCACCAGAGACGCCGTTATGAAATTCCTATGTAAAATCACCGTCTGATTCCGAAAATCAAGGTTATTTTTTAACACACTTTTATTAGCTCGGGTTGTATGTATGTATGTATGTATGTAACGGAATCTTTGAGCTTAATGTTCATTGGCTTCTAAAAATCTGATCGACTTGGAATTTTGCACACCTATCAAAGACCGATCACAATGCAATAATTTGGTACAAGTTTTCCATTATCCTTATTAGGGTTGCCAGGATTAATATTTTCTTTTTTTACCTGTGGGCAAAAAGTAAGGTGAATTTGGTTGTAAAATGAAAAATCTTTATTTCTAATGAAATCCGTCTTTTATGCGTATTTAACCCCAACATCTACCGTTTCTACTAAATGTGTCTTATAATACGTTCACATATATGTCAGTAGATGATATACATTTTCGCGCTTAACTCAAAATCTGTAATTAAAAAGCGCTATTTCCCATACAAAATTTGTCTCCCAAAATCTGAGTTTATAAAATAATCCTAGATAATAACGATATTTTTTGGCATACAACCCTGTGTTTTCTGTGTTATCGATAATTATTATTACGAATGTAAGGAGAAACATCAAAATAAAAACTAAATGAAATGGATGCCGGGAAAGAAAACAGGTCTGTAAACATAATTCTAATAAAATTTTTGTCAAATATTATTAAATGGGGATTCATTTTACAGAAAAAAGCGTGTGTCCAAGAACGTTTTGTCCTCTTATTACTTATTATAAAATGTAATACAGAAGCTAGTCCTTGACGATTTGCGCAGAATGCTTCAGGTCATTATCTTGCTGGAAGATCTCGTTTGTCCACGGATGGCATCAGGTTTTGTTCCAAAATGTGCTTGTATTAGAAGCGATCCATATTTCCTTCAATGAAAACGAGGTTTCCAGCTCCTGTGGCTGCAACTGCTCCCCAAACCATGACTCTGCCACCACCATGCTTTACAGTCGGAATCAAATTCCTAGGATCCATGGCAGTGTTTAGTTTTCTCCAAACTTTGGCTTTGCCGTCGTATCCAAATATGTTGTATTTGGACTCATCAGTGAATAAAACTAGTTTCCAAAATTCTATTCCCTTATAAGGTGCTTTTTCGCAAACTCCATACGAAGCTTTCAGTTTTTCGCGCTTATAAGGGGCTTCTTGCGAGGAGTTCTGCAGTTGTTACCTTCATTATTAAGAGTCCTGCTTATTGTACGTGGGTGGACAACAATTTGATACCTCTCGGCTACCTCCTGGGCCAAATCAGTAGCATGTATTTTCGGATTCTGTTTCACTGCTTTGCGAATAAAGAATACATCTCTCCGGTTGAGCTTCTTGGGCCGGCCACTACGCGGCGTAATCTCCAGAGAATTGGTTGTTTCAAAGTTTTTACAAATAGTTTGTACCGTAGATTTGCTTAAATGCAATAAATCAGCTATTTAACCAAAGGATGTCTTATTACTTCTGTACTCAACAACTAATTTTCTCAAATCAGTAGAGATTTCTTTGCGGAGCGACATTATTCCGATCGTACACTTTTTCAAAAGACAAAATGCCATACATTTTAAGAAGAATGCAAAGTAGCACCACAAAATAAAGTAAACGGTACTTTACAGTTAAGTATTCGCAGAAAAGAAGAGCAAAATAAGTGCCCTAATATAACGTATGTACACTTTTGTCTGTGCATTTTTGTGGTTTTTCGTGAATAACTTTTAAAGTAACTACTGAAAATAATTTTTTTTTTTACATTTGTTAGACTGTTACAATAATTAGACTTAAAACAAAATTGCATCATTACATTCCTTTTGAATGCTTTAGATCGGGAGAAATTAAAAATAAAAAAGCGTGGGATGCTTGATATAGTAAATATTACAATCATTCTATTGGCAACTACCTATGTTCAGAGGGTTATGAAAGTGAAGCAAAATCCACCCCACGCTTTTAACTCTAATTTGAATTACTCTATTTGTATCTTAATTTTTGTTATAATTCTGTTCTGAGGTAGTTGACTATGACTGATCGTTCGATTTGCTATTACTTCATTATAGGTCCCTTTGTCATTAAAATTTATTTTCCACTTTTTAGTTCGATTAGCAATAAAAGCGTGTTTTTTAGTTTTTTTAAACTATTTTTTTTTTAATTTCGTTGGTTGCGAATTATTAAAAAGAAAATGAGGCACAGAAGTCATCTATAAAAATCATAATATCGAAATAATAAAGGATATTGAATAAACTATTTTATAAAACTTACGTGTACGATGTAAGTCAAGTAATAACTTCCCAAATTGTTCATTGATTCTCCCAAATGTATAACGAACTATGTTGGTTGCGAATTATTAAAAGGAAAACGACGCACAAAACTCATCTATACGAACGTAAATGTACGTTTCACAACTGTTTTCACAAACTTTTATTCCTAAAATAAATAATGACTTTTAGCATCTTTTATATGTTAAATTATGCACTGCTATTCACCTGGGCTCCTATTTTCTTAATGACTTGTTAAGTTTTTTTATTCTTTAATACACACGCATTTTGAAAAAAAGTTTTTTTATGTCCATGCTGGCACTTATGTGTGAGGACAGTTTTAAAAGTTTCTCCAAATAATTTGGAATATTCGAAATTTTGTCGCCATTCAAGTTACGAAATACAGATTCCATCTGTTTTATCAAATTTAGGAAATTTGTTGTTGGCTTTGTTAAAGCACCCTTCGATAATTCGTCGATCCATGTTAACGTAGGCTCTTTGGAAACATGCTCCGTTAAGCCTAGTTTACGTACGATGTAGCCTGCTATATATTCTAAGGCGTCTTCGTGCAAACCATTAAAATTTTTTTTTTGTCCTACTTCATTAGGAAATGCCAGCTCAGTGGAAAACATTAATTCCTCAGAAACCACCTCATCATCACTAAGGAAAGTCTTTAAGCGTTCCGTTGAAACGTCATTGAGGCGAAGCCACTCGGTTTCATCCGTCTCTACGTTTCCACGAGAAGCGAAGCTTTCCGTATTGCGTGCTATAATTAAATCATGTTGATAAATACATTTATCAAACATTTACTACATAATACAAAAAAGTGCTCAATTACATTTCACACAAAAATTAAGGGAGCAGTAAAATTTCTTAAATTTCTTAGTCATTTTTGAAAAGCTGTATCTCGATGCAAAATGGGCGCACGGAGTTCCGACAAAAATCATTTAGAAGCTTTAAACTTCTAGTTTTAAGATCTTTAAGCAACATTTTTTTTATTTAACGCTTATTTTGTAATCGTCAGTTAAAGGGCGACACAGAAATTTTCGAATTTTTTTTTTATTGTACGGGCTTGGCCAAATTTGTCCGTGTAAATTTGTAACCTGATCCATCAAGCCATTTTTCCGGACCGATTGATCAAAATTTTACAAAGGGATTATAGGAACAAGTGCATTGTTTTTAAACATTTTTTTTCCAACTTTTTTCGCATGTTTGCATTAGTATCTACGCACCGGCTGCTTCCATGAAGACTTAAGTCCACGTACAATGGCTAATTGCATGTAGTTGCACGGTTTGCGAATAGTGTCGTTTGACTGGTCGTATTCATAAACGGATTGCACTTTCATTTCGTCGAAGCACATTATGCAGAGTCTATCTGCGACGGGTATGCCCCTCGCGGCTTGCAAGACATTCAAGGAGAAATTCAGTACTCCATCATCAATTTTCATCTTTTGCAACCATTTTCGAATCGTGGATTCGCAAGGGTACGGAAAACCATTTTTACACAAGTGGACATAGGCCCTTGGCCCAGCTGCGTGGAGAGCAATCGCGGAGAAAATGTCTTGCCATGACCAGTAGACGTTCGTTTGCGGATCTTAAATTTTTCGGATTTGTCCCTTCGTAAAAATTAATGATAAGTTAGTTTAAAGTTTTCCGAACTCTTTGACTCGCAATTCTTCAATTTCGATTTAAAGATCTGCCACACGACAATCTACATATTATATATATTACATATTTACATTATATACATAATTAATATTTACTCGGTTTGGGTCGAGGCATCGACAAATTTGGAAGCAGTTATTTGAGTTTCATCCCATTCAGATAGGGTTTCCATTACTATCGGTAACGCATCTCCTGATAACCTAACCCTTTTTGCATCTGAACCACATATATAGTCCATAGTTGAAAAATGCAAAGAGCAAATTTTGGAATATGGGTTTAAATCAACGCCGCACGATTTCGCCCACATTTTTTTTTTCATTACGTTCGTTGGAACGTGGAACATCTTGATTGCTTCTTGAGTCCATGTTTTATGACACAAGGTGCAACTTGCTTTTGGCATAACCTTATTTAAATATATCAACCAAAAGTTAAAATTGTTGCAATTCATATTTTTAATTAAATGTATTTTCAATCGAATTATTAAGAAAATCTTATATATAAAATAAAGTCAACTTTTTGTGTGTGTTCGCTAACCGGCCGTGTCTTTGCACCGAATTAAACCAAACTTACACACATTGTTAAGTAGGTATTGAAGATGGTTTACGTATAGTTTGGATGCCTATTGATGGATAGGGCTCGAGATATAGGTCAAAACGTGGACCCGAGTAACCTTCGGATGTGTATGTACAATATGGGTATCAAATGGAAGCTGTTGGTGAATGCTTTAGTTCAGAGTATTTTTCATGCCGCTCCGTGACTAGGGTCTCGAGATAGAGACCAAAACGTGGAGCCTAGAATGTGTTTGTACAATATGGATATCAAATTGAAGCTGTTGGTGAATGCTTTAGTACAGAGTATTTTTCATGCGGCTCCGTGACTGGGGTCTCGAGATAAAGGTCAAAACGTGGACCCGGGTAACCTTTGGTCGTGTATGTACAATATGGGTATCAAATGAAACCTGTTGATAAGTGCTTTAATACGGGGTAATTTTCATACCTATTGATGACTAGGGTCTGGAAATATATGCCAAAACGTGGACCCGCCGTGTCTTTGCACCGAATTAAACCAAACTTATGCACATTGTTAAGTAAGTATTGAAAATGGCTTTCGTAAAGTTTGGTTGTAATTCGGAACACTGGCAAGGCGTACAGCGTTCTTTTGAACCAGCCATAATGTCGTTTACTTTTTTAACGCTTGGGGCGGAACTGAACTGTCAAATTTACAGTGTGAGTTACAATGTGTCAATATTTCTTTCTGATTTGGATGCCATAAGGAGAAGACGTGAGTGCAAAGTGTAAAAATTTTTCGTGAATTTTTTTGGAGTGGATTTTGGAACAGTGAATAATTTCTTACGAAATTTGAGAATTTAATGTGAAATCCGACTGTTCAAATGAAATTATGTGTTCGTGTTTTCGTGTTCGTGTTTCGTTTTTTTTTTTTTGAAAATATAAATGGATAATGGTTAAAACAGCTCCAATGCTTAATAAAACATATAAATTGAAACGAAAAATGCATGGATGATCAGGAAAAAAGACGATTGTTTCTTAGTTATTCATTTGCGTTGATTTGAAATTTAAAAACAATCTTCTTTTTTCCTGATTTTCAATTTATATTTTATATTTACTCAAAAACAAACAGAAAAACAAAAAATATTGTTTATGCCAAAGCGCTTGAATAAAGAATAAAGAAATAAAAAATATGAAAACCATATCTTTTCTGTTCTAAACCATATCTATTCTATTTTAGTGTGCCCAGCGAAGCGGGCCGGGTTTGCTAGTTACTTATAATGCGGATCGAGTTTTTTATTTTATTTCATGTTTTATTAGTGTTTTTATACTGACTACAAAATCTTAATGCATAATCTTATTTAAATATTTCAACCAAAAGTTGAAAACTGTTACAAGCCATATTTTTAATTGAATGTATTTTTACGCGAATTACACTGGTTTACAGCCAAAATGCACCAGAGACGCCGTTATGAAATTCCTATGTAAAATCACCGTCTGATTCCGAAAATCAAGGTTATTTTTTAACACACTTTTATTAGCTCGGGTTGTATGTATGTATGTATGTATGTAACGGAATCTTTGAGCTTAATGTTCATTGGCTTCTAAAAATCTGATCGACTTGGAATTTTGCACACCTATCAAAGACCGATCACAATGCAATAATTTGGTACAAGTTTTCCATTATCCTTATTAGGGTTGCCAGGATTAATATTTTCTTTTTTTACCTGTGGGCAAAAAGTAAGGTGAATTTGGTTGTAAAATGAAAAATCTTTATTTCTAATGAAATCCGTCTTTTATGCGTATTTAACCCCAACATCTACCGTTTCTACTAAATGTGTCTTATAATACGTTCACATATATGTCAGTAGATGATATACATTTTCGCGCTTAACTCAAAATCTGTAATTAAAAAGCGCTATTTCCCATACAAAATTTGTCTCCCAAAATCTGAGTTTATAAAATAATCCTAGATAATAACGATATTTTTTGGCATACAACCCTGTGTTTTCTGTGTTATCGATAATTATTATTACGAATGTAAGGAGAAACATCAAAATAAAAACTAAATGAAATGGATGCCGGGAAAGAAAACAGGTCTGTAAACATAATTCTAATAAAATTTTTGTCAAATATTATTAAATGGGGATTCATTTTACAGAAAAAAGCGTGTGTCCAAGAACGTTTTGTCCTCTTATTACTTATTATAAAATGTAATACAGAAGCTAGTCCTTGACGATTTGCGCAGAATGCTTCAGGTCATTATCTTGCTGGAAGATCTCGTTTGTCCACGGATGGCATCAGGTTTTGTTCCAAAATGTGCTTGTATTAGAAGCGATCCATATTTCCTTCAATGAAAACGAGGTTTCCAGCTCCTGTGGCTGCAACTGCTCCCCAAACCATGACTCTGCCACCACCATGCTTTACAGTCGGAATCAAATTCCTAGGATCCATGGCAGTGTTTAGTTTTCTCCAAACTTTGGCTTTGCCGTCGTATCCAAATATGTTGTATTTGGACTCATCAGTGAATAAAACTAGTTTCCAAAATTCTATTCCCTTATAAGGTGCTTTTTTGCAAACTCCATACGAAGCTTTCAGTTTTTCGCGCTTATAAGGAGCTTCTTGCGAGGAGTTCTGCAGTTGTTACCTTCATTATTAAGAGTCCTGCTTATTGTACGTGGGTGGACAACAATTTGATACCTCTCGGCTACCTCCTGGGCCAAATCAGTAGCATGTATTTTCGGATTCTGTTTCACTGCTTTGCGAATAAAGAATACATCTCTCCGGTTGAGCTTCTTGGGCCGGCCACTACGCGGCGTAATCTCCAGAGAATTGGTTGTTTCAAAGTTTTTACAAATAGTTTGTACCGTAGATTTGCTTAAATGCAATAAATCAGCTATTTAACCAAAGGATGTCTTATTACTTCTGTACTCAACAACTAATTTTCTCAAATCAGTAGAGATTTCTTTGCGGAGCGACATTATTCCGATCGTACACATTTTCAAAAGACAAAATGCCATACATTTTAAGAAGAATGCAAAGTAGCACCACAAAATAAAGTAAACGGTACTTTACAGTTAAGTATTCGCAGAAAAGAAGAGCAAAATAAGTGTCCTAATATAACGTATGTACACTTTTGTCTGTGCATTTTTGTGGTTTTTCGTGAATAACTTTTAAAGTAACTACTGAAAATAATTTTTTTTTTTACATTTGTTAGACTGTTACAATAATTAGACTTAAAACAAAATTGCATCATTACATTCCTTTTGAATGCTTTAGATCGGGAGAAATTAAAAATAAAAAAGCGTGGGATGCTTGATATAGTAAATATTACAATCATTCTATTGGCAACTACCTATGTTCAGAGGGTTATGAAAGTGAAGCAAAATCCACCCCACGCTTTTAACTCTAATTTGAATTACTCTATTTGTATCTTAATTTTTGTTATAATTCTGTTCTGAGGTAGTTGACTATGACTGATCGTTCGATTTGCTATTACTTCATTATAGGTCCCTTTGTCATTAAAATTTATTTTCCACTTTTTAGTTCGATTAGCAATAAAAGCGTGTTTTTTAGTTTTTTTAAACTATTTTTTTTTTAATTTCGTTGGTTGCGAATTATTAAAAAGAAAATGAGGCACAGAAGTCATCTATAAAAATCATAATATCGAAATAATAAAGGATATTGAATAAACTATTTTATAAAACTTACGTGTACGATGTAAGTCAAGTAATAACTTCCCAAATTGTTCATTGATTCTCCCAAATGTATAACGAACTATGTTGGTTGCGAATTATTAAAAGGAAAACGACGCACAAAACTCATCTATACGAACGTAAATGTACGTTTCACAACTGTTTTCACAAACTTTTATTCCTAAAATAAATAATGACTTTTAGCATCTTTTATATGTTAAATTATGCACTGCTATTCACCTGGGCTCCTATTTTCTTAATGACTTGTTAAGTTTTTTTATTCTTTAATACACACGCATTTTGAAAAAAAGTTTTTTTATGTCCATGCTGGCACTTATGTGTGAGGACAGTTTTAAAAGTTTCTCCAAATAATTTGGAATATTCGAAATTTTGTCGCCATTCAAGTTACGAAATACAGATTCCATCTGTTTTATCAAATTTAGGAAATTTGTTGTTGGCTTTGTTAAAGCACCCTTCGATAATTCGTCGATCCATGTTAACGTAGGCTCTTTGGAAACATGCTCCGTTAAGCCTAGTTTACGTACGATGTAGCCTGCTATATATTCTAAGGCGTCTTCGTGCAAACCATTAAAATTTTTTTTTTGTCCTACTTCATTAGGAAATGCCAGCTCAGTGGAAAACATTAATTCCTCAGAAACCACCTCATCATCACTAAGGAAAGTCTTTAAGCGTTCCGTTGAAACGTCATTGAGGCGAAGCCACTCGGTTTCATCCGTCTCTACGTTTCCACGAGAAGCGAAGCTTTCCGTATTGCGTGCTATAATTAAATCATGTTGATAAATACATTTATCAAACATTTACTACATAATACAAAAAAGTGCTCAATTACATTTCACACAAAAATTAAGGGAGCAGTAAAATTTCTTAAATTTCTTAGTCATTTTTGAAAAGCTGTATCTCGATGCAAAATGGGCGCACGGAGTTCCGACAAAAATCATTTAGAAGCTTTAAACTTCTAGTTTTAAGATCTTTAAGCAACATTTTTTTTATTTAACGCTTATTTTGTAATCGTCAGTTAAAGGGCGACACAGAAATTTTCGAATTTTTTTTTTATTGTACGGGCTTGGACAAATTTGTCCGTGTAAATTTGTAACCTGATCCATCAAGCCATTTTTCCGGACCGATTGATCAAAATTTTACAAAGGGATTATAGGAACAAGTGCATTGTTTTTAAACATTTTTTTTCCAACTTTTTTCGCATGTTTGCATTAGTATCTACGCACCGGCTGCTTCCATGAAGACTTAAGTCCACGTACAATGGCTAATTGCATGTAGTTGCACGGTTTGCGAATAGTGTCGTTTGACTGGTCGTATTCATAAACGGATTGCACTTTCATTTCGTCGAAGCACATTATGCAGAGTCTATCTGCGACGGGTATGCCCCTCGCGGCTTGCAAGACATTCAAGGAGAAATTCAGTACTCCATCATCAATTTTCATCTTTTGCAACCATTTTCGAATCGTGGATTCGCAAGGGTACGGAAAACCATTTTTACACAAGTGGACATAGGCCCTTGGCCCAGCTGCGTGGAGAGCAATCGCGGAGAAAATGTCTTGCCATGACCAGTAGACGTTCGTTTGCGGATCTTAAATTTTTCGGATTTGTCCCTTCGTAAAAATTAATGATAAGTTAGTTTAAAGTTTTCCGAACTCTTTGACTCGCAATTCTTCAATTTCGATTTAAAGATCTGCCACACGACAATCTACATATTATATACATATTTACATTATATACATAATTAATATTTACTCGGTTTGGGTCGAGGCATCGACAAATTTGGAAGCAGTTATTTGAGTTTCATCCCATTCAGATAGGGTTTCCATTACTATCGGTAACGCATCTCCTGATAACCTAACCCTTTTTGCATCTGAACCACATATATAGTCCATAGTTGAAAAATGCAAAGAGCAAATTTTGGAATATGGGTTTAAATCAACGCCGCACGATTTCGCCCACATTTTTTTTTTCATTACGTTCGTTGGAACGTGGAACATCTTGATTGCTTCTTGAGTCCATGTTTTATGACACAAGGTGCAACTTGCTTTTGGCATAACCTTATTTAAATATATCAACCAAAAGTTAAAATTGTTGCAATTCATATTTTTAATTAAATGTATTTTCAATCGAATTATTAAGAAAATCTTATATATAAAATAAAGTCAACTTTTTGTGTGTGTTCGCTAACCGGCCGTGTCTTTGCACCGAATTAAACCAAACTTACACACATTGTTAAGTAGGTATTGAAGATGGTTTACGTATAGTTTGGATGCCTATTGATGGATAGGGCTCGAGATATAGGTCAAAACGTGGACCCGAGTAACCTTCGGATGTGTATGTACAATATGGGTATCAAATGGAAGCTGTTGGTGAATGCTTTAGTTCAGAGTATTTTTCATGCCGCTCCGTGACTAGGGTCTCGAGATAGAGACCAAAACGTGGAGCCTAGAATGTGTTTGTACAATATGGATATCAAATTGAAGCTGTTGGTGAATGCTTTAGTACAGAGTATTTTTCATGCGGCTCCGTGACTGGGGTCTCGAGATAAAGGTCAAAACGTGGACCCGGGTAACCTTTGGTCGTGTATGTACAATATGGGTATCAAATGAAACCTGTTGATAAGTGCTTTAATACGGGGTAATTTTCATACCTATTGATGACTAGGGTCTGGAAATATATGCCAAAACGTGGACCCGCCGTGTCTTTGCACCGAATTAAACCAAACTTATGCACATTGTTAAGTAAGTATTGAAAATGGCTTTCGTAAAGTTTGGTTGTAATTCGGAACACTGGCAAGGCGTACAGCGTTCTTTTGAACCAGCCATAATGTCGTTTACTTTTTTAACGCTTGGGGCGGAACTGAACTGTCAAATTTACAGTGTGAGTTACAATGTGTCAATATTTCTTTCTGATTTGGATGCCATAAGGAGAAGACGTGAGTGCAAAGTGTAAAAATTTTTCGTGAATTTTTTTGGAGTGGATTTTGGAACAGTGAATAATTTCTTACGAAATTTGAGAATTTAATGTGAAATCCGACTGTTCAAATGAAATTATGTGTTCGTGTTTTCGTGTTCGTGTTTCGTTTTTTTTTTTTTGAAAATATAAATGGATAATGGTTAAAACAGCTCCAATGCTTAATAAAACATATAAATTGAAACGAAAAATGCATGGATGATCAGGAAAAAAGACGATTGTTTCTTAGTTATTCATTTGCGTTGATTTGAAATTTAAAAACAATCTTCTTTTTTCCTGATTTTCAATTTATATTTTATATTTACTCAAAAACAAACAGAAAAACAAAAAATATTGTTTATGCCAAAGCGCTTGAATAAAGAATAAAGAAATAAAAAATATGAAAACCATATCTTTTCTGTTCTAAACCATATCTATTCTATTTTAGTGTGCCCAGCGAAGCGGGCCGGGTTTGCTAGTTACTTATAATGCGGATCGAGTTTTTTATTTTATTTCATGTTTTATTAGTGTTTTTATACTGACTACAAAATCTTAATGCATAATCTTATTTAAATATTTCAACCAAAAGTTGAAAACTGTTACAAGCCATATTTTTAATTGAATGTATTTTTACGCGAATTACACTGGTTTACAGCCAAAATGCACCAGAGACGCCGTTATGAAATTCCTATGTAAAATCACCGTCTGATTCCGAAAATCAAGGTTATTTTTTAACACACTTTTATTAGCTCGGGTTGTATGTATGTATGTATGTATGTAACGGAATCTTTGAGCTTAATGTTCATTGGCTTCTAAAAATCTGATCGACTTGGAATTTTGCACACCTATCAAAGACCGATCACAATGCAATAATTTGGTACAAGTTTTCCATTATCCTTATTAGGGTTGCCAGGATTAATATTTTCTTTTTTTACCTGTGGGCAAAAAGTAAGGTGAATTTGGTTGTAAAATGAAAAATCTTTATTTCTAATGAAATCCGTCTTTTATGCGTATTTAACCCCAACATCTACCGTTTCTACTAAATGTGTCTTATAATACGTTCACATATATGTCAGTAGATGATATACATTTTCGCGCTTAACTCAAAATCTGTAATTAAAAAGCGCTATTTCCCATACAAAATTTGTCTCCCAAAATCTGAGTTTATAAAATAATCCTAGATAATAACGATATTTTTTGGCATACAACCCTGTGTTTTCTGTGTTATCGATAATTATTATTACGAATGTAAGGAGAAACATCAAAATAAAAACTAAATGAAATGGATGCCGGGAAAGAAAACAGGTCTGTAAACATAATTCTAATAAAATTTTTGTCAAATATTATTAAATGGGGATTCATTTTACAGAAAAAAGCGTGTGTCCAAGAACGTTTTGTCCTCTTATTACTTATTATAAAATGTAATACAGAAGCTAGTCCTTGACGATTTGCGCAGAATGCTTCAGGTCATTATCTTGCTGGAAGATCTCGTTTGTCCACGGATGGCATCAGGTTTTGTTCCAAAATGTGCTTGTATTAGAAGCGATCCATATTTCCTTCAATGAAAACGAGGTTTCCAGCTCCTGTGGCTGCAACTGCTCCCCAAACCATGACTCTGCCACCACCATGCTTTACAGTCGGAATCAAATTCCTAGGATCCATGGCAGTGTTTAGTTTTCTCCAAACTTTGGCTTTGCCGTCGTATCCAAATATGTTGTATTTGGACTCATCAGTGAATAAAACTAGTTTCCAAAATTCTATTCCCTTATAAGGTGCTTTTTTGCAAACTCCATACGAAGCTTTCAGTTTTTCGCGCTTATAAGGAGCTTCTTGCGAGGAGTTCTGCAGTTGTTACCTTCATTATTAAGAGTCCTGCTTATTGTACGTGGGTGGACAACAATTTGATACCTCTCGGCTACCTCCTGGGCCAAATCAGTAGCATGTATTTTCGGATTCTGTTTCACTGCTTTGCGAATAAAGAATACATCTCTCCGGTTGAGCTTCTTGGGCCGGCCACTACGCGGCGTAATCTCCAGAGAATTGGTTGTTTCAAAGTTTTTACAAATAGTTTGTACCGTAGATTTGCTTAAATGCAATAAATCAGCTATTTAACCAAAGGATGTCTTATTACTTCTGTACTCAACAACTAATTTTCTCAAATCAGTAGAGATTTCTTTGCGGAGCGACATTATTCCGATCGTACACTTTTTCAAAAGACAAAATGCCATACATTTTAAGAAGAATGCAAAGTAGCACCACAAAATAAAGTAAACGGTACTTTACAGTTAAGTATTCGCAGAAAAGAAGAGCAAAATAAGTGTCCTAATATAACGTATGTACACTTTTGTCTGTGCATTTTTGTGGTTTTTCGTGAATAACTTTTAAAGTAACTACTGAAAATAATTTTTTTTTTTACATTTGTTAGACTGTTACAATAATTAGACTTAAAACAAAATTGCATCATTACATTCCTTTTGAATGCTTTAGATCGGGAGAAATTAAAAATAAAAAAGCGTGGGATGCTTGATATAGTAAATATTACAATCATTCTATTGGCAACTACCTATGTTCAGAGGGTTATGAAAGTGAAGCAAAATCCACCCCACGCTTTTAACTCTAATTTGAATTACTCTATTTGTATCTTAATTTTTGTTATAATTCTGTTCTGAGGTAGTTGACTATGACTGATCGTTCGATTTGCTATTACTTCATTATAGGTCCCTTTGTCATTAAAATTTATTTTCCACTTTTTAGTTCGATTAGCAATAAAAGCGTGTTTTTTAGTTTTTTTAAACTATTTTTTTTTTAATTTCGTTGGTTGCGAATTATTAAAAAGAAAATGAGGCACAGAAGTCATCTATAAAAATCATAATATCGAAATAATAAAGGATATTGAATAAACTATTTTATAAAACTTACGTGTACGATGTAAGTCAAGTAATAACTTCCCAAATTGTTCATTGATTCTCCCAAATGTATAACGAACTATGTTGGTTGCGAATTATTAAAAGGAAAACGACGCACAAAACTCATCTATACGAACGTAAATGTACGTTTCACAACTGTTTTCACAAACTTTTATTCCTAAAATAAATAATGACTTTTAGCATCTTTTATATGTTAAATTATGCACTGCTATTCACCTGGGCTCCTATTTTCTTAATGACTTGTTAAGTTTTTTTATTCTTTAATACACACGCATTTTGAAAAAAAGTTTTTTTATGTCCATGCTGGCCTTATGTGTGAGGACAGTTTTAAAAGTTTCTCCAAATAATTTGGAATATTCGAAATTTTGTCGCCATTCAAGTTACGAAATACAGATTCCATCTGTTTTATCAAATTTAGGAAATTTGTTGTTGGCTTTGTTAAAGCACCCTTCGATAATTCGTCGATCCATGTTAATGTAGGCTCTTTGGAAACATGCTCCGTTAAGCCTAGTTTACGTACGATGTAGCCTGCTATATATTCTAAGGCGTCTTCGTGCAAACCATTAAAATTTTCTTTTTGTCCTACTTCATTAGGAAATGCCAGCTCAGTGGAAAACATTAATTCCTCAGAAACCACCTCATCATCACTAAGGAAAGTCTTTAAGCGTTCCGTTGAAACGTCATTGAGGCGAAGCCACTCGGTTTCATCCGTCTCTACGTTTCCACGAGAAGCGAAGCTTTCCGTATTGCGTGCTATAATTAAATCATGTTGATAAATACATTTATCAAACATTTACTACATAATACAAAAAAGTGCTCAATTACATTTCACACAAAAATTAAGGGAGCAGTAAAATTTCTTAAATTTCTTAGTCATTTTTGAAAAGCTGTATCTCGATGCAAAATGGGCGCACGGAGTTCCGACAAAAATCATTTAGAAGCTTTAAACTTCTAGTTTTAAGATCTTTAAGCAACATTTTTTTTATTTAACGCTTATTTTGTAATCGTCAGTTAAAGGGCGACACAGAAATTTTCGAATTTTTTTTTTATTGTACGGGCTTGGACAAATTTGCCCGTGTAAATTTGTAACCTGATCCATCAAGCCATTTTTCCGGACCGATTGATCAAAATTTTACAAAAGGATTATAGGAACAAGTGCATTGTTTTTAAACATTTTTTTCCAACTTTTTTCGCATGTTTGCATTAGTATCTACGCACCGGCTGCTTCCATGAAGACTTAAGTCCACGTACAATGGCTAATTGCATGTAGTTGCACGGTTTGCGAATAGTGTCGTTTGACTGGTCGTATTCATAAACGGATTGCACTTTCATTTCGTCGAAGCACATTATGCAGAGTCTATCTGCGACAGGTATGCCCCTCGCGGCTTGCAAGACATTCAAGGAGAAATTCAGTACTCCATCATCAATTTTCATCTTTTGCAACCATTTTCGAATCGTGGATTCGCAAGGGTACGGAAAACCATTTTTACACAAGTGGACATAGGCCCTTGGCCCAGCTGCGTGGAGAGCAATCGCGGAGAAAATGTCTTGCCATGACCAGTAGACGTTCGTTTGCGGATCTTAAATTTTTCGGATTTGTCCCTTCGTAAAAATTAATGATAAGTTAGTTTAAAGTTTTCCGAACTCTTTGACTCGCAATTCTTCAATTTCGATTTAAAGATCTGCCACACGACAATCTACATATTATATACATATTTACATTATATACATAATTAATATTTACTCGGTTTGGGTCGAGGCATCGACAAATTTGGAAGCAGTTATTTGAGTTTCATCCCATTCAGATAGGGTTTCCATTACTATCGGTAACGCATCTCCTGATAACCTAACCCTTTTTGCATCTGAACCACATATATAGAACATAGTTGAAAAATGCAAAGAGCAAATTTTGGAATATGGGTTTAAATCAACGCCGCACGATTTCGCCCACATTTTTTTTTTCATTACGTTCGTTGGAACGTGGAACATCTTGATTGCTTCTTGAGTCCATGTTTTATGACACAAGGCGCAACTTGCTTTTGGCATAACCTTATTTAAATATATCAACCAAAAGTTAAAATTGTTGCAATTCATATTTTTAATTAAATGTATTTTCAATCGAATTATTAAGAAAATCTTATATATAAAATAAAGTCAACTTTTTGTGTGTGTTCGCTAACCGGCCGTGTCTTTGCACCGAATTAAACCAAACTTACACACATTGTTAAGTAGGTATTGAAGATGGTTTACGTATAGTTTGGATGCCTATTGATGGATAGGGCTCGAGATATAGGTCAAAACGTGGACCCGGGTAACCTTCGGATGTGTATGTACAATATGGGTATCAAATGGAAGCTGTTGGTGAATGCTTTAGTTCAGAGTATTTTTCATGCCGCTCCGTGACTAGGGTCTCGAGATAGAGACCAAAACGTGGAGCCTAGAATGTGTTTGTACAATATGGATATCAAATTGAAGCTGTTGGTGAATGCTTTAGTACAGAGTATTTTTCATGCGGCTCCGTGACTGGGGTCTCGAGATAAAGGTCAAAACGTGGACCCGGGTAACCTTTGGTCGCGTATGTACAATATGGGTATCAAATGAAACCTGTTGATAAGTGCTTTAATACGGGGTAATTTTCATACCTATTGATGACTAGGGTCTGGAAATATATGCCAAAACGTGGACCCGCCGTGTCTTTGCACCGAATTAAACCAAACTTATGCACATTGTTAAGTAAGTATTGAAAATGGCTTTCGTAAAGTTTGGTTGTAATTCGGAACACTGGCAAGGCGTACAGCGTTCTTTTGAACCAGCCATAATGTCGTTTACTTTTTTAACGCTTGGGGCGGAACTGAACTGTCAAATTTACAGTGTGAGTTACAATGTGTCAATATTTCTTTCTGATTTGGATGCCATAAGGAGAAGACGTGAGTGCAAAGTGTAAAAATTTTTCGTGAATTTTTTTGGAGTGGATTTTGGAACAGTGAATAATTTCTTACGAAATTTGAGAATTTAATGTGAAATCCGACTGTTCAAATGAAATTATGTGTTCGTGTTTTCGTGTTCGTGTTTCGTTTTTTTTTTTTTGAAAATATAAATGGATAATGGTTAAAAAAGCTCCAATGCTTAATAAAACATATAAATTGAAACGAAAAATGCATGGATGATCAGGAAAAAAGACGATTGTTTCTTAGTTATTCATTTGCGTTGATTTGAAATTTAAAAACAATCTTCTTTTTTCCTGATTTTCAATTTATATTTTATATTTACTCAAAAACAAACAGAAAAACAAAAAATATTGTTTATGCCAAAGCGCTTGAATAAAGAATAAAGAAATAAAAAATATGAAAACCATATCTTTTCTGTTCTAAACCATATCTATTCTATTTTAGTGTGCCCAGCGAAGCGGGCCGGGTTTGCTAGTTACTTATAATGCGGATCGAGTTTTTTATTTTATTTCATGTTTTATTAGTGTTTTTATACTGACTACAAAATCTTAATGCATAATCTTATTTAAATATTTCAACCAAAAGTTGAAAACTGTTACAAGCCATATTTTTAATTGAATGTATTTTTACGCGAATTACACTGGTTTACAGCCAAAATGCACCAGAGACGCCGTTATGAAATTCCTATGTAAAATCACCGTCTGATTCCGAAAATCAAGGTTATTTTTTAACACACTTTTATTAGCTCGGGTTGTATGTATGTATGTATGTATGTAACGGAATCTTTGAGCTTAATGTTCATTGGCTTCTAAAAATCTGATCGACTTGGAATTTTGCACACCTATCAAAGACCGATCACAATGCAATAATTTGGTACAAGTTTTCCATTATCCTTATTAGGGTTGCCAGGATTAATATTTTCTTTTTTTACCTGTGGGCAAAAAGTAAGGTGAATTTGGTTGTAAAATGAAAAATCTTTATTTCTAATGAAATCCGTCTTTTATGCGTATTTAACCCCAACATCTACCGTTTCTACTAAATGTGTCTTATAATACGTTCACATATATGTCAGTAGATGATATACATTTTCGCGCTTAACTCAAAATCTGTAATTAAAAAGCGCTATTTCCCATACAAAATTTGTCTCCCAAAATCTGAGTTTATAAAATAATCCTAGATAATAACGATATTTTTTGGCATACAACCCTGTGTTTTCTGTGTTATCGATAATTATTATTACGAATGTAAGGAGAAACATCAAAATAAAAACTAAATGAAATGGATGCCGGGAAAGAAAACAGGTCTGTAAACATAATTCTAATAAAATTTTTGTCAAATATTATTAAATGGGGATTCATTTTACAGAAAAAAGCGTGTGTCCAAGAACGTTTTGTCCTCTTATTACTTATTATAAAATGTAATACAGAAGCTAGTCCTTGACGATTTGCGCAGAATGCTTCAGGTCATTATCTTGCTGGAAGATCTCGTTTGTCCACGGATGGCATCAGGTTTTGTTCCAAAATGTGCTTGTATTAGAAGCGATCCATATTTCCTTCAATGAAAACGAGGTTTCCAGCTCCTGTGGCTGCAACTGCTCCCCAAACCATGACTCTGCCACCACCATGCTTTACAGTCGGAATCAAATTCCTAGGATCCATGGCAGTGTTTAGTTTTCTCCAAACTTTGGCTTTGCCGTCGTATCCAAATATGTTGTATTTGGACTCATCAGTGAATAAAACTAGTTTCCAAAATTCTATTCCCTTATAAGGTGCTTTTTTGCAAACTCCATACGAAGCTTTCAGTTTTTCGCGCTTATAAGGGGCTTCTTGCGAGGAGTTCTGCAGTTGTTACCTTCATTATTAAGAGTCCTGCTTATTGTACGTGGGTGGACAACAATTTGATACCTCTCGGCTACCTCCTGGGCCAAATCAGTAGCATGTATTTTCGGATTCTGTTTCACTGCTTTGCGAATAAAGAATACATCTCTCCGGTTGAGCTTCTTGGGCCGGCCACTACGCGGCGTAATCTCCAGAGAATTGGTTGTTTCAAAGTTTTTACAAATAGTTTGTACCGTAGATTTGCTTAAATGCAATAAATCAGCTATTTAACCAAAGGATGTCTTATTACTTCTGTACTCAACAACTAGTTTTCTCAAATCAGTAGAGATTTCTTTGCGGAGCGACATTATTCCGATCGTACACTTTTTCAAAAGACAAAATGCCATACATTTTAAGAAGAATGCAAAGTAGCACCACAAAATAAAGTAAACGGTACTTTACAGTTAAGTATTCGCAGAAAAGAAGAGCAAAATAAGTGTCCTAATATAACGTATGTACACTTTTGTCTGTGCATTTTTGTGGTTTTTCGTGAATAACTTTTAAAGTAACTACTGAAAATAATTTTTTTTTTTACATTTGTTAGACTGTTACAATAATTAGACTTAAAACAAAATTGCATCATTACATTCCTTTTGAATGCTTTAGATCGGGAGAAATTAAAAATAAAAAAGCGTGGGATGCTTGATATAGTAAATATTACAATCATTCTATTGGCAACTACCTATGTTCAGAGGGTTATGAAAGTGAAGCAAAATCCACCCCACGCTTTTAACTCTAATTTGAATTACTCTATTTGTATCTTAATTTTTGTTATAATTCTGTTCTGAGGTAGTTGACTATGACTGATCGTTCGATTTGCTATTACTTCATTATAGGTCCCTTTGTCATTAAAATTTATTTTCCACTTTTTAGTTCGATTAGCAATAAAAGCGTGTTTTTTAGTTTTTTTAAACTATTTTTTTTTTAATTTCGTTGGTTGCGAATTATTAAAAAGAAAATGAGGCACAGAAGTCATCTATAAAAATCATAATATCGAAATAATAAAGGATATTGAATAAACTATTTTATAAAACTTACGTGTACGATGTAAGTCAAGTAATAACTTCCCAAATTGTTCATTGATTCTCCCAAATGTATAACGAACTATGTTGGTTGCGAATTATTAAAAGGAAAACGACGCACAAAACTCATCTATACGAACGTAAATGTACGTTTCACAACTGTTTTCACAAACTTTTATTCCTAAAATAAATAATGACTTTTAGCATCTTTTATATGTTAAATTATGCACTGCTATTCACCTGGGCTCCTATTTTCTTAATGACTTGTTAAGTTTTTTTATTCTTTAATACACACGCATTTTGAAAAAAAGTTTTTTTATGTCCATGCTGGCACTTATGTGTGAGGACAGTTTTAAAAGTTTCTCCAAATAATTTGGAATATTCGAAATTTTGTCGCCATTCAAGTTACGAAATACAGATTCCATCTGTTTTATCAAATTTAGGAAATTTGTTGTTGGCTTTGTTAAAGCACCCTTCGATAATTCGTCGATCCATGTTAATGTAGGCTCTTTGGAAACATGCTCCGTTAAGCCTAGTTTACGTACGATGTAGCCTGCTATATATTCTAAGGCGTCTTCGTGCAAACCATTAAAATTTTTTTTTTGTCCTACTTCATTAGGAAATGCCAGCTCAGTGGAAAACATTAATTCCTCAGAAACCACCTCATCATCACTAAGGAAAGTCTTTAAGCGTTCCGTTGAAACGTCATTGAGGCGAAGCCACTCGGTTTCATCCGTCTCTACGTTTCCACGAGAAGCGAAGCTTTCCGTATTGCGTGCTATAATTAAATCATGTTGATAAATACATTTATCAAACATTTACTACATAATACAAAAAAGTGCTCAATTACATTTCACACAAAAATTAAGGGAGCAGTAAAATTTCTTAAATTTCTTAGTCATTTTTGAAAAGCTGTATCTCGATGCAAAATGGGCGCACGGAGTTCCGACAAAAATCATTTAGAAGCTTTAAACTTCTAGTTTTAAGATCTTTAAGCAACATTTTTTTTATTTAACGCTTATTTTGTAATCGTCAGTTAAAGGGCGACACAGAAATTTTCGAATTTTTTTTTTATTGTACGGGCTTGGACAAATTTGTCCGTGTAAATTTGTAACCTGATCCATCAAGCCATTTTTCCGGACCGATTGATCAAAATTTTACAAAAGGATTATAGGAACAAGTGCATTGTTTTTAAACATTTTTTTTCCAACTTTTTTCGCATGTTTGCATTAGTATCTACGCACCGGCTGCTTCCATGAAGACTTAAGTCCACGTACAATGGCTAATTGCATGTAGTTGCACGGTTTGCGAATAGTGTCGTTTGACTGGTCGTATTCATAAACGGATTGCACTTTCATTTCGTCGAAGCACATTATGCAGAGTCTATCTGCGACGGGTATGCCCCTCGCGGCTTGCAAGACATTCAAGGAGAAATTCAGTACTCCATCATCAATTTTCATCTTTTGCAACCATTTTCGAATCGTGGATTCGCAAGGGTACGGAAAACCATTTTTACACAAGTGGACATAGGCCCTTGGCCCAGCTGCGTGGAGAGCAATCGCGGAGAAAATGTCTTGCCATGACCAGTAGACGTTCGTTTGCGGATCTTAAATTTTTCGGATTTGTCCCTTCGTAAAAATTAATGATAAGTTAGTTTAAAGTTTTCCGAACTCTTTGACTCGCAATTCTTCAATTTCGATTTAAAGATCTGCCACACGACAATCTACATATTATATACATATTTACATTATATACATAATTAATATTTACTCGGTTTGGGTCGAGGCATCGACAAATTTGGAAGCAGTTATTTGAGTTTCATCCCATTCAGATAGGGTTTCCATTACTATCGGTAACGCATCTCCTGATAACCTAACCCTTTTTGCATCTGAACCACATATATAGTCCATAGTTGAAAAATGCAAAGAGCAAATTTTGGAATATGGGTTTAAATCAACGCCGCACGATTTCGCCCACATTTTTTTTTTCATTACGTTCGTTGGAACGTGGAACATCTTGATTGCTTCTTGAGTCCATGTTTTATGACACAAGGCGCAACTTGCTTTTGGCATAACCTTATTTAAATATATCAACCAAAAGTTAAAATTGTTGCAATTCATATTTTTAATTAAATGTATTTTCAATCGAATTATTAAGAAAATCTTATATATAAAATAAAGTCAACTTTTTGTGTGTGTTCGCTAACCGGCCGTGTCTTTGCACCGAATTAAACCAAACTTACACACATTGTTAAGTAGGTATTGAAGATGGTTTACGTATAGTTTGGATGCCTATTGATGGATAGGGCTCGAGATATAGGTCAAAACGTGGACCCGGGTAACCTTCGGATGTGTATGTACAATATGGGTATCAAATGGAAGCTGTTGGTGAATGCTTTAGTTCAGAGTATTTTTCATGCCGCTCCGTGACTAGGGTCTCGAGATAGAGACCAAAACGTGGAGCCTAGAATGTGTTTGTACAATATGGATATCAAATTGAAGCTGTTGGTGAATGCTTTAGTACAGAGTATTTTTCATGCGGCTCCGTGACTGGGGTCTCGAGATAAAGGTCAAAACGTGGACCCGGGTAACCTTTGGTCGTGTATGTACAATATGGGTATCAAATGAAACCTGTTGATAAGTGCTTTAATACGGGGTAATTTTCATACCTATTGATGACTAGGGTCTGGAAATATATGCCAAAACGTGGACCCGCCGTGTCTTTGCACCGAATTAAACCAAACTTATGCACATTGTTAAGTGAGTATTGAAAATGGCTTTCGTAAAGTTTGGTTGTAATTCGGAACACTGGCAAGGCGTACAGCGTTCTTTTGAACCAGCCATAATGTCGTTTACTTTTTTAACGCTTGGGGCGGAACTGAACTGTCAAATTTACAGTGTGAGTTACAATGTGTCAATATTTCTTTCTGATTTGGATGCCATAAGGAGAAGACGTGAGTGCAAAGTGTAAAAATTTTTCGTGAATTTTTTTGGAGTGGATTTTGGAACAGTGAATAATTTCTTACGAAATTTGAGAATTTAATGTGAAATCCGACTGTTCAAATGAAATTATGTGTTCGTGTTTTCGTGTTCGTGTTTCGTTTTTTTTTTTTTGAAAATATAAATGGATAATGGTTAAAAAAGCTCCAATGCTTAATAAAACATATAAATTGAAACGAAAAATGCATGGATGATCAGGAAAAAAGACGATTGTTTCTTAGTTATTCATTTGCGTTGATTTGAAATTTAAAAACAATCTTCTTTTTTCCTGATTTTCAATTTATATTTTATATTTACTCAAAAACAAACAGAAAAACAAAAAATATTGTTTATGCCAAAGCGCTTGAATAAAGAATAAAGAAATAAAAAATATGAAAACCATATCTTTTCTGTTCTAAACCATATCTATTCTATTTTAGTGTGCCCAGCGAAGCGGGCCGGGTTTGCTAGTTACTTATAATGCGGATCGAGTTTTTTATTTTATTTCATGTTTTATTAGTGTTTTTATACTGACTACAAAATCTTAATGCATAATCTTATTTAAATATTTCAACCAAAAGTTGAAAACTGTTACAAGCCATATTTTTAATTGAATGTATTTTTACGCGAATTACACTGGTTTACAGCCAAAATGCACCAGAGACGCCGTTATGAAATTCCTATGTAAAATCACCGTCTGATTCCGAAAATCAAGGTTATTTTTTAACACACTTTTATTAGCTCGGGTTGTATGTATGTATGTATGTATGTAACGGAATCTTTGAGCTTAATGTTCATTGGCTTCTAAAAATCTGATCGACTTGGAATTTTGCACACCTATCAAAGACCGATCACAATGCAATAATTTGGTACAAGTTTTCCATTATCCTTATTAGGGTTGCCAGGATTAATATTTTCTTTTTTTACCTGTGGGCAAAAAGTAAGGTGAATTTGGTTGTAAAATGAAAAATCTTTATTTCTAATGAAATCCGTCTTTTATGCGTATTTAACCCCAACATCTACCGTTTCTACTAAATGTGTCTTATAATACGTTCACATATATGTCAGTAGATGATATACATTTTCGCGCTTAACTCAAAATCTGTAATTAAAAAGCGCTATTTCCCATACAAAATTTGTCTCCCAAAATCTGAGTTTATAAAATAATCCTAGATAATAACGATATTTTTTGGCATACAACCCTGTGTTTTCTGTGTTATCGATAATTATTATTATGAATGTAAGGAGAAACATCAAAATAAAAACTAAATGAAATGGATGCCGGGAAAGAAAACAGGTCTGTAAACATAATTCTAATAAAATTTTTGTCAAATATTATTAAATGGGGATTCATTTTACAGAAAAAAGCGTGTGTCCAAGAACGTTTTGTCCTCTTATTACTTATTATAAAATGTAATACAGAAGCTAGTCCTTGACGATTTGCGCAGAATGCTTCAGGTCATTATCTTGCTGGAAGATCTCGTTTGTCCACGGATGGCATCAGGTTTTGTTCCAAAATGTGCTTGTATTAGAAGCGATCCATATTTCCTTCAATGAAAACGAGGTTTCCAGCTCCTGTGGCTGCAACTGCTCCCCAAACCATGACTCTGCCACCACCATGCTTTACAGTCGGAATCAAATTCCTAGGATCCATGGCAGTGTTTAGTTTTCTCCAAACTTTGGCTTTGCCGTCGTATCCAAATATGTTGTATTTGGACTCATCAGTGAATAAAACTAGTTTCCAAAATTTTATTCCCTTATAAGGTGCTTTTTTGCAAACTCCATACGAAGCTTTCAGTTTTTCGCGCTTATAAGGGGCTTCTTGCGAGGAGTTCTGCAGTTGTTACCTTCATTATTAACAGTCCTGCTTATTGTACGTGGGTGGACAACAATTTGATACCTCTCGGCTACCTCCTGGGCCAAATCAGTAGCATGTATTTTCGGATTCTGTTTCACTGCTTTGCGAATAAAGAATACATCTCTCCGGTTGAGCTTCTTGGGCCGGCCACTACGCGGCGTAATCTCCAGAGAATTGGTTGTTTCAAAGTTTGTACAAATAGTTTGTACCGTAGATTTGCTTAAATGCAATAAATCAGCTATTTAACCAAAGGATGTCTTATTACTTCTGTACTCAACAACTAATTTTCTCAAATCAGTAGAGATTTCTTTGCGGAGCGACATTATTCCGATCGTACACTTTTTCAAAAGACAAAATGCCATACATTTTAAGAAGAATGCAAAGTAGCACCACAAAATAAAGTAAACGGTACTTTACAGTTAAGTATTCGCAGAAAAGAAGAGCAAAATAAGTGTCCTAATATAACGTATGTACACTTTTGTCTGTGCATTTTTGTGGTTTTTCGTGAATAACTTTTAAAGTAACTACTGAAAATAATTTTTTTTTTTACATTTGTTAGACTGTTACAATAATTAGACTTAAAACAAAATTGCATCATTACATTCCTTTTGAATGCTTTAGATCGGGAGAAATTAAAAATAAAAAAGCGTGGGATGCTTGATATAGTAAATATTACAATCATTCTATTGGCAACTACCTATGTTCAGAGGGTTATGAAAGTGAAGCAAAATCCACCCCACGCTTTTAACTCTAATTTGAATTACTCTATTTGTATCTTAATTTTTGTTATAATTCTGTTCTGAGGTAGTTGACTATGACTGATCGTTCGATTTGCTATTACTTCATTATAGGTCCCTTTGTCATTAAAATTTATTTTCCACTTTTTAGTTCGATTAGCAATAAAAGCGTGTTTTTTAGTTTTTTTAAACTATTTTTTTTTTAATTTCGTTGGTTGCGAATTATTAAAAAGAAAATGAGGCACAGAAGTCATCTATAAAAATCATAATATCGAAATAATAAAGGATATTGAATAAACTATTTTATAAAACTTACGTGTACGATGTAAGTCAAGTAATAACTTCCCAAATTGTTCATTGATTCTCCCAAATGTATAACGAACTATGTTGGTTGCGAATTATTAAAAGGAAAACGACGCACAAAACTCATCTATACGAACGTAAATGTACGTTTCACAACTGTTTTCACAAACTTTTATTCCTAAAATAAATAATGACTTTTAGCATCTTTTATATGTTAAATTATGCACTGCTATTCACCTGGGCTCCTATTTTCTTAATGACTTGTTAAGTTTTTTTATTCTTTAATACACACGCATTTTGAAAAAAAGTTTTTTTATGTCCATGCTGGCACTTATGTGTGAGGACAGTTTTAAAAGTTTCTCCAAATAATTTGGAATATTCGAAATTTTGTCGCCATTCAAGTTACGAAATACAGATTCCATCTGTTTTATCAAATTTAGGAAATTTGTTGTTGGCTTTGTTAAAGCACCCTTCGATAATTCGTCGATCCATGTTAACGTAGGCTCTTTCGAAACATGCTCCGTTAAGCCTAGTTTACGTACGATGTAGCCTGCTATATATTCTAAGGCGTCTTCGTGCAAACCATTAAAATTTTTTTTTTGTCCTACTTCATTAGGAAATGCCAGCTCAGTGGAAAACATTAATTCCTCAGAAACCACCTCATCATCACTAAGGAAAGTCTTTAAGCGTTCCGTTGAAACGTCATTGAGGCGAAGCCACTCGGTTTCATCCGTCTCTACGTTTCCACGAGAAGCGAAGCTTTCCGTATTGCGTGCTATAATTAAATCATGTTGATAAATACATTTATCAAACATTTACTACATAATACAAAAAAGTGCTCAATTACATTTCACACAAAAATTAAGGGAGCAGTAAAATTTCTTAAATTTCTTAGTCATTTTTGAAAAGCTGTATCTCGATGCAAAATGGGCGCACGGAGTTCCGACAAAAATCATTTAGAAGCTTTAAACTTCTAGTTTTAAGATCTTTAAGCAACATTTTTTTTATTTAACGCTTATTTTGTAATCGTCAGTTAAAGGGCGACACAGAAATTTTCGAATTTTTTTTTTATTGTACGGGCTTGGACAAATTTGTCCGTGTAAATTTGTAACCTGATCCATCAAGCCATTTTTCCGGACCGATTGATCAAAATTTTACAAAAGGATTATAGGAACAAGTGCATTGTTTTTAAACATTTTTTTTCCAACTTTTTTCGCATGTTTGCATTAGTATCTACGCACCGGCTGCTTCCATGAAGACTTAAGTCCACGTACAATGGCTAATTGCATGTAGTTGCACGGTTTGCGAATAGTGTCGTTTGACTGGTCGTATTCATAAACGGATTGCACTTTCATTTCGTCGAAGCACATTATGCAGAGTCTATCTGCGACGGGTATGCCCCTCGCGGCTTGCAAGACATTCAAGGAGAAATTCAGTACTCCATCATCAATTTTCATCTTTTGCAACCATTTTCGAATCGTGGATTCGCAAGGGTACGGAAAACCATTTTTACACAAGTGGACATAGGCCCTTGGCCCAGCTGCGTGGAGAGCAATCGCGGAGAAAATGTCTTGCCATGACCAGTAGACGTTCGTTTGCGGATCTTAAATTTTTCGGATTTGTCCCTTCGTAAAAATTAATGATAAGTTAGTTTAAAGTTTTCCGAACTCTTTGACTCGCAATTCTTCAATTTCGATTTAAAGATCTGCCACACGACAATCTACATATTATATACATATTTACATTATATACATAATTAATATTTACTCGGTTTGGGTCGAGGCATCGACAAATTTGGAAGCAGTTATTTGAGTTTCATCCCATTCAGATAGGGTTTCCATTACTATCGGTAACGCATCTCCTGATAACCTAACCCTTTTTGCATCTGAACCACATATATAGTCCATAGTTGAAAAATGCAAAGAGCAAATTTTGGAATATGGGTTTAAATCAACGCCGCACGATTTCGCCCACATTTTTTTTTTCATTACGTTCGTTGGAACGTGGAACATCTTGATTGCTTCTTGAGTCCATGTTTTATGACACAAGGCGCAACTTGCTTTTGGCATAACCTTATTTAAATATATCAACCAAAAGTTAAAATTGTTGCAATTCATATTTTTAATTAAATGTATTTTCAATCGAATTATTAAGAAAATCTTATATATAAAATAAAGTCAACTTTTTGTGTGTGTTCGCTAACCGGCCGTGTCTTTGCACCGAATTAAACCAAACTTACACACATTGTTAAGTAGGTATTGAAGATGGTTTACGTATAGTTTGGATGCCTATTGATGGATAGGGCTCGAGATATAGGTCAAAACGTGGACCCGGGTAACCTTCGGATGTGTATGTACAATATGGGTATCAAATGGAAGCTGTTGGTGAATGCTTTAGTTCAGAGTATTTTTCATGCCGCTCCGTGACTGGGGTCTCGAGATAGAGACCAAAACGTGGAGCCTAGAATGTGTTTGTACAATATGGATATCAAATTGAAGCTGTTGGTGAATGCTTTAGTACAGAGTATTTTTCATGCGGCTCCGTGACTGGGGTCTCGAGATAAAGGTCAAAACGTGGACCCGGGTAACCTTTGGTCGTGTATGTACAATATGGGTATCAAATGAAACCTGTTGATAAGTGCTTTAATACGGGGTAATTTTCATACCTATTGATGACTAGGGTCTGGAAATATATGCCAAAACGTGGACCCGCCGTGTCTTTGCACCGAATTAAACCAAACTTATGCACATTGTTAAGTGAGTATTGAAAATGGCTTTCGTAAAGTTTGGTTGTAATTCGGAACACTGGCAAGGCGTACAGCGTTCTTTTGAACCAGCCATAATGTCGTTTACTTTTTTAACGCTTGGGGCGGAACTGAACTGTCAAATTTACAGTGTGAGTTACAATGTGTCAATATTTCTTTCTGATTTGGATGCCATAAGGAGAAGACGTGAGTGCAAAGTGTAAAAATTTTTCGTGAATTTTTTTGGAGTGGATTTTGGAACAGTGAATAATTTCTTACGAAATTTGAGAATTTAATGTGAAATCCGACTGTTCAAATGAAATTATGTGTTCGTGTTTTCGTGTTCGTGTTTCGTTTTTTTTTTTTTGAAAATATAAATGGATAATGGTTAAAAAAGCTCCAATGCTTAATAACACATATAAATTGAAACGAAAAATGCATGGATGATCAGGAAAAAAGACGATTGTTTCTTAGTTATTCATTTGCGTTGATTTGAAATTTAAAAACAATCTTCTTTTTTCCTGACTTTCAATTTATATTTTATATTTACTCAAAAACAAACAGAAAAACAAAAAATATTGTTTATGCCAAAGCGCTTGAATAAAGAATAAAGAAATAAAAAATATGAAAACCATATCTTTTCTGTTCTAAACCATATCTATTCTATTTTAGTGTGCCCAGCGAAGCGGGCCGGGTTTGCTAGTTACTTATAATGCGGATCGAGTTTTTTATTTTATTTCATGTTTTATTAGTGTTTTTATACTGACTACAAAATCTTAATGCATAATCTTATTTAAATATTTCAACCAAAAGTTGAAAACTGTTACAAGCCATATTTTTAATTGAATGTATTTTTACGCGAATTACACTGGTTTACAGCCAAAATGCACCAGAGACGCCGTTATGAAATTCCTATGTAAAATCACCGTCTGATTCCGAAAATCAAGGTTATTTTTTAACACACTTTTATTAGCTCGGGTTGTATGTATGTATGTATGTATGTAACGGAATCTTTGAGCTTAATGTTCATTGGCTTCTAAAAATCTGATCGACTTGGAATTTTGCACACCTATCAAAGACCGATCACAATGCAATAATTTGGTACAAGTTTTCCATTATCCTTATTAGGGTTGCCAGGATTAATATTTTCTTTTTTTACCTGTGGGCAAAAAGTAAGGTGAATTTGGTTGTAAAATGAAAAATCTTTATTTCTAATGAAATCCGTCTTTTATGCGTATTTAACCCCAACATCTACCGTTTCTACTAAATGTGTCTTATAATACGTTCACATATATGTCAGTAGATGATATACATTTTCGCGCTTAACTCAAAATCTGTAATTAAAAAGCGCTATTTCCCATACAAAATTTGTCTCCCAAAATCTGAGTTTATAAAATAATCCTAGATAATAACGATATTTTTTGGCATACAACCCTGTGTTTTCTGTGTTATCGATAATTATTATTATGAATGTAAGGAGAAACATCAAAATAAAAACTAAATGAAATGGATGCCGGGAAAGAAAACAGGTCTGTAAACATAATTCTAATAAAATTTTTGTCAAATATTATTAAATGGGGATTCATTTTACAGAAAAAAGCGTGTGTCCAAGAACGTTTTGTCCTCTTATTACTTATTATAAAATGTAATACAGAAGCTAGTCCTTGACGATTTGCGCAGAATGCTTCAGGTCATTATCTTGCTGGAAGATCTCGTTTGTCCACGGATGGCATCAGGTTTTGTTCCAAAATGTGCTTGTATTAGAAGCGATCCATATTTCCTTCAATGAAAACGAGGTTTCCAGCTCCTGTGGCTGCAACTGCTCCCCAAACCATGACTCTGCCACCACCATGCTTTACAGTCGGAATCAAATTCCTAGGATCCATGGCAGTGTTTAGTTTTCTCCAAACTTTGGCTTTGCCGTCGTATCCAAATATGTTGTATTTGGACTCATCAGTGAATAAAACTAGTTTCCAAAATTTTATTCCCTTATAAGGTGCTTTTTTGCAAACTCCATACGAAGCTTTCAGTTTTTCGCGCTTATAAGGGGCTTCTTGCGAGGAGTTCTGCAGTTGTTACCTTCATTATTAACAGTCCTGCTTATTGTACGTGGGTGGACAACAATTTGATACCTCTCGGCTACCTCCTGGGCCAAATCAGTAGCATGTATTTTCGGATTCTGTTTCACTGCTTTGCGAATAAAGAATACATCTCTCCGGTTGAGCTTCTTGGGCCGGCCACTACGCGGCGTAATCTCCAGAGAATTGGTTGTTTCAAAGTTTGTACAAATAGTTTGTACCGTAGATTTGCTTAAATGCAATAAATCAGCTATTTAACCAAAGGATGTCTTATTACTTCTGTACTCAACAACTAATTTTCTCAAATCAGTAGAGATTTCTTTGCGGAGCGACATTATTCCGATCGTACACTTTTTCAAAAGACAAAATGCCATACATTTTAAGAAGAATGCAAAGTAGCACCACAAAATAAAGTAAACGGTACTTTACAGTTAAGTATTCGCAGAAAAGAAGAGCAAAATAAGTGTCCTAATATAACGTATGTACACTTTTGTCTGTGCATTTTTGTGGTTTTTCGTGAATAACTTTTAAAGTAACTACTGAAAATAATTTTTTTTTTTACATTTGTTAGACTGTTACAATAATTAGACTTAAAACAAAATTGCATCATTACATTCCTTTTGAATGCTTTAGATCGGGAGAAATTAAAAATAAAAAAGCGTGGGATGCTTGATATAGTAAATATTACAATCATTCTATTGGCAACTACCTATGTTCAGAGGGTTATGAAAGTGAAGCAAAATCCACCCCACGCTTTTAACTCTAATTTGAATTACTCTATTTGTATCTTAATTTTTGTTATAATTCTGTTCTGAGGTAGTTGACTATGACTGATCGTTCGATTTGCTATTACTTCATTATAGGTCCCTTTGTCATTAAAATTTATTTTCCACTTTTTAGTTCGATTAGCAATAAAAGCGTGTTTTTTAGTTTTTTTAAACTATTTTTTTTTTAATTTCGTTGGTTGCGAATTATTAAAAAGAAAATGAGGCACAGAAGTCATCTATAAAAATCATAATATCGAAATAATAAAGGATATTGAATAAACTATTTTATAAAACTTACGTGTACGATGTAAGTCAAGTAATAACTTCCCAAATTGTTCATTGATTCTCCCAAATGTATAACGAACTATGTTGGTTGCGAATTATTAAAAGGAAAACGACGCACAAAACTCATCTATACGAACGTAAATGTACGTTTCACAACTGTTTTCACAAACTTTTATTCCTAAAATAAATAATGACTTTTAGCATCTTTTATATGTTAAATTATGCACTGCTATTCACCTGGGCTCCTATTTTCTTAATGGCTTGTTAAGTTTTTTTATTCTTTAATACACACGTATTTTGAAAAAAAGTTTTTTTATGTCCATGCTGGCACTTATGTGTGAGGACAGTTTTAAAAGTTTCTCCAAATAATTTGGAATATTCGAAATTTTGTCGCCATTCAAGTTACGAAATACAGATTCCATCTGTTTTATCAAATTTAGGAAATTTGTTGTTGGCTTTGTTAAAGCACCCTTCGATAATTCGTCGATCCATGTTAACGTAGGCTCTTTGGAAACATGCTCCGTTAAGCCTAGTTTACGTACGATGTAGCCTGCTATATATTCTAAGGCGTCTTCGTGCAAACCATTAAAATTTTCTTTTTGTCCTACTTCATTAGGAAATGCCAGCTCAGTGGAAAACATTAATTCCTCAGAAACCACCTCATCATCACTAAGGAAAGTCTTTAAGCGTTCCGTTGAAACGTCATTGAGGCGAAGCCACTCGGTTTCATCCGTCTCTACGTTTCCACGAGAAGCGAAGCTTTCCGTATTGCGTGCTATAATTAAATCATGTTGATAAATACATTTATCAAACATTTACTACATAATACAAAAAAGTGCTCAATTACATTTCACACAAAAATTAAGGGAGCAGTAAAATTTCTTAAATTTCTTAGTCATTTTTGAAAAGCTGTATCTCGATGCAAAATGGGCGCACGGAGTTCCGACAAAAATCATTTAGAAGCTTTAAACTTCTAGTTTTAAGATCTTTAAGCAACATTTTTTTTATTTAACGCTTATTTTGTAATCGTCAGTTAAAGGGCGACACAGAAATTTTCGAATTTTTTTTTTATTGTACGGGCTTGGACAAATTTGTCCGTGTAAATTTGTAACCTGATCCATCAAGCCATTTTTCCGGACCGATTGATCAAAATTTTACAAAAGGATTATAGGAACAAGTGCATTGTTTTTAAACATTTTTTTTCCAACTTTTTTCGCATGTTTGCATTAGTATCTACGCACCGGCTGCTTCCATGAAGACTTAAGTCCACGTACAATGGCTAATTGCATGTAGTTGCACGGTTTGCGAATAGTGTCGTTTGACTGGTCGTATTCATAAACGGATTGCACTTTCATTTCGTCGAAGCACATTATGCAGAGTCTATCTGCGACGGGTATGCCCCTCGCGGCTTGCAAGACATTCAAGGAGAAATTCAGTACTCCATCATCAATTTTCATCTTTTGCAACCATTTTCGAATCGTGGATTCGCAAGGGTACGGAAAACCATTTTTACACAAGTGGACATAGGCCCTTGGCCCAGCTGCGTGGAGAGCAATCGCGGAGAAAATGTCTTGCCATGACCAGTAGACGTTCGTTTGCGGATCTTAAATTTTTCGGATTTGTCCCTTCGTAAAAATTAATGATAAGTTAGTTTAAAGTTTTCCGAACTCTTTGACTCGCAATTCTTCAATTTCGATTTAAAGATCTGCCACACGACAATCTACATATTATATACATATTTACATTATATACATAATTAATATTTACTCGGTTTGGGTCGAGGCATCGACAAATTTGGAAGCAGTTATTTGAGTTTCATCCCATTCAGATAGGGTTTCCATTACTATCGGTAACGCATCTCCTGATAACCTAACCCTTTTTGCATCTGAACCACATATATAGTCCATAGTTGAAAAATGCAAAGAGCAAATTTTGGAATATGGGTTTAAATCAACGCCGCACGATTTCGCCCACATTTTTTTTTTCATTACGTTCGTTGGAACGTGGAACATCTTGATTGCTTCTTGAGTCCATGTTTTATGACACAAGGCGCAACTTGCTTTTGGCATAACCTTATTTAAATATATCAACCAAAAGTTAAAATTGTTGCAATTCATATTTTTAATTAAATGTATTTTCAATCGAATTATTAAGAAAATCTTATATATAAAATAAAGTCAACTTTTTGTGTGTGTTCGCTAACCGGCCGTGTCTTTGCACCGAATTAAACCAAACTTACACACATTGTTAAGTAGGTATTGAAGATGGTTTACGTATAGTTTGGATGCCTATTGATGGATAGGGCTCGAGATATAGGTCAAAACGTGGACCCGGGTAACCTTCGGATGTGTATGTACAATATGGGTATCAAATGGAAGCTGTTGGTGAATGCTTTAGTTCAGAGTATTTTTCATGCCGCTCCGTGACTAGGGTCTCGAGATAGAGACCAAAACGTGGAGCCTAGAATGTGTTTGTACAATATGGATATCAAATTGAAGCTGTTGGTGAATGCTTTAGTACAGAGTATTTTTCATGCGGCTCCGTGACTGGGGTCTCGAGATAAAGGTCAAAACGTGGACCCGGGTAACCTTTGGTCGTGTATGTACAATATGGGTATCAAATGAAACCTGTTGATAAGTGCTTTAATACGGGGTAATTTTCATACCTATTGATGACTAGGGTCTGGAAATATATGCCAAAACGTGGACCCGCCGTGTCTTTGCACCGAATTAAACCAAACTTATGCACATTGTTAAGTGAGTATTGAAAATGGCTTTCGTAAAGTTTGGTTGTAATTCGGAACACTGGCAAGGCGTACAGCGTTCTTTTGAACCAGCCATAATGTCGTTTACTTTTTTAACGCTTGGGGCGGAACTGAACTGTCAAATTTACAGTGTGAGTTACAATGTGTCAATATTTCTTTCTGATTTGGATGCCATAAGGAGAAGACGTGAGTGCAAAGTGTAAAAATTTTTCGTGAATTTTTTTGGAGTGGATTTTGGAACAGTGAATAATTTCTTACGAAATTTGAGAATTTAATGTGAAATCCGACTGTTCAAATGAAATTATGTGTTCGTGTTTTCGTGTTCGTGTTTCGTTTTTTTTTTTTTGAAAATATAAATGGATAATGGTTAAAAAAGCTCCAATGCTTAATAACACATATAAATTGAAACGAAAAATGCATGGATGATCAGGAAAAAAGACGATTGTTTCTTAGTTATTCATTTGCGTTGATTTGAAATTTAAAAACAATCTTCTTTTTTCCTGACTTTCAATTTATATTTTATATTTACTCAAAAACAAACAGAAAAACAAAAAATATTGTTTATGCCAAAGCGCTTGAATAAAGAATAAAGAAATAAAAAATATGAAAACCATATCTTTTCTGTTCTAAACCATATCTATTCTATTTTAGTGTGCCCAGCGAAGCGGGCCGGGTTTGCTAGTTACTTATAATGCGGATCGAGTTTTTTATTTTATTTCATGTTTTATTAGTGTTTTTATACTGACTACAAAATCTTAATGCATAATCTTATTTAAATATTTCAACCAAAAGTTGAAAACTGTTACAAGCCATATTTTTAATTGAATGTATTTTTACGCGAATTACACTGGTTTACAGCCAAAATGCACCAGAGACGCCGTTATGAAATTCCTATGTAAAATCACCGTCTGATTCCGAAAATCAAGGTTATTTTTTAACACACTTTTATTAGCTCGGGTTGTATGTATGTATGTATGTATGTAACGGAATCTTTGAGCTTAATGTTCATTGGCTTCTAAAAATCTGATCGACTTGGAATTTTGCACACCTATCAAAGACCGATCACAATGCAATAATTTGGTACAAGTTTTCCATTATCCTTATTAGGGTTGCCAGGATTAATATTTTCTTTTTTTACCTGTGGGCAAAAAGTAAGGTGAATTTGGTTGTAAAATGAAAAATCTTTATTTCTAATGAAATCCGTCTTTTATGCGTATTTAACCCCAACATCTACCGTTTCTACTAAATGTGTCTTATAATACGTTCACATATATGTCAGTAGATGATATACATTTTCGCGCTTAACTCAAAATCTGTAATTAAAAAGCGCTATTTCCCATACAAAATTTGTCTCCCAAAATCTGAGTTTATAAAATAATCCTAGATAATAACGATATTTTTTGGCATACAACCCTGTGTTTTCTGTGTTATCGATAATTATTATTATGAATGTAAGGAGAAACATCAAAATAAAAACTAAATGAAATGGATGCCGGGAAAGAAAACAGGTCTGTAAACATAATTCTAATAAAATTTTTGTCAAATATTATTAAATGGGGATTCATTTTACAGAAAAAAGCGTGTGTCCAAGAACGTTTTGTCCTCTTATTACTTATTATAAAATGTAATACAGAAGCTAGTCCTTGACGATTTGCGCAGAATGCTTCAGGTCATTATCTTGCTGGAAGATCTCGTTTGTCCACGGATGGCATCAGGTTTTGTTCCAAAATGTGCTTGTATTAGAAGCGATCCATATTTCCTTCAATGAAAACGAGGTTTCCAGCTCCTGTGGCTGCAACTGCTCCCCAAACCATGACTCTGCCACCACCATGCTTTACAGTCGGAATCAAATTCCTAGGATCCATGGCAGTGTTTAGTTTTCTCCAAACTTTGGCTTTGCCGTCGTATCCAAATATGTTGTATTTGGACTCATCAGTGAATAAAACTAGTTTCCAAAATTCTATTCCCTTATAAGGTGCTTTTTTGCAAACTCCATACGAAGCTTTCAGTTTTTCGCGCTTATAAGGGGCTTCTTGCGAGGAGTTCTGCAGTTGTTACCTTCATTATTAAGAGTCCTGCTTATTGTACGTGGGTGGACAACAATTTGATACCTCTCGGCTACCTCCTGGGCCAAATCAGTAGCATGTATTTTCGGATTCTGTTTCACTGCTTTGCGAATAAAGAATACATCTCTCCGGTTGAGCTTCTTGGGCCGGCCACTACGCGGCGTAATCTCCAGAGAATTGGTTGTTTCAAAGTTTGTACAAATAGTTTGTACCGTAGATTTGCTTAAATGCAATAAATCAGCTATTTAACCAAAGGATGTCTTATTACTTCTGTACTCAACAACTAATTTTCTCAAATCAGTAGAGATTTCTTTGCGGAGCGACATTATTCCGATCGTACACTTTTTCAAAAGACAAAATGCCATACATTTTAAGAAGAATGCAAAGTAGCACCACAAAATAAAGTAAACGGTACTTTACAGTTAAGTATTCGCAGAAAAGAAGAGCAAAATAAGTGTCCTAATATAACGTATGTACACTTTTGTCTGTGCATTTTTGTGGTTTTTCGTGAATAACTTTTAAAGTAACTACTGAAAATAATTTTTTTTTTTACATTTGTTAGACTGTTACAATAATTAGACTTAAAACAAAATTGCATCATTACATTCCTTTTGAATGCTTTAGATCGGGAGAAATTAAAAATAAAAAAGCGTGGGATGCTTGATATAGTAAATATTACAATCATTCTATTGGCAACTACCTATGTTCAGAGGGTTATGAAAGTGAAGCAAAATCCACCCCACGCTTTTAACTCTAATTTGAATTACTCTATTTGTATCTTAATTTTTGTTATAATTCTGTTCTGAGGTAGTTGACTATGACTGATCGTTCGATTTGCTATTACTTCATTATAGGTCCCTTTGTCATTAAAATTTATTTTCCACTTTTTAGTTCGATTAGCAATAAAAGCGTGTTTTTTAGTTTTTTTAAACTATTTTTTTTTTAATTTCGTTGGTTGCGAATTATTAAAAAGAAAATGAGGCACAGAAGTCATCTATAAAAATCATAATATCGAAATAATAAAGGATATTGAATAAACTATTTTATAAAACTTACGTGTACGATGTAAGTCAAGTAATAACTTCCCAAATTGTTCATTGATTCTCCCAAATGTAGAACGAACTATGTTGGTTGCGAATTATTAAAAGGAAAACGACGCACAAAACTCATCTATACGAACGTAAATGTACGTTTCACAACTGTTTTCACAAACTTTTATTCCTAAAATAAATAATGACTTTTAGCATCTTTTATATGTTAAATTATGCACTGCTATTCACCTGGGCTCCTATTTTCTTAATGACTTGTTAAGTTTTTTTATTCTTTAATACACACGCATTTTGAAAAAAAGTTTTTTTATGTCCATGCTGGCACTTATGTGTGAGGACAGTTTTAAAAGTTTCTCCAAATAATTTGGAATATTCGAAATTTTGTCGCCATTCAAGTTACGAAATACAGATTCCATCTGTTTTATCAAATTTAGGAAATTTGTTGTTGGCTTTGTTAAAGCACCCTTCGATAATTCGTCGATCCATGTTAACGTAGGCTCTTTGGAAACATGCTCCGTTAAGCCTAGTTTACGTACGATGTAGCCTGCTATATATTCTAAGGCGTCTTCGTGCAAACCATTAAAATTTTTTTTTGTCCTACTTCATTAGGAAATGCCAGCTCAGTGGAAAACATTAATTCCTCAGAAACCACCTCATCATCACTAAGGAAAGTCTTTAAGCGTTCCGTTGAAACGTCATTGAGGCGAAGCCACTCGGTTTCATCCGTCTCTACGTTTCCACGAGAAGCGAAGCTTTCCGTATTGCGTGCTATAATTAAATCATGTCGATAAATACATTTATCAAACATTTACTACATAATACAAAAAAGTGCTCAATTACATTTCACACAAAAATTAAGGGAGCAGTAAAATTTCTTAAATTTCTTAGTCATTTTTGAAAAGCTGTATCTCGATGCAAAATGGGCGCACGGAGTTCCGACAAAAATCATTTAGAAGCTTTAAACTTCTAGTTTTAAGATCTTTAAGCAACATTTTTTTTATTTAACGCTTATTTTGTAATCGTCAGTTAAAGGGCGACACAGAAATTTTCGAATTTTTTTTTTATTGTACGGGCTTGGACAAATTTGTCCGTGTAAATTTGTAACCTGATCCATCAAGCCATTTTTCCGGACCGATTGATCAAAATTTTACAAAAGGATTATAGGAACAAGTGCATTGTTTTTAAACATTTTTTTTCCAACTTTTTTCGCATGTTTGCATTAGTATCTACGCACCGGCTGCTTCCATGAAGACTTAAGTCCACGTACAATGGCTAATTGCATGTAGTTGCACGGTTTGCGAATAGTGTCGTTTGACTGGTCGTATTCATAAACGGATTGCACTTTCATTTCGTCGAAGCACATTATGCAGAGTCTATCTGCGACGGGTATGCCCCTCGCGGCTTGCAAGACATTCAAGGAGAAATTCAGTACTCCATCATCAATTTTCATCTTTTGCAACCATTTTCGAATCGTGGATTCGCAAGGGTACGGAAAACCATTTTTACACAAGTGGACATAGGCCCTTGGCCCAGCTGCGTGGAGAGCAATCGCGGAGAAAATGTCTTGCCATGACCAGTAGACGTTCGTTTGCGGATCTTAAATTTTTCGGATTTGTCCCTTCGTAAAAATTAATGATAAGTTAGTTTAAAGTTTTCCGAACTCTTTGACTCGCAATTCTTCAATTTCGATTTAAAGATCTGCCACACGACAATCTACATATTATATACATATTTACATTATATACATAATTAATATTTACTCGGTTTGGGTCGAGGCATCGACAAATTTGGAAGCAGTTATTTGAGTTTCATCCCATTCAGATAGGGTTTCCATTACTATCGGTAACGCATCTCCTGATAACCTAACCCTTTTTGCATCTGAACCACATATATAGTCCATAGTTGAAAAATGCAAAGAGCAAATTTTGGAATATGGGTTTAAATCAACGCCGCACGATTTCGCCCACATTTTTTTTTTCATTACGTTCGTTGGAACGTGGAACATCTTGATTGCTTCTTGAGTCCATGTTTTATGACACAAGGCGCAACTTGCTTTTGGCATAACCTTATTTAAATATATCAACCAAAAGTTAAAATTGTTGCAATTCATATTTTTAATTAAATGTATTTTCAATCGAATTATTAAGAAAATCTTATATATAAAATAAAGTCAACTTTTTGTGTGTGTTCGCTAACCGGCCGTGTCTTTGCACCGAATTAAACCAAACTTACACACATTGTTAAGTAGGTATTGAAGATGGTTTACGTATAGTTTGGATGCCTATTGATGGATAGGGCTCGAGATATAGGTCAAAACGTGGACCCGGGTAACCTTCGGATGTGTATGTACAATATGGGTATCAAATGGAAGCTGTTGGTGAATGCTTTAGTTCAGAGTATTTTTCATGCCGCTCCGTGACTAGGGTCTCGAGATAGAGACCAAAACGTGGAGCCTAGAATGTGTTTGTACAATATGGATATCAAATTGAAGCTGTTGGTGAATGCTTTAGTACAGAGTATTTTTCATGCGGCTCCGTGACTGGGGTCTCGAGATAAAGGTCAAAACGTGGACCCGGGTAACCTTTGGTCGTGTATGTACAATATGGGTATCAAATGAAACCTGTTGATAAGTGCTTTAATACGGGGTAATTTTCATACCTATTGATGACTAGGGTCTGGAAATATATGCCAAAACGTGGACCCGCCGTGTCTTTGCACCGAATTAAACCAAACTTATGCACATTGTTAAGTAAGTATTGAAAATGGCTTTCGTAAAGTTTGGTTGTAATTCGGAACACTGGCAAGGCGTACAGCGTTCTTTTGAACCAGCCATAATGTCGTTTACTTTTTTAACGCTTGGGGCGGAACTGAACTGTCAAATTTACAGTGTGAGTTACAATGTGTCAATATTTCTTTCTGATTTGGATGCCATAAGGAGAAGACGTGAGTGCAAAGTGTAAAAATTTTTCGTGAATTTTTTTGGAGTGGATTTTGGAACAGTGAATAATTTCTTACGAAATTTGAGAATTTAATGTGAAATCCGACTGTTCAAATGAAATTATGTGTTCGTGTTTTCGTGTTCGTGTTTCGTTTTTCTTTTTTTGAAAATATAAATGGATAATGGTTAAAAAAGCTCCAATGCTTAATAAAACATATAAATTGAAACGAAAAATGCATGGATGATCAGGAAAAAAGACGATTGTTTCTTAGTTATTCATTTGCGTTGATTTGAAATTTAAAAACAATCTTCTTTTTTCCTGATTTTCAATTTATATTTTATATTTACTCAAAAACAAACAGAAAAACAAAAAATATTGTTTATGCCAAAGCGCTTGAATAAAGAATAAAGAAATAAAAAATATGAAAACCATATCTTTTCTGTTCTAAACCATATCTATTCTATTTTAGTGTGCCCAGCGAAGCGGGCCGGGTTTGCTAGTTACTTATAATGCGGATCGAGTTTTTTATTTTATTTCATGTTTTATTAGTGTTTTTATACTGACTACAAAATCTTAATGCATAATCTTATTTAAATATTTCAACCAAAAGTTGAAAACTGTTACAAGCCATATTTTTAATTGAATGTATTTTTACGCGAATTACACTGGTTTACAGCCAAAATGCACCAGAGACGCCGTTATGAAATTCCTATGTAAAATCACCGTCTGATTCCGAAAATCAAGGTTATTTTTTAACACACTTTTATTAGCTCGGGTTGTATGTATGTATGTATGTATGTAACGGAATCTTTGAGCTTAATGTTCATTGGCTTCTAAAAATCTGATCGACTTGGAATTTTGCACACCTATCAAAGACCGATCACAATGCAATAATTTGGTACAAGTTTTCCATTATCCTTATTAGGGTTGCCAGGATTAATATTTTCTTTTTTTACCTGTGGGCAAAAAGTAAGGTGAATTTGGTTGTAAAATGAAAAATCTTTATTTCTAATGAAATCCGTCTTTTATGCGTATTTAACCCCAACATCTACCGTTTCTACTAAATGTGTCTTATAATACGTTCACATATATGTCAGTAGATGATATACATTTTCGCGCTTAACTCAAAATCTGTAATTAAAAAGCGCTATTTCCCATACAAAATTTGTCTCCCAAAATCTGAGTTTATAAAATAATCCTAGATAATAACGATATTTTTTGGCATACAACCCTGTGTTTTCTGTGTTATCGATAATTATTATTACGAATGTAAGGAGAAACATCAAAATAAAAACTAAATGAAATGGATGCCGGGAAAGAAAACAGGTCTGTAAACATAATTCTAATAAAATTTTTGTCAAATATTATTAAATGGGGATTCATTTTACAGAAAAAAGCGTGTGTCCAAGAACGTTTTGTCCTCTTATTACTTATTATAAAATGTAATACAGAAGCTAGTCCTTGACGATTTGCGCAGAATGCTTCAGGTCATTATCTTGCTGGAAGATCTCGTTTGTCCACGGATGGCATCAGGTTTTGTTCCAAAATGTGCTTGTATTAGAAGCGATCCATATTTCCTTCAATGAAAACGAGGTTTCCAGCTCCTGTGGCTGCAACTGCTCCCCAAACCATGACTCTGCCACCACCATGCTTTACAGTCGGAATCAAATTCCTAGGATCCATGGCAGTGTTTAGTTTTCTCCAAACTTTGGCTTTCCCGTCGTATCCAAATATGTTGTATTTGGACTCATCAGTGAATAAAACTAGTTTCCAAAATTCTATTCCCTTATAAGGTGCTTTTTTGCAAACTCCATACGAAGCTTTCAGTTTTTCGCGCTTATAAGGGGCTTCTTGCGAGGAGTTCTGCAGTTGTTACCTTCATTATTAAGAGTCCTGCTTATTGTACGTGGGTGGACAACAATTTGATACCTCTCGGCTACCTCCTGGGCCAAATCAGTAGCATGTATTTTCGGATTCTGTTTCACTGCTTTGCGAATAAAGAATACATCTCTCCGGTTGAGCTTCTTGGGCCGGCCACTACGCGGCGTAATCTCCAGAGAATTGTTGTTTCAAAGTTTTTACAAATAGTTTGTACCGTAGATTTGCTTAAATGCAATAAATCAGCTATTTAACCAAAGGATGTCTTATTACTTCTGTACTCAACAACTAATTTTCTCAAATCAGTAGAGATTTCTTTGCGGAGCGACATTATTCCGATCGTACACTTTTTCAAAAGACAAAATGCCATACATTTTAAGAAGAATGCAAAGTAGCACCACAAAATAAAGTAAACGGTACTTTACAGTTAAGTATTCGCAGAAAAGAAGAGCAAAATAAGTGTCCTAATATAACGTATGTACACTTTTGTCTGTGCATTTTTGTGGTTTTTCGTGAATAACTTTTAAAGTAACTACTGAAAATAATTTTCTTTTTTACATTTGTTAGACTGTTACAATAATTAGACTTAAAACAAAATTGCATCATTACATTCCTTTTGAATGCTTTAGATCGGGAGAAATTAAAAATAAAAAAGCGTGGGATGCTTGATATAGTAAATATTACAATCATTCTATTGGCAACTACCTATGTTCAGAGGGTTATGAAAGTGAAGCAAAATCCACCCCACGCTTTTAACTCTAATTTGAATTACTCTATTTGTATCTTAATTTTTGTTATAATTCTGTTCTGAGGTAGTTGACTATGACTGATCGTTCGATTTGCTATTACTTCATTATAGGTCCCTTTGTCATTAAAATTTATTTTCCACTTTTTAGTTCGATTAGCAATAAAAGCGTGTTTTTTAGTTTTTTTAAACTATTTTTTTTTTAATTTCGTTGGTTGCGAATTATTAAAAAGAAAATGAGGCACAGAAGTCATCTATAAAAATCATAATATCGAAATAATAAAGGATATTGAATAAACTATTTTATAAAACTTACGTGTACGATGTAAGTCAAGTAATAACTTCCCAAATTGTTCATTGATTCTCCCAAATGTATAACGAACTATGTTGGTTGCGAATTATTAAAAGGAAAACGACGCACAAAACTCATCTATACGAACGTAAATGTACGTTTCACAACTGTTTTCACAAACTTTTATTCCTAAAATAAATAATGACTTTTAGCATCTTTTATATGTTTAATTATGCACTGCTATTCACCTGGGCTCCTATTTTCTTAATGACTTGTTAAGTTTTTTTATTCTTTAATACACACGCATTTTGAAAAAAAGTTTTTTTATGTCCATGCTGGCACTTATGTGTGAGGACAGTTTTAAAAGTTTCTCCAAATAATTTGGAATATTCGAAATTTTGTCGCCATTCAAGTTACGAAATACAGATTCCATCTGTTTTATCAAATTTAGGAAATTTGTTGTTGGCTTTGTTAAAGCACCCTTCGATAATTCGTCGATCCATGTTAATGTAGGCTCTTTGGAAACATGCTCCGTTAAGCCTAGTTTACGTACGATGTAGCCTGCTATATATTCTAAGGCGTCTTCGTGCAAACCATTAAAATTTTCTTTTTGTCCTACTTCATTAGGAAATGCCAGCTCAGTGGAAAACATTAATTCCTCAGAAACCACCTCATCATCACTAAGGAAAGTCTTTAAGCGTTCCGTTGAAACGTCATTGAGGCGAAGCCACTCGGTTTCATCCGTCTCTACGTTTCCACGAGAAGCGAAGCTTTCCGTATTGCGTGCTATAATTAAATCATGTTGATAAATACATTTATCAAACATTTACTACATAATACAAAAAAGTGCTCAATTACATTTCACACAAAAATTAAGGGAGCAGTAAAATTTCTTAAATTTCTTAGTCATTTTTGAAAAGCTGTATCTCGATGCAAAATGGGCGCACGGAGTTCCGACAAAAATCATTTAGAAGCTTTAAACTTCTAGTTTTAAGATCTTTAAGCAACATTTTTTTTATTTAACGCTTATTTTGTAATCGTCAGTTAAAGGGCGACACAGAAATTTTCGAATTTTTTTTTTATTGTACGGGCTTGGACAAATTTGTCCGTGTAAATTTGTAACCTGATCCATCAAGCCATTTTTCCGGACCGATTGATCAAAATTTTACAAAAGGATTATAGGAACAAGTGCATTGTTTTTAAACATTTTTTTTCCAACTTTTTTCGCATGTTTGCATTAGTATCTACGCACCGGCTGCTTCCATGAAGACTTAAGTCCACGTACAATGGCTAATTGCATGTAGTTGCACGGTTTGCGAATAGTGTCGTTTGACTGGTCGTATTCATAAACGGATTGCACTTTCATTTCGTCGAAGCACATTATGCAGAGTCTATCTGCGACGGGTATGCCCCTCGCGGCTTGCAAGACATTCAAGGAGAAATTCAGTACTCCATCATCAATTTTCATCTTTTGCAACCATTTTCGAATCGTGGATTCGCAAGGGTACGGAAAACCATTTTTACACAAGTGGACATAGGCCCTTGGCCCAGCTGCGTGGAGAGCAATCGCGGAGAAAATGTCTTGCCATGACCAGTAGACGTTCGTTTGCGGATCTTAAATTTTTCGGATTTGTCCCTTCGTAAAAATTAATGATAAGTTAGTTTAAAGTTTTCCGAACTCTTTGACTCGCAATTCTTCAATTTCGATTTAAAGATCTGCCACACGACAATCTACATATTATATACATATTTACATTATATACATAATTAATATTTACTCGGTTTGGGTCGAGGCATCGACAAATTTGGAAGCAGTTATTTGAGTTTCATCCCATTCAGATAGGGTTTCCATTACTATCGGTAACGCATCTCCTGATAACCTAACCCTTTTTGCATCTGAACCACATATATAGTCCATAGTTGAAAAATGCAAAGAGCAAATTTTGGAATATGGGTTTAAATCAACGCCGCACGATTTCGCCCACATTTTTTTTTTCATTACGTTCGTTGGAACGTGGAACATCTTGATTGCTTCTTGAGTCCATGTTTTATGACACAAGGCGCAACTTGCTTTTGGCATAACCTTATTTAAATATATCAACCAAAAGTTAAAATTGTTGCAAATCATATTTTTAATTAAATGTATTTTCAATCGAATTATTAAGAAAATCTTATATATAAAATAAAGTCAACTTTTTGTGTGTGTTTGCTAACCGGCCGTGTCTTTGCACCGAATTAAACCAAACTTACACACATTGTTAAGTAGGTATTGAAGATGGTTTACGTATAGTTTGGATGCCTATTGATGGATAGGGCTCGAGATATAGGTCAAAACGTGGACCCGGGTAACCTTCGGATGTGTATGTACAATATGGGTATCAAATGGAAGCTGTTGGTGAATGCTTTAGTTCAGAGTATTTTTCATGCCGCTCCGTGACTGGGGTCTCGAGATAGAGACCAAAACGTGGAGCCTAGAATGTGTTTGTACAATATGGATATCAAATTGAAGCTGTTGGTGAATGCTTTAGTACAGAGTATTTTTCATGCGGCTCCGTGACTGGGGTCTCGAGATAAAGGTCAAAACGTGGACCCGGGTAACCTTTGGTCGCGTATGTACAATATGGGTATCAAATGAAACCTGTTGATAAGTGCTTTAATACGGGGTAATTTTCATACCTATTGATGACTAGGGTCTGGAAATATATGCCAAAACGTGGACCCGCCGTGTCTTTGCACCGAATTAAACCAAACTTATGCACATTGTTAAGTGAGTATTGAAAATGGCTTTCGTAAAGTTTGGTTGTAATTCGGAACACTGGCAAGGCGTACAGCGTTCTTTTGAACCAGCCATAATGTCGTTTACTTTTTTAACGCTTGGGGCGGAACTGAACTGTCAAATTTACAGTGTGAGTTACAATGTGTCAATATTTCTTTCTGATTTGGATGCCATAAGGAGAAGACGTGAGTGCAAAGTGTAAAAATTTTTCGTGAATTTTTTTGGAGTGGATTTTGGAACAGTGAATAATTTCTTACGAAATTTGAGAATTTAATGTGAAATCCGACTGTTCAAATGAAATTATGTGTTCGTGTTTTCGTGTTCGTGTTTCGTTTTTTTTTTTTTGAAAATATAAATGGATAATGGTTAAAAAAGCTCCAATGCTTAATAAAACATATAAATTGAAACGAAAAATGCATGGATGATCAGGAAAAAAGACGATTGTTTCTTAGTTATTCATTTGCGTTGATTTGAAATTTAAAAACAATCTTCTTTTTTCCTGATTTTCAATTTATATTTTATATTTACTCAAAAACAAACAGAAAAACAAAAAATATTGTTTATGCCAAAGCGCTTGAATAAAGAATAAAGAAATAAAAAATATGAAAACCATATCTTTTCTGTTCTAAACCATATCTATTCTATTTTAGTGTGCCCAGCGAAGCGGGCCGGGTTTGCTAGTTACTTATAATGCGGATCGAGTTTTTTATTTTATTTCATGTTTTATTAGTGTTTTTATACTGACTACAAAATCTTAATGCATAATCTTATTTAAATATTTCAACCAAAAGTTGAAAACTGTTACAAGCCATATTTTTAATTGAATGTATTTTTACGCGAATTACACTGGTTTACAGCCAAAATGCACCAGAGACGCCGTTATGAAATTCCTATGTAAAATCACCGTCTGATTCCGAAAATCAAGGTTATTTTTTAACACACTTTTATTAGCTCGGGTTGTATGTATGTATGTATGTATGTAACGGAATCTTTGAGCTTAATGTTCATTGGCTTCTAAAAATCTGATCGACTTGGAATTTTGCACACCTATCAAAGACCGATCACAATGCAATAATTTGGTACAAGTTTTCCATTATCCTTATTAGGGTTGCCAGGATTAATATTTTCTTTTTTTACCTGTGGGCAAAAAGTAAGGTGAATTTGGTTGTAAAATGAAAAATCTTTATTTCTAATGAAATCCGTCTTTTATGCGTATTTAACCCCAACATCTACCGTTTCTACTAAATGTGGCTTATAATACGTTCACATATATGTCAGTAGATGATATACATTTTCGCGCTTAACTCAAAATCTGTAATTAAAAAGCGCTATTTCCCATACAAAATTTGTCTCCCAAAATCTGAGTTTATAAAATAATCCTAGATAATAACGATATTTTTTGGCATACAACCCTGTGTTTTCTGTGTTATCGATAATTATTATTACGAATGTAAGGAGAAACATCAAAATAAAAACTAAATGAAATGGATGCCGGGAAAGAAAACAGGTCTGTAAACATAATTCTAATAAAATTTTTGTCAAATATTATTAAATGGGGATTCATTTTACAGAAAAAAGCGTGTGTCCAAGAACGTTTTGTCCTCTTATTACTTATTATAAAATGTAATACAGAAGCTAGTCCTTGACGATTTGCGCAGAATGCTTCAGGTCATTATCTTGCTGGAAGATCTCGTTTGTCCACGGATGGCATCAGGTTTTGTTCCAAAATGTGCTTGTATTAGAAGCGATCCATATTTCCTTCAATGAAAACGAGGTTTCCAGCTCCTGTGGCTGCAACTGCTCCCCAAACCATGACTCTGCCACCACCATGCTTTACAGTCGGAATCAAATTCCTAGGATCCATGGCAGTGTTTAGTTTTCTCCAAACTTTGGCTTTCCCGTCGTATCCAAATATGTTGTATTTGGACTCATCAGTGAATAAAACTAGTTTCCAAAATTCTATTCCCTTATAAGGTGCTTTTTTGCAAACTCCATACGAAGCTTTCAGTTTTTCGCGCTTATAAGGGGCTTCTTGCGAGGAGTTCTGCAGTTGTTACCTTCATTATTAAGAGTCCTGCTTATTGTACGTGGGTGGACAACAATTTGATACCTCTCGGCTACCTCCTGGGCCAAATCAGTAGCATGTATTTTCGGATTCTGTTTCACTGCTTTGCGAATAAAGAATACATCTCTCCGGTTGAGCTTCTTGGGCCGGCCACTACGCGGCGTAATCTCCAGAGAATTGTTGTTTCAAAGTTTTTACAAATAGTTTGTACCGTAGATTTGCTTAAATGCAATAAATCAGCTATTTAACCAAAGGATGTCTTATTACTTCTGTACTCAACAACTCATTTTCTCAAATCAGTAGAGATTTCTTTGCGGAGCGACATTATTCCGATCGTACACTTTTTCAAAAGACAAAATGCCATACATTTTAAGAAGAATGCAAAGTAGCACCACAAAATAAAGTAAACGGTACTTTACAGTTAAGTATTCGCAGAAAAGAAGAGCAAAATAAGTGTCCTAATATAACGTATGTACACTTTTGTCTGTGCATTTTTGTGGTTTTTCGTGAATAACTTTTAAAGTAACTACTGAAAATAATTTTCTTTTTTACATTTGTTAGACTGTTACAATAATTAGACTTAAAACAAAATTGCATCATTACATTCCTTTTGAATGCTTTAGATCGGGAGAAATTAAAAATAAAAAAGCGTGGGATGCTTGATATAGTAAATATTACAATCATTCTATTGGCAACTACCTATGTTCAGAGGGTTATGAAAGTGAAGCAAAATCCACCCCACGCTTTTAACTCTAATTTGAATTACTCTATTTGTATCTTAATTTTTGTTATAATTCTGTTCTGAGGTAGTTGACTATGACTGATCGTTCGATTTGCTATTACTTCATTATAGGTCCCTTTGTCATTAAAATTTATTTTCCACTTTTTAGTTCGATTAGCAATAAAAGCGTGTTTTTTAGTTTTTTTAAACTATTTTTTTTTTTAATTTCGTTGGTTGCGAATTATTAAAAAGAAAATGAGGCACAGAAGTCATCTATAAAAATCATAATATCGAAATAATAAAGGATATTGAATAAACTATTTTATAAAACTTACGTGTACGATGTAAGTCAAGTAATAACTTCCCAAATTGTTCATTGATTCTCCCAAATGTATAACGAACTATGTTGGTTGCGAATTATTAAAAGGAAAACGACGCACAAAACTCATCTATACGAACGTAAATGTACGTTTCACAACTGTTTTCACAAACTTTTATTCCTAAAATAAATAATGACTTTTAGCATCTTTTATATGTTAAATTATGCACTGCTATTCACCTGGGCTCCTATTTTCTTAATGACTTGTTAAGTTTTTTTTATTCTTTAATACACACGCATTTTGAAAAAAAGTTTTTTTATGTCCATGCTGGCACTTATGTGTGAGGACAGTTTTAAAAGTTTCTCCAAATAATTTGGAATATTCGAAATTTTGTCGCCATTCAAGTTACGAAATACAGATTCCATCTGTTTTATCAAATTTAGGAAATTTGTTGTTGGCTTTGTTAAAGCACCCTTCGATAATTCGTCGATCCATGTTAATGTAGGCTCTTTGGAAACATGCTCCGTTAAGCCTAGTTTACGTACGATGTAGCCTGCTATATATTCTAAGGCGTCTTCGTGCAAACCATTAAAATTTTCTTTTTGTCCTACTTCATTAGGAAATGCCAGCTCAGTGGAAAACATTAATTCCTCAGAAACCACCTCATCATCACTAAGGAAAGTCTTTAAGCGTTCCGTTGAAACGTCATTGAGGCGAAGCCACTCGGTTTCATCCGTCTCTACGTTTCCACGAGAAGCGAAGCTTTCCGTATTGCGTGCTATAATTAAATCATGTTGATAAATACATTTATCAAACATTTACTACATAATACAAAAAAGTGCTCAATTACATTTCACACAAAAATTAAGGGAGCAGTAAAATTTCTTAAATTTCTTAGTCATTTTTGAAAAGCTGTATCTCGATGCAAAATGGGCGCACGGAGTTCCGACAAAAATCATTTAGAAGCTTTAAACTTCTAGTTTTAAGATCTTTAAGCAACATTTTTTTTATTTAACGCTTATTTTGTAATCGTCAGTTAAAGGGCGACACAGAAATTTTCGAATTTTTTTTTTATTGTACGGGCTTGGACAAATTTGTCCGTGTAAATTTGTAACCTGATCCATCAAGCCATTTTTCCGGACCGATTGATCAAAATTTTACAAAAGGATTATAGGAACAAGTGCATTGTTTTTAAACATTTTTTTTCCAACTTTTTTCGCATGTTTGCATTAGTATCTACGCACCGGCTGCTTCCATGAAGACTTAAGTCCACGTACAATGGCTAATTGCATGTAGTTGCACGGTTTGCGAATAGTGTCGTTTGACTGGTCGTATTCATAAACGGATTGCACTTTCATTTCGTCGAAGCACATTATGCAGAGTCTATCTGCGACGGGTATGCCCCTCGCGGCTTGCAAGACATTCAAGGAGAAATTCAGTACTCCATCATCAATTTTCATCTTTTGCAACCATTTTCGAATCGTGGATTCGCAAGGGTACGGAAAACCATTTTTACACAAGTGGACATAGGCCCTTGGCCCAGCTGCGTGGAGAGCAATCGCGGAGAAAATGTTTTGCCATGACCAGTAGACGTTCGTTTGCGGATCTTAAATTTTTCGGATTTGTCCCTTCGTAAAAATTAATGATAAGTTAGTTTAAAGTTTTCCGAACTCTTTGACTCGCAATTCTTCAATTTCGATTTAAAGATCTGCCACACGACAATCTACATATTATATACATATTTACATTATATACATAATTAATATTTACTCGGTTTGGGTCGAGGCATCGACAAATTTGGAAGCAGTTATTTGAGTTTCATCCCATTCAGATAGGGTTTCCATTACTATCGGTAACGCATCTCCTGATAACCTAACCCTTTTTGCATCTGAACCACATATATAGTCCATAGTTGAAAAATGCAAAGAGCAAATTTTGGAATATGGGTTTAAATCAACGCCGCACGATTTCGCCCACATTTTTTTTTTTCATTACGTTCGTTGGAACGTGGAACATCTTGATTGCTTCTTGAGTCCATGTTTTATGACACAAGGCGCAACTTGCTTTTGGCATAACCTTATTTAAATATATCAACCAAAAGTTAAAATTGTTGCAAATCATATTTTTAATTAAATGTATTTTCAATCGAATTATTAAGAAAATCTTATATATAAAATAAAGTCAACTTTTTGTGTGTGTTTGCTAACCGGCCGTGTCTTTGCACCGAATTAAACCAAACTTACACACATTGTTAAGTAGGTATTGAAGATGGTTTACGTATAGTTTGGATGCCTATTGATGGATAGGGCTCGAGATATAGGTCAAAACGTGGACCCGGGTAACCTTCGGATGTGTATGTACAATATGGGTATCAAATGGAAGCTGTTGGTGAATGCTTTAGTTCAGAGTATTTTTCATGCCGCTCCGTGACTGGGGTCTCGAGATAGAGACCAAAACGTGGAGCCTAGAATGTGTTTGTACAATATGGATATCAAATTGAAGCTGTTGGTGAATGCTTTAGTACAGAGTATTTTTCATGCGGCTCCGTGACTGGGGTCTCGAGATAAAGGTCAAAACGTGGACCCGGGTAACCTTTGGTCGCGTATGTACAATATGGGTATCAAATGAAACCTGTTGATAAGTGCTTTAATACGGGGTAATTTTCATACCTATTGATGACTAGGGTCTGGAAATATATGCCAAAACGTGGACCCGCCGTGTCTTTGCACCGAATTAAACCAAACTTATGCACATTGTTAAGTGAGTATTGAAAATGGCTTTCGTAAAGTTTGGTTGTAATTCGGAACACTGGCAAGGCGTACAGCGTTCTTTTGAACCAGCCATAATGTCGTTTACTTTTTTAACGCTTGGGGCGGAACTGAACTGTCAAATTTACAGTGTGAGTTACAATGTGTCAATATTTCTTTCTGATTTGGATGCCATAAGGAGAAGACGTGAGTGCAAAGTGTAAAAATTTTTCGTGAATTTTTTTGGAGTGGATTTTGGAACAGTGAATAATTTCTTACGAAATTTGAGAATTTAATGTGAAATCCGACTGTTCAAATGAAATTATGTGTTCGTGTTTTCGTGTTCGTGTTTCGTTTTTTTTTTTTTGAAAATATAAATGGATAATGGTTAAAAAAGCTCCAATGCTTAATAAAACATATAAATTGAAACGAAAAATGCATGGATGATCAGGAAAAAAGACGATTGTTTCTTAGTTATTCATTTGCGTTGATTTGAAATTTAAAAACAATCTTCTTTTTTCCTGATTTGCAATTTATATTTTATATTTACTCAAAAACAAACAGAAAAACAAAAAATATTGTTTATGCCAAAGCGCTTGAATAAAGAATAAAGAAATAAAAAATATGAAAACCATATCTTTTCTGTTCTAAACCATATCTATTCTATTTTAGTGTGCCCAGCGAAGCGGGCCGGGTTTGCTAGTTACTTATAATGCGGATCGAGTTTTTTATTTTATTTCATGTTTTATTAGTGTTTTTATACTGACTACAAAATCTTAATGCATAATCTTATTTAAATATTTCAACCAAAAGTTGAAAACTGTTACAAGCCATATTTTTAATTGAATGTATTTTTACGCGAATTACACTGGTTTACAGCCAAAATGCACCAGAGACGCCGTTATGAAATTCCTATGTAAAATCACCGTCTGATTCCGAAAATCAAGGTTATTTTTTAACACACTTTTATTAGCTCGGGTTGTATGTATGTATGTATGTATGTAACGGAATCTTTGAGCTTAATGTTCATTGGCTTCTAAAAATCTGATCGACTTGGAATTTTGCACACCTATCAAAGACCGATCACAATGCAATAATTTGGTACAAGTTTTCCATTATCCTTATTAGGGTTGCCAGGATTAATATTTTCTTTTTTTACCTGTGGGCAAAAAGTAAGGTGAATTTGGTTGTAAAATGAAAAATCTTTATTTCTAATGAAATCCGTCTTTTATGCGTATTTAACCCCAACATCTACCGTTTCTACTAAATGTGTCTTATAATACGTTCACATATACAGTGAGGTGCAAAAATGGAACATAAATAACATAAGTTACGTTTAGTACCATATCTACGCAAACAAGCTTGTTTATTTGAATGCAATTGTACATGTATTATATAATTAGTGTGTAAGCTTTCAAATGAGCCCATAACGGTTAAAATCTAACAACAACAACTACTCATTGGAAGAGCTGAAAATAAAAACACAAATGTTCCAATTATGCACCGCTTATTTATTTATAAAAAAAGTAGAAAAAAGAAATTATTTTAATATTTCGTCCAAAACCCCTTCGATTTTTTTAATGCCTTTATACTGTTAGGCATACTTTCTGTATATTTAGCCACAGTTTGTGGCGGAATGGAGTACCACACATCCTGGACTCGCTCCCAGACCTCATTCATCCCTTTTGGCGGGTTTACATAGTTTACGAGCTTTTGTTTTACGAGATGCCACAAATTCTCAATGGGGTTCATATCAGGGCTTTGTGCTGGTCACTGCATAACCGAAAATTTTTGGGACTTCAGCCAGCTGGACACCATTTTTGCCGTATGTTTAGGGTCATTGTCTTGTTGAAAAATAACTTTTTCAACAGCAAGACCGGCTTTTTGGGTGGCAGCAGGCAAATTTTCTTGCAAGATCGTCAAGTACTGCTCCTTTTTCATTCGTCCTTCGATTTTGATCAAAGGACCCACACCATTGCAAGTGATGCACCCCAAACCATTATGTTGCCACCACCATGCTTCACGGTTTCTTTCACGCTTGACTTTGTTCACTGCTGGGGATCGTTTGACCAAAACCTTTAACAGCCATCCGATTCAAATCGGTTGATTTTTGTTTCATCTGACCATATCACCTGTAAAAAATAAAAATATCCATTAAATGATATTAATTATTGAAGCTTTACTGCTTAGTACCTGCTGCCAATCTGCAGTGATCCAATCGATGTGTACTTCAGCAAACTTTTTCCTGCTCATTATGGTTTTTTTTTTTTGAAAGCAGCGGTTTTTCTTCTTTTCTGCAGCTTTCAATCTTAATTTTTTCAAATTTCGTCTCGCTGTCCATTTGCTGACTTTCAAATTCATTGTCTGAATGCCTTCTGACGGTGTCTTTACGCTACCGCTTGTAACTAATTTAGCCAAATGCCGGCTTTCCCGCTCGGTCATTTTTTGTGGACGCCCAGGATTTTGCTTAACTTGCAATAAATCGTGTGTTTTTTAAGCCTTTGCACTGTGGTGTGACTAACTTTGAATTTTTGGGCACATTCTCGAATAGACAACCCGTCCCGCACAGATTTTACAATATTTTCTTCAACACTTGGTTTCATAGTTTTATTTATTAATGACTTGACACTTTATGACACCAATTCCAGAAAAAGAACAAAAGAAACCACAGCCAAATTTAAAAAGAACCGTTAAAATTAAGTATTGAACAACAACGAAGTAAGCGGTGCATAATTGGAACATTTGTGTTTTTATTTTCAGCTCTTCCAATGAGTAGTTGTTGTTGTTAGATTTTAACCGTTATGGGCTCATTTGAAAGCTTACACACTAATTATATAATACATGTACAATTGCATTCAAATAAACAAGCTTGTTTGCGTAGATATGGTACTAAACGTAACTTATGTTAATTATGTTCCATTTTTGCACCTCACTGTATGTCAGTAGATGATATACATTTTCGCGCTTAACTCAAAATCTGTAATTAAAAAGCGCTATTTCCCATACAAAATTTGTCTCCCAAAATCTGAGTTTATAAAATAATCCTAGATAATAACGATATTTTTTGGCATACAACCCTGTGTTTTCTGTGTTATCGATAATTATTATTACGAATGTAAGGAGAAACATCAAAATAAAAACTAAATGAAATGGATGCCGGGAAAGAAAACAGGTCTGTAAACATAATTCTAATAAAATTTTTGTCAAATATTATTAAATGGGGATTCATTTTACAGAAAAAAGCGTGTGTCCAAGAACGTTTTGTCCTCTTATTACTTATTATAAAATGTAATACAGAAGCTAGTCCTTGACGATTTGCGCAGAATGCTTCAGGTCATTATCTTGCTGGAAGATCTCGTTTGTCCACGGATGGCATCAGGTTTTGTTCCAAAATGTGCTTGTATTAGAAGCGATCCATATTTCCTTCAATGACAACGAGATTTCCAGCTCCTGTGGCTGCAACTGCTCCCCAAACCATGACTCTGCCACCACCATGCTTTACAGTCGGAATCAAATTCCTAGGATCCATGGCAGTGTTTAGTTTTCTCCAAACTTTGGCTTTGCCGTCGTATCCAAATATGTTGTATTTGGACTCATCAGTGAATAAAACTAGTTTCCAAAATTCTATTCCCTTATAAGGTGCTTTTTTGCAAACTCCATACGAAGCTTTCAGTTTTTCGCGCTTATAAGGGGCTTCTTGCGAGGAGTTCTGCAGTTGTTACCTTCATTATTAAGAGTCCTGCTTATTGTACGTGGGTGGACAACAATTTGATACCTCTCGGCTACCTCCTGGGCCAAATCAGTAGCATGTATTTTCGGATTCTGTTTCACTGCTTTGCGAATAAAGAATACATCTCTCCGGTTGAGCTTCTTGGGCCGGCCACTACGCGGCGTAATCTCCAGAGAATTGGTTGTTTCAAAGTTTTTACAAATAGTTTGTACCGTAGATTTGCTTAAATGCAATAAATCAGCTATTTAACCAAAGGATGTCTTATTACTTCTGTACTCAACAACTAATTTTCTCAAATCAGTAGAGATTTCTTTGCGGAGCGACATTATTCCGATCGTACACTTTTTCAAAAGACAAAATGCCATACATTTTAAGAAGAATGCAAAGTAGCACCACAAAATAAAGTAAACGGTACTTTACAGTTAAGTATTCGCAGAAAAGAAGAGCAAAATAAGTGTCCTAATATAACGTATGTACACTTTTGTCTGTGCATTTTTGTGGTTTTTCGTGAATAACTTTTAAAGTAACTACTGAAAATAATTTTTTTTTTTACATTTGTTAGACTGTTACAATAATTAGACTTAAAACAAAATTGCATCATTACATTCCTTTTGAATGCTTTAGATCGGGAGAAATTAAAAATAAAAAAGCGTGGGATGCTTGATATAGTAAATATTACAATCATTCTATTGGCAACTACCTATGTTCAGAGGGTTATGAAAGTGAAGCAAAATCCACCCCACGCTTTTAACTCTAATTTGAATTACTCTATTTGTATCTTAATTTTTGTTATAATTCTGTTCTGAGGTAGTTGACTATGACTGATCGTTCGATTTGCTATTACTTCATTATAGGTCCCTTTGTCATTAAAATTTATTTTCCACTTTTTAGTTCGATTAGCAATAAAAGCGTGTTTTTTAGTTTTTTTAAACTATTTTTTTTTTAATTTCGTTGGTTGCGAATTATTAAAAAGAAAATGAGGCACAGAAGTCATCTATAAAAATCATAATATCGAAATAATAAAGGATATTGAATAAACTATTTTATAAAACTTACGTGTACGATGTAAGTCAAGTAATAACTTCCCAAATTGTTCATTGATTCTCCCAAATGTATAACGAACTATGTTGGTTGCGAATTATTAAAAGGAAAACGACGCACAAAACTCATCTATACGAACGTAAATGTACGTTTCACAACTGTTTTCACAAACTTTTATTCCTAAAATAAATAATGACTTTTAGCATCTTTTATATGTTAAATTATGCACTGCTATTCACCTGGGCTCCTATTTTCTTAATGACTTGTTAAGTTTTTTTATTCTTTAATACACACGCATTTTGAAAAAAAGTTTTTTTATGTCCATGCTGGCACTTATGTGTGAGGACAGTTTTAAAAGTTTCTCCAAATAATTTGGAATATTCGAAATTTTGTCGCCATTCAAGTTACGAAATACAGATTCCATCTGTTTTATCAAATTTAGGAAATTTGTTGTTGGCTTTGTTAAAGCACCCTTCGATAATTCGTCGATCCATGTTAACGTAGGCTCTTTGGAAACATGCTCCGTTAAGCCTAGTTTACGTACGATGTAGCCTGCTATATATTCTAAGGCGTCTTCGTGCAAACCATTAAAATTTTCTTTTTGTCCTACTTCATTAGGAAACGCCAGCTCAGTGGAAAACATTAATTCCTCAGAAACCACCTCATCATCACTAAGGAAAGTCTTTAAGCGTTCCGTTGAAACGTCATTGAGGCGAAGCCACTCGGTTTCATCCGTCTCTACGTTTCCACGAGAAGCGAAGCTTTCCGTATTGCGTGCTATAATTAAATCATGTTGATAAATACATTTATCAAACATTTACTACATAATACAAAAAAGTGCTCAATTACATTTCACACAAAAATTAAGGGAGCAGTAAAATTTCTTAAATTTCTTAGTCATTTTTGAAAAGCTGTATCTCGATGCAAAATGGGCGCACGGAGTTCCGACAAAAATCATTTAGAAGCTTTAAACTTCTAGTTTTAAGATCTTTAAGCAACATTTTTTTTATTTAACGCTTATTTTGTAATCGTCAGTTAAAGGGCGACACAGAAATTTTCGAATTTTTTTTTTATTGTACGGGCTTGGACAAATTTGTCCGTGTAAATTTGTAACCTGATCCATCAAGTCATTTTTCCGGACCGATTGATCAAAATTTTACAAAAGGATTATAGGAACAAGTGCATTGTTTTTAAACATTTTTTTTTCCAACTTTTTTCGCATGTTTGCATTAGTATCTACGCACCGGCTGCTTCCATGAAGACTTAAGTCCACGTACAATGGCTAATTGCATGTAGTTGCACGGTTTGCGAATAGTGTCGTTTGATTGGTCGTATTCATAAACGGATTGCACTTTCATTTCGTCGAAGCACATTATGCAGAGTCTATCTGCGACGGGTATGCCCCTCGCGGCTTGCAAGACATTCAAGGAGAAATTCAGTACTCCATCATCAATTTTCATCTTTTGCAACCATTTTCGAATCGTGGATTCGCAAGGGTACGGAAAACCATTTTTACACAAGTGGACATAGGCCCTTGGCCCAGCTGCGTGGAGAGCAATCGCGGAGAAAATGTCTTGCCATGACCAGTAGACGTTCGTTTGCGGATCTTAAATTTTTCGGATTTGTCCCTTCGTAAAAATTAATGATAAGTTAGTTTAAAGTTTTCCGAACTCTTTGACTCGCAATTCTTCAATTTCGATTTAAAGATCTGCCACACGACAATCTACATATTATATACATAATTAATATTTACTCGGTTTGGGTCGAGGCATCGACAAATTTGGAAGCAGTTATTTGAGTTTCATCCCATTCAGATAGGGTTTCCATTACTATCGGTAACGCATCTCCTGATAACCTAACCCTTTTTGCATCTGAACCACATATATAGTCCATAGTTGAAAAATGCAAAGAGCAAATTTTGGAATATGGGTTTAAATCAACGCCGCACGATTTCGCCCACATTTTTTTTTTCATTACGTTCGTTGGAACGTGGAACATCTTGATTGCTTCTTGAGTCCATGTTTTATGACACAAGGCGCAACTTGCTTTTGGCATAACCTTATTTAAATATATCAACCAAAAGTTAAAATTGTTGCAATTCATATTTTTAATTAAATGTATTTTCAATCGAATTATTAAGAAAAATCTTATACAATATATAAAATAAAGTCAACTTTTTGTGTGTGTTCGCTAACCGGCCGTGTCTTTGCACCGAATTAAACCAAACTTACACACATTGTTAAGTAGGTATTGAAGATGGTTTACGTATAGTTTGGATGCCTATTGATGGATAGGGCTCGAGATATAGGTCAAAACGTGGACCCGGGTAACCTTCGGATGTGTATGTACAATATGGGTATCAAATGGAAGCTGTTGGTGAATGCTTTAGTTCAGAGTATTTTTCATGCCGCTCCGTGACTAGGGTCTCGAGATAGAGACCAAAACGTGGAGCCTAGAATGTGTTTGTACAATATGGATATCAAATTGAAGCTGTTGGTGAATGCTTTAGTACAGAGTATTTTTCATGCGGCTCCGTGACTGGGGTCTCGAGATAAAGGTCAAAACGTGGACCCGGGTAACCTTTGGTCGTGTATGTACAATATGGGTATCAAATTGAAGCTGTTAGTGAATGCTTTAGTTCAGAGTATTTTTCATACCGCTCCGTGACTAGGGTCTCGAGATAGAGACCAAAACGTGGAGCCTAGAATGTGTTTGTACAATATGGATATCAAATTGAAGCTGTTGGTGAATGCTTTAGTACAGATTATTTTTCATGCCGCTCCGAGACTGGGGTCTCGAGATATAGGTCAAAACGTGGACCCGGGTAACCTTCGGATGTGTATGTACAATATGTGTATCAAATGGAAGCTGTTGATAAGTGCTTTAAGACGGGGTAATTTTCATACCTATTGATGACTAGGGTCTCGAAATATATGCCAAAACGTGGACCCGACGTGTCTTTGCACCGAATTAAATCAAACTTATGCACATTGTTAAGTAAGTATTGAAAATGGGTTTCGTAAAGTTTGGTTGTAATTCGGAACACTGGCAAGGCGTACAGCGTTCTTTTGAACCAGCCATAATGTCGTTTACTTTTTTAACGCTTGGGGCGGAACTGAACTGTCAAATTTACAGTGTGAGTTACAATGTGTCAATATTTCTTTCTGATTTGGATGCCATAAGGAGAAGACGTGAGTGCAAAGTGTAAAAATTTTTCGTGAATTTTTTTGGAGTGGATTTTGGAACAGTGAATAATTTCTTACGAAATTTGAGAATTTAATGTGAAATCCGACTGTTCAAATGAAATTATGTGTTCGTGTTTTCGTGTTCGTGTTTCGTTTTTTTTTTTTTGAAAATATAAATGGATAATGGTTAAAAAAGCTCCAAAGCTTAATAAAACATATAAATTGAAACGAAAAATGCATGGATGATCAGGAAAAAAGACGATTGTTTCTTAGTTATTCATTTGCGTTGATTTGAAATTTAAAAACAATCTTCTTTTTTCCTGATTTTCAATTTATATTTTATATTTACTCAAAAACAAACAGAAAAACAAAAAATATTGTTTATGCCAAAGCGCTTGAATAAAGAATAAAGAAATAAAAAATATGAAAACCATATCTTTTCTGTTCTAAACCATATCTATTCTATTTTAGTGTGCCCAGCGAAGCGGGCCGGGTTTGCTAGTTACTTATAATGCGGATCGAGTTTTTTATTTTATTTCATGTTTTATTAGTGTTTTTATACTGACTACAAAATCTTAATGCATAATCTTATTTAAATATTTCAACCAAAAGTTGAAAATTGTTACAAGCCATATTTTTAATTGAAGTATTTTTACGCGAATTACACTGGTTTACAGCCAAAATGCACCAGAGACGCCGTTATGAAATTCCTATGTAAAATCACCGTCTGATTCCGAAAATCAAGGTTATTTTTTAACACACTTTTATTAGCTCGGGTTGTATGTATGTATGTATGTATGTAACGGAATCTTTGAGCTTAATGTTCATTGGCTTCTAAAAATCTGATCGACTTGGAATTTTGCACACCTATCAAAGACCGATCACAATGCAATAATTTGATACAAGTTTTCCATTATCCTTATTAGGGTTGCCAGGATTAATATTTTCTTTTTTTACCTGTGGGCAAAAAGTAAGGTGAATTTGGTTGTAAAATGAAAAATCTTTATTTCTAATGAAATCCGTCTTTTATGCGTATTTAACCCCAACATCTACCGTTTCTACTAAATGTGTCTTATAATACGTTCACATATATGTCAGTAGATGATATACATTTTCGCGCTTAACTCAAAATCTGTAATTAAAAAGCGCTATTTCCCATACAAAATTTGTCTCCCAAAATCTGAGTTTATAAAATAATCCTAGATAATAACGATATTTTTTGGCATACAACCCTGTGTTTTCTGTGTTATCGATAATTATTATTACGAATGTAAGGAGAAACATCAAAATAAAAACTAAATGAAATGGATGCCGGGAAAGAAAACAGGTCTGTAAACATAATTCTAATAAAATTTTTGTCAAATATTATTAAATGGGGATTCATTTTACAGAAAAAAGCGTGTGTCCATGAACGTTTTGTCCTCTTATTACTTATTATAAAATGTAATACAGAAGCTAGTCCTTGACGATTTGCGCAGAATGCTTCAGGTCATTATCTTGCTGGAAGATCTCGTTTGTCCACGGATGGCATCAGGTTTTGTTCCAAAATGTGCTTGTATTAGAAGCGATCCATATTTCCTTCAATGAAAACGAGGTTTCCAGCTCCTGTGGCTGCAACTGCTCCCCAAACCATGACTCTGCCACCACCATGCTTTACAGTCGGAATCAAATTCCTAGGATCCATGGCAGTGTTTAGTTTTCTCCAAACTTTGGCTTTGCCGTCGTATCCAAATATGTTGTATTTGGACTCATCAGTGAATAAAACTAGTTTCCAAAATTCTATTCCCTTATAAGGTGCTTTTTTGCAAACTCCATACGAAGCTTTCAGTTTTTCGCGCTTATAAGGGGCTTCTTGCGAGGAGTTCTGCAGTTGTTACCTTCATTATTAAGAGTCCTGCTTATTGTACGTGGGTGGACAACAATTTGATACCTCTCGGCTACCTCCTGGGCCAAATCAGTAGCATGTATTTTCGGATTCTGTTTCACTGCTTTGCGAATAAAGAATACATCTCTCCGGTTGAGCTTCTTGGGCCGGCCACTACGCGGCGTAATCTCCAGAGAATTGGTTGTTTCAAAGTTTTTACAAATAGTTTGTACCGTAGATTTGCTTAAATGCAATAAATCAGCTATTTAACCAAAGGATGTCTTATTACTTCTGTACTCAACAACTAATTTTCTCAAATCAGTAGAGATTTCTTTGCGGAGCGACATTATTCCGATCGTACACTTTTTCAAAAGACAAAATGCCATACATTTTAAGAAGAATGCAAAGTAGCACCACAAAATAAAGTAAACGGTACTTTACAGTTAAGTATTCGCAGAAAAGAAGAGCAAAATAAGTGTCCTAATATAACGTATGTACACTTTTGTCTGTGCATTTTTGTGGTTTTTCGTGAATAACTTTTAAAGTAACTACTGAAAATAATTTTTTTTTTACATTTGTTAGACTGTTACAATAATTAGACTTAAAACAAAATTGCATCATTACATTCCTTTTGAATGCTTTAGATCGGGAGAAATTAAAAATAAAAAAGCGTGGGATGCTTGATATAGTAAATATTACAATCATTCTATTGGCAACTACCTATGTTCAGAGGGTTATGAAAGTGAAGCAAAATCCACCCCACGCTTTTAACTCTAATTTGAATTACTCTATTTGTATCTTAATTTTTGTTATAATTCTGTTCTGAGGTAGTTGACTATGACTGATCGTTCGATTTGCTATTACTTCATTATAGGTCCCTTTGTCATTAAAATTTATTTTCCACTTTTTAGTTCGATTAGCAATAAAAGCGTGTTTTTTAGTTTTTTTAAACTATTTTTTTTTTAATTTCGTTGGTTGCGAATTATTAAAAAGAAAATGAGGCACAGAAGTCATCTATAAAAATCATAATATCGAAATAATAAAGGATATTGAATAAACTATTTTATAAAACTTACGTGTACGATGTAAGTCAAGTAATAACTTCCCAAATTGTTCATTGATTCTCCCAAATGTATAACGAACTATGTTGGTTGCGAATTATTAAAAGGAAAACGACGCACAAAACTCATCTATACGAACGTAAATGTACGTTTCACAACTGTTTTCACAAACTTTTATTCCTAAAATAAATAATGACTTTTAGCATCTTTTATATGTTAAATTATGCACTGCTATTCACCTGGGCTCCTATTTTCTTAATGACTTGTTAAGTTTTTTTATTTTTTAATACACACGCATTTTGAAAAAAAGTTTTTTTATGTCCATGCTGGCACTTATGTGTGAGGACAGTTTTAAAAGTTTCTCCAAATAATTTGGAATATTCGAAATTTTGTCGCCATTCAAGTTACGAAATACAGATTCCATCTGTTTTATCAAATTTAGGAAATTTGTTGTTGGCTTTGTTAAAGCACCCTTCGATAATTCGTCGATCCATGTTAACGTAGGCTCTTTGGAAACATGCTCCGTTAAGCCTAGTTTACGTACGATGTAGCCTGCTATATATTCTAAGGCGTCTTCGTGCAAACCATTAAAATTTTTTTTTTGTCCTACTTCATTAGGAAATGCCAGCTCAGTGGAAAACATTAATTCCTCAGAAACCACCTCATCATCACTAAGGAAAGTCTTTAAGCGTTCCGTTGAAACGTCATTGAGGCGAAGCCACTCGGTTTCATCCGTCTCTACGTTTCCACGAGAAGCGAAGCTTTCCGTATTGCGTGCTATAATTAAATCATGTTGATAAATACATTTATCAAACATTTACTACATAATACAAAAAAGTGCTCAATTACATTTCACACAAAAATGAAGGGAGCACTAAAATTTCTTAAATTTCTTAGTCATTTTTGAAAAGCTGTATCTCGATGAAAAATGGGCGCACGGAGTTCCGACAAAAATCATTTAGAAGCTTTAAACTTCTAGTTTTAAGATCTTTAAGCAAAATTTTTTTTATTTAACGCTTATTTTGTAATCGTCAGTTAAAGGGCGACACAGAAATTTTAGAATTTTTTTTTTATTGTACGGGTTTGGACAAATTTGTCCGTGTAAATTTGTAACCTGATCCATCAAGCCATTTTTCCGGACCGATTGATCAAAATTTTACAAATGGATTATAGGAACAAGTGCATTGTTTTTAAACATTTTTTTTCCAACTTTTTTCGCATGTTTGCATTAGTATCTACGCACCGGCTGCTTCCATGAAGACTTAAGTCCACGTACAATGGCTAATTGCATGTAGTTGCACGGTTTGCGAATAGTGTCGCTTGACTGGTCGTATTCATAAACGGATTGCACTTTCATTTCGTCGAAGCACATTATGCAGAGTCTATCTGCGACGGGTATGCCCCTCGCGGCTTGCAAGACATTCAAGGAGAAATTCAGTACTCCATCATCAATTTTCATCTTTTGCAACCATTTTCGAATCGTGGATTCGCAAGGGTACGGAAAACCATTTTTACACAAGTGGACATAGGCCCTTGGCCCAGCTGCGTGGAGAGCAATCGCGGAGAAAATGTCTTGCCATGACCAGTAGACGTTCGTTTGCGGATCTTAAATTTTTCGGATTTGTCCCTTCGTAAAAATTAATGATAAGTTAGTTTAAAGTTTTCCGAACTCTTTGACTAGCAATTCTTCAATTTCGATTTAAAGATCTGCCACACGACAATCTACATATTATATACATATTTACATTATATAATTAATATTTACTCGGTTTGGGTCGAGGCATCGACAAATTTGGAAGCAGTTATTTGAGTTTCATCCCATTCAGATAGGGTTTCCATTACTATCGGTAACGCATCTCCTGATAACCTAACCCTTTTTGCATCTGAACCACATATATAGTCCATAGTTGAAAAATGCAAAGAGCAAATTTTGGAATATGGGTTTAAATCAACGCCGCACGATTTCGCCCACATTTTTTTTTTCATTACGTTCGTTGGAACGTGGAACATCTTGATTGCTTCTTGAGTCCATGTTTTATGACACAAGGCGCAACTTGCTTTTGGCATAACCTTATTTAAATATATCAACCAAAAGTTAAAATTGTTGCAATTCATATTTTTAATTAAATGTATTTTCAATCGAATTATTAAGAAAATCTATATATATAAAAATGAAATGATGTTCGTTTGTCCGCATTTTTTTGGGCCGATACGAGGCCAATTTTATTCGTTCTTTTTTCATATTATAGGGATCCACTATGGGAAGGTTTTTAGCAAAAAAAAATTTCTTTTAAATATTTTCTTCATATAAAAAAAAGAAAAATCAAAATATTGTCCAAAACAAAACTTGCTCGATTGTTAGATTAAAGTAAGTTTCGAATCGACATTCATTTTATGTGTACAACTTTTTTTGAATTTTTTGTATTTGTATTGTGATACAGAAATGTATTGTATACAGAAATTTCAAATGATTCGAATGAAAATTTTTTTTTTTTTTTTTATTTCTTCCATAAAATATTACACCTGTCGTTAGACAATAAGTAATTTGATTTACAAAAAGATGGAATGAGAGTGATATTGAAGGGCCAATGCCCCCAAGCTCATTTAGAAGAAATATATACATATTATTTAAAAACAAGTGGTTAACAAACAATGATATATACGATTAGTTGACAATTGATTACAAGGATTTTGCAAGATCTGTTGGTGTTTGACGGTTAAGCCGACTTTGGGTAGATTTTTCTTTATTTGGTAGTCTTCTCATCATAGGATTTGTATGCGTTAATAGTATATTTATGTGTCTTCTGCTAGCGCTTTGTATTGTTTCATCAATAGTATCGATGTCAAGGTCGCGATGAATATCTGCGTTAGGTATGTACCAAGGTGCATTAGTTAAGGTCCTAAGTATTTATGAAAATAATGTTTCAATTCAATTGAGCAATGCTTTCTTTGACCAATTCTATATGGAAATGAATGCGTTTGCAAACGATGTTTTCGGCTATGAACAAATGTTGGAATCGAATGAAAAAGGAAAGAAACGCGAAATGATAAAAAAAATTCTTGGAAAATTTAAAATGAATGGTGCTTCATTGGAAAAATTCAAAGGTAATAAGAACATACACAAGATACAGTTAGAATTCGAATTTTTAGATTTATTTTGTTTATTTCTCATTTTTTTCAGAAGTACACCACACAACAACTCATTCCAACTCTGATTTTGAAATCCTGTTGGAATTGGTGATCGATAATTTTGTCACTATAATGGTCAATGGAAATTTGCGTGTATCAGACCCTGCATATTATTTACCATATCAACTTTTTATGGAACATATGGACCAAATGAACACAAAAAAATAATTTAGTTTTGTTTTGATTTTTTGCAACATTTTGGTTTTCAGTTAATACAATAAAAACAATACTGTTTTTTCGTGAACACAAAATTCTTAATTTATTACGTTGTTTGTTTAGAATTTTTTTAGAAAAAAAGTAAATTTTTTGGTTTTGAGGAAATTTGTTTATTGTTGCTATTTGTGAAAGCGTAGATATTTGTAAGTATTTGACTATAATCCTAAAAGTTAATGGAATACCACTATGACACATAGAAAACATTTTTTCAAAGGGGTGTTTTTCGAAAATTATAAAAAAAATTGTTTTAAAAAATTTTGAAGAAATAAAGTAAAATAAAAAAATTTCGAAAGCATGAAATTTTTTCAAAACCAAATTTTCCTCAAAAAGATAAAAGAAATTTCTTCGAAGAGGTGTTTTTCTAAAATTACAAAAAAAAAAATTTCAAAAATTTTAATCAAATAAAATAAAATAAAACTTTTTCAAGGGTATGAAATTTTGTCAAAACAAAATTTTCTGAAAACCAAACAAAATTTAAAAAAAAAATGGTGTTTTCAAAGCATTTCATACTCCACTATTAATAGAGAATACATTTTTTCGAGGGGGTGTTTTTCAAAGCGGACAAAAATCTTTTTTAACAAATCAATTTAAACTTTTACAAAAGTATGAAATTTTTTCAAGAACAAAATCCGTTGGAATCAGTGGAATTCTGGGTATCAAAACGTCTTCTCCTTTGTACTTCCATTTCAAAATTGTTGCTTCGATAACGTTACCCATTAGCTTATTCACAGCGAGTCTGGTACCTTTGGAAAGACGTGGCACATTAATGTTGCGCAGCATATAATCGGTGCTCCAATTTTTAATCGTAAATTATGAGGTAGTAGGCCTGACAAAGGCCTGAAAGTGCGGCGGCTTACAGAAGGTTTTAAGACCAGGGCGTTTTCCTGTAAGAACAAAGACGGCGATCTGGTGACTGACGTACAGAGCAATCTTAAATTATGGAGGGAACACTTCTCGAACCTGTTAAACGGGGACAGCTGCGCATGTCATAGAGAATGTGAAGATCCCGATACCCCAATCGTTGACGACGGAATTGTCGTTCCGTTACCCGACCATGACGAGGTGAGAATAGCAATATCACGGCTAAAGAACAACAAAGCCGCGGGCGCCGACGGACTGCCGGCTGAGCTATTCAAACATGGCGGCGAGGAGCTGGTAAGGTGCATGCATCAACTCCTATGCAAAATATGGTCGGATGAAAGCATGCCTGCCGATTGGAATTTAAGCGTGCTCTGCCCAATCCATAAGAAGGGCGATCCTGCAATTTGTGCCAATTACCGCGGGATTAGTCTTCTAAATATCGCCTATAAGGTCCTAGCGAGCGTATTGTGTGAAAGGCTGAAGCCCACCGTCAACCAACTGATTGGACCTTATCAGTGTGGCTTCAGACCTGGAAAGTCTACCATCGACCAAATATTCACAATACGCCAAATCTTGGGAAAGACCCATGAAAGGAGAATCGACACACACCATCTTTTCGTCGACTTCAAAGCTGCATTCGACAGTACGGAAAGGGGTTACCTGTATGCCGCTATGTCTGAATTTGGTATCCCCGCAAAACTAATACGGCTGTGTAAGATGACGTTGCTCAACACCAGCAGCACCGTCAGAATTGGGAAGGACCTCTCCGAGCCGTTTGATACCAAACGAGGTTTCAGACAGGGTGACTCGCTGTCGTGTGACTTCTTTAACCTGATGTTGGAGAGCATCGTACGAGCCGCAGAACTTAATCGCTCAGGCACAATATTTTATAAGAGCGTACAATTGTTGGCGTATGCCGATGATATTGACATCATCGGCCTTAACAACCGCGCTGTGAGTTCTGCCTTCTCCAAACTGGATAAAGAGGCAAAGCGAATGGGTTTGGTGGTGAACGAGGACAAAACGAAGTACCTCCTGTCTTCAAACAAACAGTCGGCGCACTCGCGTATCGGCACTCACGTCACTGTTGACAGTTATAATTTTGAGGTTGTAAAAGACTTCGTTTATTTAGGAACCAGCATTAACAACGATAACAATGTCAGCCTTGAAATCCAACGTAGAATCTCTCTTGCCAACAAGTGCTACTTTGGACTAAGTAGGCAACTGAGCAGTAAAGTCCTCTCTCGACGAACAAAACTAACACTCTACAAGACTCTCATCATGCCCGTCCTAACGTATGGCGCAGAAGCTTGGACGATGACAACATCCGATGAAGCGACGCTTGGAGTGTTCGAGAGAAAGATTCTGCCGAAAATTTTTGGACCTTTGCACGTTGGCAACGGCGAATATCGCAGACGATGGAACGATGAGCTGTATGAGCTTTACGACGACATAGACATAGCGCAGCGAATAAAGATCCAGCGGCTTCGTTGGCTGGGTCATGTCGTCCGAATGGATACAAACGCTCCGGCTTTGAAAGTATTCGATGCGGTACCAGCTGGTGGTAGTAGAGGAAGAGGAAGGCCTCCTCTGCGTTGGAAAGATCAGGTGGAGAAGGACTTGGCTTCACTTGGTGTGTCCAATTGGCGCCGGTTAGCACGAGAAAGAAACGACTGGCGCGCTTTGTTAAACTCGGCCAAAATCGCGTAAGCGGTTATCGCGCCAATTAAGAAGAAGAAGAGGCCTGACAAATCGAGTGAGTTTAAGAATTCAGTTGCATAATTTACGACATCATCTTGATCAGTAAATAGTGGCCATTGACTTACTTATATGCAACTATGTCACCAGGTATTTGATCCAAAATAGCTACATTTATATCATTTACGTCCTTATTTTTCCCAGCTAAAATTGCTCTTTCGCTGAGCCAATCATTGTTTTTGTAGTGTTGAACTATGTTTGGAAATACACTCTGTATCAATGCCTCTTTAGACTGTGCAAAAGTGCAGAAATTGTTAGGCAATGAAATCATTCCTGTTGGATCGACAGACATTTGGCCATTTCCGATTTTCAGTAATTGGTGTGAAAATTCAGCTGCCGACGGATCGTTCTGTAGTTGAACACGTACGTTTGTAGCAAGTGTAAGCGTGTTTACATGTCTCCATAAATACGATGATTTTAAACATGCATTGATTTCATCTGCGGCCGTAGATTTTGGGATCACAGGTAACGTTTGCCTGAAATCATGGCCATACGATGAGCTTACATACTTTAAGAACTTTTGCCATTCCAGATGTTTTCGAAATATTACATGTTGGTGTTTCATTTACCTGCATATTCAAAGGCAACTTTAATGCAGAATGTGCTGTGCGACCGCCTTCAAGTAATGTAGCCGCAATTCCGGAAATAGCGAGTGCCAATGCAATGTTGCTAATATCAATGAAATCAAAAAGGTCTTTTCTGTTCCCCCAGGAGGATCGAAGAAAAACAATCCACCAGTTCCATGGCTAACATTATTCATAATTGTATCACCAACAGCAACATGGGTCATTCAATTTCGTTAAATTTGATATTACAAATGTGTTTAATTCATTACAACAACTCGATTGAGAACTTCGGATTGTGTTTTCGTTTCGTGATGAACAATTTCAACGATGAAAATTTAGTTTATAACATTGATCAATTTATAGCCAAATAAATTATAGAAGTTTATTATACGTTATCTCCTTTTTAAGCCCTTTTTGGGAGAATATAAATAAGTTTTAAAATTATGCCAAAGACATACAAAATAATAATCATAACCTATTGTATATATCAAAAGAAAAATAAGTTTTAAACTCCTAGATAAATACAAATGTATGATAGGATAATGCTAAATAATCTAATTTTATCATAACTTTGTAAACTCCTATGTTAAAATGATTTTGGGCAATAAATGAAATGAAATGAAAATTGAGAACTGGAGCGTGAATACCATTATGATTGTAATGAACTAAACACAACAACAGCAACATGTTTATGATACAATCATGAATAATGTTAGCCATGGAACTGGTGGATTGTTTTTCTTGGATGCTCCTGGGGGAACAGGAAAGACCTTTTTGATTTCATTGCTATTAGCAACAATTCGATCAAATAATAACGTTGCATTGGCACTCGCTTCTTCCGGAATTGCGGCTACATTACTGGAAGGCGGTCGCACAGCACATTCTGCATTAAAGTTGCCTTTGAATATGCAGGTAAATGAAACACCAACATACAATATTTCGAAAACTTCTGGAATGGCAAAAGTTCTTAAAGTATGTAAGCTCATCGTATGGGACGAGTGTACTATGGCACACAAGAAATCATTAGAAGCACTTGATAGAACTTTGAAAGATCTACGAGGAAGGCAAACAGTCTTTGGAGGTGCCATGATTTTATTGCCTGGAGATTTCAGGCAAACATTACCTGTGATCCCAAAATCTACGGCTGCAGATGAAATCAATGCATGTTTAAAATCATCGTATTTATCGAGACATGTAAACACGCTTACACTTACCACAAACGTACGTGTTCAACTACAGAACGATCCGTCAGCAGCTGAATTTTCACACCAATTACTGAAAATGGGAAATGACCCAATGTCTGTCGATCCAACAGGAATGATTACATTGCCTAACAATTTCTGCACTTTTGCACAGTCTAAAGAGGCATTGATACAGAGTGTATTTCCAAACATAGTTCAACACTACAAAAACAATGCTTGGCTCAGCGAAAGAGCAATTTTAGCTGGGAAAAATAAGGACGTAAATGATATAAATGTAGCTATTTTGGATCAAATACCTGGTGACATAGTTGCATATAAGTAAGTCAATGGCCACTATTTACTGATCAAGATGATGTCGTAAATTATGCAACTGAATTCTTAAACTCACTCGATTTGCCAGGCCTACCACCTCATAATTTACGATTAAAAATTGGAGCACCGATTATTATGCTGCGCAACAATAATGTGCCACGACTTTGCAACGGTACCAGACTTTGAAAGGGAAGTACAAAGAAGGAGAAGACGTTTTGATACCCAGAATTCCACTGATTCCAACGGATTTACCATTCGATTTCAAACGTTTGCAGTTCCCTATTCACCTTGCCTTCGCTATGACAATTAATAGGCGCAAGGGCAGTCTCTACAAATGTGCGGCATTAATTTAGGTAACCCAATTTTTTCTCATGGACAATTGTATGCAGCTTGCTCACGAGTAGGCAAACCATCGTCATTATTCATTTACGCGAAAGATGGCAAAACCAAAAACGTTGTTTACCAAAAAGTGTTACAATAAAGTTCGAATGAAATTGTATCAAAGAATTTGCTTTGTTTCGTATTAATTTTATTCTCTTTCAGCAAATCATTGAATTTATCGCCTAGCGAAGTGGGCGAGGGTACGCTAGTCTTATATATAAAATAAAGTCAACTTTTTGTGTGTGTTCGCTAACCGGCCGTGTCTTTGCACCGAATTAAACCAAACTTACACACATTGTTAAGTAGGTATTGAAGATGGTTTACGTATAGTTTGGATGCCTATTGATGGATAGGGCTCGAGATATAGGTCAAAACGTGGACCCGGGTAACCTTCGGATGTGTATGTACAATATGGGTATCAAATGGAAGCTGTTGGTGAATGCTTTAGTTCAGAGTATTTTTCATGCCGCTCCGTGACTAGGGTCTCGAGATAGAGACCAAAACGTGGAGCCTAGAATGTGTTTGTACAATATGGATATCAAATTGAAGCTGTTGGTGAATGCTTTAGTACAGAGTATTTTTCATGCGGCTCCGTGACTGGGGTCTCGAGATAAAGGTCAAAACGTGGACCCGGGTAACCTTTGGTCGTGTATGTACAATACGGGTATCAAATGAAAGCTGTTGATAAGTGCTTTAAGACGGGTAATTTTCATACCTATTGATGACTAGGGTCTCGAAATATATGCCAAAACGTGGACCCGACGTGTCTTTGCACCGAATTAAACCAAACTTACACACATTGTTAAGTAAGTATTGAAAATGGGTTTCGTAAAGTTTGGTTGTAATTCGGAACACTGGCAACGCGTACAGCGTTCTTTTGAACCAGCCATAATGTCGTTTACTTTTTTAACGCTTGGGGCGGAACTGAACTGTCAAATTTACAGTGTGAGTTACAATGAGTCAATATTTCTTTCTGATTTGGATGCCATAAGGAGAAGACGTGAGTGCAAAGTGTAAAAATTTTTCGTGAATTTTTTTGGAGTGGATTTTGGAACAGTGAATAATTTCTTACGAAATTTGAGAATTTAATGTGAAATCCGACTGTTCAAATGAAATTATGTGTTCGTGTTCTCGTGTTCGTGTTTCGTTTTTTTTTTTTGAAAATATAAATGGATAATGGTTAAAAAAGCTCCAATGCTTAATAAAACATATAAATTGAAACGAAAAATGCATGGATGATCAGGAAAATAGACGATTGTTTCTTAGTTATTCATTTGCGTTGATTTGAAATTTAAAAACAATCTTCTTTTTTCCTGATTTTCAATTTATATTTTATATTTACTCAAAAACAAACAGAAAAACAAAAAATATTGTTTATGCCAAAGCGCTTGAATAAAGAATAAAGAAATAAAAAATATGAAAACCATATCTTTTCTGTTCTAAACCATATCTATTATATTTTAGTGTGCCCAGCGAAGCGGGCCGGGTTTGCTAGTTACTTATAATGCGGATCGAGTTTTTTATTTTATTTCATGTTTTATTAGTGTTTTTATACTGACTACAAAATCTTAATGCATAATCTTATTTAAATATTTCAACCAAAAGTTGAAAATTGTTACAAGCCATATTTTTAATTGAATGTATTTTTACGCGAATTACACTGGTTTACAGCCAAAATGCACCAGAGACGCCGTTATGAAATTCCTATGTAAAATCACCGTCTGATTCCGAAAATCAAGGTTATTTTTTAACACACTTTTATTAGCTCGGGTTGTATATAGGTATGTATGTATGTAACGGAATCTTTGAGCTTAATGTTCATTGGCTTCTAAAAATCTGATCGACTTGGAATTTTGCACACCTATCAAAGACCGATCACAATGCAATAATTTGATACAAGTTTTCCATTATCCTTATTCGGGTTGCCAGGATTAATATTTTCTTTTTTTACCTGTGGGCAAAAAGTAAGGTGAATTTGGTTGTAAAATGAAAAATCTTTATTTCTAATGAAATCCGTCTTTTATGCGTATTTAACCCCAACATCTACCGTTTCTACTAAATATGTCTTATAATACGTTCACATATATGTCAGTAGATGATATACATTTTCGCGCTTAACTCAAAATCTGTAATTAAAAAGCGCTATTTCCCATACAAAATTTGTCTCCCAAAATCTGAGTTTATAAAATAATCCTAGATAATAACGATATTTTTTGGCATACAACCCTGTGTTTTCTGTGTTATCGATAATTATTATTACGAATGTAAGGAGAAACATCAAAATAAAAACTAAATGAAATGGATGCCGGGAAAGAAAACAGGTCTGTAAACATAATTCTAATAAAATTTTTGTCAAATATTATTAAATGGGGATTCATTTTACAGAAAAAAGCGTGTGTCCATGAACGTTTTGTCCTCTTATTACTTATTATAAAATGTAATACAGAAGCTAGTCCTTGACGATTTGCGCAGAATGCTTCAGGTCATTATCTTGCTGGAAGATCTCGTTTGTCCACGGATGGCATCAGGTTTTGTTCCAAAATGTGCTTGTATTAGAAGCGATCCATATTTCCTTCAATGAAAACGAGGTTTCCAGCTCCTGTGGCTGCAACTGCTCCCCAAACCATGACTCTGCCACCACCATGCTTTACAGTCGGAATCAAATTCCTAGGATCCATGGCAGTGTTTAGTTTTCTCCAAACTTTGGCTTTGCCGTCGTATCCAAATATGTTGTATTTGGACTCATCAGTGAATAAAACTAGTTTCCAAAATTCTATTCCCTTATAAGGTGCTTTTTTGCAAACTCCATACGAAGCTTTCAGTTTTTCGCGCTTATAAGGAGCTTCTTGCGAGGAGTTCTGCAGTTGTTACCTTCATTATTAAGAGTCCTGCTTATTGTACGTGGGTGGACAACAATTTGATACCTCTCGGCTACCTCCTGGGCCAAATCAGTAGCATGTATTTTCGGATTCTGTTTCACTGCTTTGCGAATAAAGAATACATCTCTCCGGTTGAGCTTCTTGGGCCGGCCACTACGCGGCGTAATCTCCAGAGAATTGGTTGTTTCAAAGTTTTTACAAATAGTTTGTACCGTAGATTTGCTTAAATGCAATAAATCAGCTATTTAACCAAAGGATGTCTTATTACTTCTGTACTCAACAACTAATTTTCTCAAATCAGTAGAGATTTCTTTGCGGAGCGACATTATTCCGATCGTACACTTTTTCAAAAGACAAAATGCCATACATTTTAAGAAGAATGCAAAGTAGCACCACAAAATAAAGTAAACGGTACTTTACAGTTAAGTATTCGCAGAAAAGAAGAGCAAAATAAGTGTCCTAATATAACGTATGTACACTTTTGTCTGTGCATTTTTGTGGTTTTTCGTGAATAACTTTTAAAGTAACTATGTACTGAAAATATTTTTTTTTTTACATTTGTTAGACTGTTACAATAATTAGACTTAAAACAAAATTGCATCATTACATTCCTTTTGAATGCTTTAGATCGGGAGAAATTAAAAATAAAAAAGCGTGGGATGCTTGATATAGTAAATATTACAATCATTCTATTGGCAACTACCTATGTTCAGAGGGTTATGAAAGTGAAGCAAAATCCACCCCACGCTTTTAACTCTAATTTGAATTACTCTATTTGTATCTTAATTTTTGTTATAATTCTGTTCTGAGGTCGTTGACTATGACTGATCGTTCGATTTGCTATTACTTCATTATAGGTCCCTTTGTCATTAAAATTTATTTTCCACTTTTTAGTTCGATTAGCAATAAAAGCGTGTTTTTTAGTTTTTTTAAACTATTTTTTTTTTAATTTCGTTGGTTGCGAATTATTAAAAAGAAAATGAGGCACAGAAGTCATCTATAAAAATCATAATATCGAAATAATAAAGGATATTGAATAAACTATTTTATAAAACTTACGTGTACGATGTAAGTCAAGTAATAACTTCCCAAATTGTTCATTGATTCTCCCAAATGTATAACGAACTATGTTGGTTGCGAATTATTAAAAGGAAAACGACGCACAAAACTCATCTATACGAACGTAAATGTACGTTTCACAACTGTTTTCACAAACTTTTATTCCTAAAATAAATAATGACTTTTAGCATCTTTTATATGTTAAATTATGCACTGCTATTCACCTGGGCTCCTATTTTCTTAATGACTTGTTAAGTTTTTTTATTCTTTAATACACACGTATTTTGAAAAAAAGTTTTTTTTATGTCCATGCTGGCACTTATGTGTGAGGACAGTTTTAAAAGTTTCTCCAAATAATTTGGAATATTCGAAATTTTGTCGCCATTCAAGTTACGAAATACAGATTCCATCTGTTTTATCAAATTTAGGAAATTTGTTGTTGGCTTTGTTAAAGCACCCTTCGATAATTCGTCGATCCATGTTAACGTAGGCTCTTTGGAAACATGCTCCGTTAAGCCTAGTTTACGTACGATGTAGCCTGCTATATATTCTAAGGCGTCTTCGTGCAAACCATTAAAATTTTCTTTTTGTCCTACTTCATTAGGAAATGCCAGCTCAGTGGAAAACATTAATTCCTCAGAAACCACCTCATCATCACTAAGGAAAATCTTTAAGCGTTCCGTTGAAACGTCATTGAGGCGAAGCCACTCGGTTTCATCCGTCTCTACGTTTCCACGAGAAGCGAAGCTTTCCGTATTGCGTGCTATATTTAAATCATGTTGATAAATACATTTATCAAACATTTACTACATAATACAAAAAAGTGCTCAATTACATTTCACACAAAAATTAAGGGAGCAGTAAAATTTCTTAAATTTCTTAGTCATTTTTGAAAAGCTGTATCTCGATGAAAAATGGGCGCACGGAGTTCCGACAAAAATCATTTAGAAGCTTTAAACTTCTAGTTTTAAGATCTTTAAGCAAAATTTTTTTTATTTAACGCTTATTTTGTAATCGTCAGTTAAAGGGCGACACAGAAATTTTCGAATTTTTTTTTATTGTACGGGCTTGGGCAAATTTGTCCGTGTAAATTTGTAACCTGATCCATCAAGCCATTTTTCCGGACCGATTGATCAAAATTTTACAAAAGGATTATAGGAACAAGTGCATTGTTTTTAAACATTTTTTTCCAACTTTTTTCGCATGTTTGCATTAGTATCTACGCACCGGCTGCTTCCATGAAGACTTAAGTCCACGTACAATGGCTAATTGCATGTAGTTGCACGGTTTGCGAATAGTGTCGCTTGACTGGTCGTATTCATAAACGGATTGCACTTTCATTTCGTCGAAGCACATTATGCAGAGCCTATCTGCGACGGGTATGCCCCTCGCGGCTTGCAAGACATTCAAGGAGAAATTCAGTACTCCATCATAAATTTTCATCTTTTGCAACCATTTTCGAATCGTGGATTCGCAAGGGTACGGAAAACCATTTTTACACAAGTGGACATAGGCCCTTGGCCCAGCTGCGTGAAGAGCAATCGCGGAGAAAATGTCTTGCCATGACCAGTAGACGTTCGTTTGCGGATCTTAAATTTTTCGGATTTGTCCCTTCGTAAAAATTAATGATAAGTTTGTTTTAAGTTTTCCGAACTCTTTGACTCGCAATTCTTCAATTTCGATTTAAAGATCTGCCACACGACAATCTACATATTATATACATATTTACATTATATACATAATTAATATTTACTCGGTTTGGGTCGAGGCATCGACAAATTTGGAAGCAGTTATCAGTTTCATCCCATTCAGATAGGGTTTCCATTACTATCGGTAACGCATCTCCTGATAACCTAACCCTTTTTGCATCTGAACCACATATATAGTCCATAGTTGAAAAATGCAAAGAGCAAATTTTGGAATATGGGTTTAAATCAACGCCGCACGATTTCGCCCACATTTTTTTTTTTCATTACGTTCGTTGGAACGTGGAACATCTTGATTGCTTCTTGAGTCCATGTTTTATGACACAAGGCGCAACTTGCTTTTGGCATAACCTTATTTAAATATATCAACCAAAAGTTAAAATTGTTGCAATTCATATTTTTAATTAAATGTATTTTCAATCGAATTATTAAGAAAATCTTATATATAAAATAAAGTCAACTTTTTGTGTGTGTTCGCTAACCGGCCGTGTCTTTGCACCGAATTAAACCAAACTTACACACATTGTTAAGTAGGTATTGAAGATGGTTTACGTATAGTTTGGATGCCTATTGATGGATAGGGCTCGAGATATAGGTCAAAACGAGGACCCGGGTAACCTTCGGATGTGTATGTACAATATGGGTATCAAATGGAAGCTGTTAGTGAATGCTTTAGTTCAGAGTATTTTTCATGCCACTCCGTGACTAGGGTCTCGAGATAGAGACCAAAACGTGGAGCCTAGAATGTGTTTGTACAATATGGATATCAAATTGAAGCTGTTGGTGAATGCTTTAGTACAGAGTATTTTTCATGCGGCTCCGAGACTGGAGTCTCGAGATAAAGGTCAAAACGTGGACCCGGGTAACCTTCGGATGTGGATGTACAATATGGGTATCAAATGGAAGTTGTTGGTGAATGCTTTAGTTCAGAGTATTTTTCATGCCGCTCCGTGACTAGGGTCTCGAGATAGAGACCAAAACGTGGAGCCTAGAATGTGTTTGTACAATATGGATATCAAATTGAAGCTGTTGGTGAATGCTTTAGTACAGAGTATTTTTCATGCGGCTCCGTGACTGGGGTCTCGAGATAAAGGTCAAAACGTGGACCCGGGTAACCTTTGGTCGTGTATGTACAATACGGGTATCAAATGAAAGCTGTTGATAAGTGCTTTAAGACGGGTAATTTTCATACCTATTGATGACTAGGGTCTCGAAATATATGCCAAAACGTGGACCCGACGTGTCTTTGCACCGAATTAAACCAAACTTACACACATTGTTAAGTAAGTATTGAAAATGGGTTTCGTAAAGTTTGGTTGTAATTCGGAACACTGGCAACGCGTACAGCGTTCTTTTGAACCAGCCATAATGTCGTTTACTTTTTTAACGCTTGGGGCGGAACTGAACTGTCAAATTTACAGTGTGAGTTACAATGTGTCAATATTTCTTTCTGATTTGGATGCCATAAGGAGAAGACGTGAGTGCAAAGTGTAAACATTTTTCGTGAATTTTTTTGGAGTGGATTTTGGAACAGTGAATAATTTCTTACGAAATTTGAGAATTTAATGTGAAATCCGACTGTTCAAATGAAATTATGTGTTCGTGTTCTCGTGTTCGTGTTTCGTTTTTTTTTTTTGAAAATATAAATGGATAATGGTTAAAAAAGCTCCAATGCTTAATAAAACATATAAATTGAAACGAAAAATGCATGGATGATCAGGAAAAAAGACGATTGTTTCTTAGTTATTCATTTGCGTTGATTTGAAATTTAAAAACAATCTTCTTTTTTCCTGATTTTCAATTTATATTTTATATTTACTCAAAAACAAACAGAAAAACAAAAAATTTTGTTTATGCCAAAGCGCTTGAATAAAGAATAAAGAAATAAAAAATATGAAAACCATATCTTTTCTGTTCTAAACCATATCTATTCTATTTTAGTGTGCCCAGCGAAGCGGGCCGGGTTTGCTAGTTACTTATAATGCGGATCGAGTTTTTTATTTTATTTCATGTTTTATTAGTGTTTTTATACTGACTACAAAATCTTAATGCATAATCTTATTTAAATATTTCAACCAAAAGTTGAAAATTGTTACAAGCCATATTTTTAATTGAATGTATTTTTACGCGAATTACCCTGGTTTACAGCCAAAATGCACCAGAGACGCCGTTATGAAATTCCTATGTAAAATCACCGTCTGATTCCGAAAATCAAGGTTATTTTTTAACACACTTTTATTAGCTCGGGTTGTATATAGGTATGTATGTATGTAACGGAATCTTTGAGCTTAATGTTCATTGGCTTCTAAAAATCTGATCGACTTGGAATTTTGCACACCTATCAAAGACCGATCACAATGCAATAATTTGATACAAGTTTTCCATTATCCTTATTAGGGTTGCCAGGATTAATATTTTCTTTTTTTACCTGTGGGCAAAAAGTAAGGTGAATTTGGTTGTAAAATGAAAAATCTTTATTTCTAATGAAATCCGTCTTTTATGCGTATTTAACCCCAACATCTACCGTTTCTACTAAATGTGTCTTATAATACGTTCACATATATGTCAGTAGATGATATACATTTTCGCGCTTAACTCAAAATCTGTAATTAAAAAGCGCTATTTCCCATACAAAATTTGTCTCCCAAAATCTGAGTTTATAAAATAATCCTAGATAATAACGATATTTTTTGGCATACAACCCTGTGTTTTCTGTGTTATCGATAATTATTATTACGAATGTAAGGAGAAACATCAAAATAAAAACTAAATGAAATGGATGCCGGGAAAGAAAACAGGTCTGTAAACATAATTCTAATAAAATTTTTGTCAAATATTATTAAATGGGGATTCATTTTACAGAAAAAAGCGTGTGTCCATGAACGTTTTGTCCTCTTATTACTTATTATAAAATGTAATACAGAAGCTAGTCCTTGACGATTTGCGCAGAATGCTTCAGGTCATTATCTTGCTGGAAGATCTCGTTTGTCCACGGATGGCATCAGGTTTTGTTCCAAAATGTGCTTGTATTAGAAGCGATCCATATTTCCTTCAATGAAAACGAGGTTTCCAGCTCCTGTGGCTGCAACTGCTCCCCAAACCATGACTCTGCCACCACCATGCTTTACAGTCGGAATCAAATTCCTAGGATCCATGGCAGTGTTTAGTTTTCTCCAAACTTTGGCTTTGCCGTCGTATCCAAATATGTTGTATTTGGACTCATCAGTGAATAAAACTAGTTTCCAAAATTCTATTCCCTTATAAGGTGCTTTTTTGCAAACTCCATACGAAGCTTTCAGTTTTTCGCGCTTATAAGGAGCTTCTTGCGAGGAGTTCTGCAGTTGTTACCTTCATTATTAAGAGTCCTGCTTATTGTACGTGGGTGGACAACAATTTGATACCTCTCGGCTACCTCCTGGGCCAAATCAGTAGCATGTATTTTCGGATTCTGTTTCACTGCTTTGCGAATAAAGAATACATCTCTCCGGTTGAGCTTCTTGGGCCGGCCACTACGCGGCGTAATCTCCAGAGAATTGGTTGTTTCAAAGTTTTTACAAATAGTTTGTACCGTAGATTTGCTTAAATGCAATAAATCAGCTATTTAACCAAAGGATGTCTTATTACTTCTGTACTCAACAACTAATTTTCTCAAATCAGTAGAGATTTCTTTGCGGAGCGACATTATTCCGATCGTACACTTTTTCAAAAGACAAAATGCCATACATTTTAAGAAGAATGCAAAGTAGCACCACAAAATAAAGTAAACGGTACTTTACAGTTAAGTATTCGCAGAAAAGAAGAGCAAAATAAGTGTCCTAATATAACGTATGTACACTTTTGTCTGTGCATTTTTGTGGTTTTTCGTGAATAACTTTTAAAGTAACTATGTACTGAAAATATTTTTTTTTTTACATTTGTTAGACTGTTACAATAATTAGACTTAAAACAAAATTGCATCATTACATTCCTTTTGAATGCTTTAGATCGGGAGAAATTAAAAATAAAAAAGCGTGGGATGCTTGATATAGTAAATATTACAATCATTCTATTGGCAACTACCTATGTTCAGAGGGTTATGAAAGTGAAGCAAAATCCACCCCACGCTTTTAACTCTAATTTGAATTACTCTATTTGTATCTTAATTTTTGTTATAATTCTGTTCTGAGGTAGTTGACTATGACTGATCGTTCGATTTGCTATTACTTCATTATAGGTCCCTTTGTCATTAAAATTTATTTTCCACTTTTTAGTTCGATTAGCAATAAAAGCGTGTTTTTTAGTTTTTTTAAACTATTTTTTTTTTAATTTCGTTGGTTGCGAATTATTAAAAAGAAAATGAGGCACAGAAGTCATCTATAAAAATCATAATATCGAAATAATAAAGGATATTGAATAAACTATTTTATAAAACTTACGTGTACGATGTAAGTCAAGTAATAACTTCCCAAATTGTTCATTGATTCTCCCAAATGTATAACGAACTATGTTGGTTGCGAATTATTAAAAGGAAAACGACGCACAAAACTCATCTATACGAACGTAAATGTACGTTTCACAACTGTTTTCACAAACTTTTATTCCTAAAATAAATAATGACTTTTAGCATCTTTTATATGTTAAATTATGCACTGCTATTCACCTGGGCTCCTATTTTCTTAATGACTTGTTAAGTTTTTTTATTCTTTAATACACACGCATTTTGAAAAAAAGTTTTTTTTATGTCCATGCTGGCACTTATGTGTGAGGACAGTTTTAAAAGTTTCTCCAAATAATTTGGAATATTCGAAATTTTGTCGCCATTCAAGTTACGAAATACAGATTCCATCTGTTTTATCAAATTTAGGAAATTTGTTGTTGGCTTTGTTAAAGCACCCTTCGATAATTCGTCGATCCATGTTAACGTAGGCTCTTTGGAAACATGCTCCGTTAAGCCTAGTTTACGTACGATGTAGCCTGCTATATATTCTAAGGCGTCTTCGTGCAAACCATTAAAATTTTCTTTTTGTCCTACTTCATTAGGAAATGCCAGCTCAGTGGAAAACATTAATTCCTCAGAAACCACCTCATCATCACTAAGGAAAATCTTTAAGCGTTCCGTTGAAACGTCATTGAGGCGAAGCCACTCGGTTTCATCCGTCTCTACGTTTCCACGAGAAGCGAAGCTTTCCGTATTGCGTGCTATATTTAAATCATGTTGATAAATACATTTATCAAACATTTACTACATAATACAAAAAAGTGCTCAATTACATTTCACACAAAAATTAAGGGAGCAGTAAAATTTCTTAAATTTCTTAGTCATTTTTGAAAAGCTGTATCTCGATGCAAAATGGGCGCACGGAGTTCCGACAAAAATCATTTAGAAGCTTTAAACTTCTAGTTTTAAGATCTTTAAGCAAAATTTTTTTTATTTAACGCTTATTTTGTAATCGTCAGTTAAAGGGCGACACAGAAATTTTCGAATTTTTTTTTATTGTACGGGCTTGGGCAAATTTGTCCGTGTAAATTTGTAACCTGATCCATCAAGCCATTTTTCCGGACCGATTGATCAAAATTTTACAAAAGGATTATAGGAACAAGTGCATTGTTTTTAAACATTTTTTTCCAACTTTTTTCGCATGTTTGCATTAGTATCTACGCACCGGCTGCTTCCATGAAGACTTAAGTCCACGTACAATGGCTAATTGCATGTAGTTGCACGGTTTGCGAATAGTGTCGCTTGACTGGTCGTATTCATAAACGGATTGCACTTTCATTTCGTCGAAGCACATTATGCAGAGCCTATCTGCGACGGGTATGCCCCTCGCGGCTTGCAAGACATTCAAGGAGAAATTCAGTACTCCATCATCAATTTTCATCTTTTGCAACCATTTTCGAATCGTGGATTCGCAAGGGTACGGAAAACCATTTTTACACAAGTGGACATAGGCCCTTGGCCCAGCTGCGTGAAGAGCAATCGCGGAGAAAATGTCTTGCCATGACCAGTAGACGTTCGTTTGCGGATCTTAAATTTTTCGGATTTGTCCCTTCGTAAAAATTAATGATAAGTTTGTTTTAAGTTTTCCGAACTCTTTGACTCGCAATTCTTCAATTTCGATTTAAAGATCTGCCACACGACAATCTACATATTATATACATATTTACATTATATACATAATTAATATTTACTCGGTTTGGGTCGAGGCATCGACAAATTTGGAAGCAGTTATCAGTTTCATCCCATTCAGATAGGGTTTCCATTACTATCGGTAACGCATCTCCTGATAACCTAACCCTTTTTGCATCTGAACCACATATATAGTCCATAGTTGAAAAATGCAAAGAGCAAATTTTGGAATATGGGTTTAAATCAACGCCGCACGATTTCGCCCACATTTTTTTTTTTCATTACGTTCGTTGGAACGTGGAACATCTTGATTGCTTCTTGAGTCCATGTTTTATGACACAAGGCGCAACTTGCTTTTGGCATAACCTTATTTAAATATATCAACCAAAAGTTAAAATTGTTGCAATTCATATTTTTAATTAAATGTATTTTCAATCGAATTATTAAGAAAATCTTATATATAAAATAAAGTCAACTTTTTGTGTGTGTTCGCTAACCGGCCGTGTCTTTGCACCGAATTAAACCAAACTTACACACATTGTTAAGTAGGTATTGAAGATGGTTTACGTATAGTTTGGATGCCTATTGATGGATAGGGCTCGAGATATAGGTCAAAACGAGGACCCGGGTAACCTTCGGATGTGTATGTACAATATGGGTATCAAATGGAAGCTGTTAGTGAATGCTTTAGTTCAGAGTATTTTTCATGCCACTCCGTGACTAGGGTCTCGAGATAGAGACCAAAACGTGGAGCCTAGAATGTGTTTGTACAATATGGATATCAAATTGAAGCTGTTGGTGAATGCTTTAGTACAGAGTATTTTTCATGCGGCTCCGAGACTGGAGTCTCGAGATAAAGGTCAAAACGTGGACCCGGGTAACCTTTGGATGTGTATGTACAATATGGGTATCAAATGGAAGTTGTTGGTGAATGCTTTAGTTCAGAGTATTTTTCATGCCGCTCCGTGACTAGGGTCTCGAGATAGAGACCAAAACGTGGAGCCTAGAATGTGTTTGTACAATATGGATATCAAATTGAAGCTGTTGGTGAATGCTTTAGTACAGAGTATTTTTCATGCGGCTCCATGACTGGGGTCTCGAGATAAAGGTCAAAACGTGGACCCGGGTAACCTTTGGTCGTGTATGTACAATACGGGTATCAAATGAAAGCTGTTGATAAGTGCTTTAAGACGGGTAATTTTCATACCTATTGATGACTAGGGTCTCGAAATATATGCCAAAACGTGGACCCGACGTGTCTTTGCACCGAATTAAACCAAACTTACACACATTGTTAAGTAAGTATTGAAAATGGGTTTCGTAAAGTTTGGTTGTAATTCGGAACACTGGCAACGCGTACAGCGTTCTTTTGAACCAGCCATAATGTCGTTTACTTTTTTAACGCTTGGGGCGGAACTGAACTGTCAAATTTACAGTGTGAGTTACAATGTGTCAATATTTCTTTCTGATTTGGATGCCATAAGGAGAAGACGTGAGTGCAAAGTGTAAACATTTTTCGTGAATTTTTTTGGAGTGGATTTTGGAACAGTGAATAATTTCTTACGAAATTTGAGAATTTAATGTGAAATCCGACTGTTCAAATGAAATTATGTGTTCGTGTTCTCGTGTTCGTGTTTCGTTTTTTTTTTTTGAAAATATAAATGGATAATGGTTAAAAAAGCTCCAATGCTTAATAAAACATATAAATTGAAACGAAAAATGCATGGATGATCAGGAAAAAAGACGATTGTTTCTTAGTTATTCATTTGCGTTGATTTGAAATTTAAAAACAATCTTCTTTTTTCCTGATTTTCAATTTATATTTTATATTTACTCAAAAACAAACAGAAAAACAAAAAATTTTGTTTATGCCAAAGCGCTTGAATAAAGAATAAAGAAATAAAAAATATGAAAACCATATCTTTTCTGTTCTAAACCATATCTATTCTATTTTAGTGTGCCCAGCGAAGCGGGCCGGGTTTGCTAGTTACTTATAATGCGGATCGAGTTTTTTATTTTATTTCATGTTTTATTAGTGTTTTTATACTGACTACAAAATCTTAATGCATAATCTTATTTAAATATTTCAACCAAAAGTTGAAAATTGTTACAAGCCATATTTTTAATTGAATGTATTTTTACGCGAATTACCCTGGTTTACAGCCAAAATGCACCAGAGACGCCGTTATGAAATTCCTATGTAAAATCACCGTCTGATTCCGAAAATCAAGGTTATTTTTTAACACACTTTTATTAGCTCGGGTTGTATATAGGTATGTATGTATGTAACGGAATCTTTGAGCTTAATGTTCATTGGCTTCTAAAAATCTGATCGACTTGGAATTTTGCACACCTATCAAAGACCGATCACAATGCAATAATTTGATACAAGTTTTCCATTATCCTTATTAGGGTTGCCAGGATTAATATTTTCTTTTTTTACCTGTGGGCAAAAAGTAAGGTGAATTTGGTTGTAAAATGAAAAATCTTTATTTCTAATGAAATCCGTCTTTTATGCGTATTTAACCCCAACATCTACCGTTTCTACTAAATGTGTCTTATAATACGTTCACATATATGTCAGTAGATGATATACATTTTCGCGCTTAACTCAAAATCTGTAATTAAAAAGCGCTATTTCCCATACAAAATTTGTCTCCCAAAATCTGAGTTTATAAAATAATCCTAGATAATAACGATATTTTTTGGCATACAACCCTGTGTTTTCTGTGTTATCGATAATTATTATTACGAATGTAAGGAGAAACATCAAAATAAAAACTAAATGAAATGGATGCCGGGAAAGAAAACAGGTCTGTAAACATAATTCTAATAAAATTTTTGTCAAATATTATTAAATGGGGATTCATTTTACAGAAAAAAGCGTGTGTCCATGAACGTTTTGTCCTCTTATTACTTATTATAAAATGTAATACAGAAGCTAGTCCTTGACGATTTGCGCAGAATGCTTCAGGTCATTATCTTGCTGGAAGATCTCGTTTGTCCACGGATGGCATCAGGTTTTGTTCCAAAATGTGCTTGTATTAGAAGCGATCCATATTTCCTTCAATGAAAACGAGGTTTCCAGCTCCTGTGGCTGCAACTGCTCCCCAAACCATGACTCTGCCACCACCATGCTTTACAGTCGGAATCAAATTCCTAGGATCCATGGCAGTGTTTAGTTTTCTCCAAACTTTGGCTTTGCCGTCGTATCCAAATATGTTGTATTTGGACTCATCAGTGAATAAAACTAGTTTCCAAAATTCTATTCCCTTATAAGGTGCTTTTTTGCAAACTCCATACGAAGCTTTCAGTTTTTCGCGCTTATAAGGGGCTTCTTGCGAGGAGTTCTGCAGTTGTTACCTTCATTATTAAGAGTCCTGCTTATTGTACGTGGGTGGACAACAATTTGATACCTCTCGGCTACCTCCTGGGCCAAATCAGTAGCATGTATTTTCGGATTCTGTTTCACTGCTTTGCGAATAAAGAATACATCTCTCCGGTTGAGCTTCTTGGGCCGGCCACTACGCGGCGTAATCTCCAGAGAATTGGTTGTTTCAAAGTTTTTACAAATAGTTTGTACCGTAGATTTGCTTAAATGCAATAAATCAGCTATTTAACCAAAGGATGTCTTATTACTTCTGTACTCAACAACTAATTTTCTCAAATCAGTAGAGATTTCTTTGCGGAGCGACATTATTCCGATCGTACACTTTTTCAAAAGACAAAATGCCATACATTTTAAGAAGAATGCAAAGTAGCACCACAAAATAAAGTAAACGGTACTTTACAGTTAAGTATTCGCAGAAAAGAAGAGCAAAATAAGTGTCCTAATATAACGTATGTACACTTTTGTCTGTGCATTTTTGTGGTTTTTCGTGAATAACTTTTAAAGTAACTATGTACTGAAAATATTTTTTTTTTTACATTTGTTAGACTGTTACAATAATTAGACTTAAAACAAAATTGCATCATTACATTCCTTTTGAATGCTTTAGATCGGGAGAAATTAAAAATAAAAAAGCGTGGGATGCTTGATATAGTAAATATTACAATCATTCTATTGGCAACTACCTATGTTCAGAGGGTTATGAAAGTGAAGCAAAATCCACCCCACGCTTTTAACTCTAATTTGAATTACTCTATTTGTATCTTAATTTTTGTTATAATTCTGTTCTGAGGTAGTTGACTATGACTGATCGTTCGATTTGCTATTACTTCATTATAGGTCCCTTTGTCATTAAAATTTATTTTCCACTTTTTAGTTCGATTAGCAATAAAAGCGTGTTTTTTAGTTTTTTTAAACTATTTTTTTTTTTAATTTCGTTGGTTGCGAATTATTAAAAAGAAAATGAGGCACAGAAGTCATCTATAAAAATCATAATATCGAAATAATAAAGGATATTGAATAAACTATTTTATAAAACTTACGTGTACGATGTAAGTCAAGTAATAACTTCCCAAATTGGTCATTGATTCTCCCAAATGTATAACGAACTATGTTGGTTGCGAATTATTAAAAGGAAAACGACGCACAAAACTCATCTATACGAACGTAAATGTACGTTTCACAACTGTTTTCACAAACTTTTATTCCTAAAATAAATAATGACTTTTAGCATCTTTTATATGTTAAATTATGCACTGCTATTCACCTGGGCTCCTATTTTCTTAATGACTTGTTAAGTTTTTTTATTCTTTAATACACACGCATTTTGAAAAAAAGTTTTTTTATGTCCATGCTGGCACTTATGTGTGAGGACAGTTTTAAAAGTTTCTCCAAATAATTTGGAATATTCGAAATTTTGTCGCCATTCAAGTTACGAAATACAGATTCCATCTGTTTTATCAAATTTAGGAAATTTGTTGTTGGCTTTGTTAAAGCACCCTTCGATAATTCGTCGATCCATGTTAATGTAGGCTCTTTGGAAACATGCTCCGTTAAGCCTAGTTTACGTACGATGTAGCCTGCTATATATTCTAAGGCGTCTTCGTGCAAACCATTAAAATTTTCTTTTTGTCCTACTTCATTAGGAAATGCCAGCTCAGTGGAAAACATTAATTCCTCAGAAACCACCTCATCATCACTAAGGAAAGTCTTTAAGCGTTCCGTTGAAACGTCATTGAGGCGAAGCCACTCGGTTTCATCCGTCTCTACGTTTCCACGAGAAGCGAAGCTTTCCGTATTGCGTGCTATAATTAAATCATGTTGATAAATACATTTATCAAACATTTACTACATAATACAAAAAAGTGCTCAATTACATTTCACACAAAAATGAAGGGAGCACTAAAATTTCTTAAATTTCTTAGTCATTTTTGAAAAGCTGTATCTCGATGAAAAATGGGCGCACGGAGTTCCGACAAAAATCATTTAGAAGCTTTAAACTTCTAGTTTTAAGATCTTTAAGCAAATTTTTTTTTATTTAACGCTTATTTTGTAATCGTCAGTTAAAGGGCGACACAGAAATTTTCGAATTTTTTTTTTATTGTACGGGTTTGGACAAATTTGTCCGTGTAAATTTGTAACCTGATCCATCAAGCCATTTTTCCGGACCGATTGATCAAAATTTTACAAATGGATTATAGGAACAAGTGCATTGTTTTTAAACATTTTTTTTCCAACTTTTTTCGCATGTTTGCATTAGTATCTACGCACCGGCTGCTTCCTTGAAGACTTAAGTCCACGTACAATGGCTAATTGCATGTAGTTGCACTGTTTGCGAATAGTGTCGCTTGACTGGTCGTATTCATAAACGGATTGCACTTTCATTTCGTCGAAGCACATTATGCAGAGTCTATCTGCGACGGGTATGCCCCTCGCGGCTTGCAAGACATTCAAGGAGAAATTCAGTACTCCATCATCAATTTTCATCTTTTGCAACCATTTTCGAATCGTGGATTCGCAAGGGTACGGAAAACCATTTTTACACAAGTGGACATAGGCCCTTGGCCCAGCTGCGTGAAGAGCAATCGCGGAGAAAATGTCTTGCCATGACCAGTAGACGTTCGTTTGCGGATCTTAAATTTTTCGGATTTGTCCCTTCGTAAAAATTAATGATAAGTTTGTTTTAAGTTTTCCGAACTCTTTGACTCGCAATTCTTCAATTTCGATTTAAAGATCTGCCACACGACAATCTACATATTATATACATATTTACATTATATACATAATTAACATTTACTCGGTTTGGGTCGAGGCATCGACAAATTTGGAAGCAGTTATCAGTTTCATCCCATTCAGATAGGGTTTCCATTACTATCGGTAACGCATCTCCTGATAACCTAACCCTTTTTGCATCTGAACCACAAATATAGTCCATAGTTGAAAAATGCAAAGAGCAAATTTTGGAATATGGGTTAAAATCAACGCCGCACGATTTCGCCCACATTTTTTTTTTTCATTACGTTCGTTGGAACGTGGAACATCTTGATTGCTTCTTGAGTCCATGTTTTATGACACAAGGCGCAACTTGCTTTTGGCATAACCTTATTTAAATATATCAACCAAAAGTTAAAATTGTTGCAATTCATATTTTTAATTAAATGTATTTTCAATCGAATTATTAAGAAAATCTTATATAAAATAAAGTCAACTTTTTGTGTGTATTCGCTAACCGGCCGTGTCTTTGCACCGAATTAAACCAAACTTACACACATTGTTAAGTAGGTATTGAAGATGGTTTACGTATAGTTTGGATGCCTATTGATGGATAGGGCTCGAGATATAGGTCAAAACGAGGACCCGGGTAACCTTCGGATGTGTATGTACAATATGGGTATCAAATGGAAGCTGTTGGTGAATGCTTTAGTTCAGAGTATTTTTCATGCCGCTCCGTGACTAGGGTCTCGAGATAGAGACCAAAACGTGGAGACTAGAATGTGTTTGTACAATATGGATATCAAATTGAAGCTGTTGGTGAATGCTTTAGTACAGAGTATTTTTCATGCGGCTCCATGACTGGGGTCTCGAGATAAAGGTCAAAACGTGGACCCGGGTAACCTTTGGTCGTGTATGTACAATACGGGTATCAAATGAAAGCTGTTGATAAGTGCTTTAAGACGGGTAATTTTCATACCTATTGATGACTAGGGTCTCGAAATATATGCCAAAACGTGGACCCGACGTGTCTTTGCACCGAATTAAACCAAACTTACACACATTGTTAAGTAAGTATTGAAAATGGGTTTCGTAAAGTTTGGTTGTAATTCGGAACACTGGCAACGCGTACAGCGTTCTTTTGAACCAGCCATAATGTCGTTTACTTTTTTAACGCTTGGGGCGGAACTGAACTGTCAAATTTACAGTGTGAGTTACAATGTGTCAATATTTCTTTCTGATTTGGATGCCATAAGGAGAAGACGTGAGTGCAAAGTGTAAACATTTTTCGTGAATTTTTTTGGAGTGGATTTTGGAACAGTGAATAATTTCTTACGAAATTTGAGAATTTAATGTGAAATCCGACTGTTCAAATGAAATTATGTGTTCGTGTTCTCGTGTTCGTGTTTCGTTTTTTTTTTTTGAAAATATAAATGGATAATGGTTAAAAAAGCTCCAATGCTTAATAAAACATATAAATTGAAACGAAAAATGCATGGATGATCAGGAAAAAAGACGATTGTTTCTTAGTTATTCATTTGCGTTGATTTGAAATTTAAAAACAATCTTCTTTTTTCCTGATTTTCAATTTATATTTTATATTTACTCAAAAACAAACAGAAAAACAAAAAATTTTGTTTATGCCAAAGCGCTTGAATAAAGAATAAAGAAATAAAAAATATGAAAACCATATCTTTTCTGTTCTAAACCATATCTATTCTATTTTAGTGTGCCCAGCGAAGCGGGCCGGGTTTGCTAGTTACTTATAATGCGGATCGAGTTTTTTATTTTATTTCATGTTTTATTAGTGTTTTTATACTGACTACAAAATCTTAATGCATAATCTTATTTAAATATTTCAACCAAAAGTTGAAAATTGTTACAAGCCATATTTTTAATTGAATGTATTTTTACGCGAATTACCCTGGTTTACAGCCAAAATGCACCAGAGACGCCGTTATGAAATTCCTATGTAAAATCACCGTCTGATTCCGAAAATCAAGGTTATTTTTTAACACACTTTTATTAGCTCGGGTTGTATATAGGTATGTATGTATGTAACGGAATCTTTGAGCTTAATGTTCATTGGCTTCTAAAAATCTGATCGACTTGGAATTTTGCACACCTATCAAAGACCGATCACAATGCAATAATTTGATACAAGTTTTCCATTATCCTTATTAGGGTTGCCAGGATTAATATTTTCTTTTTTTACCTGTGGGCAAAAAGTAAGGTGAATTTGGTTGTAAAATGAAAAATCTTTATTTCTAATGAAATCCGTCTTTTATGCGTATTTAACCCCAACATCTACCGTTTCTACTAAATGTGTCTTATAATACGTTCACATATATGTCAGTAGATGATATACATTTTCGCGCTTAACTCAAAATCTGTAATTAAAAAGCGCTATTTCCCATACAAAATTTGTCTCCCAAAATCTGAGTTTATAAAATAATCCTAGATAATAACGATATTTTTTGGCATACAACCCTGTGTTTTCTGTGTTATCGATAATTATTATTACGAATGTAAGGAGAAACATCAAAATAAAAACTAAATGAAATGGATGCCGGGAAAGAAAACAGGTCTGTAAACATAATTCTAATAAAATTTTTGTCAAATATTATTAAATGGGGATTCATTTTACAGAAAAAAGCGTGTGTCCATGAACGTTTTGTCCTCTTATTACTTATTATAAAATGTAATACAGAAGCTAGTCCTTGACGATTTGCGCAGAATGCTTCAGGTCATTATCTTGCTGGAAGATCTCGTTTGTCCACGGATGGCATCAGGTTTTGTTCCAAAATGTGCTTGTATTAGAAGCGATCCATATTTCCTTCAATGAAAACGAGGTTTCCAGCTCCTGTGGCTGCAACTGCTCCCCAAACCATGACTCTGCCACCACCATGCTTTACAGTCGGAATCAAATTCCTAGGATCCATGGCAGTGTTTAGTTTTCTCCAAACTTTGGCTTTGCCGTCGTATCCAAATATGTTGTATTTGGACTCATCAGTGAATAAAACTAGTTTCCAAAATTCTATTCCCTTATAAGGTGCTTTTTTGCAAACTCCATACGAAGCTTTCAGTTTTTCGCGCTTATAAGGGGCTTCTTGCGAGGAGTTCTGCAGTTGTTACCTTCATTATTAAGAGTCCTGCTTATTGTACGTGGGTGGACAACAATTTGATACCTCTCGGCTACCTCCTGGGCCAAATCAGTAGCATGTATTTTCGGATTCTGTTTCACTGCTTTGCGAATAAAGAATACATCTCTCCGGTTGAGCTTCTTGGGCCGGCCACTACGCGGCGTAATCTCCAGAGAATTGGTTGTTTCAAAGTTTTTACAAATAGTTTGTACCGTAGATTTGCTTAAATGCAATAAATCAGCTATTTAACCAAAGGATGTCTTATTACTTCTGTACTCAACAACTAATTTTCTCAAATCAGTAGAGATTTCTTTGCGGAGCGACATTATTCCGATCGTACACTTTTTCAAAAGACAAAATGCCATACATTTTAAGAAGAATGCAAAGTAGCACCACAAAATAAAGTAAACGGTACTTTACAGTTAAGTATTCGCAGAAAAGAAGAGCAAAATAAGTGTCCTAATATAACGTATGTACACTTTTGTCTGTGCATTTTTGTGGTTTTTCGTGAATAACTTTTAAAGTAACTATGTACTGAAAATATTTTTTTTTTTACATTTGTTAGACTGTTACAATAATTAGACTTAAAACAAAATTGCATCATTACATTCCTTTTGAATGCTTTAGATCGGGAGAAATTAAAAATAAAAAAGCGTGGGATGCTTGATATAGTAAATATTACAATCATTCTATTGGCAACTACCTATGTTCAGAGGGTTATGAAAGTGAAGCAAAATCCACCCCACGCTTTTAACTCTAATTTGAATTACTCTATTTGTATCTTAATTTTTGTTATAATTCTGTTCTGAGGTAGTTGACTATGACTGATCGTTCGATTTGCTATTACTTCATTATAGGTCCCTTTGTCATTAAAATTTATTTTCCACTTTTTAGTTCGATTAGCAATAAAAGCGTGTTTTTTAGTTTTTTTAAACTATTTTTTTTTTTAATTTCGTTGGTTGCGAATTATTAAAAAGAAAATGAGGCACAGAAGTCATCTATAAAAATCATAATATCGAAATAATAAAGGATATTGAATAAACTATTTTATAAAACTTACGTGTACGATGTAAGTCAAGTAATAACTTCCCAAATTGTTCATTGATTCTCCCAAATGTATAACGAACTATGTTGGTTGCGAATTATTAAAAGGAAAACGACGCACAAAACTCATCTATACGAACGTAAATGTACGTTTCACAACTGTTTTCACAAACTTTTATTCCTAAAATAAATAATGACTTTTAGCATCTTTTATATGTTAAATTATGCACTGCTATTCACCTGGGCTCCTATTTTCTTAATGACTTGTTAAGTTTTTTTATTCTTTAATACACACGCATTTTGAAAAAAAGTTTTTTTATGTCCATGCTGGCACTTATGTGTGAGGACAGTTTTAAAAGTTTCTCCAAATAATTTGGAATATTCGAAATTTTGTCGCCATTCAAGTTACGAAATACAGATTCCATCTGTTTTATCAAATTTAGGAAATTTGTTGTTGGCTTTGTTAAAGCACCCTTCGATAATTCGTCGATCCATGTTAATGTAGGCTCTTTGGAAACATGCTCCGTTAAGCCTAGTTTACGTACGATGTAGCCTGCTATATATTCTAAGGCGTCTTCGTGCAAACCATTAAAATTTTCTTTTTGTCCTACTTCATTAGGAAATGCCAGCTCAGTGGAAAACATTAATTCCTCAGAAACCACCTCATCATCACTAAGGAAAGTCTTTAAGCGTTCCGTTGAAACGTCATTGAGGCGAAGCCACTCGGTTTCATCCGTCTCTACGTTTCCACGAGAAGCGAAGCTTTCCGTATTGCGTGCTATAATTAAATCATGTTGATAAATACATTTATCAAACATTTACTACATAATACAAAAAAGTGCTCAATTACATTTCACACAAAAATGAAGGGAGCACTAAAATTTCTTAAATTTCTTAGTCATTTTTGAAAAGCTGTATCTCGATGAAAAATGGGCGCACGGAGTTCCGACAAAAATCATTTAGAAGCTTTAAACTTCTAGTTTTAAGATCTTTAAGCAAATTTTTTTTTATTTAACGCTTATTTTGTAATCGTCAGTTAAAGGGCGACACAGAAATTTTCGAATTTTTTTTTTATTGTACGGGTTTGGACAAATTTGTCCGTGTAAATTTGTAACCTGATCCATCAAGCCATTTTTCCGGACCGATTGATCAAAATTTTACAAATGGATTATAGGAACAAGTGCATTGTTTTTAAACATTTTTTTTCCAACTTTTTTCGCATGTTTGCATTAGTATCTACGCACCGGCTGCTTCCTTGAAGACTTAAGTCCACGTACAATGGCTAATTGCATGTAGTTGCACTGTTTGCGAATAGTGTCGCTTGACTGGTCGTATTCATAAACGGATTGCACTTTCATTTCGTCGAAGCACATTATGCAGAGTCTATCTGCGACGGGTATGCCCCTCGCGGCTTGCAAGACATTCAAGGAGAAATTCAGTACTCCATCATCAATTTTCATCTTTTGCAACCATTTTCGAATCGTGGATTCGCAAGGGTACGGAAAACCATTTTTACACAAGTGGACATAGGCCCTTGGCCCAGCTGCGTGAAGAGCAATCGCGGAGAAAATGTCTTGCCATGACCAGTAGACGTTCGTTTGCGGATCTTAAATTTTTCGGATTTGTCCCTTCGTAAAAATTAATGATAAGTTTGTTTTAAGTTTTCCGAACTCTTTGACTCGCAATTCTTCAATTTCGATTTAAAGATCTGCCACACGACAATCTACATATTATATACATATTTACATTATATACATAATTAACATTTACTCGGTTTGGGTCGAGGCATCGACAAATTTGGAAGCAGTTATCAGTTTCATCCCATTCAGATAGGGTTTCCATTACTATCGGTAACGCATCTCCTGATAACCTAACCCTTTTTGCATCTGAACCACAAATATAGTCCATAGTTGAAAAATGCAAAGAGCAAATTTTGGAATATGGGTTAAAATCAACGCCGCACGATTTCGCCCACATTTTTTTTTTTCATTACGTTCGTTGGAACGTGGAACATCTTGATTGCTTCTTGAGTCCATGTTTTATGACACAAGGCGCAACTTGCTTTTGGCATAACCTTATTTAAATATATCAACCAAAAGTTAAAATTGTTGCAATTCATATTTTTAATTAAATGTATTTTCAATCGAATTATTAAGAAAATCTTATATAAAATAAAGTCAACTTTTTGTGTGTATTCGCTAACCGGCCGTGTCTTTGCACCGAATTAAACCAAACTTACACACATTGTTAAGTAGGTATTGAAGATGGTTTACGTATAGTTTGGATGCCTATTGATGGATAGGGCTCGAGATATAGGTCAAAACGAGGACCCGGGTAACCTTCGGATGTATATGTACAACATGGGTATCAAATGGAAGCTGTTAGTGAATGCTTTAGTTCAGAGTATTTTTCATGCCGCTCCGTGACTAGGGTCTCGAGATAGAGACCAAAACGTGGAGCCTAGAATGTGTTTGTACAATATGGATATCAAATTGAAGCTGTTGGTGAATGCTTTTGTACAGAGTATTTTTCATGCGGCTCCGAGACTGGAGTCTCGAGATAAAGGTCAAAACGTGGACCCGGGTAACCTTCGGATGTGTATGTACAATATGGGTATCAAATGGAAGTTGTTGGTGAATGCCTTAGTTCAGAGTATTTTTCATGCCGCTCCGTGACTAGGGTCTCGAGATAGAGACCAAAACGTGGAGCCTAGAATGTGTTTGTACAATATGGATATCAAATTGAAGCTGTTGGTGAATGCTTTAGTACAGAGTATTTTTCATGCGGCTCCGTGACTGGGGTCTCGAGATAAAGGTCAAAACGTGGACCCGGGTAACCTTTGGTCGTGTATGTACAATACGGGTATCAAATGAAAGCTGTTGATAAGTGCTTTAAGACGGGGTAATTTTCATACCTATTGATGACTAGGGTCTCGAAATATATGCCAAAACGTGGACCCGACGTGTCTTTGCGCCGAATTAAACCAAACTTACACACATTGTTAAGTAAGTATTGAAAATGGGTTTCGTAAAGTTTGGTTGTAATTCGGAACACTGGCAACGCGTACAGCGTTCTTTTGAACCAGCCATAATGTCGTTTACTTTTTTAACGCTTGGGGCGGAACTGAACTGTCAAATTTACAGTGTGAGTTGTGTGAGTTACAATGTGTCAATATTTCTTTCTGATTTGGATGCCATAAGGAGAAGACGTGAGTGCAAAGTGTAAAAATTTTTCGTGAATTTTTTTGGAGTGGATTTTGGAACAGTGAATAATTTCTTACGAAATTTGAGAATTTAATGTGAAATCCGACAGTTCAAATGAAATTATGTGTTCGTGTTCTCGTGTTCGTGTTTCGTTTTTTTTTTTTTGAAAATATAAATGGATAATGGTTAAAAAAGCTCCAATGCTTAATAAAACATATAAATTGAAACGAAAAATGCATGGATGATCAGGAAAAAAGACGATTGTTTCTTAGTTATTCATTTGCGTTGATTTGAAATTTAAAAACAATCTTCTTTTTTCCTGATTTTCAATTTATATTTTATATTTACTCAAAAACAAACAGAAAAACAAAAAATATTGTTTATGCCAAAGCGCTTGAATAAAGAATAAAGAAATAAAAAATATGAAAACCATATCTTTTCTGTTCTAAACCATATCTATTCTATTTTAGTGTGCCCAGCGAAGCGGGCCGGGTTTGCTAGTTACTTATAATGCGGATCGAGTTTTTTATTTTATTTCATGTTTTATTAGTGTTTTTATACTGACTACAAAATCTTAATGCATAATCTTATTTAAATATTTCAACCAAAAGTTGAAAATTGTTACAAGCCATATTTTTAATTGAATGTATTTTTACGCGAATTACACTGGTTTACAGCCAAAATGCACCAGAGACGCCGTTATGAAATTCCTATGTAAAATCACCGTCTGATTCCGAAAATCAAGGTTATTTTTTAACACACTTTTATTAGCTCGGGTTGTATATAGGTATGTATGTATGTAACGGAATCTTTGAGCTTAATGTTCATTGGCTTCTAAAAATCTGATCGACTTGGAATTTTGCACACCTATCAAAGACCGATGACAATGCAATAATTTGATACAAGTTTTCCATTATCCTTATTAGGGTTGCCAGGATTAATATTTTCTTTTTTTACCTGTGGGCAAAAAGTAAGGTGAATTTGGTTGTAAAATGAAAAATCTTTATTTCTAATGAAATCCGTCTTTTATGCGTATTTAACCCCAACATCTACCGTTTCTACTAAATGTGTCTTATAATACGTTCACATATATGTCAGTAGATGATATACATTTTCGCGCTTAACTCAAAATCTGTAATTAAAAAGCGCTATTTCCCATACAAAATTTGTCTCCCAAAATCTGAGTTTATAAAATAATCCTAGATAATAACGATATTTTTTGGCATACAACCCTGTGTTTTCTGTGTTATCGATAATTATTATTATGAATGTAAGGAGAAACATCAAAATAAAAACTAAATGAAATGGATGCCGGGAAAGAAAACAGGTCTGTAAACATAATTCTAATAAAATTTTTGTCAAATATTATTAAATGGGGATTCATTTTACAGAAAAAAGCGTGTGTCCATGAACGTTTTGTCCTCTTATTACTTATTATAAAATGTAATACAGAAGCTAGTCCTTGACGATTTGCGCAGAATGCTTCAGGTCATTATCTTGCTGGAAGATCTCGTTTGTCCACGGATGGCATCAGGTTTTGTTCCAAAATGTGCTTGTATTAGAAGCGATCCATATTTCCTTCAATGAAAACGAGGTTTCCAGCTCCTGTGGCTGCAACTGCTTCCCAAACCATGACTCTGCCACCACCATGCTTTACAGTCGGAATCAAATTCCTAGGATCCATGGCAGTGTTTAGTTTTCTCCAAACTTTGGCTTTGCCGTCGTATCCAAATATGTTGTATTTGGACTCATCAGTGAATAAAACTAGTTTCCAAAATTCTATTCCCTTATAAGGTGCTTTTTTGCAAACTCCATACGAAGCTTTCAGTTTTTCGCGCTTATAAGGGGCTTCTTGCGAGGAGTTCTGCAGTTGTTACCTTCATTATTAAGAGTCCTGCTTATTGTACGTGGGTGGACAACAATTTGATACCTCTCGGCTACCTCCTGGGCCAAATCAGTAGCATGTATTTTCGGATTCTGTTTCACTGCTTTGCGAATAAAGAATACATCTCTCCGGTTGAGCTTCTTGGGCCGGCCACTACGCGGCGTAATCTCCAGAGAATTGGTTGTTTCAAAGTTTTTACAAATAGTTTGTACCGTAGATTTGCTTAAATGCAATAAATCAGCTATTTAACCAAAGGATGTCTTATTACTTCTGTACTCAACAACTAATTTTCTCAAATCAGTAGAGATTTCTTTGCGGAGCGACATTATTCCGATCGTACACTTTTTCAAAAGACAAAATGCCATACATTTTAAGAAGAATGCAAAGTAGCACCACAAAATAAAGTAAACGGTACTTTACAGTTAAGTATTCGCAGAAAAGAAGAGCAAAATAAGTGTCCTAATATAACGTATGTACACTTTTGTCTGTGCATTTTTGTGGTTTTTCGTGAATAACTTTTAAAGTAACTATGTACTTAAAATATTTTTTTTTTTACATTTGTTAGACTGTTACAATAATTAGACTTAAAACAAAATTGCATCATTACATTCCTTTTGAATGCTTTAGATCGGGAGAAATTAAAAATAAAAAAGCGTGGGATGCTTGATATAGTAAATATTACAATCATTCTATTGGCAACTACCTATGTTCAGAGGGTTATGAAAGTGAAGCAAAATCCACCCCACGCTTTTAACTCTAATTTGAATTACTCTATTTGTATCTTAATTTTTGTTATAATTCTGTTCTGAGGTAGTTGACTATGACTGATCGTTCGATTTGCTATTACTTCATTATAGGTCCCTTTGTCATTAAAATTTATTTTCCACTTTTTAGTTCGATTAGCAATAAAAGCGTGTTTTTTAGTTTTTTTAAACTATTTTTTTTTTAATTTCGTTGGTTGCGAATTATTAAAAAGAAAATGAGGCACAGAAGTCATCTATAAAAATCATAATATCGAAATAATAAAGGATATTGAATAAACTATTTTATAAAACTTACGTGTACGATGTAAGTCAAGTAATAACTTCCCAAATTGTTCATTGATTCTCCCAAATGTATAACGAACTATGTTGGTTGCGAATTATTAAAAGGAAAACGACGCACAAAACTCATCTATACGAACGTAAATGTACGTTTCACAACTGTTTTCACAAACTTTTATTCCTAAAATAAATAATGACTTTTAGCATCTTTTATATGTTAAATTATGCACTGCTATTCACCTGGGCTCCTATTTTCTTAATGACTTGTTAAGTTTTTTTATTCTTTAATACACACGCATTTTGAAAAAAAGTTTTTTTTATGTCCATGCTGGCACTTATGTGTGAGGACAGTTTTAAAAGTTTCTCCAAATAATTTGGAATATTCGAAATTTTGTCGCCATTCAAGTTACGAAGTACAGATTCCATCTGTTTTATCAAATTTAGGAAATTTGTTGTTGGCTTTGTTAAAGCACCCTTCGATAATTCGTCGATCCATGTTAACGTAGGCTCTTTGGAAACATGCTCCGTTAAGCCTAGTTTACGTACGATGTAGCCTGCTATATATTCTAAGGCGTCTTCGTGCAAACCATTAAAATTTTCTTTTTGTCCTACTTCATTAGGAAATGCCAGCTCAGTGGAAAACATTAATTCCTCAGAAACCACCTCATCATCACTAAGGAAAATCTTTAAGCGTTCCGTTGAAACGTCATTGAGGCGAAGCCACTCGGTTTCATACGTCTCTACGTTTCCACGAGAAGCGAAGCTTTCCGTATTGCGTGCTATAATTAAATCATGTTGATAAATACATTTATCAAACATTTACTACATAAAACAAAAAAGTGCTCAATTACATTACACACAAAAATTAATGGAGCAGTAAAATTTCTTAAATTTCTTAGTCATTTTTGAAAAGCTGTATCTCGATGAAAAATGGGCGCACGGAGTTCCGACAAAAATCATTTAGAAGCTTTAAACTTCTAGTTTTAAGATCTTTAAGCAAAATTTTTTTTTATTTAACGCTTATTTTGTAATCGTCAGTTAAAGGGCGACACAGAAATTTTCGAATTTTTTTTTTATTGTACGGGCTTGGACAAATTTGTCCGTGTAAATTTGTAACCTGATCCATCAAGCCATTTTTCCGGACCGATTGATCAAAATTTTACAAAAGGATTATAGGAACAAGTGCATTGTTTTTGAACATTTTTTTTCCAACTTTTTTCGCATGTTTGCATTAGTATCTACGCACCGGCTGCTTCCATGAAGACTTAAGTCCACGTACAATGGCTAATTGCATGTAGTTGCACGGTTTGCGAATAGTGTCGCTTGACTGGTCGTATTCATAAATGGATTGCACTTTCATTTCGTCGAAGCACATTATGCAGAGTCTATCTGCGACGGGTATGCCCCTCGCGGCTTGCAAGACATTCAAGGAGAAATTCAGTACTCCATCATCAATTTTCATCTTTTGCAACCATTTTCGAATCGTGGATTCGCAAGGGTACGGAAAACCATTTTTACACAAGTGGACATAGGCCCTTGGCCCAGCTGCGTGAGGAGCAATCGCGGAGAAAATGTCTTGCCATGACCAGTAGACGTTCGTTTGCGGATCTTAAATTTTTCGGATTTGTCCCTTCGTAAAAATTAATGATAAGTTTGTTTTAAGTTTTCCGAACTCTTTGACTCGCAATTCTTCAATTTCGATTTAAAGATCTGCCACACGACAATCTACATATTATATACATATTTACATTATATACATAATTAATATTTACTCGGTTTGGGTCGAGGCATCGACAAATTTGGAAGCAGTTATCAGTTTCATCCCATTCAGATAGGGTTTCCATTACTATCGGTAACGCATCTCCTGATAACCTAACCCTTTTTGCATCTGAACCACATATATAGTCCATAGTTGAAAAATGCAAAGAGCAAATTTTGGAATATGGGTTTAAATCAACGCCGCACGATTTCGCCCACATTTTTTTTTTTCATTACGTTCGTTGGAACGTGGAACATCTTGATTGCTTCTTGAGTCCATGTTTTATGACACAAGGCGCAACTTGCTTTTGGCATAACCTTATTTAAATATATCAACCAAAAGTTAAAATTGTTGCAATTCATATTTTTAATTAAATGTATTTTCAATCGAATTATTAAGAAAATCTTATATAAAATAAAGTCAACTTTTTGTGTGTGTTCGCTAACCGGCCGTGTCTTTGCACCGAATTAAACCAAACTTACACACATTGTTAAGTAGGTATTGAAGATGGTTTACGTATAGTTTGGATGCCTATTGATGGATAGGGCTCGAGATATAGGTCAAAACGAGGACCCGGGTAACCTTCGGATGTGTATGTACAATATGGGTATCAAATGGAAGCTGTTGGTAAATGCTTTAGTTCAGAGTATTTTTCATGCCGCTCCGTGACTAGGGTCTCGAGATAGAGACCAAAACGTGGAGCCTAGAATGTGTTTGTACAATATGGATATCAAATTGAAGCTGTTGGTGAATCCTTTAGTACAGAGTATTTTTCATGCGGCTCTGAGACTGGAGTCTCGAGATAAAGGTCAAAACGTGGACCCGGGTAACCTTTGGTCGTGTATGTACAATATGGGTATCAAATGAAACCTGTTGATAAGTGCTTTAATACGGGGTAATTTTCATACCTATTGATGACTAGGGTCTCGAAATATATGCCAAAACGTGGACCCGACGTGTCTTTGCACCGAATTAAACCAAACTTACACACATTGTTAAGTAAGTATTGAAAATGGGTTTCGTAAAGTTTGGTTGTAATTCGGAACACTGGCAACGCGTACAGCGTTCTTTTGAACCAGCCATAATGTCGTTTACTTTTTTAACGCTTGGGGCGGAACTAAACTGTCAAATTTACAGTGTGAGTTGTGTGAGTTACAATGTGTCAATATTTCTTTCTGATTTGGATGCCATAAGGAGAAGACGTGAGTGCAAAGTGTAAACATTTTTCGTGAATTTTTTTGGAGTGGATTTTGGAACAGTGAATAATTTCTTACGAAATTTGAGAATTTAATGTGAAATCCGACTGTTCAAATGAAATTATGTGTTCGTGTTCTCGTGTTCGTGTTTCGTTTTTTTTTTTTTTGAAAATATAAATGGATAATGGTTAAAAAAGCTCCAATGCTTAATAAAACATATAAATTGAAACGAAAAATGCATGGATGATCAGGAAAAAAGACGATTGTTTCTTAGTTATTCATTTGCGTTGATTTGAAATTTAAAAACAATCTTCTTTTTTCCTGATTTGCAATTTATATTTTATATTTACTCAAAAACAAACAGAAAAACAAAAAATATTGTTTATGCCAAAGCGCTTGAATAAAGAATAAAGAAATAAAAAATATGAAAACCATATATTTTCTGTTCTAAACCATATCTATTCTATTTTAGTGTGCCCAGCGAAGCGGGCCGGGTTTGCTAGTTACTTTTTATTTTATTTCATGTTTTATTAGTGTTTTTATACTGACTACAAAATCTTAATGCATAATCTTATTTAAATATTTCAACCAAAAGTTGAAAATTGTTACAAGCCATATTTTTAATTGAATATATTTTTACGCGAATTACACTGGTTTACAGCCAAAATGCACCAGAGACGCCGTTATGAAATTCCTATGTAAAATCACCGTCTGATTCCGAAAATCAAGGTTATTTTTTAACACACTTTTATTAGCTCGGGTTGTATGTATGTATGTAACGGAATCTTTGAGCTTAATGTTCATTGGCTTCTAAAAATCTGATCGACTTGGAATTTTGCACACCTATCAAAGACCGATGACAATGCAATAATTTGATACAAGTTTTCCATTATCCTTATTAGGGTTGCCAGGATTAATATTTTCTTTTTTTACCTGTGGGCAAAAAGTAAGGTGAATTTGGTTGTAAAATGAAAAATCTTTATTTCTAATGAAATCCGTCTTTTATGCGTATTTAACCCCAACATCTACCGTTTCTACTAAATGTGTCTTATAATACGTTCACATATATGTAAGTAGATGATATACATTTTCGCGCTTAACTCAAAATCTGTAATTAAAAAGCGCTATTTCCCATACAAAATTTGTCTCCCAAAATCTGAGTTTATAAAATAATCCTAGATAATAACGATATTTTTTGGCATACAACCCTGTGTTTTCTGTGTTATCGATAATTATTATTACGAATGTAAGAAACATCAAAATAAAAACTAAATGAAATGGATGCCGGGAAAGAAAACAGGTCTGTAAACATAATTCTAATAAAATTTTTGTCAAATATTATTAAATGGGGATTCATTTTACAGAAAAAAGCGTGTGTCCATGAACGTTTTGTCCTCTTATTACTTATTATAAAATGTAATACAGAAGCTAGTCCTTGACGATTTGCGCAGAATGCTTCAGGTCATTATCTTGCTGGAAGATCTCGTTTGTCCACGGATGGCATCAGGTTTTGTTCCAAAATGTGCTTGTATTAGAAGCGATCCATATTTCCTTCAATGAAAACGAGGTTTCCAGCTCCTTTGGCTGCAACTGCTCCCCAAACCATGACTCTGCCACCACCATGCTTTACAGTCGGAATCAAATTCCTAGGATCCATGGCAGTGTTTAGTTTTCTCCAAACTTTGGCTTTGCCGTCGTATCCAAATATGTTGTATTTGGACTCATCAGTGAATAAAACTAGTTTCCAAAATTCTATTCCCTTATAAGGAGCTTTTTTGCAAACTCCATACGAAGCTTTCAGTTTTTCGCGCTTATAAGGAGCTTCTTGCGAGGAGTTCTGCAGTTGTTACCTTCATTATTAAGAGTCCTGCTTATTGTACGTGGGTGGACAACAATTTGATACCTCTCGGCTACCTCCTGGGCCAAATCAGTAGCATGTATTTTCGGATTCTGTTTCACTGCTTTGCGAATAAAGAATACATCTCTCCGGTTGAGCTTCTTGGGCCGGCCACTACGCGGCGTAATCTCCAGAGAATTGGTTGTTTCAAAGTTTTTACAAATAGTTTGTACCGTAGATTTGCTTAAATGCAATAAATCAGCTATTTAACCAAAGGATGTCTTATTACTTCTGTACTCAACAACTAATTTTCTCAAATCAGTAGAGATTTCTTTGCGGAGCGACATTATTCCGATCGTACACTTTTTCAAAAGACAAAATGCCATACATTTTAAGAAGAATGCAAAGTAGCACCACAAAATAAAGTAAACGGTACTTTACAGTTAAGTATTCGCAGAAAAGAAGAGCAAAATAAGTGTCCTAATATAACGTATGTACACTTTTGTCTGTGCATTTTTGTGGTTTTTCGTGAATAACTTTTAAAGTAACTATGTACTGAAAATATTTTTTTTTTTACATTTGTTAGACTGTTACAATAATTAGACTTAAAACAAAATTGCATCATTACATTCCTTTTGAATGCTTTAGATCGGGAGAAATTAAAAATAAAAAAGCGTGGGATGCTTGATATAGTAAATATTACAATCATTCTATTGGCAACTACCTATGTTCAGAGGGTTATGAAAGTGAAGCAAAATCCACCCCACGCTTTTAACTCTAATTTGAATTACTCTATTTGTATCTTAATTTTTGTTATAATTCTGTTCTGAGGTAGTTGACTATGACTGATCGTTCGATTTGCTATTACTTCATTATAGGTCCCTTTGTCATTAAAATTTATTTTCCACTTTTTAGTTCGATTAGCAATAAAAGCGTATTTTTTAGTTTTTTTAAACTATTTTTTTTTTAATTTCGTTGGTTGCGAATTATTAAAAAGAAAATGAGGCACAGAAGTCATCTATAAAAATCATAATATCGAAATAATAAAGGATATTGAATAAACTATTTTATAAAACTTACGTGTACGATGTAAGTCAAGTAATAACTTCCCAAATTGTTCATTGATTCTCCCAAATGTATAACGAACTATGTTGGTTGCGAATTATTAAAAGGAAAACGACGCACAAAACTCATCTATACGAACGTAAATGTACGTTTCACAACTGTTTTCACAAACTTTTATTCCTAAAATAAATAATGACTTTTAGCATCTTTTATATGTTAAATTATGCACTGCTATTCACCTGGGCTCCTATTTTCTTAATGACTTCTTAAGTTTTTTTATTCTTTAATACACACGCATTTTGAAAAAAAGTTTTTTTATGTCCATGCTGGCACTTATGTGTGAGGACAGTTTTAAAAGTTTCTCCAAATAATTTGGAATATTCGAAATTTTGTCGCCATTCAAGTTACGAAATACAGATTCCATCTGTTTTATCAAATTTAGGAAATTTGTTGTTGGCTTTGTTAAAGCACCCTTCGATAATTCGTCGATCCATGTTAACGTAGGCTCTTTGGAAACATGCTCCGTTAAGCCTAGTTTACGTACGATGTAGCCTGCTATATATTCTAAGGCGTCTTCGTGCAAACCATTAAAATTTTCTTTTTGTCCTACTTCATTAGGAAATGCCAGCTCAGTGGAAAACATTAATTCCTCAGAAACCATCTCATCATCACTAAGGAAAGTCTTTAAGCGTTCCGTTGAAACGTCATTGAGGCGAAGCCACTCGGTTTCATCCGTCTCTACGTTTCCACGAGAAGCGAAGCTTTCCGTATTGCGTGCTATAATTAAATCATGTTGATAAATACATTTATCAAACATTTACTACATAATACAAAAAAGTGCTCAATTACATTTCACACAAAAATTAAGGGAGCAGTAAAATTTCTTAAATTTCTTAGTCATTTTTGAAAAGCTGTATCTCGATGAAAAATGGGCGCACGGAGTTCCGACAAAAATCATTTAGAAGCTTTAAACTTCTAGTTTTAAGATCTTTAAGCAAAATTTTTTTTATTTAACGCTTATTTTGTAATCGTCAGTTAAAGGGCGACACAGAAATTTTCGAATTTTTTTTTTTATTGTACGGGCTTGGGCAAATTTGTCCGTGTAAATTTGTAACCTGATCCATCAAGCCATTTTTCCGGACCGATTGATCAAAATTTTACAAAAGGATTATAGGAACAAGTGCATTGTTTTTAAACATTTTTTTTTCCAACTTTTTTCGCATGTTTGCATTAGTATCTACGCACCGGCTGCTTCCATGAAGACTTAAGTCCACGTACAATGGCTAATTGCATGTAGTTGCACGGTTTGCGAATAGTGTCGCTTGACTGGTCGTATTCATAAACGGATTGCACTTTCATTTCGTCGAAGCACATTATGCAGAGTCTATCTGCGACGGGTATGCCCCTCGCGGCTTGCAAGACATTCAAGGAGAAATTCAGTACTCCATCATCAATTTTCATCTTTTGCAACCATTTTCGAATCGTGGATTCGCAAGGGTACGGAAAACCATTTTTACACAAGTGGACATAGGCCCTTGGCCCAGCTGCGTGAAGTGCAATCGCGGAGAAAATGTCTTGCCATGACCAGTAGACGTTCGTTTGCGGATCTTAAATTTTTCGGATTTGTCCCTTCGTAAAAATTAATGACAAGTTTGTTTTAAGTTTTCCGAACTCTTTGACTCGCAATTCTTCAATTTCGATTTAAAGATCTGCCACACGACAATCTACATATTATATACATATTTACATTATATACATAATTAATATTTACTCGGTTTGGGTCGAGGCATCGACAAATTTGGAAGCAGTTATCAGTTTCATCCCATTCAGATAGGGTTTCCATTACTATCGGTAACGCATCTCCTGATAACCTAACCCTTTTTGCATCTGAACCACATATATAGTCCATAGTTGAAAAATGCAAAGAGCAAATTTTGGAATATGGGTTTAAATCAACGCCGCACGATTTCGCCCACATTTTTTTTTTTCATTACGTTCGTTGGAACGTGGAACATCTTGATTGCTTCTTGAGTCCATGTTTTATGACACAAGGCGCAACTTGCTTTTGGCATAACCTTATTTAAATATATCAACCAAAAGTTAAAATTGTTGCAATTCATATTTTTAATTAAATGTATTTTCAATCGAATTATTAAGAAAATCTTATATAAAATAAAGTCAACTTTTTGTGTGTGTTCGCTAACCGGCCGTGTCTTTGCACCGAATTAAACCAAACTTACACACATTGTTAAGTAGGTATTGAAGATGGTTTACGTATAGTTTGGATGCCTATTGATGGATAGGGCTCGAGATATAGGTCAAAACGAGGACCCGGGTAACCTTCGGATGTGTATGTACAATATGGGTATCAAATGGAAGCTGTTAGTGAATGCTTTAGTTCAGAGTATTTTACATGCCGCTCCGTGACTAGGGTCTCGAGATAGAGACCAAAACGTGGAGCCTAGAATGTGTTTGTACAATATGGATATCAAATTGAAGCTGTTGGTGAATCCTTTAGTACAGAGTATTTTTCATGCGGCTCCGAGACTGGAGTCTCGAGATAAAGGTCAAAACGTGGACCCGGGTAACCTTCGGATGTGTATGTACAATATGGGTATCAAATGGAAGCTGTTGGTGAATGCTTTAGTTCAGAGTATTTTTCATGCCGCTCCGTGACTAGGGTCTCGAGATAGAGACCAAAACGTGGAGCCTAGAATGTGTTTGTACAATATGGATATCAAATTGAAGCTGTTGGTGAATGCTTTAGTACAGGGTATTTTTCATGCGGCTCCGTGACTGAGGTCTCGAGATAAAGGTCAAAACGTGGACCCGGGTAACCTTTGGTCGTGTATGTACAATACGGGTATCAAATGAAAGCTGTTGATAAGTGCTTTAAGACGGGGTAATTTTCATACCTATTGATGACTAGGGTCTCGAAATATATGCCAAAACGTGGACCCGACGTGTCTTTGCACCGAATTAAACCAAACTTACACACATTGTTAAGTAAGTATTGAAAATGGGTTTCGTAAAGTTTGGTTGTAATTCGGAACACTGGCAACGCGTACAGCGTTCTTTTGAACCAGCCATAATGTCGTTTACTTTTTTAACGCTTGGGGCGGAACTAAACTGTCAAATTTACAGTGTGAGTTGTGTGAGTTACAATGTGTCAATATTTCTTTCTGATTTGGATGCCATAAGGAGAAGACGTGAGTGCAAAGTGTAAACATTTTTCGTGAATTTTTTTGGAGTGGATTTTGGAACAGTGAATAATTTCTTACGAAATTTGAGAATTCAATGTGAAATCCGACTGTTCAAATGAAATTATGTGTTCGTGTTCTCGTGCTCGTGTTTCGTTTTTTTTTTTTTGAAATATAAATGGATAATGGTTAAAAAAGCTCCAATGCTTAATAAAACATATAAATTGAAACGAAAAATGCATGGATGATCAGGAAAAAAGACGATTGTTTCTTAGTTATTCATTTGCGTTGATTTGAAATTTAAAAACAATCTTCTTTTTTCCTGATTTTCAATTTATATTTTATATTTACTCAAAAACAAACAGAAAAACAAAAAATATTGTTTATGCCAAAGCGCTTGAATAAAGAATAAAGAAATAAAAAATATGAAAACCATATCTTTTCTGTTCTAAACCATATCTATTCTATTTTAGTGTGCCCAGCGAAGCGGGCCGGGTTTGCTAGTTACTTATAATGCGGATCGAGTTTTTTATTTTATTTCATGTTTTATTAGTGTTTTTATACTGACTACAAAATCTTAATGCATAATCTTATTTAAATATTTCAACCAAAAGTTGAAAATTGTTACAAGCCATATTTTTAATTGAATATATTTTTACGCGAATTACACTGGTTTACAGCCAAAATGCACCAGAGACGCCGTTATGAAATTCCTATGTAAAATCACCGTCTGATTCCGAAAATCAAGGTTATTTTTTAACACACTTTTATTAGCTCGGGTTGTATGTATGTATGTAACGGAATCTTTGAGCTTAATGTTCATTGGCTTCTAAAAATCTGATCGACTTGGAATTTTGCACACCTATCAAAGACCGATGACAATGCAATAATTTGATACAAGTTTTCCATTATCCTTATTAGGGTTGCCAGGATTAATATTTTCTTTTTTTACCTGTGGGCAAAAAGTAAGGTGAATTTGGTTGTAAAATGAAAAATCTTTATTTCTAATGAAATCCGTCTTTTATGCGTATTTAACCCCAACATCTACCGTTTCTACTAAATGTGTCTTATAATACGTTCACATATATGTAAGTAGATGATATACATTTTCGCGCTTAACTCAAAATCTGTAATTAAAAAGCGCTATTTCCCATACAAAATTTGTCTCCCAAAATCTGAGTTTATAAAATAATCCTAGATAATAACGATATTTTTTGGCATACAACCCTGTGTTTTCTGTGTTATCGATAATTATTATTACGAATGTAAGAAACATCAAAATAAAAACTAAATGAAATGGATGCCGGGAAAGAAAACAGGTCTGTAAACATAATTCTAATAAAATTTTTGTCAAATATTATTAAATGGGGATTCATTTTACAGAAAAAAGCGTGTGTCCATGAACGTTTTGTCCTCTTATTACTTATTATAAAATGTAATACAGAAGCTAGTCCTTGACGATTTGCGCAGAATGCTTCAGGTCATTATCTTGCTGGAAGATCTCGTTTGTCCACGGATGGCATCAGGTTTTGTTCCAAAATGTGCTTGTATTAGAAGCGATCCATATTTCCTTCAATGAAAACGAGGTTTCCAGCTCCTGTGGCTGCAACTGCTCCCCAAACCATGACTCTGCCACCACCATGCTTTACAGTCGGAATCAAATTCCTAGGATCCATGGCAGTGTTTAGTTTTCTCCAAACTTTGGCTTTGCCGTCGTATCCAAATATGTTGTATTTGGACTCATCAGTGAATAAAACTAGTTTCCAAAATTCTATTCCCTTATAAGGTGCTTTTTTGCAAACTCCATACGAAGCTTTCAGTTTTTCGCGCTTATAAGGAGCTTCTTGCGAGGAGTTCTGCAGTTGTTACCTTCATTATTAAGAGTCCTGCTTATTGTACGTGGGTGGACAACAATTTGATACCTCTCGGCTACCTCCTGGGCCAAATCAGTAGCATGTATTTTCGGATTCTGTTTCACTGCTTTGCGAATAAAGAATACATCTCTCCGGTTGAGCTTCTTGGGCCGGCCACTACGCGGCGTAATCTCCAGAGAATTGGTTGTTTCAAAGTTTTTACAAATAGTTTGTACCGTAGATTTGCTTATATGCAATAAATCAGCTATTTAACCAAAGGATGTCTTATTACTTCTGTACTCAACAACTAATTTTCTCAAATCAGTAGAGATTTCTTTGCGGAGCGACATTATTCCGATCGTACACTTTTTCAAAAGACAAAATGCCATACATTTTAAGAAGAATGCAAAGTAGCACCACAAAATAAAGTAAACGGTACTTTACAGTTAAGTATTCGCAGAAAAGAAGAGCAAAATAAGTGTCCTAATATAACGTATGTACACTTTTGTCTGTGCATTTTTGTGGTTTTTCGTGAATAACTTTTAAAGTAACTATGTACTGAAAAAATTTTTTTTTTTACATTTGTTAGACTGTTACAATAATTAGACTTAAAACAAAATTGCATCATTACATTCCTTTTGAATGCTTTAGATCGGGAGAAATTAAAAATAAAAAAGCGTGGGATGCTTGATATAGTAAATATTACAATCATTCTATTGGCTTATGAAAGTGAAGCAAAATCCACCCCACGCTTTTAACTCTAATTTGAATTACTCTATTTGTATCTTAATTTTTGTTATAATTCTGTTCTGAGGTAGTTGACTATGACTGATCGTTCGATTTGCTATTACTTCATTATAGGTCCCTTTGTCATTAAAATTTATTTTCCACTTTTTAGTTCGATTAGCAATAAAAGCGTGTTTTTTAGTTTTTTTAAACTATTTTTTTTTTTAATTTCGTTGGTTGCGAATTATTAAAAAGAAAATGAGGCACAGAAGTCATCTATAAAAATCATAATATCGAAATAATAAAGGATATTGAATAAACTATTTTATAAAACTTACGTGTACGATGTAAGTCAAGTAATAACTTCCCAAATTGTTCATTGATTCTCCCAAATGTATAACGAACTATGTTGGTTGCAAATTATTAAAAGGAAAACGACGCACAAAACTCATCTATACGAACGTAAATGTACGTTTCACAACTGTTTTCACAAACTTTTATTCCTAAAATAAATAATGACTTTTAGCATCTTTTATATGTTAAATTATGCACTGCTATTCACCTGGGCTCCTATTTTCTTAATGACTTGTTAAGTTTTTTTATTCTTTAATACACACGCATTTTGAAAAAAAGTTTTTTTATGTCCATGCTGGCACTTATGTGTGAGGACAGTTTTAAAAGTTTCTCCAAATAATTTGGAATATTCGAAATTTTGTCGCCATTCAAGTTACGAAATACAGATTCCATCTGTTTTATCAAATTTAGGAAATTTGTTGTTGGCTTTGTTAAAGCACCCTTCGATAATTCGTCGATCCATGTTAACGTAGGCTCTTTGGAAACATGCTCCGTTAAGCCTAGTTTACGTACGATGTAGCCTGCTATATATTCTAAGGCGTCTTCGTGCAAACCATTAAAATTTTCTTTTTGTCCTACTTCATTAGGAAATGCCAGCTCAGTGGAAAACATTAATTCCTCAGAAACCACCTCATCATCACTAAGGAAAGTCTTTAAGCGTTCCGTTGAAACGTCATTGAGGCGAAGCCACTCGGTTTCATCCGTCTCTACGTTTCCACGAGAAGCGAAGCTTTCCGTATTGCGTGCTATAATTAAATCATGTTGATAAATACATTTATCAAACATTTACTACATAAAACAAAAAAGTGCTCAATTACATTTCACACAAAAATTAAGGGAGCAGTAAAATTTCTTAAATTTCTTAGTCATTTTTGAAAAGCTGTAACTCGATGAAAAATGGGCGCACGGAGTTCCGACAAAAATCATTTAGAAGCTTTAAACTTCTAGTTTTAAGATCTTTAAGCAAAATTTTTTTTTATTTAACGCTTATTTTGTAATCGTCAGTTAAAAGGCGACACAGAAATTTTCGAATTTTTTTTTTATTGTACGGGCTTGGACAAATTTGTCCGTGTAAATTTGTAACCTGATCCATCAAGCCATTTTTCCGGACCGATTGATCAAAATTTTACAAAAGGATTATAGGAACAAGTGCATTGTTTTTGAACATTTTTTTCCAACTTTTTTCGCATGTTTGCATTAGTATCTACGCACCGGCTGCTTCCATGAAGACTTAAGTCCACGTACAATGGCTAATTGCATGTAGTTGCACGGTTTGCGAATAGTGTCGCTTGACTGGTCGTATTCATAAACGGATTGCACTTTCATTTCGTCGAAGCACATTATGCAGAGTCTATCTGCGACGGGTATGCCCCGCGCGGCTTGCAAGACATTCAAGGAGAAATTCAGTACTCCATCATCAATTTTCATCTTTTGCAACCATTTTCGAATTGTGGATTCGCAAGGGTACGGAAAACCATTTTTACACAAGTGGACATGGACCCTTGGCCCAGCTGCGTGAAGAGCAATCGCGGAGAAAATGTCTTGCCATGACCAGTAGACGTTCGTTTGCGGATCTTAAATTTTTCGGATTTGTCCCTTCGTAAAAATTAATGATAAGTTTGTTTTAAGTTTTCCGAACTCTTTGACTCGCAATTCTTCAATTTCGATTTAAAGATCTACCACACGACAATCTACATATTATATACATATTTACATTATATACATAATTAATATTTATTCGGTTTGGGTCGAGGCATCGACAAATTTGGAAGCAGTTATTTGAGTTTCATCCCATTCAGATAGGGTTTCCATTACTATCGGTAACGCATCTCCTGATAACCTAACCCTTTTTGCATCTGAACCACATATATAGTCCATAGTTGAAAAATGCAAAGAGCAAATTTTGGAATATGGGTTTAAATCAACGCCGCACGATTTCGCCCACATTTTTTTTTTTTTCATTACGTTCGTTGGAACGTGGAACATCTTGATTGCTTCTTGAGTCCATGTTTTATGACACAAGGCGCAACTTGCTTTTGGCATAACCTTATTTAAATATATCAACCAAAAGTTAAAATTGTTGCAATTCATATTTTTAATTAAATGTATTTTCAATCGAATTATTAAGAAAAATCTTATACAATATATAAAATAAAGTCAACTTTTTGTGTGTGTTCGCTAACCGGCCGTGTCTTTGCACCGAATTAAACCAAACCTACACACATTGTTAAGTAGGTATTGAAGATGGTTTACGTATAGTTTGGATGCCTATTGATGGATAGGGCTCGAGATATAGGTCAAAACGAGGACCCGGGTAACCTTCGGATGTGTATGTACAATATGGGTATCAAATGGAAGCTGTTGGTGAATGCTTTAGTTCAGAGTATTTTTCATGCCGCTCCGTGACTAGGGTCTCGAGATAGAGACCAAAACGTGGAGCCTAGAATGTGTTTGTACAATATGGATATCAAATTGAAGCTGTTGGTGAATGCTTTAGTACAGATTATTTTTCATGCCGCTCCGAGACTGGGGTCTCGAGATATAGGTCAAAACGTGGACCCGGGTAACCTTCGGATGTGTATGTACAATATGGGTATCAAATGGAAGCTGTTGGTGAATGCTTTAGTTCAGAGTATTTTTCATGCCGCTCCGTGACTAGGGTCTCGAGATAGAGACCAAAACGTGGAGCCTAGAATGTGTTTGTACAATATGGATATCAAATTGAAGCTGTTGGTGAATGCTTTAGTACAGAGTATTTTTCATGCGGCTCCGTGACTGGGGTCTCGAGATAAAGGTCAAAACGTGGACCCGGGTAACCTTTGGTCGTGTATGTACAATATGGGTATCAAATGAAAGCTGTTGATAAGTGCTTTAAGACGGGGTAATTTTCATACCTATTGATGACTAGGGTCTCGAAATATATGCCAAAACGTGGACCCGACGAGTCTTTGCACCGAATTAAACCAAACTTACACACATTGTTAAGTAAGTATTGAAAATGGGTTTCGTAAAGTTTGGTTGTAATTCGGAACACTGGCAACGCGTACAGCGTTCTTTTGAACCAGCCATAATGTCGTTTACTTTTTTAACGCTTGGGGCGGAACTGAACTGTCAAATTTACAGTGTGAGTTGTGTGAGTTACAATGTGTCAATATTTCTTTCTGATTTGGATGCCATAAGGAGAAGACGTGAGTGCAAAGTGTAAAAATTTTTCGTGAAGTTTTTTGGAGTGGATTTACGAAATTTGAGAATTTAATGTGAAATCCGACTGTTCAAATGAAATTATGTGTTCGTGTTCTCGTGTTCGTGTTTCGTTTTTTTTTTTTTTGAAAATATAAATGGATAATGGTTAAAAAAGCTCCAATGCTTAATAAAACATATAAATTGAAACGAAAAATGCATGGATGATCAGGAAAAAAGACGATTGTTTCTTAGTTATTCATTTGCGTTGATTTGAAATTTAAAAACAATCTTCTTTTTTCCTGATTTTCAATTTATATTTTATATTTACTCAAAAACAAACAGAAAAACAAAAAATATTGTTTATGCCAAAGCGCTTGAATAAAGAATAAAGAAATAAAAAATATGAAAACCATATCTTTTCTGTTCTAAACCATATCTATTCTATTTTAGTGTGCCCAGCGAAGCGGGCCGGGTTTGCTAGTTACTTATAATGCGGATCGAGTTTTTTATTTTATTTCATGTTTTATTAGTGTTTTTATACTGACTACAAAATCTTAATGCATAATCTTATTTAAATATTTCAACCAAAAGTTGAAAATTGTTGCAAGCCATATTTTTAATTGAATGTATTTTTACGCGAATTACACTGGTTTACAGCCAAAATGCACCAGAGACGCCGTTATGAAATTCCTATGTAAAATCACCGTCTGATTCCGAAAATCAAGGTTATTTTTTAACACACTTTTATTAGCTCGGGTTGTATGTATGTATGTATGTAAGGGAATCTTTGAGCTTAATGTTCATTGGCTTCTAAAAATCTGATCGACTTGGAATTTTGCACACCTATCAAAGACCGATGACAATGCAATAATTTGATACAAGTTTTCCATTATCCTTATTAGGGTTGCCAGGATTAATATTTTCTTTTTTTACCTGTGGGCAATAAGTAAGGTGAATTTGGTTGTAAAATGAAAAATCTTTATTTCTAATGAAATCCGTCTTTTATGCGTATTTAACCCCAACATCTACCGTTTCTACTAAATGTGTCTTATAATACGTTCACATATATGTAAGTAGATGATATACATTTTCGCGCTTAACTCAAAATCTGTAATTAAAAAGCGCTATTTCCCATACAAAATTTGTCTCCCAAAATCTGAGTTTATAAAATAATCCTAGATAATAACGATATTTTTTGGCATACAACCCTGTGTTTTCTGTGTTATCGATAATTATTATTACGAATGTAAGAAACATCAAAATAAAAACTAAATGAAATGGATGCCGGGAAAGAAAACAGGTCTGTAAACATAATTCTAATAAAATTTTTGTCAAATATTATTAAATGGGGACTCATTTTACAGAAAAAAGCGTGTGTCCGTGAACGTTTTGTCCTCTTATTACTTATTATAAAATGTAATACAGAAGCTAGTCCTTGACGATTTGCGCAGAATGCTTCAGGTCATTATCTTGCTGGAACGCACTTTTGTCTGTGCATTTTTGTGGTTTTTCGTGAATAACTTTTAAAGTAACAACTGAAAATAATTTTTTTTTTACAATTGTTAGACTGTTACAATAATGAGACTTAAAACAAAATTGCATCATTACATTCCTTTTGAATGCTTTAGATCGGGAGAAATTAAAAATAAAAAATAGTTAAAAAAAAACTAAGAAACACGCTTTTATTGCTAATCGAACTAAAAAGTAGAAAATAAATTTTAATGACAAAGGGACCTATAATGAAGTAATAGCAAATCGAACGATCAGTCATAGTCAACTACCTCAGAACAGAATTATAACAAAAATTAAGATACAAATAGAGTAATTCAAATTAGAGTTAAAAGCGTGGGATGCTTGATATAGTAAATATTACAATCATTCTATTGGCAACTACCTATGTTCAGAGGGTTATGAAAGTGAAGCAAAATCCACCCCACGCTTTTAACTCTAATTTGAATTACTCTATTTGTATCTTAATTTTTGTTATAATTCTGTTCTGAGGTAGTTGACTATGACTGATCGTTCGATTTGCTATTACTTCATTATAGGTCCCTTTGTCATTAAAATTTATTTTCCACTTTTTAGTTCGATTAGCAATAAAAGCGTGTTTTTTAGTTTTTTTAAACTATTTTTTTTTTAATTTCGTTGGTTGCGAATTATTAAAAAGAAAATGAGGCACAGAAGTCATCTATAAAAATCATAATATCGAAATAATAAAGGATATTGAATAAACTATTTTATAAAACTTACGTGTACGATGTAAGTCAAGTAATAACTTCCCAAATTGTTCATTGATTCTCCCAAATGTATAACGAACATTGTTGGTTGCGAATTATTAAAAGGAAAACGACGCACAAAACTCATCTATACGAACGTAAATGTACGTTTCACAACTGTTTTCACAAACTTTTATTCCTAAAATAAATAATGACTTTTAGCATCTTTTATATGTTAAATTATGCACTGCTATTCACCTGGGCTCCTATTTTCTTAATGACTTGTTAAGTTTTTTTATTCTTTAATACACACGCATTTTGAAAAAAAGTTTTTTTATGTCCATGCTGGCACTTATGTGTGAGGACAGTTTTAAAAGTTTCTCCAAATAATTTGGAATATTCGAAATTTTGTCGCCATTCAAGTTACGAAATACAGATTCCATCTGTTTTATCAAATTTAGGAAATTTGTTGTTGGCTTTGTTAAAGCACCCTTCGATAATTCGTCGATCCATGTTAACGTAGGCTCTTTGGAAACATGCTCCGTTAAGCCTAGTTTACGTACGATGTAGCCTGCTATATATTCTAAGGCGTCTTCGTGCAAACCATTAAAATTTTCTTTTTGTCCTACTTCATTAGGAAATGCCAGCTCAGTGGAAAACATTAATTCCTCAGAAACCACCTCATCATCACTAAGGAAAGTCTTTAAGCGTTCCGTTGAAACGTCATTGAGGCGAAGCCACTCGGTTTCATCCGTCTCTACGTTTCCACGAGAAGCGAAGCTTTCCGTATTGCGTGCTATAATTAAATCATGTTGATAAATACATTTATCAAACATTTACTACATAATACAAAAAAGTGCTCAATTACATTTCACACAAAAATTAAGGGAGCAGTAAAATTTCTTAAATTTCTTAGTCATTTTTGAAAAGCTGTATCTCGATGAAAAATGGGCGCACGGAGTTCCGACAAAAATCATTTAGAAGCTTTAAACTTCTAGTTTTAAGATCTTTAAGCAAAATTTTTTTTATTTAACGCTTATTTTATAATCGTCAGTTAAAGGGCGACACAGAAATTTTCGAATTTTTTTTTTATTGTACGGGCTTGGGCAAATTTGTAACCTGATCCATCAAGCCATTTTTCCGGACCGATTGATCAAAATTTTACAAAAGGATTATAGGAACAAGTGCATTGTTTTTAAACATTTTTTTTCCAACTTTTTTCGCATGTTTGCATTAGTATCTACGCACCGGCTGCTTCCATGAAGACTTAAGTCCACGTACAATGGCTAATTGAATGTAGTTGCACGGTTTGCGAATAGTGTCGCTTGACTGGTCGTATTCATAAACGGATTGCACTTTCATTTCGTCGAAGCACATTATGCAGAGTCTATCTGCGACGGGTATGCCCCTCGCGGCTTGCAAGACATTCAAGGAGAAATTCAGTACTCCATCATCAATTTTCATCTTTTGCAACCATTTTCGAATCGTGGATTCGCAAGGGTACGGAAAACCATTTTTACACAAGTGGACATAGGCCCTTGGCCCAGCTGCGTGAAGAGCAATCGCGGAGAAAATGTCTTGCCATGACCAGTAGACGTTCGTTTGCGGATCTTAAATTTTTCGGATTTGTCCCTTCGTAAAAATTAATGACAAGTTTGTTTTAAGTTTTCCGAACTCTTTGACTCGCAATTCTTCAATTTCGATTTAAAGATCTGCCACACGACAATCTACATATTATATACATATTTACATTATATACATAATTAATATTTACTCGGTTTGGGTCGAGGCATCGACAAATTTGGAAGCAGTTATTTGAGTTTCATCCCATTCAGATAGGGTTTCCATTACTATCGGTAACGCATCTCCTGATAACCTAACCCTTTTTGCATCTGAACCACATATATAGTCCATAGTTGAAAAATGCAAAGAGCAAATTTTGGAATATGGGTTTAAATCAACGCCGCACGATTTCGCCCACATTTTTTTTTTCATTACGTTCGTTGGAACGTGGAACATCTTGATTGCTTCTTGAGTCCATGTTTTATGACACAAGGCGCAACTTGCTTTTGGCATAACCTTATTTAAATATATCAACCAAAAGTTAAAATTGTTGCAATTCATATTTTTAATTAAATGTATTTTCAATCGAATTATTAAGAAAAATCTTATACAATATATAAAATAAAGTCAACTTTTTGTGTGTGTTCGCTAACCGGCCACATTACACACATTGTTAAGTAGGTATTGAAGATGGTTTACGTATAGTTTGGATGCCTATTGATGGATAGGGCTCGAGATATAGGTCAAAACGTGGACCCGGGTAACCTTCGGATGTGTATGTACAATATGGGTATCAAATGGAAGCTGTTGGTGAATGCTTTAGTTCAGAGTATTTTTCATGCCGCTCCGTGACTAGGGTCTCGAGATAGAGACCAAAACGTGGAGCCTAGAATGTGTTTGTACAATATGGATATCAAATTGAAGCTGTTGGTGAATGCTTTAGTACAGATTATTTTTCATGCCGCTCCGAGACTGGGGTCTCGAGATATAGGTCAAAACGTGGACCCGGGTAACCTTCGGATGTGTATGTACAATATGGGTATCAAATGGAAGCTGTTGGTGAATGCTTTAGTTCAGAGTATTTTTCATGCCGCTCCGTGACTAGGGTCTCGAGATAGAGACCAAAACGTGGAGCCTAGAATGTGTTTGTACAATATGGATATCAAATTGAAGCTGTTGGTGAATGCTTTAGTACAGAGTATTTTTCATGCGGCTCCGTGACTGGGGTCTCGAGATAAAGGTCAAAACGTGGACCCGGGTAACCTTTGGTCGTGTATGTACAATATGGGTATCAAATGAAAGCTGTTGATAAGTGCTTTAAGACGGGGTAATTTTCATACCTATTGATGACTAGGGTCTCGAAATATATGCCAAAACGTGGACCCGACGTGTCTTTGCACCGAATTGAACCAAACTTACACACATTGTTAAGTAAGTATTGAAAATGGGTTTCGTAAAGTTTGGTTGTAATTCGGAACACTGGCAACGCGTACAGCGTTCTTTTGAACCAGCCATAATGTCGTTTACTTTTTTAACGCTTGGGGCGGAACTGAACTGTCAAATTTACAGTGTGAGTTGTGTGAGTTACAATGTGTCAATATTTCTTTCTGATTTGGATGCCATAAGGAGAAGACGTGAGTGCAAAGTGTAAAAATTTTTCGTGAATTTTTTTGGAGTGGATTTTGGAACAGTGAATAATTTCTTACGAAATTTGAGAATTTAATGTGAAATCCGACTGTTCAAATGAAATTATGTGTTCGTGTTCTCGTGTTCGTGTTTCGTTTTTTTTTTTTAAATATAAATGGATAATGGTTAAAAAAGCTCCAATGCTTAATAAAACATATAAATTGAAACGAAAAATGCATGGATGATCAGGAAAAAAGACGATTGTTTCTTAGTTATTCATTTGCGTTGATTTGAAATTTAAAAACAATCTTCTTTTTTCCTGATTTTCAATTTATATTTTATATTTACTCAAAAACAAACAGAAAAACAAAAAATATTGTTTATGCCAAAGCGCTTGAATAAATAATAAAGAAATAAAAAATATGAAAACCATATCTTTTCTGTTCTAAACCATATCTATTCTATTTTAGTGTGCCCAGCGAAGCGGGCCGGGTTTGCTAGTTACTTATAATGCGGATCGAGTTTTTTATTTTATTTCATGTTTTATTAGTGTTTTTATACTGACTACAAAATCTTAATGCATAATCTTATTTAAATATTTCAACCAAAAGTTGAAAATTGTTACAAGCCATATTTTTAATTGAATGTATTTTTACGCGAATTACCCTGGTTTACAGCCAAAATGCACCAGAGACGCCGTTATGAAATTCCTATGTAAAATCACCGTCTGATTCCGAAAATCAAGGTTATTTTTTAACACACTTTTATTAGCTCGGGTTGTATGTATGTATGTATGTAACGGAATCTTTGAGCTTAATGTTCATTGGCTTCTAAAAATCTGATCGACTTGGAATTTTGCACACCTATCAAAGACCGATGACAATGCAATAATTTGATACAAGTTTTCCATTATCCTTATTAGGGTTGCCAGGATTAATATTTTCTTTTTTTACCTGTGGGCAAAAAGTAAGGTGAATTTGGTTGTAAAATGAAAAATCTTTATTTCTAATGAAATCCGTCTTTTATGCGTATTTAACCCCAACATCTACCGTTTCTACTAAATGTGTCTTATAATACGTTCACATATATGTAAGTAGATGATATACATTTTCGCGCTTAACTCAAAATCTGTAATTAAAAAGCGCTATTTCCCATACAAAATTTGTCTCCCAAAATCTGAGTTTATAAAATAATCCTAGATAATAACGATATTTTTTGGCATACAACCCTGTGTTTTCTGTGTTATCGATAATTATTATTACGAATGTAAGGAGAAACATCAAAATAAAAACTAAATGAAATGGATGCCGGGAAAGAAAACAGGTCTGTAAACATAATTCTAATAAAATTTTTGTCAAATATTATTAAATGGGGATTCATTTTACAGAAAAAAGCGTGTGTCCATGAACGTTTTGTCCTCTTATTACTTATTATAAAATGTAATACAGAAGCTAGTCCTTGACGATTTGCGCAGAATGCTTCAGGTCATTATCTTGCTGGAAGATCTCGTTTGTCCACGGATGGCATCAGGTTTTGTTCCAAAATGTGCTTGTATTAGAAGCGATCCATATTTCCTTCAATGAAAACGAGGTTTCCAGCTCCTGTGGCTGCAACTGCTCCCCAAACCATGACTCTGCCACCACCATGCTTTACAGTCGGAATCAAATTCCTAGGATCCATGGCAGTGTTTAGTTTTCTCCAAACTTTGGCTTTTCCGTCGTATCCAAATATGTTGTATTTGGACTCATCAGTGAATAAAACTAGTTTCCAAAATTCTATTCCCTTATAAGGTGCTTTTTTGCAAACTCCATACGAAGCTTTCAGTTTTTCGCGCTTATAAGGAGCTTCTTGCGAGGAGTTCTGCAGTTGTTACCTTCATTATTAAGAGTCCTGCTTATTGTACGTGGGTGGACAACAACTTGATACCTCTCGGCTACCTCCTGGGCCAAATCAGTAGCATGTATTTTCGGATTCTGTTTCACTGCTTTGCGAATAAAGAATACATCTCTCCGGTTGAGCTTCTTGGGCCGGCCACTACGCGGCGTAATCTCCAGAGAATTGGTTGTTTCAAAGTTTTTAAAAATAGTTTGTACCGTAGATTTGCTTAAATGCAATAAATCAGCTATTTAACCAAAGGATGTCTTATTACTTCTGTACTCAATAACTAATTTTCTCAAATCAGTAGAGATTTCTTTGCGGAGCGACATTATTCCGATCGTACACTTTTTCAAAAGACAAAATGCCATACATTTTAAGAAGAATGCAAAGTAGCACCACAAAATAAAGTAAACGGTACTTTACAGTTAAGTATTCGCAGAAAAGAAGAGCAAAATAAGTGTCCTAATATAACGTATGTACACTTTTGTCTGTGCATTTTTGTGGTTTTTCGTGAATAACTTTTAAAGTAACTATGTACTGAAAATATTTTTTTTTTTACATTTGTTAGACTGTTACAATAATTAGACTTAAAACAAAATTGCATCATTACATTCCTTTTGAATGCTTTAGATCGGGAGAAATTAAAAATAAAAAAGCGTGGGATGCTTGATATAGTAAATATTACAATCATTCTATTGGCAACTACCTATGTTCAGAGGGTTATGAAAGTGAAGCAAAATCCACCCCACGCTTTTAACTCTAATTTGAATTACTCTATTTGTATCTTAATTTTTGTTATAATTCTGTTCTGAGGTAGTTGACTATGACTGATCGTTCGATTTGCTATTACTTCATTATAGGTCCCTTTGTCATTAAAATTTATTTTCCACTTTTTAGTTCGATTAGCAATAAAAGCGTGTTTTTTAGTTTTTTTAAACTATTTTTTTTTTAATTTCGTTGGTTGCGAATTATTAAAAAGAAAATGAGGCACAGAAGTCATCTATAAAAATCATAATATCGAAATAATAAAGGATATTGAATAAACTATTTTATAAAACTTACGTGTACGATGTAAGTCAAGTAATAACTTCCCAAATTGTTCATTGATTCTCCCAAATGTATAACGAACTATGTTGGTTGCGAATTATTAAAAGGAAAACGACGCACAAAACTCATCTATACGAACGTAAATGTACGTTTCACAACTGTTTTCACAAACTTTTATTCCTAAAATAAATAATGACTTTTAGCATCTTTTATATGTTAAATTATGCACTGCTATTCACCTGGGCTCCTATTTTCTTAATGACTTGTTAAGTTTTTTTATTCTTTAATACACACGCATTTTGAAAAAAAGTTTTTTTATGTCCATGCTGGCACTTATGTGTGAGGACAGTTTTAAAAGTTTCTCCAAATAATTTGGAATATTCGAAATTTTGTCGCCATTCAAGTTACGAAATACAGATTCCATCTGTTTTATCAAATTTAGGAAATTTGTTGTTGGCTTTGTTAAAGCACCCTTCGATAATTCGTCGATCCATGTTAACGTAGGCTCTTTGGAAACATGCTCCGTTAAGCCTAGTTTACGTACGATGTAGCCTGCTATATATTCTAAGGCGTCTTCGTGCAAACCATTAAAATTTTTTTTTTGTCCTACTTCATTAGGAAATGCCAGCTCAGTGGAAAACATTAATTCCTCAGAAACCACCTCATCATCACTAAGGAAAGTCTTTAAGCGTTCCGTTGAAACGTCATTGAGGCGAAGCCACTCGGTTTCATCCGTCTCTACGTTTCCACGAGAAGCGAAGCTTTCCGTATTGCGTGCTATAATTAAATCATGTTGATAAATACATTTATCAAACATTTACTACATAATACAAAAAAGTGCTCAATTACATTTCACACAAAAATTAAGGGAGCAGTAAAATTTCTTAAATTTCTTAGTCATTTTTGAAAAGCTGTATCTCGATGAAAAATGGGCGCACGGAGTTCCGACAAAAATCATTTAGAAGCTTTAAACTTCTAGTTTTAAGATCTTTAAGCAAAATTTTTTTTATTTAACGCTTATTTTATAATCGTCAGTTAAAGGGCGACACAGAAATTTTCGAATTTTTTTTTTATTGTACGGGCTTGGGCAAATTTGTAACCTGATCCATCAAGCCATTTTTCCGGACCGATTGATCAAAATTTTACAAAAGGATTATAGGAACAAGTGCATTGTTTTTAAACATTTTTTTTCCAACTTTTTTCGCATGTTTGCATTAGTATCTACGCACCGGCTGCTTCCATGAAGACTTAAGTCCACGTACAATGGCTAATTGAATGTAGTTGCACGGTTTGCGAATAGTGTCGCTTGACTGGTCGTATTCATAAACGGATTGCACTTTCATTTCGTCGAAGCACATTATGCAGAGTCTATCTGCGACGGGTATGCCCCTCGCGGCTTGCAAGACATTCAAGGAGAAATTCAGTACTCCATCATCAATTTTCATCTTTTGCAACCATTTTCGAATCGTGGATTCGCAAGGGTACGGAAAACCATTTTTACACAAGTGGACATAGGCCCTTGGCCCAGCTGCGTGAAGAGCAATCGCGGAGAAAATGTCTTGCCATGACCAGTAGACGTTCGTTTGCGGATCTTAAAATTTTCGGATTTGTCCCTTCGTAAAAATTAATGATAAGTTAGTTTTAAGTTTTCCGAACTCTTTGACTCGCAATTCTTCAATTTCGATTTAAAGATCTGCCACACGACAATCTACATATTATATACATAATTAATATTTACTCGGTTTGGGTCGAGGCATCGACAAATTTGGAAGCAGTTATTTGAGTTTCATCCCATTCAGATAGGGTTTCCATTACTATCGGTAACGCATCTCCTGATAACCTAACCCTTTTTGCATCTGAACCACATATATAGTCCATAGTTGAAAAATGCAAAGAGCAAATTTTGGAATATGGGTTTAAATCAACGCCGCACGATTTCGCCCACATTTTTTTTTTCATTACGTTCGTTGGAACGTGGAACATCTTGATTGCTTCTTGAGTCCATGTTTTATGACACAAGGCGCAACTTGCTTTTGGCATAACCTTATTTAAATATATCAACCAAAAGTTAAAATTGTTGCAATTCATATTTTTAATTAAATGTATTTTCAATCGAATTATTAAGAAAAATCTTATACAATATATAAAATAAAGTCAACTTTTTGTGTGTGTTCGCTAACCGGCCGTGTCTTTGCACCGAATTAAACCAAACTTACACACATTGTTAAGTAGGTATTGAAGATGGTTTACGTATAGTTTGGATGCCTATTGATGGATAGGGCTCGAGATATAGGTCAAAACGAGGACCCGGGTAACCTTCGGATGTGTATGTACAATATGGGTATCAAATGGAAGCTGTTAGTGAATGCTTTAGTTCAGAGTATTTTTCATGCCGCTCCGTGACTAGGGTCTCGAGATAGAGACCAAAACGTGGAGCCTAGAATGTGTTTGTACAATATGGATATCAAATTGAAGCTGTTGGTGAATGCTTTAGTACAGAGTATTTTTCATGCGGCTCCGAGACTGGAATCTCGAGATAAAGGTCAAAACGTGGACCCGGGTAACCTTCGGATGTGTATGTACAATATGGGTATCAAATGGAAGCTGTTGGTGAATGCTTTAGTTCAGAGTATTTTTCATGCCGCTCCGTGACTAGGGTCTCGAGATAGAGACCAAAACGTGGAGCCTAGAATGTGTTTGTACAATATGGATATCAAATTGAAGCTGTTGGTGAATGCTTTAGTACAGAGTATTTTTCATGCGGCTCCGTGACTGGGGTCTCGAGATAAAGGTCAAAACGTGGACCCGGGTAACCTTTGGTCGTGTATGTACAATACGGATATCAAATGAAAGCTGTTGATAAGTGCTTTAAGACGGGGTAATTTTCATACCTATTGATGACTAGGGCCTCGAAATATATGCCAAAACGTGGACCCGACGTGTCTTTGCACCGAATTAAACCAAACTTACACACATTGTTAAGTAAGTATTGAAAATGGGTTTCGTAAAGTTTGGTTGTAATTCGGAACACTGGCAACGCGTACAGCGTTCTTTTGAACCAGCCATAATGTCGTTTACTTTTTTAACGCTTGGGGCGGAACTGAACTGTCAAATTTACAGTGTGAGTTGTGTGAGTTACAATGTGTCAATATTTCTTTCTGATTTGGATGCCATAAGGAGAAGACGTGAGTGCAAAGTGTAAAAATTTTTCGTGAATTTTTTTTGGAGTGGATTTTGGAACAGTGAATAATTTCTTACGAAATTTGAGAATTTAATGTGAAATCCGACTGTTCAAATGAAATTATGTGTTCGTGTTCTCGTGTTCGTGTTTCGTTTTTTTTTTTTTAAAATATAAATGGATAATGGTTAAAAAAGCTCCAATGCTTAATAAAACATATAAATTGAAACGAAAAATGCATGGATGATCAGGAAAACAGACGATTGTTTCTTAGTTACTCATTTGCGTTGATTTGAAATTTAAAAACAATCTTCTTTTTTCCTGACTTTCAATTTATATTTTATATTTACTCAAAAACAAACAGAAAAACAAAAAATATTGTTTATGCCAAAGCGCTTGAATAAAGAATAAAGAAATAAAAAATATGAAAACCATATCTTTTCTGTTCTAAACCATATATATTCTATTTTAGTGTGCCCAGCGAAGCGGGCCGGGTTTGCTAGTTACTTATAATGCGGATCGAGTTTTTTATTTTATTTCATGTTTTATTAGTGTTTTTATACTGACTACAAAATCTTAATGCATAATCTTATTTAAATATTTCAACCAAAAGTTGAAAATTGTTGCAAGCCATATTTTTAATTGAATGTATTTTTACGCGAATTACACTGGTTTACAGCCAACATGCACCAGAGACGCCGTTATGAAATTCCTATGTAAAATCACCGTCTGATTCCGAAAATCAAGGTTATTTTTTAACACACTTTTATTAGCTCGGGTTGTATGTATGTATGTATGTAACGGAATCTTTGAGCTTAATGTTCATTGGCTTCTAAAAATCTGATCGACTTGGAATTTTGCACACCTATCAAAGACCGATGACAATGCAATAATTTGATACAAGTTTTCCATTATCCTTATTAGGGTTGCCAGGATTAATATTTTCTTTTTTTACCTGTGGGCAAAAAGTAAGGTGAATTTGGTTGTAAAATGAAAAATCTTTATTTCTAATGAAATCCGTCTTTTATGCGTATTTAACCCCAACATCTACCGTTTCTACTAAATGTGTCTTATAATACGTTCACATATATGTAAGTAGATGATATACATTTTCGCGCTTAACTCAAAATCTGTAATTAAAAAGCGCTATTTCCCATACAAAATTTGTCTCCCAAAATCTGAGTTTATAAAATAATCCTAGATAATAACGATATTTTTTGGCATACAACCCTGTGTTTTCTGTGTTATCGATAATTATTATTACGAATGTAAGGAGAAACATCAAAATAAAAACTAAATGAAATGGATGCCGGGAAAGAAAACAGGTCTGTAAACATAATTCTAATAAAATTTTTGTCAAATATTATTAAATGGGGATTCATTTTACAGAAAAAAGCGTGTGTCCATGAATGTTTTGTCCTCTTATTACTTATTATAAAATGTAATACAGAAGCTAGTCCTTGACGATTTGCGCAGAATGCTTCAGGTCATTATCTTGCTGGAACGCACTTTTGTCTGTGCATTTTTGTGGTTTTTCGTGAATAACTTTTAAAGTAACTACTGAAAATAATTTTTTTTTACATTTGTTAGACTGTTACAATAATGAGACTTAAAACAAAATTGCATCATTACATTCCTTTTGAATGCTTTAGATCGGGAGAAATTAAAAATAAAAAATAGTTAAAAAAAAAACTAAAAAACACGCTTTTATTGCTAATCGAACTAAAAAGTAGAAAATAAATTTTAATGACAAAGGGACCTATAATGAAGGAATAGCAAATCGAACGATCAGTCATAGTCAACTACCTCAGAACAGAATTATAACAAAAATTAAGATACAAATAGAGTAATTCAAATTAGAGTTAAAAGCGTGGGATGCTTGATATAGTAAATATTACAATCATTCTATTGGCAACTACCTATGTTCAGAGGGTTATGAAAGTGAAGCAAAATCCATCCCACGCTTTTAACTCTAATTTGAATTACTCTATTTGTATCTTAATTTTTGTTATAATTCTGTTCTGAGGTAGTTGACTATGACTGATCGTTCGATTTGCTATTCCTTCATTATAGGTCCCTTTGTCATTAAAATTTATTTTCCACTTTTTAGTTCGATTAGCAATAAAAGCGTGTTTTTTAGTTTTTTTAAACTATTTTTTTTTTAATTAACTATGTTTTATTTAAGTTAATTCGTAGTTGTAAAACAAACATTAGTTAGATGTGGAACGAGAAAAAGGAAAAAAATGGAGTCTCTAACGGAGTATTACATTAAAAACGGAATGGTGGTAGTAAACAAAATAAGCATTTATTTAGATCTCCGAGTATATTTTTTATTACAAGTTTAGTAGTTTATAGTTTAAAGTTTGTTTACCATAATATACTTGGCCCTAATATTAGTAAGTGTTGGGAAAATGTATTCATATGGTCTAAAACAAATATTTCATATATTGCTAATATAGTTCATAAATTTACGTTAATCAAATGCAAAGAGAAAAATTGCGGAAAGTGGCTCGTATGATTGTTGGAACTCTGCACTGATTCGAGCAGATATAGGGACTTTGAACTTGCGCAGAAACCGAAAACCTGTAAACCAGAGGTCTTAAAAATTGTTAACTTCAAATACATATATAACTACGACTTACGCCCCTTGTAGACCTAAAGTGCGTAGATCTACGTACAACGTACTAGACCCGGTATGGTATCGGCGGGGACAGCCAGTTCGGAAGCCAAGTCGATTTCAGAGGCACCAGCACCAGACACATAACGACCGTCACGTGCAAACACTTGAAGTTATTAACACCATCACCACAGCACGCTCAATGTCATCCATGAAAATGTCCGAAGAACCACATACATATGACAATGCTAGTAAACAAAATAAGATTTTGCGTAGGTTTGCGAGTATATTTTTCACGCCTTCTCCCAAATGTATAACAAATTTCGTTGGTTGCGAATTATTAAAAAGAAAATGAGGCACAGAAGTCATCTATAAAAATCATAATATCGAAATAATAAAGGATATTGAATAAACTATTTTATAAAACTTACGTGTACGATGTAAGTCAAGTAATAACTTCCCAAATTGTTCATTGATTCTCCCAAATGTATAACGAACTATGCACTATGGGCTGGCATCAAGGAAAAGCGGCCATAAATCGAAATCAAAACATTTTTTCGTGAAACTTGGTATATAAATGTTTTTGGGGTCGCTGATGTCGAATCTGAAATCAGATTTTAGAAATTCAATATGGCGGATCCAATATGGCGACCGAAAATTTAAAAAATCCATATTTTTATACAAATATTTGCATACATGGGTTTTCGAGGTCGCTGATTTCGAATCTGGACTCAGGATTTAAAAATTCAATATGGCGGATCCAATATGGCGGCCGAAATTAAAAAAAATCAATTTTTTATACAAATATTTGCATAAAGGGGTTTTCGAGGTCGCTGATTTCGAATCTGGACTCAGAATTTGAAAAATCTTTATACCAAGCGCCTAAGTTGAAAATTCCAGCACTTTCATAAGCCTGTTATTAGCCTGCAAAGTTTGGTGAACATTTGCAGTTTCCAGAGCCTACCACGAGGAGGTTACAGGTTTAGAAGACTCCACTTTTATTTTTTTTTTATTTTTTTAAATTTTTTTTTTATTTTTTTTTATTTTTTCTTTATTTTTTAAATTTTTTTTTACGGTTTTTTGGTTTTTTTTTATTAAAACGATTTTTTTTTAAGATTTTTTTATTTTATATTTTTCTTAATTTGAAAATTAAAGATATTTTAGGAAAATAAAATTGATTTCAACTGAAAATATTTTTTTTTGCTTTTTTAAGATTTTTTTTTTTTAATTTTTTTATATTTTTATATATTATTTTTTTTATGATTTACTTTTTTTTTATCTCTTTTGAGGAGTGGCCGTTACTCTTCACTTTGCGGAACCTCTGGTAATGCGAGTAATGCAATTACTGCAGATGGAAGAGGCAATTTTTTTCGTTTTTGTAGTCGTGAACTCAAGCTATGAGACGCTATTAGTGGATCTGAGGAATCCATAGAACGCAAGAACATATCTTGCATTGTAGCTTCTCGACTACATTTCCGACTGTGCCGCTCACGGTAACACTTATAATTTTTATTGCGGGCTTCAGAAGCTTCTTCTGCAAACATTCCTACAGGTAAAATACTATTTTCTATAATCGCAGAGCCGTGAATTAATATTTTATGAACCGTCGCAGGCATAAAATACCAATTGTAGTTCGCAACATAAATTCTTGCAGTCTGATGGCACAGTATATTGAATTTATTAGGATCTATCGGCAGATGGCAGGATAAAGCCATTAATATTATTGAAAAGTTGGTTACTAATTCTGTATTCAACTCTAAACAATTTGCAAAGACTTCTGAATTTTGAAAAGCCCGACGAGCTGAATTGCCATCATTACTGTTTCCGCAACCTCTATCCTTGGGCATGTCCACTTTCAATCCCAATTTCTTCCACAAAATATCTTGTATTTCTGCTTTTCTGCGCGAATATTCTTTTTTATCAACTTCGTTTGAGACTCTCCACTTTCTTATATTTTTCCTGTATGAAATATTTAAACAGCATTCCAAAATTTTAATCCAAGCGTGCAATGGACTTATGCCATGCTGCAGGGAGCCAGTAATTGGTAAGAAAACATCTGTCGCAATATTGGAAAGATCATTGAATTGTTTTGGTGTCGCGTGGCAAATTGGACATGACTGTGATGATGTTGTGTCAGTAAGTGCATTTAAAACTTTACCATCTATTAGAGTCATATGCAAAGAAAAATGTAAACGTATACGAAAATGTTGTACCTCAATTTCCAAGCACTCGAGCTTATTAATTTGTTCGTCCATTATTTGCTTTTGTGATTTAATAATTTCAGTAGTTTCTTTTATCCATTTAAGTGAAATTGGGCGACAAAATTTTTCAGATTGAGAAATAGCGTTGTTCCACAAAATGGTCCCATTTGACGTTACTAATCTTAAAGGAATGCATGTACAAGCAAGTAAATTTGTATCAACTTTTTCTACACTTGATTCAGAATAAGGTTGTTTGAATGATGGAAATCCACTGGTTCCATCAAACCCCCAAGAAAAAATAAAAACAGCTTCAATGTCGCAAAAATTAGACTTCTGTGCATATAAAAGTACTACTTCTTGCTGCAACTCGGCAATTCTTCTGGCAGTATGATTTAAAAGCGCTTGAAGATCGCACTTAGCTTCATTCTCATTTATTTGAATGAATTCTTTTAGAGGTCTACATTGCTCTTTAGCTTCCTTTAATCGATCGTAAGGAGGCCAAACATCAGCTCCGCTTAATTTTGTTGCTAACCTTATATTTGTATAAACTGATTTTGAAAGCCCATTATCGATCAAAAAAGCCAGAGCTTCTTCAGGAGATTTCACAATAAGTGAAAGCGTGGCTTTACTGGATTGCTTTATTTTCACGCAATACTCTGGGTTTTCTATGATTTTCTTCAAAACCGAACTTAATTCGCACTCCTGAGACTTTATTGCAGCTTGTCGTGCCGCCAATAATATTTTTAGAGGATCGTTTTCACATTGCTGGCTTATTTTTGCAATTGCCCGCCGCTTCGATCGATCTGACATTTTTTCAAATTCAACACATGGGCGGCCACGTTTCAAGGAAGAAGAATCGGAACTAGACTTTATTCTTAATTCTGGAATGAGAAACTGTGAATTAATCCATTCGACATTTTTCTCTGTAAATGGTTTATTATTTTTTTTGGTTTTTTTGTATTTAACCTTTCTTTTAGAAATAAGAGACGCAACCATCTTAACTAAACGCTTAAGATCCTCAGAATGTACCTTATTTTCTTCAATTAGTAATTTATTTAAAATATATTTTACACCGCTTCCTTTTTCAGCATCATTGGCATCTAAAATTTCCTTCTTCGTGAATGTCGCCATTATAATGAAACAGCTTTGATTAAATTGCATTTAACAATGAGCCGTCCAACTAAGTTTCGAATTTTCTGAAATTTATTTTTGATTTAATGCCTACTATGTTGTTAGAAGCAAAATTCTAGACATTTAAAAAAACCTTCCCCCAATCAGAATTACGTTCTCCCAACGATTTTTTTAATTTATCATGGCTACTTTGTTACTTTTGTAATGTAAACAAAAAAAACATTTCTATTGGCTGTGTAACGATTTTTTAAAAATATTTTTAATATATCAAAAATGACTCAAATCTGTCAATTCAGTAAAACGTTATGGGCATTTGAACATAGACACAGTACAAAAGCTGTTCAGAGCGCACATACGTTTTTACCGTTATCTCTGAAAATACTAAAAAGCGCACATTTGCGCATTAATAGGTAATAATAGATACTTCAAAGAATATTTTCATATTGAAATTTTGTTAATATCATGGAGTGCCAAAAGTTGCCAGCATTCGACGGCTAAAACTTTTTGGTAAAAAACAACATTTTAAGAATAAAATTAATTTTTTTTCGTCAAGTTCCTTTATTTCAAAGCTTTTTCAGTATAATCTGTGTTGGAATATTCTAACTGAATACAAAAACGTAAAATTTACCAAAAATATTTTGAGCGATATTCGAATTTCGCACTGTTTTTAACTATATGACCAAGTGCAAAAAAAGCCGAAGTATGAATGGTTATCGCCCTTTAATGGCAAAACTACTAAACGAAATTCTCTGAAATTTTGCTCATAGCTGCTCTAAAGTGTATAGATATCAAAAATATACTCCATTGGTCCCAGTTCCAAAACCGACTTTTGGCCACCTTTCTTGATGCCAGCCCATAGTGCTATGTTGGTTGCGAATTATTAAAAGGAAAACGACGCACAAAACTCATCTATACGAACGTAAATGTACGTTTCACAACTGTTTTCACAAACTTTTATTCCTAAAATAAATAATGACATTTAGCATCTTTTATATGTTAAATTATGCACTGCTATTCACCTGGGCTCCTATTTTCTTAATGACTTGTTAAGTTTTTTTATTCTTTAATACACACGCATTTTGAAAAAAAGTTTTTTTATGTCCATGCTGGCACTTATGTGTGAGGACAGTTTTAAAAGTTTCTCCAAATAATTTGGAATATTCGAAATTTTGTCGCCATTCAAGTTACGAAATACAGATTCCTTCTGTTTTATCAAATTTAGGAAATTTGTTGTTGGCTTTGTTAAAGCACCCTTCGATAATTCGTCGATCCATGTTAACGTAGGCTCTTTGGAAACATGCTCCGTTAAGCCTAGTTTACGTACGATGTAGCCTGCTATATATTCTAAGGCGTCTTCGTGCAAACCATTAAAATTTTCTTTTTGTCCTACTTCATTAGGAAATGCCAGCTCAGTGGAAAACATTAATTCCTCAGAAACCACCTCATCATCACTAAGGAAAGTCTTTAAGCGTTCCGTTGAAACGTCATTGAGGCGAAGCCACTCGGTTTCATCCGTCTCTACGTTTCCACGAGAAGCGAATCTTTCCGTATTGCGTGCTATAATTAAATCATGTTGATAAATACATTTATCAAACATTTACTACATAAAACAAAAAAGTGCTCAATTACATTTCACACAAAAATTAAGGGAGCAGTAAAATTTCTTAAATTTCTTAGTCATTTTTGAAAAGCTGTATCTCGGTGAAAAATGGGCGCACGGAGTTCCGACAAAAATCATTTAGAAGCTTTAAACTTCTAGTTTTAAGACCTTTAAGCAACATTTTTTTTTATTTAACGCTTATTTTGTAATCGTCAGTTAAAGGGCGACACAGAAATTTTCGAATTTTTTTTTTATTGTACAGGCTTGGACAAATTTGTAACCTGATCCATCAAGCCATTTTTCCGGACCGATTGATCAAAATTTTACAAAAGGATTATAGGAACAAGTGCATTGTTTTTAAACATTTTTTTTCCAACTTTTTTCGCATGTTTGCATTAGTATCTACGCACCGGCTGCTTCCATGAAGACTTAAGTCCACGTACAATGGCTAATTGCATGTAGTTGCACGGTTTGCGAATAGTGTCGTTTGACTGGTCGTATTCATAAACGGATTGCACTTTCATTTCGTCGAAGCACATTATGCAGAGTCTATCTGCGACGGGTATGCCCCTCGCGGCTTGCAAGACATTCAAGGAGAAATTCAGTACTCCATCATCAATTTTCATCTTTTGCAACCATTTTCGAATCGTGGATTCGCAAGGGTACGGAAAACCATTTTTACACAAGTGGACATAGGCCCTTGGCCCAGCTGCGTGAAGAGCAATCGCGGAGAAAATGTCTTGCCATGACCAGTAGACGTTCGTTTGCGGATCTTAAATTTCTCGGATTTGTCCCTTGTTTGTTTTAAGTTTTCCGAACTCTTTGACTCGCAATTCTTCAATTTCGATTTAAAGATCTGCCACACGACAATCTACATATTATATACATATTTACATTATATACATAATTAATATTTACTCGGTTTGGGTCGAGGCATCGACAAATTTGGAAGCAGTTATTTGAGTTTCATCCCATTCAGATAGGGTTTCCATTACTATCGGTAACGCATCTCCTGATAACCTAACCCTTTTTGCATCTGAACCACATATATAGTCCATAGTTGAAAAATGCAAAGAGCAAATTTTGGAATATGGGTTTAAATCAACGCCGCACGATTTCGCCCACATTTTTTTTTTCATTACGTTCGTTGGAACGTGGAACATCTTGATTGCTTCTTGAGTCCATGTTTTATGACACAAGGCGCAACTTGCTTTTGGCATAACCTTATTTAAATATATCAACCAAAAGTTAAAATTGTTGCAATTCATATTTTTAATTAAATGTATTTTCAATCGAATTATTAAGAAAAATCTTATACAATATATAAAATAAAGTCAACTTTTTGTGTGTGTTCGCTAACCGGCCGTGTCTTTGCACCGAATTAAACCAAACTTACACACATTGTTAAGTAGGTATTGAAGATGGTTTACGTATAGTTTGGATGCCTATTGATGGATAGGGCTCGAGATATAGGTCAAAACGAGGACCCGGGTAACCTTCGGATGTGTATGTACAATATGGGTATCAAATGGAAGCTGTTAGTGAATGCTTTAGTTCAGAGTATTTTTCATGCCGCTCCGTGACTAGGGTCTCGAGATAGAGACCAAAACGTGGAGCCTAGAATGTGTTTGTACAATATGGATATCAAATTGAAGCTGTTGGTGAATGCTTTAGTACAGAGTATTTTTCATGCGGCTCCGAGACTGGAATCTCGAGATAAAGGTCAAAACGTGGACCCGGGTAACCTTCGGATGTGTATGTACAATATGGGTATCAAATGGAAGCTGTTGGTGAATGCTTTAGTTCAGAGTATTTTTCATGCCGCTCCGTGACTAGGGTCTCGAGATAGAGACCAAAACGTGGAGCCTAGAATGTGTTTGTACAATATGGATATCAAATTGAAGCTGTTGGTGAATGCTTTAGTACAGAGTATTTTTCATGCGGCTCCGTGACTGGGGTCTCGAGATAAAGGTCAAAACGTGGACCCGGGTAACCTTTGGTCGTGTATGTACAATACGGGTATCAAATGAAAGCTGTTGATAAGTGCTTTAAGACGGGGTAATTTTCATACCTATTGATGACTAGGGTCTCGAAATATATGCCAAAACGTGGACCCGACGTGTCTTTGCACCGAATTAAACCAAACTTACACACATTGTTAAGTAAGTATTGAAAATGGGTTTCGTAAAGTTTGGTTGTAATTCGGAACACTGGCAACGCGTACAGCGTTCTTTTGAACCAGCCATAATGTCGTTTACTTTTTTAACGCTTGGGGCGGAACTGAACTGTCAAATTTACAGTGTGAGTTACAATGTGTCAATATTTCTTTCTGATTTGGATGCCATAAGGAGAAGACGTGAGTGCAAAGTGTAAAAATTTTTCGTGAATTTTTTTGGAGTGGATTTTGGAACAGTGAATAATTTCTTACGAAATTTGAGAATTTAATGTGAAATCCGACTGTTCAAATGAAATTATGTGTTCGTGTTCTCGTGTTCGTGTTCGTGTTTCGTTTTTTTTTTTTTTAAATATAAATGGATAATGGTTAAAAAAGCTCCAATGCTTAATAAAACATATAAATTGAAACGAAAAATGCATGGATGATCAGGAAAACAGACGATTGTTTCTTAGTTATTCATTTGCGTTGATTTGAAATTTAAAAACAATCTTCTTTTTTCCTGACTTTCAATTTATATTTTATATTTACTCAAAAACAAACAGAAAAACAAAAAATATTGTTTATGCCAAAGCGCTTGAATAAAGAATAAAGAAATAAAAAATATGAAAACCATATCTTTTCTGTTCTAAACCATATATATTCTATTTTAGTGTGCCCAGCGAAGCGGGCCGGGTTTGCTAGTTACTTATAATGCGGATCGAGTTTTTTATTTTATTTCATGTTTTATTAGTGTTTTTATACTGACTACAAAATCTTAATGCATAATCTTATTTAAATATTTCAACCAAAAGTTGAAAATTGTTACAAGCCATATTTTTAATTGAATGTATTTTTACGCGAATTACACTGGTTTACAGCCAAAATGCACCAGAGACGCCGTTATGAAATTCCTATGTAAAATCACCGTCTGATTCCGAAAATCAAGGTTATTTTTTAACACACTTTTATTAGCTCGGGTTGTATGTATGTATGTAACGGAATCTTTGAGCTTAATGTTCATTGGCTTCTAAAAATCTGATCGACTTGGAATTTTGCACACCTATCAAAGACCGATGACAATGCAATAATTTGATACAAGTTTTCCATTATCCTTATTAGGGTTGCCAGGATTAATATTTTCTTTTTTTACCTGTGGGCAAAAAGTAAGGTGAATTTGGTTGTAAAATGAAAAATCTTTATTTCTAATGAAATCCGTCTTTTATGCGTATTTAACCCCAACATCTACCGTTTCTACTAAATGTGTCTTATAATACGTTCACATATATGTAAGTAGATGATATACATTTTCGCGCTTAACTCAAAATCTGTAATTAAAAAGCGCTATTTCCCATACAAAATTTGTCTCCCAAAATCTGAGTTTATAAAATAATCCTAGATAATAACGATATTTTTTGGCATACAACCCTGTGTTTTCTGTGTTATCGATAATTATTATTACGAATGTAAGGAGAAACATCAAAATAAAAACTAAATGAAATGGATGCCGGGAAAGAAAACAGGTCTGTAAACATAATTCTAATAAAATTTTTGTCAAATATTATTAAATGGGGATTCATTTTACAGAAAAAAGCGTGTGTCCATGAATGTTTTGTCCTCTTATTACTTATTATAAAATGTAATACAGAAGCTAGTCCTTGACGATTTGCGCAGAATGCTTCAGGTCATTATCTTGCTGGAACGCACTTTTGTCTGTGCATTTTTGTGGTTTTTCGTGAATAACTTTTAAAGTAACTACTGAAAATAATTTTTTTTTTACATTTGTTAGACTGTTACAATAATGAGACTTAAAACAAAATTGCATCATTACATTCCTTTTGAATGCTTTAGATCGGGAGAAATTAAAAATAAAAAATAGTTAAAAAAAAAACTAAAAAACACGCTTTTATTGCTAATCGAACTAAAAAGTAGAAAATAAATTTTAATGACAAAGGGACCTATAATGAAGGAATAGCAAATCGAACGATCAGTCATAGTCAACTACCTCAGAACAGAATTATAACAAAAATTAAGATACAAATAGAGTAATTCAAATTAGAGTTAAAAGCGTGGGATGCTTGATATAGTAAATATTACAATCATTCTATTGGCAACTACCTATGTTCAGAGGGTTATGAAAGTGAAGCAAAATCCATCCCACGCTTTTAACTCTAATTTGAATTACTCTATTTGTATCTTAATTTTTGTTATAATTCTGTTCTGAGGTAGTTGACTATGACTGATCGTTCGATTTGCTATTACTTCATTATAGGTCCCTTTGTCATTAAAATTTATTTTCCACTTTTTAGTTCGATTAGCAATAAAAGCGTGTTTTTTAGTTTTTTTAAACTATTTTTTTTTTAAACTATTTTTTATTTAAGTTAATTCGTAGTTGTAAAACAAACATTAGTTAGATGTGGAACGAGAAAAAGGAAAAAAATGGAGTCTCTAACGGAGTATTACATTAAAAACGGAATGGTGGTAGTAAACAAAATAAGCTTTTATTTAGATCTCCGAGTATATTTTTTATTACAAGTTTAGTAGTTTATAGTTTAAAGTTTGTTTACCATAATATACTTGGCCCTAATATTAGTAAGTGTTGGGAAAATGTATTCATATGGTCTAAAACAAATATTTCATATATTGCTAATATAGTTCATAAATTTACGTTAATCAAATGCAAAGAGAAAAATTGCGGAAAGTGGCTCGTATGATTGTTGGAACTCTGCACTGATTCGAGCAGATATAGGGACTTTGAACTTGCGCAGAAACCGAAAACCTGTAAACCAGAGGTCTTAAAAATTGTTAACTTCAAATACATATATAACTACGACTTACGCCCCTTGTAGACCTAAAGTGCGTAGATCTACGTACAACGTACTAGACCCGGTATGGTATCGGCGGGGACAGCCAGTTCGGAAGCCAAGTCGATTTCAGAGGCACCAGCACCAGACACATAACGACCGTCACGTGCAAACACTTGAAGTTATTAACACCATCACCACAGCACGCTCAATGTCATCCATGAAAATGTCCGAAGAACCACATACATATGACAATGCTAGTAAACAAAATAAGATTTTGCGTAGGTTTGCGAGTATATTTTTCACGCCTTCTCCCAAATGTATAACAAATTTCGTTGGTTGCGAATTATTAAAAAGAAAATGAGGCACAGAAGTCATCTATAAAAATCATAATATCGAAATAATAAAGGATATTGAATAAACTATTTTATAAAACTTACGTGTACGATGTAAGTCAAGTAATAACTTCCCAAATTGTTCATTGATTCTCCCAAATGTATAACGAACTATGTTGGTTGCGAATTATTAAAAGGAAAACGACGCACAAAACTCATCTATACGAACGTAAATGTACGTTTCACAACTGTTTTCACAAACTTTTATTCCTAAAACAAATAATGACATTTAGCATCTTTTATATGTTAAATTATGCACTGCTATTCACCTGGGCTCCTATTTTCTTAATGACTTGTTAAGTTTTTTTATTCTTTAATACACACGCATTTTGAAAAAAAGTTTTTTTATGTCCATGCTGGCACTTATGTGTGAGGACAGTTTTAAAAGTTTCTCCAAATAATTTGGAATATTCGAAATTTTGTCGCCATTCAAGTTACGAAATACAGATTCCTTCTGTTTTATCAAATTTAGGAAATTTGTTGTTGGCTTTGTTAAAGCACCCTTCGATAATTCGTCGATCCATGTTAACGTAGGCTCTTTGGAAACATGCTCCGTTAAGCCTAGTTTACGTACGATGTAGCCTGCTATATATTCTAAGGCGTCTTCGTGCAAACCATTAAAATTTTCTTTTTGTCCTACTTCATTAGGAAATGCCAGCTCAGTGGAAAACATTAATTCCTCAGAAACCACCTCATCATCACTAAGGAAAGTCTTTAAGCGTTCCGTTGAAACGTCATTGAGGCGAAGCCACTCGGTTTCATCCGTCTCTACGTTTCCACGAGAAGCGAATCTTTCCGTATTGCGTGCTATAATTAAATCATGTTGATAAATACATTTATCAAACATTTACTACATAAAACAAAAAAGTGCTCAATTACATTTCACACAAAAATTAAGGGAGCAGTAAAATTTCTTAAATTTCTTAGTCATTTTTGAAAAGCTGTATCTCGGTGAAAAATGGGCGCACGGAGTTCCGACAAAAATCATTTAGAAGCTTTAAACTTCTAGTTTTAAGACCTTTAAGCAACATTTTTTTTTATTTAACGCTTATTTTGTAATCGTCAGTTAAAGGGCGACACAGAAATTTTCGAATTTTTTTTTTATTGTACGGGCTTGGACAAATTTGTCCGTGTAAATTTGTAACCTGATTCATCAAGCCATTTTTCCGGACCGATTGATCAAAATTTTACAAAAGGATTATAGGAACAAGTGCATTGTTTTTAAACATTTTTTTTCCAACTTTTTTCGCATGTTTGCATTAGTATCTACGCACCGGCTGCTTCCATGAAGACTTAAGTCCACGTACAATGGCTAATTGCATGTAGTTGCACGGTTTGCGAATAGTGTCGCTTGACTGGTCGTATTCATAAACGGATTGCACTTTCATTTCGTCGAAGCACATTATGCAGAGTCTATCTGCGACGGGTATGCCCCTCGCGGCTTGCAAGACATTCAAGGAGAAATTCAGTACTCCATCATCAATTTTCATCTTTTGCAACCATTTTCGAATCGTGGATTCGCAAGGGTACGGAAAACCATTTTTACACAAGTGGACATAGGCCCTTGGCCCAGCTGCGTGAAGAGCAATCGCGGAGAAAATGTCTTGCCATGACCAGTAGACGTTCGTTTGCGGATCTTAAATTTTTCGGATTTGTCCCTTCGTAAAAATTAATGATAAGTTAGTTTTAAGTTTTCCGAACTCTTTGACTCGCAATTCTTCAATTTCGATTTAAAGATCTGCCACACGACAATCTACATATTATATACATATTTACATTATATACATAATTAATATTTATTCGGTTTGGGTCGAGGCATCGACAAATTTGGAAGCAGTTATTTGAGTTTCATCCCATTCAGATAGGGTTTCCATTACTATCGGTAACGCATCTCCTGATAACCTAACCCTTTTTGCATCTGAACCACATATATAGTCCATAGTTGAAAAATGCAAAGAGCAAATTTTGAAATATGGGTTTAAATCAACGCCGCACGATTTCGCCCACATTTTTTTTTTCATTACGTTCGTTGGAACGTGGAACATCTTGATTGCTTCTTGAGTCCATGTTTTATGACACAAGGCGCAACTTGCTTTTGGCATAACCTTATTTAAATATATCAACCAAAAGTTAAAATTGTTGCAATTCATATTTTTAATTAAATGTATTTTCAATCGAATTATTAAGAAAAATCTTATACAATATATAAAATAAAGTCAACTTTTTGTGTGTGTTCGCTAACCGGCCACATTACACACATTGTTAAGTAGGTATTGAAGATGGTTTACGTATAGTTTGGATGCCTATTGATGGATAGGGCTCGAGATATAGGTCAAAACGTGGACCCGGGTAACCTTCGGATGTGTATGTACAATATGTGTATCAAATGGAAGCTGTTGGTGAATGCTTTAGTTCAGAGTATTTTTCATGCCGCTCCGTGACTAGGGTCTCGAGATAGAGACCAAAACGTGGAGCCTAGAATGTGTTTGTACAATATGGATATCAAATTGAAGCTGTTGGTGAATGCTTTAGTGCAGAGTATTTTTCATGCGGCTCCGTGACTGGGGTCTCGAGATAAAGGTCAAAACGTGGACCCGGGTAACCTTTGGTCGTGTATGTACAATATGGGTATCAAATGAAAGCTGTTGATAAGTGCTTTAAGACGGGGTAATTTTCATACCTATTGATGACTAGGGTCTCGAAATATATGCCAAAACGTGGACCCGACGAGTCTTTGCACCGAATTAAACCAAACTTACACACATTGTTAAGTAAGTATTGAAAATGGGTTTCGTAAAGTTTGGTTGTAATTCGGAACACTGGCAACGCGTACAGCGTTCTTTTGAACCAGCCATAATGTCGTTTACTTTTTTAACGCTTGGGGCGGAACTGAACTGTCAAATTTACAGTGTGAGTTGTGTGAGTTACAATGTGTCAATATTTCTTTCTGATTTGGATGCCATAAGGAGAAGACGTGAGTGCAAAGTGTAAAAATTTTTCGTGAATTTTTTTGGAGTGGATTTTGGAACAGTGAATAATTTCTTACGAAATTTGAGAATTTAATGTGAAATCCGACTGTTCAAATGAAATTATGTGTTCGTGTTCTCGTGTTCGTGTTTCATTTTTTTTTTTTTTTAAATATAAATGGATAATGGTTAAAAACGCTCCAATGCTTAATAAAACATATAAATTGAAACGAAAAATGCATGGATGATCAGGAAAAAAGACGATTGTTTCTTAGTTATTCATTTGCGTTGATTTGAAATTTAAAAACAATCTTCTTTTTTCCTGATTTTCAGTTTATATTTTATATTTACTCAAAAACAAACAGAAAAACAAAAAATATTGTTTATGCCAAAGCGCTTGAATAAAGAATAAAGAAATAAAAAATATGAAAACCATATCTTTTCTGTTCTAAACCATATCTATTCTATTTTAGTGTGCCCAGCGAAGCGGGCCGGGTTTGCTAGTTACTTATAATGCGGATCGAGTTTTTTATTTTATTTCATGTTTTATTAGTGTTTTTATACTGACTACAAAATCTTAATGCATAATCTTATTTAAATATTTCAACCAAAAGTTGAAAATTGTTGCAAGCCATAATTTTAATTAATTGAATGTATTTTTACGCGAATTACACTGGTTTACAGCCAAAATGCACCAGAGACGCCGTTATGAAATTCCTATGTAAAATCACCGTCTGATTCCGAAAATCAAGGTTATTTTTTAACACACTTTTATTAGCTCGGGTTGTATGTATGTATGTATGTAACGGAATCTTTGAGCTTAATGTTCATTGGCTTCTAAAAATCTGATCGACTTGGAATTTTGCACACCTATCAAAGACCGATGACAATGCAATAATTTGATACAAGTTTTCCATTATCCTTATTAGGGTTGTCAGGATTAATATTTTCTTTTTTTACCTGTGGGCAAAAAGTAAGGTGAATTTGGTTGTAAAATGAAAAATCTTTATTTCTAATGAAATCCGTCTTTTATGCGTATTTAACCCCAACATCTACCGTTTCTACTAAATGTGTCTTATAATACGTTCACATATATGTCAGTAGATGATATACATTTTCGCGCTTAACTCAAAATCTGTAATTAAAAAGCGCTATTTCCCATACAAAATTTGTCTCCCAAAATCTGAGTTTATAAAATAATCCTAGATAATAACGATATTATTATTATTACGAATGTAAGGAGAAACATCAAAATAAAAACTAAATGAAATGGATGCCGGGAAAGAAAACAGGTCTGTAAACATAATTCTAATAAAATTTTTGTCAAATATTATTAAATGGGGATTCATTTTACAGAAAAAAGCGTGTGTCCATGAACGTTTTGTCCTCTTATTACTTATTATAAAATGTAATACAGAAGCTAGTCCTTGACGATTTGCGCAGAATGCTTCAGGTCATTATCTTGCTGGAAGATCTCGTTTGTCCACGGATGGCATCAGGTTTTGTTCCAAAATGTGCTTGTATTAGAAGCGATCCATATTTCCTTCAATGAAAACGAGGTTTCCAGCTCCTGTGGCTGCAACTGCTCCCCAAACCATGACTCTGCCACCACCATGCTTTACAGTCGGAATCAAATTCCTAGGATCCATGGCAGTGTTTAGTTTTCTCCAAACTTTGGCTTTTCCGTCGTATCCAAATATGTTGTATTTGGACTCATCAGTGAATAAAACTAGTTTCCAAAATTCTATTCCCTTATAAGGTGCTTTTTTGCAAACTCCATACGAAGCTTTCAGTTTTTCGCGCTTATAAGGAGCTTCTTGCGAGGAGTTCTGCAGTTGTTACCTTCATTATTAAGAGTCCTGCTTATTGTACGTGGGTGGACAACAACTTGATACCTCTCGGCTACCTCCTGGGCCAAATCAGTAGCATGTATTTTCGGATTCTGTTTCACTGCTTTGCGAATAAAGAATACATCTCTCCGGTTGAGCTTCTTGGGCCGGCCACTACGCGGCGTAATCTCCAGAGAATTGGTTGTTTCAAAGTTTTTAAAAATAGTTTGTACCGTAGATTTGCTTAAATGCAATAAATCAGCTATTTAACCAAAGGATGTCTTATTACTTCTGTACTCAATAACTAATTTTCTCAAATCAGTAGAGATTTCTTTGCGGAGCGACATTATTCCGATCGTACACTTTTTCAAAAGACAAAATGCCATACATTTTAAGAAGAATGCAAAGTAGCACCACAAAATAAAGTAAACGGTACTTTACAGTTAAGTATTCGCAGAAAAGAAGAGCAAAATAAGTGTCCTAATATAACGTATGTACACTTTTGTCTGTGCATTTTTGTGGTTTTTCGTGAATAACTTTTAAAGTAACTATGTACTGAAAATATTTTTTTTTTTACATTTGTTAGACTGTTACAATAATTAGACTTAAAACAAAATTGCATCATTACATTCCTTTTGAATGCTTTAGATCGGGAGAAATTAAAAATAAAAAAGCGTGGGATGCTTGATATAGTAAATATTACAATCATTCTATTGGCAACTACCTATGTTCAGAGGGTTATGAAAGTGAAGCAAAATCCATCCCACGCTTTTAACTCTAATTTGAATTACTCTATTTGTATCTTAATTTTTGTTATAATTCTGTTCTGAGGTAGTTGACTATGACTGATCGTTCGATTTGCTATTACTTCATTATAGGTCCCTTTGTCATTAAAATTTATTTTCCACTTTTTAGTTCGATTAGCAATAAAAGCGTGTTTTTTAGTTTTTTTAAACTATTTTTTTTTTAAACTATTTTTTATTTAAGTTAATTCGTAGTTGTAAAACAAACATTAGTTAGATGTGGAACGAGAAAAAGAAAAAAAATGGAGTCTCTAACGGAGTATTACATTAAAAACGGAATGGTGCTAGTAAACAAAATAAGCTTTTATTTAGATCTCCGAGTATATTTTTTATTACAAGTTTAGTAGTTTATAGTTTAAAGTTTGTTTACCATAATATACTTGGCCCTAATATTAGTAAGTGTTGGGAAAATGTATTCATATGGTCTAAAACAAATATTTCATATATTGCTAATATAGTTCATAAATTTACGTTAATCAAATGCAAAGAGAAAAATTGCGGAAAGTGGCTCGTATGATTGTTGGAACTCTGCACTGATTCGAGCAGATATAGGGACTTTGAACTTGCGCAGAAACCGAAAACCTGTAAACCAGAGGTCTTAAAAATTGTTAACTTCAAATACATATATAACTACGACTTACGCCCCTTGTAGACCTAAAGTGCGTAGATCTACGTACAACGTACTAGACCCGGTATGGTATCGGCGGAGACAGCCAGTTCGGAAGCCAAGTCGATTTCAGAGGCACCAGACCAGACACATAACGACCGTCACGTGCAAACACTTGAAGTTATTAACACCATCACCACAGCACGCTCAATGTCATCCATGAAATTGTCCGAAGAACCACATACATATGACAATGCTAGTAAACAAAATAAGATTTTGCGTAGGTTTGCGAGTATATTTTTCACGCCTTCTCCCAGATGTATAACAAATTTCGTTGGTTGCGAATTATTAAAAAGAAAATGAGGCACAGAAGTCATCTATAAAAATCATAATATCGAAATAATAAAGGATATTGAATAAACTATTTTATAAAACTTACGTGTACGATGTAAGTCAAGTAATAACTTCCCAAATTGTTCATTGATTCTCCCAAATGTATAACGAACTATGTTGGTTGCGAATTATTAAAAGGAAAACGACGCACAAAACTCATCTATACGAACGTAAATGTACGTTTCACAACTGTTTTCACAAACTTTTATTCCTAAAATAAATAATGACATTTAGCATCTTTTATATGTTAAATTATGCACTGCTATTAACCTGGGCTCCTATTTTCTTAATGACTTGTTAAGTTTTTTTATTCTTTAATACACACGCATTTTGAAAAAAAGTTTTTTTATGTCCATGCTGGCACTTATGTGTGAGGACAGTTTTAAAAGTTTCTCCAAATAATTTGGAATATTCGAAATTTTGTCGCCATTCAAGTTACGAAATACAGATTCCATCTGTTTTATCAAATTTAGGAAATTTGTTGTTGGCTTTGTTAAAGCACCCTTCGATAATTCGTCGATCCATGTTAACGTAGGCTCTTTGGAAACATGCTCCGTTAAGCCTAGTTTACGTACGATGTAGCCTGCTATATATTCTAAGGCGTCTTCGTGCAAACCATTAAAATTTTCTTTTTGTCCTACTTCATTAGGAAATGCCAGCTCAGTGGAAAACATTAATTCCTCAGAAACCACCTCATCATCACTAAGGAAAGTCTTTAAGCGTTCCGTTGAAACGTCATTGAGGCGAAGCCACTCGGTTTCATCCGTCTCTACGTTTCCACGAGAAGCGAATCTTTCCGTATTGCGTGCTATAATTAAATCATGTTGATAAATACATTTATCAAACATTTACTACATAAAACAAAAAAGTGCTCAATTACATTTCACACAAAAATTAAGGGAGCAGTAAAATTTCTTAAATTTCTTAGTCATTTTTGAAAAGCTGTATCTCGGTGAAAAATGGGCGCACGGAGTTCCGACAAAAATCATTTAGAAGCTTTAAACTTCTAGTTTTAAGATCTTTAAGCAACATTTTTTTTTATTTAACGCTTATTTTGTAATCGTCAGTTAAAGGGCGACACAGAAATTTTCGAATTTTTTTTTTATTGTACGGGCTTGGACAAATTTGTCCGTGTAAATTTGTAACCTGATCCATCAAGCCATTTTTCCGGACCGATTGATCAAAATTTTACAAAAGGATTATAGGAACAAGTGCATTGTTTTTAAACATTTTTTTTCCAACTTTTTTCGCATGTTTGCATTAGTATCTACGCACCGGCTGCTTCCATGAAGACTTAAGTCCACGTACAATGGCTAATTGCATGTAGTTGCACGGTTTGCGAATAGTGTCGTTTGACTGGTCGTATTCATAAACGGATTGCACTTTCATTTCGTCGAAGCACATTATGCAGAGTCTATCTGCGACGGGTATGCCCCTCGCGGCTTGCAAGACATTCAAGGAGAAATTCAGTACTCCATCATCAATTTTCATCTTTTGCAACCATTTTCGAATCGTGGATTCGCAAGGGTACGGAAAACCATTTTTACACAAGTGGACATAGGCCCTTGGCCCAGCTGCGTGAAGAGCAATCGCGGAGAAAATGTCTTGCCATGACCAGTAGACGTTCGTTTGCGGATCTTAAATTTCTCGGATTTGTCCCTTGTTTGTTTTAAGTTTTCCGAACTCTTTGACTCGCAATTCTTCAATTTCGATTTAAAGATCTGCCACACGACAATCTACATATTATATACATATTTACATTATATACATAATTAATATTTACTCGGTTTGGGTCGAGGCATCGACAAATTTGGAAGCAGTTATTTGAGTTTCATCCCATTCAGATAGGGTTTCCATTACTATCGGTAACGCATCTCCTGATAACCTAACCCTTTTTGCATCTGAACCACATATATAGTCCATAGTTGAAAAATGCAAAGAGCAAATTTTGGAATATGGGTTTAAATCAACGCCGCACGATTTCGCCCACATTTTTTTTTTCATTACGTTCGTTAGAACGTGGAACATCTTGATTGCTTCTTGAGTCCATGTTTTATGACACAAGGCGCAACTTGCTTTTGGCATAACCTTATTTAAATATATCAACCAAAAGTTAAAATTGTTGCAATTCATATTTTTAATTAAATGTATTTTCAATCGAATTATTAAGAAAAATCTTATACAATATATAAAATAAAGTCAACTTTTTGTGTGTGTTCGCTAACCGGCCGTGTCTTTGCACCGAATTAAACCAAACCTACACACATTGTTAAGTAGGTATTGAAGATGGTTTACGTATAGTTTGGATGCCTATTGATGGATAGGGCTCGAGATATAGGTCAAAACGAGGACCCGGGTAACCTTCGGATGTGTATGTACAATATGGGTATCAAATGGAAGCTGTTAGTGAATGCTTTAGTTCAGAGTATTTTTCATGCCGCTCCGTGACTAGGGTCTCGAGATAGAGACCAAAACGTGGAGCCTAGAATGTGTTTGTACAATATGGATATCAAATTGAAGCTGTTGGTGAATGCTTTAGTACAGAGTATTTTTCATGCGGCTCCGAGACTGGAGTCTCGAGATACAGGTCAAAACGTGGACCCGGGTAACCTTCGGATGTGTATGTACAATATGTGTATCAAATGGAAGCTGTTAGTGAATGCTTTAGTTCAGAGTATTTTTCATGCCGCTGCGTGACTAGGGTCTCGAGATAGAGACCAAAACGTGGAGCCTAGAATGTGTTTGTACAATATGGATATCAAATTGAAGCTGTTGGTGAATGCTTTAGTACAGAGTATTTTTCATGCGGCTCCGAGACTGGAGTCTCGAGATAAAGGTCAAAACGTGGACCCGGGTAACCTTCGGATGTGTATGTACAATATGGGTATCAAATGGAAGCTGTTGGTGAATGCTTTAGTTCAGAGTATTTTTCATGCCGCTCCGTGACTAGGGTCTCGAGATAGAGACCAAAACGTGGAGCCTAGAATGTGTTTGTACGATATGGATATCAAATTGAAGCTGTTGGTGAATGCTTTAGTACAGAGTATTTTTCATGCGGCTCCGTGACTGGGGTCTCGAGATAAAGGTCAAAACGTGGACCCGGGTAACCTTTGGTCGTGTATGTACAATACGGGTATCAAATGAAAGCTGTTGATAAGTGCTTTAAGACGGGGTAATTTTCATACCTATTGATGACTAGGGTATCGAAATATATGCCAAAAGTGGACCCGACGTGTCTTTGCACCGAATTAAACCAAACTTACACACATTGTTAAGTAAGTATTGAAAATGGGTTTCGTAAAGTTTGGTTGTAATTCGGAACACTGGCAACGCGTACAGCGTTCTTTTGAACCAGCCATAATGTCGTTTACTTTTTTAACGCTTGGGGCGGAACTGAACTGTCAAATTTACAGTGTGAGTTGTGTTACAATGTGTCAATATTTCTTTCTGATTTGGATGCCATAAGGAGAAGACGTGAGTGCAAAGTGTAAAAATTTTTCGTGAATTTTTTTGGAGTGGATTTTGGAACAGTGAATAATTTCTTACGAAATTTGAGAATTTAATGTGAAATCCGACTGTTCAAATGAAATTATGTGTTCGTGTTTTCGTGTTTCGTTTTTTTTTTTTGAAAATATAAATGGATAATGGTTAAAAAAGCTCCAATGCTTAATAAAACATATAAATTGAAACGAAAAATGCATGGATGATCAGGAAAAAAGACGATTGTTTCTTAGTTATTCATTTGCGTTGATTTGAAATTTAAAAACAATGTTCTTTTTTCCTGATTTTCAATTTATATTTTATATTTACTCAAAAACAAACAGAAAAACAAAAAATATTGTTTATGCCAAAGCGCTTGAATAAAGAATAAAGAAATAAAAAATATGAAAACCATATCTTTTCTGTTCTAAACCATATCTATTCTATTTTAGTGTGCCCAGCGAAGCGGGCCGGGTTTGCTAGTTACTTTTTATTTTATTTCATGTTTTATTAGTGTTTTTATACTGACTACAAAATCTTAATGCATAATCTTATTTAAATATTTCAACCAAAAGTTGAAAATTGTTGCAAGCCATATTTTTAATTGAATGTATTTTTACGCGAATTACACTGGTTTACAGCCAAAATGCACCAGAGACGCCGTTATGAAATTCCTATGTAAAATCACCGTCTGATTCCGAAAATCAAGGTTATTTTTTAACACACTTTTATTAGCTCGGGTTGTATGTATGTATGTAATACATCTCATTATGTAACGGAATCTTTGAGCTTAATGTTCATTGGCTTCTAAAAATCTGATCGACTTGGAATTTTGCACACCTATCAAAGACCGATGACAATGCAATAATTTGATACAAGTTTTCCATTATCCTTATTAGGGTTGCCAGGATTAATATTTTCTTTTTTTACCTGTGGGCAAAAAGTAAGGTGAATTTGGTTGTAAAATGAAAAATCTTTATTTCTAATGAAATCCGTCTTTTATGCGTATTTAACCCCAACATCTACCGTTTCTACTAAATGTGTCTTATAATACGTTCACATATATGTCAGTAGATGATATACATTTTCGCGCTTAACTCAAAATCTGTAATTAAAAAGCGCTATTTCCCATACAAAATTTGTCTCCCAAAATCTGAGTTTATAAAATAATCCTAGATAATAACGATATTATTATTATTACGAATGTAAGGAGAAACATCAAAATAAAAACTAAATGAAATGGATGCCGGGAAAGAAAACAGGTCTGTAAACATAATTCTAATAAAATTTTTGTCAAATATTATTAAATGGGGATTCATTTTACAGAAAAAAGCGTGTGTCCATGAATGTTTTGTCCTCTTATTACTTATTATAAAATGTAATACAGAAGCTAGTCCTTGACGATTTGCGCAGAATGCTTCAGGTCATTATCTTGCTGGAACGCACTTTTGTCTGTGCATTTTTGTGGTTTTTCGTGAATAACTTTTAAAGTAACTACTGAAAGTATTTTTTTTTTTACATTTGTTAGACTGTTACAATAATGAGACTTAAAACAAAATTGCATCATTACATTCCTTTTGAATGCTTTAGATCGGGAGAAATTAAAAATAAAAAATAGTTAAAAAAAAAACTAAAAAACACGCTTTTATTGCTAATCGAACTAAAAAGTAGAAAATAAATTTTAATGACAAAGGGACCTATAATGAAGTAATAGCAAATCGAACGATCAGTCATAGTCAACTACCTCAGAACAGAATTATAACAAAAATTAAGATACAAATAGAGTAATTCAAATTAGAGTTAAAAGCGTGGGATGCTTGATATAGTAAATATTACAATCATTCTATTGGCAACTACCTATGTTCAGAGGGTTATGAAAGTGAAGCAAAATCCATCCCACGCTTTTAACTCTAATTTGAATTACTCTATTTGTATCTTAATTTTTGTTATAATTCTGTTCTGAGGTAGTTGGCTATGACTGATCGTTCGATTTGCTATTACTTCATTATAGGTCCCTTTGTCATTAAAATTTATTTTCCACTTTTTAGTTCGATTAGCAATAAAAGCGTGTTTTTTAGTTTTTTTAAACTATTTTTTTTTAACTATTTTTTATTTAAGTTAATTCGTAGTTGTAAAACAAACATTAGTTAGATGTGGAACGAGAAAAAGGAAAAAAATGGAGTCTCTAACGGAGTATTACATTAAAAACGGAATGGTGGTAGTAAACAAAATAAGCTTTTATTTAGATCTCCGAGTATATTTTTTATTACAAGTTTAGTAGTTTATAGTTTAAAGTTTGTTTACCATAATATACTTGGCCCTAATATTAGTAAGTGTTGGGAAAATGTATTCATATGGTCTAAAACAAATATTTCATATATTGCTAATATAGTTCATAAATTTACGTTAATCAAATGCAAAGAGAAAAATTGCGGAAAGTGGCTCGTATGATTGTTGGAACTCTGCACTGATTCGAGCAGATATAGGGACTTTGAACTTGCGCAGAAACCGAAAACCTGTAAACCAGAGGTCTTAAAAATTGTTAACTTCAAATACATATATAACTACGACTTACGCCCCTTGTAGACCTAAAGTGCGTAGATCTACGTACAACGTACTAGACCCGGTATGGTATCGGCGGAGACAGCCAGTTCGGAAGCCAAGTCGATTTCAGAGGCACCAGACCAGACACATAACGACCGTCACGTGCAAACACTTGAAGTTATTAACACCATCACCACAGCACGCTCAATGTCATCCATGAAATTGTCCGAAGAACCACATACATATGACAATGCTAGTAAACAAAATAAGATTTTGCGTAGGTTTGCGAGTATATTTTTCACGCCTTCTCCCAGATGTATAACAAATTTCGTTGGTTGCGTATTATTAAAAAGAAAATGAGGCACAGAAGTCATCTATAAAAATCATAATATCGAAATAATAAAGGATATTGAATAAACTATTTTATAAAACTTACGTGTACGATGTAAGTCAAGTAATAACTTCCCAAATTGTTCATTGATTCTCCCAAATGTATAACGAACTATGTTGGTTGCGAATTATTAAAAGGAAAACGACGCACAAAACTCATCTATACGAACGTAAATGTACGTTTCACAACTGTTTTCACAAACTTTTATTCCTAAAATAAATAATGACATTTAGCATCTTTTATATGTTAAATTATGCACTGCTATTAACCTGGGCTCCTATTTTCTTAATGACTTGTTAAGTTTTTTTATTCTTTAATACACACGCATTTTGAAAAAAAGTTTTTTTATGTCCATGCTGGCACTTATGTGTGAGGACAGTTTTAAAAGTTTCTCCAAATAATTTGGAATATTCGAAATTTTGTCGCCATTCAAGTTACGAAATACAGATTCCATCTGTTTTATCAAATTTAGGAAATTTGTTGTTGGCTTTGTTAAAGCACCCTTCGATAATTCGTCGATCCATGTTAACGTAGGCTCTTTGGAAACATGCTCCGTTAAGCCTAGTTTACGTACGATGTAGCCTGCTATATATTCTAAGGCGTCTTCGTGCAAACCATTAAAATTTTCTTTTTGTCCTACTTCATTAGGAAATGCCAGCTCAGTGGAAAACATTAATTCCTCAGAAACCACCTCATCATCACTAAGGAAAGTCTTTAAGCGTTCCGTTGAAACGTCATTGAGGCGAAGCCACTCGGTTTCATCCGTCTCTACGTTTCCACGAGAAGCGAATCTTTCCGTATTGCGTGCTATAATTAAATCATGTTGATAAATACATTTATCAAACATTTACTACATAAAACAAAAAAGTGCTCAATTACATTTCACACAAAAATTAAGGGAGCAGTAAAATTTCTTAAATTTCTTAGTCATTTTTGAAAAGCTGTATCTCGGTGAAAAATGGGCGCACGGAGTTCCGACAAAAATCATTTAGAAGCTTTAAACTTCTAGTTTTAAGATCTTTAAGCAACATTTTTTTTTATTTAACGCTTATTTTGTAATCGTCAGTTAAAGGGCGACACAGAAATTTTCGAATTTTTTTTTTATTGTACGGGCTTGGACAAATTTGTCCGTGTAAATTTGTAACCTGATCCATCAAGCCATTTTTCCGGACCGATTGATCAAAATTTTACAAAAGGATTATAGGAACAAGTGCATTGTTTTTAAACATTTTTTTTCCAACTTTTTTCGCATGTTTGCATTAGTATCTACGCACCGGCTGCTTCCATGAAGACTTAAGTCCACGTACAATGGCTAATTGCATGTAGTTGCACGGTTTGCGAATAGTGTCGTTTGACTGGTCGTATTCATAAACGGATTGCACTTTCATTTCGTCGAAGCACATTATGCAGAGTCTATCTGCGACGGGTATGCCCCTCGCGGCTTGCAAGACATTCAAGGAGAAATTCAGTACTCCATCATCAATTTTCATCTTTTGCAACCATTTTCGAATCGTGGATTCGCAAGGGTACGGAAAACCATTTTTACACAAGTGGACATAGGCCCTTGGCCCAGCTGCGTGAAGAGCAATCGCGGAGAAAATGTCTTGCCATGACCAGTAGACGTTCGTTTGCGGATCTTAAATTTCTCGGATTTGTCCCTTGTTTGTTTTAAGTTTTCCGAACTCTTTGACTCGCAATTCTTCAATTTCGATTTAAAGATCTGCCACACGACAATCTACATATTATATACATATTTACATTATATACATAATTAATATTTACTCGGTTTGGGTCGAGGCATCGACAAATTTGGAAGCAGTTATTTGAGTTTCATCCCATTCAGATAGGGTTTCCATTACTATCGGTAACGCATCTCCTGATAACCTAACCCTTTTTGCATCTGAACCACATATATAGTCCATAGTTGAAAAATGCAAAGAGCAAATTTTGGAATATGGGTTTAAATCAACGCCTCACGATTTCGCCCACATTTTTTTTTTCATTACGTTCGTTAGAACGTGGAACATCTTGATTGCTTCTTGAGTCCATGTTTTATGACACAAGGCGCAACTTGCTTTTGGCATAACCTTATTTAAATATATCAACCAAAAGTTAAAATTGTTGCAATTCATATTTTTAATTAAATGTATTTTCAATCGAATTATTAAGAAAAATCTTATACAATATATAAAATAAAGTCAACTTTTTGTGTGTGTTCGCTAACCGGCCGTGTCTTTGCACCGAATTAAACCAAACCTACACACATTGTTAAGTAGGTATTGAAGATGGTTTACGTATAGTTTGGATGCCTATTGATGGATAGGGCTCGAGATATAGGTCAAAACGAGGACCCGGGTAACCTTCGGATGTGTATGTACAATATGGGTATCAAATGGAAGCTGTTAGTGAATGCTTTAGTTCAGAGTATTTTTCATGCCGCTCCGTGACTAGGGTCTCGAGATAGAGACCAAAACGTGGAGCCTAGAATGTGTTTGTACAATATGGATATCAAATTGAAGCTGTTGGTGAATGCTTTAGTACAGATTATTTTTCATGCCGCTCCGAGACTGGGGTCTCGAGATATAGGTCAAAACGTGGACCCGGGTAACCTTCGGATGTGTATGTACAATATGTGTATCAAATGGAAGCTGTTGGTGAATGCTTTAGTTCAGAGTATTTTTCATGCCGCTCCGTGACTAGGGTCTCGAGATAGAGACCAAAACGTGGAGCCTAGAATGTGTTTGTACAATATGGATATCAAATTGAAGCTGTTGGTGAATGCTTTAGTACAGAGTATTTTTCATGCGGCTCCGAGACTGGAGTCTCGAGATAAAGGTCAAAACGTGGACCCGGGTAACCTTCGGATGTGTATGTACAATATGGGTATCAAATGGAAGCTGTTGGTGAATGCTTTAGTTCAGAGTATTTTTCATGCCACTCCGTGACTTGGGTCTCGAGATAGAGACCAAAACGTGGAGCCTAGAATGTGTTTGTACAATATGGATATCAAATTGAAGCTGTTGGTGAATGCTTTAGTTCAGAGTATTTTTCATGCGGCTCCGTGACTGGGGTCTCGAGATAGAGACCAAAACGTGGAGCCTAGAATGTGTTTGTACAATATGGATATCAAATTGAAGCTGTTGGTGAATGCTTTAGTACAGAGTATTTTTCATGCGGCTCCGAGACTGGAGTCTCGAGATACAGGTCAAAACGTGGACCCGGGTAACCTTCGGATGTGTATGTACAATATGTGTATCAAATGGAAGCTGTTAGTGAATGCTTTAGTTCAGAGTATTTTTCATGCCGCTGCGTGACTAGGGTCTCGAGATAGAGACCAAAACGTGGAGCCTAGAATGTGTTTGTACAATATGGATATCAAATTGAAGCCGTTGGTGAATGCTTTAGTACAGAGTATTTTTCATGCGGCTCCGAGACTGGAGTCTCGAGATAAAGGTCAAAACGTGGACCCGGGTAACCTTCGGACGTGTATGTACAATATGGGTATCAAATGGAAGCTGTTGGTGAATGCTTTAGTTCAGAGTATTTTTCATGCCGCTCCGTGACTAGGGTCTCGAGATAGAGACCAAAACGTGGAGCCTAGAATGTGTTTGTACGATATGGATATCAAATTGAAGCTGTTGGTGAATGCTTTAGTACAGAGTATTTTTCATGCGGCTCCGTGACTGGGGTCTCGAGATAAAGGTCAAAACGTGGACCCGGGTAACCTTTGGTCGTGTATGTACAATACGGGTATCAAATGAAAGCTGTTGATAAGTGCTTTAAGACGGGGTAATTTTCATACCTATTGATGACTAGGGTATCGAAATATATGCCAAAAGTGGACCCGACGTGTCTTTGCACCGAATTAAACCAAACTTACACACATTGTTAAGTAAGTATTGAAAATGGGTTTCGTAAAGTTTGGTTGTAATTCGGAACACTGGCAACGCGTACAGCGTTCTTTTGAACCAGCCATAATGTCGTTTACTTTTTTAACGCTTGGGGCGGAACTGAACTGTCAAATTTACAGTGTGAGTTGTGTTACAATGTGTCAATATTTCTTTCTGATTTGGATGCCATAAGGAGAAGACGTGAGTGCAAAGTGTAAAAATTTTTCGTGAATTTTTTTGGAGTGGATTTTGGAACAGTGAATAATTTCTTACGAAATTTGAGAATTTAATGTGAAATCCGACTGTTCAAATGAAATTATGTGTTCGTGTTTTCGTGTTTCGTTTTTTTTTTTTGAAAATATAAATGGATAATGGTTAAAAAAGCTCCAATGCTTAATAAAACATATAAATTGAAACGAAAAATGCATGGATGATCAGGAAAAAAGACGATTGTTTCTTAGTTATTCATTTGCGTTGATTTGAAATTTAAAAACAATGTTCTTTTTTCCTGATTTTCAATTTATATTTTATATTTACTCAAAAACAAACAGAAAAACAAAAAATATTGTTTATGCCAAAGCGCTTGAATAAAGAATAAAGAAATAAAAAATATGAAAACCATATCTTTTCTGTTCTAAACCATATCTATTCTATTTTAGTGTGCCCAGCGAAGCGGGCCGGGTTTGCTAGTTACTTTTTATTTTATTTCATGTTTTATTAGTGTTTTTATACTGACTACAAAATCTTAATGCATAATCTTATTTAAATATTTCAACCAAAAGTTGAAAATTGTTGCAAGCCATATTTTTAATTGAATGTATTTTTACGCGAATTACACTGGTTTACAGCCAAAATGCACCAGAGACGCCGTTATGAAATTCCTATGTAAAATCACCGTCTGATTCCGAAAATCAAGGTTATTTTTTAACACACTTTTATTAGCTCGGGTTGTATGTATGTATGTAATACATCTCATTATGTAACGGAATCTTTGAGCTTAATGTTCATTGGCTTCTAAAAATCTGATCGACTTGGAATTTTGCACACCTATCAAAGACCGATGACAATGCAATAATTTGATACAAGTTTTCCATTATCCTTATTAGGGTTGCCAGGATTAATATTTTCTTTTTTTACCTGTGGGCAAAAAGTAAGGTGAATTTGGTTGTAAAATGAAAAATCTTTATTTCTAATGAAATCCGTCTTTTATGCGTATTTAACCCCAACATCTACCGTTTCTACTAAATGTGTCTTATAATACGTTCACATATATGTCAGTAGATGATATACATTTTCGCGCTTAACTCAAAATCTGTAATTAAAAAGCGCTATTTCCCATACAAAATTTGTCTCCCAAAATCTGAGTTTATAAAATAATCCTAGATAATAACGATATTATTATTATTACGAATGTAAGGAGAAACATCAAAATAAAAACTAAATGAAATGGATGCCGGGAAAGAAAACAGGTCTGTAAACATAATTCTAATAAAATTTTTGTCAAATATTATTAAATGGGGATTCATTTTACAGAAAAAAGCGTGTGTCCATGAATGTTTTGTCCTCTTATTACTTATTATAAAATGTAATACAGAAGCTAGTCCTTGACGATTTGCGCAGAATGCTTCAGGTCATTATCTTGCTGGAACGCACTTTTGTCTGTGCATTTTTGTGGTTTTTCGTGAATAACTTTTAAAGTAACTACTGAAAGTATTTTTTTTTTTACATTTGTTAGACTGTTACAATAATGAGACTTAAAACAAAATTGCATCATTACATTCCTTTTGAATGCTTTAGATCGGGAGAAATTAAAAATAAAAAATAGTTAAAAAAAAAACTAAAAAACACGCTTTTATTGCTAATCGAACTAAAAAGTAGAAAATAAATTTTAATGACAAAGGGACCTATAATGAAGTAATAGCAAATCGAACGATCAGTCATAGTCAACTACCTCAGAACAGAATTATAACAAAAATTAAGATACAAATAGAGTAATTCAAATTAGAGTTAAAAGCGTGGGATGCTTGATATAGTAAATATTACAATCATTCTATTGGCAACTACCTATGTTCAGAGGGTTATGAAAGTGAAGCAAAATCCATCCCACGCTTTTAACTCTAATTTGAATTACTCTATTTGTATCTTAATTTTTGTTATAATTCTGTTCTGAGGTAGTTGACTATGACTGATCGTTCGATTTGCTATTACTTCATTATAGGTCCCTTTGTCATTAAAATTTATTTTCCACTTTTTAGTTCGATTAGCAATAAAAGCGTGTTTTTTAGTTTTTTTAAACTATTTTTTTTTAACTATTTTTTATTTAAGTTAATTCGTAGTTGTAAAACAAACATTAGTTAGATGTGGAACGAGAAAAAGGAAAAAAATGGAGTCTCTAACGGAGTATTACATTAAAAACGGAATGGTGCTAGTAAACAAAATAAGCTTTTATTTAGATCTCCGAGTATATTTTTTATTACAAGTTTAGTAGTTTATAGTTTAAAGTTTGTTTACCATAATATACTTGGCCCTAATATTAGTAAGTGTTGGGAAAATGTATTCATATGGTCTAAAACAAATATTTCATATATTGCTAATATAGTTCATAAATTTACGTTAATCAAATGCAAAGAGAAAAATTGCGGAAAGTGGCTCGTATGATTGTTGGAACTCTGCACTGATTCGAGCAGATATAGGGACTTTGAACTTGCGCAGAAACCGAAAACCTGTAAACCAGAGGTCTTAAAAATTGTTAACTTCAAATACATATATAACTACGACTTACGCCCCTTGTAGACCTAAAGTGCGTAGATCTACGTACAACGTACTAGACCCGGTATGGTATCGGCGGGGACAGCCAGTTCGGAAGCCAAGTCGATTTCAGAGGCACCAGCACCAGACACATAACGACCGTCATGTGCAAACACTTGAAGTTATTAACACCATCACCACAGCACGCTCAATGTCATCCATGAAAATGTCCGAAGAACCACATACATATGACAATGCTAGTAAACAAAATAAGATTTTGCGTAGGTTTGCGAGTATATTTTTCACGCCTTCTCCCAAATGTATGACAAATTTCGTTGGTTGCGAATTATTAAAAAGAAAATGAGGCACAGAAGTCATCTATAAAAATCATAATATCGAAATAATAAAGGATATTGAATAAACTATTTTATAAAACTTACGTGTACGATGTAAGTCAAGTAATAACTTCCCAAATTGTTCATTGATTCTCCCAAATGTATAACGAACTATGTTGGTTGCGAATTATTAAAAGGAAAACGACGCACAAAACTCATCTATACGAACGTAAATGTACGTTTCACAACTGTTTTCACAAACTTTTATTCCTAAAACAAATAATGACATTTAGCATCTTTTATATGTTAAATTATGCACTGCTATTCACCTGGGCTCCTATTTTCTTAATGACTTGTTAAGTTTTTTTGTTCTTTAATACACACGCATTTTGAAAAAAAGTTTTTTTATGTCCATGCTGGCACTTATGTGTGAGGACAGTTTTAAAAGTTTCTCCAAATAATTTGGAATATTCGAAATTTTGTCGCCATTCAAGTTACGAAATACAGATTCCATCTGTTTTATCAAATTTAGGAAATTTGTTGTTGGCTTTGTTAAAGCACCCTTCGATAATTCGTCGATCCATGTTAACGTAGGCTCTTTGGAAACATGCTCCGTTAAGCCTAGTTTACGTACGATGTAGCCTGCTATATATTCTAAGGCGTCTTCGTGCAAACCATTAAAATTTTCTTTTTGTCCTACTTCATTAGGAAATGCCAGCTCAGTGGAAAACATTAATTCCTCAGAAACCACCTCATCATCACTAAGGAAAGTCTTTAAGCGTTCCGTTGAAACGTCATTGAGGCGAAGCCACTCGGTTTCATCCGTCTCTATGTTTCCACGAGAAGCGAATCTTTCCGTATTGCGTGCTATAATTAAATCATGTTGATAAATACATTTATCAAACATTTACTACATAAAACAAAAAAGTGCTCAATTACATTTCACACAAAAATTAAGGGAGCAGTAAAATTTCTTAAATTTCTTAGTCATTTTTGAAAAGCTGTATCTCGGTGAAAAATGGGCGCACGGAGTTCCGACAAAAATCATTTAGAAGCTTTAAACTTCTAGTTTTAAGACCTTTAAGCAAAATTTTTTTTTATTTAACGCTTATTTTGTAATCGTCAGTTAAAGGGCGACACAGAAATTTTCGAATTTTTTTTTTATTGTACGGGCTTGGACAAATTTGTCCGTGTAAATTTGTAACCTGATCCATCAAGCCATTTTTCCGGACCGATTGATCAAAATTTTACAAAAGGATTATAGGAACAAGTGCATTGTTTTTAAACATTTTTTTTTCCAACTTTTTTCGCATGTTTGCATTAGTATCTACGCACCGGCTGCTTCCATGAAGACTTAAGTCCACGTACAATGGCTAATTGCATGTAGTTGCACGGTTTGCGAATAGTGTCGCTTGACTGGTCGTATTCATAAACGGATTGCACTTTCATTTCGTCGAAGCACATTATGCAGAGTCTATCTGCGACGGGTATGCCCCTCGCGGCTTGCAAGACATTCAAGGAGAAATTCAGTACTCCATCATCAATTTTCATCTTTTGCAACCATTTTCGAATCGTGGATTCGCAAGGGTACGGAAAACCATTTTTACACAAGTGGACATAGGCCCTTGGCCCAGCTGCGTGAAGAGCAATCGCGGAGAAAATGTCTTGCCATGACCAGTAGACGTTCGTTTGCGGATCTTAAATTTTTCGGATTTGTCCCTTCGTAAAAATTAATGATAAGTTAGTTTTAAGTTTTCCGAACTCTTTGACTCGCAATTCTTCAATTTCGATTTAAAGATCTGCCACACGACAATCTACATATTATATACATATTTACATTATATACATAATTAATATTTACTCGGTTTGGGTCGAGGCATCGACAAATTTGGAAGCAGTTATTTGAGTTTCATCCCATTCAGATAGGGTTTCCATTACTATCGGTAACGCATCTCCTGATAACCTAACCCTTTTTGCATCTGAACCACATATATAGTCCATAGTTGAAAAATGCAAAGAGCAAATTTTGGAATATGGGTTTAAATCAACGCCGCACGATTTCGCCCACATTTTTTTTTTTCATTACGTTCGTTGGAACGTGGAACATCTTGATTGCTTCTTGAGTCCATGTTTTATGACACAAGGCGCAACTTGCTTTTGGCATAACCTTATTTAAATATATCAACCAAAAGTTAAAATTGTTGCAATTCATATTTTTAATTAAATGTATTTTCAATCGAATTATTAAGAAAAATCTTATACAATATATAAAATAAAGTCAACTTTTTGTGTATGTTCGCTAACCGGCCGTGTCTTTGCACCGAATTAAACCAAACCTACACACATTGTTAAGTAGGTATTGAAGATGGTTTACGTATAGTTTGGATGCCTATTGATGGATAGGGCTCGAGATATAGGTCAAAACGAGGACCCGGGTAACCTTCGGATGTGTATGTACAATATGTGTATCAAATGGAAGATGTTGGTGAATGCTTTAGTTCAGAGTATTTTTCATGCCGCTCCGTGACTAGGGTCTCGAGATAGAGACCAAAACGTGGAGCCTAGAATGTGTTTGTACAATATGGATATCAAATTGAAGCTGTTGGTGAATGCTTTAGTACAGAGTATTTTTCATGCGGCTCCGTGACTGGGGTCTCGAGATAAAGGTCAAACGTGGACCCGGGTAACCTTTGGTTGTGTATGTACAATATGGGTATCAAATGAAAGCTGTTGATAAGTGCTTTAAGACGGGGTAATTTGCATACCTATTGATGACTAGGGTCTCGAAATATATGCCAAAACGTGGACCCGACGTGTCTTTGCACCGAATTAAACCAAACTTACACACATTGTTAAGTAAGTATTGAAAATGGGTTTCGTAAAGTTTGGTTGTAATTCGGAACACTGGCAACGCGTACAGCGTTCTTTTGAACCAGCCATAATGTCGTTTACTTTTTTAACGCTTGGGGCGGAACTGAACTGTCAAATTTACAGTGTGAGTTGTGTGAGTTACAATGTGTCAATATTTCTTTCTGATTTGGATGCCATAAGGAGAAGACGTGAGTGCAAAGTGTAAAAATTTTTCGTGAATTTTTTTGGAGTGGATTTTGGAACAGTGAATAATTTCTTACGAAATTTGAGAATTTAATGTGAAATCCGACTGTTCAAATGAAATTATGTGTTCGTGTTCTCGTGTTCGTGTTTCGTTTTTTTTTTTTGAAAATATAAATGGATAATGGTTAAAAACGCTCCAATGCTTAATAAAACATATAAATTGAAACGAAAAATGCATGGATGATCAGGAAAAAAGACGATTGTTTCTTAGTTATTCATTTGCGTTGATTTGAAATTTAAAAACAATCTTCTTTTTTCCTGATTTTCAATTTATATTTTATATTTACTCAAAAACAAACAGAAAAACAAAAAATATTGTTTATGCCAAAGCGCTTGAATAAAGAATAAAGAAATAAAAAATATGAAAACCATATCTTTTCTGTTCTAAACCATATCTATTCTATTTTAGTGTGCCCAGCGAAGCGGGCCGGGTTTGCTAGTTACTTATAATGCGGATCGAGTTTTTTATTTTATTTCATGTTTTATTAGTGTTTTTATACTGACTACAAAATCTTAATGCATAATCTTATTTAAATATTTCAACCAAAAGTTGAAAATTGTTGCAAGCCATAATTTTAATTGAATGTATTTTTACACGAATTACACTGGTTTACAGCCAAAATGCACCAGAGACGCCGTTATGAAATTCCTATGTAAAATCACCGTCTGATTCCGAAAATCAAGGTTATTTTTTAACACACTTTTATTAGCTCGGGTTGTATGTATGTATGTATGTAAGGGAATCTTTGAGCTTAATGTTCATTGGCTTCTAAAAATCTGATCGACTTGGAATTTTGCACACCTATCAAAGACCGATGACAATGCAATAATTTGATACAAGTTTTCCATTATCCTTATTAGGGTTGTCAGGATTAATATTTTCTTTTTTTACCTGTGGGCAAAAAGTAAGGTGAATTTGGTTGTAAAATGAAAAATCTTTATTTCTAATGAAATCCGTCTTTTATGCGTATTTAACCCCAACATCTACCGTTTCTACTAAATGTGTCTTATAATACGTTCACATATATGTAAGTAGATGATATACATTTTCGCGCTTAACTCAAAATCTGTAATTAAAAAGCGCTATTTCCCATACAAAATTTGTCTCCCAAAATCTGAGTTTATAAAATAGTCCTAGATAATAACGATATTTTTTGGCATACAACCCTGTGTTTTCTGTGTTATCGATAATTATTATTACGAATGTAAGGAGAAACATCAAAATAAAAACTAAATGAAATGGATGCCGGGAAAGAAAACAGGTCTGTAAACATAATTCTAATAAAATTTTTGTCAAATATTATTAAATGGGGATTCATTTTACAGAAAAAAGCGTGTGTCCATGAATGTTTTGTCCTCTTATTACTTATTATAAAATGTAATACAGAAGCTAGTCCTTGACGATTTGCGCAGAATGCTTCAGGTCATTATCTTGCTGGAACGCACTTTTGTCTGTGCATTTTTGTGGTTTTTCGTGAATAACTTTTAAAGTAACTACTGAAAGTAATTTATTTTTTACATTTGTTAGACTGTTACAATAATGAGACTTAAAACAAAATTGCATCATTACATTCCTTTTGAATGCTTTATATCGGGAGAAATTAAAAATAAAAAATAGTTAAAAAAAAAACTAAAAAACACGCTTTTATTGCTAATCGAACTAAAAAGTAGAAAATAAATTTTAATGACAAAGGGACCTATAATGAAGTAATAGCAAATCGAACGATCAGTCATAGTCAACTACCTCAGAACAGAATTATAACAAAAATTAAGATACAAATAGAGTAATTCAAATTAGAGTTAAAAGCGTGGGATGCTTGATATAGTAAATATTACAATCATTCTATTGGCAACTACCTATGTTCAGAGGGTTATGAAAGTGAAGCAAAATCCATCCCACCCTTTTAACTCTAATTTGAATTACTCTATTTGTATCTTAATTTTTGTTATAATTCTGTTCTGAGGTAGTTGACTATGACTGATCGTTCGATTTGCTATTACTTCATTATAGGTCCCTTTGTCATTAAAATTTATTTTCCACTTTTTAGTTCGATTAGCAATAAAAGCGTGTTTTTTAGTTTTTTTAAACTATTTTTTATTTAAGTTAATTCGTAGTTGTAAAACAAACATTAGTTAGATGTGGAACGAGAAAAAGGAAAAAAATGGAGTCTCTAACGGAGTATTACATTAAAAACGGAATGGTGCTAGTAAACAAAATAAGCTTTTATTTAGATCTCCGAGTATATTTTTTATTACAAGTTTAGTAGTTTATAGTTTAAAGTTTGTTTACCATAATATACTTGGCCCTAATATTAGTAAGTGTTGGGAAAATGTATTCATATGGTCTAAAACAAATATTTCATATATTGCTAATATAGTTCATAAATTTACGTTAATCAAATGCAAAGAGAAAAATTGCGGAAAGTGGCTCGTATGATTGTTGGAACTCTGCACTGATTCGAGCAGATATAGGGACTTTGAACTTGCGCAGAAACCGAAAACCTGTAAACCAGAGGTCTTAAAAATTGTTAACTTCAAATACATATATAACTACGACTTACGCCCCTTGTAGACCTAAAGTGCGTAGATCTACGTACAACGTACTAGACCCGGTATGGTATCGGCGGGGACAGCCAGTTCGGAAGCCAAGTCGATTTCAGAGGCACCAGCACCAGACACATAACGACCGTCATGTGCAAACACTTGAAGTTATTAACACCATCACCACAGCACGCTCAATGTCATCCATGAAAATGTCCGAAGAACCACATACATATGACAATGCTAGTAAACAAAATAAGATTTTGCGTAGGTTTGCGAGTATATTTTTCACGCCTTCTCCCAAATGTATGACAAATTTCGTTGGTTGCGAATTATTAAAAAGAAAATGAGGCACAGAAGTCATCTATAAAAATCATAATATCGAAATAATAAAGGATATTGAATAAACTATTTTATAAAACTTACGTGTACGATGTAAGTCAAGTAATAACTTCCCAAATTGTTCATTGATTCTCCCAAATGTATAACGAACTATGTTGGTTGCGAATTATTAAAAGGAAAACGACGCACAAAACTCATCTATACGAACGTAAATGTACGTTTCACAACTGTTTTCACAAACTTTTATTCCTAAAACAAATAATGACATTTAGCATCTTTTATATGTTAAATTATGCACTGCTATTCACCTGGGCTCCTATTTTCTTAATGACTTGTTAAGTTTTTTTGTTCTTTAATACACACGCATTTTGAAAAAAAGTTTTTTTATGTCCATGCTGGCACTTATGTGTGAGGACAGTTTTAAAAGTTTCTCCAAATAATTTGGAATATTCGAAATTTTGTCGCCATTCAAGTTACGAAATACAGATTCCATCTGTTTTATCAAATTTAGGAAATTTGTTGTTGGCTTTGTTAAAGCACCCTTCGATAATTCGTCGATCCATGTTAACGTAGGCTCTTTGGAAACATGCTCCGTTAAGCCTAGTTTACGTACGATGTAGCCTGCTATATATTCTAAGGCGTCTTCGTGCAAACCATTAAAATTTTCTTTTTGTCCTACTTCATTAGGAAATGCCAGCTCAGTGGAAAACATTAATTCCTCAGAAACCACCTCATCATCACTAAGGAAAGTCTTTAAGCGTTCCGTTGAAACGTCATTGAGGCGAAGCCACTCGGTTTCATCCGTCTCTACGTTTCCACGAGAAGCGAATCTTTCCGTATTGCGTGCTATAATTAAATCATGTTGATAAATACATTTATCAAACATTTACTACATAAAACAAAAAAGTGCTCAATTACATTTCACACAAAAATTAAGGGAGCAGTAAAATTTCTTAAATTTCTTAGTCATTTTTGAAAAGCTGTATCTCGGTGAAAAATGGGCGCACGGAGTTCCGACAAAAATCATTTAGAAGCTTTAAACTTCTAGTTTTAAGACCTTTAAGCAAAATTTTTTTTTATTTAACGCTTATTTTGTAATCGTCAGTTAAAGGGCGACACAGAAATTTTCGAATTTTTTTTTTATTGTACGGGCTTGGACAAATTTGTCCGTGTAAATTTGTAACCTGATCCATCAAGCCATTTTTCCGGACCGATTGATCAAAATTTTACAAAAGGATTATAGGAACAAGTGCATTGTTTTTAAACATTTTTTTTCCAACTTTTTTCGCATGTTTGCATTAGTATCTACGCACCGGCTGCTTCCATGAAGACTTAAGTCCACGTACAATGGCTAATTGCATGTAGTTGCACGGTTTGCGAATAGTGTCGCTTGACTGGTCGTATTCATAAACGGATTGCACTTTCATTTCGTCGAAGCACATTATGCAGAGTCTATCTGCGACGGGTATTCCCCTCGCGGCTTGCAAGACATTCAAGGAGAAATTCAGTACTCCATCATCAATTTTCATCTTTTGCAACCATTTTCGAATCGTGGATTCGCAAGGGTACGGAAAACCATTTTTACACAAGTGGACATAGGCCCTTGGCCCAGCTGCGTGAAGAGCAATCGCGGAGAAAATGTCTTGCCATGACCAGTAGACGTTCGTTTGCGGATCTTAAATTTTTCGGATTTGTCCCTTCGTAAAAATTAATGATAAGTTAGTTTTAAGTTTTCCGAACTCTTTGACTCGCAATTCTTCAATTTCGATTTAAAGATCTGCCACACGACAATCTACATATTATATACATATTTACATTATATACATAATTAATATTTACTCGGTTTGGGTCGAGGCATCGACAAATTTGGAAGCAGTTATTTGAGTTTCATCCCATTCAGATAGGGTTTCCATTACTATCGGTAACGCATCTCCTGATAACCTAACCCTTTTTGCATCTGAACCACATATATAGTCCATAGTTGAAAAATGCAAAGAGCAAATTTTGGAATATGGGTTTAAATCAACGCCGCACGATTTCGCCCACATTTTTTTTTTTCATTATGTTCGTTGGAACGTGGAACATCTTGATTGCTTCTTGAGTCCATGTTTTATGACACAAGGCGCAACTTGCTTTTGGCATAACCTTATTTAAATATATCAACCAAAAGTTAAAATTGTTGCAATTCATATTTTTAATTAAATGTATTTTCAATCGAATTATTAAGAAAAATCTTATACAATATATAAAATAAAGTCAACTTTTTGTGTGTGTTCGCTAACCGGCCGTGTCTTTGCACCGAATTAAACCAAACCTACACACATTGTTAAGTAGGTATTGAAGATGGTTTACGTATAGTTTGGATGCCTATTGATGGATAGGGCTCGAGATATAGGTCAAAACGAGGACCCGGGTAACCTTCGGATGTGTATGTACAATATGTGTATCAAATGGAAGATGTTGGTGAATGCTTTAGTTCAGAGTATTTTTCATGCCGCTCCGTGACTAGGGTCTCGAGATAGAGACCAAAACGTGGAGCCTAGAATGTGTTTGTACAATATGGATATCAAATTGAAGCTGTTGGTGAATGCTTTAGTACAGAGTATTTTTCATGCGGCTCCGTGACTGGGGTCTCGAGATAAAGGTCAAAACGTGGACCCGGGTAACCTTTGGTCGTGTATGTACAATATGGGTATCAAATGAAAGCTGTTGATAAGTGCTTTAAGACGGGGTAATTTTCATACCTATTGATGACTAGGGTCTCGAAATATATGCCAAAACGTGGACCCGACGTGTCTTTGCACCGAATTAAACCAAACTTACACACATTGTTAAGTAAGTATTGAAAATGGGTTTCGTAAAGTTTGGTTGTAATTCGGAACACTGGCAACGCGTACAGCGTTCTTTTGAACCAGCCATAATGTCGTTTACTTTTTTAACGCTTGGGGCGGAACTGAACTGTCAAATTTACAGTGTGAGTTGTGTGAGTTACAATGTGTCAATATTTCTTTCTGATTTGGATGCCATAAGGAGAAGACGTGAGTGCAAAGTGTAAAAATTTTTCGTGAATTTTTTTGGAGTGGATTTTGGAACAGTGAATAATTTCTTACGAAATTTGAGAATTTAATGTGAAATCCGACTGTTCAAATGAAATTATGTGTTCGTGTTCTCGTGTTCGTGTTTCGTTTTTTTTTTTTGAAAATATAAATGGATAATGGTTAAAAACGCTCCAATGCTTAATAAAACATATAAATTGAAACGAAAAATGCATGGATGATCAGGAAAAAAGACGATTGTTTCTTAGTTATTCATTTGCGTTGATTTGAAATTTAAAAACAATCTTCTTTTTTCCTGATTTTCAATTTATATTTTATATTTACTCAAAAACAAACAGAAAAACAAAAAATATTGTTTATGCCAAAGCGCTTGAATAAAGAATAAAGAAATAAAAAATATGAAAACCATATCTTTTCTGTTCTAAACCATATCTATTCTATTTTAGTGTGCCCAGCGAAGCGGGCCGGGTTTGCTAGTTACTTATAATGCGGATCGAGTTTTTTATTTTATTTCATGTTTTATTAGTGTTTTTATACTGACTACAAAATCTTAATGCATAATCTTATTTAAATATTTCAACCAAAAGTTGAAAATTGTTGCAAGCCATAATTTTAATTGAATGTATTTTTACACGAATTACACTGGTTTACAGCCAAAATGCACCAGAGACGCCGTTATGAAATTCCTATGTAAAATCACCGTCTGATTCCGAAAATCAAGGTTATTTTTTAACACACTTTTATTAGCTCGGGTTGTATGTATGTATGTATGTAAGGGAATCTTTGAGCTTAATGTTCATTGGCTTCTAAAAATCTGATCGACTTGGAATTTTGCACACCTATCAAAGACCGATGACAATGCAATAATTTGATACAAGTTTTCCATTATCCTTATTAGGGTTGTCAGGATTAATATTTTCTTTTTTTACCTGTGGGCAAAAAGTAAGGTGAATTTGGTTGTAAAATGAAAAATCTTTATTTCTAATGAAATCCGTCTTTTATGCGTATTTAACCCCAACATCTACCGTTTCTACTAAATGTGTCTTATAATACGTTCACATAATATATATGTAAGTAGATGATATACATTTTCGCGCTTAACTCAAAATCTGTAATTAAAAAGCGCTATTTCCCATACAAAATTTGTCTCCCAAAATCTGAGTTTATAAAATAGTCCTAGATAATAACGATATTTTTTGGCATACAACCCTGTGTTTTCTGTGTTATCGATAATTATTATTACGAATGTAAGGAGAAACATCAAAATAAAAACTAAATGAAATGGATGCCGGGAAAGAAAACAGGTCTGTAAACATAATTCTAATAAAATTTTTGTCAAATATTATTAAATGGGGATTCATTTTACAGAAAAAAGCGTGTGTCCATGAATTTTTTGTCCTCTTATTACTTATTATAAAATGTAATACAGAAGCTAGTCCTTGACGATTTGCGCAGAATGCTTCAGGTCATTATCTTGCTGGAACGCACTTTTGTCTGTGCATTTTTGTGGTTTTTCGTGAATAACTTTTAAAGTAACTACTGAAAGTAATTTTTTTTTTACATTTGTTAGACTGTTACAATAATGAGACTTAAAACAAAATTGCATCATTACATTCCTTTTGAATGCTTTATATCGGGAGAAATTAAAAATAAAAAATAGTTAAAAAAAAAACTAAAAAACACGCTTTTATTGCTAATCGAACTAAAAAGTAGAAAATAAATTTTAATGACAAAGGGACCTATAATGAAGTAATAGCAAATCGAACGATCAGTCATAGTCAACTACCTCAGAACAGAATTATAACAAAAATTAAGATACAAATAGAGTAATTCAAATTAGAGTTAAAAGCGTGGGATGCTTGATATAGTAAATATTACAATCATTCTATTGGCAACTACCTATGTTCAGAGGGTTATGAAAGTGAAGCAAAATCCATCCCACCCTTTTAACTCTAATTTGAATTACTCTATTTGTATCTTAATTTTTGTTATAATTCTGTTCTGAGGTAGTTGACTATGACTGATCGTTCGATTTGCTATTACTTCATTATAGGTCCCTTTGTCATTAAAATTTATTTTCCACTTTTTAGTTCGATTAGCAATAAAAGCGTGTTTTTTAGTTTTTTTAAACTATTTTTTATTTAAGTTAATTCGTAGTTGTAAAACAAACATTAGTTAGATGTGGAACGAGAAAAAGGAAAAAAATGGAGTCTCTAACGGAGTATTACATTAAAAACGGAATGGTGCTAGTAAACAAAATAAGCTTTTATTTAGATCTCCGAGTATATTTTTTATTACAAGTTTAGTAGTTTATAGTTTAAAGTTTGTTTACCATAATATACTTGGCCCTAATATTAGTAAGTGTTGGGAAAATGTATTCATATGGTCTAAAACAAATATTTCATATATTGCTAATATAGTTCATAAATTTACGTTAATCAAATGCAAAGAGAAAAATTGCGGAAAGTGGCTCGTATGATTGTTGGAACTCTGCACTGATTCGAGCAGATATAGGGACTTTGAACTTGCGCAGAAACCGAAAACCTGTAAACCAGAGGTCTTAAAAATTGTTAACTTCAAATACATATATAACTACGACTTACGCCCCTTGTAGACCTAAAGTGCGTAGATCTACGTACAACGTACTAGACCCGGTATGGTATCGGCGGAGACAGCCAGTTCGGAAGCCAAGTCGATTTCAGAGGCACCAGACCAGACACATAACGACCGTCACGTGCAAACACTTGAAGTTATTAACACCATCACCACAGCACGCTCAATGTCATCCATGAAATTGTCCGAAGAACCACATACATATGACAATGCTAGTAAACAAAATAAGATTTTGCGTAGGTTTGCGAGTATATTTTTCACGCCTTCTCCCAGATGTATAACAAATTTCGTTGGTTGCGAATTATTAAAAAGAAAATGAGGCACAGAAGTCATCTATAAAAATCATAATATCGAAATAATAAAGGATATTGAATAAACTATTTTATAAAACTTACGTGTACGATGTAAGTCAAGTAATAACTTCCCAAATTGTTCATTGATTCTCCCAAATGTATAACGAACTATGTTGGTTGCGAATTATTAAAAGGAAAACGACGCACAAAACTCATCTATACGAACGTAAATGTACGTTTCACAACTGTTTTCACAAACTTTTATTCCTAAAATAAATAATGACATTTAGCATCTTTTATATGTTAAATTATGCACTGCTATTCACCTGGGCTCCTATTTTCTTAATGACTTGTTAAGTTTTTTTATTCTTTAATACACACGCATTTTGAAAAAAAGTTTTTTTATGTCCATGCTGGCACTTATGTGTGAGGACAGTTTTAAAAGTTTCTCCAAATAATTTGGAATATTCGAAATTTTGTCGCCATTCAAGTTACGAAATACAGATTCCATCTGTTTTATCAAATTTAGGAAATTTGTTGTTGGCTTTGTTAAAGCACCCTTCGATAATTCGTCGATCCATGTTAACGTAGGCTCTTTGGAAACATGCTCCGTTAAGCCTAGTTTACGTACGATGTAGCCTGCTATATATTCTAAGGCGTCTTCGTGCAAACCATTAAAATTTTCTTTTTGTCCTACTTCATTAGGAAATGCCAGCTCAGTGGAAAACATTAATTCCTCAGAAACCACCTCATCATCACTAAGGAAAGTCTTTAAGCGTTCCGTTGAAACGTCATTGAGGCGAAGCCACTCGGTTTCATACGTCTCTACGTTTCCACGAAAAGCGAAGCTTTCCGTATTGCGTGCTATAATTAAATCATGTTGATAAATACATTTATCAAACATTTACTACATAAAACAAAAAAGTGCTCAATTACATTTCACACAAAAATTAAGGGAGCAGTAAAATTTCTTAAATTTCTTAGTCATTTTTGAAAAGCTGTATCTCGATGAAAAATGGGCGCACGGAGTTCCGACAAAAATCAAATTTTTTTTTATTTAACGCTTATTTTATAATCGTCAGTTAAAGGGCGACACAGAAATTTTCGAATTTTTTTTTTATTGTACGGGCTTGGGCAAATTTGTAACCTGATCCATCAAGCCATTTTTCCGGACCGATTGATCAAAATTTTACAAAAGGATTATAGGAACAAGTGCATTGTTTTTAAACATTTTTTTTCCAACTTTTTTCGCATGTTTGCATTAGTATCTACGCACCGGCTGCTTCCATGAAGACTTAAGTCCACGTACAATGGCTAATTGCATGTAGTTGTACGGTTTGCGAATAGTGTCGCTTGACTGGTCGTATTCATAAACGGATTGCACTTTCATTTCGTCGAAGCACATTATGCAGAGTCTATCTGCGACGGGTATGCCCCTCGCGGCTTGCAAGACATTCAAGGAGAAATTCAGTACTCCATCATCAATTTTCATCTTTTGCAACCATTTTCGAATCGTGGATTCGCAAGGGTACGGAAAACCATTTTTACACAAGTGGACATAGGCCCTTGGCCCAGCTGCGTGAAGAGCAATCGCGGAGAAAATGTCTTGCCATGACCAGTAGACGTTCGTTTGCGGATCTTAAATTTTTCGGATTTGTCCCTTCGTAAAAATTAATGATAAGTTAGTTTAAAGTTTTCCGAACTCTTTGACTCGCAATTCTTCAATTTCGATTTAAAGATCTGCCACACGACAATCTACATATTATATACATAATTAATATTTACTCGGTTTGGGTCGAGGCATCGACAAATTTGGAAGCAGTTATTTGAGTTTCATCCCATTCAGATAGGGTTTCCATTACTATCGGTAACGCATCTCCTGATAACCTAACCCTTTTTGCATCTGAACCACATATATAGTCCATAGTTGAAAAATGCAAAGAGCAAATTTTGGAATATGGGTTTAAATCAACGCCGCACGATTTCGCCCACATTTTTTTTTTTCATTACGTTCGTTGGAACGTGGAACATCTTGATTGCTTCTTGAGTCCATGTTTTATGACACAAGGCGCAACTTGCTTTTGGCATAACCTTATTTAAATATATCAACCAAAAGTTAAAATTGTTGCAATTCATATTTTTAATTAAATGTATTTTCAATCGAATTATTAAGAAAAATCTTATACAATATATAAAATAAAGTCAACTTTTTGTGTGTGTTCGCTAACCGGCCGTGTCTTTGCACCGAATTAAACCAAACCTACACACATTGTTAAGTAGGTATTGAAGATGGTTTACGTATAGTTTGGATGCCTATTGATGGATAGGGCTCGAGATATAGGTCAAAACGAGGACCCGGGTAACCTTCGGATGTGTATGTACAATATGTGTATCAAATGGAAGATGTTGGTGAATGCTTTAGTTCAGAGTATTTTTCATGCCGCTCCGTGACTAGGGTCTCGAGATAGAGACCAAAACGTGGAGCCTAGAATGTGTTTGTACAATATGGATATCAAATTGAAGCTGTTGGTGAATGCTTTAGTACAGAGTATTTTTCATGCGGCTCCGTGACTGGGGTCTCGAGATAAAGGTCAAAACGTGGACCCGGGTAACCTTTGGTCGTGTATGTACAATATGGGTATCAAATGAAAGCTGTTGATAAGTGCTTTAAGACGGGGTAATTTTCATACCTATTGATGACTAGGGTCTCGAAATATATGCCAAAACGTGGACCCGACGTGTCTTTGCACCGAATTAAACCAAACTTACACACATTGTTAAGTAAGTATTGAAAATGGGTTTCGTAAAGTTTGGTTGTAATTCGGAACACTGGCAACGCGTACAGCGTTCTTTTGAACCAGCCATAATGTCGTTTACTTTTTTAACGCTTGGGGCGGAACTGAACTGTCAAATTTACAGTGTGAGTTGTGTGAGTTACAATGTGTCAATATTTCTTTCTGATTTGGATGCCATAAGGAGAAGACGTGAGTGCAAAGTGTAAAAATTTTTCGTGAATTTTTTTGGAGTGGATTTTGGAACAGTGAATAATTTCTTACGAAATTTGAGAATTTAATGTGAAATCCGACTGTTCAAATGAAATTATGTGTTCGTGTTCTCGTGTTCGTGTTTCGTTTTTTTTTTTTGAAAATATAAATGGATAATGGTTAAAAACGCTCCAATGCTTAATAAAACATATAAATTGAAACGAAAAATGCATGGATGATCAGGAAAAAAGACGATTGTTTCTTAGTTATTCATTTGCGTTGATTTGAAATTTAAAAACAATCTTCTTTTTTCCTGATTTTCAATTTATATTTTATATTTACTCAAAAACAAACAGAAAAACAAAAAATATTGTTTATGCCAAAGCGCTTGAATAAAGAATAAAGAAATAAAAAATATGAAAACCATATCTTTTCTGTTCTAAACCATATCTATTCTATTTTAGTGTGCCCAGCGAAGCGGGCCGGGTTTGCTAGTTACTTATAATGCGGATCGAGTTTTTTATTTTATTTCATGTTTTATTAGTGTTTTTATACTGACTACAAAATCTTAATGCATAATCTTATTTAAATATTTCAACCAAAAGTTGAAAATTGTTGCAAGCCATAATTTTAATTGAATGTATTTTTACACGAATTACACTGGTTTACAGCCAAAATGCACCAGAGACGCCGTTATGAAATTCCTATGTAAAATCACCGTCTGATTCCGAAAATCAAGGTTATTTTTTAACACACTTTTATTAGCTCGGGTTGTATGTATGTATGTATGTAAGGGAATCTTTGAGCTTAATGTTCATTGGCTTCTAAAAATCTGATCGACTTGGAATTTTGCACACCTATCAAAGACCGATGACAATGCAATAATTTGATACAAGTTTTCCATTATCCTTATTAGGGTTGTCAGGATTAATATTTTCTTTTTTTACCTGTGGGCAAAAAGTAAGGTGAATTTGGTTGTAAAATGAAAAATCTTTATTTCTAATGAAATCCGTCTTTTATGCGTATTTAACCCCAACATCTACCGTTTCTACTAAATGTGTCTTATAATACGTTCACATAATATATATGTAAGTAGATGATATACATTTTCGCGCTTAACTCAAAATCTGTAATTAAAAAGCGCTATTTCCCATACAAAATTTGTCTCCCAAAATCTGAGTTTATAAAATAGTCCTAGATAATAACGATATTTTTTGGCATACAACCCTGTGTTTTCTGTGTTATCGATAATTATTATTACGAATGTAAGGAGAAACATCAAAATAAAAACTAAATGAAATGGATGCCGGGAAAGAAAACAGGTCTGTAAACATAATTCTAATAAAATTTTTGTCAAATATTATTAAATGGGGATTCATTTTACAGAAAAAAGCGTGTGTCCATGAATTTTTTGTCCTCTTATTACTTATTATAAAATGTAATACAGAAGCTAGTCCTTGACGATTTGCGCAGAATGCTTCAGGTCATTATCTTGCTGGAACGCACTTTTGTCTGTGCATTTTTGTGGTTTTTCGTGAATAACTTTTAAAGTAACTACTGAAAGTAATTTTTTTTTTACATTTGTTAGACTGTTACAATAATGAGACTTAAAACAAAATTGCATCATTACATTCCTTTTGAATGCTTTATATCGGGAGAAATTAAAAATAAAAAATAGTTAAAAAAAAAACTAAAAAACACGCTTTTATTGCTAATCGAACTAAAAAGTAGAAAATAAATTTTAATGACAAAGGGACCTATAATGAAGTAATAGCAAATCGAACGATCAGTCATAGTCAACTACCTCAGAACAGAATTATAACAAAAATTAAGATACAAATAGAGTAATTCAAATTAGAGTTAAAAGCGTGGGATGCTTGATATAGTAAATATTACAATCATTCTATTGGCAACTACCTATGTTCAGAGGGTTATGAAAGTGAAGCAAAATCCATCCCACCCTTTTAACTCTAATTTGAATTACTCTATTTGTATCTTAATTTTTGTTATAATTCTGTTCTGAGGTAGTTGACTATGACTGATCGTTCGATTTGCTATTACTTCATTATAGGTCCCTTTGTCATTAAAATTTATTTTCCACTTTTTAGTTCGATTAGCAATAAAAGCGTGTTTTTTAGTTTTTTTAAACTATTTTTTATTTAAGTTAATTCGTAGTTGTAAAACAAACATTAGTTAGATGTGGAACGAGAAAAAGGAAAAAAATGGAGTCTCTAACGGAGTATTACATTAAAAACGGAATGGTGCTAGTAAACAAAATAAGCTTTTATTTAGATCTCCGAGTATATTTTTTATTACAAGTTTAGTAGTTTATAGTTTAAAGTTTGTTTACCATAATATACTTGGCCCTAATATTAGTAAGTGTTGGGAAAATGTATTCATATGGTCTAAAACAAATATTTCATATATTGCTAATATAGTTCATAAATTTACGTTAATCAAATGCAAAGAGAAAAATTGCGGAAAGTGGCTCGTATGATTGTTGGAACTCTGCACTGATTCGAGCAGATATAGGGACTTTGAACTTGCGCAGAAACCGAAAACCTGTAAACCAGAGGTCTTAAAAATTGTTAACTTCAAATACATATATAACTACGACTTACGCCCCTTGTAGACCTAAAGTGCGTAGATCTACGTACAACGTACTAGACCCGGTATGGTATCGGCGGAGACAGCCAGTTCGGAAGCCAAGTCGATTTCAGAGGCACCAGACCAGACACATAACGACCGTCACGTGCAAACACTTGAAGTTATTAACACCATCACCACAGCACGCTCAATGTCATCCATGAAATTGTCCGAAGAACCACATACATATGACAATGCTAGTAAACAAAATAAGATTTTGCGTAGGTTTGCGAGTATATTTTTCACGCCTTCTCCCAGATGTATAACAAATTTCGTTGGTTGCGAATTATTAAAAAGAAAATGAGGCACAGAAGTCATCTATAAAAATCATAATATCGAAATAATAAAGGATATTGAATAAACTATTTTATAAAACTTACGTGTACGATGTAAGTCAAGTAATAACTTCCCAAATTGTTCATTGATTCTCCCAAATGTATAACGAACTATGTTGGTTGCGAATTATTAAAAGGAAAACGACGCACAAAACTCATCTATACGAACGTAAATGTACGTTTCACAACTGTTTTCACAAACTTTTATTCCTAAAATAAATAATGACATTTAGCATCTTTTATATGTTAAATTATGCACTGCTATTCACCTGGGCTCCTATTTTCTTAATGACTTGTTAAGTTTTTTTATTCTTTAATACACACGCATTTTGAAAAAAAGTTTTTTTATGTCCATGCTGGCACTTATGTGTGAGGACAGTTTTAAAAGTTTCTCCAAATAATTTGGAATATTCGAAATTTTGTCGCCATTCAAGTTACGAAATACAGATTCCATCTGTTTTATCAAATTTAGGAAATTTGTTGTTGGCTTTGTTAAAGCACCCTTCGATAATTCGTCGATCCATGTTAACGTAGGCTCTTTGGAAACATGCTCCGTTAAGCCTAGTTTACGTACGATGTAGCCTGCTATATATTCTAAGGCGTCTTCGTGCAAACCATTAAAATTTTCTTTTTGTCCTACTTCATTAGGAAATGCCAGCTCAGTGGAAAACATTAATTCCTCAGAAACCACCTCATCATCACTAAGGAAAGTCTTTAAGCGTTCCGTTGAAACGTCATTGAGGCGAAGCCACTCGGTTTCATCCGTCTCTACGTTTCCACGAAAAGCGAAGCTTTCCGTATTGCGTGCTATAATTAAATCATGTTGATAAATACATTTATCAAACATTTACTACATAAAACAAAAAAGTGCTCAATTACATTTCACACAAAAATTAAGGGAGCAGTAAAATTTCTTAAATTTCTTAGTCATTTTTGAAAAGCTGTATCTCGATGAAAAATGGGCGCACGGAGTTCCGACAAAAATCAAATTTTTTTTTATTTAACGCTTATTTTATAATCGTCAGTTAAAGGGCGACACAGAAATTTTCGAATTTTTTTTTTATTGTACGGGCTTGGGCAAATTTGTAACCTGATCCATCAAGCCATTTTTCCGGACCGATTGATCAAAATTTTACAAAAGGATTATAGGAACAAGTGCATTGTTTTTAAACATTTTTTTTCCAACTTTTTTCGCATGTTTGCATTAGTATCTACGCACCGGCTGCTTCCATGAAGACTTAAGTCCACGTACAATGGCTAATTGAATGTAGTTGCACGGTTTGCGAATAGTGTCGCTTGACTGGTCGTATTCATAAACGGATTGCACTTTCATTTCGTCGAAGCACATTATGCAGAGTCTATCTGCGACGGGTATGCCCCTCGCGGCTTGCAAGACATTCAAGGAGAAATTCAGTACTCCATCATCAATTTTCATCTTTTGCAACCATTTTCGAATCGTGGATTCGCAAGGGTACGGAAAACCATTTTTACACAAGTGGACATAGGCCCTTGGCCCAGCTGCGTGAAGAGCAATCGCGGAGAAAATGTCTTGCCATGACCAGTAGACGTTCGTTTGCGGATCTTAAAATTTTCGGATTTGTCCCTTCGTAAAAATTAATGATAAGTTAGTTTTAAGTTTTCCGAACTCTTTGACTCGCAATTCTTCAATTTCGATTTAAAGATCTGCCACACGACAATCTACATATTATATACATATTTACATTATATACATAATTAATATTTACTCGGTTTGGGTCGAGGCATCGACAAATTTGGAAGCAGTTATTTGAGTTTCATCCCATTCAGATAGGGTTTCCATTACTATCGGTAACGCATCTCCTGATAACCTAACCCTTTTTGCATCTGAACCACATATATAGTCCATAGTTGAAAAATGCAAAGAGCAAATTTTGGAATATGGGTTTAAATCAACGCCGCACGATTTCGCCCACATTTTTTTTCATTACGTTCGTTGGAACGTGGAACATCTTGATTGCTTCTTGAGTCCATGTTTTATGACACAAGGCGCAACTTGCTTTTGGCATAACCTTATTTAAATATATCAACCAAAAGTTAAAATTGTTGCAATTCATATTTTTAATTAAATGTATTTTCAATCGAATTATTAAGAAAAATCTTATACAATATATAGGGTGTTTTTTTTAGAGGTTAGGTTTTCAAGTTGGCACTACTTTTTTCGTAGATGGTCTTTTTGACAGCTGTCACTTGATTTATGCTCAGTTTGGTTTGCCATTTCATAATGAATAGACTTACATCTGAACAACGTTTGCAAATCGTGCAAATTTGGGCCCAAAACGAGATGGCCACCGATCCCGATTTTCACAAGAAAATTTTGTTCCGCGATGAAGCTCACTTTTGGTTGAATGGGTATGTCAATAAGCAAAATTGTCGCATTTGGAGTGAACATAATCCACAAGCCATTGCTGAGACGCCGTTACATCCTCAAAAAGTCACTGTTTGGTGTGCTCTATGGGCAGAGGGAATCATTGGTCCATATTTCTTTAAAAATGAAGCCGGCCATAATGTTACAGTCAATGGTCAATGATTAATGACTTTTTCGTGCCTGAATTGGACGACGTTGATGTGGACGACCTTTGGTTCCAACAAGACGGCGCTACATGCCATACAGCCAACGCAACAATCGATTTATTGAAGGAAACTTTTGGTGAGCGCATTATCTCACGCCGTGGACCTGTGGCGTGGCCTCCAAGATCGTGCGATATAACACCGCTGGACTATTTCTTGTGGGGCTATGTGAAGTCGCTTGTCTACGCAGATAAGCCCGAGACGATTGACGTCTTGGAAGAGAATATTCGGCGCGTTATTGCTGACATACGGCCCCAATTGCTGCAAAAAGTGGTCGAAAATTGGGCCTCTCGGCTGGAATTTATTCGAGCCAGCCGCGGCGGCCACTTGCCCGAAATCATTTTTAAAACATAATGGCAAACCCTTATCTTTATAATAAAGCTAAATTCTTGGCCATAACATTAAATTATATACGTTTTATTTCATCTTGAAAACCTAACCTCTAAAAAAAACACCCTATATAAAATAAAGTCAACTTTTTGTGTGTGTTCGCTAACCGGCCGTGTCTTTGCACCGAATTAAACCAAACTTACACACATTGTTAAGTAGGTATTGAAGATGGTTTACGTATAGTTTGGATGCCTATTGATGGATAGGGCTCGAGATATAGGTCAAAACGAGGACCCGGGTAACCTTCGGATGTGTATGTACAATATGGGTATCAAATGGAAGCTGTTAGTGAATGCTTTAGTTCAGAGTATTTTTCATGCCGCTCCGTGACTAGGGTCTCGAGATAGAGACCAAAACGTGGAGCCTAGAATGTGTTTGTACAATATGGATATCAAATTGAAGCTGTTGGTGAATGCTTTAGTACAGATTATTTTTCATGCCGCTCCGAGACTGGGGTCTCGAGATATAGGTCAAAACGTGGACCCGGGTAACCTTCGGATGTGTATGTACAATATGTGTATCAAATGGAAGATGTTGGTGATTGCTTTAGTTCAGAGTATTTTTCATGCCGCTCCGTGACTAGGGTCTCGAGATAGAGACCAAAACGTGGAGCCTAGAATGTGTTTGTACAATATGGATATCAAATTGAAGCTGTTGGTGAATGCTTTAGTACAGATTATTTTTCATGCCGCTCCGAGACTAGGGTCTCGAGATATAGGTCAAAACGTGGACCCGGGTAACCTTCGGATGTGTATGTACAATATGTGTATCAAATGGAAGATGTTGGTGAATGCTTTAGTTCAGAGTATTTTTCATGCCGCTCCGTGACTAGGGTCTCGAGATAAAGGTCAAAACGTGGACCCGGGTAACCTTTGGTCGTGTATGTACAATACGGGTATCAAATGAAAGCTGTTGATAAGTGCTTTAAGACGGGGTAATTTTCATACCTATTGATGACTAGGGTCTCGAAATATATGCCAAAACGTGGACCCGACGTGTCTTTGCACCGAATTAAACCAAACTTACACACATTGTTAAGTAAGTATTGAAAATGGGTTTCGTAAAGTTTGGTTGTAATTCGGAACACTGGCAACGCGTACAGCGTTCTTTTGAACCAGCCATAATGTCGTTTACTTTTTTAACGCTTGGGGCGGAACTGAACTGTCAAATTTACAGTGTGATTTGTGTGAGTTACAATGTGTCAATATTTCTTTCTGATTTGGATGCCATAAGGAGAAGACGTGAGTGCAAAGTGTAAAAATTTTTCGTGAATTTTTTTGGAGTGGATTTTGGAACAGTGAATAATTTCTTACGAAATTTGAGAATTTAATGTGAAATCCGACTGTTCAAATGAAATTATGTGTTCGTGTTTTCGTGTTCGTGTTTCGTTTTTTTTTTTTTTTAAATATAAATGGATAATGGTTAAAAAAGCTCCAATGCTTAATAAAACATATAAATTGAAACGAAAAATGCATGGATGATCTGGAAAAAAGACGATTGTTTCTTAGTTATTCATTTGCGTTGATTTGAAATTTAAAAACAATCTTCTTTTTTCCTGATTTTCAATTTATATTTTATATTTACTCAAAAACAAACAGAAAAACAAAAAATATTGTTTATGCCAAAGCGCTTGAATAAAGAATAAAGAAATAAAAAATATGAAAACCATATCTTTTCTGTTCTAAACCATATATATTCTATTTTAGTGTGCCCAGCGAAGCGGGCCGGGTTTGCTAGTTACTTATAATGCGGATCGAGTTTTTTATTTTATTTCATGTTTTATTAGTGTTTTTATACTGACTACAAAATCTTAATGCATAATCTTATTTAAATATTTCAACCAAAAGTTGAAAATTGTTGCAAGCCATATTTTTAATTGAATGTATTTTTACGCGAATTACACTGGTTTACAGCCAAAATGCACCAGAGACGCCGTTATGAAATTCCTATGTAAAATCACCGTCTGATTCCGAAAATCAAGGTTATTTTTTAACACACTTTTATTAGCTCGGGTTGTATGTATGTATGTAATACATCTCATTATGTAACGGAATCTTTGAGCTTAATGTTCATTGGCTTCTAAAAATCTGATCGACTTGGAATTTTGCGCACCTATCAAAGACCGATGACAATGCAATAATTTGATACAAGTTTTCCATTATCCTTATTAGGGTTGCCAGGATTAATATTTTCTTTTTTTACCTGTGGGCAAAAAGTAAGGTGAATTTGGTTGTAAAATGAAAAATCTTTATTTCTAATGAAATCCGTCTTTTATGCGTATTTAACCCCAACATCTACCGTTTCTACTAAATGTGTCTTATAATACGTTCACATATATGTCAGTAGATGATATACATTTTCGCGCTTAACTCAAAATCTGTAATTAAAAAGCGCTATTTCCCATACAAAATTTGTCTCCCAAAATCTGAGTTTATAAAATAATCCTAGATAATAACGATATTTTTTGGCATACAACCCTGTGTTTTCTGTGTTATCGATAATTATTATTACGAATGTAAGGAGAAACATCAAAATAAAAACTAAATGAAATGGATGCCGGGAAAGAAAACAGGTCTGTAAACATAATTCTAATAAAATTTTTGTCAAATATTATTAAATGGGGATTCATTTTACAGAAAAAAGCGTGTGTCCATGAACGTTTTGTCCTCTTATTACTTATTATAAAATGTAATACAGAAGCTAGTCCTTGACGATTTGCGCAGAATGCTTCAGGTCATTATCTTGCTGGAACACACTTTTGTCTGTGCATTTTTGTGGTTTTTCGTGAATAACTTTTAAAGTAACTACTGAAAATAATTTTTTTTTTACATTTGTTAGACTGTTACAATAATGAGACTTAAAACAAAATTGCATCATTACATTCCTTTTGAATGCTTTAGATCGGGAGAAATTAAAAATAGTTAAAAAAAAACTAAAAAACACGCTTTTATTGCTAATCGAACTAAAAAGTGGAAAATAAATTTTAATGACAAAGGGACCTATAATGAAGTAATAGCAAATCGAACGATCAGTCATAGTCAACTACCTCAGAACAGAATTATAACAAAAATTAAGATACAAATAGAGTAATTCAAATTAGAGTTAAAAGCGTGGGATGCTTGATATAGTAAATATTACAATCATTCTATTGGCAACTACCTATGTTCAGAGGGTTATGAAAGTGAAGCAAAATCCACCCCACGCTTTTAACTCTAATTTGAATTACTCTATTTGTATCTTAATTTTTGTTATAATTCTGTTCTGAGGTAGTTGACTATGACTGATCGTTCGATTTGCTATTACTTCATTATAGGTCCCTTTGTCATTAAAATTTATTTTCCACTTTTTAGTTCGATTAGCAATAAAAGCGTGTTTTTTAGTTTTTTTAAACTATTTTTTTTTTAATTTCGTTGGTTGCGAATTATTAAAAAGAAAATGAGGCACAGAAGTCATCTAAAAAAATCATAATATCGAAATAATAAAGGATATTGAATAAACTATTTTATAAAACTTACGTGTACGATGTAAGTCAAGTAATAACTTCCCAAATTGTTCATTGATTCTCCCAAATGTATAACGAACTATGTTGGTTGCAAATTATTAAAAGGAAAACGACGCACAAAACTCATCTATACGAACGTAAATGTACGTTTCACAACTGTTTTCACAAACTTTTATTCCTAAAATAAATAATGACTTTTAGCATCTTTTATATGTTAAATTATGCACTGCTATTCACCTGGGCTCCTATTTTCTTAATGGCTTGTTAAGTTTTTTTATTCTTTAATACACACGCATTTTGAAAAAAAGTTTTTTTATGTCCATGCTGGCACTTATGTGTGAGGACAGTTTTAAAAGTTTCTCCAAATAATTTGGAATATTCGAAATTTTGTCGCCATTCAAGTTACGAAATACAGATTCCATCTGTTTTATCAAATTTAGGAAATTTGTTGTTGGCTTTGTTAAAGCACCCTTCGATAATTCGTCGATCCATGTTAACGTAGGCTCTTTGGAAACATGCTCCGTTAAGCCTAGTTTACGTACGATGTAGCCTGCTATATATTCTAAGGCGTCTTCGTGCAAACCATTAAAATTTTCTTTTTGTCCTACTTCATTAGGAAATGCCAGCTCAGTGGAAAACATTAATTCCTCAGAAACCACCTCATCATCACTAAGGAAAGTCTTTAAGCGTTCCGTTGAAACGTCATTGAGGCGAAGCCACTCGGTTTCATACGTCTCTACGTTTCCACGAGAAGCGAAGCTTTCCGTATTGCGTGCTATAATTAAATCATGTTGATAAATACATTTATCAAACATTTACTACATAATACAAAAAGTGCTCAATTACATTTCACACAAAAATTAAGGGAGCAGTAAAATTTCTTAAATTTCTTAGTCATTTTTGAAAAGCTGTATCTCGATGAAAAATGGGTGCACGGAGTTCCGACAAAAATCATTTAGAAGCTTTAAACTTCTAGTTTTAAGATCTTTAAGCAAAATTTTTTTTATTTAACGCTTATTTTGTAATCGTCAGTTAAAGGGCGACACAGAAATTTTCGATTTTTTTTTTTATTGTACGGGCTTGGACAAATTTGTCCGTGTAAATTTGTAACCTGATCCATCAAGCCATTTTTCCGGACCGATTGATCAAAATTTTACAAAAGGATTATAGGAACAAGTGCATTGTTTTTAAACATTTTTTTTCCAACTTTTTTCGCATGTTTGCATTAGTATCTACGCACCGGCTGCTTCCATGAAGACTTAAGTCCACGTACAATGGCTAATTGCATGTAGTTGTACGGTTTGCGAATAGTGTCGCTTGACTGGTCGTATTCATAAACGGATTGCACTTTCATTTCGTCGAAGCACATTATGCAGAGTCTATCTGCGACGGGTATGCCCCTCGCGGTTTGCAAGACATTCAAGGAGAAATTCAGTACTCCATCATCAATTTTCATCTTTTGCAACCATTTTCGAATTGTGGATTCGCAAGGGTACGGAAAACCATTTTTACACAAGTGGACATAGGCCCTTGGCCCAGCTGCGTGAAGAGCAATCGCGGAGAAAATGTCTTGCCATGACCAGTAGACGTTCGTTTGCGGATCTTAAATTTTTCGGATTTGTCCCTTCGTAAAAATTAATGATAAGTTAGTTTAAAGTTTTCCGAACTCTTTGACTCGCAATTCTTCAATTTCGATTTAAAGATCTGCCACACGACAATCTACATATTATATACATATTTACATTATATAATTAATATTTACTCGGTTTGGGTCGAGGCATCGACAAATTTGGAAGCAGTTATTTGAGTTTCATCCCATTCAGATAGGGTTTCCATTACTATCGGTAACGCATCTCCTGATAACCTAACCCTTTTTGCATCTGAACCACATATATAGTCCATAGTTGAAAAATGCAAAGAGCAAATTTTGGAATATGGGTTTAAATCAACGCCGCACGATTTCGCCCACATTTTTTTTTTCATTACGTTCGTTGGAACGTGGAACATCTTGATTGCTTCTTGAGTCCATGTTTTATGACACAAGGCGCAACTTGCTTTTGGCATAACCTTATTTAAATATATCAACCAAAAGTTAAAATTGTTGCAATTCATATTTTTAATTAAATGTATTTTCAATCGAATTATTAAGAAAAATCTTATACAATATATAAAATAAAGTCAACTTTTTGTGTGTGTTCGCTAACCGGCCGTGTCTTTGCACCGAATTAAACCAAACTTACACACATTGTTAAGTAGGTATTGAAGATGGTTTACGTATAGTTTGGATGCCTATTGATGACTAGGGTCTCGAAATATATGCCAAAACGTGGACCCGACGTGTCTTTGCACCGAATTTAACCAAACTTACACACATTGTTAAGTAAGTATTGAAAATGGGTTTCGTAAAGTTTGGTTGTAATTCGGAACACTGGCAACGCGTACAGCGTTCTTTTGAACCAGCCATAATGTCGTTTACTTTTTTAACGCTTGGGGCGGAACTGAACTGTCAAATTTACAGTGTGAGTTGTGTGAGTTACAGTGTGTCAATATTTCTTTCTGATTTGGATGCCATAAGGAGAAGACGTGAGTGCAAAGTGTAAAAATTGTTCGTGAATTTTTTTGGAGTGGATTTTGGAACAGTGAATAATTTCTTACGATATTTGAGAATTTAATGTGAAATCCGACTGTTCAAATGAAATTATGTGTTCGTGTTCTCGTGTTCGTGTTTCGTTTTTTTTTTTGAAAATATAAATGGATAATGGTTAAAAAAGCTCCAATGCTTAATAAAACATATAAATTGAAACGAAAAATGCATGGATGATCAGGAAAAAAGACGATTGTTTCTTAGTTATTCATTTGCGTTGATTTGGAATTTAAAAACAATCTCCTTTTTTCCTGATTTTCAATTTATATTTTATATTTACTCAAAAACAAACAGAAAAACAAAAAATATTGTTTATGCCAAAGCGCTTGAATAAAGAATAAAGAAATAAAAAATATGAAAACCATATCTTTTCTGTTCTAAACCATATCTATTCTATTTTAGTGTGCCCAGCGAAGCGGGCCGGGTTTGCTAGTTACTTATAATGCGGATCGAGTTTTTTATTTTATTTCATGTTTTATTAGTGTTTTTATACTGACTACAAAATCTTAATGCATAATCTTATTTAAATATTTCAACCAAAAGTTGAAAATTGTTGCAAGCCATATTTTTAATTGAATGTATTTTTACGCGAATTACACTGGTTTACAGCCAAAATGCACCAGAGACGCCGTTATGAAATTCCTATGTAAAATCACCGTCTGATTCCGAAAATCAAGGTTATTTTTTAACACACTTTTATTAGCTCGGGTTGTATGTATGTATGTAATACATCTCATTATGTAACGGAATCTTTGAGCTTAATGTTCATTGGCTTCTAAAAATCTGATCGACTTGGAATTTTGCGCACCTATCAAAGACCGATGACAATGCAATAATTTGATACAAGTTTTCCATTATCCTTATTAGGGTTGCCAGGATTAATATTTTCTTTTTTTACCTGTGGGCAAAAAGTAAGGTGAATTTGGTTGTAAAATGAAAAATCTTTATTTCTAATGAAATCCGTCTTTTATGCGTATTTAACCCCAACATCTACCGTTTCTACTAAATGTGTCTTATAATACGTTCACATATATGTAAGTAGATGATATACATTTTCGCGCTTAACTCAAAATCTGTAATTAAAAAGCGCTATTTCCCATACAAAATTTGTCTCCCAAAATCTGAGTTTATAAAATAATCCTAGATAATAACGATATTTTTTGGCATACAACCCTGTGTTTTCTGTGTTATCGATAATTATTATTACGAATGTAAGGAGAAACATCAAAATAAAAACTAAATGAAATGGATGCCGGGAAAGAAAACAGGTCTGTAAACATAATTCTAATAAAATTTTTGTCAAATATTATTAAATGGGGATTCATTTTACAGAAAAAAGCGTGTGTCCATGAATGTTTTGTCCTCTTATTACTTATTATAAAATGTAATACAGAAGCTAGTCCTTGACGATTTGCGCAGAATGCTTCAGGTCATTATCTTGCTGGAACGCACTTTTGTCTGTGCATTTTTGTGGTTTTTCGTGAATAACTTTTAAAGTAACTACTGAAAATAATTTTTTTTTACATTTGTTAGACTGTTACAATAATGAGACTTAAAACAAAATTGCATCATTACATTCCTTTTGAATGCTTTAGATCGGGAGAAATTAAAAATAAAAAATAGTTAAAAAAAAAACTAAAAAACACGCTTTTATTGCTAATCGAACTAAAAAGTAGAAAATAAATTTTAATGACAAAGGGACCTATAATGAAGTAATAGCAAATCGAACGATCAGTCATAGTCAACTACCTCAGAACAGAATTATAACAAAAATTAAGATACAAATAGAGTAATTCAAATTAGAGTTAAAAGCGTGGGATGCTTGATATAGTAAATATTACAATCATTCTATTGGCAACTACCTATGTTCAGAGGGTTATGAAAGTGAAGCAAAATCCATCCCACGCTTTTAACTCTAATTTGAATTACTCTATTTGTATCTTAATTTTTGTTATAATTCTGTTCTGAGGTAGTTGACTATGACTGATCGTTCGATTTGCTATTACTTCATTATAGGTCCCTTTGTCATTAAAATTTATTTTCCACTTTTTAGTTCGATTAGCAATAAAAGCGTGTTTTTTAGTTTTTTTAAACTATTTTTTTTTTAATTTCGTTGGTTGCGAATTATTAAAAAGAAAATGAGGCACAGAAGTCATCTAAAAAAATCATAATATCGAAATAATAAAGGATATTGAATAAACTATTTTATAAAACTTACGTGTACGATGTAAGTCAAGTAATAACTTCCCAAATTGTTCATTGATTCTCCCAAATGTATAACGAACTATGTTGGTTGCAAATTATTAAAAGGAAAACGACGCACAAAACTCATCTATACGAACGTAAATGTACGTTTCACAACTGTTTTCACAAACTTTTATTCCTAAAATAAATAATGACTTTTAGCATCTTTTATATGTTAAATTATGCACTGCTATTCACCTGGGCTCCTATTTTCTTAATGACTTGTTAAGTTTTTTTATTCTTTAATACACACGCATTTTGAAAAAAAGTTTTTTTATGTCCATGCTGGCACTTATGTGTGAGGACAGTTTTAAAAGTTTCTCCAAATAATTTGGAATATTCGAAATTTTGTCGCCATTCAAGTTACGAAATACAGATTCCATCTGTTTTATCAAATTTAGGAAATTTGTTGTTGGCTTTGTTAAAGCACCCTTCGATAATTCGTCGATCCATGTTAACGTAGGCTTTTTGGAAACATGCTCCGTTAAGCCTAGTTTACGTACGATGTAGCCTGCTATATATTCTAAGGCGTCTTCGTGCAAACCATTAAAATTTTCTTTTTGTCCTACTTCATTAGGAAATGCCAGCTCAGTGGAAAACATTAATTCCTCAGAAACCACCTCATCATCACTAAGGAAAGTCTTTAAGCGTTCCGTTGAAACGTCATTGAGGCGAAGCCACTCGGTTTCATACGTCTCTACGTTTCCACGAGAAGCGAAGCTTTCCGTATTGCGTGCTATAATTAAATCATGTTGATAAATACATTTATCAAACATTTACTACATAATACAAAAAGTGCTCAATTACATTTCACACAAAAATTAAGGGAGCAGTAAAATTTCTTAAATTTCTTAGTCATTTTTGAAAAGCTGTATCTCGATGAAAAATGGGCGCACGGAGTTCCGACAAAAATCATTTAGAAGCTTTAAACTTCTAGTTTTAAGATCTTTAAGCAAAATTTTTTTTATTTAACGCTTATTTTGTAATCGTCAGTTAAAGGGCGACACAGAAATTTTCGAATTTTTTTTTATTGTACGGGCTTGGACAAATTTGTCCGTGTAAATTTGTAACCTGATCCATCAAGCCATTTTTCCGGATTGATCAAAATTTTACAAAAGGATTATAGGAACAAGTGCATTGTTTTTAAACATTTTTTTTCCAACTTTTTTCGCATGTTTGCATTAGTATCTACGCACCGGCTGCTTCCATGAAGACTTAAGTCCACGTACAATGGCTAATTGCATGTAGTTGCACGGTTTGCGAATAGTGTCGTTTGACTGGTCGTATTCATAAACGGATTGCACTTTCATTTCGTCGAAGCACATTATGCAGAGTCTATCTGCGACGGGTATGCCCCTCGCGGCTTGCAAGACATTCAAGGAGAAATTCAGTACTCCATCATCAATTTTCATCTTTTGCAACCATTTTCGAATCGTGGATTCGCAAGGGTACGGAAAACCATTTTTACACAAGTGGACATAGGCCCTTGGCCCAGCTGCGTGGAGAGCAATCGCGGAGAAAATGTCTTGCCATGACCAGTAGACGTTCGTTTGCGGATCTTAAATTTTTCGGATTTGTCCCTTCGTAAAAATTAATGATAAGTTAGTTTAAAGTTTTCCGAACTCTTTGACTCGCAATTCTTCAATTTCGATTTAAAGATCTGCCACACGACAATCTACATATTATATACATAATTAATATTTACTCGGTTTGGGTCGAGGCATCGACAAATTTGGAAGCAGTTATTTGAGTTTCATCCCATTCAGATAGGGTTTCCATTACTATCGGTAACGCATCTCCTGATAACCTAACCCTTTTTGCATCTGAACCACATATATAGTCCATAGTTGAAAAATGCAAAGAGCAAATTTTGGAATATGGGTTTAAATCAACGCCGCACGATTTCGCCCACATTTTTTTTTTCATTACGTTCGTTGGAACGTGGAACATCTTGATTGCTTCTTGAGACCATGTTTTATGACACAAGGCGCAACTTGCTTTTGACATAACCTTATTTAAATATATCAACCAAAAGTTAAAATTGTTGCAATTCATATTTTTAATTAAATGTATTTTCAATCGAATTATTAAGAAAAATCTTATACAATATATAAAATAAAGTCAACTTTTTGTGTGTGTTCGCTAACCGGCCGTGTCTTTGCACCGAATTAAACCAAACTTGCACACATTGTTAAGTAGGTATTGAAGATGGTTTACGTATAGTTTGGATGCCTATTGATGGATAGGGCTCGAGATATAGGTCAAAACGAGGACCCGGGTAACCTTCGGATGTGTATGTACAATATGGGTATCAAATAGAAGCTGTTAGTGAATGCTTTAGTTCAGAGTATTTTTCATGCCGCTCCGTCACTAGGGTCTCGAGATAGAGACCAAAACGTGGAGCCTAGAATGTGTTTGTACAATATGGATATCAAATTGAAGCTGTTGGTGAATGCTTTAGTACAGATTATTTTTCATGCCGCTCCGAGACTGGGGTCTCGAGATATAGGTCAAAACGTGGACCCGGGTAACCTTCGGATGTGTATGTACAATATGTGTATCAAATGGAAGCTGTTGGTGAATGCTTTAGTTCAGAGTATTTTTCATGCCGCTCCGTGACTAGGGTCTCGAGATAGAGACCAAAACGTGGAGCCTAGAATGTGTTTGTACAATATGGATATCAAATTGAAGCTGTTGGTGAATGCTTTAGTACAGAGTATTTTTCATGCGGCTCCGTGACTGGGGTCTCGAGATAAAGGTCAAAACGTGGACCCGGGTAACCTTTGGTTGTGTATGTACAATATGGGTATCAAATGAAAGCTGTTGATAAGTGCTTTAAGACGGGGTAATTTTCATACCTATTGATGACTAGGGTCTCGAAATATATGCCAAAACGTGGACCCGACGTGTCTTTGCACCGAATTAAACCAAACTTACACACATTGTTAAGTAAGTATTGAAAATGGGTTTCGTAAAGTTTGGTTGTAATTCGGAACACTGGCAACGCGTACAGCGTTCTTTTGAACCAGCCATAATGTCGTTTACTTTTTTAACGCTTGGGGCGGAACTGAACTGTCAAATTTACAGTGTGATTTGTGTGAGTTACAATGTGTCAATATTTCTTTCTGATTTGGATGCCATAAGGAGAAGACGTGAGTGCAAAGTGTAAAAATTTTTCGTGAATTTTTTTGGAGTGGATTTTGGAACAGTGAATAATTTCTTACGAAATTTGAGAATTTAATGTGAAATCCGACTGTTCAAATGAAATTATGTGTTCGTGTTTTCGTGTTCGTGTTTCGTTTTTTTTTTTTTTTAAATATAAATGGATAATGGTTAAAAAAGCTCCAATGCTTAATAAAACATATAAATTGAAACGAAAAATGCATGGATGATCTGGAAAAAAGACGATTGTTTCTTAGTTATTCATTTGCGTTGATTTGAAATTTAAAAACAATCTTCTTTTTTCCTGATTTTCAATTTATATTTTATATTTACTCAAAAACAAACAGAAAAACAAAAAATATTGTTTATGCCAAAGCGCTTGAATAAAGAATAAAGAAATAAAAAATATGAAAACCATATCTTTTCTGTTCTAAACCATATCTATTCTATTTTAGTGTGCCCAGCGAAGCGGGCCGGGTTTGCTAGTTACTTATAATGCGGATCGAGTTTTTTATTTTATTTCATGTTTTATTAGTGTTTTTATACTGACTACAAAATCTTAATGCATAATCTTATTTAAATATTTCAACCAAAAGTTGAAAATTGTTGCAAGCCATATTTTTAATTGAATGTATTTTTACGCGAATTACACTGGTTTACAGCCAAAATGCACCAGAGACGCCGTTATGAAATTCCTATGTAAAATCACCGTCTGATTCCGAAAATCAAGGTTATTTTTTAACACACTTTTATTAGCTCGGGTTGTATGTATGTATGTAATACATCTCATTATGTAACGGAATCTTTGAGCTTAATGTTCATTGGCTTCTAAAAATCTGATCGACTTGGAATTTTGCGCACCTATCAAAGACCGATGACAATGCAATAATTTGATACAAGTTTTCCATTATCCTTATTAGGGTTGCCAGGATTAATATTTTCTTTTTTTACCTGTGGGCAAAAAGTAAGGTGAATTTGGTTGTAAAATGAAAAATCTTTATTTCTAATGAAATCCGTCTTTTATGCGTATTTAACCCCAACATCTACCGTTTCTACTAAATGTGTCTTATAATACGTTCACATATATGTCAGTAGATGATATACATTTTCGCGCTTAACTCAAAATCTGTAATTAAAAAGCGCTATTTCCCATACAAAATTTGTCTCCCAAAATCTGAGTTCATAAAATAATCCTAGATAATAACGATATTTTTTGGCATACAACCCTGTGTTTTCTGTGTTATCGATAATTATTATTACGAATGTAAGGAGAAACATCAAAATAAAAACTAAATGAAATGGATGCCGGGAAAGAAAACAGGTCTGTAAACATAATTCTAATAAAATTTTTGTCAAATATTATTAAATGGGGATTCATTTTACAGAAAAAAGCGTGTGCCCATGAATGTTTTGTCCTCTTATTACTTATTATAAAATGTAATACAGAAGCTAGTCCTTGACGATTTGCGCAGAATGCTTCAGGTCATTATCTTGCTGGAAGATCTCGTTTGTCCACGGATGGCATCAGGTTTTGATCCAAAATGTGCTTGTATTAGAAGCGATCCATATTTCCTTCAATGAAAACGAGGTTTCCAGCTCCTGTGGCTGCAACTGCTCCCCAAACCATGACTCTGCCACCACCATGCTTTACAGTCGGAATCAAATTCCTAGGATCCATGGCAGTGTTTAGTTTTCTCCAAACTTTGGCTTTGCCGTCGTATCCAAATATGTTGTATTTGGACTCATCAGTGAATAAAACTAGTTTCCAAAATTCTATTCCCTTATAAGGTGCTTTTTTGCAAACTCCATACGAAGCTTTCAGTTTTTCGCGCTTATAAGGGGCTTCTTGCGAGGAGTTCTGCAGTTGTTACCTTCATTATTAAGAGTCCTGCTTATTGTACGTGGGTGGACAACAATTTGATACCTCTCGGCTACCTTCTGGGCCAAATCAGTAGCATGTCTTTTCGGATTCTGTTTCACTGCTTTGCGAATAAAGAATACATCTCTCCGGTTGAGCTTCTTGGGCCGGCCACTACGCGGCGTAATCTCCAGAGAATTGGTTGTTTCAAAGTTTTTACAAATAGTTTGTACCGTAGATTTGCTTAAATGCAATAAATCAGCTATTTAACCAAAGGATGTCTTATTACTTCTGTACTCAACAACTAATTTTCTCAAATCAGTAGAGGTTTCTTTGCGGAGCGACATTATTCCGATCGTACACTTTTTCAAAAGACAAAATGCCATACATTTTAAGAAGAATGCAAAGTAGCACCACAAAATAAAATAAACGGTACTTTACAGTTAAGTATTCGCAGAAAAGAAGAGCAAAATAAGTGTCCTAATATAACGTATGTACACTTTTGTCTGTGCATTTTTGTGGTTTTTCGTGAATAACTTTTAAAGTAACTACTGAAAATAATTTTTTTTTTTTACATTTGTTAGACTGTTACAATAATTAGACTTAAAACAAAATTGCATCATTACATTCCTTTTGAATGCTTTAGATCGGGAGAAATTAAAAATAAAAAATAGTTAAAAAAAAACTAAAAAACACGCTTTTATTGCTAATCGAACTAAAAAGTAGAAAATAAAAAATAGTTTAAAAAAAAATAGTTTAAAAAAACTAAAAAACACGCTTTTATTGCTAATCGAACTAAAAAGTGGAAAATAAATTTTAATGACAAAGGGACCTATAATGAAGTAATAGCAAATCGAACGATCAGTCATAGTCAACTACCTCAGAACAGAATTATAACAAAAATTAAGATACAAATAGAGTAATTCAAATTAGAGTTAAAAGCGTGGGATGCTTGATATAGTAAATATTACAATCATTCTATTGGCAACTACCTATGTTCAGAGGGTTATGAAAGTGAAGCAAAATCCACCCCACGCTTTTAACTCTAATTTGAATTACTCTATTTGTATCTTAATATTTGTTATAATTCTGTTCTGAGGTAGTTGACTATGACTGATCGTTCGATTTGCTATTACTTCATTATAGGTCCCTTTGTCATTAAAATTTATTTTCCACTTTTTAGTTCGATTAGCAATAAAAGCGTGTTTTTTAGTTTTTTTAAACTATTTTTTTTTTAATTTCGTTGGTTGCGAATTATTAAAAAGAAAATGAGGCACAGAAGTCATCTAAAAAAATCATAATATCGAAATAATAAAGGATATTGAATAAACTATTTTATAAAACTTACGTGTACGATGTAAGTCAAGTAATAACTTCCCAAATTGTTCATTGATTCTCCCAAATGTATAACGAACTATGTTGGTTGCAAATTATTAAAAGGAAAACGACGCACAAAACTCATCTATACGAACGTAAATGTACGTTTCACAACTGTTTTCACAAACTTTTATTCCTAAAATAAATAATGACTTTTAGCATCTTTTATATGTTAAATTATGCACTGCTATTCACCTGGGCTCCTATTTTCTTAATGACTTGTTAAGTTTTTTTATTCTTTAATACACACGTATTTTGAAAAAAAGTTTTTTTATGTCCATGCTGGCACTTATGTGTGAGGACAGTTTTAAAAGTTTCTCCAAATAATTTGGAATATTCGAAATTTTGTCGCCATTCAAGTTACGAAATACAGATTCCATCTGTTTTATCAAATTTAGGAAATTTGTTGTTGGCTTTGTTAAAGCACCCTTCGATAATTCGTCGATCCATGTTAACGTAGGCTCTTTGGAAACATGCTCCGTTAAGCCTAGTTTACGTACGATGTAGCCTGCTATATATTCTAAGGCGTCTTCGTGCAAACCATTAAAATTTTCTTTTTGTCCTACTTCATTAGGAAATGCCAGCTCAGTGGAAAACATTAATTCCTCAGAAACCACCTCATCATCACTAAGGAAAGTCTTTAAGCGTTCCGTTGAAACGTCATTGAGGCGAAGCCACTCGGTTTCATACGTCTCTACGTTTCCACGAGAAGCGAAGCTTTCCGTATTGCGTGCTATAATTAAATCATGTTGATAAATACATTTATCAAACATTTACTACATAATACAAAAAGTGCTCAATTACATTTCACACAAAAATTAAGGGAGCAGTAAAATTTCTTAAATTTCTTAGTCATTTTTGAAAAGCTGTATCTCGATGAAAAATGGGCGCACGGAGTTCCGACAAAAATCATTTAGAAGCTTTAAACTTCTAGTTTTAAGATCTTTAAGCAAAATTTTTTTTATTTAACGCTTATTTTGTAATCGTCAGTTAAAGGGCGACACAGAAATTTTCGAATTTTTTTTTATTGTACGGGCTTGGACAAATTTGTCCGTGTAAATTTGTAACCTGATCCATCAAGCCATTTTTCCGGATTGATCAAAATTTTACAAAAGGATTATAGGAACAAGTGCATTGTTTTTAAGCATTTTTTTCCCAACCTTTTTCGCATGTTTGCATTAGTATCTACGCACCGGCTGCTTCCATGAAGACTTAAGTCCACGTACAATGGCTAATTGCATGTAGTTGCACGGTTTGCGAATAGTGTCGTTTGACTGGTCGTATTCATAAACGGATTGCACTTTCATTTCGTCGAAGCACATTATGCAGAGTCTATCTGCGACGGGTATGCCCCTCGCGGCTTGCAAGACATTCAAGGAGAAATTCAGTACTCCATCATCAATTTTCATCTTTTGCAACCATTTTCGAATCGTGGATTCGCAAGGGTACGGAAAACCATTTTTACACAAGTGGACATAGGCCCTTGGCCCAGCTGCGTGGAGAGCAATCGCGGAGAAAATGTCTTGCCATGACCAGTAGACGTTCGTTTGCGGATCTTAAATTTTTCGGATTTGTCCCTTCGTAAAAATTAATGATAAGTTAGTTTAAAGTTTTCCGAACTCTTTGACTCGCAATTCTTCAATTTCGATTTAAAGATCTGCCACACGACAATCTACATATTATATACATAATTAATATTTACTCGGTTTGGGTCGAGGCATCGACAAATTTGGAAGCAGTTATTTGAGTTTCATCCCATTCAGATAGGGTTTCCATTACTATCGGTAACGCATCTCCTGATAACCTAACCCTTTTTGCATCTGAACCACATATATAGTCCATAGTTGAAAAATGCAAAGAGCAAATTTTGGAATATGGGTTTAAATCAACGCCGCACGATTTCGCCCACATTTTTTTTTTCATTACGTTCGTTGGAACGTGGAACATCTTGATTGCTTCTTGAGTCCATGTTTTATGACACAAGGCGCAACTTGCTTTTGGCATAACCTTATTTAAATATATCAACCAAAAGTTAAAATTGTTGCAATTCATATTTTTAATTAAATGTATTTTCAATCGAATTATTAAGAAAAATCTTATACAATATATAAAATAAAGTCAACTTTTTGTGTGTGTTCGCTAACCGGCCGTGTCTTTGCACCGAATTAAACCAAACTTGCACACATTGTTAAGTAGGTATTGAAGATGGTTTACGTATAGTTTGGATGCCTATTGATGGATAGGGCTCGAGATATAGGTCAAAACGAGGACCCGGGTAACCTTCGGATGTGTATGTACAATATGGGTATCAAATAGAAGCTGTTAGTGAATGCTTTAGTTCAGAGTATTTTTCATGCCGCTCCGTGACTAGGGTCTCGAGATAGAGACCAAAACGTGGAGCCTAGAATGTGTTTGTACAATATGGATATCAAATTGAAGCTGTTGGTGAATGCTTTAGTACAGATTATTTTTCATGCCGCTCCGAGACTGGGGTCTCGAGATATAGGTCAAAACGTGGACCCGGGTAACCTTCGGATGTGTATGTACAATATGTGTATCAAATGGAAGCTGTTGGTGAATGCTTTAGTTCAGAGTATTTTTCATGCCGCTCCGTGACTAGGGTCTCGAGATAGAGACCAAAACGTGGAGCCTAGAATGTGTTTGTACAATATGGATATCAAATTGAAGCTGTTGGTGAATGCTTTAGTACAGAGTATTTTTCATGCGGCTCCGTGACTGGGGTCTCGAGATAAAGGTCAAAACGTGGACCCGGGTAACCTTTGGTTGTGTATGTACAATATGGGTATCAAATGAAAGCTGTTGATAAGTGCTTTAAGACGGGGTAATTTTCATACCTATTGATGACTAGGGTCTCGAAATATATGCCAAAACGTGGACCCGACGTGTCTTTGCACCGAATTAAACCAAACTTACACACATTGTTAAGTAAGTATTGAAAATGGGTTTCGTAAAGTTTGGTTGTAATTCGGAACACTGGCAACGCGTACAGCGTTCTTTTGAACCAGCCATAATGTCGTTTACTTTTTTAACGCTTGGGGCGGAACTGAACTGTCAAATTTACAGTGTGATTTGTGTGAGTTACAATGTGTCAATATTTCTTTCTGATTTGGATGCCATAAGGAGAAGACGTGAGTGCAAAGTGTAAAAATTTTTCGTGAATTTTTTTGGAGTGGATTTTGGAACAGTGAATAATTTCTTACGATATTTGAGAATTTAATGTGAAATCCGACTGTTCAAATGAAATTATGTGTTCGTGTTCTCGTGTTCGTGTTTCGTTTTTTTTTTTGAAAATATAAATGGATAATGGTTAAAAAAGCTCCAATGCTTAATAAAACATATAAATTGAAACGAAAAATGCATGGATGATCAGGAAAAAAGACGATTGTTTCTTAGTTATTCATTTGCGTTGATTTGGAATTTAAAAACAATCTCCTTTTTTCCTGATTTTCAATTTATATTTTATATTTACTCAAAAACAAACAGAAAAACAAAAAATATTGTTTATGCCAAAGCGCTTGAATAAAGAATAAAGAAATAAAAAATATGAAAACCATATCTTTTCTGTTCTAAACCATATCTATTCTATTTTAGTGTGCCCAGCGAAGCGGGCCGGGTTTGCTAGTTACTTATAATGCGGATCGAGTTTTTTATTTTATTTCATGTTTTATTAGTGTTTTTATACTGACTACAAAATCTTAATGCATAATCTTATTTAAATATTTCAACCAAAAGTTGAAAATTGTTGCAAGCCATAATTTTAATTGAATGTATTTTTACGCGAATTACACTGGTTTACAGCCAAAATGCACCAGAGACGCCGTTATGAAATTCCTATGTAAAATCACCGTCTGATTCCGAAAATCAAGGTTATTTTTTAACACACTTTTATTAGCTCGGGTTGTATGTATGTATGTATGTAACGGAATCTTTGAGCTTAATGTTCATTGGCTTCTAAAAATCTGATCGACTTGGAATTTTGCGCACCTATCAAAGACCGATGACAATGCAATAATTTGATACAAGTTTTCCATTATCCTTATTAGGGTTGCCAGGATTAATATTTTCTTTTTTTACCTGTGGGCAAAAAGTAAGGTGAATTTGGTTGTAAAATGAAAAATCTTTATTTCTAATGAAATCCGTCTTTTATGCGTATTTAACCCCAACATCTACCGTTTCTACTAAATGTGTCTTATAATACGTTCACATATATGTCAGTAGATGATATACATTTTCGCGCTTAACTCAAAATCTGTAATTAAAAAGCGCTATTTCCCATACAAAATTTGTCTCCCAAAATCTGAGTTTATAAAATAATCCTAGATAATAACGATATTTTTTGGCATACAACCCTGTGTTTTCTGTGTTATCGATAATTATTATTACGAATGTAAGGAGAAACATCAAAATAAAAACTAAATGAAATGGATGCCGGGAAAGAAAACAGGTCTGTAAACATAATTCCAGAGAACGTAAATTCATAGAGAAGGCGCAGGAACGAATGGACAGGTTAAATGTCAAAACACATCAAAACGAGGGTAGGAAATTAACATAAGAGAGTTAACATAGCGGAGCGTAGTCAACATAGCGGAGCGTAGTCAACAGAAATAAATATAGCGTTTGCATTGAAATGTAAAATGCCATGATTTGATGTTAGGGAAAAGAAAATAACAGCAGACTTGTATATTTTTCTTTCATGCTTATTTGCCGTCGGCATTTTGCATGCGCAAATGGATTATTTCTTGTGAGATGAATAAATTAATTCTAAGTAACGCAATAGCACCGTAGGCCTAAGTAGCTAGAGTGCTCTATCAGTTAGTGTTATATTTCATATTTCTCTAATAAATAATAATAATAATAATTCTAAGTATATGCATGCACGAATATGAAATTTTAAGTATCTCATTGACTAAATTGTATTGAATTTAGGTCTATTATCAAAATTATTCAAATATCATAACACAAAAAATAACTTTGTAAACCATTCATTTACATCAAGGTTTATTATTCAGCAAAGTGTTGAATTAATATAACATCTACCATCCATATTCATGTGGGCAGAAAAAAACATGACTTGCCTCAAAACCCAGCTCATACACCTCTCATACAGATCTACATATAAAGAATTCAAAGCAAATAGACAAACGTATGCAAACATATTTCTAATATACATATGTATGTATGTATGTATGCAAAAATCACATTTCTTTTTCATGCTTATTTCCCGTAGGCATTTTGCATGTCTATGTATTTCTTGTGAGATGAATAAATTAATTCTAAGTATATGCATGCATGAATGTGAAATTTTAAGTATCTAATTAACTTAATTGTATTGATATTAAGTGCATTATCAAAATAATTTCAAAATATCCACATAAAAAATTGGCTTTGTAAACCATTCATTTGCATCAAAGGTTATTATTCAACAATATGTGTCCTTTTTAAATTTTTATATCCCTATATATGTATATTCATATACTAAATAGATATAACATCTACCATCCATATTCATGTGGGCAGAAAAAAATCTTGACCTGCCTCAAAACATAGCTCATATGTATCTACATATAAAAATTTAAAAGCAAATAGACAAACGTATGCAAACATATTCCTAACATATGCAAAACAACTCATCTAAACGGTATTCGCGTACATATACATATGTATGTATGTATGCATATACATATGAATACATATGTTGGGACAACGTACATATGTACGTAAAGGTTTCTATTCTAAGCAAAACAATGAATATTCGTATATACCTACATATAACCGCACATACTTACTTTATGCCTCTACATGTGTATGCTTCCAAAACTAAAATTCTAAGCCTAGCGACTACAAGAACAAAATGCATTCCTAGGAGTAGCTGCTGCGGCCATGATTATTTAGCCGCGACGGCGCTGAACAGTTTCAAATATTAAAAAACACAACAAAAACAAATTCATTGATAAGTTCGAGCTCATATTTCTACGAGCAAAGTACTTTCATTCATAAAACGAGCCGTCCATATGCCAATTTTCACGACCATTCGAAAATAGTCAATATTGGAATATTTCGCGTTGAATTATTTGCCAATATTTGGTAAATCTTGAATTTTTGTCAAGTCGAGTGGCCGCGGCTCCGTATATATGTATGCATCAATATATGTATGTAAATACATATGTGTATATGTACAATGCTGTGCCAATGAATGTGCGCTGCGCCTATGAATGCGCGCTGGATTTCTTGATTTCTGTCGCAAGTGCTCGCAACCTCATATGTATGTATGTCTATGGAAGTTTGTAGGCATGTATTTATGTGTATGCGTGTTTGCTTTTGCACGTCCATATGAACGATTTTTCATATGCAGATGTTCATTTGATTTAGCTGAACGAATATATTGATTTTGTAAGGAAAGTTTTCGTCATTACCAAATAAATTTTGACTACACATCATGTCAATACCTGACGCTACCGAATTGCTCAATACTTGTGTTGCGCGTGAAACGCTCATTTTTTCGAAAATGCTTGGATAAATATGAGCCTCCGTCAATTTTGGGCAAATTTTAAAATTGGAATTCTTTTGATCAATATCAAATAACTTCCTAATGACCTTAAAGCTTGCAGTGCCATGAGCGGTTGGAATATCATATTTCATAAATACATTACGGATGGACTTTATGAGATGGCAATAGTCAAACATACAAAAAATTTTATTGTTTTCGTGCATGAAAAAGGTGTTAATTTCAGAAATCTTCAATTGATTAAATAAAGTTATATTCGCGGGCCCTTGATCGCAAATCATAACTTTTATATTCAGTCCAATTTTCGTAATTGCGGAAATGTTACTCATCACAATTTGATGTAACTCTGTACCATTAAAACCATTTTTGGAAATATAGTAGGAAAATACATACTTCCACTTAGAGCACAACCCTTTAACCATAAAAACACTACATTTGTTCCCTATTCTGCTTTGACGTTGGCCTTCCCCATGGTCCACAAACCCATCAATTATATCCCTACTTTTATTATAAGTAAGATCCGGCTTGATGCTCATTTCATCAAATAATAAAATGCACAGATCTGATTACTATAACTAGCCTGTTTTCCTCTCATATCGAATATTTCTCAAACTCTTCCAGAGTTAAATCTTCTTCTACTTCCTTAACTACCTTACTATAAGTTGCAGTGACGGGCGGGCAAACCCAATCAGAGCCAGCACTAGGCGAGCGACTTCTATTTACTGGCTCTAAATTGAAGCAAGGAAAAGCCCCTTTTAAGAGTTTATATTTTGCAACCAATGTGGGTTAAAAATGGCGTTGGCAAAGAAAAACCCTGTCAGTGCTTGACACTTGCACGTTGCAAGCCAAGGCCCAATTCTTACGGGTCTCTTCGTCCCTAGGAAACGCAAAAAGTATAACTTTATCCTTAGGCACGCAGCTCACGATACAGCAGCTCCTTTTTTTCTTTTTTTCGGTCCACTTGTTCGGTGGAACATCATCATAGCCTAATTAAAATTTTTATTTTAATTTTTACAAAATTTAAATTTAGGTATATTCAGTATAATCATACACATATATAAAACTAGAACCCGCACCCTCCGGGGATTTATAGTTTTCATCTAACATCTCAACCAACTTTCATTAAATAAATCATTATACTTGGCCTAAAATTGCCCATACGGCATTATCCTAAACCCGATCTTTTAAATTCAAAAGTTTTTTATAAATATGTAAATAAAATAATGAGAAAGTGCGCATTCTAAATAAATAAATCCCTTCTCTGCTTTCTATTTCATGCATGCATGCATGAATGTGTATATTAAGCTTTTCAATAGGCACGAAGTATTGAAAACGACATCCAAGCATACGATTATCACTTTATGTATGTACAGTGAACCAAAAAGAAACTGAGACACTAATATTTAAAAAAATATTCACAGATTTATAAGAAATAATAATATTGACGGTAACTCCGTTTATTTTTTCTTCACTGTACATACATATATGGAGACATAATAATAAATTAATTTACTTACCCAAGTTTAAAGTTGGAACCGCTCCATTCTTGAGATATTTTGGTCCCACGGCATCCTCCTCAAAATGCTTAATGCATACAAATGAATTATGCATTGGCATTTGCATTGAGGGTGAGATCCTCAAATTCTCCTTCCACAAATTTAATAATTCCCGATTTTTGGGAAATGCAAACGAACGAACATTTTGTTCACTATAACACTCGCGAACACGACATTTCGAAGCTTTAGGCATATTTTTCTTTTAATTATTACTTATTAACAATTTAAAAATGTTTGCTTCACCGCGCACGTGCACTTCCAATTGACTTTCTTTTCGAATTAAAATTCAAACCAAAGTTCAATTGGTTACAAGCAATCATAAGAGCTTTTCATTAATTTGGCGCAGTTTTCATATATGTACATATATACATTTATCCAATCAAAATCAAATCTAATGCAATCATACATTTTTTCCGATATTTGGCGCAATTTTCATATATGTAAAGCTAATATACATATGTCCTTTGCTAATATACGTATATAAACATGCATACATAATATTTCGCGCAATTTTCATAACTTAATTACATACATAGGTATGTCCTATGCTAATATAAGTATATAAACATGCATACATACAATTTCGCGCAATTTTCATAACCTAATACATATGCTATGCTAATATATAATATGTATATAAACATGCATGCATACATGCATTTCTTTTCGAATTAGAATTGAAACCAAAGTTCAATTGGTTACAAGCAATCATGAGAGCTTTTCATTAATTTGGCGCAATTTTCATATATGTACATATATACATTTATCCAATCAAAATCAAATCTAATGCAATCATACATTTTTTCCAATATGTGGCGCAATTTTCATATATGTAAAGCTAATATACATATGTCCTTTGCTAATATATGTATATAAACAATCATACATACAATTGCGCGCAATTTTCATAAAAAAACCAAAAAGAACAAATCTGTAAACATGCATACAAATCATATGGACATATCAAATGAACAACTCTGTTCTATACGCAAGCAAATGTAAGCTAATGTAAACTACATTTTTTTACATTAGCGTATCACTCTCTCCCTCTCATTTCTCTCCGGCAGCCATATTAATTAATTTCCTACTGTTAACTTGTGCTGATTTCATTTTCCTACCCGTATTTTGTTAGGAGGAACGGGCCGGGACTGCGCCTTCTCTATGAATTTACGTTCTCTGATAATTCTAATAAAATTTTTGTCAAATATTATTAAATGGGGACTCATTTTACAGAAAAAAGCGTGTGTCCATGAATGTTTTGTCCTCTTATTACTTATTATAAAATGTAATACAGAAGCTAGTCCTTGACGATTTGCGCAGAATGCTTCAGGTCATTATCTTGCTGGAAGATCTCGTTTGTCCACGGATGGCATCAGGTTTTGTTCCAAAATGTGCTTGTATTAGAAGCGATCCATATTTCCTTCAATGAAAACGAGGTTTCCAGCTCCTGTGGCTGCAACTGCTCCCCAAACCATGACTCTGCCACCACCATGCTTTACAGTCGGAATCAAATTCCTAGGATCCATGGCAGTGTTTAGTTTTCTCCAAACTTTGGCTTTGCCGTCGTATCCAAATATGTTGTATTTGGACTCATCAGTGAATAAAACTAGTTTCCAAAATTCTATTCCCTTATAAGGTGCTTTTTTGCAAACTCCATACGAAGCTTTCAGTTTTTCGCGCTTATAAGGGGCTTCTTGCGAGGAGTTCTGCAGTTGTTACCTTCATTATTAAGAGTCCTGCTTATTGTACGTGGGTGGACAACAATTTGATACCTCTCGGCTACCTTCTGGGCCAAATCAGTAGCATGTCTTTTCGGATTCTGTTTCACTGCTTTGCGAATAAAGAATACATCTCTCCGGTTGAGCTTCTTGGGCCGGCCACTACGCGGCGTAATCTCCAGAGAATTGGTTGTTTCAAAGTTTTTACAAATAGTTTGTACCGTAGATTTGCTTAAATGCAATAAATCAGCTATTTAACCAAAGGATGTCTTATTACTTCTGTACTCAACAACTAATTTTCTCAAATCAGTAGAGGTTTCTTTGCGGAGCGACATTATTCCGATCGTACACTTTTTCAAAAGACAAAATGTCATACATTTTAAGAAGAATGCAAAGTAGCACCACAAAATAAAATAAACGGTACTTTACAGTTAAGTATTCGCAGAAAAGAAGAGCAAAATAAGTGTCCTAATATAACGTATGTACACTTTTGTCTGTGCATTTTTGTGGTTTTTCGTGAATAACTTTTAAAGTAACTACTGAAAATAATTTTTTTTTTTACATTTGTTAGACTGTTACAATAATTAGACTTAAAACAAAATTGCATCATTACATTCCTTTTGAATGCTTTAGATCGGGAGAAATTAAAAATAAAAAATAGTTAAAAAAAAACTAAAAAACACGCTTTTATTGCTAATCGAACTAAAAAGTAGAAAATAAAAAATAGTTTAAAAAAAAATAGTTTAAAAAAACTAAAAAACACGCTTTTATTGCTAATCGAACTAAAAAGTGGAAAATAAATTTTAATGACAAAGGGACCTATAATGAAGTAATAGCAAATCGAACGATCAGTCATAGTCAACTACCTCAGAACAGAATTATAACAAAAATAAAGATACAAATAGAGTAATTCAAATTAGAGTTAAAAGCGTGGGATGCTTGATATAGTAAATATTACAATCATTCTATTGGCAACTACCTATGTTCAGAGGGTTATGAAAGTGAAGCAAAATCCACCCCACGCTTTTAACTCTAATTTGAATTACTCTATTTGTATCTTAATATTTGTTATAATTCTGTTCTGAGGTAGTTGACTATGACTGATCGTTCGATTTGCTATTACTTCATTATAGGTCCCTTTGTCATTAAAATTTATTTTCCACTTTTTAGTTCGATTAGCAATAAAAGCGTGTTTTTTAGTTTTTTTAAACTATTTTTTTTTTAATTTCGTTGGTTGCGAATTATTAAAAAGAAAATGAGGCACAGAAGTCATCTAAAAAAATCATAATATCGAAATAATAAAGGATATTGAATAAACTATTTTATAAAACTTACGTGTACGATGTAAGTCAAGTAATAACTTCCCAAATTGTTCATTGATTCTCCCAAATGTATAACGAACTATGTTGGTTGCAAATTATTAAAAGGAAAACGACGCACAAAACTCATCTATACGAACGTAAATGTACGTTTCACAACTGTTTTCACAAACTTTTATTCCTAAAATAAATAATGACTTTTAGCATCTTTTATATGTTAAATTATGCACTGCTATTCACCTGGGCTCCTATTTTCTTAATGACTTGTTAAGTTTTTTTATTCTTTAATACACACGCATTTTGAAAAAAAGTTTTTTTATGTCCATGCTGGCACTTATGTGTGAGGACAGTTTTAAAAGTTTCTCCAAATAATTTGGAATATTCGAAATTTTGTCGCCATTCAAGTTACGAAATACAGATTCCATCTGTTTTATCAAATTTAGGAAATTTGTTGTTGGCTTTGTTAAAGCACCCTTCGATAATTCGTCGATCCATGTTAACGTAGGCTCTTTGGAAACATGCTCCGTTAAGCCTAGTTTACGTACGATGTAGCCTGCTATATATTCTAAGGCGTCTTCGTGCAAACCATTAAAATTTTCTTTTTGTCCTACTTCATTAGGAAATGCCAGCTCAGTGGAAAACATTAATTCCTCAGAAACCACCTCATCATCACTAAGGAAAGTCTTTAAGCGTTCCGTTGAAACGTCATTGAGGCGAAGCCACTCGGTTTCATACGTCTCTACGTTTCCACGAGAAGCGAAGCTTTCCGTATTGCGTGCTATAATTAAATCATGTTGATAAATACATTTATCAAACATTTACTACATAATACAAAAAGTGCTCAATTACATTTCACACAAAAATTAAGGGAGCAGTAAAATTTCTTAAATTTCTTAGTCATTTTTGAAAAGCTGTATCTCGATGAAAAATGGGCGCACGGAGTTCCGACAAAAATCATTTAGAAGCTTTAAACTTCTAGTTTTAAGATCTTTAAGCAAAATTTTTTTTATTTAACGCTTATTTTGTAATCGTCAGTTAAAGGGCGACACAGAAATTTTCGAATTTTTTTTTATTGTACGGGCTTGGACAAATTTGTCCGTGTAAATTTGTAACCTGATCCATCAAGCCATTTTTCCGGATTGATCAAAATTTTACAAAAGGATTATAGGAACAAGTGCATTGTTTTTAAACATTTTTTTTCCAACTTTTTTCGCATGTTTGCATTAGTATCTACGCACCGGCTGCTTCCATGAAGACTTAAGTCCACGTACAATGGCTAATTGCATGTAGTTGCACGGTTTGCGAATAGTGTCGTTTGACTGGTCGTATTCATAAACGGATTGCACTTTCATTTCGTCGAAGCACATTATGCAGAGTCTATCTGCGACGGGTATGCCCCTCGCGGCTTGCAAGACATTCAAGGAGAAATTCAGTACTCCATCATCAATTTTCATCTTTTGCAACCATTTTCGAATCGTGGATTCGCAAGGGTACGGAAAACCATTTTTACACAAGTGGACATAGGCCCTTGGCCCAGCTGCGTGGAGAGCAATCGCGGAGAAAATGTCTTGCCATGACCAGTAGACGTTCGTTTGCGGATCTTAAATTTTTCGGATTTGTCCCTTCGTAAAAATTAATGATAAGTTAGTTTAAAGTTTTCCGAACTCTTTGACTCGCAATTCTTCAATTTCGATTTAAAGATCTGCCACACGACAATCTACATATTATATACATAATTAATATTTACTCGGTTTGGGTCGAGGCATCGACAAATTTGGAAGCAGTTATTTGAGTTTCATCCCATTCAGATAGGGTTTCCATTACTATCGGTAACGCATCTCCTGATAACCTAACCCTTTTTGCATCTGAACCACATATATAGTCCATAGTTGAAAAATGCAAAGAGCAAATTTTGGAATATGGGTTTAAATCAACGCCGCACGATTTCGCCCACATTTTTTTTTTCATTACGTTCGTTGGAACGTGGAACATCTTGATTGCTTCTTGAGTCCATGTTTTATGACACAAGGCGCAACTTGCTTTTGGCATAACCTTATTTAAATATATCAACCAAAAGTTAAAATTGTTGCAATTCATATTTTTAATTAAATGTATTTTCAATCGAATTATTAAGAAAAATCTTATACAATATATAAAATAAAGTCAACTTTTTGTGTGTGTTCGCTAACCGGCCGTGTCTTTGCACCGAATTAAACCAAACTTGCACACATTGTTAAGTAGGTATTGAAGATGGTTTACGTATAGTTTGGATGCCTATTGATGGATAGGGCTCGAGATATAGGTCAAAACGAGGACCCGGGTAACCTTCGGATGTGTATGTACAATATGGGTATCAAATAGAAGCTGTTAGTGAATGCTTTAGTTCAGAGTATTTTTCATGCCGCTCCGTGACTAGGGTCTCGAGATAGAGACCAAAACGTGGAGCCTAGAATGTGTTTGTACAATATGGATATCAAATTGAAGCTGTTGGTGAATGCTTTAGTACAGATTATTTTTCATGCCGCTCCGAGACTGGGGTCTCGAGATATAGGTCAAAACGTGGACCCGGGTAACCTTCGGATGTGTATGTACAATATGTGTATCAAATGGAAGCTGTTGGTGAATGCTTTAGTTCAGAGTATTTTTCATGCCGCTCCGTGACTAGGGTCTCGAGATAGAGACCAAAACGTGGAGCCTAGAATGTGTTTGTACAATATGGATATCAAATTGAAGCTGTTGGTGAATGCTTTAGTACAGAGTATTTTTCATGCGGCTCCGTGACTGGGGTCTCGAGATAAAGGTCAAACGTGGACCCGGGTAACCTTTGGTTGTGTATGTACAATATGGGTATCAAATGAAAGCTGTTGATAAGTGCTTTAAGACGGGGTAATTTTCATACCTATTGATGACTAGGGTCTCGAAATATATGCCAAAACGTGGACCCGACGTGTCTTTGCACCGAATTAAACCAAACTTACACACATTGTTAAGTAAGTATTGAAAATGGGTTTCGTAAAGTTTGGTTGTAATTCGGAACACTGGCAACGCGTACAGCGTTCTTTTGAACCAGCCATAATGTCGTTTACTTTTTTAACGCTTGGGGCGGAACTGAACTGTCAAATTTACAGTGTGATTTGTGTGAGTTACAATGTGTCAATATTTCTTTCTGATTTGGATGCCATAAGGAGAAGACGTGAGTGCAAAGTGTAAAAATTTTTCGTGAATTTTTTTGGGGTGGATTTTGGAACAGTGAATAATTTCTTACGATATTTGAGAATTTAATGTGAAATCCGACTGTTCAAATGAAATTATGTGTTCGTGTTCTCGTGTTCGTGTTTCGTTTTTTTTTTTTGAAAATATAAATGGATAATGGTTAAAAAAGCTCCAATGCTTAATAAAACATATAAATTGAAACGAAAAATGCATGGATGATCAGGAAAACAGACGATTGTTTCTTAGTTATTCATTTGCGTTGATTTGGAATTTAAAAATAATCTCCTTTTTTCCTGATTTTCAATTTATATTTTATATTTACTCAAAAACAAACAGAAAAACAAAAAATATTGTTTATGCCAAAGCGCTTGAATAAAGAATAAAGAAATAAAAAATATGAAAACCATATCTTTTCTGTTCTAAACCATATCTATTCTATTTTAGTGTGCCCAGCGAAGCGGGCCGGGTTTGCTAGTTACTTATAATGCGGATCGAGTTTTTTATTTTATTTCATGTTTTATTAGTGTTTTTATACTGACTACAAAATCTTAATGCATAATCTTATTTAAATATTTCAACCAAAAGTTGAAAATTGTTGCAAGCCATAATTTTAATTGAATGTATTTTTACGCGAATTACACTGGTTTACAGCCAAAATGCACCAGAGACGCCGTTATGAAATTCCTATGTAAAATCACCGTCTGATTCCGAAAATCAAGGTTATTTTTTAACACACTTTTATTAGCTCGGGTTGTATGTATGTATGTAATACATCTCATTATGTAACGGAATCTTTGAGCTTAATGTTCATTGGCTTCTAAAAATCTGATCGACTTGGAATTTTGCGCACCTATCAAAGACCGATGACAATGCAATAATTTGATACAAGTTTTCCATTATCCTTATTAGGGTTGCCAGGATTAATATTTTCTTTTTTTACCTGTGGGCAAAAAGTAAGGTGAATTTGGTTGTAAAATGAAAAATCTTTATTTCTAATGAAATCCGTCTTTTATGCGTATTTAACCCCAACATCTACCGTTTCTACTAAATGTGTCTTATAATACGTTCACATATATGTCAGTAGATGATATACATTTTCGCGCTTAACTCAAAATCTGTAATTAAAAAGCGCTATTTCCCATACAAAATTTGTCTCCCAAAATCTGAGTTTATAAAATAATCCTAGATAATAACGATATTTTTTGGCATACAACCCTGTGTTTTCTGTGTTATCGATAATTATTATTACGAATGTAAGGAGAAACATCAAAATAAAAACTAAATGAAATGGATGCCGGGAAAGAAAACAGGTCTGTAAACATAATTCTAATAAAATTTTTGTCAAATATTATTAAATGGGGACTCATTTTACAGAAAAAAGCGTGTGTCCATGAATGTTTTGTCCTCTTATTACTTATTATAAAATGTAATACAGAAGCTAGTCCTTGACGATTTGCGCAGAATGCTTCAGGTCATTATCTTGCTGGAAGATCTCGTTTGTCCACGGATGGCATCAGGTTTTGTTCCAAAATGTGCTTGTATTAGAAGCGATCCATATTTCCTTCAATGAAAACGAGGTTTCCAGCTCCTGTGGCTGCAACTGCTCCCCAAACCATGACTCTGCCACCACCATGCTTTACAGTCGGAATCAAATTCCTAGGATCCATGGCAGTGTTTAGTTTTCTCCAAACTTTGGCTTTGCCGTCGTATCCAAATATGTTGTATTTGGACTCATCAGTGAATAAAACTAGTTTCCAAAATTCTATTCCCTTATAAGGTGCTTTTTTGCAAACTCCATACGAAGCTTTCAGTTTTTCGCGCGTATAAGGGGCTTCTTGCGAGGAGTTCTGCAGTTGTTACCTTCATTATTAAGAGTCCTGCTTATTGTACGTGGGTGGACAACAATTTGATACCTCTCGGCTACCTTCTGGGCCAAATCAGTAGCATGTCTTTTCGGATTCTGTTTCACTGCTTTGCGAATAAAGAATACATCTCTCCGGTTGAGCTTCTTGGGCCGGCCACTACGCGGCGTAATCTCCAGAGAATTGGTTGTTTCAAAGTTTTTACAAATAGTTTGTACCGTAGATTTGCTTAAATGCAATAAATCAGCTATTTAACCAAAGGATGTCTTATTACTTCTGTACTCAACAACTAATTTTCTCAAATCAGTAGAGGTTTCTTTGCGGAGCGACATTATTCCGATCGTACACTTTTTCAAAAGACAAAATGCCATACATTTTAAGAAGAATGCAAAGTAGCACCACAAAATAAAATAAACGGTACTTTACAGTTAAGTATTCGCAGAAAAGAAGAGCAAAATAAGTGTCCTAATATAACGTATGTACACTTTTGTCTGTGCATTTTTGTGGTTTTTCGTGAATAACTTTTAAAGTAACTACTGAAAATAATTTTTTTTTTTTACATTTGTTAGACTGTTACAATAATTAGACTTAAAACAAAATCGCATCATTACATTCCTTTTGAATGCTTTAGATCGGGAGAAATTAAAAATAAAAAATAGTTAAAAAAAAACTAAAAAACACGCTTTTATTGCTAATCGAACTAAAAAGTAGAAAATAAAAAATAGTTTAAAAAAAAATAGTTTAAAAAAACTAAAAAACACGCTTTTATTGCTAATCGAACTAAAAAGTGGAAAATAAATTTTAATGACAAAGGGACCTATAATGAAGTAATAGCAAATCGAACGATCAGTCATAGTCAACTACCTCAGAACAGAATTATAACAAAAATTAAGATACAAATAGAGTAATTCAAATTAGAGTTAAAAGCGTGGGATGTTTGATATAGTAAATATTACAATCATTCTATTGGCAACTACCTATGTTCAGAGGGTTATGAAAGTGAAGCAAAATCCACCCCACGCTTTTAACTCTAATTTGAATTACTCTATTTGTATCTTAATTTTTGTTATAATTCTGTTCTGAGGTAGTTGACTATGACTGATCGTTCGATTTGCTATTACTTCATTATAGGTCCCTTTGTCATTAAAATTTATTTTCCACTTTTTAGTTCGATTAGCAATAAAAGCGTGTTTTTTAGTTTTTTTAAACTATTTTTTTTTTAGTTTCGTTGGTTGCGAATTATTAAAAAGAAAATGAGGCACAGAAGTCATCTATAAAAATCATAATATCGAAATAATAAAGGATATTGAATAAACTATTTTATAAAACTTACGTGTACGATGTAAGTCAAGTAATAACTTCCCAAATTGTTCATTGATTCTCCCAAATGTATAACGAACTATGTTGGTTGCAAATTATTAAAAGGAAAACGACGCACAAAACTCATCTATACGAACGTAAATGTACGTTTCACAACTGTTTTCACAAACTTTTATTCCTAAAATAAATAATGACTTTTAGCATCTTTTATATGTTAAATTATGCACTGCTATTCACCTGGGCTCCTATTTTCTTAATGACTTGTTAAGTTTTTTTATTCTTTAATACACACGCATTTTGAAAAAAAGTTTTTTTATGTCCATGCTGGCACTTATGTGTGAGGACAGTTTTAAAAGTTTCTCCAAATAATTTGGAATATTCGAAATTTTGTCGCCATTCAAGTTACGAAATACAGATTCCATCTGTTTTATCAAATTTAGGAAATTTGTTGTTGGCTTTGTTAAAGCACCCTTCGATAATTCGTCGATCCATGTTAACGTAGGCTCTTTGAAAACATGCTCCGTTAAGCCTAGTTTACGTACGATGTAGCCTGCTATATATTCTAAGGCGTCTTCGTGCAAACCATTAAAATTTTCTTTTTGTCCTACTTCATTAGGAAATGCCAGCTCAGTGGAAAACATTAATTCCTCAGAAACCACCTCATCATCACTAAGGAAAGTCTTTAAGCGTTCCGTTGAAACGTCATTGAGGCGAAGCCACTCGGTTTCATCCGTCTCTACGTTTCCACGAGAAGCGAAGCTTTCCGTATTGCGTGCTATAATTAAATCATGTTGATAAATACATTTATCAAACATTTACTACATAATACAAAAAAGAGCTCAATTACATTTCACACAAAAATTAAGGGAGCAGTAAAATTTCTTAAATTTCTTAGTCATTTTTGAAAAGCTGTATCTCGATGAAAAATGGGCGCACGGAGTTCCGACAAAAATCATTTAGAAGCTTTAAACTTCTAGTTTTAAGATCTTTAAGCAAAATTTTTTTTTATTTAACGCTTATTTCGTAATCGTCAGTTAAAGGGCGACACAGAAATTTTCGAATTATTTTTTTATTGTACGGGCTTGGACAAATTTGTCCGACTAAAACTAGCCATACAGTCAACTAGCTTGATTATTTAGCTTCAATTTGATTTTCTTTGAATTCTCGCTACGATCATTTCTTGAGATATCCGCATTTTACGAAAAAGACAATTTTATTTTTGATCATTGATATCTCAACAACTAATAACCCCACAATAAATCAAATAATGGTTTTGGAAAGTGGAATAAATTTCCTATAAGATCCTAATTTTACTTTTTGAGAAAAAAAATTTTTTTTTACCCTTAACGTGGGTTTGAAGTGAACACATAAAAACGCCTTTTTACGGGTTTTCAGAAAATCTATCGCTCACTTACAAATATTAATGCGGGAACTCATGTTTCCAGGGATTTTTACAGTATAATATTCCACTAAAAACCCTGTAAATTTGTAACCTGATCCATCAAGCCATTTTTCCGGACCGATTGATCGAAATTTTACAAAAGGATTATAGGAACAAGTGCCTTGTTTTTAAACATTTTTTTCCAACTTTTTTCGCATGTTTGCATTAGTATCTACGCACCGGCTGCTTCCATGAAGACTTAAGTCCACGTACAATGGCTAATTGCATGTAGTTGCACGGTTTGCGAATAGTGTCGCTTGACTGGTCGTATTCATAAACGGATTGCACTTTCATTTCGTCGAAGCACATTATGCAGAGTCTATCTGCGACGGGTATGCCCCTCGCGGCTTGCAAGACATTCAAGGAGAAATTCAGTACTCCATCATCAATTTTCATCTTTTGCAACCATTTTCGAATCGTGGATTCGCAAGGGTACGGAAAACCATTTTTACACAAGTGGACATAGGCCCTTGGCCCAGCTGCGTGAAGAGCAATCGCGGAGAAAATGTCTTGCCATGACCAGTAGGCGTTCGTTTGCGGATCTTAAATTTTTCGGATTTGTCCCTTCGTAAAAATTAATGATAAGTTTGTTTTAAGTTTTCCGAACTCTTTGACTCGCAATTCTTCAATTTCGATTTAAAGATCTGCCACACGACAATCTACATATTATATACATATTTACATTATATACATAATTAATATTTACTCGGTTTGGGTCGAGGCATCGACAAATTTGGAAGCAGTTATTTGAGTTTCATCCCATTCAGATAGGGTTTCCATTACTATCGGTAACGCATCTCCTGATAACCTAACCCTTTTTGCATCTGAACCACATATATAGTCCATAGTTGAAAAATGCAAAGAGCAAATTTTGGAATATGGGTTTAAATCAACGCCGCACGATTTCGCCCACATTTTTTTTTTTCATTACGTTCGTTGGAACGTGGAACATCTTGATTGCTTCTTGAGTCCATGTTTTATGACACAAGGCGCAACTTGCTTTTGGCATAACCTTATTATATATATCAACCAAAAGTTAAAATTGTTGCAATTCATATTTTTTATTAAATGTATTTTCAATCGAATTATTAAGAAAAATCTTATACAATATATAAAATAAAGTCAACTTTTTGTGTGTGTTCGCTAACCGGCCGTGTCTTTGCACCGAATTAAACCAAACTTACACACATTGTTAAGTAGGTATTGAAGATGGTTTACGTATAGTTTGGATGCCTATTGATGGATAGGGCTCGAGATATAGGTCAAAACGTGGACCCGGGTAACCTTCGGATGTGTATGTACAATATGGGTATCAAATGGAAGCTGTTAGTGAATGCTTTAGTTCAGAGTATTTTTCATGCCGCTCCATGACTAGGGTCGCGAGATAGAGACCAAAACGTGGAGCCTAGAATGTGTTTGTACAATATGGATATCAAATTGAAGCTGTTGGTGAATGCTTTAGTACAGATTATTTTTCATGCCGCTCCGTGACTGGGGTCTCGAGATATAGGTCAAAACGTGGACCCGGGTAACCTTCGGATGTGTATGTACAATATGTGTATCAAATGGAAGCTGTTGGTGAATGCTTTAGTTCAGAGTATTTTTCATGCCGCTCCGTGACTAGGGTCTCGAGATAGAGACCAAAACGTGGAGCCTAGAATGTGTTTGTACAATATGGATATCAAATTGAAGCTGTTGGTGAACGCTTTAGTACAGAGTATTTTTCATGCGGCTCCGTGACTGGGGTCTCGAGATAAAGGTCAAACGTGGACCCGGGTAACCTTTGGTTGTGTATGTACAATATGGGTATCAAATGAAAGCTGTTGATAAGTGCTTTAAGACGGGGTAATTTGCATACCTATTGATGACTAGGGTCTCGAAATATATGCCAAAACGTGGACCCGACGTGTCTTTGCACCGAATTAAACCAAACTTACACACATTGTTAAGTAAGTATTGAAAATGGGTTTCGTAAAGTTTGGTTGTAATTCGGAACACTGGCAACGCGTACAGCGTTCTTTTGAACCAGCCATAATGTCGTTTACTTTTTTAACGCTTGGGGCGGAACTGAACTGTCAAATTTACAGTGTGAGTTGTGTTACAATGTGTCAATATTTCTTTCTGATTTGGATGCCATAAGGAGAAGACGTGAGTGCAAAGTGTAAAAATTTTTCGTGAATTTTTTTGGAGTGGATTTTGGAACAGTGAATAATTTCTTACGAAATTTGAGAATTTAATGTGAAATCCGACTGTTCAAATGAAATGATGTGTTCGTGTTTCGTTTTTTTTTTTTGAAAATATAAATGGATAATAGTTAAAAAAGCTCCAATGCTTAATAAAACATATAAATTGAAACGAAAAATGCATGGATGATCAGGAAAAAAGACGATTGTTTCTTAGTTATTCATTTGCGTTGATTTGAAATTTAAAAACAATCTTCTTTTTTCCTGATTTTCAATTTATATTTTATATTTACTCAAAAACAAACAGAAAAACAAAAAATATTGTTTATGCCAAAGCGCTTGAATAAAGAATAAAGAAATAAAAAATATGAAAACCATATCTTTTCTGTTCTAAACCATATCTATTCTATTTTAGTGTGCCCAGCGAAGCGGGCCGGGTTTGCTAGTTACTTATAATGCGGATCGAGTTTTTTATTTTATTTCATGTTTTATTAGTGTTTTTATACTGACTACAAAATCTTAATGCATAATCTTATTTAAATATTTCAACCAAAAGTTGAAAATTGTTGCAAGCCATAATTTTAATTGAATGTATTTTTACGCGAATTACACTGGTTTACAGCCAAAATGCACCAGAGACGCCGTTATGAAATTCCTATGTAAAATCACCGTCTGATTCCGAAAATCAAGGTTATTTTTTAACACACTTTTATTAGCTCGGGTTGTATGTATGTATGTAATACATCTCATTATGTAACGGAATCTTTGAGCTTAATGTTCATTGGCTTCTAAAAATCTGATCGACTTGGAATTTTGCACACCTATCAAAGACCGATGACAATGCAATAATTTGATACAAGTTTTCCATTATCCTTATTAGGGTTGCCAGGATTAATATTTTCTTTTTTTACCTGTGGGCAAAAAGTAAGGTGAATTTGGTTGTAAAATGAAAAATCTTTATTTCTAATGAAATCCGTCTTTTATGCGTATTTAACCCCAACATCTACCGTTTCTACTAAATGTGTCTTATAATACGTTCACATATATGTCAGTAGATGATATACATTTTCGCGCTTAACTCAAAATCTGTAATTAAAAAGCGCTATTTCCCATACAAAATTTGTCTCCCAAAATCTGAGTTTATAAAATAATCCTAGATAATAACGATATTTTTTGGCATACAACCCTGTGTTTTCTGTGTTATCGATAATTATTATTACGAATGTAAGGAGAAACATCAAAATAAAAACTAAATGAAATGGATGCCGGGAAAGAAAACAGGTCTGTAAACATAATTCTAATAAAATTTTTGTCAAATATTATTAAATGGGGATTCATTTTACAGAAAAAAGCGTGTGTCCATGAACGTTTTGTCCTGTTATTACTTATTATAAAATGTAATACAGAAGCTAGTCCTTGACGATTTGCGCAGAATGCTTCAGGTCATTATCTTGCTGGAAGATCTCGTTTGTCCACGGATGGCATCAGGTTTTGTTCCAAAATGTGCTTGTATTAGAAGCGATCCATATTTCCTTCAATGAAAACGAGGTTTCCAGCTCCTGTGGCTGCAACTGCTCCCCAAATCATGACTCTGCCACCACCATGCTTTACAGTCGGAATCAAATTCCTAGGATCCATGGCAGTGTTTAGTTTTCTCTAATCTTTGGCTTTGCCGTCGTATCCAAATATGTTGTATTTGGACTCATCAGTGAATAAAACTAGTTTCCAAAATTCTATTCCCTTATAAGGTGCTTTTTTGCAAACTCCATACGAAGCTTTCAGTTTTTCGCGCTTATAAGGGGCTTCTTGCGAGGAGTTCTGCAGTTGTTACCTTCATTATTAAGAGTCCTGCTTATTGTACGTGGGTGGACAACAATTTGATACCTCTCGGCTACCTCCTGGGCCAAATCAGTAGCATGTATTTTCGGATTCTGTTTCACTGCTTTGCGAATAAAGAATACATCTCTCCGGTTGAGCTTCTTGGGCCGGCCACTACGCGGCGTAATCTCCAGAGAATTGGTTGTTTCAAAGTTTTTACAAATAGTTTGTACCGTAGATTTGCTTAAATGCAATAAATCAGCTATTTAACCAAAGGATGTCTTATTACTTCTGTACTCAACAACTAATTTTCTCAAATCAGTAGAGATTTCTTTGCGGAGCGACATTATTCCGATCGTACACTTTTTCAAAAGACAAAATGCCATACATTTTAAGAAGAATGCAAAGTAGCACCACAAAATAAAGTAAACGGTACTTTACAGTTAAGTATTCGCAGAAAAGAAGAGCAAAATAAGTGTCCTAATATAACGTATGTACACTTTTGTCTGTGCATTTTTGTGGTTTTTCGTGAATAACTTTTAAAGTAACTACTGAAAATAATTTTTTTTTTACATTTGTTAGACTGTTACAATAATTAGACTTAAAACAAAATTGCATCATTACATTCCTTTTGAATGCTTTAGATCGGGAGAAATTAAAAATAAAAAAGCGTGGGATGCTTGATATAGTAAATATTACAATCATTCTATTGGCAACTACCTATGTTCAGAGGGTTATGAAAGTGAAGCAAAATCCACCCCACGCTTTTAACTCTAATTTGAATTACTCTATTTGTATCTTAATTTTTGTTATAATTCTGTTCTGAGGTAGTTGACTATGACTGATCGTTCGATTTGCTATTACTTCATTATAGGTCCCTTTGTCATTAAAATTTATTTTCCACTTTTTAGTTCGATTAGCAATAAAAGCGTGTTTTTTAGTTTTTTTAAACTATTTTTTTTTTTAATTTCGTTGGTTGCGAATTATTAAAAAGAAAATGAGGCACAGAAGTCATCTATAAAAATCATAATATCGAAATAATAAAGGATATTGAATAAACTATTTTATAAAACTTACGTGTACGATGTAAGTCAAGTAATAACTTCCCAAATTGTTCATTGATTCTCCCAAATGTATAACGAACTATGTTGGTTGCGAATTATTAAAAGGAAAACGACGCACAAAACTCATCTATACGAACGTAAATGTACGTTTCACAACTGTTTTCACAAACTTTTATTCCTAAAATAAATAATGACTTTTAGCATCTTTTATATGTTAAATTATGCACTGCTATTCACCTGGGCTCCTATTTTCTTAATGACTTGTTAAGTTTTTTTATTCTTTAATACACACGCATTTTGAAAAAAAGTTTTTTTATGTCCATGCTGGCACTTATGTGTGAGGACAGTTTTAAAAGTTTCTCCAAATAATTTGGAATATTCGAAATTTTGTCGCCATTCAAGTTACGAAATACAGATTCCATCTGTTTTATCAAATTTAGGAAATTTGTTGTTGGCTTTGTTAAAGCACCCTTCGATAATTCGTCGATCCATGTTAACGTAGGCTCTTTGGAAACATGCTCCGTTAAGCCTAGTTTACGTACGATGTAGCCTGCTATATATTCTAAGGCGTCTTCGTGCAAACCATTAAAATTTTCTTTTTGTCCTACTTCATTAGGAAATGCCAGCTCAGTGGAAAACATTAATTCCTCAGAAACCACCTCATCATCACTAAGGAAAGTCTTTAAGCGTTCCGTTGAAACGTCATTGAGGCGAAGCCACTCGGTTTCATCCGTCTCTACGTTTCCACGAGAAGCGAAGCTTTCCGTATTGCGTGCTATAATTAAATCATGTTGATAAATACATTTATCAAACATTTACTACATAATACAAAAAAGTGCTCAATTACATTTCACACAAAAATTAAGGGAGCAGTAAAATTTCTTAAATTTCTTAGTCATTTTTGAAAAGCTGTATCTCGATGAAAAATGGGCGCACGGAGTTCCGACAAAAATCATTTAGAAGCTTTAAACTTCTAGTTTTAAGATCTTTAAGCAAAATTTTTTTTATTTAACGCTTATTTTGTAATCGTCAGTTAAAGGGCGACACAGAAATTTTCGAATTTTTTTTTTATTGTACGGGCTTGGACAAATTTGTCCGTGTAAATTTGTAACCTGATCCATCAAGCCATTTTTCCGGACCGATTGATCAAAATTTTACAAAAGGATTATAGGAACAAGTGCATTGTTTTTAAACATTTTTTTTCCAACTTTTTTCGCATGTTTGCATTAGTATCTACGCACCGGCTGCTTCCATGAAGACTTAAGTCCACGTACAATGGCTAATTGCATGTAGTTGCACGGTTTGCGAATAGTGTCGTTTGACTGGTCGTATTCATAAACGGATTGCACTTTCATTTCGTCGAAGCACATTATGCAGAGTCTATCTGCGACGGGTATGCCCCTCGCGGCTTGCAAGACATTCAAGGAGAAATTCAGTACTCCATCATCAATTTTCATCTTTTGCAACCATTTTCGAATCGTGGATTCGCAAGGGTACGGAAAACCATTTTTACACAAGTGGACATAGGCCCTTGGCCCAGCTGCGTGAAGAGCAATCGCGGAGAAAATGTCTTGCCATGACCAGTAGACGTTCGTTTGCGGATCTTAAATTTCTCGGATTTGTCCCTTGTTTGTTTTAAGTTTTCCGAACTCTTTGACTCGCAATTCTTCAATTTCGATTTAAAGATCTGCCACACGACAATCTACATATTATATACATATTTACATTATATACATAATTAATATTTACTCGGTTTGGGTCGAGGCATCGACAAATTTGGAAGCAGTTATTTGAGTTTCATCCCATTCAGATAGGGTTTCCATTACTATCGGTAACGCATCTCCTGATAACCTAACCCTTTTTGCATCTGAACCACATATATAGTCCATAGTTGAAAAATGCAAAGAGCAAATTTTGGAATATGGGTTTAAATCAACGCCGCACGATTTCGCCCACATTTTTTTTTTCATTACGTTCGTTAGAACGTGGAACATCTTGATTGCTTCTTGAGTCCATGTTTTATGACACAAGGCGCAACTTGCTTTTTGCATAACCTTATTTAAATATATCAACCAAAAGTTAAAATTGTTGCAATTCATATTTTTAATTAAATGTATTTTCAATCGAATTATTAAGAAAATCTATATATATAAAAATGAAATGATGTTCGTTTGTCCGCATTTTTTTGGGCCGATACGAGGCCAATTTTATTCGTTCTTTTTTCATATTATAGGGATCCACTAGGGGAAGGTTTTTAGCAAAAAAAAATTTCTTTTAAATATTTTCTTCATATAAAAAAAAGAAAAAATCAAAATATTGTCCAAAACAAAACTTGCTCGATTGTTAGATTAAAGTAAGTTTCGAATCGACATTCATTTTATGTGTACAACTTTTTTTGAATTTTTTGCATTTGTATTGTGATACAGAAATGTATTGTATACAGAAATTTCAAATGATTCGAATGAAAATTTTTTTTTATTTTTTTTATTTCTTCCATAAAATATTACACCTGTCGTTAGACAATAAGTAATTTGATTTACAAAAAGATGGAATGAGAGTGATATTGAAGGGCCAATGCCCCCAAGCTCATTTAGAAGAAATATATACATATTATTTAAAAACAAGTGGTTAACAAACAATGATATATACGATTAGTTGACAATTGATTACAAGGATTTTGCAAGATCTGTTGGTGTTTGACGGTTAAGCCGACTTTGGGTAGATTTTTCTTTATTTGGTAGTCTTCTCATCATAGGATTTGTATGCGTTAATAGTCTATTTATGTGTCTTCTGCTAGCGCTTTGTATTGTTTCATCAATAGTATCGATGTCAAGGTCGCGATGAATATCTGCGTTAGGTATGTACCAAGGTGCATTAGTTAAGGTCCTAAGTATTTATGAAAATAATGTTTCAATTCAATTGAGTTTGCAAACGATGTTTTCGGCTATGAACAAATGTTGGAATCGAATGAAAGAGGAAAGAAACGCGAAATGATAAAAAAAATTCTTGGAAAATTTAAAATGAATGGTGCTTCATTGGAAAAATTCAAAGGTAATAAGAACATACACAAGATAAAGTTAGAATTCGAATTTTTAGATTTATTTTGTTTATTTCTCATTTTTTTCAAAAGTACACCACACAACAACTCATTCCAACTCTGATTTTGAAATCCTGTTGGAATTGGTGATCGATAATTTTGTCACTATAATGGTCAATGGAAATTTGCGTGTATCAGACCCTGCATATTATTTACCATATCAACTTTTTATGGAACATATGGACCAAATGAACACAAAAAAATAATTTAGTTTTGTTTTGATTTTTTGCAACATTTTGGTTTTCAGTTAATACAATAAAAACAATACTGTTTTTTCGTGAACACAAAATTCTAAATTTATTACGTTGTTTGTTTAGAATTTTTTTAGAAAAAAAGTAAATTTTTTGGTTTTGAGGAAATTTGTTTATTGTTGCTATTTGTGAAAGCGTAGATATTTGTAAGTATTTGACTATAATCCTAAAAGTTAATGGAATACCACTATGACACATAGAAAACATTTTTTCAAAGGGGTGTTTTTCGAAAATTATAAAAAAAATTGTTTTCAAAAATTTTGAAGAAATAAAGTAAAATAAAAAAATTTCGAAAGCATGAAATTTTTTCAAAACCAAATTTTCCTCAAAAAGATAAAAGAAATTTCTTCTTTTCTAAAATTAAAAAAAAAAAAATTTCAAAAATTTTAAACAAATAAAATAAAATAAAACTTTTTCAAGGGTATGAAATTTTTTCAAAACAAAATTTTCTGAAAACCAAATAAAATTAAAAAAAAAAAAATGGTGTTTTCAAAGCATTTCATATTCCAATATTAATAGAGAATACATTTTTTCGAGGGGGTGTTTTTCAAAGCGGAAAAAAATCTTTTTTAACAAATCAATTTAAACTTTTACAAAAGTGTGAAATTTTTTCAAGAACAAAATTTTCTCAAAAACGTTAAATTAAAAAAAAATAGTTTTTTCAAAATATTTAATTTTCAGCAATTAACTGAGAAGAAATTTGTTAGAGCGAAGTGTTTTTCAAAACTTCAAAAAACACATTTTAACCAAAAAAAATAAACCTTTTTTCAAAAACAACAGGAATGATAACATTGCCTAACAATTTCTGTACTTTTGCACAGTCTAAAGAGGCATTGATACAGAGTGTATTTCCAAACATAGTTCAACATTACAAAAACCATGATTGACTCAGCGAAAGAGCAATTTTAGCTGGGAAAAATAAGGACGTCAATGATATAAATTCAGCTATTTTAGATCAAATACCTGGTGACATAGTTGCGTATAAGTCAATGGACACTATTACTGATCAAGATGAGGTCGTAAATTATCCAACTGAATTCTTAAACTCACTCGATTTGCCAGGCTTACCACCTCATAATTTACGATTAAAAATTTGAGCACCGATTATTATGCTACGCAACATTAATGTGCCACGACTTTGCAACGGTACCAGACTCGCTGTGAAGAAGCTAATAGGTAACATTATTGAAGCAACAATTTTGAAAGGGAAGTACAAAGGAGAAGACATTTTGATACCCTGAATTCCACTGATTCCGACGGATTTACCATTCGATTTCAAACGTTTGCAGTTCCCTATTCGCCTTGCCTTCGCTATGAGAATTAATAAGGCGCAAGGTCAGTCTCTACAAATGTGCAGTATTAATTTAGAATACCTAATTTTTTCTCATGGACAATTGTATGTAGCTTGCTCACGAGTAGGCAAACCATCGTCATTATTCATGCGAAAGATGAAAAAACCAAAAACGTTGTCAACCAAAAAGTGTTACAATAAAGTTCGAATGAATTTGTATCAAAGAATTTGCTTTGTTTCGTATTAATTTTATTCTCTTTCAGCAAATCATTGAATTTATCGTCTAGCGAAGCGGGCGAGGGTACGCTAGTCTTATATAAAATAAAGTCAACTTTTTGTGTGTGTTCGCTAACCGGCCGTGTCTTTGCACCGAATTAAACCAAACTTACACACATTGTTAAGTAGGTATTGAAGATGGTTTACGTATAGTTTGGATGCCTATTGATGGATAGGGCTCGAGATATAGGTCAAAACGAGGACCCGGGTAACCTTCGGATGTGTATGTACAATATGGGTATCAAATGGAAGCTGTTAGTGAATGCTTTGGTTCAGAGTATTTTTCATGCCACTCCGTGACTAGGGTCTCGAGATAGAGACCAAAACGTGGAGCCTAGAATGTGTTTGTACAATATGGATATCAAATTGAAGCTGTTGGTGAATGCTTTAGTACAGAGTATTTTTCATGCGGCTCCGAGACTGGAGTCTCGAGATAAAGGTCAAAACGTGGACCCGGGTAACCTTCGGATGTGTATGTACAATATGGGTATCAAATGGAAGTTGTTGGTGAATGCTTTAGTTCAGAGTATTTTTCATGCCGCTCCGTGACTAGGGTCTCGAGATAGAGACCAAAACGTGGAGCCTAGAATGTGTTTGTACAATATGGATATCAAATTGAAGCTGTTGGTGAATGCTTTAGTACAGAGTATTTTTCATGCGGCTCCGTGACTGGGGTCTCGAGATAAAGGTCAAAACGTGGACCCGGGTAACCTTTGGTCGTGTATGTACAATACGGGTATCAAATGAAAGCTGTTGATAAGTGCTTTAAGACGGGTAATTTTCATACCTATTGATGACTAGGGTCTCGAAATATATGCCAAAACGTGGACCCGACGTGTCTTTGCACCGAATTAAACCAAACTTACACACATTGTTAAGTAAGTATTGAAAATGGGTTTCGTAAAGTTTGGTTGTAATTCGGAACACTGGCAACGCGTACAGCGTTCTTTTGAACCAGCCATAATGTCGTTTACTTTTTTAACGCTTGGGGCGGAACTGAACTGTCAAATTTACAGTGTGAGTTACAATGTGTCAATATTTCTTTCTGATTTGGATGCCATAAGGAGAAGACGTGAGTGCAAAGTGTAAAAATTTTTCGTGAATTTTTTTGGAGTGGATTTTGGAACAGTGAATAATTTCTTACGAAATTTGAGAATTTAATGTGAAATCCGACTGTTCAAATGAAATTATGTGTTCGTGTTTTCGTGTTCGTGTTTCGTTTTTTTTTTTTGAAAATATAAATGGATAATGGTTAAAAAAGCTCCAATGCTTAATAAAACGTATAAATTGAAACGAAAAATGCATGGATGATCAGGAAAAAAGACGATTGTTTCTTAGTTATTCATTTGCGTTGATTTGAAATTTAAAAACAATCTTCTTTTTTCCTGATTTTCAATTTATATTTTATATTTACTCAAAAACAAACAGAAAAACAAAAAATATTGTTTATGCCAAAGCGCTTGAATAAAGAATAAAGAAATAAAAAATATGAAAACCATATCTTTTCTGTTCTAAACCATATCTATTCTATTTTAGTGTGCCCAGCGAAGCGGGCCGGGTTTGCTAGTTACTTATAATGCGGATCGAGTTTTTTATTTTATTTCATGTTTTATTAGTGTTTTTATACTGACTACAAAATCTTAATGCATAATCTTATTTAAATATTTCAACCAAAAGTTGAAAATTGTTGCAAGCCATATTTTTAATTAAATGTATTTTTACGCGAATTACACTGGTTTACAGCCAAAATGCACCAGAGACGCCGTTATGAAATTCCTATGTAAAATCACCGTCTGATTCCGAAAATCAAGGTTATTTTTTAACACACTTTTATTGGCTCGGGTTGTATGTATGTATGTATGTAACGGAATCTTTGAGCTTAATGTTCATTGGCTTCTAAAAATCTGATCGACTTGGAATTTTGCGCACCTATTAAAGACCGATGACAATGCAATAATTTGATACAAGTTTTCCATTATCCTTATTAGGGTTGCCAGGATTAATATTTTCTTTTTTTACCTGTGGGCAAAAAGTAAGGTGAATTTGGTTGTAAAATGAAAAATCTTTATTTCTAATGAAATCCGTCTTTTATGCGTATTTAACCCCAACATCTACCGTTTCTACTAAATGTGTCTTATAATACGTTCACATATATGTCAGTAGATGATATACATTTTCGCGCTTAACTCAAAATCTGTAATTAAAAAGCGCTATTTCCCATACAAAATTTCTCTCCCAAAATCTGAGTTTATAAAATAATCCTAGATAATAACGATATTTTTTGGCATACAACCCTGTGTTTTCTGTGTTATCGATAATTATTATTACGAATGTAAGGAGAAACATCAAAATAAAAACTAAATGAAATGGATGCCGGGAAAGAAAACAGGTCTGTAAACATAATTCTAATAAAATTTTTGTCAAATATTATTAAATGGGGATTCATTTTACAGAAAAAAGCGTGTGTCCATGAACGTTTTGTCCTCTTATTACTTATTATAAAATGTAATACAGAAGCTAGTCCTTGACGATTTGCGCAGAATGCTTCAGGTCATTATCTTGCTGGAAGATCCCGTTTGTCCACGGATGGCATCAGGTTTTGTTCCAAAATGTGCTTGTATTAGAAGCGATCCATATTTCCTTCAATGAAAACGAGGTTTCCAGCTCCTGTGGCTGCAACTGCTCCCCAAACCATGACTCTGCCACCACCATGCTTTACAGTCGGAATCAAATTCCTAGGATCCATGGCAGTGTTTAGTTTTCTCCAAACTTTGGCTTTGCCGTCGTATCCAAATATGTTGTATTTGGACTCATCAGTGAATAAAACTAGTTTCCAAAATTCTATTCCCTTATAAGGTGCTTTTTTGCAAACTCCATACGAAGCTTTCAGTTTTTCGCGCGTATAAGGGGCTTCTTGCGAGGAGTTCTGCAGTTGTTACCTTCATTATTAAGAGTCCTGCTTATTGTACGTGGGTGGACAACAATTTGATACCTCTCGGCTACCTCCTGGGCCAAATCAGTAGCATGTATTTTCGGATTCTGTTTCACTGCTTTGCGAATAAAGAATACATCTCTCCGGTTGAGCTTCTTGGGCCGGCCACTACGCGGCGTAATCTCCAGAGAATTGGTTGTTTCAAAGTTTTTACAAATAGTTTGTACCGTAGATTTGCTTAAATGCAATAAATCAGCTATTTAACCAAAGGATGTCTTATTACTTCTGTACTCAACAACTAATTTTCTCAAATCAGTAGAGATTTCTTTGCGGAGCGACATTATTCCGATCGTACACTTTTTCAAAAGACAAAATGCCATACATTTTAAGAAGAATGCAAAGTAGCACCACAAAATAAAATAAACGGTACTTTACAGTTAAGTATTCGCAGAAAAGAAGAGCAAAATAAGTGTCCTAATATAACGTATGTACACTTTTGTCTGTGCATTTTTGTGGTTTTTCGTGAATAACTTTTAAAGTAACTATGTACTGAAAATATTTTTTTTTTTACATTTGTTAGACTGTTACAATAATTAGACTTAAAACAAAATTGCATCATTACATTCCTTTTGAATGCTTTATATCGGGAGAAATTAAAAATAAAAATTAGTTAAAAAAAAACTAAAAAACACGCTTTTATTGCTAATCGAACTAAAAAGTAGAAAATAAAAAATAGTTTAAAAAAAAAATAGTTTAAAAAAACTAAAAAACACGCTTTTATTGCTAATCGAACTAAAAAGTGGAAAATAAATTTTAATGACAAAGGGACCTATAATGAAGTAATAGCAAATCGAACGATCAGTCATAGTCAACTACCTCAGAACAGAATTATAACAAAAATTAAGATACAAATAGAGTAATTCAAATTAGAGTTAAAAGCGTGGGATGCTTGATATAGTAAATATTACAATCATTCTATTGGCAACTACCTATGTTCAGAGGGTTATGAAAGTGAAGCAAAATCCACCCCACGCTTTTAACTCTAATTTGAATTACTCTATTTGTATCTTAATTTTTGTTATAATTCTGTTCTGAGGTAGTTGACTATGACTGATCGTTCGATTTGCTATTACTTCATTATAGGTCCCTTTGTCATTAAAATTTATTTTCCACTTTTTAGTTCGATTAGCAATAAAAGCATATTTTTTAGTTTTTTTAAACTATTTTTTTTTTAATTTCGTTGGTTGCGAATTATTAAAAAGAAAATGAGGCACAGAAGTCATCTATAAAAATCATAATATCGAAATAATAAAGGATATTGAATAAACTATTTTATAAAACTTACGTGTACGATGTAAGTCAAGTAATAACTTCCCAAATTGTTCATTGATTCTCCCAAATGTATAACGAACTATGTTGGTTGCGAATTATTAAAAGGAAAACGACGCACAAAACTCATCTATACGAACGTAAATGTACGTTTCACAACTGTTTTCACAAACTTTTATTCCTAAAATAAATAATGACTTTTAGCATCTTTTATATGTTAAATTATGCACTGCTATTCACCTGGGCACACACGCATTTTGAAAAAAAGTTTTTTTATGTCCATGCTGGCACTTATGTGTGAGGACAGTTTTAAAAGTTTCTCCAAATAATTTGGAATATTCGAAATTTTGTGGCCATTCAAGTTACGAAATACAGATTCCATCTGTTTTATCAAATTTAGAAAATTTGTTGTTGGCTTTGTTAAAGCACCCTTCGATAATTCGTCGATCCATGTTAACGTAGACTCTTTGGAAACATGCTCCGTTAAGCCTAGTTTACGTACGATGTAGCCTGCTATATATTCTAAGGCGTCTTCGTGCAAACCATTAAAATTTTCTTTTTGTCCTACTTCATTAGGAAATGCCAGCTCAGTGGAAAACATTAATTCCTCAGAAACCACCTCATCATCACTAAGGAAAGTCTTTAAGCGTTCCGTTGAAACGTCATTGAGGCGAAGCCACTCGGTTTCATCCGTCTCTACGTTTCCACGAGAAGCGAAGCTTTCCGTATTGCGTGCTATAATTAAATCATGTTGATAAATACATTTATCAAACATTTACTACATAATACAAAAAAGAGCTCAATTACATTTCACACAAAAATTAAGGGAGCAGTAAAATTTCTTAAATTTCTTAGTCATTTTTGAAAAGCTGTATCTCGATGAAAAATGGGCGCACGGAGTTCCGACAAAAATCAAATTTTTTTTTATTTAACGCTTATTTTATAATCGTCAGTTAAAGGGCGGCACAGAAATTTTCGAATTATTTTTTTATTGTACGGGCTTGGACAAATTTGTCCGACTAAAACTAGCCATACAGTCAACTAGCTTGATTATTTAGCTTCAATTTGATTTTCTTTGAATTCTTGCTACGATCATTTCTTGAGATATCCGCATTTTACGAAAAAGACAATTTTATCTTTGATCATTGATATCTCAACAACTAATAACCCCACAATAAATCAAATAATGGTTTTGGAAAGTGGAATAAATTTCCTATAAGATTCTAATTTTACTTTTTGAGAAAACATTTTTTTTTTTACCCTTAACGTGGGTTTGAAGTGAACACATAAAAACGCCTTTTTACGGGTTTTCAGAAAATCTATCGCTCACTTACAAATATTAATGCGGGAACTCATGTTTCCAGGGATTTTTACAGTATAATATTCCACTAAAAACCCTGTAAATTTGTAACCTGATCCATCAAGCCATTTTTCCGGACCGATTGATCAAAATTTTACAAAAGGATTATAGGAACAAGTGCCTTGTTTTTAAACATTTTTTTCCCAACTTTTTTCGCATGTTTGCATTAGTATCTACGCACCGGCTGCTTCCATGAAGACTTAAGTCCACGTACAATGGCTAATTGCATGAAGTTGCACGGTTTGCGAATAGTGTCGCTTGACTGGTCGTATTCATAAACGGTTTGCACTTTCATTTCGTCGAAGCACATTATGCAGAGTCTATCTGCGACGGGTATGCCCCTCGCGGCTTGCAAGACATTCAAGGAGAAATTCAGTACTCCATCATCAATTTTCATCTTTTGCAACCATTTTCGAATCGTGGATTCGCAAGGGTACGGAAAACCATTTTTACACAAGTGGACAAAGGCCCTTGGCCCAGCTGCGTGGAGAGCAATCGCGGAGAAAATGTCTTGCCATGACCAGTAGACGTTCGTTTGCGGATCTTAAATTTTTCGGATTTTGTCCCTTCGTAAAAATTAATGATACGTTAGTTTTAAGTTTTCCGAACTCTTTGACTCGCAATTCTTCAATTTCGATTTAAAGATCTGCCACACGACAATCTACATATTATATACATATTTACATTATATAATTAATAATAGGACTATGAATAAGTTCGTGCGGTTTTACAACAGATGGCGTAACTTGATTATTATTCCATCGATCCACATTTCCAAACATTCATTGGAGAGCTACTGTCGTAAGGCACAAACGTCAGTAGTAAATATTACAATCATTCTATTGGCAACTACCTATGTTCAGAGGGTTATGAAAGTGAAGCAAAATCCACCCCACGCTTTTAACTCTAATTTGAATTACTCTATTTGTATCTTAATTTTTGTTATAATTCTGTTCTGAGGTAGTTGACTATGACTGATCGTTCGATTTGCTATTACTTCATTATAGGTCCCTTTGTCATTAAAATTTATTTTCCACTTTTTAGTTCGATTAGCAATAAAAGCATATTTTTTAGTTTTTTTAAACTATTTTTTTTTTAATTTCGTTGGTTGCGAATTATTAAAAAGAAAATGAGGCACAGAAGTCATCTATAAAAATCATAATATCGAAATAATAAAGGATATTGAATAAACTATTTTATAAAACTTACGTGTACGATGTAAGTCAAGTAATAACTTCCCAAATTGTTCATTGATTCTCCCAAATGTATAACGAACTATGTTGGTTGCGAATTATTAAAAGGAAAACGACGCACAAAACTCATCTATACGAACGTAAATGTACGTTTCACAACTGTTTTCACAAACTTTTATTCCTAAAATAAATAATGACTTTTAGCATCTTTTATATGTTAAATTATGCACTGCTATTCACCTGGGCACACACGCATTTTGAAAAAAAGTTTTTTTATGTCCATGCTGGCACTTATGTGTGAGGACAGTTTTAAAAGTTTCTCCAAATAATTTGGAATATTCGAAATTTTGTGGCCATTCAAGTTACGAAATACAGATTCCATCTGTTTTATCAAATTTAGAAAATTTGTTGTTGGCTTTGTTAAAGCACCCTTCGATAATTCGTCGATCCATGTTAACGTAGACTCTTTGGAAACATGCTCCGTTAAGCCTAGTTTACGTACGATGTAGCCTGCTATATATTCTAAGGCGTCTTCGTGCAAACCATTAAAATTTTCTTTTTGTCCTACTTCATTAGGAAATGCCAGCTCAGTGGAAAACATTAATTCCTCAGAAACCACCTCATCATCACTAAGGAAAGTCTTTAAGCGTTCCGTTGAAACGTCATTGAGGCGAAGCCACTCGGTTTCATCCGTCTCTACGTTTCCACGAGAAGCGAAGCTTTCCGTATTGCGTGCTATAATTAAATCATGTTGATAAATACATTTATCAAACATTTACTACATAATACAAAAAAGAGCTCAATTACATTTCACACAAAAATTAAGGGAGCAGTAAAATTTCTTAAATTTCTTAGTCATTTTTGAAAAGCTGTATCTCGATGAAAAATGGGCGCACGGAGTTCCGACAAAAATCAAATTTTTTTTTATTTAACGCTTATTTTATAATCGTCAGTTAAAGGGCGGCACAGAAATTTTCGAATTATTTTTTTATTGTACGGGCTTGGACAAATTTGTCCGACTAAAACTAGCCATACAGTCAACTAGCTTGATTATTTAGCTTCAATTTGATTTTCTTTGAATTCTTGCTACGATCATTTCTTGAGATATCCGCATTTTACGAAAAAGACAATTTTATCTTTGATCATTGATATCTCAACAACTAATAACCCCACAATAAATCAAATAATGGTTTTGGAAAGTGGAATAAATTTCCTATAAGATTCTAATTTTACTTTTTGAGAAAACATTTTTTTTTTTACCCTTAACGTGGGTTTGAAGTGAACACATAAAAACGCCTTTTTACGGGTTTTCAGAAAATCTATCGCTCACTTACAAATATTAATGCGGGAACTCATGTTTCCAGGGATTTTTACAGTATAATATTCCACTAAAAACCCTGTAAATTTGTAACCTGATCCATCAAGCCATTTTTCCGGACCGATTGATCAAAATTTTACAAAAGGATTATAGGAACAAGTGCCTTGTTTTTAAACATTTTTTTCCCAACTTTTTTCGCATGTTTGCATTAGTATCTACGCACCGGCTGCTTCCATGAAGACTTAAGTCCACGTACAATGGCTAATTGCATGAAGTTGCACGGTTTGCGAATAGTGTCGCTTGACTGGTCGTATTCATAAACGGTTTGCACTTTCATTTCGTCGAAGCACATTATGCAGAGTCTATCTGCGACGGGTATGCCCCTCGCGGCTTGCAAGACATTCAAGGAGAAATTCAGTACTCCATCATCAATTTTCATCTTTTGCAACCATTTTCGAATCGTGGATTCGCAAGGGTACGGAAAACCATTTTTACACAAGTGGACAAAGGCCCTTGGCCCAGCTGCGTGGAGAGCAATCGCGGAGAAAATGTCTTGCCATGACCAGTAGGCGTTCGTTTGCGGATCTTAAATTTTTCGGATTTGTCCCTTCGTAAAAATTAATGATACGTTAGTTTTAAGTTTTCCGAACTCTTTGACTCGCAATTCTTCAATTTCGATTTAAAGATCTGCCACACGACAATCTACATATTATATACATATTTACATTATATAATTAATAATATATTTACTCGGTTTGGGTAGAGGCATCGACAAATTTGGAAGCAGTTATTTGAGTTTCATCCCATTCAGATAGGGTTTCCATTACTATCGGTAACGCATCTCCTGATAACCTAACCCTTTTTGCATCTGAACCACATATATAGTCCATAGTTGAAAAATGCAAAGAGCAAATTTTGGAATATGGGTTTAAATCAACGCCGCACGATTTCGCCCACATTTTTTTTTTCATTACGTTCGTTGGAACGTGGAACATCTTGATTGCTTCTTGAGTCCATGTTTTATGACACAAGGCGCAACTTGCTTTTGGCATAACCTTATTTAAATATATCAACCAAAAGTTAAAATTGTTGCAATTCATATTTTTAATTAAATGTATTTTCAATCGAATTATTAAGAAAAATCTTATACAATATATAAAATAAAGTCAACTTTTTGTGTGTGTTCGCTAACCGGCCACATTACACACATTGTTAAGTAGGTATTGAAGATGGTTTACGTATAGTTTGGATGCCTATTGATGGATAGGGCTCGAGATATAGGTCAAAACGAGGACCCGGGTAACCTTCGGATGTGTATGTACAATATGGGTATCAAATAGAAGCTGTTAGTGAATGCTTTAGTTCAGAGTATTTTTCATGCCGCTCCGTGACTAGGGTCTCGAGATAGAGACCAAAACGTGGACCCTAGAATGTGTTTGTACAATATGGATATCAAATTGAAGCTGTTGGTGAATGCTTTAGTACAGAGTATTTTTCATGCCGCTCCGTGACTGGGGTCTCGAGATATAGGTCAAAACGTGGACCCGGGTAACCTTTGGTTGTGTATGTACAATATGGGTATCAAATGAAAGCTGTTGATAAATGCTTTAAGACGGGGTAATTTTCATACCTATTGATGAGTAGGGTCTCGAAATATATGCCAAAACGTGGACCCGACGTGTCTTTGCACCGAATTAAACCAAACTTACACACATTGTTAAGTAAGTATTGAAAATGGGTTTCGTAAAGTTTGGTTGTAATTCGGAACACTGGCAACGCGTACAGCGTTCTTTTGAACCAGCCATAATGTCGTTTACTTTTTTAACGCTTGGGGCGGAACTGAACTGTCAAATTTACAGTGTGAGTTACAATGTGTCAATATTTCTTTCTGATTTGGATGCCATAAGGAGAAGACGTGAGTGCAAAGTGTAAAAATTTTTCGTGAATTTTTTTGGAGTGGATTTTGGAACAGTGAATAATTTCTTACGAAATTTGAGAATTTAATGTGAAATCCGACTGTTCAAATGAAATTATGTGTTCGTGTTTTCGTGTTCGTGTTTCGTTTTTTTTTTTTTTTAAATATAAATGGATAATGGTTAAAAAAGCTCCAATGCTTAATAAAACATATAAATTGAAACGAAAAATGCATGGATGATCAGGAAAAAAGACGATTGTTTCTTAGTTATTCATTTGCGTTGATTTGAAATTTAAAAACAATCTTCTTTTTTCCTGATTTTCAATTTATATTTTATATTTACTCAAAAACAAACAGAAAAACAAAAAATATTGTTTATGCCAAAGCGCTTGAATAAAGAATAAAGAAATAAAAAATATGAAAACCATATCTTTTCTGTTCTAAACCATATCTATTCTATTTTAGTGTGCCCAGCGAAGCGGGCCGGGTTTGCTAGTTACTTATAATGCGGATCGAGTTTTTTATTTTATTTCATGTTTTATTAGTGTTTTTATACTGACTACAAAATCTTAATGCATAATCTTATTTAAATATTTCAACCAAAAGTTGAAAATTGTTGCAAGCCATAATTTTAATTGAATGTATTTTTACACGAATTACACTGGTTTACAGCCAAAATGCACCAGAGACGCCGTTATGAAATTCCTATGTAAAATCACCGTCTGATTCCGAAAATCAAGGTTATTTTTTAACACACTTTTATTAGCTCGGGTTGTATGTATGTATGTATGTAACGGAATCTTTGAGCTTAATGTTCATTGGCTTCTAAAAATCTGATCGTCTTGGAATTTTGCGCACCTGTCAAAGACCGATGACAATGCAATAATTTGATACAAGTTTTCCATTATCCTTATTAGGGTTGCCAGGATTAATATTTTCTTTTTTTACCTGTGGGCAAAAAGTAAGGTGAATTTGGTTGTAAAATGAAAAATCTTTATTTCTAATGAAATCCGTCTTTTATGCGTATTTAACCCCAACATCTACCGTTTCTACTAAATGTGTCTTATAATACGTTCACATATATGTCAGTAGATGATATACATTTTCGCGCTTAACTCAAAATCTGTAATTAAAAAGCGCTATTTCCCATACAAAATTTCTCTCCCAAAATCTGAGTTTATAAAATAATCCTAGATAATAACGATATTTTTTGGCATACAACCCTGTGTTTTCTGTGTTATCGATAATTATTATTACGAATGTAAGGAGAAACATCAAAATAAAAACTAAATGAAATGGATGCCGGGAAAGAAAACAGGTCTGTAAACATAATTCTAATAAAATTTTTGTCAAATATTATTAAATGGGGATTCATTTTACAGAAAAAAGCGTGTGTCCAAGAACGTTTTGTCCTCTTATTACTTATTATAAAATGTAATACAGAAGCTAGTCCTTGACGATTTGCGCAGAATGCTTCAGGTCATTATCTTGCTGGAAGATCCCGTTTGTCCACGGATGGCATCAGGTTTTGTTCCAAAATGTGCTTGTATTAGAAGCGATCCATATTTCCTTCAATGAAAACGAGGTTTCCAGCTCCTGTGGCTGCAACTGCTCCCCAAACCATGACTCTGCCACCACCATGCTTTACAGTCGGAATCAAATTCCTAGGATCCATGGCAGTGTTTAGTTTTCTCCAAACTTTGGCTTTGCCGTCGTATCCAAATATGTTGTATTTGGACTCATCAGTGAATAAAACTAGTTTCCAAAATTCTATTCCCTTATAAGGTGCTTTTTTGCAAACTCCATACGAAGCTTTCAGTTTTTCGCGCGTATAAGGGGCTTCTTGCGAGGAGTTCTGCAGTTGTTACCTTCATTATTAAGAGTCCTGCTTATTGTACGTGGGTGGACAACAATTTGATACCTCTCGGCTACCTCCTGGGCCAAATCAGTAGCATGTATTTTCGGATTCTGTTTCACTGCTTTGCGAATAAAGAATACATCTCTCCGGTTGAGCTTCTTGGGCCGGCCACTACGCGGCGTAATCTCCAGAGAATTGGTTGTTTCAAAGTTTTTACAAATAGTTTGTACCGTAGATTTGCTTAAATGCAATAAATCAGCTATTTAACCAAAGAATGTCTTATTACTTCTGTACTCAACAACTAATTTTCTCAAATCAGTAGAGATTTCTTTGCGGAGCGACATTATTCCGATCGTACACTTTTTCAAAAGACAAAATGCCATACATTTTAAGAAGAATGCAAAGTAGCACCACAAAATAAAATAAACGGTACTTTACAGTTAAGTATTCGCAGAAAAGAAGAGCAAAATAAGTGTCCTAATATAACGTATGTACACTTTTGTCTGTGCATTTTTGTGGTTTTTCGTGAATAACTTTTAAAGTAACTATGTACTGAAAATATTTTTTTTTTTACATTTGTTAGACTGTTACAATAATTAGACTTAAAACAAAATTGCATCATTACATTCCTTTTGAATGCTTTATATCGGGAGAAATTAAAAATAAAAATTAATTAAAAAAAAACTAAAAAACACGCTTTTATTGCTAATCGAACTAAAAAGTAGAAAATAAAAAATAGTTTAAAAAAAAATAGTTTAAAAAAACTAAAAAACACGCTTTTATTGCTAATCGAACTAAAAAGTGGAAAATAAATTTTAATGACAAAGGGACCTATAATGAAGTAATAGCAAATCGAACGATCAGTCATAGTCAACTACCTCAGAACAGAATTATAACAAAAATGAAGATACAAATAGAGTAATTCAAATTAGAGTTAAAAGCGTGGGATGCTTGATATAGTAAATATTACAATCATTCTATTGGCAACTACCTATGTTCAGAGGGTTATGAAAGTGAAGCAAAATCCACCCCACGCTTTTAACTCTAATTTGAATTACTCTATTTGTATCTTAATTTTTGTTATAATTCTGTTCTGAGGTAGTTGACTATGACTGATCGTTCGATTTGCTATTACTTCATTATAGGTCCCTTTGTCATTAAAATTTATTTTCCACTTTTTAGTTCGATTAGCAATAAAAGCATATTTTTTAGTTTTTTTAAACTATTTTTTTTTTAATTTCGTTGGTTGCGAATTATTAAAAAGAAAATGAGGCACAGAAGTCATCTATAAAAATCATAATATCGAAATAATAAAGGATATTGAATAAACTATTTTATAAAACTTACGTGTACGATGTAAGTCAAGTAATAACTTCCCAAATTGTTCATTGATTCTCCCAAATGTATAACGAACTATGTTGGTTGCGAATTATTAAAAGGAAAACGACGCACAAAACTCATCTATACGAACGTAAATGTACGTTTCACAACTGTTTTCACAAACTTTTATTCCTAAAATAAATAATGACTTTTAGCATCTTTTATATGTTAAATTATGCACTGCTATTCACCTGGGCACACACGCATTTTGAAAAAAAGTTTTTTTATGTCCATGCTGGCACTTATGTGTGAGGACAGTTTTAAAAGTTTCTCCAAATAATTTGGAATATTCGAAATTTTGTGGCCATTCAAGTTACGAAATACAGATTCCATCTGTTTTATCAAATTTAGAAAATTTGTTGTTGGCTTTGTTAAAGCACCCTTCGATAATTCGTCGATCCATGTTAACGTAGACTCTTTGGAAACATGCTCCGTTAAGCCTAGTTTACGTACGATGTAGCCTGCTATATATTCTAAGGCGTCTTCGTGCAAACCATTAAAATTTTCTTTTTGTCCTACTTCATTAGGAAATGCCAGCTCAGTGGAAAACATTAATTCCTCAGAAACCACCTCATCATCACTAAGGAAAGTCTTTAAGCGTTCCGTTGAAACGTCATTGAGGCGAAGCCACTCGGTTTCATCCGTCTCTACGTTTCCACGAGAAGCGAAGCTTTCCGTATTGCGTGCTATAATTAAATCATGTTGATAAATACATTTATCAAACATTTACTACATAATACAAAAAAGAGCTCAATTACATTTCACACAAAAATTAAGGGAGCAGTAAAATTTCTTAAATTTCTTAGTCATTTTTGAAAAGCTGTATCTCGATGAAAAATGGGCGCACGGAGTTCCGACAAAAATAAAATTTTTTTTTATTTAACGCTTATTTTATAATCGTCAGTTAAAGGGCGGCACAGAAATTTTCGAATTATTTTTTTATTGTACGGGCTTGGACAAATTTGTCCGACTAAAACTAGCCATACAGTCAACTAGCTTGATTATTTAGCTTCAATTTGATTTTCTTTGAATTCTTGCTACGATCATTTCTTGAGATATCCGCATTTTACGAAAAAGACAATTTTATCTTTGATCATTGATATCTCAACAACTAATAACCCCACAATAAATCAAATAATGGTTTTGGAAAGTGGAATAAATTTCCTATAAGATTCTAATTTTACTTTTTGAGAAAAAATTTTTTTTTTTACCCTTAACGTGGGTTTGAAGTGAACACATAAAAACGCCTTTTTACGGGTTTTCAGAAAATCTATCGCTCACTTACAAATATTAATGCGGGAACTCATGTTTCCAGGGATTTTTACAGTATAATATTCCACTAAAAACCCTGTAAATTTGTAACCTGATCCATCAAGCCATTTTTCCGGACCGATTGATCAAAATTTTACAAAAGGATTATAGGAACAAGTGCCTTGTTTTTAAACATTTTTTTCCCAACTTTTTTCGCATGTTTGCATTAGTATCTACGCACCGGCTGCTTCCATGAAGACTTAAGTCCACGTACAATGGCTAATTGCATGAAGTTGCACGGTTTGCGAATAGTGTCGCTTGACTGGTCGTATTCATAAACGGTTTGCACTTTCATTTCGTCGAAGCACATTATGCAGAGTCTATCTGCGACGGGTATGCCCCTCGCGGCTTGCAAGACATTCAAGGAGAAATTCAGTACTCCATCATCAATTTTCATCTTTTGCAACCATTTTCGAATCGTGGATTCGCAAGGGTACGGAAAACCATTTTTACACAAGTGGACAAAGGCCCTTGGCCCAGCTGCGTGGAGAGCAATCGCGGAGAAAATGTCTTGCCATGACCAGTAGACGTTCGTTTGCGGATCTTAAATTTTTCGGATTTTGTCCCTTCGTAAAAATTAATGATACGTTAGTTTTAAGTTTTCCGAACTCTTTGACTCGCAATTCTTCAATTTCGATTTAAAGATCTGCCACACGACAATCTACATATTATATACATATTTACATTATATAATTAATATTTACTCGGTTTGGGTAGAGGCATCGACAAATTTGGAAGTAGTTATTTGAGTTTCATCCCATTCAGATAGGGTTTCCATTACTATCGGTAACGCATCTCCTGATAACCTAACCCTTTTTGCATCTGAACCACATATATAGTCCATAGTTGAAAAATGCAAAGAGCAAATTTTGGAATATGGGTTTAAATCAACGCCGCACGATTTCGCCCACATTTTTTTTTTCATTACGTTCGTTGGAACGTGGAACATCTTGATTGCTTCTTGAGTCCATGTTTTATGACACAAGGCGCAACTTGCTTTTGGCATAACCTTATTTAAATATATCAACCAAAAGTTAAAATTGTTGCAATTCATATTTTTAATTAAATGTATTTTCAATCGAATTATTAAGAAAAATCTTATACAATATATAAAATAAAGTCAACTTTTTGTGTGTGTTCGCTAACCGGCCACATTACACACATTGTTAAGTAGGTATTGAAGATGGTTTACGTATAGTTTGGATGCCTATTGATGGATAGGGCTCGAGATATAGGTCAAAACGAGGACCCGGGTAACCTTCGGATGTGTATGTACAATATGGGTATCAAATAGAAGCTGTTAGTGAATGCTTTAGTTCAGAGTATTTTTCATGCCGCTCCGTGACTAGGGTCTCGAGATAGAGACCAAAACGTGGACCCTAGAATGTGTTTGTACAATATGGATATCAAATTGAAGCTGTTGGTGAATGCTTTAGTACAGAGTATTTTTCATGCCGCTCCGTGACTGGGGTCTCGAGATATAGGTCAAAACGTGGACCCGGGTAACCTTTGGTTGTGTATGTACAATATGGGTATCAAATGAAAGCTGTTGATAAGTGCTTTAAGACGGGGTAATTTTCATACCTATTGATGACTAGGGTCTCGAAATATATGCCAAAACGTGGACCCGACGTGTCTTTGCACCGAATTAAACCAAACTTACACACATTGTTAAGTAAGTATTGAAAATGGGTTTCGTAAAGTTTGGTTGTAATTCGGAACACTGGCAACGCGTACAGCGTTCTTTTGAACCAGCCATAATGTCGTTTACTTTTTTAACGCTTGGGGTGGAACTGAACTGTCAAATTTACAGTGTGAGTTGTGTGAGTTACAATGTGTCAATATTTCTTTCTGATTTGGATGCCATAAGGAGAAGACGTGAGTGCAAAGTGTAAAAATTTTTCGTGAAGTTTTTTGGAGTGGATTTTGGAACAGTGAATAATTTCTTACGAAATTTGAGAATTTAATGTGAAATCCGACTGTTCAAATGAAATTATGTGTTCGTGTTCGTGTTTCCCTTTTTGTTTTTTTGAAAATATAAATGGATAATGGTTAAAAAAGCTCCAATGCTTAATAAAACATATAAATTGAAACGAAAAATGCATGGATGATCAGGAAAAAAGACGATTGTTTCTTAGTTATTCATTTGCGTTGATTTGAAATTTAAAAACAATCTTCTTTTTTCCTGATTTTCAATTTATATTTTATATTTACTCAAAAACAAACAGAAAAACAAAAAATATTGTTTATGCCAAAGCGCTTGAATAAAGAATAAAGAAATAAAAAATATGAAAACCATATCTTTTCTGTTCTAAACCATATCTATTATATTTTAGTGTGCCCAGCGAAGCGGGCCGGGTTTGCTAGTTACTTATAATGCGGATCGAGTTTTTTATTTTATTTCATGTTTTATTAGTGTTTTTATACTGACTACAAAATCTTAATGCATAATCTTATTTAAATATTTCAACCAAATGTTGAAAATTGTTGCAAGCCATATTTTTAATTAAATGTATTTTTACGCGAATTACACTGGTTTACAGCCAAAATGCACCAGAGACGCCGTTATGAAATTCCTATGTAAAATCACCGTCTGATTCCGAAAATCAAGGTTATTTTTTAACACACTTTTATTAGCTCGGGTTGTATGTATGTATGTATGTAACGGAATCTTTGAGCTTAATGTTCATTGGCTTCTAAAAATCTGATCGTCTTGGAATTTTGCGCACCTATCAAAGACCGATGACAATGCAATAATTTGATACAAGTTTTCCATTATCCTTATTAGGGTTGCCAGGATTAATATTTTCTTTTTTTACCTGTGGGCAAAAAGTAAGGTGAATTTGGTTGTAAAATGAAAAATCTTTATTTCTAATGAAATCCGTCTTTTATGCGTATTTAACCCCAACATCTACCGTTTCTACTAAATGTGTCTTATAATACGTTCACATATATGTCAGTAGATGATATACATTTTCGCGCTTAACTCAAAATCTGTAATTAAAAAGCGCTATTTCCCATACAAAATTTGTCTCCCAAAATCTGAGTTTATAAAATAATCCTAGATAATAACGATATTTTTTGGCATACAACCCTGTGTTTTCTGTGTTATCGATAATTATTATTACGAATGTAAGGAGAAACATCAAAATAAAAACTAAATGAAATGGATGCCGGGAAAGAAAACAGGTCTGTAAACATAATTCTAATAAAATTTTTGTCAAATATTATTAAATGGGGATTCATTTTACAGAAAAAAGCGTGTGTCCATGAACGTTTTGTCCTCTTATTACTTATTATAAAATGTAATACAGAAGCTAGTCCTTGACGATTTGCGCAGAATGCTTCAGGTCATTATCTTGCTGGAAGATCTCGTTTGTCCACGGATGGCATCAGGTTTTGTTCCAAAATGTGCTTGTATTAGAAGCGATCCATATTTCCTTCAATGAAAACGAGGTTTCCAGCTCCTGTGGCTGCAACTGCTCCCCAAACCATGACTCTGCCACCACCATGCTTTACAGTCGGAATCAAATTCCTAGGATCCATGGCAGTGTTTAGTTTTCTCCAAACTTTGGCTTTGCCGTCGTATCCAAATATGTTGTATTTGGACTCATCAGTGAATAAAACTAGTTTCCAAAATTCTATTCCCTTATAAGGTGCTTTTTTGCAAACTCCATACGAAGCTTTCAGTTTTTCGCGCGTATAAGGGGCTTCTTGCGAGGAGTTCTGCAGTTGTTACCTTCATTATTAAGAGTCCTGCTTATTGTACGTGGGTGGACAACAATTTGATACCTCTCGGCTACCTCCTGGGCCAAATCAGTAGCATGTATTTTCGGATTCTGTTTCACTGCTTTGCGAATAAAGAATACATCTCTCCGGTTGAGCTTCTTGGGCCGGCCACTACGCGGCGTAATCTCCAGAGAATTGGTTGTTTCAAAGTTTTTACAAATAGTTTGTACCGTAGATTTGCTTATATGCAATAAATCAGCTATTTAACCAAAGGATGTCTTATTACTTCTGTACTCAACAACTAATTTTCTCAAATCAGTAGAGATTTCTTTGCGGAGCGACATTATTCCGATCGTACACTTTTTCAAAAGACAAAATGCCATACATTTTAAGAAGAATGCAAAGTAGCACCACAAAATAAAGTAAACGGTACTTTACAGTTAAGTATTCGCAGAAAAGAAGAGCAAAATAAGTGTCCTAATATAACGTATGTACACTTTTGTCTGTGCATTTTTGTGGTTTTTCGTGAATAACTTTTAAAGTAACTACTGAAAATAATTTTTTTTTTTACATTTGTTAGACTGTTACAATAATTAGACTTAAAACAAAATTGCATCATTACATTCCTTTTGAATGCTTTAGATCGGGAGAAATTAAAAATAAAAAAGCGTGGGATGCTTGATATAGTAAATATTACAATCATTCTATTGGCAATTACCTATGTTCAGAGGGTTATGAAAGTGAAGCAAAATCCACCCCACGCTTTTAACTCTAATTTGAATTACTCTATTTGTATCTTAATTTTTGTTATAATTCTGTTCTGAGGTAGTTGACTATGACTGATCGTTCGATTTGCTATTACTTCATTATAGGTCCCTTTGTCATTAAAATTTATTTTCTACTTTTTAGTTCGATTAGCAATAAAAGCGTGTTTTTTAGTTTTCTTAAACTATTTTTTTTTTAATTTCGTTGGTTGCGAATTATTAAAAAAAAAATGAGGCACAGAAGTCATCTATAAAAATCATAATATCGAAATAATAGAGGATATTGAATAAACTATTTTATAAAACTTACGTGTACGATGTAAGTCAAGTAATAACTTCCCAAATTGTTCATTGATTCTCCCAAATGTATAACGAACTATGTTGGTTGCGAATTATTAAAAGGAAAACGACGCACAAAACTCATCTATACGAACGTAAATGTACGTTTCACAACTGTTTTCACAAACTTTTATTCCTAAAATAAATAATGACTTTTAGCATCTTTTATATGTTAAATTATGCACTGCTATTCACCTGGGCTCCTATTTTCTTAATGACTTGTTAAGTTTTTTTATTCTTTAATACACACGCATTTTGAAAAAAAGTTTTTTTATGTCCATGCTGGCACTTATGTGTGAGGACAGTTCTAAAAGTTTCTCCAAATAATTTGGAATATTCGAAATTTTGTCGCCATTCAAGTTACGAAATACAGATTCCATCTGTTTTATCATATTTAGGAAATTTGTTGTTGGCTTTGTTAAAGCACCCTTCGATAATTCGTCGATCCATGTTAACGTAGGCTCTTTGGAAACATGCTCCGTTAAGCCTAGTTTACGTACGATGTAGCCTGCTATATATTCTAAGGCGTCTTCGTGCAAACCATTAAAATTTTCTTTTTGTCCTACTTCATTAGGAAATGCCAGCTCAGTGGAAAACATTAATTCCTCGGAAACCACCTCATCATCACTAAGGAAAGTCTTTAAGCGTTCCGTTGAAACGTCATTGAGGCGAAGCCACTCGGTTTCATCCGTCTCTACGTTTCCACGAGAAGCGAAGCTTTCCGCATTGCGTGCTATAATTAAATCATGTTGATAAATACATTTATCAAACATTTACTACATAATACAAAAAAGTGCTCAATTACATTTCACACAAAAATTAAGGGAGCAGTAAAATGTCTTAAATTTCTTAGTCATTTTTGAAAAGTTGTATCTCGATGAAAAATGGGCGCACGGAGTTCCGACAAAAATCATTTAGAAGCTTTAAACTTCTAGTTTTAAGATCTTTAAGCAAAAATTTTTTTATTTAACGCTTATTTTGTAATCGTCAGTTAAAGGGCGACACAGAAATTTTCGAATTTTTTTTTTATTGTACGGGCTTGGGCAAATTTGTCCGTGTAAATTTGTAACCTGATCCATCAAGCCATTTTTCCGGACCGATTGATCGAAATTTTACAAAAGGATTATAGGAACAAGTGCATTGTTTTTAAACATTTTTTTTCCAACTTTTTTCGCATGTTTGCATTAGTATCTACGCACCGGCTGCTTCCATGAAGACTTAAGTCCACGTACAATGGCTAATTGCATGTAGTTGCACGGTTTGCGAATAGTGTCGCTTGACTGGTCGTATTCATAAACGGATTGCACTTTCATTTCGTCGAAGCACATTATGCAGAGTCTATCTGCGACGGGTATGCCCCTCGCGGCTTGCAAGACATTCAAGGAGAAATTCAGTACTCCATCATCAATTTTCATCTTTTGCAAACATTTTCGAATCGTGGATTCGCAAGGGTACGGAAAACCATTTTTACACAAGTGGACATAGGCCCTTGGCCCAGCTGCGTGAAGTGCAATCGCGGAGAAAATGTCTTGCCATGACCAGTAGACGTTCGTTTGCGGATCTTAAATTTTTCGGATTTGTCCCTTCGTAAAAATTAATGATAAGTTAGTTTAAAGTTTTCCGAACTCTTTGACTCGCAATTCTTCAATTTCGATTTAAAGATCTGCCACACGACAATCTACATATTATATACATATTTACATTATATAATTAATATTTACTCGGTTTGGGTCGAGGCATCGACAAATTTGGAAGCAGTTATTTGAGTTTCATCCCATTCAGATAGGGTTTCCATTACTATCGGTAACGCATCTCCTGATAACCCAACCCTTTTTGCATCTGAACCACATATATAGTCCATAGTTGAAAAATGCAAAGAGCAAATTTTGGAATATGGGTTTAAATCAACGCCGCACGATTTCGCCCACATTTTTTTTTTCATTACGTTCGTTGGAACGTGGAACATCTTGATTGCTTCTTGAGTCCATGTTTTATGACACAAGGCGCAACTTGCTTTTGGCATAACCTTATTTAAATATATCAACCAAAAGTTAAAATTGTTGCAATTCATATTTTTAATTAAATGTATTTTCAATCGAATTATTAAGAAAAATCTTATACAATATATAAAATAAAGTCAACTTTTTGTGTGTGTTCGCTAACCGGCCGTGTCTTTGCACCGAATTAAACCAAACTTACACACATTGTTAAGTAGGTATTGAAGATGGTTTACGTATAGTTTGGATGCCTATTGATGGATAGGGTTCGAAATATAGGTCAAAACGAGGACCCGGGTAACCTTCGGATGTGTATGTACAATATGGGTATCAAATGGAAGCTGTTAGTGAATGCTTTAGTACAGAGTATTTTTCATGCGGCTCCGTGACTGGGGTCTCGAGATAAAGGTCAAAACGTGGACCCGGGTAACCTTTGGTTGTGTATGTACAATATGGGTATCAAATGAAAGCTGTTGATAAGTGCTTTAAGACGGGGTAATTTTCATACCTATTGATGACTAGGGTCTCGAAATATATGCCAAAACGTGGACCCGACGTGTCTTTGCACCGAATTAAACCAAACTTACACACATTGTTAAGTAAGTATTGAAAATGGGTTTCGTAAAGTTTGGTTGTAATTCGGAACACTGGCAACGCGTACAGCGTTCTTTTGAACCAGCCATAATGTCGTTTACTTTTTTAACGCTTGGGGCGGAACTGAACTGTCAAATTTACAGTGTGAGTTACAATGTGTCAATATTTCTTTCTGATTTGGATGCCATAAGGAGAAGACGTGAGTGCAAAGTGTAAAAATTTTTCGTGAATTTTTTTGGAGTGGATTTTGGAACAGTGAATAATTTCTTACGAAATTTGAGAATTTAATGTGAAATCCGACTGTTCAAATGAAATTATGTGTTCGTGTTTTCGTGTTCGTGTTTCGTTTTTTTTTTTTTTTAAATATAAATGGATAATGGTTAAAAAAGCTCCAATGCTTAATAAAACATATAAATTGAAACGAAAAATGCATGGATGATCTGGAAAAAAGACGATTGTTTCTTAGTTATTCATTTGCGTTGATTTGAAATTTAAAAACAATCTTCTTTTTTCCTGATTTTCAATTTATATTTTATATTTACTCAAAAACAAACAGAAAAACAAAAAATATTGTTTATGCCAAAGCGCTTGAATAAAGAATAAAGAAATAAAAAATATGAAAACCATATCTTTTCTGTTCTAAACCATATCTATTCTATTTTAGTGTGCCCAGCGAAGCGGGCCGGGTTTGCTAGTTACTTATAATGCGGATCGAGTTTTTTATTTTATTTCATGTTTTATTAGTGTTTTTATACTGACTACAAAATCTTAATGCATAATCTTATTTAAATATTTCAACCAAAAGTTGAAAATTGTTGCAAGCCATATTTTTAATTGAATGTATTTTTACGCGAATTACACTGGTTTACAGCCAAAATGCACCAGAGACGCCGTTATGAAATTCCTATGTAAAATCACCGTCTGATTCCGAAAATCAAGGTTATTTTTTAACACACTTTTATTAGCTCGGGTTGTATGTATGTATGTATGTAACGGAATCTTTGAGCTTAATGTTCATTGGCTTCTAAAAATCTGATCGTCTTGGAATTTTGCGCACCTGTCAAAGACCGATGACAATGCAATAATTTGATACAAGTTTTCCATTATCCTTATTAGGGTTGCCAGGATTAATATTTTCTTTTTTTACCTGTGGGCAAAAAGTAAGGTGAATTTGGTTGTAAAATGAAAAATCTTTATTTCTAATGAAATCCGTCTTTTATGCGTATTTAACCCCAACATCTACCGTTTCTACTAAATGTGTCTTATAATACGTTCACATATATGTCAGTAGATGATATACATTTTCGCGCTTAACTCAAAATCTGTAATTAAAAAGCGCTATTTCCCATACAAAATTTCTCTCCCAAAATCTGAGTTTATAAAATAATCCTAGATAATAACGATATTTTTTGGCATACAACCCTGTGTTTTCTGTGTTATCGATAATTATTATTACGAATGTAAGGAGAAACATCAAAATAAAAACTAAATGAAATGGATGCCGGGAAAGAAAACAGGTCTGTAAACATAATTCTAATAAAATTTTTGTCAAATATTATTAAATGGGGATTCATTTTACAGAAAAAAGCGTGTGTCCATGAACGTTTTGTCCTCTTATTACTTATTATAAAATGTAATACAGAAGCTAGTCCTTGACGATTTGCGCAGAATGCTTCAGGTCATTATCTTGCTGGAAGATCCCGTTTGTCCACGGATGGCATCAGGTTTTGTTCCAAAATGTGCTTGTATTAGAAGCGATCCATATTTCCTTCAATGACAACGAGGTTTCCAGCTCCTGTGGCTGCAACTGCTCCCCAACCCATGACTCTGCCACCACCATGCCTTACAGTCGGAATCAAATTCCTAGGATCCATGGCAGTGTTTAGTTTTCTCCAAACTTTGGCTTTGCCGTCGTATCCAAATATCTTGTATTTGGACTCATCAGTGAATAAAACTAGTTTCCAAAATTCTATTCCCTTATAAGGTGCTTTTTTGCAAACTCCATACGAAGCTTTCAGTTTTTCGCGCTTATAAGGGGCTTCTTGCGAGGAGTTCTGCAGTTGTTACCTTCATTATTAAGAGTCCTGCTTATTGTACGTGGGTGGACAACAATTTGATACCTCTCGGCTACCTCCTGGGCCAAATCAGTAGCATGTATTTTCGGATTCTGTTTCACTGCTTTGCGAATAAAGAATACATCTCTCCGGTTGAGCTTCTTGGGCCGGCCACTACGCGGCGTAATCTCCAGAGAATTGGTTGTTTCAAAGTTTTTACAAATAGTTTGTACCGTAGATTTGCTTAAATGCAATAAATCAGCTATTTAACCAAAGGATGTCTTATTACTTCTGTACTCAACAACTAATTTTCTCAAATCAGTAGAGATTTCTTTGCGGAGCGACATTATTCCGATCGTACACTTTTTCAAAAGACAAAATGCCATACATTTTAAGAAGAATGCAAAGTAGCACCACAAAATAAAATAAACGGTACTTTACAGTTAAGTATTCGCAGAAAAGAAGAGCAAAATAAGTGTCCTAATATAACGTATGTACACTTTTGTCTGTGCATTTTTGTGGTTTTTCGTGAATAACTTTTAAAGTAACTACTGAAAATAATTTTTTTTTTTACATTTGTTAGACTGTTACAATAATTAGACTTAAAACAAAATTGCATCATTACATTCCTTTTGAATGCTTTAGATCGGGAGAAATTAAAAATAAAAAAGCGTAGGATGCTTGATATAGTAAATATTACAATCATTCTATTGGCAACTACCTATGTTCAGAAGGTTATGAAAGTGAAGCAAAATCCACCCCACGCTTTTAACTCTAATTTGAATTACTCTATTTGTATCTTAATTTTTGTTATAATTCTGTTCTGAGGTAGTTGACTATGACTGATCGTTCGATTTGCTATTACTTCATTATAGGTCCCTTTGTCATTAAAATTTATTTTCCACTTTTTAGTTCGATTAGCAATAAAAGCGTGTTTTTTAGTTTTTTTAAACTATTTTTTTTTTAATTTCGTTGGTTGCGAATTATTAAAAAGAAAATGAGGCACAGAAGTCATCTAAAAAAATCATAATATCGAAATAATAAAGGATATTGAATAAACTATTTTATAAAACTTACGTGTACGATGTAAGTCAAGTAATAACTTCCCAAATTGTTCATTGATTCTCCCAAATGTATAACGAACTATGTTGGTTGCGAATTATTAAAAGGAAAACGACGCACAAAACTCATCTATACGAACGTAAATGTACGTTTCACAACTGTTTTCACAAACTTTTATTCCTAAAATAAATAATGACTTTTAGCATCTTTTATATGTTAAATTATGCACTGCTATTCACCTGGGCACACACGCATTTTGAAAAAAAGTTTTTTTATGTCCATGCTGGCACTTATGTGTGAGGACAGTTTTAAAAGTTTCTCCAAATAATTTGGAATATTCGAAATTTTGTCGCCATTCAAGTTACGAAATACAGATTCCATCTGTTTTATCAAATTTAGGAAATTTGTTGTTGGCTTTGTTAAAGCACCCTTCGATAATTCGTCGATCCATGTTAACGTAGGCTCTTTGGAAACATGCTCCGTTAAGCCTAGTTTACGTACGATGTAGCCTGCTATATATTCTAAGGCGTCTTCGTGCAAACCATTAAAATTTTCTTTTTGTCCTACTTCATTAGGAAATTCCAGCTCAGTGGAAATCATTAATTCCTCAGAAACCACCTCATCATCACTAAGGAAAGTCTTTAAGCGTTCCGTTGAAACGTCATTGAGGCGAAGCCACTCGGTTTCATCCGTCTCTACGTTTCCACGAGAAGCGAAGCTTTCCGTATTGCGTGCTATAATTAAATCATGTTGATAAATACATTTATCAAACATTTACTACATAATACAAAAAAGAGCTCAATTACATTTCACACAAAAATTAAGGGAGCAGTAAAATTTCTTAAATTTCTTAGTCATTTTTGAAAAGCTGTATCTCGATGAAAAATGGGCGCACGGAGTTCCGACAAAAATCATTTAGAAGCTTTAAACTTCTAGTTTTAAGATCTTTAAGCAAAATTTTTTTTTATTTAACGCTTATTTTGTAATCGTCAGTTAAAGGGCGACACAGAAATTTTCGAATTATTTTTTTATTGTACGGGCTTGGACAAATTTGTCCGACTAAAACTAGCCATACAGTCAACTAGCTTGATTATTTAGCTTCAATTTGATTTTCTTTGAATTCTCGCTACGATCATTTCTTGAGATATCCGCATTTTACGAAAAAGACAATTTTATCTTTGATCATTGATATCTCAACAACTAATAACCCCACAATAAATCAAATAATGGTTTTGGAAAGTGGAATAAATTTCCTATAAGATCCTAATTTTACTTATTGAGAAAAAAATTTTTTTTTTACCCTTAACGTGGGTTTGAAGTGAACACATAAAAACGCCTTTTTACGGGTTTTCAGAAAATCTATCGCTCACTTACAAATATTAATGCGGGAACTCATGTTTCCAGGGATTTTTACAGTATAATATTCCACTAAAAACCCTGTAAATTTGTAACCTGATCCATCAAGCCATTTTTCCGGACCGATTGATCAAAATTTTACAAAAGGATTATAGGAACAAGTGCATTGTTTTTAAACATTTTTTTTCCAACTTTTTTCGCATGTTTGCATTAGTATCTACGCACCGGCTGCTTCCATGAAGACTTAAGTCCACGTACAATGGCTAATTGCATGTAGATGCACGGTTTGCGAATAGTGTCGCTTGACTGGTCGTATTCATAAACGGTTTGCACTTTCATTTCGTCGAAGCACATTATGCAGAGTCTATCTGCGACGGGTATGCCCCTCGCGGCTTGCAAGACATTCAAGGAGAAATTCAGTACTCCATCATCAATTTTCATCTTTTGCAACCATTTTCGAATCGTGGATTCGCAAGGGTACGGAAAACCATTTTTACACAAGTGGACAAAGGCCCTTGGCCCAGCTGCGTGGAGAGCAATCGCGGAGAAAATGTCTTGCCATGACCAGTAGACGTTCGTTTGCGGATCTTAAATTTTTCGGATTTTGTCCCTTCGTAAAAATTAATGATACGTTAGTTTTAAGTTTTCCGAACTCTTTGACTCGCAATTCTTCAATTTCGATTTAAAGATCTGCCACACGACAATCTACATATTATATACATATTTACATTATATAATTAATATTTACTCGGTTTGGGTAGAGGCATCGACAAATTTGGAAGCAGTTATTTGAGTTTCATCCCATTCAGATAGGGTTTCCATTACTATCGGTAACGCATCTCCTGATAACCTAACCCTTTTTGCATCTGAACCACATATATAGTCCATAGTTGAAAAATGCAAAGAGCAAATTTTGGAATATGGGTTTAAATCAACGCCGCACGATTTCGCCCACATTTTTTTTTTCATTACGTTCGTTGGAACGTGGAACATCTTGATTGCTTCTTGAGTCCATGTTTTATGACACAAGGCGCAACTTGCTTTTGGCATAACCTTATTTAAATATATCAACCAAAAGTTAAAATTGTTGCAATTCATATTTTTAATTAAATGTATTTTCAATCGAATTATTAAGAAAAATCTTATACAATATATAAAATAAAGTCAACTTTTTGTGTGTGTTCGCTAACCGGCCACATTACACACATTGTTAAGTAGGTATTGAAGATGGTTTACGTATAGTTTGGATGCCTATTGATGGATAGGGCTCGAGATATAGGTCAAAACGAGGACCCGGGTAACCTTCGGATGTGTATGTACAATATGGGTATCAAATAGAAGCTGTTAGTGAATGCTTTAGTTCAGAGTATTTTTCATGCCGCTCCGTGACTAGGGTCTCGAGATAGAGACCAAAACGTGGAGCCTAGAATGTGTTTGTACAATATGGATATCAAATTGAAGCTGTTGGTGAATGCTTTAATACAGAGTATTTTTCATGCGGCTCCGAGACTGGAGTCTCGAGATAAAGGTCAAAACGTGGACCCGGGTAACCTTCGGATGTGTATGTACAATATGGGTATCAAATGGAAGCTGTTGGTGAATGCTTTAGTTCAGAGTATTTTTCATGCCGCTCCGTGACTAGGGTCTCGAGATAGAGACCAAAACGTGGAGCCTAGAATGTGTTTGTACAATATGGATATCAAATTGAAGCTGTTGGTGAATGCTTTAGTACAGAGTATTTTTCATGCGGCTCCGTGACTGGGGTCTCGAGATAGAGACCAAAACGTGGAGCCTAGAATGTGTTTGTACAATATGGATATCAAATTGAAGCTGTTGGTGAATGCTTTACTACAGAGTATTTTTCATGCGGCTCCGAGACTGGAGTCTCGAGATAAAGGTCAAAACGTGGACCCGGGTAACCTTCGGATGTGTATGTACAATATGTGTATCAAATGGAAGCTGTTAGTGAATGCTTTAGTTCAGAGTATTTTTCATGCCGCTCCGTGACTAGGGTCTCGAGATAGAGACCAAAACGTGGAGCCTAGAATGTGTTTGTACAATATGGATATCAAATTGAAGCTGTTGGTGAATGCTTTAGTACAGATTATTTTTTATGCGGCTTCGAGACTGGAGTCTCGAGATATAGGTCAAAACGTGGACCCGGGTAACCTTCGGATGTGTATGTACAATATGGGTATCAAATGGAAGCTGTTGGTGAATGCTTTAGTTCAGAGTATTTTTCATGCCGCTCCGTGACTAGGGTCTCGAGATAGAGACCAAAACGTGGAGCCTAGAATGTGTTTGTACAATATGGATATCAAATTGAAGCTGTTGGTGAATGCTTTAGTACAGAGTATTTTTCATGCGGCTCCGTGACTGGGGTCTCGAGATAAAGGTCAAACGTGGACCCGGGTAACCTTTGGTTGTGTATGTACAATATGGGTATCAAATGAAAGCTGTTGATAAGTGCTTTAAGACGGGGTAATTTTCATACCTATTGATGACTAGGGTCTCGAAATATATGCCAAAACGTGGACCCGACGTGTCTTAACACCGAATTAAACCAAACTTACACACATTGTTAAGTAAGTATTGAAAATGGGTTTCGTAAAGTTTGGTTGTAATTCGGAACACTGGCAACGCGTATAGCGTTCTTTTGAACCAGCCATAATGTCGTTTACTTTTTTAACGCTTGGGGCGGAACTGAACTGTCAAATTTACAGTGTGAGTTACAATGTGTCAATATTTCTTTCTGATTTGGATGCCATAAGGAGAAGACGTGAGTGCAAAGTGTAAAAATTTTTCGTGAATTTTTTTGGAGTGGATTTTGGAACAGTGAATAATTTCTTACGAAATTTGAGAATTTAATGTGAAATCCGACTGTTCAAATGAAATTATGTGTTCGTGTTTTCGTGTTCGTGTTTCGTTTTTTTTTTTTGAAAATATAAATGGATAATGGTTAAAAAAGCTCCAATGCTTAATAAAACATATAAATTGAAACGAAAAATGCATGGATGATCAGGAAAAAAGACGATTGTTTCTTAGTTATTCATTTGCGTTGATTTGAAATTTAAAAACAATCTTCTTTTTTCCTGATTTTCAATTTATATTTTATATTTACTCAAAAACAAATAGAAAAACAAAAAATATTGTTTATGCCAAAGCGCTTGAATAAAAAAATAAATAATATGAAAACCATATCTTTTCTGTTCTAAACCATATCTATTCTATTTTAGTGTGCCCAGCGAAGCGGGCCGGGTTTGCTAGTTACTTATAATGCGGATCGAGTTTTTTATTTTATTTCATGTTTTATTAGTGTTTTTATACTGACTACAAAATCTTAATGCATAATCTTATTTAAATATTTCAACCAAAAGTTGAAAATTGTTGCAAGCCATATTTTTAATTGAATGTATTTTTACGCGAATTACACTGGTTTACAGCCAAAATGCACCAGAGACGCCGTTATGAAATTCCTATGTAAAATCACCGTCTGATTCCGAAAATCAAGGTTATTTTTTAACACACTTTTATTAGCTCGGGTTGTATGTATGTATGTATGTAACGGAATCTTTGAGCTTAATGTTCATTGGCTTCTAAAAATCTGATCGACTTGGAATTTTGCACACCTATCAAAGACCGATCACAATGCAATAATTTGATACAAGTTTTCCATTATCCTTATTAGGGTTGCCAGGATTAATATTTTCTTTTTTTACCTGTGGGCAAAAAGTAAGGTGAATTTGGTTGTAAAATGAAAAATCTTTATTTCAAATGAAATCCGTCTTTTATGCGTATTTAACCCCAACATCTACCGTTTCTACTAAATGTGTCTTATAATACGTTCACATATATGTCAGTAGATGATATACATTTTCGCGCTTAACTCAAAATCTGTAATTAAAAAGCGCTATTTCCCATACAAAATTTGTCTCCCAAAATCTGAGTTTATAAAATAATCCTAGATAATAACGATATTTTTTGGCATACAACCCTGTGTTTTCTGTGTTATCGATAATTATTATTACGAATGTAAGGAGAAACATCAAAATAAAAACTAAATGAAATGGATGCCGGGAAAGAAAACAGGTCTGTAAACATAATTCTAATAAAATTTTTGTCAAATATTATTAAATGGGGATTCATTTTACAGAAAAAAGCGTGTGTCCATGAACGTTTTGTCCTCTTATTACTTATTATAAAATGTAATACAGAAGCTAGTCCTTGACGATTTGCGCAGAATGCTTCAGGTCATTATCTTGCTGGAAGATCTCGTTTGTCCACGGATGGCATCAGGTTTTGATCCAAAATGTGCTTGTATTAGAAGCGATCCATATTTCCTTCAATGAAAACGAGGTTTCCAGCTCCTGTGGCTGCAACTGCTCCCCAAACCATGACACTGCCACCACCATGCTTTACAGTCGGAATCAAATTCCTAGGATCCATGGCAGTGTTTGGTTTTCTCCAAACTTTGGCTTTGCCGTCGTATCCAAATATGTTGTATTTGGACTCATCAGTGAATAAAACTAGTTTCCAAAATTCTATTCCCTTATAAGGTGCTTTTTTGCAAACTCCATACGAAGCTTTCAGTTTTTCGCGCTTATAAGGGGCTTCTTGCGAGGAGTTCTGCAGTTGTTACCTTCATTATTAAGAGTCCTGCTTATTGTACGTGGGTGGACAACAATTTGATACCTCTCCTGGGCCAAATCAGTAGCATGTATTTTCGGATTCTGTTTCACTGCTTTGCGAATAAAGAATACATCTCTCCGGTTGAGCTTCTTGGGCCGGCCACTACGCGGCGTAATCTTCAGAGAATTGGTTGTTTCAAAGTTTTTACAAATAGTTTGTACCGTAGATTTGCTTAAATGCAATAAATCAGCTATTTAACCAAAGGATGTCTTATTACTTCTGTACTCAACAACTAATTTTCTCAAATCAGTAGAGATTTCTTTGCGGAGCGACATTATTCCGATCGTACACTTTTTCAAAAGACAAAATGCCATACATTTTAAGAAGAATGCAAAGTAGCACCACAAAATAAAATAAACGGTACTTTACAGTTAAGTATTCGCAGAAAAGAAGAGCAAAATAAGTGTCCTAATATAACGTATGTACACTTTTGTCTGTGCATTTTTGTGGTTTTTCGTGAATAACTTTTAAAGTAACTACTGAAAATAATTTTTTTTTTTACATTTGTTAGACTGTTACAATAATTAGACTTAAAACAAAATTGCATCATTACATTCCTTTTGAATGCTTTAGATCGGGAGAAATTAAAAATAAAAAATAGTTAAAAAAAACTAAAAAACACGCTTTTATTGCTAATCGAACTAAAAAGTAGAAAATAAAAAATAGTTAAAAAAAAAATAGTTTAAAAAAACTAAAAAACACGCTTTTATTGCTAATCGAACTAAAAAGTGGAAAATAAATTTTAATGACAAAGGGACCTATAATGAAGTAATAGCAAATCGAACGATCAGTCATAGTCAACTACCTCAGAACAGAATTATAACAAAAATTAAGATACAAAAAGAGTAATTCAAATTAGAGTTAAAAGCGTGGGATGCTTGATATAGTAAATATTACAATCATTCTATTGGCAACTACCTATGTTCAGAGGGTTATGAAAGTGAAGCAAAATCCATCCCACGCTTTTAACTCTAATTTGAATTACTCTATTTGTATCTTAGTTTTTGTTATAATGTATTTGCTATAAACTGTGTGTAAAACACTTTTTGCTAGGCCCTGCAGATTCAAAGATAACGAACTATCATAACGGATTTTTTTAATTTTTTTTGTAAATATACAAAAAAATTTGTATTTTGAGAGAAAGGATCTCGAGAACTTTTTCCTTTTTCGTGTATTTTTTGTTTCCACTCTAAGCACTGTTTTATTACAAAAAAAATAAACTTTGATTAAACAAAATCGATGAACTAATACAAAAGTTACAAGCATTCAAGTAAATATATCCATTCAATACTTAAGTACCCTACTGGTAATATGTGTTAGTATTCGCATATCAGTTAGTTTCAGGTAGATTTTGGAAGGGTTATTAGATACAAGAAATTGTTAGTGTCGTTATCTCAAACACAAATACATTGCAAGCAAGATCATATGTTTAAGGCAGGTAGTGTTTTCTATGTATAACTAGGGAACCTTTTTGTATAGGTAGGCTTGCATTTTTAGTTGATCTATGTAAGTATAAATAATAGTACATGTGCCTCGTTCCTTCATAATTTCTGCAAGGGTCGCCGGATACTGTTCACTTTATAATTGCAGTTTATAATCCGTAATTTACTTAAAAATATAATATGAATAAAAGGGCGCGAAAGTTTGAGTGTAAAAATGATCCAGATATGTTCTGTTTCATCTGCGGGGAATTTATAGTTAAAGGAATGCGACGTGTGTTTTCAAATCCTTTGAAATTTGCATATCATATGTGTTATGGAATTGAGCCTAGAAACAATGAAAAACCATGTGCACCGAATACTGTGTGCACCACATGTCGAGTCGAATTGATATTCGAAGGTACATTGTAAAAATTAGGAGTTTGCTCTCTTTTAATGCATATCTGACTAATTTCTTAAACTATCTATTTAGGCGACATATGAAATTTATTACACCAATGAAGTGGAGGGAAACAACTCGCCATTCAACGGACTGCTATATTTGTACTACAAAAGTATTTGGGGTTGGAAAGTCAAGAAAAGTTACCTATGCGAGCGTATCTACAGTGTCATTACCAGAACTAAATTCAACGGAAGCTACATTGCCAGAATCAAATTTAACTTTAGTTCTGGCTCCAGTTTCATTGTCAACAGCAGTATCTGATTACGCGGCATCATGTTGTACTGAATTGCAAACGGAAAACGAAAGAAACCCTTTGTCACAAGCACAACTCAATGATTGGATAAGGGATTTGGAATTGTCAAAAGAAAAGGCCGAACTACACGCCTCTCGTATGCAACAATTTAAATTTGTTTCATCCGATGTTAAGGTAACATATTATAGGACTCGTCACGAACAATTCTCCCAGTACTATACGAAGAAGGGCAGTGTTTGTTATTGCAAAAACATTGCTGGTATATTTAAACAGTTTGGTGAACCATTCAAAAGAGTGGCGGTTGTTCATAGACGGCAATAAATTAAGTTTAAAGGCCGTATTATTGCATATTGGCAACCAAAAGCCATCTATCCCGATCGCGCATGCAGTAAATACGAAGGAAACATATGAGACAATGCAAAAATTGCTTAAATTAATTAAATACGAAGAACATGATTAGAAAATATGTGCCGATCTAAAAGTCGTTGGAATGATATGTGGTCTACAATCTAGATACACAAAATACTGTTGCTTTCTATGCAAATGGGATAGCCGAGCACGTCAAGACCACTACATCATAAAGGACTGGCCAGAACGAATCGAGTTTCAAGTTGGGGCAGATAACATAAAATACTCACCACTTATAAAGAGGGAAAATATAATTTTACCTCCGCGCCACATCAAGCTCGGTCTTATCAAAAACTTTGTCAAGGCTTTGGACAAAGAAGGCGAAGCTTTTCATTATTTGAAAACAATCTTTCCACAGATTTCAGAAGCAAAAATAAAGGAAAGTATTTTTGTGGGGCCGCAAATAAGGAAAATAATGGCCAATATCCATTTCAAAGAACTATTGTCACCAGTGGAGGCAGCGGCGTGGGACTATTTTCAAAAGGTCGTTACTTCTTATTTAGGCAAACACAAAAGTCCTAACTTCGAGCTGATAGTGAACGATTTAATCAAAAACTATGCGGAAATGGGTAAATAAAAAACACATATAAGACCGTTTTCTCAGTTAACTTTAAAACTAAACAAAAAATTTTAAAGCAAATTTTTAAATTTACATGAGAATATATAGCCCTTAATCTGAATTTATTGCCCTGCTCCGAACAAACAAGAACGACCAAAATTTGTTCTGAATTGGAAGATTAATCCAGCCTAAGAAAATTATATGCTAATGTGTCAATTATGTATTCATCTAATTCCCTTTTTAATTTTCTTTCAGGAGTAAATATGTCTTTAAAAATTCATTTTCTGCACTCCCATTTAAATTTTTTCCCGCAAAATCTTGGCGACGAAAGTGACGAGCATGGCGAAAGGTTTCACCAGCAAATGAAAATGATTGAAAGTCGGTATCAAGGATTCTGGGATGTCGCTATGATGGGTGACTACTGTTGGTTTCTCATAAGAGAAACCGATCCTTATATAAATAAGCGTCAAAACAAGACACATAACTTTTTCAATTATAAAATAAGATCATAGAGTTAAGACAGAATCATATGTACATATGCTATTATTTGTAGGGTACTTTAGTTTTACTATATGGATATATTTACTTGAATGCTTGTAACTTTTGTATTAGTTCATCGATTTTGTTTAATCAAAGTTTATTTTTTTTGTTATAAAACAGAGCTTAGAGTGAAAACAAAAAATAAAAAGTTTTAAAGATCCTTTCTCTCAAAGTACACATTGTTTTATATTCTTACAAAAAAAATTAAAAAAATCCGTTATGATAGTTCGTTATCTTTGAATCTGCAGGGCCTAGCAAAAAGTATTTTACACACAGTTTATAGCAAATTTTATTATCTTTTAAAAGCTTTAAACGGTTTAAGAATCGCTCAATTCGTTTTCGAGATATATATGATTAAGTGGGCCGAATTTATTTTTTTTTGAAATAACGGTAATTCGTAAATATCTCAAACACGTTACCATAGAATAAAAAATAACCTTGATTTTCGGAATAAGACGGTGATTTTACATAGGGATTTCATAACGGCGTCTCTGGTGCAGAAAAAAAGTTGAAATTTGTGATCCAGTGTTATTAACCAAAAATACATATAATAAAGGGTTTTATCTTTAAACTGAAATAAACATCCGCTCATTTACATTAAAAAATATCATTTTTCTTTGAATATCAAAATAACACCTCTTATTGGAAAACCCTTTATAATTGTTCTCCAAAAAGTATTAGAAATAGATAATTTACAAATGCAATATTATAACTTACGAGTATTTGAGCGTGATTTACGTTTTAGCCGTTAACTCGCGTTAAAAAAAACTAAATTTGTTTCCGTTTATTTCGTTTATTTATTAAACTCCGCAACTACTCCGATGAACGGGAGGAACAAGACTGACTTAAAACTATTTACATTTGTGTTTTTATAAAATAATTCAACATTACATTTTCGTAATGGGAACGGAAATGCGAATTTGACAATATTTGTTAAAATTTATTATTTTCTTAATTCTTCTTTAAGTTAATTTTTGAAACGGTTGCAATTCTCAGAATTGCGACCGAAAAATAATAAATTAATTTTTTAATATTATTTAGTATTGCATTTACGGTATGGGAGCGGAAGTGCAACATATACAGATTTTATTATTTCACTTAAGGTTCATATGTGTACATATATGCTTACTTGCTAAAAATTGCTGATTATGTTTTAATAAAAAATTTTGTATTCTCTGGAAATTTTATGAATTGCGGCATGTGCCGGAAATTGATATTTGGTTACTGCTATTGTCAATTTTATTTAAAAATTCTTCGAATTTATCAGGTACATTGGCTTTGAAATCAATGTAACTGTTTGTATATGTAACTTCTCCCCCCTTTAGATTAGAATTCTCCTGAATTCTTTTATTTAGATTTATTTTAATATATTTTAGTTTTGTTCTCCAAATGACAATTATTAATATTATTGTTAAAATTAGAAAGAAGTTACACCCGTATATGATTTTGTTATGAATTTTCAAATTAGATATATTTTTGAAATTTATTTTATTCTGTTCATCTATTTGTTCGAATGTAAGTTTTTCTGTAAAATCCTTTATATTGTCATATTGCAATCTCATAATATTTCCTTCGAATCTTTCAATCCAATTAGAGTAATAATAATCATTAATTTTTATTGAACAATTGTTAAATTGGATTGCGTAATTTCCGTTCAAAACAGTGTCATTTATGTTACATGTGTTGTTTACAAATAAATTGAATGCATTTTTAACTAGGACTGGTTTTTCGTCTAGGGTTATAATTTCTAATTCTTTACTTGATATTAATTCACAATTTTTCGTTATTATACAATGAGTGCTGGGTTTTAGTTGTCTGAAATGTTTATTTTCTTCAAATTTCATAATTGTATTGTATCTTTATAAGTAAAAACTTCCTCTATTTCTGCTTCTATTTCTTTTTGATTCTTATTTGGTAGTGGTACAATTTTTCATATTTTTATTTGTATGAATGATTTTGGAGTTTTAATGCTTAATATTAAATAGGTATTATTAAAAGTTGCAATTCCTAGCTGTAAATATTTTAATTTATTGAAATCAATGATATAATTGGTAGTTTCCTGATTTGTTAGAATATTTAGGTGAACTAGACCATATTTGGCTACGACTACATTGCCTTGGATTTGTTCTATTTTACTTTTTATTAACTGAATTTTTGTCATCTGTTGTAAGTACATATGTTGTTGATTTTCTTCGACTATGAATTTATTTATACTATTAAGTCCTTTTTCAATTTCTTTCCTATTATCTTGTACAATATTTCTTATTTGTTTCATTTCTTCATATTTCTTAAAACGTTCATTTATGTGTATTTGTTGATTCAACATTTCGTCCGTTTGTATTAAATGTTTTTGAATTGTCTGTCTGTCGTCATCGTCCATTGTGCCAAATGTCCATTTTGCTACAGTACCTATTGCGTTTACAAGTCCTCTCTTATGTCTTTTTTCTATTGGTATTAATGTCATTAACTTATTTCTCGCTTCTAATAATTCTGTTTGTAATACCTACATTTTTGTTAATTGTCTTTACTTGTATAATATTTTCTGTAATTTCATTAATAATATCTTCTATTTGTTTAACGTCAATTATATGGAGTACTATATCACTGTCCTTAACTATGTCTTGGTCTCTTATTTGTATGTCAACAAATCCTGTTTGGTCCGTTAGTTCCGTTAAAATTATCGTGGTGTCACTATGTCCTATCCATGTCAGCACTAATATCATAGTTAGTATCTGCAAATTTTAATGGTCTTTTAATGTTGTTAGGATGAATGTTTTCTAATTTTTCCTTCCTATACTTTAGTTGTTCTTTATGCCTAACCGCTTTATAGTTCTTTATAAATCCTTCTGTTCTTTCTTCTTTATAGTCTTCCCTGGTTTTATTTAGATTGCTTATAATTTTATGCTTCTTTGCTTCTAAATTGCTTTTTATTATTTCCGGATCTATTTTATTGTCATGTACTGCGTTTGGTGTACATTTTATTGTTGAATGGAATCTATCATTGTAATTTCGTATGGCTTTCTGTATTAAGTGTTTAATTGATAAACCTTTTTCTAATTTATATAAAATTCTAAACTTTTCCGCGATAGTGTTGTGAAACCTTTCAATATCGGCATTGCCAGTATGGCTATTAGGTTTTGTTAAACGAAGCTCTACATGTTCAGTATCCAAAAATTCTCTTATTCTCGCGGCCTTGGTTTCCCTAATTTAGCAAAAGTTCTTCTAACTGTTCCACAATGGTGATATGATTTCTATCACTCAAGTGGCACGCTGCTCCAAACTTTGAGAATTTATCTATAACTGTTAAAAAATGGTTTCCCTTCATGACATACGTATCTATGTGTATAATTTCATTTTTCTTTACTGGTGTTTCTGAGAAACTTAATTTTTGTTTTATGGGTTTCCTATCGTGCTTGACTTCTTGGCAAATTTCACATTGATTCAGAACCAAGTGAACCAATTCCAGTAACTTAGGGTAATAGATTTTATTTTTTATTTGATTGTATGTTTCTAAAATACCGGAATGTAAACTTTCTCTGACATGGTAAAAGGAGATTTGTTTTATGGCTTCAACCTCTGTTTCAATGTCTTGTGCTCCTTTTGTACACTTAGTGAATTGAAGTTTGTTGTCATTCGAATACATACTAATCAGTTTTTCTTGTACTATGTTATAGCTGTGGTCGGTTAGTTCCGAAAATATTCCAATTTTTCCTTTCAAAATATATCTTCTGAAAATTTCTCCCATTTGTTCAAAATCACACTCTGCAATAAAAATTATCCTTTTTCCGTGTATCTCTCTAAACTCTTCTGTTTTATTATTTGTAAGTATAATCTGAGTTCTATACTTGTTCACTATCTCTTCCTTAATCGCAAAATGATCACCCAAATTCTCCTCTGCTGAATGTATTGTTGCCATGCTTACGTTGTCTTCCTCCCCATCGAGCGAAATTAGGTTTATGCTATTGGAACTGTCACCATCTTCATATTTCAAAATATTATCTTCACTTTTTTCTATTCTACTGAGAAAATCCGCTACTTTGTCCTCTCTACCTTTTATATAGTCTACATCGAAATCGTACTCTCCTAGTTTGAGTATCCATCGATGGTGTCTTGGCGATATATCCTTTCCTTTGTATTTTGTGCATAAAAATTTCTTGAATCTATTCAATATGACCTTTACTTCTCTATATTCTTCAGTATTCAAATGGTTCAATTGAATTCTGTCCCAGTCAAAGTCTGATCCTTCCAGTATGTAAACTTAGATGTTTTTATATGGGTTTACTGTAAAATTTGTTATTCTATTATTGAAGGATATTTAACCATCCTCTAGATTTATTACTGCTTTAAAGCAGTTCATTAAATCAATGCCTATGATAAATTTGTATTTTCGTCCTTTCAATTTTGTCGCTTTCCACCTTATTTTCGCATTTTCATTTACGTTAAATTCTTTAGGTGCGTCTGTTAACACTTCATATCTTATTATATCCCTTCCATTTATTGTACTGATTTCAATTGGTTTTTTAAGTAATATTTTCTTAAATTCTTTCATATCATTGTCTATTAAACTTATGTTTGCACCGGTATCTATTAGTGCATTATATTCTTTATTATGAATTGTTAACTTTACGTGGGGTAAGTAGTCTGAGGTTGTTCCCAAAAAAAATGGTTTTGATTATTTGGGGTTTGTTTAAATTGACCTCCGTCGCATTTACATTCTTTTAGTTCAGAATTTTCTATTACTTCATTTAACTTATAGTTTTGTACATCATTTCTGGATTCCATGGGTGCGTTTAGGTTTTGCCTAGGTTGTTCCAAGCGATTTTGGCTGAAACATGGCCTAGGGTGTCCTACCTGCCCGACCCTCTGGATATTGTGTATACCATAACGTTCTATATTATCAACGTCCATGGGTTCGTCTAGGTTTTGCCTAGGTTGATTCCATCTATTTTGGTTGAAATTTTGCCTAGGGTGTCCTACCTGCCCGAAACGCTGGAAGTGGCCTGATGGGTTATTATCCCTACTATTTTGAATTCTAAATCGTCCTGAATTATTATAATTATCATTATTATTATTATTATTATTTCGTGCCTGTTCAGTATTCTGTCTAAAATAACTTTTTCCTACATAATTTCGTTGAGAGTGTCCCAGGTTGTTTTTGTTGTTCTGGTTGTTAAATGTATTCTTGTTTTGAGGTCGATTTTGCCTAAATATCCTGTCGTCATTAGTCTTAATTTTCCTGTATTCTGGCCTAATGCATGTGTTTTCGAATCTCCTTTTGGTCAATATTTTTAATATATCATTAATATTTCGTTCTTCGTAGATTTTATCTAATAGAGTCCCTTGTGTCATTTCTTTAACTGTATTTACAAGTAAACTATCTATATTCGACAAATCAATATAATGATCATTGTGATAATATACCGTTGTTCATCTGACTTATATTTAATGTTTTGCACTTCAATTACTAACTCACTCACCGAATTCACCTTTAAATTGGCTATCATTCTGTATAGTTGATGTGGTTCTACGCTTGGCCTATACCTCAGTTTTAACGTCTCCTTGATCTGTTGCCAGTTGTCCGGGTTGGGAATGTTTATGATGGTATCTTTCGCCTGCCCCTGGATTATTTTGTAAAATATTGGTATTGTGGCTTCCTTCTTAATATTTTCATCTTGTATAGTTGATAGCAAGTACTCAATACTGCTGAAGAAACTGTTTACCGTTACTTCTCCTGTACCGGTAAAAGTTGGCAAGTGATTTATTGTTTTCAAAATGTTGTCTCTTCTACTGTTGTCTTGTATATGGTGTTGTTCCACGTTTTGCTGTTGTTGCTGTAACTGGTGTGTTTGTTGTTGTAGGTCTAAGTATGCTTGGCGTAAGCGTTCTAATTGTTGATCCTTTCTGGCCAGTTCTTCGGCCACGCTGACGGATGCAATGTGAGCCTGTTCTTCCATTCTTCTCCGTTTGTCAAAGGATTGTTGCCTCTTCAAGCACACTTTGAAAAAAATATATAGTGGTGTCTATTGTTGCAAATATTCACCGCACTATAATTTTTTATTTTTTTATTTAAGTGGTGTTCAAGTATCATAAATGTTCCCTGCACTATTTTTTTTTTGTTTAGTTACCGTATTGTTCGTATCACTGGATCCTTTTTATCTCGTCAGGATCCTACCGACTGCGCCATTTATGTTTTAGCCGTTAACTCGCGTTAAAAAAAACTAAATTTGTTTCCGTTTATTTCGTTTATTTATTAAACCAGAGAATGTTAATGCAATGAGAAGGAGCAAATGTTAAATGAGCTTTTTTCGAGTACTAATTTGTAGATTCATACTAAGGTCATTTCAAATTAAACTTTGCTCACTAGTGGGGAATTGCAGATATTTACCACGCGAGTGACGCGAGTGGAGGGTTTCTATATTTACTTACCACGCTAGGACAGGAATTCAGATTTTTTCTGCGTTTACCAAACTACTGAGGAATTTCATAAGATTTTTCGGAACACTACTAAGGAAATCGACTTATTTCATGCCCACAGCGAAGCGAATAAATTTGCGATTAAGAAGGCAGTTAATTTGTGGTGCAGAACCTAAAGTCGGCGGAATTATTCGTTTTGATTTTTTGGCACGTATTTAATTCAGGTTCAAGTCCTGAAGCCATATTTTTTTTCTTCCACATTTTTTTTTTACAATTCAAGCCAGGAAAGTTTGGTAAAATTTTTGAGTTTATTTTAATTAAAATTTCTTTAAAATACTGTTTTTTTTGTATTTCATAAATGGAAATTTCTTTTCGGTATAAAATAGTTCATACTGGATATGACCTGATTTTTATATAAATCAATCAAAACAGAAAATATGTACATATGTCTTTAATCTCTTTTATCAAATCCAAATTATATTGATGAGAAAATATCATTCTAATATCCGTCCAGAAAGCCAAACGCGCATACACAGATACATATGCATATAATTACGCATACAAACTTTCAACTAACGCAGAATATGTGCATATAAAACTGCGAATCGAATAAATGAGTGATTTAGAAAAGTTCATTAGTAACTGTAGTTTAGCGCAATCGTTAAAGACATGTTGTGTATGCAGTACATCTTCCCATATTTGACTCAGGTTCAAGTCCCTTAGGTATTTTTCTTTGTTCGATATTTTTATTTCACTTTTTATATATTTGGTTTAATTAGAATTGATTTAAAATTGTGTATTCAGCTTTTCTAATACCTGCTTTTTATAAATTTATTCTCTATATAAAATTATTCATACTTCTTTTGAATTGATTTATATGTAAAACCGCCATAAAGGCAATGCATATGAATATGCATTCATATATGTATGTATGTATTTAATCTCTTCAGTCAAATCTGAACTAGTTATGTACATACACATATTGATGAGAAAATATTCTAATATCCATCCAGGAAGCCTACCGCGCATACTCACATATGTGTATAAATATATGTACAAACTACCACCATTCTAACAAACCCAGAACACAAGCTTCTGCGCACACTTGACACAGGGCATGTAAAGAACAACAACCATTCGCTGTGGCCGCCTACTCCTTACCCTTCAGGAAAATACGGTATATCTACAATACATATGCGGTTGTTCACACACGATTCGCTAAAAAGGAATCCGCCCGCATTCAAAGGCACAGCATTGTGCCGAAAATTATGAATTATGAAGCGAAAACAAAACTGCCCCATAATATACTTAGATACCTTTTTAGACCTTTTGTATGAAGCGTAACTTATTATTTAGTATATGAATACTTATATTAATGTCGAGTGTTAAGTGTTACAGCTTTGAAATAAAAAGTACATATTGATTGAAAAATTTTGGTTACAAATTTTGAGACATCGGTCTCTTTTGTTATGAACAATACTGCACATCAACACAACTCGCAGAAGCTTCAGTGATTTCTTCAATATTAAATGTTTGGCACTTTGTGCTTCATGGGAAGGCTGAATGTCTGCACAGTAGCCTACAAAAAAACCGCACTCTTATTTTACAGTAAGTTTATTTCTTTGCTGCTAATATGCATATGCTTTTGTGCAGTTTTTATCAATCGGAGAACCACATACGTAAAGGAATATGTTAACTTTATATTTATATACCACGCGAGAACTAAAAATAATGGTTTAGAAATTTTCCCTAGTATTGAAATGTCCTGGCCAGAACTTTTTCATATACTACTTGTCGTTTTTTTGTGCCTATTACTGTAGCTTTTGCGAACACTTGACTCACAGCAGCTGCGGCTGTCGAGCAGTTGGAACACATATTTATATATGTACATAGCAGCGTGCATACATAGATACGGAGCCGCGGCCACTCGATATGACAAAAATTTAAGATTTATCAAATACTAGCAACCCGCCCAGCTTCGCACGGGTATAAAATATATACCCTATGTCACTCACTGAAAAAATGATTAAAATCGATTCAGTAGTTTTGGCTTATTCATTATTGCCGGTGGCCCGCACGCGTTAAATTTGGAGTAAAACAATTCCCCTTTCTTTATAGCATGAAGATTTCCTGCTATCTTTGGGATATCTAAATTCATACCCTACATTTTTGCATATTCACTTTTTGCATTTTTACATATGTATTTATTTTATTTTTACAACAATTACTATATTACAGAATGTCTTTATATACAACGTTCATAGCCTTCTTGTCATTAGACAATACAAACATGTTTTCTCTAGAGGTTACTCTTGAAAGAGCGACATACAGTTGGCCATGTGAAAAACAGTCAACACTCAAATCTAAGCCTGCAACGTTAAAGGTTTGACCCTGAGATTTATTAATGGTCATTGCAAAAGATGTCTTTACCGGAAATTGTAAGCGTTTAAATTGGAATGGTAAATCCGATGGTATCAGAGGGATTCGGGGAATCAATACATCTTCTCCGGTACCACATCCTGTGAGTATTGTGCACTCTATTATGAAAGTTTTCAGTGATTTTACCAGCAAACGCGTGCCATTGCAAAGTTTAGGTGGACTTAGGTTTCTTAATAAAATAACAGGACAACCTATTTTCAGCTCCATTTTGTGAGGAGGGAGTCCAGACGGTTTCAAAGAATTTAGAAATTCTGTAGGAAATTGAACAGCTTCTTCCAAATCGAGAACAGTATCGACGGAGTAGTATATTTTCGTCGGCGCATCAATCTTTGAAATAATCAAGTTATTTACTTTATCTACTTGTTCGTTAGTTGGTGACAGAATAGCTCTTTCTTTAAACCAAGATATTGTCTTATAACTTATGTTATCAATGTCTGGATAGACATTGTTGACTAACTCTTGGATGTTGTCTATCAAAACACAAAGGTTTTCTAGGTTAATCCTTCCCTCACTTTGTGTTAATTCTCCATTCCCAACTTTTAGCAGCATCTCTGGAAATAGCCTGCTCTCACGTGAAGATGACGAAATCCTCATATTAGTTTTAAGCTCTAATTTATTGACATACGACTAAAGGTGGGATCTTTTTAGCGAAGCATTTATTAATGAGCAGTCACGCATCAATTTTCCTGTATTGCTCTGTTTAGAAACACTACAGACGCTGGTACCATCATCGGTGGCGATTTTCAGCGGGTGCTTCATTGTAGAGTGTGTGGTTCGGCCTCTTTCCAAAAGACTCTTGCCAAAAGAGTAGCGGCAATGCCGGATGACGCAACAGCTAACGCAATTTTTCCGGTAGATCTCAATTACTAAATACTGTTGTAATATCTTGAAAAATATTGTTTTTAATTATATGCTGTAAAGAGCCATATACATAGATCTATATGAAAACAACAATGTATTTAAGGTATTTAATTGGATAAGGATTAATGTTGTACCCATTTGTTGAAATCGCTTCGAAAATAAGCTATTAGTTGTCGTAAAAAGTAAATGACAAAAAATGTTATTGTATGGAATTGATAGCAAACTAAACGCGCTCCGAATCAATAAAAACTATTCAAAAACTGTATTTTAATTATGTGCGATTTACTAATATAGAACCTGAAAATAGCGTTTTATTTCGCTGTAAAATTGTATGTACATATAATTACATGGAATTCAGTACATACATAGATACATATGTACATATGTCCGAAATGAAATAATGCGAGCGATTCGTAAATACATACATACATACGTCACCATACGATGTAATTCAACATTAATGAGGTGTGGTGAGATTATCGCATAACGCCTATTGCTTCATTCGGTTGACAGCGAACACACACACAAACAGCTTTTTTGAAAACAAAAAAATTATATTTTTTTGCCACATTTTGACCGATTGCCACGCCCCCTTTATATATTTCTTCACATTATATAGATATAAACCTTCCTCTTCAATCAATCTATCTTTAAAAAAAAACCGCATCAAAATCCGTTGCGTAGTTTTAAAGATTTAAGCGTATAAGGGGACATAGGGACAGAAAAAGCGACTTTGTTTTATAATATGTAGTGATACATATGAGCTGTGTTTTGAGGCAGGTCAAGATTTTTTTCTGCCCACATGAATATGGATGGTAGATGTTATATCTATTTAGAATATGAATATACATACATATGGATATAAAAATTTAAAAAGGACACATATTGTTGAATAATAACCGTTGATGCAAATGAATGGTTTACAAAGCCAATTTTTTATGTGGATATTTTGAAATTATTTTGATAATGCACTTAATATCAATAGAATTTAGTTAATTAGATACTTAAAATTTCACATTCATGCATGCATATACTTAGAATTAATTTATTCATCTCACAAGAAATAATCCATTTGCGCATGCGAAATGCCTACGGGAAATAAGCATGAAAAAGAAATGTAATTTTTGCATACATACATGCATACATATGTATATTAGAAATATGTTTGCATACGTTTGTCTATTTGCTTTGAATTCTTTATATGCAGATGTGTATGAGAGGTGTATGAGCTGGGTTTTGAGGCAAGTCATGTTTTTTTCTGCCCACATGAATATGGATATTAATTCAACACTTTGCTGAATAATAAACCTTGATGTAAATGAATGGTTTACAAAGTTATTTTTTGTGTTATGATATTTGAATAATTTTGATAATAGACCTAAATTCAATACAATTTAGTCAATTAGATACCTAAAATTTCATATTCATGCATGCATATATGTACTTAGAATTACTAATTATTATTATTTTTTATTAGAGAAATATGAAATATAACACTAATTGATAGAGCACACTAGCTACTTAGGCCTACGGTGCTATTGCGTTACTTAGAAATAATTTATTCATCTCACAAGAAATAATCCATTTGCGCATGCAAAATGCCGACGGCAAATAAGCATGAAAGAAAAATGTACAAGTCTTCTGTTATTTTCTTTTCCCTAACACCAAGTCATGGCATTTTACATTTCAATGCAAACGCTATATTTATTTCTGTTGACTACGCTCCGCTATGTGAACTCTCTTCTGTTAACTTCCTACCCTCGCTTTGATGTGTTTTGACATTTAACCTGTCCATTCGTTCCTGCGCCTTCTCTATGAATTTACGTTCTCTGGTTTCAGTATGGCCATGAAGCGCTTAGAGCAAATAGAAATGAAAATGGAACGGGAAAAAGACTACGGGGAATGGTATAAAGCAAAAATCAACGAGTACATCGAAAAGGAATACGCAAAGCAGAGAACGTAAATTCATAGAGAAGGCGCAGTCCCGGCCCGTTCCTCCTAACAAAATATGGGTAGGAAAGCACAAGTTAACAGTAGGAAATTAATTAATATGGCTGCCGGAGAGAAATGAGAGGGAGAGAGTGATACGCAAGTGTGAAAAAATGTAGTTTACATTAGCTTACATTTGCTTGCGTACAGAACAGATTTGTTCATTTGATATGTCCATATGATTTGTATCAGAGAATGTTAATGCAATGAGAAGGTGCAAATGTTACTGTGAGCTTTTTTTAGTACAATTGAGATTTGAAAGATTTGTAATAAGGTCATTTAGCACACCGAGTTTATAGACACCTCACTGACTTTTGCCCACACAAAAATTAGAAACACCACACATTTTTCACCTCAACACATAACACATCTCTCACCTCGACATTAAACCAATTAAATTTTTACTATTTTCGTATTTTTTAAATAATAAGCGAATACGTAAAATTTATTACATAATTTTTTTTTTTCAATTACATTAAAAAAAAACGATTTAAAAATAAAACTTTATAAAAAAAAGTTTGCGCCGGGAATTGAACTCGAGTCTAACATGTGGCGAGGAAAAATAGGCGGTGCGTTTATTTCTTCGAATGCTTATTTTTTGACCATTTTGTTACTTTTGAAATGATAAGCGGATTCATAAAATGTATTACAAATTTTTTTACGATTACATTAAAAAAAAAACGATTTAAAAAAAAAAAAATTTATAAAAAAAGTTTGCGCCGGGAATTGAACTCGAGTCTAACATGTGGCGAGGAAAAATGGGCGGTGCGTTTATTTCTTCGACTGCTTATTTTTTTACCATTTTGTTACTTTTGAAATGATAAGCGGATACATAAAATGTATTACAAATTTTTTTACGATTACATTAAAAAAAAAAAAAATTAAAAACGAAAAAAAAAATTTGTGCCGAGAATTGATGGCGAGTCACGTGGGGAGGATAAATACGCAGAGCGTTTATTTCTGCGCCTGTGAACAAAAGGTTTTGTGCATGCGCGCGACGCGAATAAATTTTAATAAAGTTCTGAAAGTAATTCATGAAGTTTTTCATTACACACATATGTACATAAATGAACGTATACTTTATATGTAAATAAATGATGGTATATGAAATATACATAAGTACATAATATGTATGTACATGTCAATAGGAGGTATTTGCATTCAGAAAAAAAGAATGGTTTAAGATAAATCAACACTTATTTTATATTGTATGTCAATTTATAGTTTATGTATTCGACAGCATTTACATACATATGTATGTATGTACATTTGTATATGAAAAACAATAATGCACAAGCGCAAGAACATCATATCACATATGCAAGTATGCCCAAATAACCTTGACTTATGTATGTACACATGTCATACCACATCACATTCTTACAAGAAATCAAATACACATACGCACTAGTGAACGAGTTTCTTCCTAACAAGTGCAAAAACAATTCTGCTCTATGTATGCATATATACCGACTTTATGTCCTAGCATATATACATACATATTGTACATATATACCTACTTGCCTTCTAAACTTCCTACAAAATAATTGTATTCATATGTTACTACATCTATGCACGTTCATACATTCAAGCATACATATACATATGCGCGAGCACAGCGCTCCCTTCTTGCTTCCGTGTACTTTTGTCTTTCACCAGTCGATATTCCTAATATTGTACTTACAAAAACACAATACTTTGATAGACGCAAAAGCAACAGCAAGCACAACGCGATGGCCGCTTTGCCACCACACATTCTAAAATGTTCTAGAACACAACAAAAACACATACCTCACATGCGCATGTCGCCCAAAGCTAAAATCTAAGCCTAGCGACTACAAAAACAAAATACATTCGTAGACGCAGTCGCAGCGGCCATGATTCTATCAGCGACGGCGCTGAACTATTTAGATCAAAAACAAAAAGTTCATTCATAAGTTAGAGCTCATATTTCAATTTCATTCATAAAACGAGCCGCCCATATGCCAATTTTCGCGACCATTCGAAAATAGTCAATATTGGAATATTTCGCGTCGAATTGAAATTATTTGCCAATATTTTGTAAGTCTTGAATTTTTGTGATGTCGAGTGGCCGTATATATGTATGCACGCTTCTATGTACGCTACCGGTCAAAAGTTTGGGTTCACTTACATCATTTTGGAATTTTACACAATCAAGACGGCTTATTAGTGTTTTTTTTTTTTAAACGTGCGTTCTGATACTAGTTTGAGTTTTGGAGATTGTTATTGTTTACAAAACGACTGTGGGAGACGCGTAGATCAAGCATGGACGTGTTATGACTTGCTGCATTCTGTCAATGCGTCTAGTGCCTATTACGCGTAGCATCTTATTGCAGCAAAACTCGCTTCAAGAGTTATATTTCTAATTGTTGGTGTCATCTTTGTTATCAACAAGGTAAGAAAAACAATTTTTTGTATTCCAAAAAATAGCTGTTTTACAAAAACTTACATACAAGTCGACGTTATACAAAAATGATCTTCTAATTATTAAAATTTAAATAAAACTACATATTTCTTGTTTTATTTGTAGAAAAATGGGTCGGAAAGCCGAGCTTAGTGTAGAAACACGAGCAGTCATTGCAGCACTACATGGAGAAGGCTATTCAACGCGAAAAATTGCTTCGAAATGTAATGTCTCTCAAAATGCTGTCATGAGAACGTTACAAAGAAAGAGCGATACTGGGTGCAATCAGAGCCGTCATCGTTCTGGGAGGCCTAAAACTACGTCAAAAGGAGAGCATACGTTCATATGTGTTGTAAGCAAAAACAATCGTTTTCTAACAGCCCCTGAAATTCGCGAACAACTCAATTCCTCGCGCGAAGCTTCAGTATCTGTTTCGACGGTACAGCGACGACTAAGAAACTACGGCCTAAAAGGGTGCGTGCCGCCAAAAAAACCTTTACTTCGAAAGCAAAATAAAGTAAAGAGACTTAATTGGGCTAAAACACATAAAGAGTGGACAACTGAACAATGGTCTAAAGTCTTGTTCACGGACGAGTCCAAATTTGAAATTTTCAACAAACGACGCCGCCAATATGTTCGTCGTTTTGTCGGTGAACGCATGATGAACCAATGCGTGGTTCCCACAGTTAAGCATGGTGGAGGGTCAGTGCTAGTCTGGAGATGCTTTGCTGGAGACAAAGTTGGAGACATTGTGCAAATTGAGGGTATTATGGACAAAAAAGTCTACCACAACATACTTCAACGGCACGCTTTTCCGTGTGGGAAAATACTTGTGGGCAGCGGATTCCTTTTCCAGCAGGATAACGATCCTAAGCACACTTCAAAATTTTGCCAGGATTACATTGCAGGCAAAGAAAATCAAAAACAGCTCAAATATATGGAATGGCCTCCTCAGTCGCCGGATTGTAACCCGATCGAGTTGCTGTGGGACGAGTTGGACAGAGAAGTAAAAAAATTGCAACCTACTAATACAAAACAACTTTGGATATTTCTGCAAAATCGCTGGAATCAAATAACAGCAGAATCTTTGCGTAAATTAATTGATAGGTTGCCCAGAATATGCGATGCTGTAATACGAGCAAAAGGCGGATATTTCGAGGAATCGAAAATATGAACAAATACTTGCGGGTTTCTTTAAAAGTTAACATATTTTGTATTACACACAATTAATTTCTGTAAAATAACGATATTAAAAATATTTGACGAAGAAAATCACGACTATTTGAACATTTTTTACAATTTTTCAAGTGAACCCAAACTTTTGACCGGTAGTGTATGTAAATATGTGTTCCAACTGCTCGACAGCCGCAGCTGCTGTGAGTCAAGTGTTCGCAAAAGCTACAGTAATAGGCACAAAAAAACGACAAGTAGTATATGAAAAAGTTCTGGCCAGGACATTTCGATACTAGGGAAAATTTCTAAACCATTATTTTTAGTTCTCGCGTGGTATATAAATACAAAGATAACATATTCCTTTACGTATGTGGTTCTCCGATTGATAAAAAGTGCACAAAAGCATATGCATATTAGCAGCAAAGAAATAAACTTACTGTAAAATAAGAGTGCGGTTTTTTTGTAGGCTACTGTGCAGACATTCAGCCTTCCCATGAAGCACAAAGTGCCAAACATTTAATATTGAAGAAATCACTGAAGCTTCTGCGAGTTGTGTTGATGTGCAGTATTGTTCATAACAAAAGAGATCGATGTCTCAAAATTTGTAACCAAAATTTTTCAATCAATATGTACTTTTTATTTCAAAGCTGTAACACTTAACACTCGACATTAATATAAGTATTCATATACCAAATAATAAATTACACTTCATAAAAAAGGTCTAAAAAGGTATCTAAGTATATTATGGGGCAGTTTTGTTTTCGCTTCATAATTCATAATTTTCGGCACAATGCTGTGCCTTTGAATGCGCGCGGATTCCTTTTTAGCGAATCGTGTGTGAACAACCGCATATGTATTGTAGATATACCGTATTTTCCTGAAGGGTAAGGAGTAGGCGGCCACAGCGAATGGTTGTTGTTCTTTACATGCCCTGTGTCAAGTGTGCGCAGAAGCTTGTGTTCTGGGTTTGTTAGAATGGTGGTAGTTTGTACATATATTTATACACATATGTGAGTATGCGCGTTAGGCTTCCTGGATGGATATTAGAATATTTTCTCATCAATATGTGTATGTAAGTAGTTCAGATTTGACTGAAGAGATTAAATATAGGAATGCATATTCATATGATTGACTTTATGGCTGTTTACATATAAATCAATTCAAATGAATAATGTTATATAGAAAATAAATTTCTAAATAAATTTATAAAAAGCAGGTATTAGAAAAACCTGAATACACTATTTTAAATCAATTTCAATTAAACCAAATATAAAAAATGAAATAAAAATATCGAACAAAAAACTGTGCACAGGATTTGAACCTGAGTCAAATATGAGACTATGTACTGTATACACGACATGTCTTTCACGATTGCGCTAATCTACAATCACTTACAAACTTTTCTACATCACTCATTTATTCGATTCGCAGTTTTATATGCACATATTCTGCGTTAGTTGAAAGTTTGTATGCGTAATTATATGAATATGCATGTGTGTATGCGCGTTTGGCTTTCTGGACGGATATTAGAATGATATTTTCTCATCAATATAATTTCGATTTGATGAAATAGATTATAGATATATGTACATATTTTCTGTTTTGATTGATTTATATAAAAGTCAGGTCATATCCAGTATGAACTATTTTATACCGAAAAGAAATTTCCATTTATAAAATACAAAAAAAAACAGTATTTTAAAGAAATTTTAATTAAAATAAACTCAAAAATTTTACCAAACTTTCCTGGTTTGAATTGTAAAAAAAAAAATGTGCAAGAAAAAAAATATGACTTCAGGACTTGAACCTGAATTATATACATGCCAAAAAACAAAACGAATAATTCCGCCGACTTTAGGTTCTGCACCACAAACTAACTGCCGCGCGGCCATCTTAGTCGCAAATTTATTCGCTTCGATTTCCTTAGTAGTGTGCCGAAAAATCTTATGAACTTCCTCAGTAGTCTGGTAAACGCAGAAAATATCTGAATTCTTGTCCTAGCGTGGTAAGTAAATATAGAAACCCTCCACTCGCGTCATTCGCGTGGTAAGTATCTGCAATTCCCCACTCGTGAAGATAGTTAAATTTGAAATGACCTTATTATTAATCTATAAATTAGAACTCGAAAAAAGCTCTTTTAACATTTGCTCCTTCTCATTGCATTAACATTCTCTCTTTGTATGCATGTTTACAGATTTGTTCTTTTTGGTTTTTTTATAAAAATTGCGCGTAATTTAGGACATATGTATGTAATTAAGTTATGAAAATTGCGCGAAATTTTATGTATGCATGTTTATATACATATATTAGCAAAGGACATATTTATTTTAGGTTTACATATATGAAAATTGCGCCAAATATTGGAAAAAATGTATGATTGCATTAGATTTGATTTTGATTAGATAAATGTATGTATATACATATGTACATATATGAAAATTGCGCCAAATATTGAAAAGCTCTTATGATTGCTTGTAACCAATTGAACTTGAATGCGCACATTCTCATTATTTTATTTACATATTTATAAAAAACTTTTGAATTTAAATGATCGGGTGTAGAATAATGCCGTATGGGTAATTTGAAGCCAAGTATAATGATTTATTTAATAGGACTATGAATAAGTTCGTGCGGTTTTTTTTCGAAATTTGAAACTTTATTGACATAAAATGGTTACAAATTTAATATTCAAAATATTGTCCATCGCTTACTACTACTTTTTCCCATCTTTCTGGCAATTCACGGATTCCCTTTGTGAAAAATTCGGTCGGTTTTGCCGCAATCCACGAATCGATCCATTTTTTGACTTCATCGTAATTACGGAAGTGCTGGTCAGCCAGGCCATGTTGCATCGATCGGAAGAGATAGTAATCGGATGGCGCAAGGTCTGGACTATACGGCGGGTGGGGTAGGACATCCCATTTGAGCGTTTCTAAGTATGTTTTGACCACTTGTGCAACATGTGGCCGAGCATTGTCATGTTGCAAAATAACTTTGTCGTGTCTATCGGCGTATTGCGGCCGTTTTTCTCGCAGTGCTCGGCTCAAACGCATCAATTGTCGTCGGTAGACATCCCCCGTAATCGTTTCATTCGGTTTCAGTAGCTCATAATACACAACACCCAGCTGGTCCCACCAGATACACAGCATAACCTTCAGGCCATGAATATTCTGCGCCGACGTCGATGTTGAAGCATGGCCAGGGTATCCATACGTTGCCCGACGTTTTGGATTGTCGTAATGGACCCACTTTTCATCGCCAGTCACAATTCGATGCAAAAAACCCTTTCTTTTGTGCCGTTGAAGCAGTTGTTCGCATGCCATAAAACGGCGTTCAACGTCTCTTGGCTTCAATTCATACGGCACCCAATGGCCTACCTTTCGGATCATTCCCATGGCTTTTAAACGTTTGGAAATGGTTGATTGATCAACTCCCAAAGTTTTTGCAACCTCTTCTTGCGTTTGAGCCGGATCTTGATCGAGCAATTCCTCCAATTCGGTATCCATGAACTTTGGCGGCGCACCCTCGCGTTCTTCGTCTTCCAAGCCAAAATCACCACTTTTAAAGTGTGCAAACCACTTCTGGCACGTTCGCTCAGATAGAGCATGCTCACCATAAACTTCCACCAAGATACGATGACTTTCGGCTGCTTTTTTCTTCATATTAAAATAATGAAGAAGAATTCCCCGCAAAAACACATTATTTGGCACGAAATTCGACATTTTCAAGTGTGGTAAAAATATTGTTGTTTACGCTTCAAATAAAAAACTTATACTGACGTTTGTGCCTTACGACAGTAGCTCTCCAATGAATGTTTGGAAATGTGGATCGATGGAATAATAATCAAGTTACGCCATCTGTTGTAAAACCGCACGAACTTATAAATAGACCTATTAATATAATGAAACTTGGTTGAGATGTAAGGGAGTGAGTGGCTCATGAACAACTTTTATATCTTTCAATATTTACACGCATTTTAATACAATACACTTATAAATTGGTACATAATACAACTATGTATGTATGTTGTTCTAAATTACACAATTTCAACAATTAATTACTTGAAAACTATAAATCCCCGGAGGGTGCGGTTTCTTGTTTTATATATGTATATGATTATACTGAATATACCTCAATTTAAATTTTGTAAAAATTAAAATAAAAACTTTAATTAGGCTATGATGATGTCCCACCGAACAAGTGGACCGAAAAAAAGAAAAAAAGGAGCTGATGTATCGAGAGCTGCGTGCCTAAGGATAAAGTTATACTTTTTGCGTTTCCTATGGACAAAGAGACCCGTAAGAATTGGGCCTTGGCTTGCAACGTGCAAGTGTCAAGCACTGACAGGGTTTTTATTTGCCAATGCCATTTTGAACCCACATTGGTTACAAAATATAAACTCTTGAAAGGGGCTTTTCCTTGCTTCAATTTAGAGCCAGTAAATAGAAGTCGCTCGCCTAGTGCTGCCTCTGATTGGGCTTGCCAGCCCGTCACTGCAACTTATTGTAGGGTAGTTAAGCAAGTAGAAGAAGATTTAACTCTGGAAGAGTTTGAGAAATATTCGATATTAGAGGAAAACAGGCAGGCTAGTTATAGTAATCAGATCTGCGTGGACTTAGAAACCACAATCACTCGCGAACGGTTTGCTCAGTCTGCTCGCTATTATCAGAGCAACGCGGTCAAATTCAATAAACGTATTGAGGAGCTTGAAAAAGAAAATAATGACCTAAAAAATAAATATTCTGAGTTGTTGAAACGTGCAATAATTGCGGAAGAAAGTTGTAGCAACTTTTGCAAAAATGATCGTCAATACCAAAAAAGGTTGGTATAATGAGGACGAAAAGACATTGGCTCAAAATTTGGTCTATATGTCCACTAAAGCATATACTTTTATGCGTGACGATGTAGGTTTTTGTTTACCACACAAATCATCGCTTTTGCGTTGGCGCCCCATCAGGTATGTTGTTCCAGGTTTCAATGCCAATGTCGTTAACAATTTAAGCAAAATTGCTAGCAAAATGTCCGGCACAGAACGCATATGCATTTTATTATTTGATGAAATTAGCATCAAGCCGGATCTTACTTATAATAAAAGTAGGGATATAATTGATGGGTTTGTGGACCATGGGGAAGGTCAACGTCAAAGCAGAATAGGGAACAAATGTTGTTTTTTTATGGTTAAAGGGTTGTGCTCTAAGTGGAAGTATGTATTTTCCTACTATATTTCCAAAAATGGTTTTAATGGTACAGAGTTACATCAAATTGTAATGAGTAACATTTTATTTTTCAGGGTTTTCTCCGTCTTTCAGATTTTTCTCTATCTTTCAAGTTTTCCTTTTATCTTATTTTTCAGGTAGCACCTGAGCCTAGATTTTTAAACCACTACAATTTTCACTTAATCACGACAATAATTTAATTCGACAGGATTTCCTTACAAAATCAATATATTCGTTCAGCTAAATCAAATGAATATCTGCATATGAAAAATCGTTCATATGGACGTGCAAAAGCAAACACGCATATACATAAATACATGCCTACGAACTTCCATAGACATACATACATATGAGGCTGCGAGCACTTGCGACAGAAAAAATATTTCGATTTGCTATTGCTGTCGAGAATTGAGAACACATATTTACATACATATATTGATGCATACATATGTACGGAGCCGTGGCCACTCGACTTGACAAAAATTCAAGATTTACCAAATATTGGCAAATAATTCAACGCGAAATATTCCAATATTGACTATTTTCGAATGGTCGCGAAAATTGGCATATGGGCGGCTCGTTTTATGAATGAAAGTACTTTGCTGGTAGAAATATAAGCTCGAACTTATCAATGAATTTGCTTTTGTTGTGTTTTTTAATATTTGAAACTGTTCAGCGCCGTCGCGGGTAAATAATCATGGCCGCAGCAGCTACGCCTAGGAATGCATTTTGTTCTTGTAGTCGCTAGGCTTAGAATTTTAGTTTTGGAAGCATACACATGTAAGGGCAAAAGTAAGTATGTACGGTTATATTATATGTATATACGAATATTCATTGTTTTGCTTAGAATAGAAACATTTACGTACATATGTACATTGTCCCAACATATGTATTCATATATGCATATATACATACATATGTTTATGTACGCGAATGCCGTTTAGATGAGTTTTTTTGCATATGTTAGGAATATGTTTGCATACGTTTGTTTATTTGCTTTTGAATTTTTTATATGTAGATACATATGAGCTGTGTTTTGAGGCAGGTCAAGATTTTTTTCTGCCCACATGAAATGAATGGTGGATGTTATATCTATCTTATATATAAAATAAAGTCAACTTTTTGTGTGTGTTCGCTAACCGGCCGTGTCTTTGCACCGAATTAAACCAAACTTACACACATTGTTAAGTAGGTATTGAAGATGGTTTACGTATAGTTTGGATGCCAATTTGTGGATAGGGCTCGAGATATAGGTCAAAACGTGGACCCGGCTAACCTTCGGATGTGTATGTACAATATGGGTATCAGATGGAAGCTGTTGGTGAATGCTTTAGTTCAGAGTATTTTTCATGCCGCTCCGTGACTAGGGTCTCGAGATAGAGACCAACGCGTGGACCCTAGAATGTGTTTGTACAATATGGATATCAAATTGAAGCTGTTGGTGAATGCTTTAGTACAGAGTATTTTTCATGCCGCTCCGTGACTAGGGTCTCGAGATAGAGACCAAAACGTGGAGCCTAGAATGTGTTTGTACAATATGGATATCAAATGGAAGCTGTTGGTGAATGCTTTAGTACAGAGTATTTTTCATGCCGCTCCGTGACTAGGGTCTCGAGATAGAGACCACAACGGGGAGCCTAGAATGTGTTTGTACAATATGGATATCAGATGGAAGCTGTTGGTGAATGCTTTAGTACAGAGTATTTTTCATGCCGCTCCGTGACTGGGGTCTCAGATATAGGTCAAAACGTGGAGCCGGGTAACCTTTGGTTGTGTATGTACAATATGGGCATCAAATGAAAGCTGTCGATAAGTGCTTTAATACGGGGTAATTTTCATACCTATTGATGACTAGAGTCTCGAAATATATGCCAAAACGTGGGGCCGGGTAACCTTTGGTTGTGTATGTACAATATGGGCATCAAATGAAAGCTGTCGATAAGTGCTTTAATACGGGGTAATTTTCATACCTATTGATGACTAGGGTCTCGAAATATATGCCAAAACGTGGACCCGCCGTGTCTTTGCGCCGAATTAAACCAAACTTACACACATTGTTAACACTTGATGATCATGAAAAAAGAAGATTTTTTTTAAATTTCAAATCAACGCAAGTGAATAACTAAGAAACAATCGTCAAAAAGAAAAAAGAAATTTATTATTGTTTCAATTGACAATCGCCCACGTGCTTATATTTTTCTTATACATTTAGGAATTTTCACGTGGTGAATTGGAATTAATTAATGTAAGTTTTCATCAAATTTAGTGGATTTATTTTTTCGGTTCATATGCGATAAACTACGTTGCACCATGAGTGAATCAAATGATAAAAAAAAAATAAAAAAACAAAAAATATAATCCACAAAGTTTCAGAATACCATAATTACAATAATGTTTATTACAGTACAAATGCCAAGACAATCGCGTATTCATATTAGTCGCTCGACAAATAATAATAGGCGCATGAGAAATGCTCGGAATAACGCGACATCAGAAGAACGTCAAGAAGAAAATGAAGCAAATCGGCAACGAATGGCACGGTCCAGATCAAATCGATCAAGGGACATCAATTTGAACAAAGCTGCTATGTAACGGAACTAGACTTGTAGTCAAACGATTGATGAATAATGTTATCGAAGAAACTATTTTAATTGGCAAATTCAAGAATGAAGACGTTCTAATACCGAGAATTCCAATGATTCCACCTGAATTGCCATTTGAATTCAAGCGTTTGCAACTGCCCATTCGTTTAGAATTTGCAATAACTATCAATAAATCACAAGGGCAAACTTTAGAAATATGCGGGATGAATTTAGAAGAACCAGTATTCACCCATGGTCAACTATACGTTGGCTGTTCACGTGTTGGGAAGCCAACAGCATTATATATTTACTCAAAAACAAATAGAAAAGCAAAAAATATTGTTTATGCCAAAGCGCTTGAATAAAGAATAAAGAAATAAATAATATGAAAACCATATCTTTTCTGTTCTAAACCATATCTATTATATTTTAGTGTGCCCAGCGAAGCGGGCGGGGTTTGCTAGTTTAGTATATGAATATATGTATGTATGTACATACATACATATGGATATAAAAATTTAAAAAGGACACATATTGTTGAATAATAACCGTTGATGCAAATGAATGGTTTACAAAGCCAATTTTTTATGTGAATATTTTGAAATTATTTTGATAATGCACTTAATATCAATACAATTTCGTTAATTAGATACTTAAAATTTCACATTCATGCATGCATATACTTAGAATTAATTTATTCATCTCACAAGAAATAATCCATTTGCGCATGCAAAATGCCTACGGGAAATAAGCATGAAAAATAAATGTGATTTTTGCATACATACATACATACATACATATGTATATTAGAAATATGTTTGCATACGTTTGTCTATTTGCTTTGAATTCTTTATATGCAGATGTGTATGAGAGGTGTATGAGCTGGGTTTTGAGGCAAGTCATGTTTTTTTCTGCCCACATGAATATGGATGGTAGATGTTATATTAATTCAACACTTTACTGAATAATAAACCTTGATGTAAATGAATGGTTTACAAAGTTATTTTTTGTGTTATGATATTTGAATAATTTTGATAATAGACCTAAATTCAATACAATTTAGTCAATGAGATACTTAAAATTTCATATTCGTGCATGCATATACTTAGAATTATTATTATTATTATTTATTAGAGAAATATGAAATATAACACTAACTGATAGAGCACTCTAGCTACTTAGGCCTACGGTGCTATTGCGTTACTTAGAATTAATTTATTCATCTCACAAGAAATAATCCATTTGCGCATGCAAAATGCCGACGGCAAATAAGCATGAAAGAAAAATGTACAAGTCTGCTGTTATTTTCTTTTCCCTAACATCAAATCATGGCATTTTACATTTCAATGCAAACGCTATATTTATTTCTGTTGACTACGCTCCGCTATGTTGACTACGCTCCGCTATGTTAACTCTCTACTGTTAACTTCCTACCCTCGTTTTGATGTGTTTTGACATTTAACCTGCCCATTCGTTCCTGAGCCTTCTCTATGAATTTACGTTCTCTGCGCAAAGCGACTTTCACCTGATGAAGCTAATGTAAATGCTGATCGCACATGGTATTTACCACATTTCGCCACATGTAATGTAAACAAAGGAAACAAACGTAGACTTGTTTTCGATGCCGCAGCAAAAATAAATAATATGTCGTTGAATTGTGTCCTTATGAAAGGACCGGAGGAGTATCAACCAAAATCGCTGTTGGCAATATTGTGTAAGTTTAGACAAGGCAAATTTGCAGTATGTGATGACATATGTGAGATGTTTCACCGCATTTTGATTCGCCACGAAGATCAAAACGCGCAGCGCTTTCTTTGGAGAGGGGGCGATCGATCAAAACCGCCAGACGTTTACGTTATGCGCGCCATGATATTTGGATCAATTAGCTCACCATGTTCTGCACAATTTGTAAAAAACGTACACGCAGAAAAATATCGTGATGTGAATGCAAGAGCCGTCAATGCCATTGTGGATCGGCACTATTTCGACGACTATATGGACAGTTTCGACACTGTCGAAAAATGCATTAAGGTCACCAAGGATGTCATCGATATCCATAGCCACGCCGGGTTCCAGTTAAGAGGGTTGACGGCAAATTCGTGCGACATTCTGCAAGCTGTACTACACAACGAGCAACCGTGTAAGCAACAAAGAAATTATTTATGCCAAGGGGAGAGTGCTACCGAGAAGGTGCTTGGAATGCACTGGAACCCAAACAAAGATTACTTTTTCTTCAAATTGCTGTTTTCAAAAGTGCCCAAAGCAGTTTTAGACTGTAGTAGACGGCCAACGAAAGGTGAGATGCTGAGCGTTACTATGTCTATATATGATCCGTTAGGTTTCGCGTGTGGGTTGGTGCTGAGGGCAAAAGTTTTGATGCAGAGTCTGTCTACCAGGAGTATAGATTGCCATGAGCCAATCCCCGAAGACATTTATAAGAAGTGGTTGCAGTGATACAAAACGTTGAATACCATCGAAAATTTTAAAATGCCAAGATGTTATGGCGTACAATTCTTGAATCCGAATGCCGATATACAGCTACATATTTTTGTTGATGCGAGTGAGGTCGCATTTGCTGCCGTTGCCTTTTGGCGAATTCATCACGCAAATAATACAGACATCGTATTCGTTGCTGGCCGATCCCGGTGCAGCCCGCTGAAGCCATTGTCCATTCCGAGACTTGAGTTACAATCAGCCGTCTTGGGAATAAAGTTGAGGGAAGCTGTCATCAACAGCCATGACGTACAGCCGCGTAAGTCAACATTTTGGTCAGATTCAAAAATAGTTCTCCAGTGGGTAAGGTCTGACGCCAGGTGCTTCAAGCAGTTCGTGGCACACCGTATAGCTGAGATCCTGCAAACATCCGAAGCCAGTCAGTGGAGGTGGGTACCAGGTAAAGAAAACCCAGCTGATGATGCTACATGCATAAAAACCTTTTCTCAAAATGGTAAGTGGTTAAATGGTCCGCCTTTTTTGAAATTGCCTGAACATAGTTGGCCATGCCAACCGAATTTGATAATAGCGAATGCCAAGAGGAGAGACGCTCCAAGCAAATATATATGATATCGTCAGCGGATAGAGTAATTCCATTTAATAAGTATTCAAATTACTATAAACTTTTAAGGGTGATGACATGGGTACGATATGCCATAATGAAATTCCGTAAGGTTGACGTACGTAGAAATGTATATGCATCAAAGTTAATTATTGCGAACGAGATCAAACAAACTGAATTACTGATATGCCTATTAGTACAACAAGATGTTTTTGCTGACGAAGTTGAATCTTTGCGCAAAGGTGCGCCAATTACGAAATGCAGCTCTATATTTAAGCTAAGCCCGATATTGGACAATGAGGGCCTTATACGACTAGGGGGTCGGATAGACTATGCCGAATGCGTACCAATGTCAACAAAGCGACCAATAATATTGCCAAGGAGTCATCCTATATCGCGTCTTGTAGCTAAGCATTATCACGAACTTTTTCATCACCACAACTTTGAGTCAGCGTTGTGCGCCATACGTCGAAAGTTTTGGATTCCTAGTGCGCGCCGATTATTGAGGTCAATTAAAGCTAAATGCCAGAAATGTAAAAATTTATCCGCTATTCCCGAATCACCACTTATGGGCTAAGTACCTAGCGATCGAGTTACGCCGTTTGTTCGCCCGTTCACGTATTCAGGCGTTGACTACTTTGGGCCTGTCTTAGTAGCCATAGGCCGTCGTCAAGAAAAACGTTGGGTTGCACTTTTCACATGTCTAACTATTAGAGCCATTCACCTGGAACTAGCTAGGGACCTATCAACAGATGCTGCCATAATTGTCTGCCGTAACTTTATAAACAGAAGAGGTGTACCGGTACGGCTCCGAAGCGACATGGGGACAAATTTTGTCGGCGCAAGCAAAGAAGATTGGGTAAACGTTCAGAGCGGTATGCAATCAGAGTGTGGTCTTCGAGGTGTAGAGTGGGTTTTCAATGCACCTGCCAACCCATCTGCCGGGGGCGTATGGGAAAGAATGGTAAGAAGCGTAAAACGAGGTTTGATGTTCACGCTGAAGGAACGAGCGCCACAGTTGGAGACCCTGCAAAGTCTTCTGATTGAAGCAGAAAATTTAATAAATTCGCGTTCATTAACACATGTGCCGGTAGAGAGTACCGACGCCGAGCCTCTGTCACCCAATCATTTTTTGCTAGGCTACACGAATGATGTACAAACTTCTGCGCTGTCAGAGAAGATATGTTTACGCAAGCAGTGGCACATAGCGCAGCAGCTGAAGCAGACTTTCTGGAAGAGGTGGATACTGGAGTATCTTCCTACCTTGACCCGGCGTACGAAATGGTTTAAGAGGATGAAGCCGATAGCTGTAGGTGACATCGTTATAGTTTGCGACGACAACGAGAGCCGAGGCCATTGGAAACGGGGTATCGTAACAGAAGCAAAGCCAGCCCCAGATGGTCAAGTTAGAACTGTTTTAGTCAAGACGTCAACAGGAATTTTACAGAGACCAGCGTCTAAAATTGCAGTGCTCGACGTTGGTAGTGATTCTCTCACCAGTGATGCGAATCACGGGGGGGAGGATGTTACCGATTAATAATACAATCTCATATTAAAATTGTTTTTTGTACTAATTAGACGAAAACTGTATTCAAATATTTATGTACTAAACCTGAATGGTCGCTTCATACTAAAAAATTCTTTTGTAATATTTTACCAAAAAATGCAACTATGCCTGAACTGTAAACGCCGTTGAATTGACCGAAGCGTGCCTTAAAAGTCCAGTTGCTTACGAAAATTCAGACGCGTACGAGGCGCGACAATATATAAAAACCTCACTTCTATTTTCACGCAATTTAAACAATTTGTTAAACTTTATTAATTTCATAAACTTTAAATTCATATACTTATAAAATATTATCATTAACAAGAAATAAAATACAGTGAACTTAAAGTGTTGTTTGTTATAATTTCGGAAGCCTCGTATTTTGAGCCATTGTTGCTTTTGCCTGCAACAATATGTCTTTAATCTCTTTCATCAAATCCAAATTATATTGATGAGAAAATATTATTCTAATATCCGTCCAGAAAGCCAAATGCGCATACACAGACACATATGCATATAATTACGCATGCAAACTTTCAACTAACGCAGAATATGTGCATATAAAACTGCGAATCGAATAAATGAGTGATTTAGAAAATTTCATTAGTAATTATAGTTTAGCGCAATCGTGAAAGACGTGTCGTGTATGCAGTATATCGTGCCATATTTGACTCAGGTTCAAGTCCTGTACACAGTTTTTTGTTCGATATTTGTATTTCATTTTTTATATTTGGTTTAATTAGAATTGATTTAAAATAGTGTATTCAGGTTTTTCTAATACCTGTTATTTAGAAATTTATTTTCTATATAACATTATTCATACTTCTTTTGAATTAATTTATAAGTAAAACAGCCATAAATTCAATCATATGAATATGCATTCCTATATTTAATCTCTTCAGTCAAATCTGAACTACTTACATACACATATTGATGAGAAAATATTCTAATATCCATGGATGCATCCAGAAAGCCAAAGCGCATACACGCATATTCATACAAATATATACAAACCTTCATCGAACGCAAAATGTATGCATATAAAAAACAACAACTGCGACCGTCTTCTTGTCCGTCAGTGAAAAGATGGGATATGTATACCCTATGAGCAAAAAGAACCGGGAAGGTGATGTTGACTGTTTCCTTCGATTGCCAAGGCATAGTCCACCATGAGTACCTTCCATCGGGCCAGACAGTCAATAGAGAATATTATTTATCCGTTTTGAAACCTTAGAGAGATGCTGTGTGTTGCAAACCGCCGGAAATGTGAGCAAACAATTCTCAGATTTTGCATGATGATAACGCGCCATCACACTGATCAAAGAGAATACAAATCGGCCTGCCGCGGGTGTTTGGAGGACTGGGTTAAACGTTGGCACATGTGTGTTGCTTCAGACGGGTCATATTTTGAAGGAGATAATATAAATTTGCCTTAAATTTAACTCTGTTTTGTTTAATTTAAACATTCCCGGTACTTTCTGATCATAAGGTACATACATATATGCGGCTGTGCGGACAGCAATGTGTGATTCGCTGGAAGTCGCATTAACTCGCGACTGTCGCACAGTTAGAAGACATATTTACATACATATAAGGGTGCATACATACATACGGAGCCGCGGCCACTCGACATGACAAAAATTTAAGATTTATCAAATATTGGCAAATAATTCCTCGCGAAATATTCCAATATTGACTATTTTCGAATGGTCGCGAAAATTGGCATATGGGCGGCTCGTTTTATGAATGAAATTGAAATATGAGCTCTAACTTATGAATGAACTTTTTGTTTTTGTTCTAAATTGTTCAGCGCCGTCGCTGATAGAATCATGGCCGCTGCGACTGCGTCTACGAATGTATTTTGTTTTTGTAGTCGCTAGGCTTAGATTTTAGCTTTGGGCGACATGCGCATGTGAGGTATGTGTTTTTGTTGTGTTCTAGAACATTTTAGAATGTGTGGTGGCAAAGCGGCCATGGCGTTGCGCTTGCTGTTGCTTTTGCGTCTATCAAAGTATTGTGTTTTTGTAAGTACAATATTAGGAATATCGACTGGTGAAAGACAAAAGTACACGGAAGCAAGAAGGGAGCGCTGTGCTCGCGCATATATGCATGAATGTATGAACGTGCATGGATGTAGTAACATATGAATACAATTATTTTGTAGGAAGTTTAGAAGGCAAGTAGGTATACTCGTATATATGTGTATATATGCTAGGACATAAAGTCGGTATATATACATACATAGAGCAGAATTGTTTTTGCACTTGTTAGGAAGAAACTCGTTTACTAGTGCGTATGTGTATTTGATTTCATGTAAGAATGTGATGTGCTGTGGCATGTGTACATACGTAAGTCAAGGTTATTTGAGCATACATGCATATGTACATATGTATGAAAGGAAGATGATGTTCTTGCGCTTGTGCATTACTGTTTTTCATATACAAATGTACATACATACATATGTATGTAAATGCTGTCGAATACATAAACTATAAGTTGACATACAATATAAAATAAGTGTTGATTTATCTTAAACCGTTTTATTTTCTGAATGCAAATACCTCCTATTGACATGTACTTACATATTATGTACTTATGTATATTATCATATACCATCATTTATTTACATATAAAGTATACGTTCATTTATGTGCATATGTGTGTAATGAAAAATTTCATGAATTACTTTCAGAACTTTATTAAAATTTATTCGCGTCGCGCGCATGCACAAAACCTTTTGTTCACAACGCAGGCGCAGAAATAAACGCTCTGCGTATTTATCCACCCCACGTGACTCGCCATCAATTCTCGGTGGAAATTTTTTTTTTTTCGATTTAAAAATTTTTTTTTTAATGTAATCGTAAAAAAATTTGTAATAAATTTTATGTATCCGCTTATCATTTCAAAAGTAACAACATGGTAAAAAAATAAGCAGTCGAAGAAATAAACGCACCGCCTATTTTTCCTCGCCACATGTTAGACTCGAGTTCAATTCCCGGTGCAAACTTTTTTTATAAATTTTTTTTTTTTAAATCGTTTTTTTTTTAATGTAATTGAAAAAACAAATTATGTAATAAATTTTACGTATTCGCTTATTATTTCAAAAATACGAAAATAGTAAAAATTTAATTGGTTTAATGTCGAGGTGAGAAATGTGTTGTGTGTTGAGGTGAAAGATGTGTGGTGTTTCTGATTTTTGTGTGGGCAAAAGTCAGTGAGGTGTCTATAAACTCGGTGTGCTAAATTCCCTTACTTCAAATCTTTCAAATCTCAATTGTACTAAAAAAAGCTCACAGTAACATTTGCACCTTCTCATTGCATTAACATTCTCTGATATTAGAATATTTTCTCATCAATATGTGTATGTATATAAGTAGTTCAGATTTGACTAAAGAGATTAAATATAGGAATGCATATTCATATGATTGCCTTTATGGCTGTTTTACATATAAATCCATTCGAAAGAAGTATGAATAATGTTATATAGAAAAATAGAAAAGAAATTTCTAAATAACAGGTATTAGAAAAACCTGAATACACTATTTTAAATCAATTCTAATTAAACCAAATACAAAAAATTAAATAAAAATATCGAACAAAGAAAAGTGTGTACAGGACTTGAACCTGAGTCAAATATGGGAAGATGTACTGCATACACAACACGTCTTTGACGATTGCGCTAAACTATAATTACTAATGAACTTTTCTAAATCACTCATTTATTCGATTCGCAGTTTTATATGCACATATTCTGCGTTAGTTGAAAGTTTCCCAGCAAAACCTACGTGCCCGAAACTCTAACACAATTACACTTTTTTATTTGTTATAAACACATATGCACGCAGGTTTTGCTGGGGCGTCACCGAAACTCTAACACAATCGACTTTTTTTGACGTGATAACGTCTTATAATTCGATTTAACAGGCTGCACGCACGAAAAAATGTGTCGTTACCTTGCTCATATGTAGTTACCTTGCTCATTAGTGTTACCTTGCTCATATGTAGTTACCTTGCTCATATTAGTGTTACCTTGCTCTTTAGTGTTACCTTGCTCATTAGTGTTACCTTGCTCATTGCATTGAATGGACTGCAAGCGAAAGCGCGGAAGGAACGACAAAGCAAACAAAGCAAACGAACGGCAACGTTCGACATCTTGCTCTCTCCTACTTAAATGAGCGTATATATGTATGTATATGCGCATATGTACATATATAAATTCACGTATTTGTATTTGCATATGCCTTCTTATTGATTATTATTAATTTGATTCACTTGAAGAATTTAAAATAAAACCAAGTTTGTTAATAATACCTGTTGTTTTAATGTTATTATTATTATTTTTTTATTATATATGAAGGAAAAAATGTATGGTAATATTTACCATATCTATACTAATATTATAAAGAGGAAAACTTTGTTTGTTTGGTTGTAATGAATAGGCTCAAAAACTACTGGACCGATTTTAAAAATTCTTTCACCATTCGAAAGCTACATCACGAGTAACATGGACTATATTTTATTTTGGAAAAAGGGCTCGAGATATAGGTCAAAACGTGGACCCGGGTAACCTTCGGATGTGTATGTACAATATGGGTATCAAATGAAAGCTGTTGATAAGTGCTTTAATACGGGGTAATTTTCATACCTATTGATGACTAGGGTCTCGAAATATATGCCAAAACGTGGACCCGCCGTGTCTTTGAACCGAATTAAACCAAACTTCCACACATTTTTAAGGAGGTATTGAAGATGGTTTCCGTATAGTTTGGATACCTATTGGTAGACAGGGTCTCGAGATATAGGTCAAAACGTGGACCCGGGTAACCTTCGGATGTGTATGTACAATATGGGTATCAAATGGAAGCTGTTGGTGAATGCTTTAGTTCAGAGTATTTCCATCCGCTCCGTGACTAGGGTCTCGAGATAGAGACCAAAACGTGGACCCTAGAATGTGTTTGTACAATATGGATATCAAATGAAAGCTGTTGATAAGTGTTTTAATACGGGGTAATTTTCATACCTATTGATGACTAGGGTCTCGAAATATATGCCAAAACGTGGACCCGCCGTGTCTTTGAACCGAATTAAACCAAACTTCCACACATTTTTAAGGAGGTATTGAAGATGGTTTCCGTATAGTTTGGATACCTATTGGTAGACAGGGTCTCGAGATATAGGTCAAAACGTGGACCCGGGTAACCTTCGGATGTGTATGTACAATATGGGTATCAAATGGAAGCTGTTGGTGGATTCTTTAGTTCAGAGTATTTCCATCCGCTCCGTGACTAGGGTCTCGAGATAGAGACCAAAACGTGGACCCTAGAATATGTTTATACAATATGGATATCAAATGAAAGCTGTTGATAATTGCTTTAATACGGGGTAATTTTCATACCTATTGATGACTAGGGTCTCGAAATATATGCCAAAACGTGGACCCGCCGTGTCTTTGAACCGAATTAAACCAAACTTACACACATTGTTAAGTAGGTATTGAAGATGATTTCCGTATAGTTTGAATACCTATTGGTAGATAGGGTCTTGAGATATAGGTCAAAACGTGGACCCGGGTAACCTTCGGATGTGTATGTACAATATGGGTATCAAATGAAAGCTGTTGGTGAATGCTTTAGTACAGAGTATTTTTCATGCCGCTCCGTGACTGGGGTCTCGAGATATAAATCAAAACGTGGACCCGGGTAACCTTTGGTTGTGTATGTACAATATGGGTATCAAATGAAAGCTGTTGATAAGTGCTTTAATACGTGGTAATTTGTTATGTTATGTTATGTTATGTTATGTTATGTTATATTATGTTATGTTATGTTATGTTATGTTATGTTATGTTATGTTATGTTATGTTATGTTATGTTATGTTATGTTATGTTATGTTATGTTATGTTATGTTATGTTATGTTATGTTATGTTATGTTATGTTATGTTATGTTATGTTATGTTATGTTATGTTATGTTATGTTATGTTATGTTATGTTATGTTATGTTATGTTATGTTATGTTATGTTATGTTATGTTATGTTATGTTATGTTATGTTATGTTATGTTATGTTATGTTATGTTATGTTATGTTATGTTATGTTATGTTATGTTATGTTATGTTATGTTATGTTATGTTATGTTATGTTATGTTATGTTATGTTATGTTATGTTATGTTATGTTATGTTATGTTATGTTATGTTATGTTGTGTTATGTTGTGTTATGTTGTGTTATGTTGTGTTATGTTGTGTTATGTTATGTTATGTTAAAGTATATTATGTTATGTTAATGTTAACTCATTCTCTATATCCATACAAAAGATCTATCAAACAAATAAAATTAAAATTTTCTTTTGAAAAATGCAACCATTCAATCAGTATTTTCTTATGACGTTATCACGTTAAACTATCGTCAGTAAACCGACTTTACAGACCACCTCTTTTTGATTCTCCGTCAGCTTTGGAAAATGTGTAAGCAGTAAGCAAACTTCATTCAAATATTTTACCTCATTTTTGCATCAGTCAAAGTAAACAAGCGCCGTAGCCGAATGGGTTGGTGCGTGACTACTATTCAGAATTGACACAGAGAACGTCAGTTCGAATCTCGGTGAAAGCAAAATTAATAAAAACATTTTTCTAATAGCGGTCGCCCATCAGCAGGCAATGGCAAAACACCGAGTGTATTTCTGCCATGAAAAAATTCTCCTCATAAACATATCATAAAACAAAATAAAAAAAATGTATAAAAAAAATTTTTTTTGTGATTCGAACCAAGGATTTTGGATCGGAAGCCCACATTGCTAGCCGCTAGGCTATCGCGCTGTGCTGCCGGCGCTGGCCTAAAAGTTATTTTGTTCGTCGCTACGTTTATATGAAACTGGCACTGGCAAACGAATCCATATGTATGAAAGGGATAAAAAATCACACGTACACAAAATTTTTGGCACGATTTTCCCAACGCTTTTAACAACGTGATTGTAAAGGGGCGTGGTTAGTGATAGTTTAACGACCACGCGTGGCGGTTACGTGAAGGGTAACCTGACCGCCACTCTTCTTGCTGGGTTGTATGCGTAATTATATGCATATGTACATATGTGTGTATGCGTGTTTGGCTTTCTGAACGGATATTAGAACGATGTTTTCTCATAAATATAATTTGGATTTGATGAAAGAGATTAAAGACATATGTACACCTAATTCTCTTTTTACACGAATTTTTTTTACACGAATTTGATTTAACACGAGTTAAAAAGAGAAAAAAAATTTTTTTTTACACGAATTGTTTTGTTTTAACACGATTTTCAATATTTTATGAATTTTTCTTGAATCTCATAGAGCAAATCGGATTCATTGTTTGGGATTTTTGTTTTAGCATATCGGTTTAGGTTATTTGTTTAGGATCTTAGAATATCAGCATGTAATCGCATCTATACAGGATGAGCGGCTTTGGGCTGTTATCGTGTACAGCTGTTGCTATAAAAATATGTGTATATGAGTGGGATTCCCCGAATTATGCATAGAGTAAAGACGTAATGTACTTTTTACGTAATTTAGTTTGGTTTTGAGAGTTGAAAAGAAAAGGCGCTTAGTTGTTGTGAGTATTTAAAACATTATAAGTAAAATAAAGTTAGTGCTCGTATGGATTTATTAACTCAATAACAGGTAAGCTTTAAATAATTTTCAAATGTTTGCATTATTAATATGAAAAATATTTTGGTAGCCTTAACACAATGTCACATAATTCACCTGTAATAAAAGCCAAGAGGAAGGCGATCAGTTTAGATACTAAAATTAAAATTTTAGATCAACTTACAACAGGACAAGGAGCAACGGCTGTAGGAAAGCATTTTGGTATTCATGAAGCTACCATAAGAACGATCAAGAAAAATGAAACTGCGATTAGAAAATCGGTATGTTCTGGAACGAAAATAAGTGCTAAATCATCGTCATACATAAGAGATGTTGTCAAAGAGAAGATGGAAAAAGCTTTGGTAATGTGGATTGAAGATAAATCACAAAAAAGAATAACAGTAGATGGAATTGCTATCAAGCAAACTGCATTAAGAATTTATAAACGTATTAAAGAAGTTGAGCCAGGCACTTCATCTCAGTCAAAACAACCCGAATTTTCTGCAAGTACAGGTTGGATGACAGGTTTTCTTAAACGACATGCTCTCCATAATGTAAAAATTAAGGGAGAAACTGCGTCTGCAGATGAATTGGCTGCCAAAAAATTTCCTGAAAAACTTAGAAAAATTATTGAAGATGGAGGATACACCCCAGATCAAGTTTGGAATGTAGATGAAAGTGGCCTCTTTTGGAAAAAATGCCGAGCAGAACTTATGTTGCAAAATCGCAGAAAACTGCCGGTGGTTTAAAAGTAGCAAAGGACCGTGTAACATTGTTGTTTTGTTCCAATGCTTCAGGAGAACGTATGTTAAAACCACTGCTAGTAAATCGTGCTTTAAGACCACGCTCGATGAAAAGTGTAGATTTCAATAAACTGCCAATTCACTGGACAGCAAACAAAAAGGCATGGATGACCAGTGCAATCTTTACAGAATGGTTCCAGAAATACTTCATTTCAGAAGTTAGACGCTACATGAATGCAAAATGTCTAGAATTTAAAGTTCTTTTAATTCTAGACAATGCACCTTGCCATCCGCTCTTGGAGCACCCAGATGTGCAATTTTGCTATCATCCGCCTAACACTACATCCTTAATACAACCGCTAGACCAAGGGATCATTGCTACTTTTAAAAAGTACTACATAAAACGTTCATTCCAATACGTGGTAGACAAACTAGACCATAATGAGGATTTAACAGTCATTGATATGAGGAAAAAATGTTCTATTATGGACTGCATTAATCAAATTGGGTTAGCGTTAGCTGACTTAAAGCCATCAACCTTGAACTCATGTTGGAAAAATATTTGGCCAGAATGTGTCAAAAGCAAAGATCCTGAACCTGTCATCCATAATAACGCTGTTTTTACTGACATCACAACGCTGGCACATACAATTGGTGGAGATGTATTCGATGATCTATCATTTGCCGATATAGAGGAATTATTAGCTGATAAAAGCTTGAGCGAAAATGAAATTATAGACCTCACCCTTGAGACTCATCAAGACAGAGAACACAGCGATAATGACGAAGAAGATCCTCCCATTTTAAATGCAACTCTAATTAAAGAAGGTCTTGATCTTGCCAGAAAATTAGGTAATAATTTTCAACAGCATGATCCTGATGAGGAACGAGCTGCAAAATTTCAACGTGAACTGAAATCATTAATGGCATCTTACAGGGAACTTTATAAAGGTTTATCACGAAATCAAACACAATCTTTAATGACTGATTTCCTTCTAAACACTACTGAATTATCAACACAGGAGCCTAGAGATGATAATCCAGAAACAATTTCACAAGATGATGAACAAAATAATTCTAGTGATGGCAGTGATATTCTAGTCTTACGCAAACGTATGCGTTTATTGTCAGAAAGTGACAATGCATAAAAGTTTTTTATGTTTATACAATATTATTTTTACTTGTTTTATATTAATGAATTTCAGATATTATTTTCTTTTTTTCAAAGTATAATTTATTTCTTATAATATATCGTATTTAAAGAATTAAAATGTGTAAACACGAAATAAATTCTTTAGTGAACTCTAAAAAGAATTTTTTAGTATTGTTTTCACCTAATTCTCTTTTTACACGAATTTTTTTTTACACGAATTCTTTGGGAACGTATCTATCTTGTAAAAAGAGAATTAGGTGTACATATTTTCTGTTTTGATTGATTTATATAAAAATCAGGTCATACCAGTATGAACTATTTTATACCGAAAAAAAATTTCTATTTATGAAATACAAAAAAACCAGTATTTTAAAGAAATTTTAATTAAAATAAACTCAAAAATTTTACCAAACTTTCCTGGTTTGAATTGTAAAAAAAAAATGTGCAAGAAAAAAAATATGACTTCAGGACTTGAACCTGAATTAAATACGTGCCAAAAAACAAAACGAATAATTCCGCCGACTTGAGCTTCTGCACCACAAATTAACTGCCTTCTTAATCGCAAATTTATTCGCTTCGCTGTGGGCATGAAATAAGTCGATTTCCTTAGTAGTGTGCCGAAAAATCTTATGAAATTCCTCAGTAGTTTGGTAAACGCAGAAAAAATCTGAAAAATGCCTGTCCTAGCGTGGTAAGTAAATATAGAAACCCTTCACTCGCGTCACTCGTGTGGTAAATATCTACAATTCCCCACTAGTGAGCAAAGTTGAATTTGAAATTACCTTAGTATGAATCTACAAATTAGTACTCGAAAAAAGCTCATTTAACATTTGCTCCTTCTCATTGCATTAACATTCTCAGCTATTATCAGAGAATGTTAATGCAATGAGAAGGTGCAAATGTTACTGTTAGCTTTTTTTAGTACAATTGAGATTTGAAAGATTTGTAATAAGGAAATTTAGCACACCGAGTTTATAGACACCTCACTGACTTTTTCACCTCGACATTAAACGAATTAAATTTTTACTATTTTCGTATTTTTGAAATAATAAGCGAATACGTAAAATTTATTACATAATTTTTTTTCAATTACATTATAAAAGAAAAAACGAATTAAAAAAAAAAAAAATGAATAAAAAAAAGTTTGCGCCGGGAATTGATGGCGAGTCACGTGGGGAGGATAAATAGGCAGAGCGTTTATTTCTGCGCCTGCGTTGTGAACAAAGGTTTGTGATGTCTACGTAGATATGTAAGCGCGCGACGCGAATAAGTTTTAATAAATTCTGAAAGTAATTCATGAAGTTTTTCATTACATACATTCATAAATGAACGTATACTCTATATGTACATAAATGATGGTACATGACAATATACATAATATGTATGTACATGTCAATAGGAGGTACATATTTGCATTCAGAAAAAAGAACGGTTTAAAATAAATCAACACTTATTTTATATTGTATGTCAATTTATAGTTTATGTATGTATTCTGCAGCATTTACATACATATGTATGTATGTACATTTGTATATGAAAAACAATAATGCACAAGCATAAGAACATCATCTTCCTTTCATACATATGTACATATGCATGTATGCCCAATAACCTTGACTTATGTATGTACACATGTCACAGCACGTCACATTCTTACAAGAAATCAAATACACATAGGCACTAGTGAACGAGTTTCTTCCTAACAAGTGCAAAAACAATTCTGCTCTATGTATGTATATATACCCACTTTATGTCGTAGCATATATACATATTGTACATATATACCTACTTGCCTTCTAAACTTCCTACAAAATAATTGTATTCATGTGTTACAACATCCATGCACGTTCATACATTCAAGCATACATATATGTACATATGCGCGAGCACAGCGCTCCCTTCTTGCTTCCGTGTACTTTTGTCTTTCACCAGTCGATATTCCTAATATTGTACTTACAAAAACACAATACTTTGATAGACGCAAAAGCAACAGCAAGCACAACGCGATGGCCGCTTTGCCACCACACATTCTAAAATGTTCTAGAACACAACAAAAACACATACCTCACATGCGCATGCCGCCCAAAGCTAAAATCTAAGCCTAGCGACTACAAAAACAAAATACATTCGTAGACGCAGTCGCAGCGGCCATGATTCTATCAGCGACGGCGCTGAACAATTTAGAACAAAAACAAAAAGTTCATTCATAAGTTAGAGCTCATATTTCAATTTCATTCATAAAACGAGCCGCCCATATGCCAATTTTCGCGACCATTCGAAAATAGTCAATATTGGAATATTTCGCGTGGATTTATTTCCAATATTTGATAAATCTTGAATTTTTGTCGTGTCGAGTGGCCGCGGCTCCGTATGTATGTATGCCCCTTATATGTATGTAAATATGTCTTCTAACTGTGCGACAGTCGCGAGTTAATGCGACTTAGAAGCCTTGAACAATTCCAGCGAATCACACATTTCTATCCGCAAAGCCGCATATATGTACCCTATGATCAAAAAGTACCGGAACTGTTTAAATTAAACAAAACAGAGTTAAATTTAAAGCAAATTTATATTATCTCCTTCAAAATATGACCCGTCTGAAGCAACACACATGTGCCAACGTTTAACCCAGTCTTCCAAACACCCCCGGCAGGCCGACATGGCCTACAGCTCCTTCGTCGGATTCTCTGTGATCAGTGCGATGGCGCGTTACCATCATGCAAAATCCAAGAATTGTTTGCTCACATTTCCGGCCGTTTGCAACATACAGCATCTCTCAAAGGCTTCAAAACGGATAAATAATATTCTTTATTGACTGTCTGGCCCGATGGAAAGTACTCATGGTGGACTATGCCTTGGCAATCGAAGAAAACAGTCAACATCCCCTTCCCGGTTCTTTTTGCTCATAGGGTATACATATCCCATCTGTTCACTGACGGACAAGAAGACGGTCGCAGTTGTTGTTTTTTATATGCATACATTTTGCGTTCGATGAAGGTTTGTATATATTTGTATGAATATGCGTGTATGCGCGTTTGGCTTTCTGGATGCATCCATGGATATTAGAATATTTTCTCATCAATATGTGTATGTAAGTAGTTCAGATTTGACTGAAGAGATTAAATATAGGAATGCATATTCATATGATTGAATTTATGGCTGTTTTACTTATAAATTAATTCAAAAGAAGTATGAATAATGTTATATAGAAAATAAATTTCTAAATAACAGGTATTAGAAAAACCTGAATACACTATTTTAAATCAATTCTAATTAAACCAAATATAAAAAATGAAATACAAATATCGAACAAAAAACTGTGTACAGGACTTGAACCTGAGTCAAATATGGCACGATATACTGCATACACGACACGTCTTTCACGATTGCGCTAAACTATAATTACTAATGAAATTTTCTAAATCACTCATTTATTCGATTCGCAGTTTTATATGCACATATTCTGCGTTAGTTGAAAGTTTGCATGCGTAATTATATGCATATGTGTCTGTGTATGCGCATTTGGCTTTCTGGACGGATATTAGAATAATATTTTCTCATCAATATAATTTGGATTTGATGAAAGAGATTAAAGACATATGTACATACATATTTTCTGTTTTGATTGATTTATATAAAAATCAGGTCATATCCAGTGTGAACTATTTTATACCGAAAGGAAATTTCCATTTATGAAATACAAAAAAAACAGTATTTTAAAGAAATTTTAATTAAAATAAACTCAAAAATTTTACCAAACTTTCCTGGTTTGAATTGTAAAAAAAAATGTGCAAGAAAAAAAATATGACTTCAGGACTTGAACCTGAATTAAATACGTGCCAAAAAACAAAACGAATAATTCCGCCGACTTTAGCTTCTGCACCACAAATTAACTGCCTTCTTAATCGCAAATTTATTCGCTTCGCTGTGGGCATGAAATAAGTCGATTTCCTTAGTGGTGTGCCGAAAAATCTTATGAAATTCCTCAGTAGTTTGGTAAACGCAGAAAAAATCTGAAAAATGCCTGTCCTAGCGTGGTAAGTAAATATAGAAACCCTTCACTCGCGTCACTCGTGTGGTAAATATCTACAATTCCCCACTAGTGAGCAAAGTTGAATTTGAAATTACCTTAGTATGAATCTACAAATTAGTACTCGAAAAAAGCTCATTTAACATTTGCTCCTTCTCATTGCATTAACATTCTCTGCTATTATGCCCCAACAACGTCCGCAAATCGTTAGCAGTTGCACCCTTTTTGTGTGTTTGGGCGAGCTTTTCCTCCTATTTGTCGCGTGCGTCTTGATGTTGTTTCACAAATGGAGGGACCTACAGCCGACTCCGAATGGCAGTTATTTTTTTTATTTTTTATTCTGAACTCCGAATGGTAGTCACACACCAATCCATTCGGCAACGGTGGCCGAAGTATAGTCTTCAGAAAAACTGCGATATTGTTTATTGTTGGCCTATCGGTGATAAAATCATACTGGTTCACAACATAAGTACTTAGTCTTGTCATAAATTCTGTGACAAATTTTACAGAGCATACGGTGAGAACAAATTCTCAGAAAAAAGCTCTGTTATTTTTGCTTTTGTTCGTATGCATTGTCTACTTATATACTCAGTTAATTTAGGTACTGAGTTTCGAGGCAAATTTCGCTTGTTAACTGGGGAGCTAAGGGAAATCCCATTGCAGTGATTGCATTATATAAGTGTGGTAAAAGTGCAACTGAAATTTACAAATTGCTGACAAAACTTACATCAATGTTTCGAGAATATTTGTTTACCGCCCGATCAATCGTTTTGCCAAGCGTCTGAAGTGACAGACAGAAAGAGAAGTGGTCTTCGTCGCGTGGTTCGAACCAGTGCAACCAAAAAGGACCCTTAGAAAGCAGAGAATCATGGAGATGAATGTATAGACCAGATGCATGTGAAGACTAGTTAGAGATGATCTCCATATGTGGTAAAGACTGTCTTTTCAATGGAGAGCGTTTGATCTTCCAGCAAGATTTCGATCCAGCCCATAAGACAAAAACTACCCAGCAGTGGCTAAAAAAATATTACTGCGTTCATAGAAGATTGACCGTCTGGAAGCCCAGATCTGAACCCATTGGATTACAGTTTGTGGTCAGAATTGGAGAAAATGGCCTGTCGAAGGCCTCACCGAAATTTGCTACAACAACCACGTAAGCGCAATCTGAACCAACAGCGGAAACGTCCACAACAGCATCGTCAGCGCGAGCTACACCAACAGCAACACCGTCACCGAATTGTGCCAAGAATAGGGACATATAAGAAGGTGAAATTATTTGTAAGTTTGTAGTCGTAATTACCTCTTTAATAAACCAACTTAACTTGGTGTTTTTAATGAGCACATAGTGCTCCATAATCACAAGCAATAACTTGTTTTCAATGAGCACATAGTGCTCCATAACCAAAAGAAATAACTTGGGGTTTTCAATGAGCACATAGTGTTCCATAACCACAAGTAATAACTGGTTTTCAATGAGCACAGAGTGCTCTATAACAACAAACTATAATTAACACAGTAGAATCTTAGTCGTTAGTCCTGGTTTGACCACCGTTCAAGCATTTCAAAATTTAATCACGCTTTGACCGCGATCATTTTCGCACAATATTGTCGGATGTGACCCAATTCTCATCCCCAGTCAATATTCGTTTAAGAAATGGGTCGATTTAATTCTTGTTGGCCAAGGCTTCGCCGATGGAAATTCGATCTATCATTTTTTTGGTGAAAATTGGTGCGGCTCCCAAACATCGAGCTTTTTATTTGAATCCAGGTTTGCGAAAATGGTTTTAAACTGCTTTATGGTCGATCCTTGGCTCTTAGGCATGCTACGTCCACTAACATACTGAACTGAATCGACGAAAGCAAAATTGCACGTAATTAGCTGCTCGGCAACGTAAACAGCATTCACAATTGCAGCGGCCGGCCTTGTATTTTCTCCTTTACCAATGAAAAATTGTAAAATATTCCGAATTTTCTTCTTGTTGACTTCCATTGTTAACACCCTGTGGGTTAGGTGCAAAAATCCTCTGACCTAACCCTCGCGAGGGTTCCATCTGGGCAATGAGTCTCTACATTCTTTCTCCTCCCACCCCTGCTTGCTGTGACCATGGTCAAGAGGTGCCAGGCGGCTAGGCATAAAACGCTAAGGGAGGAGTTCTCGAAATAAAAATCAATATGGGGGCTAAAAAGGACAAAGAGCGGGTCAGGATATTGGCCCAAACGACGGTGAGAGACGTAGCTGCTACCACCGGCGGGGTCGGAGTGGTGCCATGTTCTAATCTGCGTGTTGCCAGTGGTCATACCCCGGCTGGGGCGAATGCAGGCAGAAAGATTGTTGTACTACTGGAAAAACGAGTAAAAAATTGACCATGCGAAGTACAGCAGTCAATACAGACCCAGACCTTGAGAGCGTTTGTAATCCGGCAATCGTGAACACAGCTTCATGCAGGCCGAAGAAAAAGGGCAATAAGGAGCCACAGGAAGCTCTTGCCCAACATAAAGCAGCGATACGCGTCCAACTGCGCCTAAGCGGTAAGGTCACTATTTCGGAGCAAGAGGACCTTAAATGGGTAAACGAAACAATAGGGGAAGGCAGAGGGCATCTCTCCTTCGTAAGCGAAATTGAGGAAGCAGTCGCTAATAGCTTGAAGAGCCTAAAAGAAAGCAGTAAAACGATGAGGAAAAAACCCGTGGCCAAACGCCAGCGGGCGCAGAACTGGTCAACTCAGTGGACCAGCTTGTTACTTCCAGGAGAGAAATGACGGCCAGCGAAATAGCCAACAGCAGTTGACCGTGGCATTAATTGACCTTCATCGCCCTAATTTCGTGTATACCTCGTGATATGGTGCGTATAGTCAACACGATAAAATCGGAAGCCGCTCAGCGACAAAATCTTGACGTCCCTATAATGGATAGGAAAGTGCTCCACAACTTTTAGCTTTTCTACTTACCTGCGGGTTGTAGGGCAGATCATCTCCGCGTGGTGTACCCTGGATAGCGCCAAATGATCTACGGCCTTAACGGTCTTTCTGAAAACTTGAACGGTGACGACCCCTGCTTTCGTCTTTGGACTAGTCCTACTTTTTTTTACGATTAGGATTTTTTTGACCCCTGTGCTGGTGGTTGAGGGATTCTGCCACCTGAATATGTTAGGGTGAAACTTAACAGAAATATCTGGTGGGCTAATGCCGTGGTCGCCTCCGACCATTAGGTTGGTGGTGTAGGTGCGGTTGAGATTACTCCCGTCTTTGCGTCCGGTCTGACTCTGAACGCATGCTTCATGACGGCATGCGTCAACCTTCGCATGGACTCCCTGCCGCGGCATAGAAAAGCATGGGACCTCTAAGGGACGACTACACTTTACGGGCTTTAGATAGCGGCTTCGAGGGCGGATCCACTTAAAATAAAACATGAATACGAACACAACAAGCGCAACAAAACAAACACCAAAAAAATCAGGTGGTAGCGGGAACTCGGAGCCGAGTCCTAAATAAATCTATCGTAGGACAGGAGGTGCGAAATCGCTTCCTCGCGAGTTCTCCCGGGGTACAGCCCAAAGGGCTGAAGTTCCTAGTGGCAGCAAAATGTCGCAATCGACTAGTAAGGTAGAACACGAGGAGGACCCTGAGGGGAAGTCGGAAACGACTTCCAGCAAGAACTTGGGGCGGACCTGCCTGCGTTTCCTAATTTAGCGGCAGGCAGGTTCTGCGTGGGGGCGGAAGAAGGCAGAGGAAAGAGAGTGAGTGCGCCACAAGTGGATTCGGGGGTAAAGAGGCAACGATCCCAGGAGGAGGATGTTCCCCTCGAAAAGAGACCCAGGACTGATGGCGGTCTGCCCAAATCATATAGCAAAGCCGCTAAGGAGGCAGGCTACAACACCTTGGAGTCATGGACAGCGGTAGGGATGACGGAGCCATTTCCAGGGAGGAATGGAAGAGAGTAGCGCCGCCATCTCCGCCGTCTTCATGAGGGTAGTAAGGGAAACCCCTGGACCGCCCTTGCTGTGCCCGATGGCACTATGGCCCTTTTAAAGGAATTATTTGCGCTTACGAACAAGGTGGAGCTGATATAGTTCTGACCCAGGAGCCGTGCCTCAGCAGCAGCGGTATTTCTGAACTCAGGACGAAAAGATATAAACTAATGGCGTAAAGCGGGTTAGGTAAACCAAGATCTTGCATGCTCATCAGGAAGGAACTCAATGCATTTATTTGGCCTTATTTTAGCAATGAGGACATTGTGACTGTGAGCCTAGAGGGCCCTGCCGGAATGCTGTGGCTGATGTCGGCCTATATGGCGCATGAGGACGAGGTGGAGCCACCTCTAATGATGCAAACTCACACCATACCTGTTGGGGAAGTTCTAATATTAATGCAAGGGGTGAGCCACTTTTTGATATTGTTTTAAACAAAGATTTGTTTATTTGCAACAGGGGTAAGAACCCCACTTTCATTACTGCAACCAGGGAAGAAGTGCTGGATCTTCCTCTGCCCTCCTTCTCATTGTTAGACTAAATTTCTGATTGGAGGTTGCTTAACACCCACTTCTTCTCGGATCACAGGTATATTCAATTTTCTCTCTCAAATTCAGGTTACCGGATCACTGCAGTATGTCCCAAGCAGAGGTGGCATTAAGGAAGCAGCTGACTGGTTACTTACTTGCGTAATAACTGTTAAGAAGGTAAGTATTTACTCCGATAGCCAAGTGGCAATTAAGACCCTAGGCTCTATTATGGTGCATTCGAAACTGGTCAGGGAATGCCTGGTCTCTCTCTCGATTGCAACAGAATTCTTCGATATTATGATAATTTGGGTACCTGGTCACAGTGACATTGCAGGAAACTGCGAAGCCGACGAGCTGGCCCGACAATGGACCTGTGAGGCGGTGTGCCCGCAAAAGGAGAGGATCGGGATCCCCTTGACAACCTGCGCTCTTCTCCTAGAAGGATGGGCTTTGCAATAACTAAGATTAAAGCATCTGGTTCTCACTTCTTTCTGCGCCTGCTGATATAGCAGGTCTTGATAACAAAAACCTGATGAACTTCATCAGCAGCATAAAGTGGCTAACACAACCGCAAATTAGTCACCATTCATAGTCCACAAATACTCAACATTCCCCACCCCTTTCCTTTTCGTCCTATCGTTTTTTCCGTTACCTCTTTTTCCCCTCTTGCAATGGTATCACAAAGAATGAACCAAACTTCTTTCGTCCAAGTGGGCCCACTCTCTGGGTAACCATTACTACCTAACCTAACCTAACTTACCTGCGGTAAAGAGGCCGATCTACCATCTAAGTGAACAAAAACACTAACTCTAACTTTGTTCATAGGAGGGCGAGGGACAAAAGATCTTCGCCTCCTGATACATGACCCATAACATCGAGGCGTCACCCATGGAACTAAAGCACCTCATGAGAGAAGCTCATCAGTGGGAATTGAAAGTTGTAGGAGCGGATGCAAACTCGCACCACCCTCAATTCGGCAGAAATGATATAAACAAACGTGATGATTGCCTTTTGAATTATATAGAACTTGAACTATTAGAAAATCATGTAAATTTGTTAATAGGGGGAATGTCTCGATGTTTAAGGGTCCAACTTCTGGAGAAGTTTTGGATACTATTTTCTTTTATGGTATTAACCTGCAAATTTTTAACTGGAGAGCGCTGGAGCCACACACCAGAAGGAGGTGTACTCTCTCATCTACTATGGACTCTGGTAGTAAACAGGATCTTACGTAAAATGAGAAATGGAGGACCAAATTTAGCTGCTTATGCAGATGACGGGGCCATCCTCTTCTCAGGAAGATGCCTAAACATGCGTCAAGTTCTTGAAGGCGCACTTAAGAAGATAAGCAAGTGGGTAGTTGAAGCGGGACTAAAATCATTCCTGAGAAGACGGGCTTAGTACTGTTCGTCAGGAAGTACAAGATTCCGAACTGGATCCCACCTAGGCTAGATAGCATCACACTACAGCTCAAGATATACTATATACTATGTACCTAGTAATGTTGCTTAGCAAACTAACGCGGAAGCTCTATGGGAAGAACGAACGAAGAAAGCACTCAATACCTTATACGCAAGCAGGAACATGATCTGTAGGTCATGGGGCTTAATTCCACGACTTTCAAATTGGATTTACACGGTGGAGGATGGTTCCATGTGTAGAAGTCCACGCAAGTGGGGAAAGTTACTGATCGCCATTCACTTGGGAGTGGCCAGGACGATTCTTCTGCATATGGTTCAAGCAGCTCACAACGGCCGGGATTAGCCCACGTATCCTCTGGGTAGCTTCCGAACACCCGTTCGGGAGTGAGCTAACGTGAGAAGGCGAAACATTCCAGGATAGCTGGTTGTGCGTTGGGTTTAGGACCCGCCACTTAAAAATCCCCCCCAATGAAAAATTTAAAAAAGCCTCGGATGAGGCCTCCCTATACTGATGACGACCCCTGCAAACGAACTAAGGATTATGATTTGAGGGCATGCACCTGGAATGTCCGGTCCCTTAATGGGGAAGGTGCCTCTGCCCGGCTGGTTGATGCCCTCGTGAGAGTAAAGGCTGACATCACTGCCATCCAAGAGATGCGATGGACGGGGCAAGGAAAGAAAACCATAGGACCTTGTGACGTCTACTACAGCTGCCATGTAAGGAGCGCAAATTCGGTGTCGGATTTGTTGTGGGAGAGAGACTTCGTCGCCAAGTACTGTCGTTCACTCCGGTGGACGAGCGTCTCGCAACAATCCGCATCAAAGCCCGTTTTTTTAACATATCGCTAATTTGCGCCCACGCCCCGACGGAAGAGAAGGACGATGCGACCAAAGATTCTTTCTATGAGCGCCTGGAACGCTCCTATGAGCGCTGCCCCCGCCACGACATAAAAATCGTGCTTGGCGACTTCAACGCCAGGGTGGGCAAGGAGGGAATTTTTGGTCCCACAGTCGGAAAATTCTGCCTGCACAACGAAACATCCGGTAACGGACAGAGGCTGATCGACTTCGCCGGGGCCCGAAACATGGTAGTCTGCAGCACCAGATTCCAGCATAAGAAGATTCACCAAGCCACCTGGCTGTCTCCTGATCGAAAAACACGAAACCAGATCGATCATGTTGTGATAGATGGAAGACACGCTTCTAGTGTATTAGATGTACGTACGATCCGAGGACCCAACATCGACTCGGATCATTACCTTGTTGCAGCTAAACTGCGCACACGCCTCTGTGCAGCAAAAAACGTGCATCTACCTACGCAAAGAATGTTCGACATCGAAAAGCTGCAATCACAACAGACAGCTAGAAGATTCGCCACTCGACTCTCACTCCTGCTCTCTGAGAGTACTGCTCAACAAACCGGCATGCACGAACAATGGAGCAACATTTCTCGTTCTCTACGTACCGCCGCCGAAGAAGAAATCGGATTCCGGCGAGACCGAAAAAACAATTGGTACGACGAGAAATGTCATGCTGCCGCAGAAAGAAAGGATGCCGCCTATAGAGCCACGCTGCGATCGGGCGCAACGCAAGCCATGTGGGATCGCTACAGAGAGCTGAAAAAGGAAGAGAGACGTATTATCCGAAAGAAGAAACGAGAGGTCGAAATACGTGAGTGCGAAGAGCTTGAGATGCTGGCCAACAGGAACAACGCCCGAAAATTCTACCAGAAAGTTCGGCGGCTTACAGGAGGTTTTAAGACCGGGGCGTTTTCCTGTAAGAACAAAGACGGCGAACTGGTGACTGACGTACAGAGCAATCTTAAATTATGGAGGGAACACTTCTCGAACTTATTAAACAGTGACAGCTGCGCACGTCACCGAGAAAGTGAAGATCCCGATACCCCAATCGTTGACGACGGAATTGTCGTTCCGCTACCCGATCATGACGAGGTGAGAATAGCGATAACGCGGCTAAAGAACAACAAAGCCGCGGGCGCCGACGGACTGCCGGGTGAGCTATTCAAACATGGCGGCGAGGAGCTGGTAAGCTGCATGCATCAGCTCCTATGCAAAATATGGTCGGATGAAAGCATGCCTGCCGATTGGAATTTAAGCGTGCTCTGCCCAATCCATAAGAAGGGCGATCCTGCAATTTGTGCCAATTACCGCGGGATTAGTCTTCTAAATATCGCCTATAAGGTTCTAGCGAGCGTATTGTGTGAAAGGCTGAAGCCCACCGTCAACCAACTGATTGGACCTTATCAGTGTGGCTTCAGACCTGGAAAGTCTACCATCGACCAAATATTCACAATACGCCAAATCTTGGAAAAGACCCATGAAAGGAGAATCGACACACACCATATTTTCGTCGACTTCAAAGCTGCATTCGACAGTACGGAAAGGAGTTTCCTGTATGCCGCGATGTCTGAATTTGGTATCCCCGCAAAACTAATACGGCTATGTAAGATGACGTTGCTCAACACCAGCAGCGCCGTCAGAATTGGGAAGGACCTCGCCGAGCCGTTTGATACCAAACGAGGTTTCAGACAGGGTGACTCGCTGTCGTGTGACTTCTTTAACCTGATGTTGGAGAGCATCGTACGAGCCGCAGAACTTAATCGCTCAGGCACAATTTTTTATAAGAGCGGACAATTGCTGGCGTATGCCAATGATATTGACATCATCGGCCTTAACAACCGCGCTATTAGTTCTGCCTTCTCCAAACTGGATAAAGAGGCAAAGCGAATGGGTCTGGTGGTGAACGAGGACAAAACGAAGTACCTCCTGTCTTCAAACAAACAGTCGGCGCACTCGCGTATCGGCACCCACGTCACTGATGACAGTTATAATTTCGAGGTTGTAAAAGACTTCGTTTATTTAGGAACCAGCATTAACACCGAAAACAATGTCAGCCTTGAAATCCAACGTAGAATCTCTCTTGCCAACAAGTGCTACTTTGGACTAAGTAGGCAACTGAGCAGTAAAGTCCTCTCTCGACGAACAAAACTAACACTCTACAAGACTCTCATCATGCCCGTCCTAACGCATGGCGCAGAAGCTTGGACGATGACAACATCCGATGAAGCGACGCTTGGAGTGTTCGAGAGAAAGATTCTGCGTAAGATTTTTGGACCTTTGCACGTTGGCAACGACGAATATCGCAGACGATGGAACGATGAGCTGTATGAGCTTTACGACGACATAGACATAGCGCAGCGAATAAAGATCCAGCGGCTACGTTGGCTGGGTCATGTCGTCCGAATGGATACAAACGCTCCGGCTTTGAAAGTATTCGATGCGGTACCAGCTGGTGGTAGCAGAGGAAGAGGGCGGCCTCCTCTGCGTTGGAAAGATCAAGTATAGAAGGACTTGGCTTCACTTGGTGTGTCCAACTGGCGACGGTTAGCACGAGAAAGAAACGACTGGCGCGCTTTGTTAAACTCGACCAAAATCGCGTAAGCGGTTATAGCGCCAATTAAGAACAAGAAGTAAGACCAATAATGCTCTATGGCATTCTGGTATGGTAAACAAGTTTGAAAAAGAAGTAATACGCTAGCAAACTGGAGAAAGTACAAAGAGTTGCAGAGCTGTAAAAGGGCGCAATGAGTGTCACTACAGTTCAGTCCGATACAGTTCTGCAAAGAAGTCTGTACTTAGGCTTTTGACAAAAAAAGAACTAACTTATGGCCACAACCGGACATGCGGGGCTTAAAACGCTAGCTTAGACTACAGTATTCTGCAAGCTAATTTCAACGGAGAACCAAAGTTGGTATAAGAAAATGACTAATGGCGGAAGGGACAACTTTCAATGCACCACACTTTTAACATATACACAGACGGTTCCAAAATGGAAGTGGGTGTTGGAGCCGCAGTATTCTGATCGGAAATAAGATATGAACAGTCATAAAAATTACTGGATTACTGCATTGTGTTCCAAGCTGAGATCTACGCGGCAGTGAAAGCAGCAGATTTAGCCATAGAGAACACTACTCCGAACTCTCAAATAAACTTTTACATTAACAGCCAAGCAGCCATCAAGACAATATCAGCTGTACTGACAAACTCACATTGCGTACGACAATCCCGGAACAGAATGGATGAACTCGGAACTGAGAATCAAGCCACCATCTACAGGGTTTCAGGACAAGTGAATTGTAGGAAAGGAGAAAGTGGATATGCTACCACTTATCTCCCAGTAGCTAGCACGGCCGGTATATAACCACCTCTCTGCAAACAACGACTAGATATAAATGCGGCAATGCTTCAAGAAGCGAATTCAAGATGGGAAAGAGCCAGCTCATACAGGATTGCAAACGCAAGCAAAACGTTAGGTCAACAAACTATGCTTTATCTCTTCCCAGAAAAGAGTGTAAACTTGTAATGGACATACTGATGGGACATACTGCCGACACCTTCAACGTCTCCGTGTTTTCGACAGATCCACTCGTTAATCCGTGAAATCAACCTGTTCTTCCACCAGCCTTTTGATTACTGGTTCCATTTTGATTGCCATTCAGCTATCGAGGTTGAACGTTCTGCTTGTTTGGGTTCTTCTGTCAGCTTGGAACCTAGCGAGCAGTACAACATCTTCTGTACAATTGGCCGGATATTTATAGGCATTTTTCTATCTATGATGCAGATTGAATCATACGGCACTATTCTATAGCCACATACGGCCCTCAATGTGCTCGTTCTACTGACCTGCAGTACTTCATTAAAATGATTCGCTTTTGATCCAGCACAGATTGGAGAGGCGTAGAGTATAATAGAGTCCGTCAAAGTGGAAAAAATGCTTCTCCTGGCGCCCTGAGGTCCTCCTATGTTCGATAACATGCCCATAAGGGCGTTGTTAACCTTCGTCGTCCTCACACTAACAGCTGTAAGATGTTTCCTGAATTTTAGTTTGGCATCAATATACATGCCAAGATATTTAATGGACTTCTGGGAATCTACATAATGGGTACCAACTGATATTGACGGCTTTTCTGTCTGCTTGGCCCTACTGATCAGCACCACTTCTGTCTTTTTGGCAGCTAGTTCCAAGTTGGCGTTATTCAATCTTATTTGTATTTTTGTTATGGCATCATTACATACAAGTTGCAGTCTATCGATATGTTTATCAATCCGTACGAGTGCTATATCGTCGGTATATCCCACTATGGTTGTATTAGCGGGTATTTCGATTTTCAGAATGCCATCATACATAGCGTTCCATAGGGTCGATTCAAAAACAGATCCTGATACGCAGCAGCTCTTTGGGCCCTTCTCTGTATCATATATATAATTATAATTATATAATTATAATTGCACAATTTTTCGCTGCTCTAGTGCCATTGTGTTTATTAACACAAATTTTTTTCCAATCAACGACCATCCCGGCATCAACAGTATATCTGGACCTGCGAAAACCGAACTGATTGTCTGACAGATCTCCTGGTCCCTCCAGATACTTCTGTAATCTTTCGCTTAATATTCTTTCGAATACCTTCCCAACGGTATCGAGCATATACAGGGGTCTGTATGACGATGGCTGATCAGGCTGCTTCCCCGGTTTTAGCAATAATACAAAACGTTGCTTTTTCAAGCACTTTGGGAATGTACCTTCGGTCAGGCACAAACTATACATATTTGGAAAAATTACCGGATTTGAGTACACCGCAGCTTTAAATGCCACATTCGGTATGTCATCGGACCCAGATGCTCTGTTATCATTAATTCACGCCAAAGTGCTTAATACTTCTGGCTTCGCAACCGCTTGAATCTTATCATTTCCTCTCAGTTGCGTACAAACTCTGCTACTTTGCTCCTGCGGTGAGAGTGAGATGACCACCTTTTCAAGCAGTACTAGGCAAGTTGGTTGAGGAGCTTGTAGGCCTCTTACTTTGGACATGACTGTTTTACAGGCACAGTTATAAAGGTTGTCATCCACGTATCGATGATTTTATTGAAGCATCCATTTTTGGTTCCTTCTATAGCTTTCCTTAATTTCAGTCGGTGTCCTCGAAATAATGCGCGTCTTTTTGCTTTATTGTATGTTTCGCGCAGCTCAGCTATCTCATTCGACCACCAATATACCAATTTTGTTCGCAGGTTTTTGCATCACGGCATCGACACATCACAAGCTTCCATATGACGTACTACGTGGTCGGCAAAAATACCCGACGGTAATTTTTAATCCTTCCCATTCTTGGTTGAATTTATGTCAAAAGACCTGGACTTCCATGTTTTCGCTTGTACTCTGTGGCAGTTTGGGCTTTTAATGGTCTTGCTGTTATCTATTGGGATGGGGAGATGATCGCTATGCGCCTAATTTTTATTTGCCCGTTTCCATTTCATTTAACTGCGAAAGCGATATCAATCACTGACTGCCTCTTGTGGTTCTCGAAAGTGTGATCTCTATGTTCATTTAATAGCACTAACTCCAGTGAACCGAAGAACTCTTCGAATAAACTTCCTCACATTTGTTTTTTGTCGTCTGGCATCCTTAAACGTCGAGCAAGTGAACAATTAAGCAAATAATTAAACATTTTGAAATCACTGTGTATAAAGTGAAAATTTCGCAAAGTTTGTGCTAATCCGAATGGTGGAAAAATCCTCATTCGGTAGTGTGTGACGTTTGGTGAAAATAGCGAATAGACAAGCATTTTTTGCATTTTTAATCATTTGGCGCTCGAAGTGAAGCAGATACAGCAACAACAAAGAAGAAAGCAGCTGAGTCGCAAAACGCAGTCATTTTCTGAATTCAGCCAGCTTAATAAGCTCGGCCTAAAGATATGCAAGTGTTTTGTGAACTCCTGCATATTATAGTTAATTACAGTGGCCGGATAAAAGGTATCAAACTAATATATTAGAAACTAATATCAAATTAAAAATGGGTATTGACCGCTCTCCACCTATTGGCCATTCCAACCACAGTTACAACAACTACAGAAACAGCAACAAAAGCGAGATTTGCAGCAGCAAAACCAACCACAACAGCATCCACAACAACATTTACAAACACAACAACAACTATTGCACAATGCATCTTACCCAATGAAAATGCACCCAACAATTTTGATAACCTTGAGAATCAGCAGAAATATTGAAAAGCAACAAAATATACAGCACCAAATCGAGCAACTGCAACAACAGCTCAAACATCTATATAGCCAACAAAATGGTAATTTTCCCCCCCGAACCCCTTCAACTGAACCCAAAGGTAAGGAATGGAAAATGGTCGAATCGAAACAGATGCTAAGAGAAAGCCCAAGCAAACCGAAAAATTCTCAAACGCAAGCCAAAATTGACCAATATTGGCTAGGAAGTGCAAAACGCACATAGATTTTCTGCCCTGGAAAACGAAGAAAATGAGCCAATTATCCCAAAACTTCCTAAGCTGCCACCAATATTTGTTACTAGAGTTGCAAATATCTCTCCCCTTACTAAATTGCTAACAGAATCAGCCCCAGACTCATTCGACCTAAAACTTGTAAATAATGATAAAAATCCAGGCTTTTTCTCCAGAAGCATATAAAACGATTGTCGCACAGCTCGAATTCAAATATACTGAATTTTTTACTTGCAAGCCGAAGCAGGACCGGGATTTAAAGTTGTCTTAAATTGTCTTAAAACATGCACTCCTCAATAGATACAAAAGAAATAACTTGCGCATTTAAAGAACATGGCCACATCATAACGAATAGATATTTGGAATATTAAGCAACGATATTCCGTCAAGGGAAGAGTGGACTGAGGGCTACACTTGAGGGCAGGGCCTGGTGAACTTGTTCACGGATGGATCGAAGTTGGAAGGAAAGGTTGGCGGAGGAGTCTTTTGCGAGGAGCTCCCCATCAGACTCAAATTCAGGTTACCGGACCACTGCAATGTGTTCCAGGCAGATGTAGCCGCAATCAAGGAGGCAGCTGATTGGCCGCTCAAATGCGTATTAACGGTCAAGAAAGTAAATATTTACTCCCTTGTCATGTCGGTCTCCTTGCCGCGGGGATGAGGCTTAAGTGGCGAGTTAACCCCATTCTATGGAGATTAACTTACCACGAACTAAGAGGGCAGCTCCATATAGGAATTGGGTATCCACTCAACCGCGGAACGGCGGAATTGGTGGCCACCCAAGTACTATGTGGAGAGTACCGTACCGACAACCTGGCAGGAGGTATAAAATGCATTTCCTTACAATGTGGAGGCTCAACAAGGATCTTTCTGCACGAGGTAACCCACTTCTGGGAAATCCTCCCGTCGAGCAATCGACGGCTCGGGCATCGGATGTGCAGGCCCGAACCTCACACTCCCCTATGACCGGAACTGACACCCAGGGTTCCGGAGGAAGCGAACTACTAGTGGTGAAACATGGCACATTGGCTATGCCAATGGAGAGCCGAGTGAGTGTGAGTGATACACCGCCGTCGAAACGATCTGAAGCAACTGAACAAGTTGTGGAGGATGTGGAGATGGCGGACAATCTCTCAGTAGACTCAGACGGATCTCTGGTACCGAGTAAGTCTTTGACAACGGTTAAACCTGGTGCGAATCAGGTAAGTACCGGTAAAAAGACCGAAGTTATTGGAGATTCGAACGCAGGTGTTGGTCTAACCGCAAGGCAGATCAAACGAAGGAGACAGAAGGCGAGGCAAGCCGAAGCACTAGCTAAGGCAAGGACTCAAGCTCCGTCAACTTCGACACCTGTAACGGAAACGGGAAAGCGTGGCAGAACAGAGGATTCCTCTGTAGCGCTGCGCTCTTCCGGAAACGAAACGGGGTCTGTGCCAACGACCGGGAAGAGGAGAAAGGCAAAGAAGAGGAAAGTCGAGAGACGGAATTCGGAAATGCCTGCATCCTCGACCCAATCCAAGGCAGACAAACCTTTGCCTGACAAGGCAGAGGCTAAGGGACCTCAAATGTCGAATGACACTCTTCCGTCAACGTCTGGCGAATCATTCGCGAGAATGGCAGCAAAGGCAATGACGGTGGAGATACATACCGACAAACAAGATGGTCTACTGTCCAAAGGGCAACAAGACTATCTTGACAGCTATCTTTGGAAAGCTATCGGTGAGTCGAAAGACGCGCCGACGTTCGAGGGGAAAAGCGTGGTAGACGGCATCGTAAAGGTGCACTGTTCCAATGCTTTTTCCCGAGAATGGCTAGAAAAAGTTATAGCAAAGATTCCAGCCTGCGAAAACAGCAAGTTTATTCTTGTTGAGAGTAGCAAAGAAAGGCTGGTACGAGCGAGTGTCTGGATTCCGGGTCCTTCCTGTAATTCAGCAGAACTCCTCAAACGCATCCGTGTTCAGAATAAGGATCTTGACACGACTCTCTGGAGAGTATACTCGTGCACCAGGCAGAAATCCGCTACCACTTCGGAGGCGGGTTCCCACCTGGTACTGGGTATCGATCTTGGGTCCCTCAAGGTGCTTAAGTCGAAGTACGGTTGCCGTCCTCACCTACATCTGGGGCGGATCCAGTTCCGCGTCCAGGATAAGGTGGAGGACAAAGCGTAAATATACTCAGTCTCATGACTGAAGTAATATTTACACAGATTAATCTGCAGCATAGCAAAGCGTCTACGGCTCTCTTGTGCCGTAGGCATGCAAAACTGCAAACAAACCCACACATAATACTTATACAAGAACCATGGGTATGTCACAAGCGTATCTGTGGTCTAAGTGCTATGTCGTGGGGACAAATACTTCATTGTGAAGGGAATGTGAGACCGCGAGCATGTATTATCATGCCGAGGTTGATCGAACACACGATGTTAAAAGAGCTATGCTCTGGAGATATCGTTGCTGCAAAAATAAAGTACTGGAAAAGTGGGAACAGTGTCGAAGCTATCATAGTTTCGGCCTACCTACCCTATGACTCTGTACAGCCACCTCCTTCGAGGGAGCTAAGAGAAGTGGTCAAGTACGCAGAATCCAATAATCTAGGGCTAATAGTGGGCTGTGACGCAAATTCACAGAACATTGTGTGGGGAAGCAGCAAATGCAACCCCAGAGGTCTCAAGTTACTGGATTTTATCCTGTCATCCGATTTGGTCATCCAAAACACTGGTAACAAACCAACTTTTGTGACCAGAAGGAGACAAGAGGTGATTGATTTAACACTTACCAATAGGTCAGTTGGAAATCAAATCAACCGATGGCGAGTTTTGGAAGAGGACTCTCTTTCTGATCATCGTCTTATCGAATTCCGACTGGGAATTGACACAATATCAATACCTTCCGGTAGGAATCCTCGAAATGTGGACTGGGACAGGTATGGTGAGCTTGTAACAGAGCGATTACCAAACCTGAAAAAACTCAAATCAGCAGAAATGATTGAAGATGCTACTAAGAAATTAGAAGGTACTTTAATCAACTGCTTTGAGGAACTGTGTCCACTCAGGCAAAGCAGACAGGGGAAAGCGGTTCCTTGGTGGAACCCTGAACTGTCGAAGCTTCGTGTACGGTCCAGGAAACTTCTTAATAAGGCCTTGAAGACCAAAACAGAAGAGGACTGGGCCAATCATCGACTTACACAGAGAGAATATAAGAAAAAAGTACGGCAAGCCAAACTTGAATCCTATAGAAATTTCTGCAGTAACGTCGAAGAAATGAGGGAAACAGCGAGACTTTGTAAGGTCCTTCATTTAGACCGCTCAGTAAGGATGGATTCCATTCGAAAACCTGATGGTTCATACACCATTTCCAAATCGGAAACGTTTAATGCTCTACTCGAAACCCATTTTCCGGGTAGTAGAACTCTCTCTGAAGCTGAGAGTGGCATGAACAATGACGGTGGCAACGGTGGAACCTCTAGGTACAGCTGGTATATTGCTAGTCGGATAGTGACAAGGGAATCGATAAGGTTTTCCTTATCTTCCTTTGACAACTTTAAGTCCCCTGGACCTGACGGAATATATCCAGTAATGCTTAAAAAAGGAGGAGACAGGCTGATTGAGGCCCTGAAAAGGATCTTCACAGCCTGTCTTGCATTTGGTTATATACCATCCCAATGGCGACGCGTAAGAGTAGTATTTATTCCAAAACCAGGAAAAGATGACTATTCCCTAGCAAAAAGTTTCAGACCAATCAGTTTGACATCGTTCATGTTGAAAAGTCTGGAACGAGTGGTGGAGAAACATATTCGAGTGGGGGTATTGCCGAGAAGTCCACTTAGTAGAAATCAACACGCTTACCAGAGTGGAAAATCATGTGAATCAGCCTTACACGATCTTGTTAGCAAGATTGAAGCTGGGCTGGAAGCTGACGAATACACAATGGGCGTGTTCGTGGACATTGAGGGGGCTTTTGATAATGCCACTTTCGGCTCGATATGTTCTTCTGCCGAACGACACGGAGTTAATCAAGCCATTATAAAATGGATATACTCCATGCTCTCTGAGAGGCTGTTAACCGCTGGTGGGAGCGACGACGAGCAAATCACAGTCAGGGCCAAGCAAGGATGTCCCCAAGGGGGTGTTCTTTCTCCGCTGCTGTGGTGCTTCGTCGTAGACTCCCTATTAGCGGAGATGCAGGAACTCGGCTTTCACGTCCAAGCATATGCGGACGACGTCTGTGCGCTAACATCGGATAAATCCTTAAGGAGGCTTTGCACGAAAGTGCAGAGTATCCTTGACAAAATCGATGATTGGTGCATGAGACAAGGTCTTTCCGTTAATCCGAACAAAACAACCATAGTCTTGTTTACGAGAAAACGGAAATTGGATGGACTCAGTCTTCCAACACTGAAAGGTGTGACACTTGGTCTTTCCAACGAAGTTAAATATCTAGGAGTAATCTTGGATAAGAAGCTGACCTGGGAGACACACGTTTCACTGAAGGTGAATCGTGCATTGAAGATTTTTCAGCAATGCCGTAGAGCCTTTGGCAAAACTTGGGGTCTGAAACCTGCTGTGGTCCTATGGATATACACGGCACTTATCAGACCAATCATCACTTACGCTTCTGTGGTCTGGTGGCGACGGAGCATGGTTAAGTCCACAATCCGGGAACTATACAGGCTGCAAAGAAGTGTATGTTTATGCATCACGGGTGCCATGAGTACAACCTCTGGTGATGCCCTAAATGCTATGCTTAATTTGCTCCCCCTGGATCTTAAGATACAACAGGAAGCAATAAAAGCAATGTGTAGACTCCATAAATATGGTTTCTGGCACGAAGATGGAACTTCGGGACACAGAGAAATCTTTAAGTTGCTGTCGGAGCAGTATCCACTGTTTTTGGCACCTAAAGATGACCTGATACCCACAGTTTCGTTCGGAAGGAAATTTGATGTCAGATTTCCATTGCGTGAGCAATGGAGCAATCCAGAATGCATGCAGGGAGGTTTGACGGATATTTTCTTTACCGATGGGTCCAAGACTGAAATAGGGTCTGGAGCCGGATGGTACTTAAACGATAGTAATAAGTATCACTATGCTATGGGGGGAATGGCAACTGTTTTTCAAACAGAAGTTTTTGCCATCCTAAAAGTAGCCGAATGGATAATCGAGAGGAGATGGAGCGGGAAACAGATTGGAGTCTTCAGTGACAGTCAGGCTGCATTGAAGGCCCTGGAGAACGCGAAGCAAACCTCGAAGATTGTTCAAGAATGTAAGAAGAAGCTTAATTCTGTCGCAAGACAAAACAGGCTTGTACTTATATGGGTTCCGGGACACTCCGGTGTTCAAGGAAACGAAATTGCCGACGAATTGGCCAACCGTGGATCAGCGGTGCCCCCACAGGGGCCAGAGCCAATAATCGGAATCAGTCCCGCAGGAATCAAGAATTGGATCAACGATTATGTAGGCAATCTACATAAAGAGCGATGGTCCGGTCTAGAACGCTGCAGAACTGCAAAGTGTTTTGTGACAAGTCCGAACAGAAAACTGTCAAACTTTCTACTAAAACTTAGAAGGAAAGACATTCGGTTGATGGTCGGCATCATTACAGGACACAACCCATGGGGTCAGCATATGACCACCATTGGAATCATCGAGGACCCGGTATGCCTGTCCTGCTTGGAGGAGGCGGATAGCACTGAGCACTTTCTCTGTGAGTGTCCTGCCTTTGCTAGAGCGCGACTACGGGTATTGGGTTCCGATGTCATGGGAATGAGTAATATTCGTTCTCTAAAACTGGAGGATATTTACAGATTCGCCAAAGAATCTGGAAAATTCTCACAGGACTAACTATCTCTATCTCTGTCTCTATTCTTTCCTATCTCTTTCTCTGATACTTTTCTCCCTCCCTCCTTAACTATCTACCCCCTTTCCAGAGCTTTAAATACAATGGGCTTTTTAGCCTGAGTGTTTTAGGAGCCACCAAATCTCATGGTGCTCCTTGGCTCGACCTCTTCAAATTCAAATTCAATTCAATTCAAATATTTACTCCGACAGCCAAGCGGCAATAAGGGCCCTCGGGTCTATGAAGTAATGCTTGACCTCGCTTTCGACTGCGTCCGAATTCTTTAACATCAGCCTCATCTGGGTTCCGGGTCACAGGGACATTGCTGGAAACTGTGAGGCGGATGAGCTGGCCAGACAAGGGACATGTGAGGGGATTTCCCCGCGAAGGGAGAGAATTGGGATCCGCCTAACTACCTGCGGTCTGCTCCTGGAAAGATGGGCATCGCACCAACTCAGCGAGCGCTGAGCAAGTACACAAACGTGTAAGGTCGCGAAATCCTTCTGGCCACGTGTGGACCGGAGGCACTCAGGCGAGCTTCTGAGGCTGAAAAAATATTTCTAATCTCGTGGGCTCTCTCACAGGACACAATGCGCTGCCCTGCTCTAGCGGGGCTAAGATCTAGGCATCTTGGCTCCTACTTCTTTGCCACGCCGGCTGATATAGCTGGCGCTGACATTAAAAATCTGATGAATTTCATCAGCAGCATAAAGCGGTCGACGCAAACTTAGTCATCGTTCGTAATCCGCACGCTCCTAACCATCCCAGCACCACTTCTCCCCGCCCTCTCCCTGCATCCCATCGGTCTTTCTCTCCCGCCTCACCCCTTCATAATGGCATCACAAAGGACGAATCTTTCTTCGTCCATGTGTGCCCATTCCCTGGGCAACCATACCAACCTAACCTAACCTAAGCAACGTAGCGCTAAAAAACCCTTGCTAATGTTTAATATCGAGCTTAAAACAAGCCCTAACAATAAAGACATCTACGAAATGCAACATCTGCTCAATACTAGAGTTTTCTTCAAGTCTCCACGCCCGGCTCGTGATATTCTTCAATGCGCGAATTGCCAACAATACGGATATACTAAATCGTATTGCCACAGGAAACCAGTGTGTATTAAATGCTCTGGGACCCATGCCTCTGCAAACTGCTCGCGCAAGACCAGATCAGAGGACGTAAAATGCGCATTATGTGAAGGAAATCACCCAGTAAATAAAAAATAAAAAAAACCACCACTGCGAAAAAAGAACTCCATCCAGCGCTTATCTCCCAACAGCAGGAATTTACTTCTGGCCCCAATCCAGCTACTCAACTACCAAATTACAATACACTCTCATATGCGCAAGCTGTAAAAAACACGACAAATATCCCAAGCGCAATTAACCAATCTCAACACCTTAAAGAAAACACATCTGGAAACACATCCTCCTTAAACAATTTATGCAGCAGATGACGTCAATGGTGACCATACTTGTATCCCTAAATATCATATTATGGAACGCCAATGGGCTATCTAAACACGTATTCGAGATCAAAACACTATTCAATACTCAGAATATCGATATTCTAATATCGGAGACCCATTTCACAGAGAAGAGCTAATTTCAAATCCCAAATAAAACTCTACCACACATTGCACCCCGACAAAAAAGCACATGCTGGTTTAGCCATTCTAATTAAAAATACCATCAAACACAATTTAATGAACTCTTACTGCACGACTAATATTACTGTTGAAGACTGGAAAGGCCCAATTATATTCTTAGAAATATATAGTCCACCCAAGCATGCAGTTAAATCAGAAGAGTACAACAAGTTTTTCTCAACCCTAGGAAGCAGATTTCTCGCTGGAGGTGACAATAATGCAAAAAACACATATTGGAGCTCCCGCCTTATAACCTCTAAAAGCCGGCAACTTTACGCAGCTATTAACAAATTAAATTTAATACCCATATCATCGGGTTCCCCAACGTATTGGCCATCGGATTTGAAAAAAATTCCTGACTTGATCGATTTTTGCGTCGTAAAAGGCATCACATCTGGTGACATCAAGTGCAACAGCTGCTTCGAGCTTTCGTCTGACCATTCTTCCGTAAATATTGAGCTTCATAACCCCTTTGCCGACACAGCCGCTCAATTTTACCTTCATAATAACAAAACTAATAAATTTAAAACTCCCACTAAAAACTGAAATTGATATTGTTGAAGCTGTTGAACACTTAAACTGCTGATTACAACAAGCTGCATGGAATTCGACCCCGCCTATCACTTTTCCAAAAAAGGCACTACAAATTAGTCCCAGTATTAAAGGAAAACTACGAGAATAACGGATTGCAAGAAAAAAGTGGCAGCAAACTAGACAGATAAAAAAAATTAAATACACTCACAATGCAACTTAAAGAAGCTCTTGTTAATGAGCGAAGCACACAATTTAATCGCTATCTCAGTAGTCTTAATGCTACAGCAGATTCTGAGTATTCGCTCTGGAAGGCTGCTAGAAATATAAAAATACCATACACTCCAGATACCTGCCCTTCGAATGGAAAATAATGAATGGGCTAAAGCGACTCCGAAAGAGCAGAGACATTAGCCCGGCACTTAAAAATAGTAATGACCCCACACTCAATGCCTCTTCATCCGGTACCCTAGAAGACATAAATTCTAATAGGACTATGAATAAGTTCGTGCGGTTTTTTCGAAATTTGAAACTTTATTGACGTAAAATGGTTACAAATTTAATATTCAAAATATTGTCCATCGCTTACTAATACTTTTTCCCATCTTTCTGGCAATTCACGGATTCCCTTTGTGAAAAATTCGGTCGGTTTTGCCGCAATCCACGAATCGATCCATTTTTTGACTTCATCGTAATTACGGAAGTGCTGGTCAGCCAGGCCATGTTGCATCGATCGGAAGAGATAGTAATCGGATGGCGCAAGGTCTGGACTATACGGCGGGTGGGGTAGGACATCCCATTTGAGCGTTTCTAAGTATGTTTTGACCACTTGTGCAACATGTGGCCGAGCATTGTCATGTTGCAAAATAACTTTGTCGTGTCTATCGGCGTATTGCGGCCGTTTTTCTCGCAGTGCTCGGCTCAAACGCATCAATTGTCGTCGGTAGACATCCCCCGTAATCGTTTCATTCGGTTTCAGTAGCTCATAATACACAACACCCAGCTGGTCCCACCAGATACACAGCATAACCTTCAGGCCATGAATATTCTGCGCCGACGTCGATGTTGAAGCATGGCCAGGGTATCCATACGTTGCCCGACGTTTTGGATTGTCGTAATGGACCCACTTTTCATCGCCAGTCACAATTCGATGCAAAAAACCCTTTCTTTTGTGCCGTTGAAGCAGTTGTTCGCATGCCATAAAACGGCGTTCAACGTCTCTTGGCTTCAATTCATACGGCACCCAATGGCCTACCTTTCGGATCATTCCCATGGCTTTTAAACGTTTGGAAATGGTTGATTGATCAACTCCCAAAGTTTTTGCAACCTCTTCTTGCGTTTGAGCCGGATCTTGATCGAGCAATTCCTCCAATTCGGTATCCATGAACTTTGGCGGCGCACCCTCGCGTTCTTCGTCTTCCAAGCCAAAATCACCACTTTTAAAGCGTGCAAACCACTTCTGGCACGTTCGCTCAGATAGAGCATGCTCACCATAAACTTCCACCAAGATACGATGACTTTCGGCTGCTTTTTTCTTCATATTAAAATAATGAAGAAGAATTCCCCGCAAAAACACATTATTTGGCACGAAATTCGACATTTTCAAGTGTGGTAAAAATATTGTTGTTTACGCTTCAAATAAAAAACTTATACTGACTTTTGTGCCTTACGACAGTAGCTCTCCAATGAATGTTTGGAAATGTGGATCGATGGAATAATAATCAAGTTACGCCATCTGTTGTAAAACCGCACGAACTTATAAATAGACCTATTATACTAACACAAGCCTATCAAATGGACCCACCCATACGTAAATTAGAGTAACCCGTTTGCTAACCGTGGCTTTGATGGCTGCAGAAGGGAGTGGCAGAACGGGCTCTGGGCCGAAAAATTTGGCTTCAGATCTCAGCCTGGCTAAGGAGTCAGAGATATCGTTTCCCGCAATACCCACGTGTCCCGGGACCCAAGTTAGCATCAGGCTATTATGTCTACCGACATAGTTCAGCCTGGATTTACAGGACTCAACTACCCTTGAAGTGGCTGGGGGGCTGTCTCAGGGCATGAAAGCAGCTTGGCGGTCGCTGCAGACACATATAGATCTGCCTCTCCATCTGTTTTCCACAACAGAGTTCATCGCTTCTTGAACAGCATACACCTCCACTTGAAACACAGATGTATGCATTCCAAGAGCAACGTGCAGTTTTGTCCCGCTGGATTCCACGTAGACCCCACAGCCGGAGCCGTGCTCGGTCCTGGAGCCATCTGGCGGTACCACACTGTATCTCTTCTCAAGCACGACTCGGGATGGCATAGAGTCAAGGGGCATGGCAAGGAACGTTGGATCGAAGTCCATGCCCACTCTCTTGTCCAGTGCCGTAGAAGGAGTCGTATCAGTCCAAGTAGTGCTTCAGCCTGCAGATGGCCTTCAAGGCTTCTACTTGGATGAAAACATCAAGTGGTGGTAGACTAATCAGAGCATCCAACGCCGGGCCTGAAGTAGTCGGGAAAGCTCCAACGTAACAGATGACCACAGTGCGTTGTAGTCTCGATAAGGTCCTCTTGGCTCCCATTAGAGAAAGCCTACTCTACCCAGACCACTGATGGTGATAACAGGACTTATCATAGCCGTGTAGATCTATAGGACCTTGCTAGGATAAAGTCAACATGTTTTTCGAAAAACCCTTTTGCACTGCCAGAAGGCTGTCAGTCCTTTTATGTCTTTTTTTCAACGTGTGATTTCCAGAGGAGCTTACTATCGAGGAAAACTCCAAGATATTTAATTTCTTTGGATAGCTGGATGGTGACTCCTTTTAGCTTTGGCAGAACAAGTCCATCACGCTTCCTCCTTCTGGTGAAGAGGACAATACCAGTCTTGGTGGGATTTCCCGATAGCCCATTCGGACAGCACGAAGTGTCGATCAGATTCACAGTTTTCTGCAGATGTTCATAAGCGAAGGACCTGTTACCAAACAGGCAACATCGTCCGCATATGCTTGTGCGTAGACCCCGAGTCGTTCAAGGTGGTGAGCATAGGATCGATTACAATGCACCAGAGAAATGGAGACAGCACACTGCCTTGGGGGAACCTCTCTTAACCCCGAATGACACCAGCAGATTTTCCCCTTCTCGTACCGAGACGAATCTTTGAGCCACCATCGAACGAATCGAATTCACTAGCACCCAGTCTACGCCGTGCCTACTAGGAGAGCTACACATACTGTCAAAAGTGGCATTATCAAAAGCCCCATCTATGTCTAAAAATATGCCCATAGCGTAGCTCGATGGCTCTACCCTAGCAACAAGGGTTTGCAGTGCCGACGCGCAGGAGTTTCCACGAGGCATGCTGAAATGGAGACAGAGGGTGAGCCTTCAGCGACCTCTGACGTATGCACAATTCCACCAGTCGTTCGAGACTTTTCAGTATGAGAGAAGTCATGCTGATAGGCCTAAAGCTTTTGTGGCTGGTGTAGTCGTCTCTTCCAACCTTTGGGATGAAGGCAACCCTTACCATCCTCCAAGAGCGTTGTATGTAGGCCAGTGCCAGGCATGCAAAGAAGATTTTCTTCAGGGCTGCTCTCACGGACTCTATGCCTTCCTACAGCATGGCCGGATATATGCCATCTGGTCCGGGCGACTTGTAGCCGCCAAAAGATTTGATGGCAAATTCACCACAGATCTGCCAACGCACCAGTCATTCCGATAAGGTGTAGCAGCTCTGACAACTGCCTCTGTCAATAAGTGCTGTTGCCGGCTGACGCCTATCTGATTACCTGGAAAGTGAGATTCCATCAGTAAGCTGAGTGTCCCACCTTGCCGCTCCGTGAAGGAGCCATCAGATTTCCTAAGTGACCCCAGCTTTGCAGTTGGGTCCCTTTTCAGGATCCTTACCAATTTCGCGATGTCACTCGGAGATTCAATACCACTACAGAATTCCCTATAGGAGGCTCTTTTCGATTCCCAAATAAGCCTCTTGTAGTTCTCCTGAACATCACGGTATAGCTCCCAGTCCTCAGCAAGGTTAGTCTTGAGGGTCCGGTTTAGAAGCTTTCTCGACTCACGTCTTAACATCAGAAGCTCTCGATTCCTCCAAGGAACGATAATCCGGTTTGGGAGAAGTCAAACTGGACAGGCTGACGCAAAACATTCAGTTAGGGCAGCGTTGAGTTTCTCAACAGCCGCCTCAATGGCTTGTTCTTTCCGAAGTCTTGGTGGCGTCACGTCAAGGTCCCACAACGTCCCTCTAAACTTCTGCAAGTCTGTTTTTATGGGGTTTCTAGACGGCAATGGCATTTGTGCCTCCTCGCCACTCTGAAACTCATTCTTCATCAAGGGCCCTCCAGTTCTTGATTGACCACCCAAGTTTTAAGTTTGATAGGGTGAGATAAATCACCTCCTGCCTTCTAGCAGTTACAAACGTTATGTATGTGAAGGCAAGAGGATGCGATAATTTCGAATAGTCGAGAACCACGTCCATTGCACTTTCTGCTGCCCCAGACTGTATTCTGGGCATTACCATCACAACATAGTACAAGGCCCAGATTGCGCCGCTCACAGAACCTCACGAGACTAGTGGCATTCCTAAATGGTTGCCCTTCCAGAGCATCGCAAGGAAAATAAGCAGATGCAATCACAAACTTCGACCACCCGCTCAGCCGCTACCAGGTCTTGGCAACAGACCCGTCACAGTGAGATGAAATGATACTATAAGACCAGTCCTAGGTCTACTCGAACTCCTATCATATAATAACGTGGCCCCTTTCAACGTGCGTAAGCCACAGAGGCGACCCCTAAAATTCCAGGGCTCTTGCACTGTTGTTATATATATTTCCCCATACTATGCTCTAGGAGTTTGCATCATAGCTCATTATTAACCCCAGATTATTGCATTCTCCTACTGGACTACTTCTCTTAGCTCCTTCGAAAACTACCAAAGCTTCGAAACTATTTCCACTATTCCAGTACTTGATTTTTACAACAACAATATATCTAGAGCTCTTTTAACATCGTGTACTCGATCAACCTTGGCATGAATGACTACATGATCGTGGTCTCACATTTCTCCGCAATGAAGTATTTGGCCTCACGACATAGCACCTAGACCACAGATACGCTTGTGACATAACCATGGTTCTTGTTAAGTACTATGTGTGGATTTGTTTGCAGTTTTGCATGCCTACGGCACAGGAGAGTCGTAGGCGCTTTGCTATTATGCAGGTTTACTTGCGTTAATATGACTTCAGTATGGTTAGTGTGAATATGACTTCTGAGTATATTTACGCTTTGTCCTCCACTTTATCCTGGGACACGAAAATAAATTCCCCCAGAATTAGGTGAGTGACCCAAGATCTATACCCAGCACTAGGTTGGAACCTACGAGTATGCTCTCGAAAGAGTCGTGTCAAGATGCTTATTCTGAGCACGGACTCGTGTGAGGAGTTCAGCTGGACTACGGGAAAGTCCTGGAATCCTGACTGTCGGTCGTACCAGACTTTCTTTGCAACTCTCAACAAGAATGAACTTTCTATTTTCACAGCCTGGAATACTTACTATTAATTTTTCAAGCCATTATCAGCCGACGTAGCCGAATGGGTTGGTGCGTGACTACCATTCGGAATTCGCAGAGAGAACGTTGGATCGAATCTCGGTAAAACAGCAAAATTAAGAAAAACATTTTTCTAATAGCGGTCGCCCCTCGGCAGCCAATGGCAAACCTCCGAGTGTATTTCTGCCATGAAAAAGCTCCTCATAAAAAATATCTGCCATTCGGAGTCGGCTTGAAACCGTAGGTCCCTCCATTTGTGTGGAACAACATCAAGAAGCACACCACAAATAGGAAGAGAAGCTTGGCCAAACACCCAAAAAGAGTGTACGCGCCAATTATAAATAAATAAACTATCTGAAAGAAGCATTGGAACATTGCACTTTTACAATGCCGTTCACCACGCTTCTACCCTCGAAAATCGGTGCGTGTTTCGACTCATCGAAGGCTTTGCAAAGATAGCCGTCAAGAAAGGCTTGTTGCCCTTTGGATAACAGACCGTCTTGTTTGTCGATCTCTACCGTCATTGCCTTGGTGGCCACTCTCGCGAGTGATGTGTCAGACGTTGACGGACGAGTGTCATTCGGCATTTGAGGTTTCTTAGCCTTATCCTTTTAAGGTAAAGGTTTATCTGCCTCCGCGTGAGTCGAGGATGCAGTCATTTCCGACTTCAATCTCGCGACATTCCTCTACTTTGCCTTTCTCCTTTTCCCACTCGTTGGCGAAAACCCAGTTTTTGCTCCTGAAGATTGCGACATTATAGAAGAATCATCTGCTCTGCCACGCTTTCCCGTTGCCATTCCAGGTGTCGAAGTCGTCGGAGCACAGTGTTCACTCGGTAGCAGAGATCCGTTAGAATCTATTGAAAGGTGTTCCTACTTCTTCACATCCTCCATAGCTTGTTTAGTTGTTTTGTACGGATTTGACATCGGTACATTGCTCTCAATCATTCGGCTCTGCCCTGATAGAGTCAGTGTGCGATTTTTCACCACTAGTAATGGGCTTCCTCCGAAACCCTGGGTGTCATTTTCGGTAACAAGGGGAAGTGGGTTCGGGCCAGCACATCCGATGCCCAAGCCGCCAATTGCTCGCTGGGAGGTTTTCCCAAAGGTGGGTTACCTCGTGCAGATAAATCCCCATATGAAGATTCCCTCTTAGTTCGTGGTGAGTTAGCCCACACGAAAGATTCAGCCTCATCCCCGCGGCAAGAAGACTAACCTAACTTCATCATTACTATATTATTTTTATTATAATTCTTGTAAATCTTACAGTTCTTCAAACAGAAATGCGGTGACCAATCTAGATCTATTTGGGCTAACAATTTGATGATTTGATTTTATCTGACTCGAAAACTGACGATCATGATTTTCTCCCTGACATTGAGTAGCAAAAAAACGTACATCAAACTACATCGGAGAGCTGCAATCGCAACAGAAAGCTAGAAGATTCACCACTCGACTCTCACTCTTGCTCCCAGAAAGCATGTACTACACAACAATCCAGTATGCACGAATACTGGAACAACATTTCTCGTTCCTTCCATACCGCCGCCAAAGAAGAAATCGGATTTCGGCGAGCTCAAAAAAAATAATTGGTACGACGAGGAATATCATGCTGCCGCAGAAAGAAAACATGCTGCCTATAGAGCCATGCTGTGATCGGGCTCAATGGGAGCCATGTGTGATCGCTATTGAAAAAGGAAGAGAGACGTATTATTACAATGAAGAAACTAGAGGCTGAATTAGATGAATGCGAAGAACTTGAGATGATGGCCAACAGGGAAAACGTCCGACAATTCTCGAAGAAAGTTCAGCAGCTTCCAGAAGGTTTCAATACCGGCGCAATTTCGTGTAAGAGCAACGACGGCGATCTGGCGACTGATATACAGAGATTCCTTGAATTATAGAGGGAACTCTTCTCGAACCTGCTAAATAGTGACAACATATCACAGTGAATTTGAAGATCCCGATACCCCAATCGTTGACAACGGGAAGGTCGTTCCGCTACCCGACCATGACGAGGTGAAAATAGCGATAACGCGGTAAAGAACAACAAAGCCGCGGGTGCCGGTGGACTGCAAAATTAATATGGCTATGCAAAATGACGTTTTTCAATACTTGCAGTTCCGTCAGAATTGGGAAAGGAGGTTTCAGACAGGCTGACTCGCTGTCGTGTGACTTCTTTAAGCTGATGCTGGAAATGATCTTGCGAGTCGCAGAACTTAATCGCTCATGTACAATTTTTTATAAGAGTGTAAGATTGTTGGCATATGCTGCTGATATTGACATCATCGGTGTTAACAACCGCGCTGTTGGTTCTGCCTTTTACATACTGGATAAATAAGCAAAGCGAATGGGACTTGTGGTGAACGAGGATGAAACGAAATATCTCCTGTCATCAAAGAGGTACGTGCGTTCACGTATTGGCACCCACGTCACTGTTGACAGTTATGATTTCGAGGTTGTAAGAGACTTCGTTTATTTAGGAACCAGCATTAACACCGTTAGTAATGTCAGCTCTTTCTGATCATCGTCTTATCGCTTTTCGACTGGAAATTGATGCAATAGCAGTAGCTTCTGGTAGGAATCCTCGAAATGTGGACTGGGACAGGTATTGTGAGCTTGTAACAGAGCGATGACCAAACCTAAAAAAAAAACTCAAATCAATAGAAATTAGTAGGTACTTTAATCAATTACTATGAGGAACTGCGCCCACTCAGGAAAAGTAGACAGAGAATAGCGTTTTCTAGGTGGAACCCTAAGCTGTCGAAGCTTCAAGTACGGTCAAGAAAACTTCTTAATAAGTGCAGTAACGTCGAAGAAATGAGAGAAACAGCGAGACGTTGTAAGATCCTTCATCTAGACCGCTCAGTTAGGCTGGATTCCATTCGAAAACCTAATGGTTCATACCCCATTTCCCAATCGGAAACCTTTAATGCTCTACTCGAAACCCATTTTCCGAGTAGCAGAACACTATGTGAAGTAGAGAGCATCATGAGCAATAACGGTAGCTACGGTGGAACCTCTGGATACAGCTGGTATATTGCTAGTAGGATAGTGTCAAAAAAATCGATAAGCTTTTCCTGGTCGTCCATTGAGACCTTTAAGTCTCCTGGACCTGACGGAATATATCCAGCAATGCTTAAGAAAGGAGAAGACAGGCTATATGAGGCCCTGAAAATGATCTTTACGGCCTCTCTTGAACTTGGTCGTATGCCATCCCAATGGCAACGCGTGAGAGTAGTATTTATTCCGAAACCAGGAAAAGACGATTATTCTCTAGCGAAAAATTGTAGACCAATCAGTTTGACATCGTTCGTGTTGAAAAGTCTAGAACGAGTGGTGGGGAAACATATTCGTGAAACATGCCGAGAAGTCTGCGTAGTAGAAACCAACACGCTTACCAGAGTGGAAAATCATGTGAATCAGCCTTACATGATTGAATCCGGGCTGGAAGCTGACAAGTACACAATGGGCGTGTTCGTGGACATTGATGGGCTTTTGATAATGCCATTTTCTGCTCAATATGTTATTCTGCTGAAGGACATGGAGTTAATCAAACCATCATAAAGTGGATATATTACATGCTCTCTGGAAGGCTGTTAACCGCCGGTGAGAACAGTGACGAACTAATCACCGTCAGGGCCAAGCAAAGATGCCCCAAGTGGGTGTAGACTCTCCACTAGCGCAGATGCAGGTACTCGATTTTCACGTCCTCCAAAATTTGTAGTCTTGCTCTACGACTCGATTTGGCTCCACCAATTCAAATTTCAATTTGAATGCCGGCCTTGAAATTCAACGAAGAATCTTTCTTGCCAATAAGTGCTACTTTGGACTAAATACGTAATTGAGTAATAAAGTCTTCTCTTGACGAATTAAGTTAACACTCTGAAAGGTTCTCATCATGCCCATCTTATCATATTGCGCAGAAGCTTGGGCGATGGCAACATCCGATGAGGCGTACCTTGGTATGAGGCTTACGACGACATAGACATAGTGCAGCGAATAAAGATCCTTTGGCTACGTTGGCTGGGTCACGTCGTCCGAATGGGTAAAACCAGTCTGGCTTTGAAAGTATTCGAGACGGTACCAGCTGGTGGTAGCAGAGGAAGAGAACTGGTGGAGAAGGAGTTGGCTTCGCTTAGTGTGTCCAAGTGGCGAAGATTAGCAAAAGAAAGAAACGACTTGTGCACTTTGTTAAACTCGGCGAAAACTGCGTAAGCGGTTATCGCACCAATCCGGAAAATGAAGAATATTCTTGACCCTACCTTATACACTTGCTATCCTGATTGATTTTAGGCCAATGAAATAGGTGTTGGCTTAAAGCCCTAAGATAAGGGAGCTCAATTGTCAACCAGGCCGGGCTAGCCTTCTAAGGGAGCGTTCTAAGTGGACAAGAGCTTTAGGTAAACAATTCCACAATTCAAGATTTTTTCTTTGAGTAGGCTTAGCAGATTTGTTCAGTATAGATCCCAGTCGGTCTCCTCAGGTTGCTGTAAGAGGATCTTTTTGGACGCGTTTCAGTAAGGGGAAACTAAATATTTTTATGCTCCTGAATTGGCTAAGCACAAAGAATGCTGCAGTCGGAGCTCTAATTAATACCGACAGCCATAGCCTTCCAGCAGGGCTCCCAAGGCTCACAGTCACAATGCGTTCGTTCTTGAAATTAATTAAGTTCTTTCCTTTCTTAACCCAGAAGTCCAGTTATAGTAAGCTCGCTGCCATATCCTTTCCACTACCTTCCTCTGCCCCACTCAAAACTCATAGCGCTCCAGGATTTTGTTAGATACTCGTAAGTCAGAGAAGGACCAGGCCGTTTATGGCTAGCAGAAAGTCCCCGAAGGCCTTGAAAAACTAAAGGGAAGACCGAGTTCACGCTGCCGCCCGAAGGTTTTTGAACGGATTTATTTCTATTTTTGTGTTGTTGATCACTTTTTGTTAGCTGGAAAAGGGTGCCCCTCGAAGCCATTATCCAAGACCCGTGTAGTGTAGTCATCCCTGAAAGTCTCACGTTTGTGTCTGGCGCGGTAGGAAGGCCTTGTGAAGCCTCATGAATACCATGTGAAGCATGCGTTTGGAGCTAGTCACCTCAACCGTACCTACACTGCCGACCCAATGACAACTGCCAGGGTTTTAACGATACGGGGACAGTCACGGCACTAGCCCACCCGCCGTTTCTGCTGAGTTTCATCTCAACATACGAATTCAATGGCGAATGCAAGGGGACGTCACCCTTCAGGTATCAGAAAAAAAAAAAAGAATTTAACAATTTGAATTTTTTATAAAATTTGGTTCTCAAATTTGTAAGTTTCCTGAGTTCTTTGTTATACTTAAGAGTTTTTTAATTATAAATTCCTAAAAGAATAAGTGGCACATAATTTTGCCAGCAAGAATCGACAAAGATTTAAGCCATTCATCTGGTAAGAAATTTATGTTGGCCCTAGAATCAAAATAATATCTAGAATTCTGAAAATTGGCTATCCAATATGATTCAGGTTGAAGTCACCATGAATTAAAAAATTTATTATTTGATGGTGAAGCTCAAATGTTGTCAGCTGTATTAGCACTAATGGTGGAGTACTTGACACGCAGATACCTTTCACAGAAACATAGAATTGATCAGTGGCCCCTTAGTTCGAGTCGATGTTTGGACTGTGTTTATTGCGTGTTTTTTGAAAGTAGCTTCTTAGAAATCGATCTGCCATGATTTGTGTCCAGCATTCAGAGCGACGGCCGAGATTGGCTGAGTTGAGTAGTCACTTAAGGTGAGATCGTAACAGTGATCGTAAACAATGGGTAGAGGGCTGCCTATGAAAGCAAGGATACCCAAGTCGCTATTGACGGTAATGATTGCGGATGCGCATTTTTAGTGAGTAGTCCGAACGGCTAGAACCATTCATGAAACTTATTTTTTAAAGATAATCCCTTTCAAATCTTGGCCTCAACTGCGCCGTCATTCGGCCATCCGTAAAAACGAATTTTAAAAGACTCACTTCGATCGGTATCTCTATGAACAACTTTAGTAATGTTAGCTTCCAATGCCGCCGTCTTGTTGGAACCAAATACTGTGAAGAACGCGGGCTTATTACGTCGCGATTGCATCCGCCATTGGCACCAGCCTGATGTTTGAAGAAATATGGGCCGACGATTCCTCCACCCCACTAGTCGCACTAAACGGTTGTTTTCAATGGTTGGAATTGCTGTTCTTGAATGGCTTCGAGTTACTCTTTAGCCTAAATATGGCAATTTTGCTTATTGACGTAGCAATTAAGCCAGAAATGGGCCTCATCGCTGAACAACATAAGTTGGCCTGAAGCGCGATGAAGACTTATCACAGAGCGTCGATTTTCGTTATACAATTGTACGATTTTTAAACATTGTTGAGGCTTTCCATGATGAAATGTCAATGAATACTGAAAAAATTATGTATTTAGTTGGACAGTAGTCACGCGTGCCCTGTCAAAAAAACTCCATTGGAAAAAGTATCTCCAATCTGAACTTTATTACCGTACCGTGTAGGGAAACTTTTTAATACACCAGGACTTTTGCGAAACACCTTAAAAGTAAGTATATTGGAATCAAAGAAGTCAGTGAGTGGAATTTGTATTAAGGCAGGGCTCAATTAGGACAAATATATCGTTATCAATGTGCAAACTTATTTCAAAAAGTAATTGTGTTCTTAAATATGATTAATTTTTAAAATAGATTTTCATTAATTGAACGGAAATATTGTGTTCTTAAATATGATTAATTTTTAAAATAGATTTTCATTAATTGAACTGAAATATTGCACTGGTATTTTTTTGTTTATTTCACAGTGATTAGTTCAGATTTCCCTGAATTTGATAAAAGGAGTTCAGGAATCATCATTAGCATAGCTTTAACTATTTAAATTATTATTTAAATTAATTATCGAATCAATCTTACTATTTTGGACTAAGTAGCCATTGGAATAGTAAAGTCATCACTCGACGAACAAAAAACCCAATACACGATTAGGTAATAGCTGAAGTGTTCGAGAGAAAATTCCTTGGGAAAATGTGTGACGCTTCCCTAATTAGCTAAGCCGTAAGTAACTGGATTTATAAACAGTATGTACTGTATCAAGATTACGACGATATTCGGAGAGTTCACATTGGACAAAAAACACAGATGATTGACTCCAATCCTCATTGGGTAAATCCTCAACGTTTGAAGCATTTTTATATATACTATTGTCACCTGATGTGGCAACGCTGCCATAAGCTTAAAAAATACATCTCTGGGGATGTCCGTCCAGTTGAACAGTAGTACCCGTTACCGGCAACACCCGAGGTTTGGTGAGATATTGAAGTAATTGAAATGCGGTTTTGGTTCTACAAAAAAACGAAAATATATGAGTTATATATAGCATTAAATGTTGTAGTCGTGTCTCAATTGGTAAACGCTATAGTGACTGAGGTACTCGTGGGTATATGACAATTTTCAGAAGTGGATTATGAGCAACCGCCTGAGACTTCGCTGACAACGCGCCGTTAAATTGAGACTCCGCTGGCAAAATCGTTTAAATTGCTACGCGTACGTGTATTTTGTTGTTGCGATATTCAACGGAATCGATGTATGTATGTGATGACTGAACACGTCGGCCTTTAAATCACAGCATCCGAAACCGAAAGTGAAGTGAACGAAGACTTAGTGCTACAACAAAAACAAAATACAACGACATCAAATAATTTTGTACCACCAATATCGTCTTGAAGGGCTGGATTAAGGTGTGATGCGACCCGTGCCGAGAATCTGTCAGGCTTGGGGCCCTTCTAATAAATAACCAAGTCTCGAACGGAGCTTCCGGATACCTGGCGCCCTCCGTAATAACTAGCCTTACCCGTGTAGTTCGGAGCTATGCACGGGCGGACATCCTTTCTCCGACACTCGTGGGTCCAAATATGCAAACAGACTATTCAAAAACAAATAAAAAAAAGGAGATCAGTCCTCCTTCTAAAAGACCGACAGGAACAAACAGTTCCGCAATAAGAGCAACGGTCGCACCGAGCTCAAAGAGAACTCCATTCATCGGCCAAATAAGTCGATCGAAATACACAGCGACAGCCTCAGCGAAAACGAGGCCAGTTGCCACACAACCGGAGCTGGACACAGGTCCAAGCACAAGTAGGGGTGCACTAGCCCGGCAGTCAACTGTGATTCAGCCCCCAAAAACGGTCCCGACCGGAAGCACTGCTACTGCTAGCTCCGGTACCGAAGGATGGCCGCTTGTGAGGGTGGTAGACCCAGCGAAAGCGAGCTACCAGGATCGCAGAAACGCAGCTAGGCTCCTAAGGAGGGTGCACGAAACTCACCCAAAGGAAGGTGAAATGTCTCAGGAGTTGAAAGAGCGGATTGAAAGAGCGAAAGCGATCATTCCTGATTTCAACCCCGACTTCAAACCAATACAATCGGCTCCAAAACGACAGCGGTCCTTGGAGGATAATAAGCCAAGTGCAAAAAGGCACAAATCAATGGGCGTGACGCCCAGAAGATCATTTGCGGAGGTTGCAAAAGACCGCTTTATCATACGGGTCCTGGACGAGAACCATCCTGAAGGTATGATCCCCAGGGCCCAATGGAAATGGATCGAGGCCGAGCTAACGAAAGTGGCACTGAAGGTTATTCTGGAGAACCCCGGCCCCCCGCCTGCGTGCGAAGACTTAGGCTGGCACCAAGGCCAAATAAAAATAATAGCGTGCGACGATGAGAGATCGGTTCAACTGTACAAAGAGGCCATCTCCAAAGTCGCCAAGCTAGTGGTCGTGGACAGGAAGGATATTCCGTCCAGTCCGCGAGCAAGGGTTTGGTTACCTTCAACCGTCGAAGACCCGGAAGAGATTAAGAAGCTCATCCGGGTCTGCAATCCGGATATCCCAACGCAGGAGTGGAGGTACGTCAAAACTCTTACCAACCAAAACAGCGCGGAAGAATCGAAAGAGGAGAAGCGCGCCACCATGCAGGCTCTCCTGCTCCTCACAGAGAACTCAATTGAACCGTTAGCGAAATGCGATGGGCAACTGAGATACGGCTTTGTGAAGGTGAAGCTCCACATTTATAAAACCGACACGGATGCAATTGAGTTCCGAAGGAAAGTGAAAAGCCCATGAGCGAACTGGAACCCATGAGCGAAACCGAGCCAATGAGCGAAGACGACCAGCCCACCGAAGAAGAATACGCCCCTTCAGGCTCAGAAATGGGCTCAGGGAGGTTGTACTTCGAACGGGAGGGTAAGTATTCCACACAACAGCGTAAGTATTCCGAAAGGGAACTTTTATGCGAAAGCAAAGAAGACCCAGACATAACGCTAACAGCTGATGCATCTTCTGCAGATAAACCTACACCACTGTAAAGAAGCCTGCCTTGCCCTCCTGGATCGTCTGGCAGAAGATCAGCCGGATGTAGTCCTCATCCAGGAACCCTGGGTACGGAATGGCGAAATCTGCGGTCTGAGGACATCAGGTTATAAAGTATACAAGACCAATGGTGAAGGTACTAAAAGAGCATGCATAATGGCAAAAGTGCATCTTAATATATTTATGATTCAAAATTTCAGTAACGCAGATACTACGACAGTTAGCTGGGAAGTGAGCGGAAGCAACATCTGGCTAACCTCGTTCTATTTTGCCGGAGACGACACAGGTCCACTGCCGTCGCCGCTAATAAGAAGCCTTGTGGAAGACTGCAAAGCACACAACCGCAAACTAGTACTAGGAGGTGATGCCAATGCCCACCATACCATATGGGGGAGCTCGGATACAAACGAACGAGGTGAGTCTCTCTTTAATTATATTATATGTAGTAAGCTTTTAGTGTGTAACAAAGGCAACGAACCTACATTTATTACGCGCAATAGACAAGAAGTTCTTGATATTACGCTAGCATGTCAAACCCTCTACGGAAAGATGACGCAGTGGAAGGTTCTGAATGAACACTCTTACTCCGATCATCTCTACATAGAAATAAAATTTGGGGGAAACAATCCACGGGCCCCACCCGCCAGCAGGAACTTGAAAAAGACCAACTGGCATATATATAAACGGGAACTTAAGGAAAGACTTCCAAATTCCCAAAATATTACTATTGAAGACAGAGAATCATTGAACGAACACGTACAAACCCTTACGGAGGTCTGTAGAACTGCGCTAAATAAAGCTTGCCCTTTAATTAGATATAAGGGGAAGAAAAAGCCGCCCTGGTGGTCAGAAGACCTGTCTACATTAAGAAACGACAGCAGAAAACAGTTTAATAGAGCGAAAGCGACACGAGAGAGTAAAGACTGGGACTGCTACTACAGTAAACTAAAAATTTACAAAAAAGAAGTTAGGAAAGCGAAAAGGTCTGGTTGGAGAACGTTCTGTGGAGAAATCGAAGGAACCACAGAGGCTTCCAGACTGCGTAAAATCCTCTCAAAACAGAATCCCTCCGGATACCTCCAAAAACCGGACAGGAGTTGGACTACTTCGAGTGACGACACACACTTTCCCAGCAACGAATCATCTAACGTATTAATCAACAATGGTACAGAAAGACCAAACTCTGACATTGAAGAAATAATCACTGAAACTGGGATAACCTGGGCAGTGAACACGTTCAAACCATTTAAATCACCGGGCCCAGATGGATTATTCCCGGCCCAAATACAACATTCACTCAACTACATCATGGAGTGGTTGACGGCCACATTTAAGGCTGCTCTGAAACTGAAAAGTGTCCCATCAACATGGAAAGAGGTAAAAGTGGTCTTTATCCCTAAAGCGGGAAAAAGTTCACACACAACACCTAAGGATTTCAGGCCAATAAGCCTATCCTCCTTTCTGCTGAAAACATTAGAAAGAATTTTAGAAGAGCATATTAGGGCTAACATCAGCCCTAATAAGCTCAGCATCTCACAACATGCGTACTGTAAAGGGAAATCAACTGAAACAGCACTTAACTCACTTGTTACAGAAATCGAGAAGTCAATGTATAATAAAGAATTCACACTGGTAGCCTTTCTAGATATCGAGGGCGCATTCAACAACATCCTACCGGATACCATAATAAAGGCACTGACGGATTTCGGGATCTCTGGCGCTCTGGTTGAGTTCATCAAAAACATGCTCTTGAGCAGATTTGTGATCGCAACCCTAGGGGCCTCAGAGATCAAGAAAAAAGTTAGCAGAGGAACACCTCAAGGTGGTGTGCTGTCCCCTCTCCTATGGGTGCTGGCACTAAACTCATTGCTAAAGAGCCTAGAGGAGAGAGGACAACACGTAGTAGAATATGCGGACGATGTTGCAATGGTAGTAAGGGGGAAATTCCCCAATACACTTATAGAAGTCACGCAGGATTTACTAAACATGGTTGAAAACTAGTCAAAAGCAAATGGGCTAAGCGTCAACCCCAATAAAACTGAACTCATCCTATTTACCAGGAAACATAAAATTCTAAATATAACTCCTCCGACTCTAGGTGGAACGGCACTGTCATTTAGTGATGAGGCCCGCTACTTAGGTCTAATACTAGACCAAAAGCTAACATGGAAGGCAAATGTCGAAGATAGAGTAAAAAGGGTGACAATAGCACTATACTCTTGTAAACAGCTGATAGGACTAAGTTGGGGTCTCTCCCCATCTATCGTATACTGGCTTTACACGGCAATTGTCAGACCTATCCTAACATACGGCATATTAGTATGGTGGCCAGCATTAGATAAATTGTACATTAAAAGAACCATGGCACACGTACAAAGAATGGCCAGTCTTTGCATCTGCGGGGCCCTCAGAACCACACCCCACAGATGCACTAAATATTATGCTTAACATTTTACCAATAGAGCAGTATGGTAAGCAAACAGCTGCCAAAGCAACTCTCAGACTAAGAGAAATCGGCCTACTCAGAACGAACCAAAGAGGACACTCCTCAATTTTAGAACAATTCCCCTGCATTCCCAGCACAACGGATTTCTGTAGGACCAAGGACATCAATTTTAATAAATCCTTTGTCACAGTATTTCCTTCCAAAGAGGAATGGGATAACGGGCTCATTGTTAAGATAAATGACTTAAACATCTACACAGATGTCTCAAAACTGGACAACAAAGTAGGTGGAGGGGTCTACTCCGACAAACTCGGAGTATGCCAATCATTTCGCTTACCTGATCATTGCAGTGTATTTCAGGCGGAAGTCACTGCCATAAAAGAGGGGCTTAAAGAAATAAAAACTAGAGTATTATCCACAAATGAAGTCTTCATTTACTCTGACAGTCAAGCAGCAATAAAAGCGCTGGAATCAAAAACGCACTCGTCAAAAACAGTTCTAGAAAGTTTTAAACTACTAGATGACGCATCTAAGTCCTACAAGGTGCACCTTATTTGGGTACCAGGCCACAGGAACATTGCAGGAAATTGTAAGGCGGATGAACTTGCAAGAACCGGTACAACGCTCGATCTCGAACCGGATAAGGCGCTGATACCCATGCCCATAGCAACTTGTAAATTACTTATAGACAGGGAAACCATCAAAAAGGTAAATACAATCTGGCAAAACCTCACAACATGCGAACTAAGCAGACAGGCATGGCCGAACTGGAACAGCGGTCGATCGAAGATCCTGCTAAGATTCAACAGAGAATCTATAAGAAAAATGATAGGTGTATTAACAGGTCATTGTTTAATAGGCAGTCACGCTAGAAGGTTAGGACTACCTTACTTCGATTTCTGTAGAAGCTGTCTAAATACAGATGAAGAGGAAATAGTCAGGCACCTTTTATGTGAGTGTGAAAGCCTAGCTAGGAGAAGGCTGCGCACCCTCGATACAGCATTCCTAACCGATGTAGCGGATATAGCCCATCTAAAACTAACGAAGCTCTGCTCGTTTATTAAAGCAACCGGATGGTTTGAAAGGGAACACGTAGAGTAAGGATAAGCTCCAGTGGTATCACAATGGACCTGCCGCAGGTCTAAGTGTGTCTTACGACAACCACCCTACCTACCTACCTACCTAATATCGTCTTCGCCGGTAAATGTTATTGGTAATATGGAAAAGTCCGCTTCAACCGTAACGAGTACATATACCGTGATGCATCCACAAGTATTACCGAATGCATACAATAGTCAACATTCGCTGTAGACAACCGCTCAAGTGCCGAGCAATGTTAATTTTGCCGAATTTTCTCAATCGGGACACGTCGCCTTTGTGCCGCAATCAAATGTATATGTTTCGTACGCTTGTATGCAAGCACCACCGACTTTCGCGCCACCGACATTTGTGCCACCAGTGACATCCGCGCCGTATGCAACGTACCAGAATCCGTCAGTACCGTACACATTCGATTACGTTCGCGCACCGCCGGTAGTACCGAATTATCACAATCCATACGAGAATGTGCGCGATATTGTTGAACTTTTACCCGTTTTTGACCCACCGTCCGATCGTTCGTTAACATCAAAACAATTCGTAAAACGCGTGGAAAATCTGAGAAGTGTATATGGGTGGAGAGAAAACACACTTTTGTTTGCCGTACAGCAAAAGATGCGGGGATCAGCAAAATATTGGGTTGATTCTCTGCAAGACGTGCTTATTTCGTGGGCAGAATTCGTTCATAAATTTCTGCTAAGCTTTCCGTGAAACGAAAATGAAGCCGATGTGCATCTTAAGATGGCACAAACGAAACGGCAAAACAATGAGACCGCTCAAGAGTTTTATTACCGCATGCTTGCCTTAGGTTCAAAAGGTGGGTTATCCGACTCGAGTATTGCGCGCCATATTATAAACGGCATTAATGATTCAGACTTACGTAAGAAAATTTCTAATAACTATACGCATTGTCAAGATTTACTAAGTGACATTATAAACTTTAATATTTATAACGAAGTGAAAACCGCGCCACTTAAAATGGTATTAAAAACAAACGTGTCGATAGAAAAACCGCCGAATCGAAAGTTTCCGGTTACAGAAAATCAAAAGCCACAAACACCGTTACCACTCGAAAAAGTTAAGTGCTATAACTGCTTTAAATTTGGACATTATTCCGTAAATTGTGCCGTGCCACAACGTAAGCCGCGCTGTGAAATGTGCCAACGCACAACGCATAAAACCGCAGACTGTAATGTAAAAACTGAAAACCGCATTAATATAATTGATCAGCACGCATGTGATGATAAAATAGTTAAAACAATCAAAGTGAACGGTATAAAAACTCTAGCATTTGTGGACCCTGGTAGTAGTCGTACACTTATTCGTAAAACATTCGCGCGTAAAATCGGAGACGTGCGTGGGCAACTCACAATATTGAAAGGGTTCGCGGGCGGACAATATGCTAGTACCGAAATTGTAAGTGCGATAATAGAAATTGACGGTAATAATAATCCAACTATTATGCCTGTCATTGACGATGATTTCTTGTGTGAAGCCGTATTGTTAGGACGAGACGTATTGTGCCGCGCGGGTAATCGCTTGGTTATTGAACAAGATCAGTGCATAGAAGACATAAATAAAATTGACGTTACAAATGATTTAAGTGTAATTAATCGCCAGAGCTTGCAACAACTACTAACACAACTTGCCGGAAATAATTTTTTTACAACGCTTTATCTACGTACCGGGTATCATCAAATTGAAATAGATGAATCCTCAAAAAAATATACCGCTTTCGTAACTACTGACGGCCACTACGAATACAACCGCATGCCGTTCGGTCTGGTAAACGCGCCCGCTGTGTTCCAATGTATGATGGATAAAATTATTGCACAAATGCCGCGCGGTGAAGTGTTAGCATATTTGGATGACGTTATTATTCCAAGTAAAACTATTGACGAAGGACTTAAGCGACTCGAAAAATTTCTAAAAATATTAAAACGTTATGGACTTACATTGCGCATGGACAAATGTAAATTTCTTAAAAATGAAATTGAGCATTTGGGCCATGTAATTAATAGAAACGGTATAACGCCGGGTAAACGTAAAGTAGACGCGATCGCAGATTTTCCGCCGCCTAAAAACGTCACAGAGGTCCGAAGATTTCAGGGTCTTACTGGATTTTTCCGTTAATTCGTCCCTAACTATTCGCTCATAGTGAAACCAATAACGCAGCTGCTACGTAAAGAAGAACAACAAAAGTTTGTGTGGGGCGAAGCGCAGCAACGATCGTTTACTGAGTTAATACAAAAACTGTGCAATGAATCACTTCTTGCGCTCTACGATTCGTCCGCTCAGCATGAGGTGCATACCGATGCGTCTAGTGTTGGGCTGGCAGGAGTTATGCTGCAATCATCTGATGGCAAAAAGTGGCAACCAGTGTTTTATTATAGCCGACATTGCACTGACGAAGAAAGCCGCTATCATAGCCACGCGCTAGAAGCGCTCGCCGCTGTCGAAACGCTGGACCACTTCCGCATATATAATATTTACTCGGGAAACCGTTCCGCCTCGTAACCGATTGCTCCGCGCTCGCAAAAATTAAAGAAAATAAAGAACTTAAACCGAATATTGCACGTTGGTGGCTCAGGCTACTCGAATTTGATTTTGAGTGTATCCACCGCCAGGGAAGCTCGTTATCCCACGTTGACGCGCTCAGTCGTATGCCGGCAGAAAAATCAAAACAAATAGAACCAGCCGGTTTCGTACTTACAGTGACCGCAGATCAGCGCGACTGGCTTTTAACAATGCAACTGCAAGACACTGCGCTCCGTGAAATAATACAAATTCTTAATGGTGAATTAAAATCCGAACGTGAAAAACAATTGAGTACCGAGTATCAACTAAAAAATCAGAGACTTCATAAAAAACTACCAAGCGCGCTAGTGTTTGTCGTTCCGAAAGCAGTGCGCTGGCGGGTTGTTAAATCGTGTCACGATGACGCGGGACATCCCGCGCTTGAAAAGACAATCGAGAGAATCAAAGCGTTTTACTGGTACGCTAATTTACGACGCTATGTTAAAACGCAGTAAACGTGGCAACTCGTACGTTCTCGCGGTATCGGATGCGTTTTCAAAATTTTTAATTGTGAAAGCCGTGCGCGATACCAAAACAGCACCCGTAATCAACACTCTCAACGAAATATCGAGCTATTTTGGCTTGCCAAATCAAATCGTAAGCGATAGAGGAACTGCGTTTACATCTAAAGCGTTCGAGAATTACTGTGACGAAAACGGAATACATCACACAAAAACTGCTGTACGTACCCCGCGCGCTAACGGCCAAATCATTCTCAATTTTCTTCGAACGACTACGGAAAACCCCAAAGACTGGGTGTAAAAATTAAAGATCTTCAATGGACAATTAACTCGCAAAAAAATTCAACTGCGGGTTTCTGTCCAAATGAGCTCGTATTTGATTTTAAATTACGCGACACTATACAAAATCGTCTGCTGGCTGCAATTCAGGATGATTTGTCGGATTCAAATAATACCTTACCAATAGAAGAGAGACGTGAGCAAGCCGTTACTAACATAAACGACGAACGCGCTAAGTGGAAATTGCGATTTGACAAACGACATGCCAAACCGTCAACATACAACGCCAACGACCTTGTCGTGATTGAAAATGAACCGTCCGCTGTTGGTGAATCCCGCAAATTAGAGCCGAGATATCGTGGTCCGTACATTATATTCAAGGTTCTCGGCAACGATCGATATCTTATCGAAGACATACCAGGTATGCAAATCACGAAAAAGAAATTTTGCTCAGTTTACACATAAGACAAAATAAAACGTTGGTGCAGTAGTGCACCTGAACTTGACGATGATGATTCCGACCATGAAATCGAGGGCGATTTACCTGCAGGAGTGGCCGAGCTGTCACCTGATGTGGCTCCGCTGCCATAAGCTTAAAAAATACATCTCTGTGGATGTCCGTCCAGTTGAACAGTAGTACCCGTTACCGGCAACACCCGAGGTTTGGTGAGATATTGAAGTAATTGAAATGCGGTTTTGGTTCTACAAAAAACGAAAATATATGAGTTATATTATATATAGCATTAAAAGTTGTAGTCGTGTCTCAATTGGTAAACGTTGGCTATAGTGACTGAGGTACTCGTGGGTATATGACACTGTAGTAAAAAAGAAATATTTGTTTTGCATATACATATAAACCTCTAATTGGTAATTTTGCTAGTGGTACAATTCTATTTACCCTCGAACTAGTATGATTTTTTCTATCAAATACCAGTTCATGAGCTCAAATGTTTCTATGGCAGGGCCTATGCAATATAAAGACGTTATGCATATACTTACTCATAGAAATAAATACATGTTTGTTCCCTTGATTTTTTTTCAAGTATTCTTTTCTATTTTTATATGCTTTTTTAGGCAACGTAAGACATTTTCGTTTTGATTTTCCAACTTCCTCAGTGATCTAATTCTGTCTGTTAGTTTGTTTTTTGTGACAATAAGTATGTGCTTGGTATATTGCTCAGACAAACTGATAGCTAGTCAGCAACACAGTTCAATAGCGACTGAAAATTATATATTTAATGCATATTGTTTTAAAATTATGATTTATGTTCTTAAATTATTTTTATGTTACGCCTTACTTATGCGTTATTGACAAAATTCATAAAAGAGTTAAGGACAAATTTCGATCAGCTCATTTATTTAGCTCCATGATACAGTTATAAATCGACAACTGGTGTACTGCGCTGGTGAACTAAAATTTAACTGCGTTGTTAATTATTTTACTTTTAAGCTTAAGATATTTGTTATAGCTTAGTTCAGTCACTCGAAGAGGTATACTCAGGGGGTCAGTCGGAAACTTTGCACCAATCATTATTTTGGCTTCCCACCTACTGTACTATAGGGAGTTTTAAATATAAAGTACGTACGCGAATGAATCCAGTTTTATATGAAGGAGAAAAGAACGTGTCCTTGTTTATCTGGGTAGACTCAAGTCGTGGACTTAGAATTACCCACAGGCATAGCAGCATATATTTTTGATTGTTCTTTGGTTTGTTTCAATATTAGAAAGCGCACTGCGTTCGCGTTTCTACCACCGAGCTGTGCATATTAAAAGCAATCGCTTACCTAAATATTTCAAGTGTATCTTCTCTTTCACAAATACAAAACGATAAAATTTATTTATACACACTTTATTGAATAAACAATTGCCAGGTTTTATTGCTCCACGTTTAGTTTCGCTGTAAGTGTGTGATTATGCATGCCATACTGACGAAAGTTTCGGCATTCGGAGTTGACATAAAGCTATAGGTCTATCCATTTGTGGAATAATTTATGAGGATGTGCAAGCTATTCAATTCTAAATAATAATCACATGTAAATATGCACATATATATAAAAAGCTTTTTGACAGGTAATTTGCCAGTTAAATTTTCTGTAGCAAATATTAAACATATCCGCTTGTATTTTTTCCGTTTTCTAATTTTGTATACAGCAAGACCCACTGTTACCAGCAGTATTTACTGCGGCACTCAACAATATTAATTTTTCTGTATGCATTTTACGAATGATGCTCGTAAAATTCATACTTTCAGTTTTGTAAATATTTATGGCATCTTTCATAATGCACTAACACAATCAAAGACAATACATTCTCTATAGGGAAACCCACTTGTTCGGAGAACTAGGGCACTTCTAGTGAGTTTAAATACTAGCTTCCAAATGACTAAACGAATGCAAATTTAATGGTTCATATTTTCTGATATATAAAAAGAAGTGATGTAGGAACTTATATACTCGAATATTGCATGTGTAAAATCAGGCCATCTCTTCACCACTACCCGAATCATCAGCTCACTGTGACAATGGCCAAAAGCAACTTACAATGAAGCCACGGTCTTAATAAGCTGCGGCTTACTTTTCGGACCGGTGATGAACAGAACAGTTGGCTCACTGATAAGGTTAAATAATTTTAAAGTTGGGACGTAAGTTTTTAACTAAAAATTTTATCTTGCCATCAGTAAAACAATAACATTTATGTGCAGCCCAAGGAATGATTCCTTCATTTTTTCATTCCAATTTGACACTTTTTGACAATATCAGAATTTTGTTTTACTTTGCGTCTGGTATGTTTTGCTTTTATTAAAAACTAGCAAACCCGGCCCCCTTCGCTGGGCACACTAAAATAGAATAGATATGGTTTAGAACAGAAAATATATGATTTTCATATTATTTATTTCTTTATTCTTTATTCAAGCGCTTTGGCATAAACAATATTTTTTGTTTTTCTATTTGTTTTTGAGTAAATATAAAATATAAATTGAAAATCAGGAAAAAAGAAGATTGTTTTTAAATTTCAAATCAACGCAAATGAATAACTAAGAAACAATCGTCTTTTTTCCTGATCATCCATGAATTTTTGGAGCTTTTTTAACCATTATCCATTTATATTTTTCAAAAAAAAAAACGAAAAAAATTTTTTTTCCACGAACACATAATTTCATTCGGATTTCACATTAAATTCTTAAATTTCGTAAGAAATTATTCACTGTTCCAAAATCCACTCCAAAAAAGTTCACAAACAATTTTTACATGTTGCACTTACGTTTTTTCCTTATGGCATCCAAATCAGAAAGAAATATTGACACATTGTAACTCACACTGTCAATTTGACAGTTCAGTTCCGCCCCAAGCGTTAAAAAAGTAAGCGACATTATGGCTGGTTCAAAAGAACGCTGTACGCGTTGCCAGTGCTCCGAATTACAACCAAACTTTACGAAACCCATTTTCAATACTTACTTAACAATGTGCGTAAGTTTGGTTTAATTCGGTGCAAAGACACGGCGGGTCCACGTTGTGGCATATATTTCGAGACCCTAGTCATCAATAGGTATGAAAATTACCCCGTATTAAAGCACTTATCAACAGGTTTCATTTGATACCCATATTGTACATACACAACCAAAGGTTACCCGGGTCCACGTTTTGACCTATATCTCGAGACCCCAGTCACGGAGCGGCATGAAAAATACTCTGTACTAAAGCATTCACCAACAGCTTCAATTTGATATCCATATTGTACAAATACATTCTAGGGTCCACGTTTTGGTCTCTATCTCGAGACCCTAGTCACGGAGCGGCATGAAAAATACTCTGGACTAAAGAATTCACCAACAGCTTCCATTTGATACCCATATTGTACATAAATATCCGAAGGTTACCCGGGTCCACGTTTTGACCTATATCTCGAGCCCTATTTCCAAAATAAAATATAATCCATTTTACTCGTGGATGATGTAGCTTTCGAATGGTGAAAGAATTTTTAAAATCGGTCCAGTAGTTTTTGAGCCTATTCATTACAACCAAACAAACAAAGTTTTCCTCTTTATAATATTAGTGTAGATTAAAATGAACAATTGGCTCGTACACTTCTGTTAGGTGTTTGGTCGAGCTCCCCCTCCTATTTGTGGTGTGCGTTTAGGTGTTATTCCACAAATATACCTACAGTTTTAAGGCGACTCTGAACGGCAAATGGTTTTTATGCGGAGCTTTTTTATGGCAGAATACACTCGGAGGCTTGCCAATGCCTGCCGAGGGACGACAGCTATTAGCTTTTTTTTATTACAGTCAACAAAATTTCTCATCAGCTACACGGTACTTTGGAACTGCAGCTGAATATCCCAAACTCAAGCAAATCAGATTAAAATTCGTCTCTTTATTCCTAAAATGTGATTGCATTAAATAATTGATGTTGTTTAAATCCGCTAATAAATGCAACGTTTGGCTATTTGCAACTACCCCTGGGGCAATTTGGAAGCGTTGTGGAAATTGTGAAAATTTAAGTAATGAGTTAAGAAAGATCCATTAGCTTTATCTAAATACTTCAGTAAATACAGTTACATACTATTGCTAGGTTTTATTAAGTATTATAAAGTTTTGCATTGAGATGAGAATTTGAACCAAAATATTTTAGGTTTGAGAGTTATTAACGACCCTTCCGAATTTATTGAATGCTGCTTTCCAAAACAGCACTATATTGCAGGTTAACGCTATGATATTAACTGTTACAGCATGGGACATAGAGTAAACTATCTTACCCCATATACACATACGTTTAAGTCCAGATTATTCGCTAAATACTTCACCTGGTTTATGCTAAATTTGTGTGTGTTTAATAAATTCTCGCAAAAAAATTTTCTCTCGTTGGTTCATTTGACTATCCGTCGATGCTGAATTATTGGCAGGCAACGCTTTATTCACTTTGGTGTGCCCCATCGTCAAATTTTATCTACACACTGTGCAAGTAGCGTTTTGAGATGTTAAAGGTGAGTATTATAAGCATATACATATTTTTCTTTTGATAATAAAACGGCAGATGAAGTAATAAAATTCTCCTCTCTAATGTGCTCTTATATTTTTATGATTGTTTTATTTTGTATTTTGCTATTGTTGATGTGTTTGTGCGTTTTCTTCTCTTCATAAACTTTTTATTTTTGTTTCCTTAGCATGCTTTTTTCATGATTTGTATTTAGCATTGTTAGTTGCGTTCATATTCAACACGGACATATAATTATTATTTTTTAGCTCTAAATTTTTTGTAGTATTAGTGAACTTATAACTATATTATTGGAAGAATTTGTACTGGGCAACTGCTATTGTTTCTGTCGTTTTATATACTTAAAACGGCCAAAGCTTGTTTGACGCTGGATATTCGAATAACGAAAATAAGAAAAGTTCTTTGCTTTAGAATACAAAATTAGTTCGTTATTATTTTTCATGTTTATTTTTATATCTATTGCACTTTATTATTGAATACAGTGTTAGTTTTGAAATTTAAATTTTAGCACGAACATTGGGTTTCAACAACGACACAACATACATTTTGTAAAAGTGACTATTCATTTTGAAGAGGCTTTCGAGTGGTGTATCTTTATCCGATCTCAGAAGTTTTTTGCCATATGAATATTTAAAAAAAAATAACAATTTTTCTCGTGAAAGTGATAGCTATACTTTAAAATTCAAATAAACAAATCCAGTCTAAGATTTTCTGTAAATAAATATGTATGTACTTGAAATCAAATACATAAAGTGTGAAATGGTTGCGAGAATCAAAAATGTTAATGCCTAAGTGTATCTAGTAATATTTTATCAAAAGCCTTGCTATAGATATTGTATATGAAAGAGTAAATTATTATCTTAAACCAAACACGATGTTCCCCATTTGCCTCAATTTATAGTGCCATCAAATGACATGATAGGTGGATTTCTGCCAGCAATCGAAACCGTTATAGATTCCACGTATGCATTCCCGGGCTTTTGCACTGATGATGTGCAACAGAATTTGTGGGTGAGACAAATCAATCATATGTGCTGACAAGTGGATATTATCGCTCAGAATATTGGAAACAGTTGAAAGCTCCCCATACATCTCTTATTTTTTTATTTTGTTATTTGGGCTTATAATAATAATAAACAACAATGTGGAACTGCAGCAAAAAATTGTTAACTAAAATGGGCTTCTAAAACATTAAAAAAATATAAAGTATACATGAATAATAATAGTTACAACAAAAGAACACAGCGAAGGTGAGTAAAAAGCAAATGTTTGCTCGATGTGCAACATTATGCGGATATGCCTAAGTATCTAATCTAATCTAATAGTATAAAGAAAAATATTGTAGCTGCATCGTTTTATATAGGGGTTTTCAGTAAGAGCGCTTCAACTTTTGAACTTTTTTGAATAAAACACAAACGGTTTGACTTTTTTAACAAATTTTTTTTTTATTATCGAGTTTGAACATATACATTTAAGTATGAAATTCGATTTCTTTTGCATGACCACCGCGTGTACGTTTTACGAAGTCCAATCGTTGAACCCAATTTTCGACCACTCTTTTGCATAAATCGGCCGAAATTCCAGGAATTTCGCGTTCAATATTGGCTCTGAGCTCACAAATCGTCGCCGGCTTGTTACTGTAGACCAATGACTTCACATAATCCCAAAACGGGACGGCTTGTTAACCCTCCGATGTTCGGTGCCTTATGATGCGGTAAGTGCATCATAAGGGTCTGCCCAGACCCATACAAATAATGTAAGAAATACGGTTATAAAAATAATTTTATTTATTTATTTCAACGGATTACTATTAATTACGAAGAGCAATTGGGTTTACAACTATATAGTTGCATGGAATGTGCATTAAGACATATGGGACGATTACATTTGCTGCAGTTATAACGAGTTTAAGTCGCTTTTCGGAAGAAGAAGCAGCACAATGGTAGCACGATGACCGTGTTGAAGCAACTTGAGCATATGATTGTTGCTGTGCTGCATCTGATGTCGATGGACGAGATTCCGGTACCTAAAAGTAGCGAAATAACTTATTTTAAATTAGTAAATATGAATGCATGCATATACATATCTTTATACGCGGAGATATATGTAGGTGTGTATAAAATTCATACTCACCTTGATATTGAAAAGATTCATTGCTTGTCTTATATGAGCAAACCTCCATACTAATGGGTTAGTCGCCCGTTTCGTCATATGTGGGATAACTAGCTGCCGTGCCAATTCAATGATAAAGGAGCGCCTCTTATCACTCTGCTTTGCCGGATTCAGCTCGTCATAGATGATGAATGGGGCCAAACCGGCAATATCAAGCATATTATAAAACATTGCCAGTGGCCAACGGTTTGTCGAGCGTTTGCACGAATAGCCAGTCAACATTTGATCCATTGTATCTACCCCCGCTTTAAATTTATTGTAGTCCAAAATTTGATCTGGCTTGAATCCATTCAATGGATCGGTGCTTTGACGGTAATGGGCAGTGGATAACATAATTACTGGCTTTTTCGGCTTTGCCATATACGAGCACAGAGCGATATTATTATTGTGATAACAAAATAAAGTGCTTTTAACATCACGCTTCGGGTTAAGCAATTCATGCGGAATGAAGGTCTTATTTTTTCTTACGGTACCGACGAAAGCCACTCTACGATCCATCAACATTTCTGCCAACTCGTATGTTGAAAAAAAACTGTCAGCATAAACAGTCCTACCGCTGTCCATATAATTTTCCATCAATTTCATGACGACCCGTTCACCTTGATTCGTTTCTCGCTGGCCACCCGGTGGTTTTCCGGTATAAATTATACCTTTCAAAGGATAGTTTGAAACAGAGCCACAAATCCACCACACTTTCATGCCATACTTTGCCGGCTTACTCGGAATATATTGGGTGAATCGAGTGCGCCCACGATATGGAAATAACTGTTCATAGACGGTTACATGACAATCCGGAGTGTATGCTTTCTTTAGTCATACATCGTCCAGGGCAGCAGATTTGCTTTTTTTCAACCTCTCAGTACGAGTACCACTGTTATCGAAACGGATGAAAGTAGTTAAGCTCTTGAACCGATTCAATGACATAGTGGCCTTATAAATTGGCATATTGTAACTGGCCCACAATTCTTTCGCTGGCTGAGAATTCTAGAGGAATACACCAGCAATAAGTAGCATCCCAAAAAAAGCATACATTTCGTCTACTTTAGTCATTACCCAAGAACTCTGTTTATTACTGGGATGCTTTTCATTCCATAGACGAAACGCTTCAACGGCTTTTCTGTTGGTTTCCCGCACAATGATACTTACGATTTCAGTAGACAGCAATAGCTTGAAAAGAGCTTTATGACTCGGTGACGCTCCTCGTAGTGGCTCTTTACGAGTAAAAGTTGTAACATTGTGACAACAAGGCCTTCCAGGTGGTGGAGGATTTGAATTCCACATCTTACCATCTTTCGACCTGTATATAAGGCCCTGGGTATTAGATGTGCTGCAAATGGATCGGACTCCTGTCCCATAATTTCATCAATTTGTGCCTGAAGTCGCTGACGTTCTTCCGGACTCACATTTGCTGCACTTAGCTTACGAAGCAAACGCATCATCACATCAACTTCATCCATATTTACTTGTTCCATTTCATTTAAAAAGACACTTCCCACTAATTAAAAAACACGTATTTCCTTTAATTTTCAAATGTCAACTAAAAAATTATCTCTGCCACTGCCTCCGCTAACAGTTCAGTTGTTTACACCTACGGTTAGCCAATTTACATGAGAAGCTTATATGGGTCTGCACAGACCCATGTGAGCTTAATTAACGAAATTAGTTTAAATTATTATTTTTACAACAAATATAGCAAAAATCTTAATTTTGCTACTTCATTGTGTTTAGCACACTACATTTTAGGAAGTCATGGACTAAGAAGCCTCAGATATTAAAAATAAAAGATCTACATACATTTAAAGATCGAATGGGTCTGGCCAGACCCAAATGAACATCGGAGGGTTAAATGGACCGTAAAATGGCCGTAATGCTCTTAAAGTAGCAGCAACAGAACGATTGCTTTCATAAAAAATTTGCACGATTTGCAATCGTTGCTCAAGTGTGTAGCGTTCCATGATGAAATGAAGTTTACAAATGACAAGCGAAAAATAAAAAATATAGCGTCGTTCGCCTTCCCTATCGGAAAAAAGTTGAAGCGCACCTATTGAATAACCCATTATTATACAATACCAAAAAGAGTACAGAAGGTAGCGTACATTACGGAGCCAATGAGAACTTGTTCTAAAATCTCTAAATTTCTCAAAACCCACGGTGCTCATGGAATATCAAATATAAAAGGATTTTTTTTAAAGCGATAGGATTTCAGCAGGCATTGGCAAACCTCTAAGTGTATTTCTGCTATGCCTATGACGAAGGTTGTCTGCGCCTATTATATACAAATATAGTTTAATGTTACCACCAAAGGACAGATGGTTCAAATAAGAAACTTCTTCATGGTAGAAATGCATTCGGTGGTTTACTGGTGCCTTCCTAGGGCGGCCGTTGTTAAAATAATAAACTGTTTCTATCATTTGACGTTTCATATCCACCCTGGGTTTTGAACCACGGACCACCAAATGCCCTCACTTACAAAACTTTTTATGTAGGAACCATTGGCCTACCTACAAATTTGTATCGGGGGCACGCAGAGTGACAAGGGGTCACCCACAATGACTTCTACAAAAGCTGCTATAACGAAAGGCTATTTGACTCCATGACTGACTTAAGGATGACCGATGGTTTTCGTAGTAAAGCTATGAGTGCTGGAAATAGTGTTAGCAAATACTCTCTACCTAACCTATCCCAAGTAACTCAAGATGTGCGTTACTAGCTTTTCAAGCAATCTAACATCCATTTGGCGGTCGCCGTAGCCGAATGGGTTGGCGCGTGATCACCATTCGGAGTTCAGAGAGAACTTAGGTTCGAGTCTCGGTAAAAGACGAAATGATGAAGAAAAAGTTTTTTCTAATAGCAGTCGCCCCTCGGCGGGCAATGCCAAACCTCCTCATAAAAAATATCTCCCTTCGGAGTCGGCTTGAAACTGTAGGTCCCTCCACTTGTGGAACAACTTCAAGACGCAAACCACGAATATGAGGAGGATCTCGGCCAAACACCCAAAAAGGGTCTACGCGCCAATTATATATATATCTATATATATACATATGTAAATGTATTGGAATATATATATTGGCTCTAGGCTCTTGCTTTTTTTGCTCTTGCATCTTTCATAACCAACTTTAGCCCAGTTGTGTGAAATAAGGTATTAAATAACTTTGTAACGAGCTCTTGGCGGACTTACTTTGGCTCTGGTCATCAACACATCCGTGGAAGCGAGTTTGCCTTTGAGATAGCCAAAGAGGATGATTTGATGTTCTCAAGCGGTGATTGGATTTAAATCCTCTTACAATTGACGTATAAGATAATTTATATTCGCAACAAGGCGAAAAGGCTGGTTTCACCTATACTTGTTATTGCCAAATTTACACTGATGAAAATCAACATGATATAGTTGAGTACTTTCTGCTTTCAGATATCTGCTTTAGTGTATATGATGCAGCTTTAGTATATAAGGGGTAGACCAATCTTGTTTGAGTAAATATCTCTACGTTTGAGTAAATATCTCTACAGGATCTATCCAACTACTCTCTCTACAACTTTACCCGTTTTACCTACTGCACTTGGTGGTTTTAATACAGCCATTCGGGGATAATGCGTATGAAAGCGTGCTACTCGAGTGTTGGGTTCTTTACCGACCTTTGAACTTATGCTATCGTCAGAAAATGAATGAAATGGATATAAAAATGGTTTTCACTCTCCGGGGTAAATTATAACTAAGCCATTCATCACCCTATTGTTTTTTATTTTGCGGTGCAATTGACCATTTTATTAACAAAGCTGTATGGATAGATGTATTACAATTTCACTTTTACTTAAATTTATCAGTACAGGGTATCCATGACAGGGCAGAATTAGGAATTAAAAGCAAAAGTAAAAAAAAATTATAAAAGTTTATTTCAATAACTATTACAAAAAAGCCAAGTGTGAATTTTCTTGTTTTAATTATTTCCTCTAAATCTTGACCGATACGAAGGATATACTCTTGGAATATGGCCTACGTACTCCGTGACACTTGCTGGAAAAGTGATATTGGATAACATAAGTCTGCTTATTTATACGTCCAATTAAGGGAAAATGGGCTTCATCACTCCAAAGATAGTGTTTACCCTACGAAATTGCTCCAACACTCTCTCGCATAACTTCGTAGGCAGATTATAATCGTGGCTTAAGTCCTCGTACGAATTGAATATTCAATATTTTCAGTTGTTCTCGTTGTTCGACTTGGCCTTAGCCGTAGACTGTTTGTCACCGATCTTGTCGCATGGAACCTTCGTAGCCATGGACGGATGAAATCTTCATTTGAAGCATCACCTAAACGTCGAATATTGTAACGTTAACGACAATCAGTTGCACAGGAATCATTGGCCTTGAATACACGTATATTGCGAACGAACGTTGTTCACCTGTCCGTCCACTGCGACGTCATGACTAAAAAACCCGCACGATTAAACTCTACCAGGTTCTCAAAAGACGGTTTTCCAAGGGTTAACAACTTGGTCTTCCATAGGGCAAGGCATTCGCAGAGGAAGTGGAAGATAGTTTCCTTTTTATCCTTATTATTCGTGTTAGGACACAGTCCTGATGTCATTATCACCGAATATTCGGCGTATGCCACCACTTTTACTTCACCTCTATTAAGTTTAATCGAGATTTTGGTTGTCACAGATGACAAAAGAAGTGGAGTCCCTCTTAGTTATGTTGATATTTCCCATATTAGCTTTGAGGATCCTGGTAGAGATGATCCAACTACTAATCCAATTGTCCACCTTTAAGTCTATCAGCGCCCACTGGGTGGCATCAGTATTAACGTTATTAAAATCGCCTTCTATATCGCAGAATGTGGCTACGGTATACTGTTTGTTTCTATTGTTCGAATTACCTCGTGAAACGCTGCCTTCGTAAATTTGCCTTTCAGGTACGCTAGTTATGCAGTTGATATACCAGAACTCTCCAATGATCTTCTCAGGTATATATCTAAACGCTTTTCAAAAATTTTTTAAATGAAGGACGAGAGACTGATTTGTCTAAAATCCTTCGCCAAGCTATCTTTTGGTATGAAAACAGCTTTTACTAGTTTCCAACTATCTGAAATATGACTTAAGTTTAAACACACTTTGAAATGTCCCCTACCAATAACAGAATACAGTCCAGGGTTTCCCGTAATATCTTTGGAATGATGACACCATATCATAACATCTGTAAAATGCTGTGGATCACATTGGCCTTATACTTCGACTCCCACTTTCGTGAGCGCGGTATCCCGGAAAATGAGTGTTTAAGAGAAATACTAGAGATTCTTCTGTCGTAGCAGTTCAAGTAGCATCTAGTTTCTTGTCCCTAGATACCCTTGAATGATCTGTAGAAAGTATACGAATAAATCTAGCAAAAACTCTAGAAGGTTCGATAAACGAACAAAACTTTCTCCATCTCTCTCTCTCTTGGCGCTCCCAATTGCCTTCTTGAACTGTCTCCGACTTTCTCTGTACACTTCCCAATTTCTTGTAGAGTAGCTGAGCTTAAAGGTTGACCCAGATTCTGCCCCTAGTTTTAAGAGCTCACTGCTGCACGAAGGTGGGTGAGTTTTTTTCTATATTTTTTAGAACAGGACGTTTTGTAGGGCCTACTACATAAATATCTTATCCAATCTTGTATCCCTACTCTCAAGGGAGAGTTATTTGTTGGATCGGAATCTTTCCTATTTTGTTAGTTATTACATTTCTGAACCTCTTTCTATTGGTTCTGAATGGATTTCGACGAGGATCTACCTTAAGACTGTTATCAGGTAGTACAGTAACGCCCATCCTCTGAAGTACTCCGTACTAGGAAAAGTGAAAGGGGAAGTATTACCCCTGTTACATACCGACAAGTTAGTTTTAATAATGAAATCATAAAAAGACCCACCTCAATCATTAGTCTTAGAGATTCGCCACAAAGCGTACCTCGCGTTGGCGTCGTACGAGCCTCCTCGGACGGTACTGGCCGATCATGATCAGATTGAAGTAAGCATGATGCTGACACTGTCAGTGACCTCCACTTCAACAGCCATCGCATCCTGTGAACTAAACATTCTTTAGCTTCAATAAATGATAGCTCTCGGTGCTCCTCACCCTGGGCTCCTGAATTAAGACGATTTCGACGTGCTTTTCTGTCAGGAGTATGGTTAAGTTTTCCGTTATAGTCTGTTAATGCTGCATATTAATTTGGACAGCCTTTAAAACCATGTTCATTGATTTGCTTTTCTTGGTTCGGCGTCATCTAGCCGCATACTGGACAGCAGTTCGTTCGCACCGTCGACCTCACCCTGCTCCTCCTCCAAATTTGCTGAACGGTATATATTAGCTGAACCTTCCATATGCCGAACCGATTTTTTTCCCCCACTTTCTCCACTTGTCTAAAGTCTCTTTTGTGATTTAAAGGAGGAACGACACGTTGTGCCTCTGCGGAGCCTCCGAGCTGTTCTGAATTTTGTCAATCGTGTTAATCAGGAAATGCAATTAACTCATTGAATGAATTAATCATTGCTTTTGATAACACGGTAGCTCCGGACTATCTCCAGGGGAGTGACCCTTCGAACTATGCGAGTCAACCGTACCTCAATCTTCAATCATGTGTCGAGAACTGAACGTTTCGTTTATCAATGCCTGTCTGTCCCTTTGCTTGTCTTGTCGTTTTGTCTGTGTATCCGTTTGTCTGTCTGTCGTTGCTGTCAATGCGTCCGTCTGTTTTCTTATCGTTTTGTATATGTTTTATTTCTTTTTGGCGGTTTCTGAGTTTTTGTTTTGTTTAGAGTTCAGTTTATTTGTTTCGTATGGTCAGTTGTTGTTGTTGTTGAAGTGGTTGAGTATTTCCACTGAAATAATCCTAATTAGGGACCAGCATCGTTTCACTACCACTGTCCTCGTGTGATGATGTTTTTTTTTTGTTCTGAGTCAGTTCCATTTAGTTAGGTCCAAGTATAGCAGCAAATTTTTCATCTCGATGTCTGCGATCTCATTAATTTGCGGCAAGAAAGGCGTAGCGAGGAGCGTAGTCGTGCCCTAGGTAGCCCTGGATATTCACATAAGTAGTGGAAAAGACTTTCCTTCGCCCCTTCCGCTTGACAGCTTCTGCAGATAGGACTGAAGGGTAGGTTGATCCCCTACTTTCCAATGGCCTGTAAGGATTGCAGTGATGCGTGAGATGTTTGGCCGAGAGTATCCTAACACATCATTCCTCCTTTGGATTTTGTACTACGGTCATGTGTTTTTTGTTATAATACATGTAGTTAATTGCTCCCATTTTTTTTCGGCGAAAGCATGAAGTGTGAAGCAATGGATGCTTTTAATGTGTTGAGTGGGGTGGAGACTGCCACTGCCTCTGCTATTTCTAGTGTCGAAACTTTTCTTGCTAGCTCATCTGCTATCTCATTTACCCGTATGTTCCTATGACCGGGAATCCATATCAGTGTAATTTCAAGCCGATGACTAAGTAATTCTAGTTCCTCTCAACACTGTAAAACTAACTTGGGTGAAATGGAGTTGGAGTCTAAGGTCTTGATAGCTGCTTGACTGTCTGTAAAGATGGCTACGCTTGCACCAACTTCCTTGCAGAGTTTTAGTGATTTGCATGCTTCTCTGATCGCTAGTAGTTCTGCCTGCAACACGCTGGCATAGTCAGGAAGTCTAATTGACTGGGATAGGTTGAGTAGCTCCGAATTAAAGCCAGCTCCTACACCACAGTTCATCTTAGAACCGTCAGTGTATATTTCACTGTCCTATCCTCAAATCACCTTCCCTTTGCTCCATTCGGCTCTCGGTGGAGAACGTACCGTGAAGGCTTTCTTGAAGTTAAGGTCGGAGACTGTGTAGTCTGATCTGTTTTTGAGCAGTGGGGGTCCCTGTAGGGGGATCTTGCTGTGACCGTACGACCTTGTGGTCCAGCTTCCTATGTTTCTGAGTCTCACCGCGCTGCATGCGGCGATTGTCTTTATATGTAAATCTAATGGTAGCAGATGAGTTAGTACATTGAGCGCTTCAGTAGGACTGGTGCTAAGCGGTCCTGTAGTTAAGATTCACGCTGTCCTTTGTATCTTGTTCAGCTTGATTTGGTTGTATTTCTTTTCTGTTGCGGGCCACCAGACTAGTGCCGCATATGTTAGTATTGGCCTTACAATGGCTGTGTAGGACCAATTGGATAGTTTTGGTTGAACACCCCATTTTTTACCCAACATTCTCTTACACGTGTAAAGTGCTATATTCGCTTTCTTTACCCTGTAATCTAAGTTGGAGCTCCAGCTGAGTTTGGGATCTAAGATAACACTTAGATATTTGGCTTTTGGGTTAACGTAAGACTAACGCCGTTTAGTTTTGGGAGATTAAAGTTTGGTATCTTGGTTTTCTTAGTGAATAACATCAGTTCCGTTTTGCTCGGGTTTACACTTAAACCACAGTCTGTGGCCCAGTTACTGAGTAATACCTGAGCTCCTTCCATAATCTCACTGATTATCGTTGGAAAGATTCCTGAAATCAAGAGCACTATATTATCCGCGTATGCCACTACTCTAATTCCATTTCGGTTGAATTTGGTAAAGATACTGTTGACAACTAATAACCACAGCAGGGGGGATAAGACCTCTCCCTGAGGGGTTCCCCTGTGGACAGAGCGTTTGACCGCGCTGCTGCCTACCTCACCGATGATTATTCTAGTTTTAAGCATGTTTTCTACTCATTCGTTGAGACCTATGTCTTTGCCTAGCATATCAAGGGCCTCAATTATGGATCTTGTGCTAACATTGTTAAACGCCTCCTCTATGTCGAGGAAGGCGACTAGTGAGTATTATTTGTATATTATGCACCTCTCAATTTTACTTACAACCTTATGAAGAGCTGTCTCTGTGAATTTTCCTTTGAGATAGGCATGTTGGGATGATGAAATCGTTGTGCTTGTAATCTTCTCTCTGGGATATACATCCAACAATCGGTCGAGAGTTTTGATAATAAAAAAGGATAAGTTGATGGGTCTGAAGTCTTTCGCTGTATCATGACCGCGTCTACCAGCTTTGGGGATAAAAATCACCTTAACCGTCCTCCAGCTTTTTGTAATATGTCCTAGCGTAAGGTTTTTTCTGAAAAAGACCTCCAGCCAAGGAGTCGTCGTTTCTCGAGTGTTCCACAGCATGGCAGGGAATATCCCATCTGGGCCGGCTGCTTTGTAAGGCTCAAAGTTTTTCAGCGCGCATAGAATTCTATCTTGGGATATGATGTGGTTGATTGTATTGGATGACAGGTTGGTCGTTTGAACACTGTTACTATTGTTCTCAATATATTCTGTGTTACCTGGCAAATGTGATACTCTAGTGTTTCGTCCGAGGATTTCGTCCATTCTACGTCCTCTTTCCTCAAGACGGAAGGACAGGAGTGTTCTTTGGATAAGAGCTTTCCTAGTCAGGCCGTATCTTTGGTTGATTCGATAGAGCCACAAAAATCTCTCCAAGCCTTTGTCCGAGCCTCTTTGATCGCTTTCTTATATTCCCTAAGGCAATCTTTGCAGGGTTTGAAGTACTTGTGTTTGTAGCAGATGTTGAAGATTTCTCTTGTCATTTTGCTGAGTTGCCTTAAATCTTCATTCCACAAGGTGTAATAAGTTGTTTTGCCATATGTGGCAGGACGTGAAACTTCAAGCCGATTCGTCAACGAAGCTTCGGAAACTCTTACTTTCTCATCCAAGTCTTTACTTGATGTTATGGTTTTATTTATATGTTGAAGTTTAGACTGGGTTACTCTACGGAAAGTGTGCCAGTTTGTTCTTCTGGGGTTTCTATACGGGATCGGTTTCTCAAGCTTGACATTGATATCGAAGAGAATCCAACTAGTGTCCGAAAAGGATTTCTTGTCAAATACCATCCAATTTGTAACTATTTGGGAGTTATTGTTTGTGCATAAAGTAATGTCTAAGACCATCTCCCAGCCTGGAAAATGTCCGAGCTCGGGAAAGTAAATGTTGGGGTGGTCCCTACATTGCATATGTCGAGGTTGGTATATAGTAAGAATTCAAAAAGGGACTCACCTCTTTCATCCGTCTCCGAACTGCCACAGAGCTCTTTTCTGGCGTTTGCGTCGCAGCCCATCTACACTAGCCCATATGGTTACGTCTCCCACCATGTCGCCAAGGAGGATTGAGGGGAAATAACGGGTCGACGGGCGCTCTGGTATCAGAAGGGCTCCGTAAGAAGACAACCTTATTTAATCCGACCTGTGTGGTTCGCGGAAGATATTTTACTCCTATCTTATCACCCATATGGGGGAGGTGTTCCCTTTCCCCCCTGGGGACGCGCCCTCTATTTTGAAAAATTTTGTAGGTCGAATGTAAAACTTTAATTCCAGTTCTTCGATATCTAAATAAAACTTCTGTGACTATGTTGGCATGTATTTGCATGAATTCTGTGTCCCAATAAATTGCAAGTCAATTGTAGTAATTTTGCAAATCTAGGCCTTTCAGTGCAGGCTCTACTAAGTCATCTCATTAAGTTTTCATGGCCTATAATTTACTGCGGCTCCATATAGTTAAAAATTGAATAATAAGGTAAAGGAAAATAAAACTCTCATAATCAAGTATCGCGTACGGTCTATATACACTAACTATAGCAATAGCAAATTTGTTGTTTTTCATTTTGACAAAATAAAACTGCTCAAATACTAAGCACAATCTTTATCTGAAAGGGGGTATTCCAATATGATGCTGATTAACTGATATCGAAATCCCATTTAATTACAATATACTAAAGTTTTAAAAAATAAAAATGAAAACTTGCTTCAATGTTTTCGCGTTCTTTGCTGTTATATGCTACAAAAACATTATAAAATTAAGAACTCATGCTCATAAAAGTACCATACAGCATTTAATTGGGCATATGTATGTACATCATTACTATACCGTTCAAAAATATGGCTTAACTATCAATAACAAGGATGTTTATTTATATACGCTATCCCTTGTGCTGAGAATAATTTTGCATGGATATTGATGATTAATACTTATATGTACCTACATATGTAAAAATATATTGTTAGAAATATTATTTTCATATAATATTATACATAAGCATACTTTTTTAACAGGACTTGGATTAAAGTATTTATATTGAAGTCTGGATATATTCTGAATCGGCTAGCTGTTTCAGCTGCTTTGCTTTTAATATGGATGCTAAGAAAGATGCCGCAATACCTCAAACAAGTGGCACTACATTGCGACGACCGGCTCAGTTTGTGAAGAAACGCTCTGGCTCACTGGTCGATGCACTTGATGAGCTACACCGTGAGATCTATGATAAGCCCTCAACACCGGTTTCAGCGCCAAAAACATCGATTCCCAGAGCTTGGGTGACACAGGTGACGCCTTTGGATGTTGGTGCGAAGTTGCCTACATTAGCGGTGACAGCTTCATCGTCCCAACCTGCCCGACGGCGTCCAACAATCAAGGAGAAGGAGAAAAAACGAGAGCGATGGCTTCTTACTAGGAAAACGTGGAAATATATGACTGATGCTGGTCGTAAGTTGATTCCAGATGGAGCACAAAACCGCAAGGAAGATATACCAAAGATCGAAGTGCATTTCCAGCAGACGTGTTCTAATGAGCCTCGTTTTATATTATGGCCTCGCAAATCATCTTATCCAGGCGCCGTGCGCAACTCCAAGCGCCGAATAAAACACTTTCTGCAGCATACTGGACAGAAAGGACCGCTTACTAATAATGCTTTGAAACAGGAACAGGCTGACAATGCTGACCTAGTTATTGGTCTGCTACAGTCTTATTTGAAGCTTGATGAGGTTTGTAAAACTACCACATTACTTAGCTCGAAGACGATACGTCCAGATCAGACAGCCTCCCCAAGCGCGCAACGCCCGGGTAGACTACGGAGACTCCCTATAAACATCGACAATATAACTTCAAGAGGACCTGGTTTTTTAACGACTACTCAGCGTCCGAAAGATCTACAAGAGTTAAACGAAATTGATCAATTACTGGAGCAGTTACGTATACTGTCTTGCAGTTCAAAAGTGTATGCATTCACTATACCCCCAGAGAGCATTACGCCTGCTATTCTCGAAGATAAAGGTTTATTAAAACAAATATATAATTTACTTAAAAAACAACAGCTACATCGTCTTTTAAGTAAACATTCCACCTCGTCACCGAAGGGTGCACCATCACAACTTGAGCACTCATCATCATTGTCTAGTCTGCTACATTTTGGTGCTGGTGCCTCTGATACCGGCAGATTTGGAAACAAAGAAAGATGTCATGTTATATCCACCGCAGCTCCCATGAAAGGTCAGATCCCTTTGGTGACAACGACATCTGAAACTATAAAAACAACAAGTGGCACTATACCCAAAATACCATTGCGCAGCGTCAGAAAAGATCCCAGTTGGGGAGCAATATCTCCTATAGCCACGCCTCGGCAGCGAAAGCCGCCAAGTTCGCTGCATATACCAGGTTTATATAGCGATAATAAAAATAGTCCACCCTTATGTCGTACTAAGCCGCTGTTGGTTGAAAAACATTTTAACTGTTGTGGTTCTCAAACGAATTTCGTGTCATTGCAAGAGATAAAACGGCTAGCAGAAGAATATAAACAGCGTAAACGGGAGGAAATAACGCTAAATGCTTCATCGATTACGACGCCTGCCGCTACCGATGATGAAGCAGAGAAAGGTGGGTCAACGACACTGTGCAGAACTCAACACCATAGCCGCAAGGGCTCTATTGATAACGAAGATATATCGCAGTCGGTCAGTGATACAATTAAACGATACTTACGTATGGCCCGAAGAAAAAGTGTTCATGATGATGATGCCAATCGTTTTAAACGTGTTAACTATGATCGAAATTTGCGAAACATAAAAGCCAAAGGCGAAATTAACCCCCCTGGCATGGATGAAGGAAATTCGAAAGCTGTGCAAACATTGGACGCATGGCCGCTGATATCTTTGGATTTTATTCGTGGCAACGAAAAATCTGGTATTTTAGAGGCTGCACATATCGAGTGGCGGAGAGCACTCGAGGAACGAATGCAAAAGAAGCTTGAATATGAACAGAACTTAAATTTACAGACTGGTGCTTGCGATAGTACATCTATAGCTAGAGACATAGAACCGTCCGTATCGAGTTGTAATTCATCATCGGCACCAACTTCGCCTATATCCAACGAAACTGTGCATGCAAGTAAGCATTTAAGCAGTGGAGTTAGTGGGCTTCGATTAGTCGGATCACAGTTTTTATCCAATTTATGGCATGGTGCAAGTAGTGGTGCTTCATCAGCTTTTCATGATGATGACCCTGGTAGCAGCCATCATGTTAGTGCTAGCTTATTAAAATTTCATCGAAATGGAAAGAGCAATCAAAATACTGGAAACAATGATTGTAAGTATATCAAAAATAAACATAGTAAAATGAAATCCGAAGAATTCAATCAAAGTGTAGATAATTTAAATCTATAGACAAAATTTGGAAAAATATTGACTGCCGAGGTTTCTCTTCCAATTTTTAACATGCGTTTTATTCGAAGAAGCACATATATAATATACATACATATACATTTCAATAGCGATATATTGTTGCTGAATTGCCATTTCTTTTGACTCACTTCGTTGTGAGTTAAAAAACATAATAACTGTTTTATTAAAAACACAGTATTTTACAGTAAAAACAATAAAAAGTTATATGGGCTGTTTAGGATTTGGTTTACATATTTTCCAGAGCTTTTACCCAAAAGAATATTCTAATGCAGAATTGAGGACTGCCCCCAAAGTATATAAAACCATTATATTAAAACAATTTTTCAATAGGATTACTGAATTGATCCATGAAAAAACCTTGATATTTCCTAAAAATTTCTGGCAATTAATTTTGTAAATTTTATATATTGAAAATTCGTTTATCAAAAAGCTTCATTTGTTAGTAGGTTAAATCACTTCAGAGTTTGGAATGAATTCACATGTACATATATACCTACAGCATATTCGTAAAGTTCCTTAGTAATTCTATCGTTGGGCTTACGAATACTTGTTATTTGCACAGCGTAGTGCGCATAGTGTTTTTTAAGCTTATGTTATTTAAACAGTGACAGATCTTCCCCGCTGAAAATCTTGACAGAAAGTCAGAATTATATCTCTACGGAATTAAATGGATCACCTGGATGCAGGCCTTTTACGCGAATATAGGGCAAGCTATTCGAGAGATAGGAACAGAAACCAACGTCTAGGCCTTGGGTAAACTAGGTTAACAGTATATGCTAGTGCGAAGCCAGCCAACAAGTCTCATAAGTAATAGCAAATGTGACTTCCGATATTTCATGAAAAAATTAGCCCGTCCTCTACACAAAAAATATGTATGTGTACGTTTTGGAATACACTGGAGAATATGACTTTTTTGATAAGAAGCTTCCATATTCTAGATATGTTTTGGGTAATAACCTGTGCCATGTAGAATATTTTTATGTTTATACATTCAAATTTGATTTCCAAATATTGGAAGTTTAGTAAAAACGTAGTCATTTCCTACGTATGGTCTAGGACAATGTTCTCCACGAATTCTTAGAATCCCACAAATGATGCTTGAGATTAAGAGTTCTGACGTCTAATTTTAGAACATGTAAGCACATTTTGCTTTAAAGACTTTTTAATTATTGTGTTAAAGGCGCAGAGAAACAAGTACCGCAGTGAATCTAGAAATGTCTCATAAAATATCAAAAGAAGTAAATGTGTGCAGCGATGTTTTTTCACATGTGTAGGATGTCCGGTAGTAGAATTAGGAATTGAAAGCTAATATAAATTAAAAAATAATTACTAATGATAAAAGTTTATTTCAATAACTATTACAGAGGAGACAAGTGCGGATTTTTTTTTAATTATTTCCTCTAAATGTTGACCGTTTCGTCTTATACACTCTTGGAACCTTTCCTCCGTACTCCGTGCCGCTTTGCTATTGATGTACCGCCACAGAAAAAAGGAGAGAGGAGTAAAATCGGATGAAGGGCGACCGAAACGGCTTATGACTTTGTTAGGGAGAAATCACGCAGTATCGCCTTGGTCTATCTGGTCGTGTGCGGCGTGGTGCCATCTTGCTGAAACCGTGTGTGTGCACGATAGGAAGGATGTCCACTTATTATTGGCAGAAAATAATCGTTAAGCATGCGCTGATAAGAGATACAGTCCACAGAAATTGCTAATTATTCCACTACTTGACAATGCACAGCAAATCATCACTTTGAGACAGTTGATGTTTTAATAGTGGGTTCTACCCTTTAGGATTCCAATAACGGCAATTTTGCTTATTTACACGTCTAATTAAATGAAAATGGGCTTCATCACTCCAAAGATAGTGCTTAACCTGCGAAGTCGCCTAACAGATCTCGTATAATTTATAAGCAAATTGTAATCGTTAGGCGTAAGTCCTCGCACGATTTGAAAATCAATATTTTAGTAAAAACGTATATAATTATAATACATAATTTATAAGCTAATTGTAATCGTTAGGCGTAAGTCCACGCACGATTTGAATATTTTCTGTTGTTCTTGACTGGCCCATGAACGAATCAAATCTTCTCTTGGGCATCACCTAAACGTCGAATATTGTAGCGTGAACAAAATCTCCAGCGAACAATCATTGGCCTTGAAATACGCTTGGATTTCGAACGAAACTTTAAATTTAAAACCTAATTCTGGCCCCGGTCATCCTGTGCGTTAATAGGTGAATTTCGTTCTTATAATAACCCAAACACCGGTAAGCTTCGCTAACTGTCAAAACCTTCATAGAAATTAAAAAAATGAAAGAAAGTTATGTTTATTATTACAGAAGTTATTGCCCCATAACATTGATTGAAAATAAAAAATGTATAGCTTTTTTTAAATGTGAATACAATGTGTAACAAAGTTTAATCATGATTTCTAGATTTCAGAAGCATATATGTACATATGACGGAATTCGAAGAGAACGTAGGTTCGAATATCGGTGGTGACCAAAATAAAGAACACGTATTTTCAAAAGACGGTCGCCCCTCAGCAGACAAAGGCAAACCTCCGAGTGCATTTCTGCCACGAAAACGCTCGTCATAAAAAATTGCACGTAATTAGTTGTTACAGTATCGGCATAAACACCGTTCACAAATTTAACGGTCTGGTTTGCATTTTCGCCTTTATGAAAGAAAAACAGTCAAATGTATAAAATTTTCTCTTTGTTGACTTCCATTGTTAAAACCCTATAACTCACATTAAATAGAACGAACAAAAAACAGCAAAAGAATTTTTTAGTGTAAAATGTCACTGTGACAACGAAAATAAACCTTAAATTTTTTGATCGGTACTTTAGAAGATATTGATCCCTACAGCCATGAAGAAACTGGATTTCTTTTTCCCCAAACTAATATTTTCTTAAAATAATCTTTAGAATCGAATATTTCAAAAACGGTTTGTTCTTGGACATCATACTATGTATATAATCAAGGTAATCAATAGTAGTTATGTACTCATGTACCAAGGACGACTTTCCCGGTAGCGCTTTATTCCACTAAATAGCTATAGCGCAGAAACTCATTGAAAAGTTTATTTATTTGTTTTTCATTTTATTCATATTCGCAAAGATTTCCCAAAAATCATACATATCCTAGACTTAAACCTGTATTTTTTTTTTGTGGGTGAGGTGGTGGTGGGGATGAGTTCAAAATGCCTTCGCACTTACAGCGACCGTCATCTATTGCGTCGTGTGGTGGGGCCACTAAAATGGTCCCTCCTCTCCTTCTGGGGAGACTCCCTTCCCCTGACTACTTTCGATATTACTTTAGGAGGGCCCAGAACGGCATCCATAAAGGATCAATTCTATTCATCCACGTCTGGCTCCACCATATTTGTAGCCAGCTTTCATGCTATAGGCTCGCCTTCTTGTGCCTCTGTCTGTGCGGCTTCGCTTTGTTGCACTGTATCGAGCTCAATCTTTTTTTTCGTAGTACGTTTTCTATATATTTCTTTACCGCGTTCCAGCTATCCTCGCGTTGGATCATTTTGCTGATTATGTTAGTTGGCGCGATGTTATCAATCTGCTCCCTCACAGTATTTTTTTCCGCGAGCCATCTGTCTCAACTAAAAACCCTGTGTTGAGCGACATCGCTCGACGCTTCGCAGCATATGCACCTGGAATCGATTACCTTACCCATGCGGTATAGGTATCTCCGGAAGTATTCGTGGCCCGAGAGGAACTTAGTTTAGAAGTAGTTCACTTCCCCGAAGTTCTTTTGGACCCATTTGTCAATTAATGGAATAAGTTTCGCCGTCCATCTGCCATTCGGTTCAGTCTACGATCGGTTTTGCAGTATGGTTTGGCATCTCCATTTTAATAAGCTAGTGATGACGTGTTTCTTCTTGGAGTCCCACGCATCCATTCGTTCCCGGACCAGAGACAGTGCGGTAGGGTGAGACAACTCTGAGTACCGCTGTTCGTTGCACAGCCTCGAGTGCTTTGCGCTTGGTCCTGCAGTTTATCACAATTCTCCATGCTTCGATGCCGTACAGGATAATTAAGTTTGTGGTCGACATAATTAGCTTTCTTTTGCTTTGTGTGTGTCCACCGATGTTAGCCATTAATCTACTAGGATTCCCGTGAACTTTGCTGCTTTGGTAGCTGCATGCCGTATTTGGGCCCAGAAAGTAAGTCTGCAGTCAAGTTTCACTACTTTTTGGGTCGCAAAGGACGTAAGAGAACGTAGGTTCGAATCTCGGTGAAAAACCAAAATGAAGAAAAAAGTTTTTTCCAATAACGGTCGCAATGGCAAATTTCCGAGTTTAATTCTGCCATGAAAAACCTCTGTGAACGAGGAGGCATCACGATGTCTGGTGAAACTCCATAATATGTCTTGTTTGTGCAGGGTCATTTGGCTCTCGTGGCAGTTCAGAGTTCTCGTAGAAGGCTTTGATGAGGCGGATTATCTTGGCGTGTAGAGCGAGGAGCGCCACTCAACTGATTATTCTACTATAATCCGAAGAGTGTTGGCTTGGTGAGGGCGAAAACCAGCTTGTTCGACTCTTAAGAAGCGTTCGATATCTTTAAGCCTGCTTTGTATGATCACGGCTACAATTTTGTAGTTGGTGTTAAGTAGGGATATTCCCCGCCAGTTTCCGCAGTCACGCAGGTCGCCTTTCTTGGTCAGCTTCACTATGATTACTTTTGTCCAGAACGAAGGCAGCTTTTCATATCTCCAGACGGCGCTGATGTGGGATGAAGAATTTCCGCTGATATTTGCTGGTCGGAAGTCATTCTTTCATTCGCCCGCCGCTTTGTTGAGCTTCAGCTTCTTAATTGCATCCTTAATCCCCGCTAGGCTGGGGCACGATGTTGTTATTTTATTGTTGTTGTTGTGTTGCCCACTTCAAAGCTAGATATACTGCGAGGAGCAATGTTGCTAGTTGCTTCAAAGTGTTCGTTCATTGGAACTCAGCAAAGCACCATTCAGATCTCTGATCGGCTGGTTGCTGTTACTCCGCTGGCTGGTTAGACGGTCAACTATGCGGTACAGCTGTCTCATGTTGATTACGCCTGATACCGCTTCGACATCGCTAGCAAGATCTTCAACGATCTTCCTTTTATCGTTTCTGGCCGATTTCTTTACTTGCTTCGCCACCTCTCTGTAGGCTGGCCGAAGGGAGCCATCGCTGATAAGTTGCCTAAGATCGCTTCTGCACTGAACGATGCCCCAAGTGCTGTAAGAGATCCATGGTTTGCTCTTGGTGGTCTTTATTGTGCCAAATTTTTCCAGAGCAATCTACCTGAGTTGAAGTTAGTGAGCAGCTTCTCGCGAAATACGCTTGTTGTTGCTTTTTTGTCGCGAGATCGCGAAGCAGTTGGACGTTGAGCCGCTTATGATTGCGTGGTGTGTACTTTTTCTTACTGCCGGTAATTATCGCGTGGTCGTTGATGCGACTATGATTTGTTTTAGGTCAGAGTTGTTGTTGCCTATTTTCGCATTGAGGTCACAAATGAGGAAAGTTATATCGTCGCCGTTAACTGTGCGTAGAACTCATCTTTGGGAGCACAGTCAGCGTCCTCTGCTGACACGTAACATTGTACGATGCTAAATTTGATTTCTGACAAGGTAGGTGATTCGCTTGCCGCTACCAGGCCTAAATAGTGGGAATGCCCACCTATTGTTGCTTAGGATCAACGCCTTCTTACTGCTTGGAGCGCCATCTGTATTTCAAATTTTTCTGCAAGAAGGATCTAACAAAATGCAAATAATGCGTAGACTATTATGCGGGAGTGACGATTCAAAGGATTAAGTTTTGGGGTTGAGGAATGAAATTTTTGTTGTTTCTTTTTTAGAAACAGGGAAAGTAGATAAATTTGAAAAAGAGGGAGGACCGTGGGTTTCAAACACACAACCTCTTGTATGGCAGGCTAGTGCACTTACACTAGACTACCGAGGCCACGTACCTTCATCTAAGCTGTGCGATTTCTGTTGTCCACCAGTACACAGGTCGTCTTCTTGAGCGTAGCCCCACATGGGGCGCCGACGCGTCGCAGCTTTTGGCAATGCGCAACATCATGGCGCTTGAAAAGGAACCAGCGTCATGGAATCAGCATCAAAGTGAGCTAGGAGCGCTTCCATGTTCGCTTTGGCCATGTTCCATTTGCGAGTGCCTTTTGTTTTGTAGGGGTAGGGTCAGTTCTCTCACTGATCTGGAAAGTGATATACTGGACAGAAGATAGAGCGCAAGTATATATTGAAGTATTATTTTTTAACTGGGACCTGTTATTTACTGACGGATCTAAAACCGATACCTGTACTTCATTTGCCGTAACAAACGAAATAGGTACCACTATAACCGTTGGAGTTTTACCAAGTTACTGCTCAATTTTCACAGCCGAAGCTGCTGCGTTACTTGAGGCGGTACACTTTGCGTCCCAAAAAAAACCATCAATATATAATATGCAGTGACAGCAAATCAACAATCGAGGCTATTCTGAACCCAGCTAATAACTCTCCAGTAATAACAAAAATGCGCAACATGCTCACACAAAAAAAAGGTTCAATTAAACTTATGTGGGCATCAAAGGTAACGAACAGGCCGATAGTAGAGCTAAGGAGGCAATCAAAGAGCCATTGTACATGTTCGAATACACTCATCCAGAAGATATAAAAAAGTTGGTAAGGCGTACCAATTATGAAAGTTCTCTGAACAAATGGAACCAGTACCAACATCACTACAAATCCTTCAATCTCTCGAGATCGAAAAACCAATACCCGTCAAATTCTTCATGCCGGAATATTAAGACCGTTGTTCGTCTGAGAATTGGCCATACAATTTCAACCCACTCGTATTTGCTAAATGGTTTGCCGAAACCCCCGTGCCCGTTTTGTGGATTTAGCGAATTCACCGTATCGCACTTCATGGATATATGTTCAGGAATCCAAAATATTAGATCATCGGTGTTTAGAAATATCAAACCATCTGAACTTCTGAAGCAGACAACGGACTATAATATTAGTATCATAAACCAATTCGTTTCTTGCTGTAAATTAAAATTTAACTTCATAGGCTTCTAAGTTATCTGGTGTGTTGTAGTGGTTAACTCCACATACCTTCTATTGTACTATCTTCATCTTCTCCAGTGTAGATATAATACATTTTTATCTCGAATCTAGCGTATAATAAACCTAGTATAATATAATTATTTCATTTTCTCGTCTTGATATATAGTATTAACCATTTAAAACAATAGCCGAAGGCCTTAGCAGCCAGTGCTTGTTCCTTTTTTTTCTTACCTTTAAGTGGAATAATTATTTATAATTATTACTCTTTTCAATAAATAAATAAATAAATATTTTTTAACTAATTTATCAACAGTGTAGGCAATGAACAGTGGCCGAAAGATATTGAAATGTTCCTTGGCGGAGGAAAGAGTAGTCTAAAACCGCCATAACACCGGCACTTCGGATCATGAGCAATTGTTCATTTCCATTATTCATATCACACATCTCAATAATAATACATCTCAATTACAAATAAAAGTACTTCTTTACCTAATTTAGTCGCTCGTTTTAACATATTCAATTCATGTAGATTTTCTAAAGTTTTCAATATTTTCTTCACACAAATAAATTTTCGATTTGTTCTGCGGTTTAGTTCAGCGAAAATCTCACTTAAAGTGAGTGTATATATATAAAGGGGTTTTTAATAAGAGGTGTTATTTTGATATTTAAAGAAGAATGCTATTTTTTAATATAAATGATGAAATGGTTATTTCATTATTATGAAGAAGGTATGCCGGAAAATAACATCAGGAAAATTACCACCACGACCACGCTTACAGGACAATATCCTTTTCATATCCTCACGAAATCCATCTTTGAGGTCTTGAATCGACCCTGGGCTGTTATCGTAGACCTTCCCTTTCATGTGGCCCCAAAGAAAAAAGTCACAAGGTGCTCAATCACAAGATCTCGGTGGCCAATTGTGATCACCTCTTTGAGATATAACACGGTAGGGAAACTTTTCCAGTAAAAGATCAATGGTTTTGTTGCTTGTGTGGCACGTAGCGCCATCCAATTCCGGCTATAAAAAATCGTTAATCATCTCTCGATAGCGCAATCCATGCACGTGTAACACCCAGATGCCTAAATTTTTGCTCAACGACCGCATGGACACCTAACGGAAAATGTCCGCTAAGGATATCTACCAAATTCGAGAGCTGTGGCTTTATTAGCCTTAGAAGTTTCCTCGCACGTTTGTGACCTAGCCCATCTTTCCAAGAGTGGACCACAGGTTCTCAGGGGAACCCCCATGATCTCGTTTTGCGATGAAAGCGATTCCATGGTCCCCTATCTAGCCGGATCATTAGCCCAGAGGTTTTCCATGTATTCGGATGCAATCGACAGAAAAGTCAGGCGTTCTTCAACAAATTTCGCTTGGTTTTCGGAGTAAATATTTATTTTATTTTCTTTACAATAACTACAGAAGTAGGCAACCAATCCACTGCTTCCTTAATTGCGGTTACTTCAAAAAACAAAAAAGCAAAACCCTACAGTGGTCCGGAAGCCTAAATTTGAGTTCGATGGGAAGTTCTTTACGGAATACTTCCCCAACAATTCTTCCGTCCTATTTCGAACCATCCGTAAAAATGTTTGCCATGTTCTGTCCCCAATTTTTGCACCCTGCCCACTCCTCCCTTTGCGGAATATGAATGGAAAAAGTACAGTTCGATTTTCCGAGTGTACAATTGAACTCAAAGTTTTTAAAATGCTAGAGATCTCGTAGCTTAAGTCTAGCTTATGGTCCGAACACATCAATCTAACTGCAACGAAGCGGCAGTTTACCCTGCGATGTCCAGAGGAGTGGTCCGAAGCGTCCCCCTGATCCCAATGAGGGCACACCTTTGGACCCTCTCCAGCTTCTTAACTGACATCGTCCTTTCAGGCGAGTTCGACCAGACAAGGACTCTGTACAACAAAATTGGCTTTATAATTGTGTTATATACTCAAAATACACCTTTAGGTGAGATGCCCCATCTTTTGCCGATAGCGCTCCTACATCCATACACAGCGACTATTGCCTTCCTAATTCCCTTTTCAATGTTTCTAGCAAATAAGTTAACTAATTATTTAAAATCAAATTGAGAATGCCGTGTGCTTATGGTCAAAAAGTTGATCCTAACCAACCAAAAGTGTTGTGTGCAAAGTGCAATGACCTATTTCATTTGATATGTGTTAACATGTGATCGGCTGATCTTGATTTTATGTTCGCATCAATTAAACAATATTTCTGTAATTCGTGCTGACTTGAGAGTCGGGCATCTGTTCGATCTCCGCCCCTATTGCTGTCTCTATTGCTAATAAAAATTCAAGTGATAAATCCAATAGCCAACATCTGCTTGATATTGCTACACCTCTGAATACTCTGCTCTCCAAAAATGCGCAAATACTAACTGTGGTAAATGCTCTGAGTGGTGTTAATGCTCAGTTATCCAAGAACGTGATAGCTTGTTTGCTGAAGTTTGTTCTCTGTACACAATAACCAATGACAACAATGTGTTCATCTCTTCGTTAACCTCGGAAATTGCAAGTTTACGCAAGAAACATCGAATCTCTAAAAGCAAAGGCACCAAAAAAGGCAATACTGCAAAATCTGAAAAGCTTGTCTTGGTTAATTGGTCTCCACCTTCGCCTTCGAATCCCACTATACCAGAGAACGTTAATGTATAGAGAAGTCTCCCGGGCTACGAATAGTGTGAATTGTGGCTCTGCACAGTTTTTGGCTTCCGTAGAAAATCAAATTGACGAATGACAGACAGCCTTTTGCAAGGAATTTAATTGTGCAGTTCTATATTTCCTTGATAAACGAAATTTTATTCAATTTAATTATATTTTCTAATAAACTTAAATGTACAATCAAAGATACATGTATTTGAATTATAAGCGATAACATTTAAAATCAATATGACTTTAATGTTCGTTGCTTTAATTTAAAAAGAATAATTTAAGCAAAATACATTGTAGAACGACCTTACATTTTGGCGCCGCAGGTAAATGTAAAACTTTAAAATTGTTGCTAATTTTTTGTGTTGAAACTAATTATACATATTTATATGTACGTATGCACACTTGATGACCTAGCCTATGTACGTACATATTTGTATTATGAACTCTTAGCAAAACAATGCTTATTATTATGCACAGGCATATGCATGTATAATACATACAGCCGCACCCCACTCACTTTATTCCTCTAAATGCGTATGCCGTCCAAAGCTAAAATTCTATGCCTAGCGCCTACAAGAACAAAACCCATTAATATGAGCAGCCGTACCGGCCATCATTCTAGTTGCCATGGTGCTGAACAGTCTAAAATAGTCGGGGTGTCGCTGAACAGTTTCAACTATTTTACAGTACAACAAAAACTCATCATCAAAAAATTCATTGATAAATTTGAGCTCATATTTCTATGAGCAAATACTTTCATTCATAAAGCGAGCCGCCCATATGCCACTTTTCTTTCACTAAGATTAAACTTATCAAATCAAAATAGTCAGTACTGGAATATTTCTTAAAGAAATATTTGCCAATATTTGGTGCATCTTGAATTTTTGTTAAGTCGAGTGCTGTATGTGATTTTTCGGCTACTTCTTATGCTGACGTCGCTGCCTCTGCTGGTTTGAACTCTGCCTAAAATAACAATGAGATTAATGTAAACAACACTCTAAAGCGTCTGTAGTTGTTGTTGGAAGTAACTTATAAGCAAATCTCGATGTAGCTCTCCGACTGAAACGGCTGCATCTGTCTTCGTTTAAGCCCACGGTTCTAGGCTGCCGATATTGTGGATTATATCTCGGAAAATGCAAAGGCATATATTCTATTACTTTATCTACATGTAATTTTAAGATTGGCTTCTATAAGACCGTTCTATGTGGCGTCTATTTTTTTCAAAAGGAAGTAGGCCCAATAGCCAAAACTTAGCTAATCAGTTTCACCCAAATGCAAAAAATACCATAAGCCCATATTATCAAAATATTTCTGGTAAGCGGGCTGCAGCCGAAAATGTGTTTTTAGCCACATTCCATTATGAATATGAAGTACGAGTATATACTGTGGGCAAAAAGTAAGGTGAATTTATTTGTCAAACTTCGCGGGATTAAAATTTCGCTCTAGTTATTTTTTTCATGAGTTGGCAGCACTGTTAAAAACATATGGGCCAACTTTCATGTGAATGTCATTATCAGTAATATATTTACGCTTGTGTTTACCAAACGACCAAGAGTGCATTTTTCGATTTTTACAATGTCTGATTTGATTGAGCAGAGAAGTGCCATCAAATTTTGTTTGCGGAATGAAATTTCGGCTGCGGAAACGTTTAGCATGTTGCAGAAGGCATTTGGTGACTCGACCATGTCGCCGAAAAATGTTTATAAGAGGTACAAAGACTTGGAGCGCTCCGGACGACCATCGACGTCAACAGATGACCAACACGTCAATAAAGTGAAGGAGTTAGTGCTCAAAAATCGTCGCTTGACTGCTAAAGGCCTTACTGATATGATCGGAATATCAGAAGGATCTGTGAAAACTATTTTGAAAGACCATTTGGGCCTACGAAAAGTCAAATCTCGTTTGGTACCGAAAACTCTCAATTTCTTGGAAAAAAGTCGTCGCGTTGATGTGTGTGAAACAATGCTTTCAGACTATCAGGACAAGCTCAAATGCATCATTACGGGAGATGAGACTTGGATTTATGCTTACGACCCTGAAACAACCGACCAATCAAGCGAATATCGTGCTAAAGGCGAGGCCAGACCGAAAAGAGCACGTCAAAGTCGTTCAAAAATAAAGGTCATGATGACAGTTTTTTTCGATTTTCGTGGTGTGGTGCACTATGAATTCCTTCCACCTGGCCAACCTGTTAATAAGGAATATTATTTGAGCGTTATGCGTCGTTTACGTGAAGCAATTCGTCTAAAAAGACCAGAATTATGGGCCAACAACTCTTGGTTTTTGCATCACGATAATGCACCGTCTCACACTGCACTCGTTCTTCGTGACCATTTCGCCAAAAATTCCACGCATATCGTTCCGCAACCACCGTTTTCGCCTGATTTGGCTCCGTGTGACTTCTGGCTGTTCCCAAAACTCAAGAGACCACTCCGGGAACGCGTTTCGCGTCGATTGAGGAGATAAAAGCTGAATCGAAGAAGGTGCTGATGGCTATACCGGAAATGGACTATTTGGCACGTTTCGGGGATTGGAAAAATCGTTGGCATAAGTGTATTTCATCGAGAGGGGATTATTTTGAAGGGGATGAAATTGATTTACAAGAATAAATAAAGATTTTTCATTTTACAACCAAATTCCCCTTACTTTTTGCCCACAGTATTGTTAAGACTTGGCGAAATGATAGCTTTTTTGATGCTGAATTTTTTGAACTAAATTTATTTCATACCTATCGTAAAGATAGAGACCCCATCAAAACTGGATACCTAAGAGGCGAGGGATGCTAATTGCCGTTAGGTATTCTTTTTTCATCGCTTTGTTAGGTATCAAGAAGTGATTCAGTACTTGATCAGATGTGTGTTCGCATTTGCGGCTCATTTGGTAAACCCTTTAGTGTTAATTTAGTTCAACTTGTATGAGCTCAATAATATCTTGTATCTTATTTTTATAGAAAATAATTCAATTTCGATTTGATCGACAACTTGACGGCCGCCGTAGCCGAATGGGTTGGTGCGCGACTACCATTCGGAGTTCACAGAGAGAACGTCGGTTCGAATCTCGGTGAAAACACCAAAATTAAGAAAAACATTTTTCTAATAGCGGTAACCCCTCGGCAGGCAATGACATGAAAAAGCTCCTCATAAAAATATCTGCCGTTCGGAGTCGGCTTGAAACTGTAGGTCCCTCCATTTGTGGAACAACATCAAGACATACACCACAAACACGAGGAGGAGCTCGGCCAAACACCCAGAAAGGGTGTACGCGGCAATTATATATATATCTATTATATATAATTCAATTTCCCATTTAAGCAAGTGCCATTCTCCAATTTGCAGTTGTAATCTAAACACTCGCTCTTATAACTTCAAAAATGGTAATTTTGACTCTCTAAATTCCCAAATTTCTGAAGTTGATTAGAAATTAACTGTCTATGCTAACATTTTTTCCAAATGCTTTAAAGTTATCTTCCATAAGTTGTTTCACATATTTAGCAGGAATTTCTCTTTACTCACTCCTTGAAACGGGACATTGATGGAATATCTCACTTAGAAACTATAGTTATTCACTTTGTTCACCATTAAGGCATGTCAAGGCTTGTCCTTTACCACTTTCTCAAAAAGTTTGGAATAAGTCGATAATTTAGAGACTTATTCCAAACTTTTTGAGAAAGTGGTAAAGGACAAGCTAGAATTTACTATCAGAGAATTCATTGATCCTTGTCAGCATGAGTTTCTTGGTGGACGATCTAATGTAACAAATTTTGCTGTTTTTTCTCAGTTCTGAGCTAAAAGTAAGTCTCAAGTTGACACCATATACACCTATTTTTAGGGGTATCGCACAAAATCTTCCAGTATCCAATCTTCTTGAAAATCTAGGTTTCCACTCGGCCCTCCTGTTATGGCTGAAATCATACGTGTCAAATAGAATCTCATTTGTTCAAATTGGAAATACTAAATCTCTTACATTTGTGTCAACTTGTGGAGTACCACATGGTAGCATTCTTAGTCCTATCTTGTTTATACTTTTCATTAATAACGTTGGTCGGTGTTTCAAGTATTCGAAATATTTACTCTATGCTGATGATTTGAAACTTTTTGGCAGAATCTCCCCTAAATCGGAGTGATTATTATTGCAGGAAGATTTGAACGCTCTAAATGGCTGGGCTCTGCAAAAGAAACTATGTCCTTGTACTAGTAAGTGTTATCACATGTCGTTTTCCAAGTCCATGAATCCCCTTTCGCCAACTTCTTATCTTTCAAATGTAACTCTTGTCTCAGTCAATGAAGTTCGTGATCTTGGTGTTATTTTTGATTCGTCTTTTACGTTCATTATCCATAATAATTATATTATTCCGAAGGCATAAGCTAACTTAGCTTTTTTGCGACGCTATGCTAGTGATTTTAAAGACCCATACACTGAAAACTCTTACTCCGTCATCTGGAATTCGATGTATTCCTCACATATTCTTAGACTCGAAAGATTTCAACGTAAGTTTGTACGTTCGAGATACATTCAAGATCCGATGACTTATTCGAAGCTTAATGTTTATATATCTGGTGCCATTGACTGTTCAGATCTATTCGGTCAAATAAGTTCAAATGTTCCTAATAGAGTACGCGTCTCTTATAATTCATTATATGTTGAAGTTCTCAGATACAATTACCTTAATTTCGCCCCTCATATAAGCTTCCTAGAATTCTTGATCTTGATTTTGCGATGACAATGCCTCTATTGAAGCCATTTATTGGGTCTTATTATTTGTCAAACAAACTATCTATTTAATTTTAGTTCTTAAGTTTTTATTATTTTACACTGTAAATCTAGTCAGTAGGGTTGTAACCATTGAGTTAAATAAATAAATAACGCGTCATCCGCGTAAGCAATCACCTTGCAGCCCCTCCAGCTCCTTTAGCAAGTCGTTAAGAACAACAATCCTGTGTAGTGGGGAAAGAATACCGCCTTGCGGAGTGCCTCTGCTCACCTGCCAGCGCAGAGAGGCGCCCCACTCTGCCACGACCATTCTATCGCTAAGCATTTTGTGGATAGACCTAATAAGATTGGTTCCGATCCCCAGTTTATCCAGAGACCTAGGGATGGCCTCAGAGAAGACGATATTAAAAGCCCCCTCACTGTTAAGTGAATTTTTTTAAAGAAAAGGACAACTCGATAACATTAACATTTGTATGCAAGGAAGAGTCTATCGCCTCTACAATAGGCATGTTGAGCCTACGATAAACGCCCCCGAAGAGTTTCACAACTTGCGTACCAATCAATCAGCCTCTCAAGGGCTTTCACCAAGAACGATGAGAGACTGACTGCGATTTTACCTATCTTGGGTATGACGTAGATCCTGTTCTCCACCAATTCATTATGCGGTTCTTACAGAACATCTAGAAACAGGAAGAAGATCCTGCAGGTGTTTGCTGTACAGGCCCCAGTCCGTGCTCCTTAAGGTAGGAAGATCTATTCGGTTTGGTTTCATTTAGGGAAAAATGGATGTACTTGTGATCCGAAAAGGAGTGAGCGCTACGCAGGCTCCAATCAGAAGTTCTATACATCAGTGAGGAAGAAGCCAGAGTGAGGTCAAGCACTTCTTCCCCAACCGTTGTAATGAAAGTGGGGTCCTTACCCCTATTACAAATAACCAAGTCTTCGCTTAAAATAAAATCAAAAAGTAAATCTTCTATTGTATCAATGCTTGTTCTTATTGTTTATACTTGGATGAGGATGAAAGATTTTATTTACCAACTGCTTGGTTTTAAAATTTTTTTGTCTTATTGTATTATTATTCTTAACAAGCCACATCAATATACCACCTAAGAGAGTTGAATTTATGTAATATAAATGTACATTGCTACTCACTTGTCTGATTCCACGATGAAAAAGGTGAGAAAGATGAAAGAGGTAGTATCCAAAGACTCAACAAAAACAAATTAAGGGCCACAACTTTTAATTCAGGAAACATAGGAAAACTTATTAATGAAGACATTGTACCCCAATAATGCAAAGAGATTTGCTTCTACATTTCTATGCACAGTGGCCACTTTTCAAGAAAAATTATCTCCACTAAGGTAAAGTTAAAAATTACACACCCGGAAAAAAACACGAAAGGAAAGATTTAGTTAGGTATGAGAGAATTAAAAGGGGAAACCAGTTTAGACTTATCAATAAATCGACTTTTTTTATTGTATAAATTGTTAGTATAACCAGAGAATGTTAATGCAATGAGAAGGAGCAAATGTTAAACGAGCTTTTTTCGAGTTCTAATTTGTAGATTCATAATAAGGTAATTTCAAATTCAACTTTGCTCACGAGTGGCGAATTACAGATATTTACCACGCGAGTGACGCGAGTGGAGGGTTTCTATATTTACTTACCACGCTAGGATAGGAATTCAGATATTTTCTGCGTTTACCAAACTACTGAGGAAGTTCATAAGATTTTTCGGCACACTACTAAGGAAATCGAAGCGAATAAATTTGCGATTAAGAAGGCAGTTAGTTTGTGGTGCAGAAGCTAAAGTCGGCGGAATTATTCGTTTTGTTTTTTGGCACGTATTTAATTCAGGTTCAAGTCCTGAAGTCATATTTTTTTTCTTGCACATTTTTTTTTTACAATTCAAACCAGGAAAGTTTGGTAAAATTTTTGAGTTTATTTTAATTAAAATTTCTTTAAAATACTGTTTTTTTTGTATTTTATAAATGGAAATTTCTTTTCGGTATAAAATAGTTCATACTGGATATGACCTGATTTTTATATAAATCAATCAAAACAGAAAATATGTACATATGTCTATAATCTATTTCATCAAATCCAAATTATATTGATGAGAAAATATCATTCTAATATCCGTCCAGAAAGCCAAACGCGCAAACACACATACATATGCATATAATTACGCATACAAACTTTCAACTAACGCAGAATATGTGCATATAAAACTGCGAATCGAATAAATGAGTGATTTAGAAAAGTTCATTAGTAACTGTAATTTAGCGCAATGTTGTGTATGCAGTACATCTTCCCATATTTGACTCAGGTTCAAGTCCCTTAGGTATTTTTCTTTGTTCGATATTTTTATTTCATTTTTTATATTTGGTTTAATTAGAATTGATTTAAAATAGTGTATTTAGCTTTTCTAATACCTGTTTTTTATAAATTTATTTTCTATATAAAATTATTCATACTTCTTTTGAATTGATTTATATGTAAAACAGCCTTAAAGGCAATGCATATGAATATGCCTTCATATACAGTGGCTCACAGCTTATTTCGTGTGACTGTATGTTAAACTAAAGAATTGTAAAATTATTTTTATTTGATTTATTTAAAAAAAAATTTAAATGCACAATCAAAGATAAATTATTTCTAATTACAAACATGTATAAATGCATTCAAATTTTTTCTGCTTTAGTAGAATATTTACAACAAAAACAGAATACTAGGTAAATTGACGTCACAGCTTATTTCGTGTGTTCACTTTTACCGTTATCGGCGCCAGTAAACCGGTTAGCAATTATAAGAAATTTGTTTTGCATAGTATATTAGATTATATCCTTATTTAGTTTACACATTGAAAGTAGTCGGTTGTCCAGCTTAATTTAAAAATACCGTACGTACGTCGATTGAAAGGCGCGAACTAGTGATTACGCATTACAAAAATGGAAAGTCGAAGATAAAAATTGCTCAAATTGTAAATTTGAGTACTTCCACAGTACAGTACATTATTCAACGCTTTTCTCGTGAAAAAAGAGTGGTTGACAAAGGCCGCCAAGCTCCAAACAAAATTTTTACAGAAGCTGATGAAAGGTGGATATTAAGAAAAATTAAAAAAGACCCACGAATTAGTGCGCCAGCTTTGACAAAAGAGGTTGAAAAAGTACTTGGTAAGTCATGTAATCCTGAAACAATAAGAAGAATTCTGCGCAAAGCTGATTTCCATGGTCGTACAGCTCGAAACAAACCGTTTGTTAATGAGCGTAACAGAAGATTAAGGGTGGAGTTTGCCGAAAACCATGTTAATAAAGACCAATTTTCGCCGACGAAAGCAAATTCAACCTCTTTGGTTCCGATGGAAAGTCTTTCGTTTGGCGTAAGCCCAACGCGGAGCTGGACCCGAAGAATCTGCGTGGTACAGTAAAGCACGGTGGGGGCCATGTAATGGTTTGGGGCTGCATGTCAACAGCTGGTGTCGGAAACTTGGTTTTTATCGACGAAATTATGGATGAAACAGTTTATTTGAATTTATTAAAAAATAATTTACTACAAAGTGCTGAAAAATTAGGCATTCGGGACAGGTTCAGGTTCTATCAGGGCAATGATCCGAAGCATAAGTCGGAATTAGTGCAACGGTGGCTTATATGGAATTGCCCTCATGTGGTAAAAACGCCAGCACAATTACCTGTTCTCATTGTAATTGATAATTTATGGAATATTCTGGATCAAAAAATTAGAAAACATAACATAAGCAACAAACAAGATCTAAAAACAGCATTGCAAGTGGAGTGGGAGAAAATATCTCCTGAATACACTGGAAAACTTGTTAGCTCCATGCAATCCCAGTTAAAAGCTGTATTAAAACAAAAAGGCTACCTCTACAAAATATTAGATTAGTAAAAACTTAATAAATTTAAAAAAACAAATCATGTTTTTTCTAGTTTGGTTAAGCACACGAAATAAGGTGTGACGTGGATTTACTTATAATTTTGATTTTGCTGTAAATATATTACTTAAGAAGAAATAATTTAAGTTTATTTATGTATGTTTGTAACAAGAAATAATTTATCTTTGAATGTACGTTTAAGTTTTTTTTCTAAATAAAGTTTATACAAAAATATTAAACTTTTTTATTTTGATAAACGGGCACACGAAATAAGCTGTGAGCCACTGTATGTATGTGTGTTTTTAATCTCTTCAGTCAAATCTGAACTACTTACATACACATATTGATGAGAAAATATTCTAATATCCATCCAGGAAGCCTAACGTGCATACTCACATGTGTGTATAAATATATGTACAAACTACCACCATTCTAACAAACCCAGAACACAAGCTTCTGCGCACACTTGACACAGGGCATGTAAAGAACAACAACCATTCACTGTGGCCGCCTACTCCTTACCCTTCAGGAAAATACGGTATATCTACAATACATATTCGGTTGTTCACACACGATTCGCTAAAAAGGAATCCGCGCGCATTCAAAGGCACAGCATTGTGCCGAAAATTATGAATTATGAAGCGAAAACAAAACTGCCCCATAATATACTTAGATACCTTTTTAGACCTTTTTTATGAAGTGTAACTTATTATTTGGTATATGAATACTTATATTAATGTCGAGTGTTAAGTGTTACAGCTTTGAAATAAAAAGTACATATTGATTGAAAAATTTTGGTTACAAATTTTGAGACATCGGTCTATTTTGTTATGAACAATACTGCACATCAACACAACTCGCAGAAGCTTCAGTGATTTCTTCAATATTAAATGTTTGGCACTTTGTGCTTCATGGGAAGGCTGAATGTCTGCACAGTAGCCTACAAAAAAACCGCACTCTTATTTTACAGTAAGTTTATTTCTTTGCTGCTAATATGCATATGCTTTTGTGCAGTTTTTATCAATCGGAGAACCACATACGTAAAGGAATATGTTAACTTTATATTTATATACCACGCGAGAACAAAAAAAAAATACCAGTCTAACGGTTAGACGCGATAGAAGTGAAACCTTCCGTAAAACAAACTGAGAGAGAATGAGACGAAAGCAGCATTAGGAGCGGTATAATTATACATAGGTTCATTATAATATTGCTATAAAGTTCATATTTTATTTTCTTCATTTTATTATTACTCATCCTAAATGTTTTCAATTTCAACAAATGATACGAGTGTGATTGTCAACATATCTTTGAAATACCGCGTCAATTCTTGTTTTTGATCTCATTCTCTCTCAGTTTGTTTTACGGAAGGTTTCACTTCTATCGCGTCTAACCGTAAGACTGGTATTTTTTTTTTTCTGTCGAAATTCACGACACTTTTCTGCATTATTTTTCGGCATAATTGCGGTAAATATTTAAAAATGAAAATATTTACGAATATAAAAATACGGACGCAATACAGCACACGCGGTTGCTATTATGAGCGTCGTAACGCGTATAATACACAGACGTACTAACATACACGCAAACATTCGTACGACGCTTGGTTTGAATTTTTTATACATATGTATGTATGCTATACTATGGCCTAGCCTATGTACGTACATACATATTTGTGTTCTGAACTTCCAGCAAAACAATGCTTATTAATATACACATATGCATCTACATACAACCGCACACACAGGCCACTCACTTTATTCCTGTAAATGCGTATGTCGCCCAAAGCTAAAATTCTATGCCTAGCGACTACAAGAACAAAATGCATTAATAGGCGTAGGCGTAGCGGCCATCATCCTAGTTGCCATATGGCCTCTGGTGACGGTCAAGCATTGTTTGACAAGAACTTTATATGTGTGCGTGTCGGGTGCTTGACGCTAATATCTAAAATTTTTGATTTTTACCGACAACAAGTATGTGTGACACGACGCCACCCGACTGCACTAACACATACAAAGCTCAGTCAAGCATGCTGTATCGTCACCAGAGGCCAATAGCGCTGAACAGTCGCGGCGGCGCCGAACAGTTTCAACTATTGTACTGTGCAACAAAAACTCATCATCAAAAAATTGATTTATAAATTCGAGCTCATAGTTCTAAGAGCAAGTACTTTCATTCATAAAACGAGCCGCCCATATGCTAATTTTTTCGACAATTCGAAAATAGTCAATATTGGAATATTTCGCGTAGAATTATTTGCCAATATTCAATTTTTGTCAAGTCGAGAGCCCGCGGCTCCGTAAATATGTTTGCACCCATATATGTATGTAAATATATGTTTCTAAATGCTCGACAACCGCAGCTGCCTGTTCAAGGTTACTGTACATTAGGCCGGGTCGATTTGTGGGAAGGCAAAAAAATCGCCCATTGCTCTGTGAAAATCATATTCTAGGGATCAGAATAAGAAATTTTGCCGAAGGAACCATACCTCTAAAACGATTTCTGATGTCCCCCAATATGGGTCGAACTTTTTAGTTTCTTTTCTATAACTCACATTCATTCATTTACATATGTTCTGACTAAATACATTTCTTAAGAGAAAAAATAGATAATATTATAAATAAATAAAACTAAAGAAAAAACATATCCATTTAGCTGATTTTTTCATGTAAAGGCCAAAAATGGTGATATTTTGAAATTGGGGGACATCAGAATTCGTATTAGAGGTATGGTTCCTTCGGCAAAGTTTCTTATTTTGATCCCTATAATACGATTTTCACAGAGCAATGAGCGATTTTTAAATCGACCCGCCCTACTGTACATACAATGCTGTGCCTATGAATGTGCGCTGTGCCTATGAATGCGCGCTGGATTTCTTGAGAAATTTTACCGTATGTTTTGCTGTGGCGAGGCACATATGTACATACACACAACATATATACATATATCCGCATATATACATACATATATAAATTCACAAATTTAAATTTGCTTATGCCATCCTTCTGTGTGCCTGGTAATGAAGCATTTTCTATACATACATATATATACGTATATCTTTTTTCTTCTTCTTTTTGGTGTCGCTTTTTCGTTTCACTTTTTCTCAAATCACTCCCAACGATTCTAAAGAAGTTTTCACTTCAATAATGGTTTAGAAATTTTCCCTAGTATCGAAATGTCCTGGCCAGAACTTTTTCATATACTACTTGTCGTTTTTTTGTGCCTATTACTGTAGCTTTTGCGAACACTTGACTCACAGCAGCTGCGGCTGTCGAGCAGTTGGAACACATATTTACATACATAGAAGCGTGCATACATATATACGGCCACTCGACATCACAAAAATTCAAGACTTACAAAATATTGGCAAATAATTTCAATTCGACGCGAAATATTCCAATATTGACTATTTTCGAATGGTCGCGAAAATTGGCATATGGGCGGCTCGTTTTATGAATGAAATTGAAATATGAGCTCGAACTTATGAATGAACTTTTTGTTTTTGTTCTAAATTGTTCAGCGCCGTCGCTGATAGAATCATGGCCGCTGCGACTGCGTCTACGAATGTATTTTGTTTTTATAGTCGCTAGGCTTAGATTTTAGCTTCGGGCGACAAGCGCATGTGAGGTATGTGTTTTTGTTGTGTTCTAGAACATTTTAGAATGTGTGGTGGCAAAGCGGCCATCGCGTTGCGCTTGCTGTTGCATTTGCGTCTATTAAAGTATTGTGTTTTTGTAAGTATAATATTAGGAATATCGACTGGCGAAAGACAAAAGTACACGGAATCAAGAAGGAGCGCTGTGCTCGCGCATATATGTATGCTTGAATGTATGAACGTGCATGGATGTAGTAACATATGAATACAATTATTTTGTAGGAAGTTTAGAAGGCAAGTAGGTATATATGTATGTATGTACATATGCTAGGACATATAGTCGGTATATATGCATACATAGAGCAGAATTGTTTTTGCACTTGTTAGAAAGAAACTCGTTCACTAGTGCGTATGTGTATTTCATTTCTTGTAAGAATGTGATGTGCTGGGACATGTTTACATATGTACATAAGTCAAGGTTATTGGGCATACATGCATATGTACATATGTATGAAAGGAAGATGATGTTCTTACGCTTGTGCATTATAGTTTTTCATATACAAATGTACATACATACATATGTATGTAAATGCTGTCGAATACATAAACTATAAATTGACATACAATATAAAATAAGTGCTGATTTATCTTAAACCGCGCTTTTTTTCTGAATGCAAATACCACCTATTGACATGTACATATGTACATATAATGGATATTGTCATATACCATCATTTATGTAATATACATATAGAGTATACGTTCATTTATTAATGTATGTAATGAAAAACGTCATGAATTACTTTCAGAATTTATTAAAATTTATTCGCGTCGCGGGCATGCACAAAACCTTTTGTTCACAACGCAGGCGCAGAAGTAAACGCTCTGCGTATTTATCCTCCCCACGTGACTCGCCATCAATTCTCGGCACAAATTTTTTTTATCGTTTTTAAATTTTTTTTTTTTTAATGTAATCGTAAGAAAATTTGTAATACATTTTATGCATTCGCTTATCATTTCAAAAGTAACAAAATGGTCAAAAAATAAGCAGTCGAAGAAATAAACGCACCGCCTATTTTTCCTCGCCACATGTTAGACTCGAGTTCAATTCCCGGCGCAAACTTTTTTTTATAATTTTTTTTTTTTTAAATCGTTTTTTTTTTTTAAGTAATCGTAAAAAAATTTGTAATACATTTTATGTATCCGCTTAGCATTTCCAAAGTAACAAAATGGTCAAAAAATAAGCAGTCGAAGAAATAAACGCACCGCCTATTTTTCCTCGCCACATGTTAGACTCGAGTTCAATTCCCGGCGCAAACTTTTTTTTATAAATTATTTTTTTTTTTAATCGTTTTTTTTTTTTAATGTAATTAAAAAAAAAAAATTATGTAATAAATTTTACGTATTCGCTTATTATTTCAAAAATACGAAAATAGTAAAAATTTAATTGGTTTAATGTCGAGGTGAGAAATGTGTTGTGTGTTGAGGTGAAAGATGTGTGGTGTTTCTAATTTTTGTGTGGGCAAAAGTCAGTGAGGTGTCTATAAACTCGGTGTGCTAAATTCCCTTGCTTCAAATCTTCCAAATCTCAATTGTACTAAAAAAAGCTCACAGTAACATTTGCATCTTCTCATTGCATTAACATTCTCTGGTATAACTACTTAAGGATATGTGGTAAAAATTTTAAAGCGAAATTCGCGTTATTCCCGATTCTATGAGCACGTCGGTTCCCTACTGTAGCGCGCATTAGTTAGAACGACGTTTTTCTCGAAACTACTTTTTTCAACTGGTGGGCACTCTAGCTCAAAAAGTTATAGATCAATCGTTATAAATTTTTTTCGGAGTATTCTTTATTCAATCCTTATTCATATGAACCTAATTTTGGGATTATATTATCATTAAAAATATTTTTTTAAGCAAAATAGATGAAAAAATATGGTATGAAAAAATCACACTGTGTTCAAGCGCCTCAAAGGTATGCAATTTTCAATATTATTTTATCACAATTAGGTTCATATTCTTAGGAAACATGTTGTTAACGAATAAAAAAAAATTGTTGTTGATTACAGAGAAAAATTGCATCTTCAGAAATGCCCACCAACAAGATACTCGGATAGTGATCGTCCATGGACAACATGCTCTAACGCCACTATTTCCGGCGGAAATGGCTTGAAAGAATTTTAAAGTGTACTTAAAGATATGAGTAAAATACCCTCGAAGTTTAAACAATTTCTGATTATTCCTTCCTTGTTTAAAAAATTCACGAAGAACACCAAAATTTCGGCCTCCTAAACCGGTTACCCTCTTAATTGCTCTGATACAATTCACAAATACGGGAAGAAAAGCCATTAAGGTAACTAGTAAGCTCTGCAGATGAAAGAGAGGTTTGCTCAGCTTAAGAGATAGTCGCTGACTGGTCAAAAATAATATTTTTCATGTTTGTATCCAGTTTCGAGCAACATTTCATGAATTATGATGCTTTTGTAATATTTGCTAATAACATTATACACCATATCAACTTTCAAAAGCAGTTAATGACATCTGAATAATTGAGAAAAGTCCATTTCCGTTGAGTCACTTGAAAAAACTTGACTTAAATATGAACTAAAAAGGTAAACATTTTTATCCCAACTTTTACACTTATTTGCGGTTTTCTTTCAATTATTTCGTAATCTATTGCAAACATGTGGACTGATCCTTATACTCAGGAACCGAATTATCACTGCAAAATTATGGAAGTATAATACTTAAAGAAGTATCTAAAAACAAGTGGTTATGTTAAACATAACTTGTTTAAACGTCGTCGCTAATGTTAAATGTCAATTGCGAATTCATTAACCGACTTCCTCACTCCTTTCAAAAACTACGTAAGGTAAAATAAACTGGATATCATTCTACCTAAATAGATACAAATAAATAAGCCACTAGGTATTCCACTAAAATTCAACCTGCCCAGGAAAGCCACAATGGAAACTGCCTAACACAACACTGAAGAAAAAGTTTAGCGACCGTGGAAAAGACTCAACTCCCCCAATACTTTTTAAAAATAAATTTCTCGAAATTGCCTGCTTTAAAATTGTATGTACAGACAGCTTTATAATTAATTCCAAAGCTAGGTACATATCTATATGTTATAAATAAAACCAAATTACTTAAAGTTGGTACAAATGGTGAAACCAAAAAAAAAAGAAGATATATATAATTACACAAATAGCTTTGTTTTGAAGCTTAAAAATGGAATATCCAGGAGGCAAAAATTAACATTTTTGACATCTGCTTTTCTTTGCTTTTCATCGTTCAATAAAGTTTCAAATTTCGAAAAAAACCGCACGAACTTATTCATAGTCCTATTACACAAATAGCTTTGTTTTGAAGCTTAAAAATGGAATATCCAGGAGGCAAAAATTAACATTTTTGACATCTGCTTTTCTTTGCTTTTCATCGAGGTCAAAAAGCTGCCGAAGCAGCCCTGGAAATCTATGGATAAGGTATCATAGGAGAGTATAACAGTACGGAAATGGTTTGCAAAGTTTAAAAATGGCGACTTTGACGTCGATGAAGAAGAACGGTCGCCAAAACAGTCGTTAGCGGAAACAATTAACTACGATCATAAAATTATCATTCAATGGAATATCCAGGAGGCAAAAATTAACATTTTTGACATCTGCTCTTCTTTGCTTTTCATCGAGGTCAAAAAGCTGCCGAAGCAGCCCTGGAAATCTATGGATAAGGTATCATAGGAGAGTATAACAGTACGGAAATGGTTTGCAAAGTTTAAAAATGGCGACTTTGACGTCGATGAAGAAGAACGGTCGCCAAAACAGTCGTTAGCGGAAACAATTAACTACGATCATAAAATTATCATTCAATGGAATATCCAGGAGGCAAAAATTAACATTTTTGACATCTGCTCTTCTTTGCTTTTCATCGAGGTCAAAAAGCTGCCGAATCAGCCCTGGAAATCTATGGATAAGGTATCATAGGAGAGTATAACAGTACGGAAATGGTTTGCAAAGTTTAAAAATGGCGACTTTGACGTCGATGAAGAAGAACGGTCGCCAAAACAGTCGTTAGCGGAAACAATTAACTACGATCATAAAATTATCATTCAATGGAATTTACCGCAAAATTGGAAGCCTGGGTGCCTCATGAGCTCATCAAAATAAACAAACAACGTCGCCTTCAAATTGCTTCTCAGCATCTCGCCCGCCATCGAGCACCACGCAGTCTTAAGCGGCGCTTTTTGTACCAAATCAGCACGGGAGATGAGAAATGGTGCTTATACATCGATATGAAGAAAAGAAAAGGTGGGTGACCCCAGGAGATACGCCAAAGCCAAGAGTCAATCCGGATCTTCATCCAAAGAAGTTCAGGATATGTATTTGGTGGGACTGAGAGGGCATGATGCACTGGGAAATGCTCGAAAAGAATGCCACGGTCACCAAAGAGCTCTACATTGTCCAGCTACACCGCGTGAATGAGGCTGAAAAAACCTGACCGACAAGGTCAAACCATAATCCTTCACGGCAACGTCCCATGTTGACCAAGCCTTCAGCATTCGCCGGATTCTCCGGACCTCACACCGACCGATTATCATCTTTTCCGCTTCCTGTCAAACAAAGAGGTCCTTAAGAACTGGCTCAACAACTTCTTTGACACCAGTCCAGGCGATTTTTGTCGAAAAGGCATCAAAATTGGTCGAGAGGTGGGGAGCGGTTGTAAACAGCAACGGCGAATATATAATTGGTTAATCATATAATCACCATATATCAATATTATAGTTTTTTGTTTAAATAAAAGTCTTCCGCAAAAACGATTCGATCTTATTTCCCAACCTAATATATAAGTATCTAAGTACATAGGTTACTTGAAAGGCAGACACAGAAAAGGTACACTCTAGATCCAATTAGATTCCTATTTGAATCACTTGTTTTTAAAGTATAAGTACATGAGTTGTACTTTCTCTGTTGTAGATATTCTTCGGCTTTAGTTTCAAAGACGAAAAATCATAGTCCTCAGCTAGAACACAGAAGATACCTATAGTATCTTAAGTATCTGCTATTCGCCATTTCTCCGCCCTTTTTCTGCTCACTATCTTGACGAAAAATTTGCATGCCAAAGCAACAACAAAGCTTTCGAGAAAGATTCCCAACTACCGATTATGGTTATACCTCGTAAAAGTGGTATAACCGTTTTCAATGCTCCGAATTCTCTTTTCTGATATTGCAAGTTTTATTACTAATATTACTGCTATTAGGTAATAAAATGACAACAGATATTAAAGAGTAAGTATTTAATTATTATTTTCAAATAATTTATCATTAGAAATTCATCAACGATTTTTAAGGAAACGCAAGGTGACGACTGAGGTCGAAACCAAAGGTTTGCTGAAGTCCTACTTGGCCGCAAAGAGAAAACTATTCATACGAGGAAGAAAATAAATTCCTATGCTCAAGTTTTAGAGGACATCATAGCACCAGGCTTCACCGTAAGTTAAGTGATTTTTTTTTTAATTGCGCGAATATAGAAAAAACATTTTACTTGAGACCCTTCCGCAAATCCGCTTGCAATGAAAAGCAAAGGCCGAAAGAACTGGAAGAGATTTTTGGCAATAGGTTGCTAGATACCATTAATCATACTCTTAACTTTGGCACTGTGCCAGTAAAAGCGCTGGTAATGCCTCAGTACCAGTAGCCACTCAACAGCATCATTCAACAGCACCAAAATACAACACACAAAAGTGTTCACAAAACTACCACCAACACCATCGTTCTCACTCCCAGGACAAATCCGTTACCCAGCTTATTTCTAAAAGCTTGCTGTATCCACAAACTTCCGTTCATCTAGGTGCATCTACTCAAGATATTCCCGTCTCCCAACATCCCCACAGAAAGTATCGTACGTACTCCTAAAACCATCCCAGCAGCAGTCCGCCCATCACCGCGATTATCTCCCAAAGCAGCTGCATCCCTGCCCCGTGCATCACACATAGGTATATCACCGCAATCTCCTCAAATTAAGTCTGCACAACCAGCCCCAATTCGTCGCAGGAAAACAGCGCAAGAAAAAGTAGGAGAAAATAAGAGAGAAAGCTAGAAAAAAAAAGTTACATCACGACTCTCTTGTTCAAGGACTGAGGGAAATCGAACTTAAAAAGCTAGAGGTGCTAAAAACTTCCTTAAAAAATAATACATTTTTTTTAACTTTAATTTTATTTAAATTTTTATTGAATTCCCTGAAATATTTTTTTTTTCGTTTTATTCCAATGAATGTAATTTATTTATATAGCTTAATAAATTTTTATTTTTATTTTTTAAATCATATTATGCTCTTGCAAATACTCAAATAACACATCTCTTCTATATATTACCATTTCCAAGGTATTTGCCTTCAAGAGTCTCATCTTCCATTTCATTCTTTCATTTCAATACTAGCGGACCTCACCCGCTTCGCTGGGTGAAAGAAAAATATAAATGAAAAGTGTTCTTTGTTTCTTTCTTGTTTCATCATTTAATTCATGCTCGGCCATTATTTTGTGACTTATTTTAATAACAAAGTTTTGATTTATTTTAGTGACTTACTCTAATGATTGTAAACTAACAACTTATTCTAAAGCCTTCTGATACACAAAATTTTTGGTTTTATTTTCATGCGGTGTATAAATATAAAGTAAGGATGGTTTCCCTACTCGAGAACATCCTACATACAGTTGCCCATGTCCAAAGCACGGATAAGTTAGGTCAATTCCACATAATTGAAGTGTTTGACCTTGAGACTTATTGATTGTAATAGCAAAAGCAAGGCGAATGGAAAATTGAAGTCGCTTAAAATCAAAAGGCAAATCTGTTGAAATCATTGGAATGCGCGGAATCAAAACATCTTCACCTTTAAATTTGCCTTTCAAAATTGTTGCTTCAATTACATTGTTCATTGTCCGTTTCACTGCTAATCTTGTCCCATTGCATAGTTTCGGCTGATTGATATTTCGCAACATAATGATCACAGCGCCGACTTTCAATTGCAAACGATGTGGTGGCAAACCAGGCAAATTAAGTGAATTCAAAAATTCAATTGGATAATTCACTACATCGTCGGTATTAGTGATTGAATCAATTGATTTATAGGTGACAACTTCACCTGGAATTTGAGTCAATATACTGGCATTGATTTCATAGACATCGATATTTTTGGCAGCTAATATAGCTCTCTCGCTTAGGCAATTTTGATTTCGATAGTTTTGTGCAATATTTGGGAATACATTTTACAATAATTATACTCTTGATTCTGTTACGGTACACAAAATTATTTGGAAGTGTGATCATGCCTGTATTCTTATCAATTGGCTTTCGTCCATTTCCAATTTGCAACAAATGTTCGGAAAGTTCACCGGCTGTTGGATCATTCTGTAACTGCACACGAACATTAGTAGTTAATGTAAGTTTTTGAACATATCTAGAATTTTTAGAAATGTTGCAAGTTGGTTCTTCATTTACTTGCATATTTAATGGTAACTTTAATGCAGAATGTGCAGTCTGCCGCCGTCCAATAAAGTTGCCGCTATTCCAGATGATGCCAAAGCCAATGCAATATTATTCTGTGATCGAATGGTGGCCAAAATTAACGACAACAAAAACGTTTTTCCAGTCCCACCTGGTGCATCTAAGAAGAATATTCCTCCTCTTTCATTTGCAACATTGTCTATAATTGTGTCATATGCCTGCCTTTGTTCTGTGTTTAATTTTGGTAGGTTTGTTGTTACAAATGTGTTCAGATCATTTCGATCATATTCTTTTTCACGTCTTAATTCTGCATTGTATACATCATGCATCGGACGATTTGGTGCGATCATACCTAACTCACTCAGAGTTTTATTTGCCAAAGTCTTCGATTTTAATTAATGCCTCATAATATAATATAATTCATCTGTATAATTCAAATTTGGATTTGCAGTAATGCGACGTACTTGATGTAGGATATCTTCTGTCATGTATTCTTGGTAAGTACTCCACAATTCTTTTGGGTTTGCTGGGAAACATGTAGCAATAATAATGGAAAATAGTGTTCTTATTTGGTGTGGAGAACTTGTTGCACATGCATCCATAAGAGTTGCATCCCACTGATTATCATTTTCAAGCAAATTCAATTATTTGCATGCTTGCTGATAAGTACAAAAAAGATGACCATTAACTCGTTTCAAACTTTCGAATGATCTTGGGCCGGGAATATCAACTAAGAGTAAACGTAAATAGAAACATTGCACTTTACTTGGATTCACAGTGTAAAGTCGTCCGATTGCATCACCCAAATGAACACCTGGATATCCATCTACAGGTATACCTCGTTGCCTTCGTACCCAGGACCTTGATGATGCATTCCAAGTATATTATTTAGGAACATTTTAATAAAGCAATGTTCTTGCAAATGAATCTGTTTCACATAAGTTGAAAAATGCAGTTAGTGTTGTTGCTGGTGGTCGTTCGGCCATTTGTTGAGCAGTATTTTCAGTGAAATAAAGACTTTGTTCATTTTCTAAATGGACTGACAAATGAATAACAGCTGGATGGCGATCATGAATCGGAAATGATAATATTCTCCAAACTGCTTCGTTGCTACTAATGTATCTTCCCATTAGGTAATTAGTAATTTCATCATTTCGATTTACATCTCCAAATACTGCCATGTCACTTCCTTTATTGATATATAATATTTGCATATGTATTTGATGGATTTTACGGAGTTACAATATTCAACATTTATATGTGCGTTAAATGTTTTCCATAATAATTTGGAATACGGAACTATCCAACGGTTATCGATCTCCACATCTTGATTATTTATTTTCACAGTGACTGTTTTTCCATTATCTTCTGGTGATCTTCTACGGTACAATGGATATCTATCATTTCCAGTCATTGTTTCAGCAATTAATTGCCTTGGGTAGTTTTTTGAACATTTACCATCAACCATACATGGAGAGTTTTGATTTAACGTACCACACGGTCCATGAATCATGTTTTTGGCTCCAGTAGTATGTAATTCTGGATCTTCATTTATATCTGGAATTTCCACATATATAATGAGATCAATTTTATCTGTGGTTAGTTTTTGTTTTAACCAAATCAAAATATGCGCATGAGGCAAGCCTGTTTTTTGCCATTCCACAGAATACATGAAACATTGTACATCTCCGTAAACTTTATGTTTTACAATGAAATCCATTTGAGACTGTAGCTTTCGTCTAAACACTCTTGCAGTAATGTCATGCCTATCAGTAGCTGATTGCCCAGGATATAAATGATTCTAATTATCATCCCATTTCGGATTGCATGTGAAAGTTATGTATAAGTCGGGTCGACCATAACTTCTGACATAACACATTGCATCTTGGGCGTATTCATGCATATGCTTTGGACTGCCTGTATACGATGAAGGTAATATTATCACTTGACCAATGTTATTAACGTTGGTATCGTTGTTAATTGCATCTCGTAAATGTATGTATTCGTCACAGCGTAATATTCTTTGGTTGAATCTAATGTAATTCAATCGTTCGTTTCTATTTTCGCATACATGTCAACAATATACTGATGAAATAATTTACGACATTTTAAAATGTGATTCTCTTGATTTTCTCCTATCATGATTCTGTATGCATAATAATTCATTGCGCTTGCAGTTTTATTTGTTTCTTGACCATTTGCTGGATTTATTTGTTTAATATCAATCGAATAACCATCTTCACCACGACAGAACATAAGAGGATATTGTAATGCATCATATTTTCGATGCGTTTCATTAACACGTTGCAGTGTATCATTTCTTCTTTGCAAAACAATATCTCTTGGTTACAATTCATCTCCAGATATAACAATTGCAACCTCGTTGCTTGAAGTTGGTTGATTGTATCTTCCACGATGTTCGCCGGCAGGCGTTTTATTTGCATCAATTTTAATTTTATGATTATCAGATGACAATCTTTCGATTGTTGTTTTAAAACTTTGCACCAAAACATTGTGTGTGTGTAATAAATCTTGTAACTCTCTCATAATGACTCTGTTTATATTTCTGGAAAATGCACACCGTGCTTCAAGTTCATCATCATTGTCATTAATGAAATAAATTTGCAAAAATTTTGACTCTTGATCGGGTAGTGGTAGTAATGAACCTACTAAGTGATATGCTTGTCCTTGAATCTGAAAAAAGCCATAATTTGTGTCCATAAAATCTAATGATTCATTAGATGTGTCAGCGAATGTTGTTGAACGTTGAAGTTTATGTATTACCTTGAACGTTGGCATGAAGTTATCGGTTATAATTTTTCCAGCACCAAAAGATGTCATTTGAAAACATGAATTATATGTGGAAATTTTTTCAAGAAAATGTTTGGAATCGGGTTATGTTCCCGATAATAATGTAGCTAATGGTTCGGGCGGATATTGTATGTCTGGTAAACGAACTTTTCCTGCAGCGCAACACATGCCTGGTGTTTCAGTTTTGAATTTCAATGCTTGACAAAATCCGCAAATTTTATCCATACTTCCAATGACAACGTATTTGTGAGATGAATAATCAAGTTGTGGATTATATTGAAATGCTGCACCATTAAAATTTACAGAATTGATATTTATTGGCCGATTTTGAGAACGTGACCTAGTACGATCTCTTTGTTGACTTAATCTATCAGCATGATTTTCCTCACTTTCATTTTGTCTGTGAATTTGCACATTTCTATTGTGACGTGTATTATGTCCGATATTAGCATGTCTTCTACCTCTTGGCATTTCTTTTACCGAATCAAAATGCTCTTCTTTATGCCCCTCTGAGCTCTTGATTGCTACTTTTCTTGTTTTTAAACTGGAATTCAAATTAAAATACTGTTAGTGCCATCTTTTCAAAATATAATTGAACTGTGAGCACGCGTTGAAATGAAAATTACACAGAACAGAAATGGGAAATGATCAGAAAAAATAATATATATTTTTGAAATTTTTCTTGAAAATATCTACGGAAAGTGTAAAAACAATCTCTTTTCTTAAATGTCTTAAGTAAAAACTTCTAAAATATAATATTATTTATTATTTTAATTATTTTTGCCGATTTCTATTGTGTGTATTATTCACACCATTTATTCACTGTTTCACTTGTTATCAATCATTTGCAAAATTAATATATATTTTGTAAATTTTTCGTGAAAATATCGTTGAAAAATGTGAAAACAATCTCTTCTCTTAAATATTTCTGACGCACTTTTTTATCTCTTTGGTTGATGCCTGGAAACTGCTTCACTTGAACACTTTACCAAATAAAATACTTTCTTGTTAGTTTTAACACTTACTTTCACTACGCACTATTACTGATAACCTTTGGTAATCTTCTAAGAAAACGGCCTTGCTTAAGTACTTTTTTAGCGACGACCTGCTCAGGTTCGTTGAGCTAATGGTTTTGATTCGGTTATCCCGAAGTGTGGGTGTAAAGAAGAAGTATTTAAGCAAAGTGTTAAGTTAGTCACAGCAGCATTGTGTTACGATTAATTATTGCAGGCGGTCAGCTACAGCTGTGCACACGGGCTGAGCTTAGGCTACTGTGGGGGTCAGCAAGGTGGGGGATAGCTGAACGGCCTATAGATATGTAGGTTAGCTGCGAATACTTAATAAGCAGTCTCCGACCAAAAGCGGCAGAAATGGAGGGCACAGTTGAAAAGGCTATACTGCTCGGTGAAATCTCTGTGACGGGGCGAGTCGATACCGCCCAGAAATAAAATCCTAAAGCGTCTGACTCAAATTGAGCGGCTTCTTAGGCAGCGTCTGCCTCTATGTTAGGAGCGGCTGAACGAGCACCTGTCAGTAGGTCTAAAATGATATGGGTAGGATCCCTGAATAATAAAACATGGATGGTACAATAGTAAGAAAGATACTAAAGTTACGGTGCAGGGTGCAAAAAGCCCAGTGCCGGTGGTTTTGAGGAGTGAGCAAGCAGGCTCCCGGCCGTCGATATCCAACGACTGCAATGATACGATGGTGGTACACTTGGCTAACGTATCAGATAATACTACAAGGAAAATAGATAGCTCAGTTATAAATCCCTTCCAACGGGCATCAAAGCTGGCAAGAACCCCAGAGAAGACATCACCTATGGTGCGTGATAAAAGATCAAGGTCATCTCCACCCACCTTAAGCGAAAATAGACCAGCGGAGACACCAGTCCAAACCGAACGGGACTACCTTGCTAAACTAGGAGAGAGCATTAACAAACTCTCTGAATTGATGCGACTTCCTCAGCGCTCGATAAATAATAGCATACGGGACCTTCTTAGCACTATTACGAAGCTGCATGCATGTGCTAAAGTGGAAAACGCAGAGCTAAGGAAGAAAGCTAGCCAGAATCTGGTGACCAGGAAAATGGACGAAGTAACACCAAAGAGGCCACGTGAGGATAACTCTACACGGCGAAAGACGCCCCCAAAAAGGAGCAGAATATCGCAAGAACTGGCCAGAAAAGCTGACGTTATTACGCCCTGTGAAGAAGATAAGAGCCCAGCTAAAACTGCGAGAGTGGAAACTCCAAGAGACGAGAACTGGGTGAAAGTCAAGTACAAGACGCGAAAGAGCAAAGACAAAAGCAAGAAGAAGATGAATCCCACTCCGAGACCTGATGCCATAGTTATCACAAAAACTGGCAACATGTCATATAGCGACATATTGAGGGCGGTCAAAAAAGATGATGGTCTCCAGCAGCTTCGAGAAAACGTGACACGAATCAGAAAGACAGCCAGAGGTGAGATACTGCTGCAACTTATAAGAGCACAGACAGGGCGTGCCCGAGAATACAAAGAAGGCATTGCTAAGTTACTGGGAGATCAGGCGGAAATAAAAGCGCTAACACACGAGCAGTCACTTGAAATACGGGACCTAGACGAAATAACCACGAAGGATGATATAGTCGATGCCATCCGCTCACAAGTCAAGGAACTCAGTAACTTCAACGAAGGCTCAATTAAAAATTTAAGACCGGCATATGCAGGTACCCAAACAGCCGCTATACGCCTTCCAGCGCTAGAAGCAGGGTACTTACTGAACGCAGAAAAAATCAAGGTTGGATGGGTTGTCTGCAGAATTCGTGAAAAATGGAACCTTACGAAGTGTTATAGATGCCTAGAATATGGACATACTGCAACTAAATGTACAAATCGTGAAGACAGGAGTGAGTGCTGTATGAAATGTGGTGGGAAAGGTCATTTCGCAAAAACGTGTGAAAGGGAACCTTTTTATTTTGTGTGCAATAAAGCCGGAAGGTCAAAATTCAAGCACCAAATTGGTAGCAAAAACTGCCCAATTTACCAGACAGTATGTAAAACAAAAAGAAAATGAGAGTGATCCAAATAAATTTAAATCACTGCAGGGAAGCGCAAGATCTTCTAACGCAAACAATGTACGAACAGCACGAAGACGTGGCGGTAATATGTGAACAATACAACAAGCCAGACGCTGGAATGTGGGTTTCGGATGCAACAAGGAAGGCAGCCATATGGGTCCTAAGAGATAAGACTATCCAAGAGGGGCAACTTGCAGACAAAACCAGCTACACTAGAGTAAAAATTTCTGGTGTACATATATATAGCTGTTATATACCGCCGAGCCTACCTCAAGTAGCATTTGAAAAGATTCTTGACGAACTGGTCAGAGAAGCCCTGACAACGACGCAAAACTTAATAGCTGGAGACTTCAATGCATGGGCCTTAGAATGGGGAAGTAAGTGTACAAACCAATGAGGGAAAGCACTTCTCAAAGCCTTCTCCTTACTTGACGTCGTGTTATTAAATACTGGAAGAAAAAACACTTTCGAGAAGAATGGTCGTGGCTCCGTTATTGACATAGCTTTTATTAGCAGATCTTTAGCTTTAAGGACGAAATGGCAGATTTCCGACATTTATACCCACAACGACCACTTGGCCATAATGATCGAAATAATACATCCGAAACAAAGTAAAGGAAAGAACAAGCCTGCTAAAAAAGCCCAGACAAAAGGGTGGAAGATCGAAACCATGGACGAAGAGATTTTTAAGCTTATGCTAAACGCTCATCCAACTAACCTAAACGACGCGAATGAGCAAGCTCAGTTACTGGTAACACGCCTGACCAAAGCCTGTGATGCTGCAATGATCAGGAAAAAACACACTTACATACGGAAACCGGCATACTGGTGGAACAGCGATATAGCTGAACTCAGAAGGCTGCGGGAAATCTTCAAAATGAAACGCAAGGGCCTCAAAAATGCGATTAAAAAAAGAAAGACTTCCTGCTTCAAAGAACTTTGTGCCAAAGCTGATGAAAATCCGTGGGGAGCAGCGTATAAGTTGGTGATGTCTAAGATCAGTGGTTGCAAAGGAAAAGCGCCGACTTGTCCTATTATCTTAAAAAAGGTTGTGGAAACCCTTTTTCCAAGACAAGAAGATGAGGAAGAATACCGACTAACAGCAGATGCATCTTTTATTACAGATATACCTACTGTCACGGAAACAGAGGTAAATACAGTCTTGGGTCGTTTTGGAAACACTAAATCTCCAGGACTAGACGGAATACCAAACGGAGCTCTTAAACTCGCACTAAAAGAAGATGCAAAATCCTTCGTGGAGACATATCAAAAGTGTTTTCGAGATGGTGTCTTCCCAAAAATCTGGAAACAGCAACGACTTGTCCTTTTGCCGAAACCTAATAAGACGCCGGGTCAACCAAGCTCGTATCGACCCCTCTGTATGATTGATACGATGGGCAAAATTTTAGAACGGCTTATTGCTGATCATTTGGAGCAGCACGTTACTGAAAAAGAAGGCTTGTCCGACAACCAATATGGTTTCCGCAGGGGGCGCTCGACAATTGATGCAATAAAAAAACTTACATCAATAGCGGAAAACGCCATTGAAGGAACAAGATGGATGCATGGTACCAAGGAGTATTGCGCTGTCATAACATTGGACGTAAAAAATGTTTTTAACTCTGCATGCTGGTCCCACATTATGCAAGCTTAGGGAACCTGGACACGCCACCATATCTATTGCGTTTGATAAAAAGCTACCTGTCAGATAGAATACTACTCTATGACACAGACGAAGGAGTTAAGCAATATAGAGTAACTGGGGGAGTACCGCAAGGCTCTGTGCTGGGCCCTCTGTTGTGGAATGTGCTCTACGATGGAATCCTCCGCATCCCTATACCAAAAGCAGCCTAATTAATCGGATACGCGGATGACTTTGCGTTGGCAATAGTTGCAAAAGAGCTTCATCAAATCAAGACTATATGTAGTGTGACAGTTCACAAACTAAAAAACTGGCTTACATCGTCAAACCTACAGCTGGCGGGCCAAAAAACTGAAGCAGTTTTGATTACAAGCAGGAAAAAAATTGAGAACATTACACTAAGCATAGACGGGCATAACATCAATACCCAACCGTACCTGAAATACTTGGGCGTCATGATTAATGCACGCTTAAACTTCAAAGTGCACATTGAAAAAGCTTGTGAGAAAGCAGCATGGGTAAACACGGCGCTATCTCGAATAATGGCTAACATAGGCGGGCCAAGCCAGAACAGAAGGCTACTACTGGCAAAAGTTACCCAATCCATTGTAATGTATGCTGCACCGGTATGGGGACAAGCGCTAAAATACGGAACATACGGCAAGAGTACAAAATCTCTGTTTCGACTGAGCGCTATTAGAGTCGCAAGCGCTTTTCGCACTGTATCCCCTGAAGCTATTGGGGTAATCTCTGACATAATGCCCCCAGATATAATGGCTCTGGAAAGTAAGAGAATATATGACAAAAGCCGAAGCCTTGGCAGGTCGTTAATAGCTGAGGAGCGCAAAGAAATCAGATACGAGAGTCTATCTAAATGGCAAAGACGCTGGGATATAACAACCAAAGGGAGATGGACACACCGACTCATTAGTGATGTGCAGGTATGGGTTGATAGAAAACACGGTAATGTCGACTTTTATATGACGCAATTCCTGACAGGACATGGTTGTTTTAGAGAGTACCTCCATAAATATGGCCATGATGATGGAGTTATATGCTCATTTTGTGCCAAGGTTAATGAAAATGCGGAGCATATTTTCTTTCACTGCCAAAGATATAGTAAAAAACGAGAGTTGTTGGAAAACCAAGTAGCAGAAAGAATAACACCGGACAATATTGTTCCATATATGCTACAATCTAAAGAAGTATGGGATGGTATCAAAAATTTGTCAGCGTTCGTACTCAATGATTTGAGACAAATGGAGAGAAGGCGAAAAAGCGAAAGCATAGCAATAGCTGAAATTCCATAGTAGTAGATATAGTACCTTTTCCTGTAGTAGTAGATGTAGTAACTTTTCCTGTAGTAGTAGATTTAGTAACTTATGGTGGTGCTGTAGGACCACTTGCTAGAAAAAATTTATTTGGATGCAGGTAAACTGACGATACCAGACATAGAAACTTACGTTTCTGTGGTATGGACAGAGACATGGTGGGTGGGGGAGTACTGTTATGACAGGGGTGGCTCTCTCATCAGATGACCTAAACAGTGTGTGGTAACAAGCAGATGCTACTTTCTACGTATTGCATCAGGACAATAACGGACATTGAGCGTAGTGCTCAAACCGCCTCCCGACGGATACTTAACGGTTCTACCGGGGGGGTTGACGGTAGGAGGTTTAGTTCGGGTTAAAGTCCCACATTGACGGGGTTAGGCTTTCGATGCTTCCTCCTCGTAAAATAAAAAAAAAGCTGTGCCTGCTAATTTGTATGTTTCTATTCTATGCGAATGCAGGCGTGCAGCTATTGCTGTATGAATATATGTATATGTATGAATGTTTGCATTCCATTGAAATGTATGTAATGGAATGAAAAGTTAGTCATAAATACTGCTGCGTTAACTTGTACATATGTGAGTAAAATGTACGCTCCATTCAACCGTTTACAATAACAACCACACGCGTAAAAAGAACGCTGCCTCGTGTATACTGTGTGTTGACGAAGAAGTAAAGGAGATTTTAACCAAACATAGTTACAAACCTTCTCCACATGTGTCTCTTCAATGTGGCAAAGTTTGGTTAAAATCGGTTGAGCCATTCTCCGTAAAGTTCACCACAACGCGAAAGACGGCTGAATTTTTATATATATAGAAGATAGATGTTGTGATTTTCTTAAATCATCTCTTTTCTTCTGAAAATTGTTGACAATTTGCATGATAAGACTATTAATTTTTTCATCAAAGTTACGCATTTTTCGAGCTCTTCTTTTGCATCCTTTAACAATTTCTTTTGTTTTTTCATTTTTTTTACCATTTTTTTTCACTCACGGCGTATCGTAGCTTATAGCATATGAACCGAAAAAATAAATCCACAAAACATAATTTCATTTGAACATTCGGATTTCATATTAAATTCTCAAATTTCGTAAGAAATTATTCACTGTTCCCAAATCCACTCCAAAAAAATTCACAAAAAATGTTTACTTTGCACTTACGTCTTCTCCTTATGGCGTCCAAATCAGAAAGAAATATTGACACATTGTAACTCACACTGTCAATTTGACAGTTCAGTTCCGCCCCAAGCGTTAAAAAAGTAAGCGACATTATGGCTGGTTCAAAAGAACGCTGTACGCGTTGCCGGTGTTCCGAATTACAACCAAACTTTACGAAACCCATTTTCAATACTTACTTAACAATGTGTGTAAGTTTGGTTTAATTCGGTGCAAAGACACGTCGGGTCCACGTTTCGGCATATATTTCGAGACCCTAGTCATCAATAGGTATAAAAATTACCCCGTATTAAAGCACTTATCAACAGCTTTCATTTGATACCCATATTGTACATACACAACCAAAGGTTACCCGGGTCCACGTTTTGACCTATATCTCGAGACCCCAGTCACGGAGCGGCATGAAAAATACTCTGTACTAAAGCATTCACCAACAGCTTCCATTCGATATCCATATTGCACAAACACATCCTAGATTTACCCGGGTCCACGTTTTGGCCTATATCTCGAGACCCTAGTCACGGAACGGTATTAAAAATACTCTATACTATAGAAATCATCAACAGCTTCCATTTGGTACCCATATTGTACAAACACATCCTAGGGTTACCCGGTCCACGTTTTGGCCTATATCTCGAGACCATAGTCACGGAGCGGCATGAAAAATACTCTGTACTAAAGCATTCACCAACAGCTTCCATTCGATATCCATATTGCACAAACACATTCTAGGGTCCACGTTTTGACCTATATCTCGAGACCCCAGTCACGGAGCGGCATGAAAAATACTCTGTACTAAAGCATTCACCAACAGCTTCCATTCGATATCCATATTGCACAAACACATCCTAGACTTACCCGGGTCCACGTTTTGGCCTATATCTCGAGACCCTAGTCACGGAACGGTATTAAAAATACTCTATACTATAGAAATCATCAACAGCTTCCATTTGCTGCCCATATTGTATAAACACATCCTAGGGTTACCCGGGTCCACCTTTTGGCCTATTTCTCGAGACTCTGGTATCCGATTCTTAAAATTTTAAAACACAAACCTTCTCCACATGTGTCTCTTCAATGTGGCAAAGTTTGGTTAAAATCGGTTGAGCCATTCCCCGTAAAGTTCATCACAACGCGAAGAACGGCTGAATTTTTATATATATAGATGAGAAATACACGTACTAACAATTATAATTATAAACTGGCTTGTTCTGTAAAATGCAATAATCATCTAAATCGAGTTTTGAATAACCCAAAGGCGTTTCTGCAACAATGCGGGTAGAAGAGTGAATTACTAAATTTCGTTGCGATACAGTCAAATAGTCGTAATCTTTATAAGGTTGTACTAGCCACCTTGTTAAAGAACAAGCAGAGTCACCCACCCAAGTCCTAATGCGAATTTGCGTGCAGTCAATGGAGCCAATAATGCCCGGTACCCACTCTTTTCTTGATAATTCCTCCTTATATCTATTGCTTCTATACCTTGTGTCCAATTATTATCATCCATGATGAGAAATGTTTTACCACATACGAAGCTGTTGACTAAGATACTCATAAAAGGTTGCAAAACTGTATACATCAACACTTCCGTGGTGGCGCGCTTTCCTTCCCGCCAGAATTGGCTTTGGTGGAATACTGCTTGCATACCTCTCTGAAAAAGATTATGGTATATATTCGTATGAGCACTAAATTGAAATTATATTATTTGGTTAGCGTACTGATTAAATATTCAACAGTTGATTGCTGCAGTGTCATGAAAATTCTTCTATCAGATCCCAAAAGCTTAAACATGTTGTTTTTATTCTCGTTCGGATTCTTCTGAGCTCGATGAAGAGTCGGAACTGGAGCTTATAGTGGTGGTCTCCGAAACCATTTAGATAATGAGAACTTTTTCACCTTCAAAGTGTTGTCAAACCTGAAACGTTTTTTAGATTACATACATCTCAATTATAAATAAAAACATTTTCTTACCAAATTTAGTTGCTCACTGTGCATGTTTGCTTGTGTAGTGTGATGTATGTACATTTTTAAAGTTTTGTGTATTTTCTTTGGTCTTCTGCTTCCACTTTTCCAGCGCCACCAAGATGTGTTTATTTATACTAGTTGCTTCTTCTTCCGCCATGCATTAGCGAGTGGCTGTTATACCACATAAAACTGGTATAACTTACTATTTTACAAGCAAATAAAACTTTAGACACCTCTATTCCACCGCGGACAATATACGTTTATTTATACCAGTTACTTTATCTATTAGCCACTTTTTGTGCAAGTTTTGTGCAATACTTTACTAAGAGCTTAATTTGAAGGAACTATAACTCAATAGTCCAAAACACGCGTTTTGGTTTTTACTCTGTGCATTGTATGCATTAAATCATTATTTTCAGTGCTAAGTTAACCAAGGCACATCCACACAAGGTGGCTTCAATACAGCAGCTTTTTTTTCTTCTTGGAATTTGGTTGTTTGAATTTCGAAGTACCATGCTTCTTTGTTTTTTTCATTGCTTATTTCTTTACATTCTCATCGAAATTTAAACATTTAAATCACCAAATCGCAAAAACCAAATACATGTGAACGTTGTTCCTGCTCTATTGAACTATTTAAAAAGTTCTCCACAGTTAAAGTATCACTAAATAATCGGTCCTTACGCTCTCTAAATCGAATGGCTTGGTGCGTGACTACCATTCGGAATTCACAGAGGGAACGTCGGTTCGAATCTCGATGATACACTAAAATAAAGAAAAAAGTTTTTTGAATAACTGTCGCCCCTCGGCAGGCAATGGCAAGCCTCCGAGTGTATTTCTGCCATGAAAACGCTCCTCATAAAAAAAAACCCGCCGCTCGGAGTCGGCTTGAAACTGTAGGTCCCTAGATTTGTGGAACAATATCAAGATGCACACCACAAATAGGAGGAGAAGCTCAGCTAAACACTCAAAAAGGGGTGCATTGTATATATCTACATATATAAAGGGTGATTTTTTAAGAGGTATAGGAAAGTTTAAAAAAAAAAAAACACGTACAATGCATGAAATTTTTATTTAAATCGATAGTGCAGTCCATATAATTTAATGTTTGAAGACTATTTCATGCAAATCTTGACCGCGACTGCGCTTCAAATGGTCCATCCACTTAGTCCAATTTTGGTATACTCTTTCCAATGTTTCGGCCGGTATCTCACATATACATAAATGCTTTAATGTTGTCTTCCAATGCGTTAATAGAAGCAGGCTTGTCCGAATAGACATGAGCTTTAACATAGCCCCACAAAATCCCACGATCTGGGTGGCCCATTGACAGGTCCCGAACGTGAAATAAAATGTTCACCGAACTCGCCTCTCAACAAGTCCTTGCATTTTGAGCAAAAAAAGGTTGGATATCATTTCACGGTAGCGCTCACCATTCACAGTTACGTTACGATTCGCAGCATCTTTGAAAAAGTACAGTCCAATGACACCTCCGCAAACCGCACCAAACTCAGACCTTTTCTGGACACATTGGTAGCTCTTGCAATTCTTCTGACTGATCTTCACTCCAAAATCGAGAATTCATTTATCCAAAAATGAGCTTCGTCGCTGCACACAATTTTTCGACAAAAAAAGTCGATCTTAAACATTTTTAACAGAACACCCATTTTTATAATAAAATTCAATGATTTACAAGCGTTGTTCGTTTGTAAGACGATTCATGGTTAAATTATGGACCAAACTGAAGATGTTTGACAGTGAAACAAAACACGAAACGTGACTCAGCTGTTTGAACCAACTGTTTAAAAAGATAATAGCTTAAAAATAACCCTATATATATGTATATATTTGGGGCATTCTTCGCCAACCGGACACCCCCATCTGCCCAGAACAGTTTTTATAAAAAAAAATTTTTCCCTATGCCGAAATAAAAGCTTATGTCATGTACTTTAATTTGTCATGTGGCACTTTTTAAATATTCAAGATGGACGACGAATATTGACAAATATGTTGGAAGCTTAACAAAAGATTCGAGTCTGCAGCACCAGTACCAGAAATACTAAAAAGCCATTCCTTCCAAATCTCAAACAAAAAGGAAGTGATTATTAAAAGATTTTCCAATTCTCCAGAAGAAAAAAAAGTTTTACTGTGAAAAAAATCCTGTATTATGAAAAAAAAAATTCCAATTTCAGCAATTTCCTTCAATATTTATATTCAGCAGCGAACCCAGAAACCCCCGAGCATATATATATATCCATAGCCGCTATCCCATTTCGCTAGTGCCTTTTCGTTGTAACATAAAAATTTACACAATTGTAATATTACCATTTGTATATACATATGTATATATTACGATGCTGTATCAGTTCGTGTAGCACAACAATGGTTCGCTCGCTTCCGTTCTGGAAATTTCGATGTGAAAGATGCACCTCGCTCCGGTCGACCTATCGTTGAAAAAGTCGATGAAATTTGGAAAAGATTGGCCAGGACCGTCGCATAAGTTGCTATGGCACTAAACATTCATCATCAAACGGTTTTGAACCATTTAAAAAAGGCTGGTTACAAAAAGAAGCTCGATGTTTGGGTACCACATGAATTGTCTGTGAAAAATTTAATGGACCGAATTAACATCTGCTATTCTTTGCTGAAACGAAATGAAATCGAACCATTTCTGAAGCGAATGGTAACAGGAGACGAAAAGTGGATCAAATACGACAATAATGTGCGAAAAAGATCATGGTGCAAGGGTGGTGAGCTCAACAATTGGTCGCAAAGCCAGGATTGACGCCTGGAAAGGTTATGCTGTGTGTTTGGTGGGATTGGAAAGGAATCATCCACTATGAGCTGCTCCACCCTGCTTGAACGATTGAATCTACACTTTACTGTCAACAACTGATGAGATTGAAGAAAGGGCGTCGTCTTCCATCAGGACAACGCTAGGCCACGCACATCTTTGATGACTCGGCAAAAACTGGGAGAGCTTGGCTGGGAAGTTTTGATGCATCCACCATATAGCCCTGACCTTGCACCATCGGACTACCATTTGTTTCGGTCAATTCAGAACTCCCTTAATTGCTTCAAGAGAAGCCTGTGAAAATTACTTGTCGCAGTTTTTCGCCGAGAAACCACAAAAGTTTTACACTGATAGAATAATGTCTCTAGAAGAAAAATGGCAAATGGTACTTATTTGGTTTGATAAAGTTCATTATAAATATAAAAAAAAATGAGTTGAAATTTGATTAGAAATACGAAAAGACTTTTTCGACTACCCAATATATATACTAGCTGTACACGGCGCGCGTTGCTACGCCAACAACTAAAATAAATGTAAGAAAAATTACTTGACAGAAAAATCAGTACACAAATATTCAATTCATTCTAAACCATTTTATTCATTTTGTTTATTTCGAAAAAATTGTGACATTACAAAGCTTAGTTTTAATTTTGATGTTTATTGAAATGCTGTGGGATACACAATATTTCTTGTTTTTCCCCCTGGTGCGTAGAAGAATAAATCAGAGGGTTTTCCGACACGTGAGCAAGCCACATAGAGTTGTCCATGTGAGAAGCATGGTTTCTACAAATTTAATCCCCACACTTGTAACGATTGTCCTTGTGCTTTGTTAATAGTCATTGCGAAAGCGAGTCGCACCGGGAACTGTAAACGTTTGAGTTCGAATCGCACATCTGTCGGGATCATTGGGATACGTGGCAACAGTACGTCTTCACCTTTGCATTTTCCAGTCAAAATTGTTGCCTCGATAACATTGTTCATTATTTTCTTCGCAGAGTCTGGTTCCGTTGCAAAGTCATGGTGGATTTATGTTTCGAAGAACAATGATGGGTACGCCAATTTTCAATGTAAGAACGTGCGTTGATTCTCCACAGTATCGATGGACTTATATGTCCTCGTTTCACTGGGTATTCCATGCTGAATAATGAAGTTGATGGTATTGACATCAATGGTTTTGGCTGATAATATAGCACGCGTACTGAGCCACTGATGGTTTTTGGAGTTTTGTGCAATGTTTGGGAAAACTTTTTGCACCATTTTGCCTATGCTTTCTGTGATCTCAAGTTTGCTGGCAGGGTGATATACTGTCTAGATTCATCAATTTCCGTTCGCCCGTTTCCAGTATCCAATAATTGTTTTGCAAAATTTCCAGCCGATGCATCTTGTTGTAGTTTCATTAAGTTCATCAGTGGATGTTGAACGTGGTATAATGGACAGAGTTTGTCGAAAATCACCAGGCAATAAAATGAGTGCGCCAATGCTTTCTTGTGAGACAGTGTACACTCGACCCATATGATAATTTAACACGTTTGGAATACTTCTCCTATTCCAGAGTTTTTGCTGATGTTGCATGTTGGTGCCTCAGTGTTTTGCAAATTCAACGGCAGTTTCAGTGCTGAATGTGCTGTTCAGCCACTATCCAAAAGAGTTGCCGCAATTCCAGATGATGCCATAGACAGTGCAGTATTATTTTGTGATCGTATGGTGGCCAACATTATTGAAAGAAGAAAAGTCTTGCCTGTCTCAGGTTCGTCAGAATCATAGTGTGTTTCTCGTTGCAAATCACGATCGAAAAGTTTGTTTGCATGTCGGTTTGAAGCAGGCATTCCCAGTTGCACCAGTGCCTTGTTAGCGATTGTCAAACATAAATATGTCTTCGGTCAAAATCAATGCCTCATTACACGTTTGGTGTGAATTGAATGAATGCGGATTTCGATTCGCAGCGTGCAAACGCTGTAGAATATCTTCACTCATGTAATCCTTGTATTTTTCCCAAAGATCTTTTGGATTAGATGGGAAGCAGGTTGTCAATATTACAGCAAATAGCATGAGTATTTGCTGTGGTCGAGCAGTTTTCGATGCATTAATAAGCCTATTCTACTGGAAAAATACATATATATATCAATTTTTATAATAATCAGTCAAGTAGTTCTTGAGTTCATCGATAACATACAGACAAGCATTCAGTTTTATATATATAGATAATTGGCGCGTATAGCCTTTTTGGGTGTTTGGCCGAGGTCTTCCTTTTATTGGTTGTGTGCGTCTTGATGTTGTTCCACAAATGGCGGGACCTACAGTTCCAAGCCGATTCCGAACGGCAGTTATTTTGTATGAGAACCTTTTTCATGGCAGAAATACACTCGGAGGTTTGCCATTGCCTGCCGAGGGGCGACCGCTATTAGAAAAATGTTTTTCTTCATTTTGGTGTTTCACCGAGATTCGAAACTACGTTCTCTCTGAATTCCGAATGGTAGTCACGCACCAACGCATTAGGCTACTTCGGCCGCCATTACCATTTGTACATAAATAAATATTTTCGGGACTATTAATAATGGTAAATCGTTTATAATATCGAAGTCCTTTCCAGTTTCTTCAAAATACTGGATGCTGTACTATTCTCCTTTTGTAATCAAAATCACAACTTCAACACTTCAACACATATTTTAGAAATCGAAATTTGTGACAGCTTTTTGTCACTCTAACTTTAGAGCTGGCTCTAAGCGGAAAAGCATTCGACAAACCAGTCTCCAGGCTCAAAAAAATCCATTTTTTGTCAGTGAACTTTTAGCAAGTCTACATAAGGCGGCCGCCGTAGCCGAATGGGTTGGTGCGTGAGTACCATTCGGAATTCACAGAGAGGTCGTTGGTTCGAATCTCGGTGAAAGCAAAATTAATAAAAACATTTTTCTAATAGCGGTCGCCCCTCGGCAGGCAATGGCAAACCTCCGAGTGTATTTCTGCCACGAAAAAGCTCCTCACAAAAATATCTGCCGTTCGAAGTCGGCTTGAAACTGTAGGTCCCTCCATTTGTGGAACAACATTCAAGACGCACACCACAAATAGGAGGAGGAGCTCGGCCAAACACCTAACAGAAGTGTACGCGCCAATTATTTGATTGTTTTTTTTTTATATAAGAAATTGAGTATTTCGGGTTTTCTCCAATTTTTTGTAGTTGTGATTTCTCTCCTTTCTATTTTCCTAAGAAGGTTATTTGCACGCCATTTTTATTTGCGCTCTACTACCTCTATCTTTCAGATGTGTATTGCATGAGTTTGCAAGTCAATGAAGGTTTTGGAAGTGAAGGTAGATTTGATGCCAATTTAGCTCTTGTGTCAGTAAAGTCATTTCGCTCTATTTCTGCATAATACGTGATCCACATAACATAATTTTAAGCGTATTGTTTGATTTTGTTAAAGCTTGTTTCTGGTGGTAGCGATTAAATAGTTGTTATTATAAATGTTTTTATTGAGAATATCGGTGAGAAACTGTTGGTTTTTATGCAATACCTTCCTTTGATTTCCAGGGCAAACATAATGCTTAAATATCGGGCGGAAGTTTCGTCGTTAAAAAATGGGCTTGTGTTCCAGCTGATATGGTTTGGCATTTGAGTTTTATTTCTGTAAAGTTAGTAGTAAACGAGAGCATTGATTCAGTCTCCACGATATTGGTAGTATAGAAAGTAAATATTTACTCCGACAGCTAAACGCCCTAAACGAAGGACCTTAGGGGCCTCGGGTCAGTGACAGTGCATTCGAAACTGTTCAAGAAGAGCCTGGCCTCACTACCGATTGCATCCGAATTCTTCGACATAAGGTTTCTCTGGTTCCCTGGTCACAGCGACATTGCGGGAAACTGTGAGGCGGATGAGCTGGCCAGGCAAGGAACATGAGAGGTGATTTCCCAGCGAAGGGAAAGAATTGGGATCCCCTGGACTACCTCTAGTCTGCTGCTAGAAAGATGGGCTCAGCAAACGCTGAGCAAACACACAAACTTCTAAGCTCGCGAAATCCTTCTGGCCACGTATGGATCGGGGGCGCTCAAGCGAGATTCTGAGGTTGACAAAATCTCAGCTCTCGAATTTCGTGGGTTTTCGCATTGCTGTCATGTAACAACATTTCTCTCTTTTTTAAGATACCTTGTTTCAAGTTAAATGTTTAAGTATAAAAACTGTGAGGCGGGTGAGCTGGCCAGACAAAGGACATGAGAGGTGATTTCCCAGCGAAGGGAAAGAATTGGGATACCTTGGAGTACCTCTAGTCTGTTGCTAGAAAGATGGGCTTCGCGCCAACTCAGGTTGCGGTGAGCAAGCACACAAACTTATAAGGTCGCGAAATCCTTTTGGCCACGTGTGGATCGGCGGCGCTCAAGCGAGACTCTGAGGTTGACAACATCTCAGCCATCGAACTTCGTCGGCTTTCGCTATGCTACCATATAACAAAATGTCTCTCTTTTTTAAGATACCTTGTTTCAAGTTAAATGTTTAAGTATAAAATAGGAAATAGTATTGTTTTATATGCTTAGAACTACCGAGCATCTAAGTGTACATAGTCATTTACCCTTTTATGATTAAATAATACGAGATTCTTAAAAGGTTTAAGGATAAGTGCACTTGTCGTTTAGTTTTTTTTTAAGCTCCAGTGCGTTAGTAAATCGCTGATTGCCGTTTAAAAAACGTTTAAAATATTACGTGATTACGTTTACATTTACTTGATTTTCCGAGGTAATTGATGTAGAATTTTGTTTTTATTTATAAAATGACTCTTAACTTAATAAAAATAGAGGCATTATAAATAGTGAGGTAATTAGGGCAGCGGTTTCTGGCTGGCTCTGGAAAAGCGTTCAAGACGACTGAAACCATAACAGTAAACATTTTGATTCTGTTGTCTGTCTGTTCTATCACGTTATAAAAGAGAGCCTTGCTTGAAGTAAATATTAATCACTAATCACCAAATTTTTACTACTTATATTAAAACAAAAATAAAAAAGCGCCGCAGTCCGAATTTTCACCATTTATGAAAATATTGTTTTATCGAAGGCCAGAGGTCAATTTCACTTATAAAAAATACACAAAAGATCTATCGAACATCAATTTTCGTTCTTTAGTTATACCTTAAAATATAAACATTTAGGCAAGGTTTTATAAATCATGACAAGTACAACAAGTCTATCTTCAACTTTTTGTAGTGCAAAATAACGACTCTTCATCTCTGAAAATATTAAAAACTAGGAGTGGCTCGTCCGAATGGGGCGTTGACGTCCGTAGGTTTTCGGCCCACGAATACGCTCAGGATCATATCCTTCAAGCAATAGATTTCTGCTTTCTGTTAACGCAGTATAATGGGACACAACTCTTTCTCTTACCGCAGTATGATGGAATGATACTCCATACCGATTCGATAAGGTTTTTTTTTATATTTTATAAAATGACAAGAAAAAGGGGATCACATTGGAGGTACATTTTCCAATAGGGTTTTTTAACAGATCACGCGTGAGTACTGTCAAAGTAAATAGATATTTTTTCCGTATTCATTGACAGCTCATAATGGAATGTCTTACACCTCAACAACTTGTACAAATCGTAAAATTCTATTACGTCACTGCTTGACATTCTCTTGGGTGTGGTAAGGACAAATCCTCTGCCTACGGTGCAATCAGCTCATAACTTCCGGGCTTCGCCAAGTATGCCCTGGATAGTTCCCAAACATCCGTTTGAGAGCGAGCTAATGTAAGAGAGCGAAACCTCTCAGGATATCTGGTTGTGCGCTGGGCCTTGGACCCACCACGTAAAAATCTTTCCTCATTGAATAAACCCAACAAATCCTCAGATTAGAACAGCATATTCTGATGACCACCCCTGCAAACGAACTAAGGCCTAAGATTTGAGAGCATGCATCTGGAATGTTCGGCCCCTTAATGAGAAAGTGGCCTCTGCCCGGCTGGTTGATGTCCCCGTGAGAATAAAGCGATTACAGCGATGGGCGTGGCAAAGCAAGAAGAGCATTAGACCTTCCGATGTCTAATGCAGCTGGCATGTAAAGGAGCGCGGATTCGGTGTTGGATTTATAGTGAGAGAGAGTACTGTCGTTGGCAAGTACTGTCGTTCACTCTGGCGTCTCGTAAAAATCTGCTTCAAAGCGAGATTCTTCAACCTTACGCTCTTTTATGCCCACGCCCCGACGAAAGAAAAGGACGATGCGACCGAAAATGTATTCCTTTCGCTCAGGCACAATTTTTTATAAGAGCGTACAATTGTTGGTGTATGCCGATGATATTGCTATCATCGTTCTTAACAACCGCGCCAACTAGCGCCGGTTAGCACTAGAAAGAAACAACTTGTGCGCTTTGTTAAACTCGGGAAAAACCGCGTAAGCGGTTATGGCGCCAATTAAGAAGAAGAAGGCTACGGCAATTAGCAAAATTGCCGTATTTAGGCTGAAGAGCAACCCGAAGCCATTCAAGATTAGCTATTACATCCATTGAAAATAGCCCCTTGGTGCAGTATATGGACGATTTCTCTAGTCGACCCTTATTTCTTTAAAAACGAGGCAGGCGCCAATGTTTTTGATGCCGGACGGCTAGACGGCGCTACTTGCCATATAATCCGTGAAACAATGGATTTACTGTGTGGTCCTTTTCGTTTAGCACTCGTCTCAGACCAGTGGGCTGGCCCCTAAGATCGTATCATATTACACCTTTCGAATTCTATTTATGAGGGTGTGTAAGGTCTAAATGTTTACTAGGTAAGTCAGCTTCGATTGAGACATTGGAAACCAAGATTACTAAAGTTATTCACGGGATACCGACCGAAATCCTCTATTGAGTCATTGAAAATTTGTGTAGCGGCGAATATTTGAACAGGATTATCTCTAAAACATAAATGCCATGAATGGGTCCACCCTAAAATACTAAATATTGACTAATCGATTGGAATTTTCGTTCTCTTATTTTAATTTTAAATCCGATACCTCTAAATTTGGTTTCGTTTTATTCTTTTCTCAATATCGTTTCTTTGAAAGTTCATCCGGCACTTTTATTTTGCACAGTATTGCGGCTGCCGTAGCCGAATGGGTTGGTGCGCCACTACCATTCGGAATTCACAGAGGGAACGTCGGTTCGAATCTCGGTGAAAACATCAAAATTAAGAAGAACATTTTTCTAATAGCTGTCGCCCCTCGGCAGGCAATGGCAAACCTCCGAGTGTATTTCTGCCACGAAAAAGCTCCTCACAAAAATATCTCCCGTTCGGAGCCGGTTTGAAACTGTAGGTCCCTCCATTTGTGGAACAACATCAAGGCGCACACCACAAATAGGAGGAGGAGCTCGGCCATACACCCAAAACGGGTGTACGCGCCAATTATATATATATATATATATATTGCAAACGTTTAGAAACGCATTTTTAGTAATAGAATTTTAATAAAATAAAGCCAAATATTAGTTTTTGGAAAAAAAAGTTTTAGTCAATAAATGTTTACCAGTGAATATGGTTTTTTTCCGTGTTTGTATTTAAGTAAACTAAACGTGTGCAATGGTAATTTATAAAATGTATTTACTGTACATAAAAAGTCTATTATATTGATTACATTTGTATGTAATAATTCTTAAATTAGGTCTACACACATAGACATTACTGGGAAACCTGTCGTGGTATTGAAGGACAACAACCACAATTTATTTATTAGGTTGGGGATAAGCTCATGGCGTTTTTACCGAAAAATTTTATTTAAAGAAAATTATATCATAAAACTAGCGAAAACCCGCCCGTTCCGCTGGTCGTCTTTAAAAAAATCTAGATTAATTAATTAAATTAAGCCGAAAAATACTGTGTGTATTTTATAAAAATTCTCCCGCATGAATAGTAATGAAAGAAGTTTTAAATAGTAGTAGCAATTAAAAAACGTTTGATGTGATTTACTTTATTACTTTTTTTATTGTAATGCTCTTTGGTATACAATATTCTTCGTTTTGCCATGCGTTGTTGAATAAATGAACAATACCGATGGCTTACCAACTCTTGAGCATTAAACATAAAGTTGGCCATGAGAAAAACATGGGTATTCTAAATCAATACCACAAATTGATAAAGTTTGGCCTTATGACTTATTAATAGTAATCGCGAATGCAAGGCGAACAGGAAATTGAAAACATTTGAATTCTAACGGCATATCCGATGGTATCATTGGTATTCGCGGTATTAAAACGTCTTCACCAGAGTATTTTCCATTCAAAATTGTTGCTTCAATGACATTATTCATCAATCTCTTAACTGTTAATCGAGTGCCATTACATAGTCGTGGTTGATTTATGTTTCTCAACATAATAATCGGTGCTCCTATTTTCAAGTTTAGCATGTGTGGCGGTAATCCAGGTAAATCAAAGGAATTCAAAAATTCAGTGGGATAATTTACAACATCATCTTGATTTGTAACAGTGTCAACGGATCGATTTGTTTGTTCTGGACTTAGTATGTTGGCCAAAATAGCCGCATTCATTTCATTCACATCTTTATTTTTGCCAGCCATGATGGCTCGTTCACTAAGCCAATCATGATTTTTGTAATTTTGAGGCAAATTTGGGAAAATAATTTGAATTAACTGTTCTTTCGTTTGACTTATTTGACAAAAGTTTGGTTGTGAAGTTATTAAGCCAGTTAAATTATTGACAGGAACTATATCCAATAATTGCTGTGAAAATTCAGCAGCTGATGGATCATTTAGCATTAGAACACGTACATTTGTAGTTAGTTTGAGTGTTTGAACATGTCTCCACAAATATGATGATTTCAAACATGCGCCAGTTCATCTGCTACAGTTGCTCGAGGAATAACAGGCAGCGTTTGTCTAAAATCACCTGCCAGCAGCACTAAGGCACGACCAAACATTTCATTTTTACTACGTAAATCTCGTAATGTCCTACCAAGCGCTTCTAGTGACTTTTTATGTGCCATCGTGCACTCATCCCATACAATTACGTGTGCGAAAAAGCGAAGAAGGAGAAGAGAACTATTCCCCCCCGCTTTAACCCAGCTATGTGTTCAGGTGCAAATGACTTTTTTGCGTAAAGTCTGATATAAAATAAAATTTCTTTTGACTTTTTTTTTTAATTTTTAATAATAAGTGGTATTCCTCTTCCTCTTCCTGTAGCTATTCCTTTTCCTCTTCTATCTCCAGCTCCATCTCCTTTCTTTATCCCGGAAACGGGCAGTAAAAATTACTTCACTTAAAAGCTTTCATCAACAGCTTCCATCTGATACCCATATTGTACAAACACATCCAAGGGTACCTTGGTCCACCTTTTCGGCTATATCTCGAGACCCTGGTAACTCAGGGGTCTAAAAAATACTCTGTATTAAAGCACTCATCAGTAGCTTTGATTTGATACCCACAATGTAAAAACACATCCTAGGGTTACCCGGGTCCTCGTTTTGGCCTTCGGCAGCGTCACCTGGTGGTGAGTGGAATCAATAAACATATTATACTAACCTTTACCGTGGAAAAATATATATATATACCAAATTTCATAATAATCGGTCCAGACACACACGACCAAAATGTATTCAATTCTAATGCTATGTGCGGTACAAAAAATACGTGCGGCAAATAGCAAAAACACACTCACTTAACTGGCGCACCGCACATACACGCGCTATCGGATTTCAACCAAACTTCACAGAAACCTTTGCCGAAGCAACACCAACAATGTGTGGAACTTTCATTGTTTTCCTTACACGTGTTGCTGAGATTACCGGAGACAAATGCACACTTTTTTTCGGCTCAATTTTTATATATATAGATTAGTCAATTATATGTTCGCCATCGCTGTTTACAACCGCTTCCCACCCCTCGACCAATGTGTTGACACCGTTCCACCAAAAATCGCCTGGTCTGGTGTCAAAGAAGTTGTTGAGTTGTTCCTCTTTGTTATCGACCTCATTGTTGGTTGTAGAGACACTGATGATGCACAACGCAGTGGACGTCCAAATGAGGCGGTAACACCCAAACATAAACTTAAACAAAATCCAAAAAATCGGAGTGGAGCTAACAGTTGATCCCGCATTTGGCAATATATGATCCGTTCAAGTTCAGAGCAGTAGCGAGAGCAGAGCAATGTTTTCATTCGACTGCTGCGAAGTACATCCAACTCATGTTTTACACGGTCTTTTTTGACACGATTTTGAAACAACACGGTTCACTAATAGATTTTTTACGCGAATATCAAAAACTCAAAAAAAAATTTGTTGCAAACAAATCATAATTTCTTAAAGAAACTTATATAGTAAAGTTTTTTTGTAATACTGACACATATGTATTCCTTGAAGTTATGCAATAAATAAGGAACATTCTTTCATCAATTAAAGTACAACTCAAATATATTACTCATACTAAAGCTTAAATATAATATATGGTAAAGAATACTGTGAGATACATTAGTCACAATTCAAAAAGTGCATTTCCAGATTAAGTTTTGATTTCAAAGTCTCTCGGGAGTTAGAGAATGTATCCAAATGGAACATATTGCTAAGTCTTAGGTTAGGTTAGGTTAGCCTGGTTGACAACAAGCCACGCATAGACCTTTTGGTCCCTAGCGATACCAGATGGAGTGAGTCTTAGGTTACGATAGGGACAATTAAAAAGTACCTACTAGCTCCAGCAAGAAGTGACATTTGATATGATTCGTAACTATGTCCCTTATAAACATTACCGATGAAATTTTTCTCCGCATTTCTAAAGTTGGGAATGCTAACAAAAGACATCTACTTTTATATGCAGGCAAACTGCAAGGCCAACGAAGTGAATGAATAGCAAATCTAGTGAAACGTTTTTGAACCTTCTCAATTCTTAAAGATGGACCCATATAGAATGGATCCCAAATAATGCTGCAATATTCGAGTTTTGATCTCACAAGAGAAAAATACAAATTCCTCAGCGTAGAAGTATCCTGGAACTCCCTTGAATTCCTTATTACAAAGCCAAGCATAGATCTGGACTTGGCGCTCATATAGTCTACTCGCGGACCCTCACCCGCTTCGCTGGGTGAAAGAAAAATATAAATGAAAAGTGTTCTTTGTTTTTTTCTTGTTTCATCATTTAATTCATGCTCGGCCATCATTTTGTGACTTATTCTAATAACAATGTTTTATTTATTTTAGTAACTTACTCTAACGATTGTAAACTAACAACTTATTCTAAAGCCTTCTGATACACAAAATTTTTGGTTTTATTTTCATGCGGTGTATAAATATAAAGTAAGGATGGTTTCCCTACTCGAGAACATCCTACATACAGTTGCCCATGTCCAAAGCACGGATAAGTTAGGTCAATTCCACATAATTGAAGTGTTTGACCTTGAGACTTATTGATTGTAATAGCAAAAGCAAGGCGAATGGAAAATTGAAGTCGCTTAAAATCAAAAGGCAAATCTGTTGAAATCATTGGAATGCGCGGAATCAAAACATCTTCACCTTTAAATTTGCCTTTCAAAGTTGTTGCTTCAATTACATTGTTCATTGTCCGTTTCACTGCTAATCTTGTCCCATTGCATAGTTTCGGCTGATTGATATTTCGCAACATAATGATCACAGCGCCGACTTTCAATTGCAAACGATGTGGTGGCAAACCAGGCAAATTAAGTGAATTCAAAAATTCAATTGGATAATTCACTACATCGTCGGTATTAGTGATTGAATCAATTGATTTATAGGTGACAACTTCACCTGGAATTTGAGTCAATATACTGGCATTGATTTCATAGACATCGACATTTTTGGCAGCTAATATAGCTCTCTCGCTTAGCCAATCTTGTTTTCGATAGTTTTGTGCAATATTTGGGAATACATTTTGCACTAATTGTACTCTTGATTCTGTTACGGTACAAAAATTAGTTGGAAGTGTGATCATGCCTGTATTCTTATCAATTGGCTTTCGTCCATTTCCAATTTGCAACAAATGTTCGGAAAATTCAGCAGCTGTTGGAGCATTCTGTTATTGCACACGAACATTAGTAGTTAATGTGAGTTTTTGAACATATCTGCACAGATTCGAAGATTTAAGGCACGCTCTCAATTCATCAGCTGCTGTTGATTTGGGAATAACAGGCAAAGTTTGTCGAAAATCACCGGCCAATAGAATTAGTGCACCACCAAATATGTTTGTGTTATTTCGAAAATCTTTCAGTGTTCTATTTAAGGCTTCCAGTGATTTTTTATGAGCCATCGTACATTCATCCCATACAATAATATTACATGTTTGTAAAACCTTTCCCATTCCAGAATTTTTAGAAATGTTACAAGTTGGTTCTTCATTTACCTGTATATTTAATGGTAACTTTAATGCAGAATGTGCAGTGCGACCGCCGTCCAATAAAGTTGCCGCTATTCCAGATGATGCCAAAGCCAATGCAATATTATTCTGTGATCGAATGGTGGCCAAAATTAACGACAACAAAAACGTTTTTCCAGTCCCACCTGGTGCATCTAAGAAGAATATTCCTCCTCTTTCATTTGCAACATTGTCTATAATTGTGTCATATGCCTGCCTTTGTTCTGTGTTTAATTTTGGTAGGTTTGTTGTTACAAATGTGTTCAGATCATATCGATCATATTCTGTATTCGTCACAGCGTAATTTTCTTTGGTTGAATCTAATGTAATTCAATAGTTCTGTTTCTATTTTCGCTTATATGTCAACAATATACTGATGAAATAATATACGACATTTTAAAATTTGATTCTCTTGATTTTCTCTTATCATGATTCTGTATGCATAATAATTCATTGCGCTTACAGTTTTATTTATTTCTTGACCATTTGCTGGATTTATTTGTTTAATATCAATCGAATAACCATCTTCACCACGACAGAACATAAGAGGATATTGTAATGCATCATATTTTCGATGCGTTTCATTAACACGTTGCAGTGTATCATTTCTTCTTTGCAAAACAATATCTCTTGGTTGCAATTCATCTCCAGATATAACAATTGCAACCTCGTTGCTTGAAGTTGGTTGATTGTATCTTCCACGATGTTCGCCGGCAGGCGTTTTATTTGCATCAATTTTAATTTTATGATTATCAGATGACAATCTTTCGATTGTTGTTTTAAAACTTTGCACCAAAACATTGTGTGTGTGTAATAAATCTTGTAACTCTCTCATAATGACTCTGTTTATATTTCTGGAAAATGCACACCGTGCTTCAAGTTCATCATCATTGTCATTAATGAAATAAATTTGCAAAAATTTTGACTCTTGATCGGGTAGTGGTAGTAATGAACCTACTAAGTGATATGCTTGTCCTTGAATCTGAAAAAAGCCATAATTTGTGTCCATAAAATCTAATGATTCATTAGATGTGTCAGCGAATGTTGTTGAACGTTGAAGTTTATGTATTACCTTGAACGTTGGCATGAAGTTATCGGTTATAATTTTTCCAGCACCAAAAGATGTCATTTGAAAACATGAATTATATGTGGAAATTTTTTCAAGAAAATGTTTGGAATCGGGTGATGTTCCCGATAATAATGTAGCTAATGGTTCGGGCGGATATTGTATGTCTGGTAAACGAACTTTTCCTGCAGCGCAACACATGCCTGGTGTTTCAGTTTTGAATTTCAATGCTTGACAAAATCCGCAAATTTTATCCATACTTCCAATGACAACGTATTTGTGAGATGAATAATCAAGTTGTGGATTATATTGAAATGCTGAACCATTAAAATTTACAGAATTGATATTTATTGGCCGATTTTGAGAACGTGACCTTGTACGATCTCTTTGTTGACTTAATCTAATAAAATCATGCTTCCTCACTTTCATTTCGTCTGTGATTTTGCACATTTCTGTTGTGACGTGTATTACGTCCGATGTTAGCATGTCTTCTACCTCTTGGCATTCCTTTTGCCGAATCAAAGTGGTCTTCTTTATGTCACTCTGAGCTCTTGATTGCTACTTTTCTTTTTTTTAAACTGGAATTCAAATTAAAATACTGTTAGTGCCATCTTTTAAAAATATAATTGAACTGTGAGCACGCGTTGAAATGAAAATTACACAGAACAGAAATGGGAAATGATCAGAAAAAATAATATATATTTTTGAAATTTTTCTTGAAAATATCTACGGAAAGTGTAAAAACAATCTCTTTTCTTAAATGTCTTAAGTAAAAACTTCTAAAATATTAATTATTTTTGCCGATTACTGTTGTGTGTATTTTTCACACCATTTATTCACTGTTTCACTTGTTATCAATCATTTGCAAAATTAATATATATTTTGTAAATTTTTCGTTGGAAAATGTGAAAACAATCTCTTCTCCTAAATATTTCTGACGCACTTTTTTTATCCCTTTGGTTGATGCCTGGAAACTGCTTCACTTGAACACTTTACCAATGGCGTGCAGCCACTGTGTGCATTCCATTGAAATGTATTTAATGGAATGAAAATTAAGGCATAAATACGGCTGCGATAACTTGTACATATGTGAGTAAAATGTACGCTCCATGCAACCGTTTACAATAACAACCACACGCGTAAAAAGAACGCTGCCTCGTGTATACTGTGTGTTGACGAAGAAGTAAAGGAGATTTTAACCAAACATATTTACAAACCTTCTCCAAATGAGTCCCTTCAATGTGGCAAAGTTTGGTTAAAATCGGTTGAGCCATTCTCCGTAAAGTTCATCACAACGCGAAAAACGGCTGAATTTATATATATATAGAAATTAAATTATTATTGATGTATGTATGTTAATATGAGAACGTATAATCCGCTGGCTAAGTGGGATGAATCTGACCAAACAAATGGGTTTTTGGTGTGTTTTTAAAAATCATTTCACCATACATTAAGCGCTTTTCAAGTAGGTACGAGTTAAATAAAAAAGAAATATGTAACATATGTGGGGTGAAATTTTTGAGACGTTTACCATGAAGGAAATAAGTAATGAGGTGTTTGTTTTGATTTGTTTTTAACATGCTGATTAATATTTTTGTCTACGTGCACATATCTCTTCACACAAAATGTAAGCACGAACAAAATGTGCCGTTCTCAAATAAAAATACTTTGTGCTTATTCTTACGTCGAAATGAGTGGAAGTAGAAAGGTAAGTACAATAAAAAAGTAGTTTGATACATTCCAACGGCCGATTCTCTTTTTCTGATTTTGCAATTGGGAGCTCGCCTTCAGTTAAAAAGATTATATTGTTATGTGATTGAATATACCATTTTAACTGGTTGTAGTACATAAGAATGCAATCTCTTCCCAATTGGTCTATATCTGGAGACCTTAGTTACCCAGCGAAAAGAAAAGTCCTCTTTTCATTAGCATTTATCAACAACTTACAATGGATACTCATGTGGTTCAAACACATCCTAGGGTTATCCAGGTCCACGTTTTGGTCTATATCTCGAGACCCTAGTTACGGAGGGGCCGTAAAAATACTCTATACTATAGCAATCATCAACAGCTCCCATTTGCTACCCATATTGTACAAACACATCCTTAAGTTATCGGGGTCCACATTTTGGCCGATATCTCGAGACCCTAGTCACGGACCGGCATCAAAAATACTCTATACTATAGCAATCATCAGCAACTTCCACTCGCTACCCATAATGTACAAACACATCCTGGGGTTACCCAGGCCCACGTTTTGGCCTATTTCTCGAGAATCGTAACTTTTCATCTGACATGTGCTGACATTTACCAGCATTAAGAGGTAAGGAGTTATCATCGCATCAAGTTTCCAATCTTGTTAAGTCTTCTTGAAGTCTTATGCAGTCAGTTACGTCCCCTATCCGGCTGTAACTTTTCAGGTCGTCTGCATACATCAAACACCGTGGAGGATGGTTCCATGTGTACAAGTCCACGCAAGTGGGGAAAGTTACTGATCGCCATTCACTTGGGAGTGGCCAGGACGACTCTTCTACATATGGTTCAAGCAGCTCACAACGGCCGGGATTAGCCCACGTATCCTCTGGGTAGCTTCCGAACACCCGTTCGGGAGTGAGCTAAAGTGAGAAGGCGAAACATTCCAGGATAGCTGGTTGTGCGCCGGGTTTGGGACCCGCCACTTAAAAATCCCCCCCAATGAAAAGAATTGCAAAGCCTCGGATGAGAACTGCCTTTATTGATGACGACCCCTGCAAACGAAATAAGGAATATGATTTGAGGGTATGCACCTGGAATGTCCGGCCCCTTAATGGGGAAGGTGCCTCTGCCCGGCTGGTTGATGTCCTCGTGAGAGTAAAGGCTGACATCACTGCCATCCAAGAGATGCGATGGACGGGGCAAGGTAAGAAAACTATAGGACCTTGCGACGTCTACTACAGCTGCCATGTAAAGGAGCGCAAATTCGGTGTCGGATTTGTTGTGGGAGAGAGACTTCGTCGCCAAGTACTGTCGTTCACTCCGGTGGACGAGCGTTTCGCAATAATCCGCATCAAAGCGCGATTTTTTAACATCTCGCTAATTTGCGCCCACGCCCCGACGGAAGAGAAGGACGATGCGACCAAAGATTCTTTCTATGAGCGCTTGGAACGTTCCTATGAGCGCTGCCCCCGCCACGACATAAAAATCGTGCTTGGCGACTTCAACGCCAGGGTGGGCAAGGAGGGAATTTTTGGTCCCACAGTCGGAAAATTCAGCCTGCACAACGAAACATCCGGTAACGGACAGAGGCTGATCGACTTCGCCGGGGCCCGAAACATGGTAGTCTGCAGCACCAGATTCCAGCATAAAAAGATACACCAAGCTACCTGGCTGTCTCCTGATCGAAAAACGCGAAACCAGATCGATCATGTTGTGATAGATGGAAGACACGCTTCTAGTGTATTAGATGTACGCACGATCCGAGGACCCAACATCGACTCGGATCATTACCTTGTTGCAGCCAAGCTGCGCACCCGCCTCTGTGCAGCAAAAAACGTACATCTACCTACGCAAAGAATGTTCGACATCGAAAAGCTGCAATCACAATAGACAGCCCGAAGATTCGCCACTCGACTCTCACTCCTGCTCTCGGAGAGCACTGCCCAACAAACCGGCATGCGCGAGCAATGGAGCAACATTTCTCGTTCCTTACGTACCGCCGCCGAAGAAGAAATCGGATTCCGGCGAGCCCGAAAAAACAATTGGTACGACGAGGAATGTCATGCTGCCGCAGAAAGAAAGGATGCCGCCTATAGAGCCACGCTGCGATCGGGCGCAACGCGAGCCATGTGGGATCGCTACAGAGAGCTGAAAAAGGAAGAGAGACGTATTATCCGACAGAAGAAACGAGAGGCCGAAATACGTGAGTGCGAGGAGCTTGAGATGCTGGCCAATAGGAACAACGCCCGAAAATTTTACCAGAAAGTTCGACGGCTTACGGAAGGTTTTAAAACCGGGGCGTTGTCCTGTAAGAACAAAGACGGCGATCTGGTGACTGACGTACAGAGCAATCTTAAATTATGGAGGGAACACTTCTCGAACCTGTTAAACGGTGACAGCTGCGCATGTCATAGAGAATGTGAAGATCCCGATACCCCAATCGTTGACGACGGAATTGTCGTTCCGTTACCCGACCATGACGAGGTGAGAATAGCAATATCACGGCTAAAGAACAACAAAGCCGTGGGCGCCGACGGACTGCCGGCTGAGCTATTCAAACATGGCGGCGAGGAGCTGGTAAGGTGCATGCATCAGCTCCTATGCAGAATATGGTCGGATGAAAGCATGCCTGCCGATTGGAATTTAAGCGTGCTCTGCCCAATCCATAAGAAGGGCGATCCTGCAATTTGTGCCAATTACCGCGGGATTAGTCTTCTAAATATCGCCTATAAGGTTCTAGCGAGCGTATTGTGTGAAAGGCTGAAGCCCACCGTCAACCAACTGATTGGACCTTATCAGTGTGGCTTCAGACCTGGAAAGTCTACCATCGACCAAATATTCACAATACGCCAAATCTTGGAAAAGACCCATGAAAGGAGAATCGATACACACCATCTTTTCGTCGACTTCAAAGCTGCATTCGACAGTACGGAAAGGAGTTACCTGTATGCCGCGATGTCTGAATTTGGTATCCCCGCAAAACTAATACGGTTATGTAAGATGACGTTGCTCAACACCAGCAGCGCCGTCAGAATTGGGAAGGACCTCTCCGAGCCGTTTGATACCAAACGAGGTTTCAGACAGGGTGACTCGCTGTCGTGTGACTTCTTTAACCTGATGTTGGAGAGCATCGTACGATCCGCAGAACTTAATCGCTCAGGCACAATTTTTTATAAGAGCGTACAATTGCTGGCGTATGCCGATGATATTGACATCATCGGCCTTAACAACCGCGCTGTTAGTTCTGCCTTCTCCAAACTGGATAAAGAGGCAAAGCGAATGGGTTTGGTGGTGAACGAGGACAAAACGAAGTACCTCCTGTCTTCAAACAAACAGTCGGCGCACTCGCGTATCGGCACCCACGTCACTGTAGACAGTTATAATTTTGAGGTTGTAAAAGACTTCGTGTATTTAGGAACCAGCATTAACACCGATAACAATGTCAGCCTTGAAATCCAACGTAGAATCTCTCTTGCCAACAAGTGCTACTTTGGACTAAGTAGGCAATTGAGCAGTAAAGTCCTCTCTCGACGAACAAAACTAACACTCTACAAGACTCTCATCTTGCCCGTCCTAACGTATGGCGCAGAAGCTTGGATGATGACAACATCCGATGAAGCGACGCTTGGAGTGTTCGAGAGAAAGATTCTGCGTAAGATTTTTGGACCTTTGCACGTTGGCAACGGCGAATATCGTAGACGATGGAACGATGAGCTGTATGAGCTTTACGACGACATAGACATAGCGCAGCGAATAAAGATCCAGCGGCTTCGTTGGCTGGGTCATGTCGTCCGAATGGATACAAACGCTCCGGCTTTGAAAGTATTCGATGCGGTACCAGCTGGTGGTAGCAGAGGAAGAGGAAGGCCTCCTCTGCGTTGGAAAGATCAGGTGGAGAAGGACTTGGCTTCACTTGGTGTGTCCAATTGGCGCCGGTTAGCACGACAAAGAAACGACTGGCGCGCTTTGTTAATCTCGGCCAAAATCGCGTAAGCGGTTATCGCGCCAATTAAGAAGAAGAAGAAAGTTCCACCTAATACAAATATATTTTTTATAAGCTTATAACTATAACTTTTATAAACTTATAACTATAACTATATGTAGATAAAATTGAATTTGATTATTAATTTACAGTATATGGTGTCTTTTTTTTAAACATCAATACATACATACATAATATACATTTTTTAAATGAAGTTAATTATATTTAATCAAGTAAATATTTAAAATGTAAACATTGAAATATTAAAAAAAAGAAATTTTCATTCGAAATGGTCACCATTTGCTTTTACACAAGCCTTCAAATTATTAGGCTATTCAGCTATTGCAGCCCACACGGTTTTCATGGATATTAACGTCGTTGCTCGAACCAAAGATTGTTTGAGACTCTCCAAATTTCTGTGTGGTCTTCGACAGGCCATTTTCTCCAATTCCAACTAGAAACTGTAGTACAATGGATTTAGATCTGGACTTACAGACGCCAATTTTCTGTGGTTATGAACCCAGGAATATTGTTTTTTAGCCACTGCTGGGTAGTTTTCGCCTTTTGAGCTGGAGCGGAGTCTTGCTGGAAGATCCAACGCTCTGCGTTGAAGAGACTATTGCTCAACTGTTCCATTACTTCTTCTAAGACATCCTCCTTGTACACTTTTCCCTTGATCTTAATCCCTTTTTCGCAGAAATGAGGAGATGTAACGTCTTTACATGACACTCCCCACCCAAACATTCCGCAGACTGGATGGTGGTCACGCTAAGCCCTTAGAACAACATTTTTTGCGTCTTTAGAAGTTATAGCATAGATTTTGTCGTTTTGCTTATTAAAAACTTCTTCAACAGTAAAAATTTTCTCATCTGTGAAAAATATATTTTCATGGTTGTTGACCGCGTACCACCAAAGAAACTGCTTACATCTGTCGAGTTTAATTTTCTTCAAGTACGTTGTCAGAACATAATCAATTGGGCGACCGAAGACTTTCATGTGGAGATCATCTCTAATTTGCCTTGAGATGGATCTGGCCAATACATTCATTTCCCTGGACGTGATTTTCTGCTTTCTGAGGGAATATCTGTGAATCCTTTCCCGAATGGCTTTTATGGCTGCCCTGATGCGAACCAACCCAGACATTTGGGAAAAACGATTGATCGTGCGGTAAACAAACCTTCTCGAAATATTAAGTTAGCTTTCCACTCCATTGTTAACAACGGAAATTTTACACCGAAAATGAGTGTCATTTATGAGTAAACAATGCATACGCACAAAAGCAAAAATAACGGAACTTCTTTCTGCGAACTTGTTCTCGTTATATAAATTGTAAAATTTGTCACAGAATTTATGGCAAGACTAAGTAGCTGCGTCGTTCTGATCGATGTAGAGTAGGTATGGCCAGGCATGGAGCTCGCGAGCGAAAACAGTTTTTATACATACATATGTGCTTTCACTTAATAGTAAAATGGCATAGAAGAATTAACGCTTTATACGTAAAATGTGTTACATTATTTTTGCAACAAGAAACAATATGAAAGCTTTTACACATACTCAACACCTTCGAAGAAATTGAAAACATTGACTTTGTTGGGCATTGCATGTTGTTCGGGTGATGAGAAAAGTTGAAGCTCTAACATTTTTTGTATTGCTACCGCTACAGTTTTCTTTGAGCCACTATTAGTGGTGACAGGACATCGCCTATGATTATGACATCGAAACGAAATAGCAATCATCGGGATTCCGTTGCTCATATTAACTAAAAACATACCAACATAAAGTCGTTTAAAAATCAAGGTTTTGACGACCGTTCTCTTTGATTGATTTGATCTACTCGAAATTCTTTCCACTAGATCAAACAGTATATAGGGAGTATTGTTTTGTGTGCGCGTACTGATGCGATTGAGAAAGAAAGTTCGCCACAATTTTGTTATACAATTGTCGTTCACCGGCTTAAACATCTCATATTGTAGGTGGCCATTTACTTAAAAAATATCGCTAATGCCTTTCGACAAGCTCCTTATTTAACCAACTTGGCTCGAGTGTTTCTTTTCTGTTCCCACGACTTATATACCATTTCGTTCTTAGACCACTATTGATAAATTTTGAGCACTTTTTAAGAGATTTTTTTGAGTGTAGAATTAATTAGGAAATTTTAATTTCTAATACGTACATAATAATATAGCTTTACAATGATAAATGCATATAAGTTCAAATTATATGAAACATGTAGGAGGTTACTAAAAATATGCATGCGCTTACTTGTGTATGAAAAATGTACTTGTAACATACATAGATAAGGATCAATGATGGATTTATGATTTTGTCAAGCTATTTGTTTCATTTTCTTCTATATTAACTTTGAACACCGTTTTCGCCAGGAAAGTCAAATATAACACTTCAAAAAGTCAACGCTTCGTGACGCGTAAAGGAATGTTTATTTATTGTATCTGTTAATGCATAATACCAGAAAATTAACCTTGTACCGACTTAACTTTATTGCTGAAATGGGCTTGCTCGAATGGAAAATGTCTTCCTTGCACGAAATGTATGTAGAATTAACAAAAACATTCTTGCCGCGTAGGGCAGTTTACAAAGTAAGTTTTATAAGCGTTAGTGATGCCAATGAAATTATGAAGTTAATGAAAATGAAATCTGTTCCGGAATATCCAGGCGACCACTGAAACAGCGTTTCAGAAAAAGGGTAAAACGGTCGGCTTAGTGATGGGATGTGTCATTTCTTCTCGGGCGGCCCGAAACTTCACTGCTCGTACTAGACCATCGGCTCCTAGATAAGTCTCGACTACATTGCCCATAAGCCATACTGCTAGTGGGGTGTTGGGCTCCTTTACAAGCACGATGTCACCGATGACAATGTGCGGAGTGCGCTGATTTTATTTAGGTCGATTTTCTAGATATTCCCTATGCCATCGTCACCAGGAAACCTTGATACAAATTTTGAATATAATGCCAGCAGTCGAACTTGTTCTCTTCTTGATTTCATGCAAACTGCCCTCAGGTACCATGATAAGCAACCGCCCTATTTGAAAATCAGAAGGTGATGAAGCGTATCAGATGTTACACCAAGAGGTCGTGAGTTAACAACAGCTTCAATCTGCGTCTAAATTGTGGTAAGTTGCTCAGTTGTAAGAATTTTAGTACCGATGGCACGTCTCATATGGAGTTTGACAGATAAACAGCCGAGTATGTAAAGGGTGATTTTTAAGAGCTATGGGAAATTTTTTCAAAAAAACACACGTAAAATTCAGAAAAATGCATGAAATTTTTATTTAAATCGATAGTACAGTCCGTATAATGTAATGTTTGAAGACTATTTCATCCAAATGTTGACGGCGACTGCGTTTCAAATGGTCCATCCACTTAGTCCAATTTTGGCATACTGTTTCCAAAGTTTCGGCCGATATCTCACATATAAATGCTTTAATGTTGTCTTTTAATGCGTTAATTGAAGCAGGCTTATCTGAATAGGCATGAGCTTTAGTATAGCTCCACAAAAAATAATCTAAAGGCCTTATATCGCACAATCTGGGTGGCCAATTGACAGGTCCCGAACGCGAAATAAAATGTTCACAGAACTCGCCTCTCAACAAGTCCATTGTTACGCGTGCTGTGTGGCATGTGGCACCGTCTTGCTGAAACCACATGTCATGCAAGTCAAGCCCTTGCATTTTGAGCAAAAAAAGGTTGGATATCATTTCACGGTAGCGCTCACCATTCATAGTTACGTTACGTTTCCCAGCATGTGGCACCGTCTTGCTGAAACCACGTGTTATGCAAGTCAAGTTCTTGCATTTTGGGCAAACAAATTTTGGATATCATTTCACGGTAGCGCTCACCATTCACAGTTACGTTACGGTTCGCAGCATCTTCGAAGAAGTACGGTCCAATGATACCTCCACCTCCAAAAATGAGCTTCGTCGCTGAACACAATTTTTCGATAAAAAAGTGGATCTTAAACTTTCTTAACAGAACACGCATTTTTATAATAAAATTTAATGATTTGCAAGCGATGTTCGTTAGTAAGACGATTCATGGTTAAATTATAGACCAAACTGAAGATGTTGGACAGTGAAACAAAACACGAAACGTGCGTCAGCTTTTGAAATCAACTGTTTAAAAAGATAATAGCTAAAAAATCACCCTTTAGTTCAATCGAATACCTTCTCCTGTTGTAAACCTGCGATAGTAACGACCAATGCATTTTGTTTAGAACACGTGAAGCACGCATGAAATTGCGCCGAAATCGCACAGTTTCATTCATCATGTTTGGACGTGTTAACACTCGCTCTCGAGTGCAATCTCCTTAAAGTGGTAAATCCTTAATTCAAAAATCTTTATTTTGCGAAATAGATGCTTTAACGTGCTAAACACAACCTAGTATTGTTATTAAAAAAACCACAAGAAATATAAGTAAAATGGACAATATAAAAATAAAAAACAACGAAATAAACAAAATTAGAATGCCAGTAGAGCGCACTCCACCACGTGAATGGAGTATACCGCTATCTACCGTGCAAACAACAAAATCGAATCAGTGCTCAACTTACTCTGATAATAATGTACATGTGGAAACAAGAGAAACTATGGCTAAAATAAGAGAGACAACAATACCGCAATCGTGGAGTGATCAATGCAAAACACCAATAGCGTTAACAGCTATTCATCATCAATTTTAGAGGCCGGCAATAAAGACTGCTTTGGCGCCCTACAACTATCCTACAACAGCAGTAACATCATGCGCGACAGCAACAGGTACTCACTACTCCATTGTCACCACATCAACAACAGCTCTAACTTCAACAACAACTTCATCCACTTCTGCTGAACCAATCCATTCACCTTCAAGTCTTATTCAAACCGCAACACGTAGTGCTGAATGTAGCGCACCAACTACACTGATCGCATCGTCATCACCAGCAACGCACAATACAAGAATGCAAATACAAAACGAAAAAAAATACTTTGTGCAATCACAGTTAAAGAGAAACCGCGATAAGCAATCGCCAAACAAGCTCGAACTCTCAAATAATAACAAAAAACAAAAGAATAAAATGCAAAGTTCTACACAAACAATTCTACAAGAGTATTGGTTAGGCAATCCAGCTTTACCAAATAAGTTCGATCTCTTGGATGTAGATAACGAACCAAATATCAATGAGCCAGAAGAAAAAGATCCAGGTACGCAGCGTGCACAGAAACCGCCACCAATATATGTACAAAATGTAGAAAATGCATACTCTAACAAATGCTTTAAATTCCCTGTCAAATACTAAATTTGAAATAAAAGTTCTTAGCCGAAACGAAACTAAAATACAACCGAAAGAAACAACACATTATACAAAAATAATAGACTTACTAAAACAAACAAAAAAAAATTTTATACATTTAGACCAAAAAAGCAACAAGGGTTTAGAGTATTTTTACGACAGATGCATCACTCGACTTCTATCGAAGACATAAAATTTTAACTTTTTGAACTAGGTCATGAAACAAAAATATTCACAACATACAAATTAAAAACGCTTCAGGAATAAAACAACCTCTGTTACTATTTTCAATTGAACTAAAATTAAACGAAAACCATAAAGACATATACAGTATAACTCATCTACTCCACTGTAAAATTAGTTTTGAGCCACCGCGTCAAAAAAGAACAATTCCTCAATGTACAAACTGTCAGAGATACGGATATACAAAAAACTACTGTATGGTAGATAAAGTCTGCGTAAAATGTGCTGGCTACCACAAGACAAATATGTGTAAAATTAAGAACAAAGTGGAAACAGACCAAATTAAATGTGCTCATTGTGGCAAAAACCATACAGCTAATTAAAAAGGCTGTGAAATCTACAAAAAACTCCAAATACAAAGATATCCGACACTACGCAAAAAAGAAATTAACGCTGCACAAGAACAAAGCAATAATGAACATCAACAGAAAAACCTTGGCACAAATACAAATCAAACCCTTATACCAGGCGTTTCTTATGCAAATTAAACAATTCAATTTATTTTCAAATTTTATTTTTATGAACCGATCACTTTCAAAGCCGATCTTCTTCTGTACTTCTCTTACAATATTTTACTTAAGCTAAGCCTATCCAATTTTGCTAACCGTTAATCGAATATGTTTTTGCTAATTCCATCAAATAACATTTTCCAGGAATTTATCTACCGCTTTAGCGTGCCGTGTGCAAAACCTTTTCCATTCCGCAATTTGTCCTTTGCAATCAATGAAGATCATTCATATAGTTGTAGTTGCAGCTTCGTTCTCATTCGCTCTTACTACTTATCTGTCGCTTAGCGTGCCGTGTGCAAAGCCTTTTCCATTCCCGCAATTTGTCCTTTGCAATCAATGAAGATCATTCATATAGTTGTAGTTGCAGCTTCGTTCTCATTCGCTCTCACTACTCTCTGAATGAATTAATAAGTTGGGGAAGTTAGCACGTTCCACTAACTATCCCCCCTTTCAATATCGGAACGTCCGCGGTTCGATAGCGAGATTGTGTGCGTAGTGAAATCGTTAGGTAAAAGCGGTTATTGGCATGTATGTAATGCAGGTACACGTAAGTTTTGGTTATCAAAAAGTTTGCGTGAGCGGTCACACGTAGGCATTTAAGATTGGCTTTTAACACTTACAGAATTTGATTTAAAAATATTAATTAGCTTAAACAACATTTAAATTTTTTATACATTTTTTCATACATAGGTATTAAACCATAATGGTAAATATTCAAGTTTAAATGCTTGTTGGTTTTGCTTCGAAATCAATCACTTGCTTAACCTTTCTCAGATAGTCCCCTTTCATCGAGGCAACAATACATTTCTGTATAATTTTTTTAACGTAAATTGCTTTTGTGAATTCTAGTGCCATCTATCAAAACAGTAGATCCTAAATCTTTTTCAATTACCTTTTCCACAAACACTTTGTCAAATTTATTTCCCAATCTTCTATTTCGTCTAAGAAACACCTTTTCACCAGGCTGATAGGTTTTAGTGCTTTTCTTCTTGTTAAATTTTTCTAAAGTTTTTTCTTGGGCTAACATTAATTCGTTTTTAATAATTTCTAGTGTATCTATCGATGGGCTGTGAAAAACATCAACGGGTTTAGATTTAATAGTTGAATGGATACTATTATTGTACTTATGTGTAGCTATTAAGATTAGGTCATTAGTCTCAGATATTTGTTGTTGTTCCTTGATACAACGAGCTATCTCTAGCAGTGTGGACTGGAACCTTTCGACCTGTCCATTACTCTCGCTATGAAGTGTAGGGATGAAAAATTGTTCAATTGAAAAATTGTCCCTTAGAATTGTTTTTATTAAGTTAGAATGGAAGGCTTTTTCATTATCAGACACTATGATTTTTGTATTTTTAAATGTTAAAAGTATTTCTAGCATAGCATCCTTAATGTCGATGGTAGAACGTGAAGTTATTGGCTTGACAATGGCAAATTTAGAAAATTTGTCAATACAACTTAAAAAATATTGTTTTCCTGTAATAAATATGTCGATGTGGAGTATTTCCCCAGGGTAATTTGGTATCGGAGTTTTCCCTATCTCCGGGTTAGGTGGCTTCCTCTGGTATTTGTTTTCCATACAAATTTTGCAGTTGGAAATTAAAGACTTTAACATTTTTCTCATATTTGGAAAAAAATATTCATTCGAAATCTGTTGAAAATTTTCATGGAGACACCTATGAGCCCTGTTATGCTCTGTGGCTATCGTTTCTAATTGATCGTTTTTATTGACTAAATCGATCACAAACTTTTCGGTGTGAACAAATTTTGTCCCGGCGAAATGCTTTGTTAGGTCATTCTGGATTTTGGCTAGGACTTCAAGTTCACAGTGCAGGCCGTTTGTAACTGTTGGATTTATAACATCTTTCAGACATTCGATTAGTCTTTCGATGGTGTCAAAACAAATGATATGTCGTCGTAATCTTTGGAAAAGGATTTTTGTTATTTTGCTGAAGTGGTCAGACTTAGATATCACTAACTGATTTTTGAATTGGTTGACAGGGTATTTGATTGTTTTAATTACTTTACTAGAAGACTTCTCACTATGAACGGTTTCAACTTCATTTGATTGACTCAGGCTGTGGATGTATTGCCTGGACAATGCATCGGCTACTTTATTGTCCTTGCCTGGCTTATAGTGTAGGTTCGGTGAGAATTCTTCGATGAAAGCGCGCCATCTTTTCATTTTTGTGTTTGGATTTTTATCCGACATAGCAAAAATTAGTGGCTGATGATCAGTAAAAATGTTAATTTTAGTAACACCGTACAAATAATGGCGCAAACTTTTTAATGCCCACACAATCGCAAGGAGTTCTCGTTCGTTGGTAGCGTAGTTTTGTTCTGTACTAGATAACGTACGGGAAATCATAGTAATAGGCCTATCATTTTGTGATAAAACTGCTCCTAAGGCGCTCGAAGATGCATCTGTGGTAAGTTCAAATGGTTTACTGTAGTCTGGGTGTTGGAGGAGAACATCCTCCGATGCCAATATTTTTTTTATTTTTTGAAATGCATTTATAGCCTCGGAGTCAAAAGTTATAGAAACACTTTTGGACTTATTCGCGCCAACATTCCCATTTTCACCCCTAAGAAATTTTGTAAGCGGTTTTACAATGCCGGCGTAGTCCTTCACAAATCTCCGATAGTACCCCGCTAACCCGAGGAATGAACGTAATGCTCGGAGAGTATTTGGGGTTTTATAATTGAGGATGTCATTTACTTTACTTGGGCATGTCCGAATGCCATTTCGTGAAATTAAGAATCCCAGAAATTCAACCTCAGTTTTAAAAAATCTGGATTTTTCCGATGACACCCTCATTCCTGCCTTTTCTAAACCTTGCAAAATCGTATTTATGTGTTCTAAATGTGTTTGTTCATTCGGTGAAAAAATGATAATGTCATCCATGTAAATATGACAACATTTTCCTATGTATTCACGAAGAACATCATCGATGGCTCGTTGAAAAATGCTAGGGCCATTTTTTAGGCCAAATGGGAGGCGGCAGAACTCATACTTTCCATTGTTGACACTGAAAGCTGTTTTTGGTCGATCCTCTTCACACAAAAGAATCTGGTGAAATCCAGATTTAAGGTCAAGAGTAGTGTAATATTTCGACTTTCCTAAGTTCGCCAAAATTACTGAAGTGTCTGGGATAGGATACCTATCCGAAATTGTGTATTCATTTATTTTTCTAAAGTCTATCACCATTCGTAATTTTCCTCTACCATTTTCATCTAGTCCTTTTTTGGAAACTACATGAACGGGAGAGTTGTAAGCGGAAAACGATTTGCGGATTATTCCATCTTTTAGGAGAGTCGATATTTCAGAATTTATGAATTCTGCAGCGGAAACAGGGTAGGGATAACTTTTGGTATAAATTGGCTCATTTGTGGTCATACGAATTCTGCCCTGTACTTTGGTGTTATAGGGCAATGCCCTATTTACCTCGGCAAACGCATTAATGTTGATATTAATCATATCATTGAACTCGTTTTCAATACTAACTGGAACAGAGTCTTCTATTGTTATCAAATTCACTTGACTACAAGGAAGATGCTCAAGTCTTGTCTGCCCGTTGTGGTACAACAAATACCCTTTTTCTATGTCAATGCTTGCATTGATTTTTTTTAAAAAATCATATCCAACGATACCATCGAATGTTTTTAAATTCTCGAGCAAATAAAAAGTTGTCGTATTATCTAAAATCTTTACTAGACACTTTTTATTAATAACGTTAACCCCATTAATAGATTTTAGGTTAAATGGCTTATCCATATTTTTTACGCCTTTCAGAAATTCAAAGTTTTTGATATAATTTTTGGAGGTACCGGTATCTATTAAAATGCGTAGCTCCTGTCCGTTTGTTGCTTTCTTCTTAACAAATGGCAGGAGCGAATTTAGTTTAAAAGGTTAATTTCATCTGTAAAATTACCATCAATATCTCCCAGACTTTCATAATCATTCCCATCTGTTTCAGGATAATCGCAACCATATTCATCCTGATCAGAATTAGGGATGTATTCTTCGAACTCTCCCTTGTTGAGATTGCTTCCTATTTCATGTGACATATAGTTGACTTTTTGCACTTTGGGAAAAGGTGATCGATTGGAATATGTTTGCTCGCGATTACGTTTAAAAGCCACAGGCTGAAAAGAGTTTGAATTTTGTTGGGGGCGTGAAACATTTGTGAATTTGTTTGAGTTAAATTGTTTTTGGAAACCGTTATTGGTTGGCAGATTAGCTTGTTGTCGAGAAGAAGGTAAACTACGATCAACTTCCATTGACGTTGGCTTATTATTAGAATAAGCGCGAAAATTTTGCTGATTAGAATGAAATGGCTGCCGATATTGAGGAGTAACTGAGATATTCGGCTTTACCGACGTTCCCGCAGCAAATGTGCTGGCAAAGTCGTACCTCTTATGGCTGGTTTCAAGCTCTTGGGCAACTGCAAGGGCAGTGGGGAGATCCTTTGGCCTAGTGGAAAAAAGTATGTCACATAATGGCCTACGAAGGCCCGAAATAAATACACGAAGTGCATTTTCTCTTGCCCTATCGTTAAGTGCATTGATAACCTGGGAATTTCCGCTATGTGACATGATTTGCTTATTAATAATAAGCGTCAATTGCTTGTCAACTTTATCGAAATACTCCGTTATTTGTAAATTACCCTGTCTCAAAATACTCATTTCATTTTCCAACACGTAAAGCGGTCTTTTGTCGGCATAGGTTTGATCTAATCTTGCGATTATAGCTTTAAAATTAAGCACTGTGTTGAAAGATGAAAGAGATGTGTTAGCAGATTCTGTTATTTTGTTTCTGAATATTCCCATAGCTACATAATATTTTTCAGAATTTGGCTTATAGTAATTCATAGCGAAATGAGCCGCAGATCGCCAAGCAGGGTATGCAGAAGTATCACCCTTGAATTCCGGAAGAGACTTTATTAAATCTAAGCTCGTATTATCTGAACTAACACTAGGATCAATAGCGACCGGCAAATAAGTTTCTATGCTGGGTGGAGCTAAACGATTGAGAGCTTCGGAGAGGCGATTAATTTCCTCTGAAAATCCGTTCCTAGCCTCCTCATAACAATTCCTTACTATTTCTAACACTTGTTCACGTGTAACACTCATTTTAGCTTACTTCCTTTATGCTTACTATTAATTCTTTTTAAAGCACCAAAACCTTATCGCTTTAAACGATATATGTGGGTCAATGAAAAAAAAAATTTTTAGAAAAGTTACGCGATTTTACAAGATTCTGAGCACATAAACGAAAACGAAAAATAATATATCCAAAAATGATACTTAGGTAATTTTTTAGTATTCAAATTACAACTTAAGCAAAAGTTTTTCGAAAATTACAAAAGTATTAGTATTCCAAAAGCGTATCTAGTTATTTGTTTCTTCCAAAATTTATTGTTAAAATCACTTTGTAGTTCAAATTTATATTTAATATCAAAAATTTATTTTCAAATTGAAATCCAAATCACATCACAAAAAATCACAACAAGAAATAATCTTGAATATTTACTTACAAAAATTCTTTTTGATAATTCCTCGAGTTGATCTCCTGCAAAGTTCTGGTCCGTTTAATTTTTATAGTGAGGTCCTTATCCTGCCGGCTGTTTCTCGATTTGGAACTGTACTTTTATGTAGTCCTCTTACGGTTGAAAATTTTTTTGCGACAGGCCCCACGTTGGGCGCCAATTAAACAATTCAATTTATTTTCAAATTTTATTTTTATGAACCGATCACTTTCAAAGCCGATCTTCTTCTGTACTTCTCTTACAATATTTTACTTAAGCTAAGCCTATCCAATTTTGCTAACCGTTAATCGAATATGTTTTTGCTAATTCCATCAAATAACATTTTCCAGGAATTTATCTACCGCTTTAGCGTGCCGTGTGCAAAACCTTTTCCATTCCCGCAATTTGTCCTTTGCAATCAATGAAGATCATTCATATAGTTGTAGTTGCAGCTTCGTTCTCATTCGCTCTTACTACTTATCTGTCGCTTAGCGTGCCGTGTGCAAAGCCTTTTCCATTCCCGCAATTTGTCCTTTGCAATCAATGAAGATCATTCATATAGTTGTAGTTGCAGCTTCGTTCTCATTCGCTCTCACTACTCTCTGAATGAATTAATAAGTTGGGGAAGTTAGCACGTTCCACTAACTTGCACAAGCAACATCAACGAAAACATTAACAAATGCATTAAACAAACCTAATACTACCACATCAAGTAACGATGATTTAATTGAACTTAAAACTATGATGAAACAATTGATGACACAAATGGCCACCATGATGAACATTGTAACCATACTAGTATCGAAGCTAGATGGACGCACTAAGTAAAATAAAAATTGCAATTTGGAACGCAAACGGACTTACGCGCCACGAATTAGAACTCAAGGCTTTTATCTATATATATAAAAATGAAATGATGTTCGTTTGTACGCATTTTTTTGGGCCGATACGAGGCCAATTTTATTCGTTCTTTTTTCATATTATAGGGATCCACTAGGGGAAGGCTTTTAGCAAAAAAAAATTTCTTTTAAATATTTTCTTCATATAAAAAAAAGAAAAAATCAAAATATTGTACAAAACAAAACTTGCTCGATTCTTAGATTAAAGTAAGTTTCGAATCGATATTCATTTTATGTGTACAACTTTTTTGAATTTTTCGTTATTGTATACAGAAATTTCAAATGATTCGAATGAAATTTTTTTTTTTTTTATTTCTTCCATAAAATATTACACCTGTCGTTAGACAATAAGTAATTTGATTTACAAAAAGATGGAATGAGAGTGATATTGAAGGGCCAATGCCCCCAAGCTCATTTAGAAGAAATATATACATATTATTTAAAAACAAGTGGTTAACAAACAATGACATATACGATTAGTTGACAATTGATAACAAGGATTTTGCAAGATCTGTTGGTGTTTGACGGTTAAGCCGACTTTGGGTAGATTTTTCTTTATTTGGTAGTCTTCTCATCATAGGATTTGTATGCGTTAATAGTCTATTTATGTGTCTTCTGCTAGCGCTTTGTATTGTTTCATCAATAGTACCGATGTCAAGGTCGCGATGAATATCTGCGTTAGGTATGTACCAAGGTGCATTAGTTAAGGTCCTAAGTATTTATGAAAATAATGTTTCAATTCAATTGAGCAATGCTTTCTTTGACCAATTCTATATGGAAATGAATGCGTTTGCAAACGATGTTTTCGGCTATGAACAAATGTTGGAATCGAATGAAAAAGGAAAGAAACGCGAAATGATAAAAAAAATTCTTGGAAAATTTAAAATGAATGGTGCTTCATTGGAAAAATTCAAAGGTAATAAGAACATACACAAGATAAAGTTAGAATTCGAATTTTTAGATTTATTTTGTTTATTTCTCATTTTTTCAGAAGTACACCACACAACAACTCTTCCAACTCTGATTTTGAAATCCTGTTGGAATTGGTGATCGATAATTTTGTCACTATAATGATCAATGGAAATTTGCGTGTATCAGACCCTGCATATTATTTACCATATCAACTTTTTATTGACGTGATAACGTCTTATAATTCGATTTAACAGGCTGCACGCACGAAAAAATGTGTCGTTACCTTGCTCATATGTAGTTACCTTGCTCATTAGTGTTACCTTGGTCATATTAGTGTTACCTTGCTCATTAGTGTTACCTTGCTCATATTAGTGTTACCTTGCTCATTGCCGTTACCTTGCTCATTGCATTGAATGAACTGCAAGCGAAAGGGCGGAACGAACGACAAAGCAAACAAAGCAAACGAACGGCAACGTTCGACATCTTGCTCTCTCCTACTTAAGTGAGCGTATATATGTATGTATGTATATGCGCAAATGTACATATATAAATTCACGTATTTGTATTTGCATATGCCTTCTTATTGATTATTATTAATTTGATTCACTTGAAGAATTTAAAATAAAACCAAGTTTGTTAATAATACCTGTTGTTTTAATGTTATAATTATTAATTTTTTTATTATATATAAGGAAAAAATTTATGGTAATATTTACCATATACCTTATAAGATATGTTGTCTATACTAATATTATAAAGAGGAAAACTTTGTTTGTTTGTAATGAATAGGCTCAAAACTACTGGACCGATTTTAAAAATTCTTTCACCATTCGAAAGCTACATCATCCACGAGTAACATGGATTATATTTTATTTTGGAAATAGGGCTCGAGATATAGGTCAAAACGTGGACCCGGGTAACCTTCGGATGTGTATGTACAATATGGGTATCAAATGAAAGCTGTTGATAAGTGCTTTAATACGGGGTAGTTTTCATACCTATTGATGACTAGGGTCTCGAAATATATGCCAAAACGTGGACCCGCCGTGTCTTTGAACCGAATTAAACCAATCTTACACACATTGTTAAGTAGGTATTGAAGATGATTTCCGTATAGTTTGAATACCTATTGGTAGATAGGGTCTCAAGATATAGGTCAAAACGTGGACCCGGGTAACCTTCGGACGTGTATGTACAATATGGGTATCAAATGAAAGCTGTTGGTGAATGCTTTAGTACAGAGTATTTTTCATGCCGCTCCGTGACTGGGGTCTCGAGATATAGGTCAAAACGTGGACCCGGCTAACCTTTGGTTGTGTATGTACAATATGGGTATCAAATGAAAGCTGTTGATAAGTGCTTTAATACGGGGTAATTTGTTATGTTATGTTATGTTATGTAATGTAATGTAATGTAATGTAATGTTATGTTATGTTATGTTATGTTATGTTATGTTATGTTATGTTATGTTATGTTATGTTATGTTATGTTATGTTATGCTATGTTATGTTATGTTATGTTATGTTATGTTATGTTATGTTTTGTTATGTTATGTTATGTTATGTTATGTTATGTTATGTTATGTTATGTTATGTTATGTTAGGTTATGTTATGTTATGTTATGTTATGTTAGGTTATGTTATGTTATGTTATGTTATGTTATGTTATGTTATGTTATGTTATGTTATGTTATGTTATGTTATGTTATGTTATGTTATGTTATGTTATGTTATGTTATGTTATGTTATGTTATGTTATGTTATGTTATGTTATGTTATGTTATGTTATGTTATGTTATGTTATGTTATGTTATGTTATGTTATGTTATGTTATGTTATGTTATGTTACGTTATGTTATGTTATGTTATGTTATGTTATGTTATGTTATGTTATGTTATGTTATGTTATGTTATGTTATGTTATGTTATGTTATGTTATGTTATGTTATGTTATGTTATGTTATGTTATGTTATGTTATGTTATGTTATGTTATGTTATGTTATGTGGTGTTGTGTTGTGTTGTGTTGTGTTGTGTTATGTTATGTTATGTTATGTTATGTTATGTTATGTTATGTTAAAGTATATTATGTTATGTTAATGTTAACTCATTCTCTATATCCATACAAAATATCTATCAAACAAATAAAATTAAAATTTTCTTTTGAAAATGCAACCATTCAATCAGTATTTTCTTATGACGTTATCACGCTAAACTATCGTCAGTAAACCGACTTTACAGACAACCTCTTTTTTTTGTTTTGTTTTGATTTTTTGCAACATTTTGGTTTTCAGTTAATACAATAAAAACAATACTGTTTTTTCGTGAACACAAAATTCTAAATTTATTACGTTGTTTGTTTAGAATTTTTTTAGAAAAAAAGTAAATTTTTTGGTTTTGAGGAAATTTGTTTATTGTTGCTATTTGTGAAAGCGTAGATATTTGTAAGTATTTTACTATAATCCTAAAAGTTAATGGAATACCACTATGACACATAGAAAACATTTTTTCAAAGGGGTGTTTTTCGAAAATTATAAAAAAAATTGTTTTCAAAAATTTTGAAGAAATAAAGTAAAATAAAAAAATTTCGAAAGCATGAAATTTTTTCAAAACCAAATTTTCCTCAAAAAGATAAAAGAAATTTCTTCTTTTCTAAAATTATATTAAAAAAAAAAAAATTTCAAAAATTTTAAACAAATAAAATAATATAAAATAAAACTTTTTCAAGGGTATGAAATTTTTTCAAAACAAAATTTTCTGAAAACCAAATAAAATTAAAAAAAAAAAAATGGTGTTTTCAAAGCATTTCATATTCCAATATTAATAGAGAATACATTTTTTCGAGGGGGTGTTTTTCAAAGCGGAAAAAAATCTTTTTTAACAAATCAATTTAAACTTTTACAAAAGTGTGAAATTTTTTCAAGAACAAAATTTTCTCAAAAACGTTAAATTAAAAAAAAATAGTTTTTTCAAAATATTTAATTTTCAGCAATTAACTGAGAAGAAATTTGTTAGAGCGAAGTGTTTTTCAAAACTTCAAAAAACACTTTTTAACCAAAAAAAATAAACCTTTTTTCAAAAACAACAGGAATGATAACATTGCCTAACAATTTCTGTACTTTTGCACAGTCTAAAGAGGCATTGATACAGAGTGTATTTCCAAACATAGTTCAACATTACAAAAACCATGATTGACTCAGCGAAGGAGCAATTTTAGCTGGGAAAAATAAGGACGTCAATGATATAAATTCAGCTATTTTAGATCAAATACCTGGTGACATAGTTGCGTATAAGTCAATGGACACTATTACTGATCAAGACGAGGTCGGAAATTATCCAACTGAATTCTTAAACTCACTCGATTTGCCAGGCTTACCATCTCATAATTTACGATTAAAAATTGGAGCACCGATTATTATGCTGCGCAATAGTAATGTGCCCCGACTTTGCAACGGTACCAGACTCGCTGTGAAGAAGCTAATGGGTAACGTTATCGAAGCAACAATTTTGAAAGGGAAGTACAAAGGAGAAGACATTTTGATACCCTGAATTCCACTGATTCCGGCGGATTTACCATTCGATTTCAAACGTTTGCAGTTCCCTATTCGCCTTGCCTTCGCTATGAGAATTAATAAGGCGCAAGGACAGTCTCTACAAATGTGCGGTATTAATTTAGAATACCCAATTTTTTCTCATGGACAATTGTATGTAGCTTGCTCACGAGTTGGCAAACCATCGTCATTATTCACGCGAAAGATGAAAAAACCAAAAACGTTGTCTACCAAAAAGTGTTACAATAAAGTTCGAATGAAATTGTATCAAAGAATTTGCTTTGTTTCGTATTAATTTTATTCTCTTTCAGCAAATCAATGAATTTATCGTCTAGCGAAGCGGGCGAGGGTACGCTAGTTCTGTATAAAGCAATTGATATTATGCTAATATCCGAGACTCATGCAACTCACAAAACTTTTGTAAATATACCTAACTACAACATCCACTACACAAATCACCCAGATAACAAGGCTCACGGAGGAACTGCAATAATCATCAAAAAACAATTAAATACTACGAACTTGATGGTTATAGAAAAAATAACATACAAACAACGACAGTTTCAATAAATAGCTCAAATGGACCAGTAACAATATCAGCAGTATACTGTCCGCCAAAATTCAATAACTCAAAAGATCAATACCTGGACTATTTAAACAGTCTAGGAAGTCGATATATCGCTGGAGGTGACTACAATGCGAAAAATTCTATTTGGGGATCAAGGTTAACAACTTCTAAAGGCCGAAGATTATTAGACGCTATAAGAGAAAACAATGGACATTTCATAAGCACCGGAGAGCCGACATACTGGCCTACAGATATCAAAAAACAATCACATTTTATTGATTTATGTATTGCTAAAAATATTCCCCAAGCCCATCTGGGGAGCTATCGTCGGATCATTCACCACTCCTAATGACAATTCATGGAAATCTACACCAACAAACTTTTAGAGGACTATATAATAATAAAACAGACTGGAATTATTTTCGACAAAGTGTGGAAGCACAATTGACTATAAATATTTCATTAAAAACGGAAAACGAAATTTACTCAGCAATAACTTTTTTCAACGATTCCATCATCAAAGCCCTCACCCTTTCGACACTAACTATAAAAATTCTACAAAAAGAGTCTATTCCAATACATATCAAACAAAAAAATACAACAAAAAAGGAAACTCCATAAAAAGTGGCAAACTACTAAACATCTCGAAGATAAGGCAAAACTTAACAAATCAACAACTGAATTAAAAGCATTATTAAAACAGCACCAAGATAAAAAGCTTCAGAATTACATACATAACTTGGGGGCCACGGCAGTTAACAAATATTCTCTATGGAAAGCAAATAAAAACTTAGTCAAAGCAGTTCCACATAAACCTCCCATCAAAACACAACACGGAGCTTGGGCAAAGACCAATAAAGAGAAGGCAAACACAGTAGCTGAACACTTTAAAACAATATTCTCAAACGAATAAGACAATCAGTACGTTGAACCAAATGTAAATACGAGTAACCCAGAAAAGAAAATGAAAATGACAGCCTCAGCAGAAATCAGATATCATTTGAAAAATCTGAACAGTAAAAAAGCACCTGGCTACGATCTAACAAATGGTAATATACTAAAAGAACTGCGTGATGTAGCAATCACATATGTATATACGACAAATATTCAACATAATATTAAGGACACAATGCTTCCCACGCCTCTGGAAAGTTGCACAAATAATGGCAATCCCCAAACCAGATAAAAATGCATCTGAAACGACATCATATCGCCCCATCAGTCTCTTACCCATTCTTTCAAAAGTATTTGAAAAAATATTCTCTGCCATATTAGACGAAATTCTGATAGAAAAAAATATAATACCAAGCCATCAATTTGGATTTAGACGACAGCATTCAACTGTGCAACAAGCCCACAGAGTTATAAACAAAATACTAGATGATAAGGATAATAAAAGGTTCTGCATAGCTGTCTACCTAGATATTGCAAAAGCTTTTGACAGGGTGTGGCATAAAGGACTACGGCACAAGCTAAGCGAAATATTGCCACGGAGTCACTTCACCATTCTCAAAAGTTATCTGGAAAACCGAAATTTTTTTACAAAGTTTGAAGAGGAATGCTCAAGCATGATGCAAATGAGAGCAGGTGTGCCCCAAGGTAGTGTCCTAGGCCCTCTATTGTACCTGATATTTACAGCAGATATACCGATCGCAGCAACACAAAATTGCATAATAGCCACATTCGCGGATGACACGGTTTTAATGGCATCAGACAAAATAGAAAAAAAAAGCTACTGACATTCTTCAACAAACAATAAATGACACTGTATCATGGCCCGATAAATGGGGAAAAGAGGTCAACAAAGATAAAACGGTACAAGTAATTTATACAAATAGAAAGCCTAAGAAACGCAAGCTAACAATAAAAAGCAATGAAATAAAAATCCACCCTAGTGAAAACTACCTTGGAATAACTATAGATGAAAAACTAAATTGGAAACGGCATACAGAAAACAAGCGAAATGAAATCAAAAACAATTTCAGACAACTACACTGGCTGTTGGCTAAAAATTCAAAACTAAGCCTTAACAACAAAGTAGTGACATATAAATCTATAATCTCACCTATTTGGAAATATGGGATAGAAATCTGGGGCTCAGCAAAAAAATCCAATATCAAAATAGTTCAAAGGACCCAATCTAAAATACTTCGAACAATAACAAAAGCAGGCTGGTATATACCAAACGACGTGATCCACAGCTGCCTCAATATCGACACAATAGATGACACAATTAGAAAATACAGCATCAAGCATATACAACGAATAACAAATCATCAAAATGAACAAATTGCGCCCATTGTCGCATACTGTGTGCATTTACCTCTTCGTAATATAAATCGACGGATTGCTGAGATAAACCCAGGCAGATTTTTTCCTTTGATTTACGAGAGTTTCTGCGAGAAAGTTTCATGGTGATCGGACCCGCATAATCGGATTCGGTGAGCTGAAATGGAATGGCTCGCTGTACATGAATTTTAGGAAGTGCAGCCATAAATTGTTGAGTGTTGAGTTTCCGTTTTCGAAAGCCTTTAAAGCAAACGTGCATAATTTTTCGGATTGAATGCCTTGTGCCTAATATCCAATGATGCTCATAGGATAGTATGTATAAGATCAATGGTCTTTTCTCGCTGGGTAGAATGATCGGATGTTTGACTTCCACTTCCAAGTTGCAGTTGGATATCCGATTAGTGTGTTCAATATATTGCCTTCGGCTTCCGTTATATCTAACATGGCAACGCGCCACACTTAACTTCATTTGTGATGTCTTGATCTGTGCTTGAAGTGAAACTAATTTTATTATTTAATATGTTGTTGAGTTTCTCCTCGCTGCTTACCCAGCTTGGTCTTTTCCACCATAACTCCAAATTATTTAGCGCAGCAGTTGACTTTACTCGAGAAACACAATCTGCTGGATTGTATTTGATGCTACATGATGCCACACGTTTTTTAGAAGGAAGTCCAGAATCTCATTGGTTCTATTATCAACGATGTTTTTAAATTTTACTAGAGTAATGAAAAGCCAACGTAGAATCTCTCTTGCCAACAAGTGCTACCTTGGACTAAGTATGCAGCTGAGCAGTAAAGTCCTCTCTAGACGAACAAAACTAACACTCTACAAGACTCTCATCATGCCTGTCTTAACGTATGGCGCAGAAGCGTAGCCGATGACAACATCCGATGAAGCGACGCTTGGAGTGTTTGAGAGAAAGATTCTGCGTAAGATTTTTGGACCTTTGCACGTTGGCAACGGCGAATATCGCAGACGATGGAACGATGAGCTGTATGAGCTTTATCGCAACATAGGCATAGCGCAGCGAATAAAGATCCAGCGTCTACGTTGGCTGGGTCATGTCGTCCGAATGGATACAAACGCTCCCGCTCTGAAAGTATTCTATGCGGTACCAGCTGGTGGTAGTAGAGGATGGCCTCCTCTGCGTTGGAAAGATCAGGTGGAGAAGGACTTGGCTTCACTTGGTGTGTCCAATTGGCGCCGATTAGTACGAGAAAGAAACGACAGGCTGGCTTTGTTGAACTCGGCCAAAATCGCGCAAGCGGTTACCGCACCAATTAAGAAGAATAATAAAATGTGTGATTGAGTCAAGAACGACCTATACCAAACGCGTTAGAAATAGTGCACCTCATAGTTCGAGTCGGGGCAAACTCACAGTCTTTAATGGTGCCACGTGAGTTTTTGCAGCTATTAGAGAAACGTTAGCCTTCCCAGCTTCGATTATAAAAGAACAGTAGACTGCGGCTGCATACGCTGGAAGCAAGGCACCTGAAACGCATGAAGCTCCAATTCCGTGGAACTACTAGGAACGAATCGAGCAATCTTTAACTCGCGCACTCGACGAATGTCTTCCTAATATGGAGCCCATTGGTTAGCTAAATGTGCAGGCAGCGGGTTGTCCCAGCCCCCGTTTTGGATCGAAGTGTGAAGGCGCAAAGGGTCGAACAACCGTAAAGCAGCTCATAAATCATGTCTCTTACTAACTACAGATATGGTAGAGATATGGACTCGATAGGTAAATATGTCTGTTTTAGTACCCTGTTTAACAAAGTACCCTTGTCGTCGCTTCGAAGACATCTCATGCTGAACTGCTTGGTCCGAAGTAATTTGAGTTGAATTTGATATCCACTTACTCAATTCCATCCCTGCCGTATACTTATCGCACGGGGAAACTGCTCCTGATAGTCATAAGCCAGCTATTGCAGAACTCTTACTGGCGAAAATGGTGCACATGGAGTTGCATAGGTAACTCTGTTCAACCGATAATGTTTGAGAACCAAGTCAGGACTTTCCCTCCATACAATCCTTTGAAAGTCACTGTAATATTCAGATATCCGTATTTAGCGTAACTTCTTAACGATCTCCTCCGTGAATACAAACCGATGAAAACGAAATCTTAAGCATACCGAAACCTTATTGCGTTGTGTGCTTGGCCCGGCGTGTAAAACGCTATCATTCATAGAGCCAGCAGATGATCTATCGAAAATCACCTAGAGATTTTTTCCGAGTGCTGGGTGATGTGGTCGATAAAATACCGGACCGTCATTAGTGATGGCAAGTCACTCTTTTTCTACAGCGCATATATACCCTTATAACTCTAACTGTCTCATAAAGTGTATATATTGATCCTTTAGATGCATATTATTTATCAAGCCTCGTTCTACTGCCTAGAAATTTCTCATTGTGAGGTGTTTGCAAAACACGATGGTTTTCCCTTAAATGGAAGGTCAACAGAATATTTGCCATCCGTCTGTTGAGTATTCCCTAAATATTGGTCTACAAAAAGGACCTCATAGTCTATTGATATATCTGGTTTGATTTCTCGATTTCCCAAAATTGTCGAACTGCGTGATCTAAATCCGATTTACGTTGCGGAAGAATTTTCCGATAACGAACTGACGAACCGAAAATTGTCGAGATAGCGAATTGATTGCCTATGTCGTCGATCACTTTGTTGAAAGTGAAGGTGAAAGTGAACATGTCTGGTATGTTGAGTTCTCACTTTTGATGAATTGTAAAAGGTGGGATCCGCCAATTAAATGCCTTACAAATCCGTTAAGATGCTTATCCTATTCTTGTCGCCGGTGACTTGGTGGTTATGTTGCATAACACGTGAGCATTTACTTCAAGGTTATGTTCAGACACTTGTGTTTTTATGAATAATGTAATATAACGACACGTTGTCTCAACCTTCGCTGAATCGATTTCAGTAACAACAATTTGATATGGTGCGCGGGGAATGCCAAGGTTTTATGCACAATGCTCCGAAATATAGGACAGTTCGGAAGTAGAATCGATTAGCATTCGATATGAACTGAAGTGACTGTGAACTGTCTGGAAGTTCACTAATGCGGTAGGCAATAAAGTTTAACGATATTTTTCGGGCACGGTAATGGTGTCTGAGTCGTTCTGAGGAATAATGGATGAAAATGATGGCTGTGAAACAAGTGCTGCAGTAGACCATAATTTGCTGATGCTGCTGACGCAATGAAAACATAGGGATCTATCTTTGACTAGCAGACTTCGATCTTGTATAGATAGGCTTGATAAGATTGGACATTTTGAAACTTTGTGATTAATGGAGCCCATTTTATACATTTCTGATCTGTGTTGCAATTGCCAATCGAAACAAATGAACGCGCGGCTAAGTTATAAGATTTGCTCCCAGACGGCGAGGAGGTCTTGCCGACAGGAGGGGGCTTTGGATATGCCAACTTAAGTTCCTCGCAACGAGAATCCAAAACTTTAAAAAATTCCGTAATAGTAGTCACACTCACCTCTTTACTTTCCTCAATCGATTTACGCCTCGATTCCGTGTATAATTTGGACTCCAGCCCGTAGATCAACCATCTGCCGCCCTCACCCCTTCTAATGGCATCCAAACCTCGTATAACCTCGTTGGCGCCATTTGAAATTTTACTTTTTTACATCCTTACTGATGGTTGAAGGCAGCGACATGAAAGTTTCAATAAATGATGCTACAATGTGACGCGGTCGATCGTATCGTTCGTTTAATCGTGCCCATGCTGATTCATAACAATTGTCCCTAACTGGAATATGCATTAACATTTGCGCGGCCTCATCCTTCAAAAATGATTTCAAATAGTGGAGCTTTTGCGTTCTGCTGAGGATGGATTCATCAACAGCACTAACAAAACGGTCTTTAAATGATGACCATGTCGTATACTGGACCGGAAATAGTGATATAAAAATTGTTGGCAAGTCATTTGTCTTGGCTGTGGCTGGATGTGTGGGTGCTACCGTGAATTGTTGCAAACATGACGTTTTCTTGTTGTAGCTCTGTCCAATTCGTTTGCATTATTTAATAGAGTCTCCCACATAGTCGAGCAACTCCGGTTCGAAGGACTAGATTTATGTTGATGAGTAATACACGGAGATTTACCTTGTACGAACTAACTTTACCTCCAGAATGTGCTTGCTTCAAATGTATTTCAACAAGGAGCAGGATAGTACAACAACAAGATCTACGTATGCAAGCACTAACGTACTCATTTACAACTTACGCTCATATGTGGATTTGGTACTATAGGTGAAAAAAGAGCAATAGGGATGTTTGCCATAATGTAGCACATACAAACTTACCATCACGAAAAAAAAAATTCACCATTTCGCTTCGCCTTAGCCCTGACTTTTACATTAGCTTTGTAGGTACTCTAATTTTCTTTCGATGGTTTGAATTTCAATTAAATATTCATTTAGATATTTTCTTAGATATAAAAAAATATTGGGGAATTAAAAACTACTACCCAGCTATTATCAAAGAAACTCGATAATATTGCAAAAAAAAAGTTCAGTATCATAATATCACATATGTAAATTGCAAGATAGTTTTTAAAATCTGAAAACGTAAAAAAAATCGTTGGAAGGTTGCCAAATGCACGAACAGATAAACATGGCTAAAAAGTCATGTGCCTGTACTTCATATACATACATATATAGTATATACATAAGTCACCGGAAAGTGTGGATGTGTCTTTTTTGTGTACCGCAGTGGCTGAATTAAGTATGACCGATAGACCGGTACTGCATACTCGTATGTTATAGGTATACAAGTAAATTAGAGGTAATAAAGCAAGAACGAACAAATATTTATTGCGTCAACAACAATATAGTACGCTATCGGCTAAGAAATGAACTTGCACAAGTATACACATACATATCAGTGGACTTTTGACAACAGCCTTTTTTAATTTAACACTCTTTACTTGTGAAACACTAAATGTTTTAATATAGTACACTTCAGCGAAAATTAAACAAAAATACTAGCACTTTTATGAATGAATATGGAACTTTTGTCAAAAGTGAACAGTAAAAAGTGAATAAACTAATGGTTCGAAGAAGTTTTACATTCTCAAAACACCTATCACAAATATATTGTAGTACATACACATAAGTCATTTTATATGCAGATACATATCCATCATTAAAAGTACCTGCTAAGTTAACAAAAAAATGTGTTTAAGTGAAAAATAAATTTTTGGTAAGATATGTATGTATATTCATATGCATAGGTGCATATAATGTATGCATACACATTCAGAATTCTACTAATAACATCTGCAATAACTAGTAGGAAAATATAAATGGAAAGGTCAAGGGGAGATTGAGATATACATATTTTACATATAAATAGATATACAGGAAACAAAACTGGTTTAGATCGGTGAGTAGTTTACCGAGTTGAAAAGTTGTGACGCTCTCTTCATATCAGATTTCAACTGATAGTGGTTTGAGGATAGGTTCAGAGGCATTGTCTTTCTTTGGAACGCGTCGTCAAGAATTTGCCTTCGATTACCTGGCCATGCTGCGTTTCCCAAGTTCAACTTTGATCATCATGGAGACTGTCAGCCGTTTGAAATAGTTTTAGCCTTTCAGGAACGATATAATCAGTAAATTATTGCTGAAAGGTCACTAAGGACGGTTAACGTTTAACTCATACGTTTTCGCTAAACTGTCGCCAATCAAGGGATGCCTTAATAGAACAGGCTTCTAGTTGTAATAGGGTAGACTGTGAACCAGACGAATTCGCAAGGTTAAGTACTTCCAAGTAAATCTTTCTTAGGAAATTAATTTAGTTACTTTAATTTGTGGTGTACGGGCAAAATTTGTCAAGGCTATCCATATAAAAGGATGTAAAGGGTGATTTTTTAGCTATTATATTTTTAAGCAGTTGGTTTAAACAGCTGACGCAATTTTCGTGTTTTGTTTCACTGTCAAACATCTTCAGTTTGGTCTATAATTTAACCATGAATCGTCTTACAAACGAACATCGCTTGCAAATCATTGAATTTTATTATAAAAATGCGTGTTCTGTTAAGAAAGTTTATTGCGAGCTTCTTCCATTTCATGGTCAGTTTAATCGACCCACTGAAGCGGCTATTCGAGCTATTGTGACTAAATTTTGAACCAAATTTACTTATTGGACATCAAACTACCAACACGCTTACGTAGAGTGCGAACTGAAGAATATATCGCAGTTCTATCGGCCAGTATTAATGATGACCATCACTTATCGATTCGTCGCCGTTCGCAGCAATTGGGCCTGTGTTACTCAACAACGTTGAAAATTTTGCGAAAGGATTTAGCTGTTGCAAGAATTGAAGCCGAACGACCTACCGCAACGCAGAATTTTTGCTGAATGGGCTCTTGGAAATTTGGCCGAAGATCCCCTTTTTTATCGAAAAATTGTGTTCAGCGACGAAGCTCATTTTTGGATCAATGGGTACGTAAATAAGCAGAATTGCCGATTGTGGAGTGAAGATCAGCCAGAAGAATTGCAAGAGCTACCAATGTATCCAGAAAAGGTCCCAGTTTGGTGCGGTTTATGGGTTGGAGGTATCATTGGACTGTGCTTCTTCAAAGATGCTGCGAATCGTAACGTAACTGTGAATGGTGAGCGCTACCGTGAAATGATATCCAAATTTGTTTTGCCCAAAATGCAAGAACTTGACTTGCATGACATGTGGTTTCAGCAAGACGGTGCCACATGCCACACAGCACGCGTAACGAAGGACTTGTTGAGAGGCGAGTTCGGTGAACATTTTATTTCACCTTCGGGACCTGTCAATTGGCCACCCAGATCGTGCAATATATCGCCTTTAGATTATTCTTTATGGGGCTATGTTAAAGCTCATGTCTATTCAGACAAGCCTGCTTCAATTAACGCATTGGAAGACAACATTAGAGTATTTATATGGGAGATACCGGCCAAAACATTGGAAAGAGTATGCCAAAATTGGGCTAAGCGGATGGACCATTTGAAGCGCATTCGCGGTCAACATTTGCATGAAATAATCTTCACACATTAAATTATATGGACTGACTATCGATTTAAATAAAAATTCCATGCATTTTAAGTGTGCTTTTTTGAAAAACTTTCCTATAGCTCTAAAAAAATCACCTTTAATATAACAGTGCACAGTATGCGAAAAAAATTTTTTTTTCGATTCGACTGCTCGCCTCCAAGTTTGCCTTAGTCAACTAGGCTTGCGACGAGCATTCGTAAGTTTTCCACTCCACTACCCTTTGGGGCAATGCAATTTAATCTTTGCGTACAGAATACCCATTCCAAATCCATTTTTGATGTTTTATGACTTTTTCGGCTGACGCCATTTGCGCCTTTTTTAGCAAATCACAAAGGGAGAAAAAACGGAAGAGACAATACTAAATGCGAATCTACTGAGATTTGAAATCTTCATCCGTACCAAAAAAACTAGTATACAAACATATTCGAACATGTTCTGCAACTCACTTCCGAATGAATTTGAATGCAATTACCAGAAAATGTCAATTATTAGAAAATCATAATTATTTATACATATTATATGTTACATATATGCACACAAATTTATTTAACGTGTACATCATTTGTTTCTCTATATATGTGGTGATCGTCTTGAGAAGCTTTTGCACTGCAGAATTGCGTTCATATGTTGTTGTTGTTGTTTTAACAGCATTTGTAGCCCTGTCAGTGTAAGCATATCACCGATCATCTTCGTCTAGCTCATCTAGGGGTAGGCCCAGGAAACATGCTGTTTCGACAGGTTGGGTCCAGAGGGAGAGGGGTGTTAGATGAGTCGGTTTTAGGGGGCTTGTGAAGAGGTGGTTAGTGTCGTGCGGGGTACCTTCACATGCCGGACATGTGTTTGGTATGTCGGGGTAGATTCTGGATATGTAGGAGTTTAACCTGCTACAGTATCCAGAACGTAGTTGTGCCAATGTTACACGAGTCTCACGGGGAAGCTGGAGCTCTTCGACTGCAATAGGTGGTGGTTGGACTCCGATTACGGCATTCACAGGACGGGAGTTCATGAAGGTGGTAACGGTCTCCCGGTGGATGTCGTTTATTGACTGTCTAAATACTGGCCGGCCCAGTAGGTTGCGGTCAGTTTTGTCCTGGATTTCGTCAGCGTAGTCTAAGAGGTGTCTCCTGATGTGCCTGGGAGGCGGCTCAGGCTCAAGGAGGTGTCTGCAGGGGTGAAACCTGTGGTAACATCCAAGCAGGAACTGCTAGCTGAGCAGTTTGTTGTGCTCCACTACTGGGAGCATTTGTGCCTCGTTATGTAGGTGTTGAATGGGAGACATCAGGAGGCACCCGGTCGCTGTCCGAATGGCGGTATTTTGACATGTCCACTGCGTATCGCCAGTTCCAGGCGACCAGACAGGCGCAGCATAGTTCAGAACCGGCCGACCAATTGCCTTAAATGTCGAAAGCAACAGTTCCTTGTCTTTGCCCCAAGTGCTGCCGACTAGCGATTTGAGGACTTTGTTGCGATTTTGGACTTTAGTGGCAATTGCGGTTGTGTGCGCAGAGAAGGAGAGCAAGCTGTCAAAGGTTACACCCAAAATTTTGGGGTTATTTACCGTCGTAATTGGTGTGTCGTCGACTTTTACCTTAATTGACAGCTTGACCTTCTTTGCCCAGGTGGTAAAGAGGGTCGAGTGGACTTGGTGGGGGAAAGTTGGAGATTCCTCGCAGTGAAAAAGCGAGAAAGGTCGGTGAGGTAGTTGTTCACTTTGGAACACAGGCCATCAATGTCATTGCCCGACGCCATTATCGTGCAGTCGTCAGCGTATGAGATCAGGGAAACTCCTGCTGGTGGTTGGGGGAGCTTCGGGATGTAGAAGTTGAACAGCAAGGAAGAAAGGACACCACCCTGCGGTGCACCTTGCTTAATCTTCCTCTGCTTTGATGTTTGATCTCGAAAAATCACTGACGAGTGCCGACCGCTCAGGTAGTTTGCGGACCACCTCTTCAGCCGTGGCGGGAGTGTCGACTGATAAATATCATCTAGTAGCGTGGAATGGCTGACTGTATCGAAAGCCTTCTTCAGGTCCAACGCTACTAGGACAGTCCTCTCGCAGGTGCGGTATTGGTTAAGCCCGCGATTTATCTGGGCGTTTATGGCGGTGAGTGCAGTGGTGGTGCTATGCACTCGTCGGAATCCGTGCTGATGTGGGGCTGGGGCCAGGTGTTTCGTGAAGAGTGAGAGTATTAGGGCTTCAAGTGTCTTCACTACTGGGGAAAGGAGAGTTATCGGCCGATAGGATTCCCCTTGGTTGGCGGGTTTCCCAGGTTTCAGTAGTGGGACCACTCTACCTGCTTTCCACTTGTCAGGGATGATGAGAGTGGCCAGGGACAGATTGAAGACCCTTGTGAGGAATCCTACTCCGAGAGGTCCCAGATGCTTCAGCATCAGCGCGTTTAATCCGTCAGGGCCAATGGCTTTTGATGATTTCGATTTGCTGATGGCCCCCTGAACCTCATCTCCGGAGAAAGTAAGTGGCGCACTGTCGTTCATCAGTTTGTGCAGCCTTCTGGTAGAACGACGTTTGGTTCTGTCGGCCGGAGGATGCAGTATGAAAAGCCGGCTAAAATAGCTCGCGCATCTCTTCGGGTCCGACGAAGTGCAACCGTTGAAGGTGATAGCCACCTTGTCGTTGTGGTTCGACGGGTTCGACAGGGACCTAACGGTGGACCAGAGCTTACTCACCCCAGAGGTGAGGTTACAGGTCTTCAGGTGCTCAACCCATTTGATCCGCTTATGTCTATTTACCAGTTGCCGGATCTCCAAATTGAGATCCCTTATGCGGGGATCCCCAGGATCGGCCTGACGTAGGTGGCCACGCTCGTTTGCTAAGCTGGCTGCTTCGGCTGGGAAATGGGGACGAATGTCCTTAAAACTTCCAGCTGGAATAAAGCGAGCCGCAGCAGCTGTGAGCACCTTGCGGAATGCGCGTTCGCCTACGCGCACATCAGTGGGGATGGGAAGAGCTGCGAAGGTGTCCTCGGTGAATTCCGTGAAGCCGGCCCAACTAGCTTTCTTAAAGTTAAAGTAGGACCGGTGATTCGCGGAAACAAAGTCGGCAGGTCTCTCAATCGAGACGATAATAGGCAAGTGGTCTGATGCAAGCGATAGCATAGGCCGCCACGTTATGCTATTTATCCGACCCGCCCTAGCTATTATTGGGTCAGGCGAGCTGCTGCAATTGCCCACTACCCTGGTGGGGGCGTCGTCGTTCACAGTGCTGAATGTCGAATCGTCTATCATCTCTGCCAGTTGCTGTCCCCTACGATCATTTGGCAGGCTTGAATGCCAAAGATCGTGATGCGCATTGAAGTCACCAACAACCAATCGGTTTTCACCTCTGATGAGCGCACCTTTATCAGGGTGATATCCTGCCGGGCAGCAGGTGACAGGGGGTATATATATGTTAAATATTTCGAGCTCAGAATCGCCTGTCTTGACAGCTATGCCTTGACATTCTAAGGTGCTGTCCCTGCGGTCGATTCCTTCATCAATGAGATGATACTGCACTGTATGGTCGACTATCTCGCTCGCGATCGACTATCTCTCCGGCTCATGAAGTCAACTATCTCGTCGACCTTACTCGTAAGTCCGGTGCAGTTAAATTGTAGAAGCTTGAAGCTTCTCGGTAAGGTCTGTGTAATTCGGGGGGTGAGGGACGCGTGGGGTTGTCTACGTTGGACCTGCTACGCAATCCACTGTGGTTGTTGCGGCCTGATGGTGGTGGCCGGCCGCGCCTCCGGGAGCGGTTGTGGGTGCAGAGCTCTGCAGCAGGGGGCAACTCACGGGTGGAGCGCAGGCCGGAACATCTCCGAAAATGGCACCAGCCATTGCAAGAATTGCATTGGACTGATACCAGATTCCGAGGTATTACGGACTGACACACGGAACAGACTGTGCGGGGGACCAGGAGCTGCTGGTTTGTCCCCGCACTGGGGTTGGAGCAGGAAGGATGGGGAGGGGTTGAGGGGGAGTTGTGTTGCTCCGATAGGCTCCTCACCGTGGAGGTGTGGGTTGTGGTTGGTAGTGCCGCCCTATCAGGGGGAATAGTAGCCGTGGAGGAATCAGACGCCTGCTAGCGGGAGCAACACGTGGCTACATACCGTGTGGACCACTCCCTGTGTGACTTAAGGTCTGAACAGGTCTTAAGGTGGCTCCACCCATTGCACTTGTTACACCTAACCGAGGTGGAGTTCGGGTGAAGCCGTTTGTGGCAGACGCAGCAATAGAATACTTCTGGCCCAGGGTTGAATTCGATTCCAGCCCTGAGGAGAAGCATTTGAAGCAGGATTGCTGCGAGGATTTGCTCCTGTGACGTAAGGGGTGGGGTGATATACGGTTCACTAGACAGGGCTAGTATACTGGGGCGGCAGCCCTTGGTCGGGAAAAACCCGAGTCATTACGGTAACGTAGAACCGGCTGCCATGGGAATGCGTTCAGATATTAGCCATTGCTTCTCGAGAGGAGGCTGCTATTGCGAAACAAAAATTTTTTTATCATTAGAAGTTGCATTTTGACATTGAGCTCGAAACCGACTTTAAGAAAATTACGTCTACTATAGCGATACTGGTTAAAAACTAACAAATCTTTTGCCGGCCACACAATTTTGAACATACCTATTTTCGAAAACTAAACGGCCTTGATATTAATAACAATATTTTGAGACCATGCACAATAATTGCGCTGTGCGATTCTTGGCAATGTATTGTAATTTGCTCCAGCTCTTCCCGATTCCTCTGGTTTTCGTTTCGACTGCTCAGCTCCAAGTTTGCCTTGGTCTACCAGACTTGCGACGAACGTTCGTAAGTTTTTCACTCCACTACCCTTTGGGGCAATGCAATTTTAATTTTTCTGTACGGAATACCCATTCCAAATCCATTTTTGATGTTTTATGACTTTTTCGGCTGACGCCATTTGCGCCTTTTTCAGCAAATCACAAAAGGAGAAAAAACAAAACAGACAATACCAAAGACGGCTCTACTGAAATTGGAAATCTTCATCCGTACCACCAGAAGTTGCTAACTCGCTACCAACTCGCTTAGTAACCAAGTTTAGCTGATTAATCTTAAATAAAACACATGTAAAAGTGAACTAAAAATTAAAAAAAGAATTATTGTATAAAAGACAATATTAACTTAAAACTCTTAGTTAAATGTTCGGTATAAGTCTGTTAAGGTTTTATGCTCAAGAAAAATAAAAGTAAATGTAAGAGTTGGGCAATTTCTCATCAGTTCTTTATTTACAGCTTCTCCGAAGAATGTAAGTTTGGGCGCAGTAATGCAAAAATCCAAATCATCGTCCAATGTTGGGCAGTTCGTCACCAGAAAGATACTTAAAAGGCGTTCGAAAAGTCAATCTCGATCCAGCACCCAAACTCCATTTTCGAAATGGGAGCCAGCGGTAAGTTGAGAGAACTTGCATCTTGTTTCAGGGTTGCCATGGTTATGACATAATTCATCATAACCATAATTAATCACACTTTTTTATTTTACATATATTTTAAGCTTAACTTATTAGTTAATCATTAAATTTTAACCCCACATTAGTTACAGCCGATTCAAATATAACATTATGTTTCTAAAGCCAGAAATTTAAGTGCATCAGAAAGGCAAATTAAATTGTGTTTTACTTGCGTATGATACGTTATATGCAGTTACAGTTTAATTCGCGTACCTGATAGTTTAGATATAATTAGATAGGAAAGCACAATAAAGGAGAAAATGTATCTTTCAATTTAGCTTTAAATTCATCTAACCATTGTTTTGTTTCCGTAAGTTTCTAACATAGCAGAGTTTAGTGGATTTTTTCTACAATAACATTTTCCGCAGGGTCTAAAACCGATTGTATAGGGTTATTTAATAGGTGCGCTTCAACTTTTTTCCGATAGGGAGGGCGAACGACGCAATATTTTTTATTTTCCGCTTGTTGTTTGTAAACTTCATTAGTATACATTTCATCATGGAAAGCTACGCACTTGAGCAACGATTGCAAATCGTGCAAATTTTTTATGAAAATAATCGTTCTGTTGCTGCTACTTTAAGAGCATTACGCCCATTTTACGGTCCATTTAACAAGCCGTCCCGTTTTGGGGTTATATGAAGTCATTGGTCTACAGTAACAAGCCGGCGACGATTTGTGAGCTCAGAGCCAATATTGAACGCGAAATTGCTGGAATTTCGGCCGATTTATGCAAAAGAGTGGTCGAAAATTGGGTTCAACGATTGGACTTCGTAAAACGTGCACGCGGTGGTCATGCAAAAGAAATCGAATTTCATACTTAAATGTATATGTTCAAACTCGATAATAAAAAAAAAATTGTTAAAAAAGTCAAACCGTTTGTGTTTTATTCAAAAAAGTTCAAAAGTTGAAGCGCTCTTACTGAAAAACCCTATATTTAAAAAGTTTTTCACAAGCGTTCGATAAAATTTCTCATAATATATTATTACAAAAAATTGCTAAATTGAGCTTTCATTTCGTTTTCCTACAATGGTTAAAATCTTTCCAAAGCAATAGATATTGTGTGGCTGCTATTGACGGTGTTTTTCGGAATCTTTTACTTTTTTATTCTATTCCAATTGTTCTTTAAATAGCCACATCGATTCTATTATATCTAAATTTTACTCGATTTTAGACTTTGTTTTTCCAAACAGCGCAAATTTTGAAGGCTTTTATACTCTCCAACTACTTTTTTCATCCTTTGCTCAATCTAGACTGGAATACGCCGCATTTATTTGGATTCTCTATTCCAGTTTTCTATAGAAAGACTTGAAAGTGTGCAAAAAGTGTTCTAGAAATTTGCTCTCTGTTCTTTGAATTTTGCTGATCCTAACAATTCCCGTTTGCTTTTAATTAGTCTCCAATCTCCTGAAACGAATAGAAATATTTTTTCGCTTTCTTTCGTTTTTAATATAAATAATGGGACCTGTCTGCCTTGATTTCTCATTATCTAAATATTATTATATTTTCTCCGTTTTGATACATTAAATATAATAATATTTTATGTGCTAATACATTAATACTAATATATTATATGTTAGATACTTTTTTTCAAACCGTGTAACAAACAACAAGTTTCAGCTTGAACTCATTCACGTTATTGTGAAGGATCTGCAAAATCGAATTCGGCTTGACTTACATAGCTATGTTCATAAAGAAAGGTATGAATTAATTCCATCCTCAACACAAATCGGTAAGTATAGCATTCATGAGTTTTGCTTTGCATGAACGTTATAGTGATATGAATAAGATTTGTATGCGTATGGAACAGTATTGGTTGGTTGGTTGGTTAGAGTGCTGATTCATCCCGAATCCAACTAGCGCTTCCGCACCATTTTGCTGCCACATCCTCGTTACCAAATTGTTTAACAGTTATTTGCAGCAGGACTATATCCAGTCTGTGCGGTTTAGGAACCTTATTAGGTTGTTGACGTCTAAGCCAGACAGTTGCTCGAGACTCTCGAACAGCGGTTTGCCCAGGGTTAACATTCTGTCCTTCCATAGGGCAGGGCATTCACAGAGGAAATGGAAGATTGTTTCTTTTTTCTCCGGTTGTTTACAACTATGACAGTATGTGTTGTGAGGGATGCCCATTATGGCGGCTTGTTCTCCGATAGACCAGAAGCCAGTTATGACTGCCGTAAGTCTACAGGTGTCCCGTCGTTTCATGCTTATTAATGTCAAGGATTGCTTGAGGTTGTAGGTGGGCCATAACGTTCTGCTAATTTTGCATTTCATCTGGTCTCTCCATCTACAATCTGCAATTCGAAGGTATTTTAGGGAAATTGCATTCTTGACCGCACCTAGTGGAGTGAATACTGGTACTGCAAGAGCGCTATTCATGGCAGATCCCCCTCTTGCCAGTTCATCAGCTTTTTCGTTACCTTCTATGTTCCGGTGTTCCGGGACCCAAATTGAGGTTACTCTATGGTTTTCACTCAAGTTGGTGAGCCCGTTCCTTCTTTGCTCCACCACTTTAGAGGTTGTTATAGTCGCGTCCAGCGCCTGGATTGCAGCTTGGCTATCCGAAAGAATAGCGATATTGCCCTTAAAAGAGAAATCTGCGATTAGTAACCTACAGGCTTCCCCAATTGCTAGCACTTCCGCTTGGAAGACGCTGCTGGTATTACGGAGGCGCACAGATTTTTCAATTCCAAGTCTATGAGAATATATACCAGCTCCAACACCACAATCCATTTTACTGCCATCTGTTTATACTGTGGTATCGAAGTTGTTTAGAGAGAATCCCTTATTCCATTCTTTTTTAGATGGAAAGAGTGTGGCAAAATTCCTATTGAACGTTACCATCGAGACGATGTAGTCAGTCCTCACCGAGGTTAACTAAGTTTGTCGCAATAATAGACTAGCGTGACCATACGTTTTTCCTTTCCAGCGACCCGCTTCATTTAACTTAAATGCACTCATGGTTGCCGTCTTCTTTATATGTAGGTCTATTGGAATAACGTGTGTCAGTGCATTGAGAGCCTCTCTAGGACATGATCTGATTGCACCGACCGTTATTGCACAGGCTGATCTTTGTATTCTGCCGAGTAATTTAGTATTCTACTCTCTCCCTAGAGCTTTCCACCAAACTACCGAACCATACGATAAAATGGGTCGTATAACCGCCTTATACAGCCATCATGTATGCTTAGGTTGAAGACCACATCTTCTATTCCTGCATACGTTTGCAGGCATATAAAGCAATTTCTGCTTTCCTTACCCGTTCTTCGACGTTTAACTTCCAGCTAAGTTTGGAGTCCAAAATTACCCCTAAGTACTTTGCACTGGTTGATAGTGACAGAGTTTGTCCGCTGATATTTGGTAGGGTAAATATTGGTACCTTGTATCTGGCGGTAAAAAGCATAAGTTCTGTTTTACGTGGGTTTAATCTTAGCCCACATCCTGTGGCCCAAGAGTTAAGCTCGCCTAACGCCCTTTGGATGATCCCACTGATCGTATTTGGACACAGTCCTGACACCATTAACACCACATCATCAGCGACGCCACCACTTTTACCCCACCTCCGTCAAGTTTATTAAGATTTTGCTGATCACACATAGCCAAAGAAGTGGAGATAATACTCCCCCTTGTGGAGTGCCCCCGTGGACCTTCTTGGTTATGTTGATATTACCCATATTAGCTTTGATGATCCTGGTTTCTAGCATGGAGATTACCCAGTTACTAATGCAACTGTCCACCTCCAGGTTTATCAACGCCCGTTGGATGGCATCTGTGCTAACATTGTAAAAGGCGCCTTCGATATTCAAGAATGCCGCCATGGTATAATGTTTGCTCTCTAGAGAGCCCTCTATTGTTCCGATTACCTCGTGAAGCGCTGTCTCCGTAGATTTGCCTTTAAGGTATGCGTGTTGTGCAGTTGATATACCAGAGCTCTCCAAACAGCTTCTGAGGTGCGTATCCAAAAGTCTTTCAAAAGTTTTTAACAGGAAAGACGAAAGATTGATTGGCCTGAAGTCCTTCGCTGATTCATGTCCTCTTCTACCTACTTTTGGTATGAAGACGACCTTGACTAGTTTCCAGCTATCTGGAATATGGCCTAAGTTTAAACACGCTTTAAAAATTTCTTCTAGCCATGGTAGGATACAGTCCAAGGTTTCCTGTAACATCTTTGGAATGATCCCATCTGGCCCCGGAGATTTAAAGGGTGAGAAATATTTGATTGCCCATGCAACTTTTTCTTTGGTAATAATTTCATTTGCAAGATGCTGTGGATTATATTGGCTCCGCCTAATGTTTCCCCTCTCACTTTCGTAAGCGCTGCATCCCGGAAAATGCGTGTTTAGCAGAAGCTCTAGCGATTTTTCTGCTGTAGCAGTCCAAGTTCCATCAGGTTTCTTGACCCAAAAAGCCATTGAGTGGTCTTTGGAAAGAACACGGCTGAGCCTAGCAGAATCCCTGGTGGATTCGATTGACGAACAAAATTCCCCTCAGCGGCCCTGATTGTCTTCTTGTACTGTCTCTGACTTTCTCTGTACAATTCCCAATTTCCCGTCGAGTAGCTGAGGTTAAACGTTGATCTAGATTTTTCCCTTAGTTTTAAAAGCTCACTGCTCCACCAAGGAGGGTGAGTTTTTTTGCTAAATTTTATGGGGCAGGACGTTTTGTAGGCCCTACTAAATGCCTTTTCCAGTGTTATGACCCTACTCTCAAGGCTTTCCGTGAGAGTGATTTGAGGGATAGGAGTCTCTCCTATCCTTTCGTTTACTGCATTTTTGAACCTCTTCCAGTTGGTTCTTAAAGGATTTCGATATGGTAGGGGTGGATCTACCTTAAGATCCAAATCGTAGAGGATCCAACTATGATCAGAAAAGGACCTTTTATTGGATACCCTCCAATTATCTCCCCTTACTGAGCTATTTTCAGACAGTAGAGTAACATCAATCACTTCCTCCCATCCTCTGAAGTACTCCGTACTAGGAAAGGTGAAAGTGGGAGTGTTACCCCTGTTACATACCGATAAGTTAGTATTAATAATAAAATTATATTAAGACTCATGCCTCGCGTTGGCATCGCATCCGAGCAGCAGGTTCTTATTTCTGGCTTCACGCACAAGCCGACGAGCCTCCTCGGGTGGTGCTGGCCGATCATGTGCCATGTAGATGTAAGCCAGTATGATGCCGACACCGTCAGCGGCTTCTACCTCCACAGCCGTCACATCCTGTGAGCAATATGATGGGATTAAAAATATGTTCAAATGTTTCGTAGCTACAATACAAGATCTGGGGTTACCTTAAGTCCGTTTGTAGAAAAGGTTGTGGTTGTTCCCAGTAAACCCCTTCACCTCGGTGCTCCGCACCCAGGGCTCCTGGATTAAAGCGATGCCGACGTCCTCCTCCGCCAGGAGAACGGTTAGGTTGTCCGTTGACCTTCCGAACGATTGCGTTTCACGGCTTCTGCCTTCTGGGTGGCCTGGAACGCCAGGTACTCATCGATCTCCTTTTTGCACCTTGCCTTATCGGCCGCGTCCTTTGGATGAGTTTTCACTCCAGCCTCATTTTTATTTATTCTTCCGAGAATAGTCAGATACCTCTGGTAAAGCTTATACCTGGACGGGCCTTTTTTAACGTTTTGGCGCTTTTGCCCCTTGGCATCAGCGGATGTGGATGGTTGATTTAAGGTTGATGGCGTGCTGTGGCCCACAGCTTTGCCATCAACCGTCTCTTGGCTGGAAGCCAAGAGTTCGTCCTCTGAGGAAGTTTCCAACTTCCTCAGTTCGTTAGTGTCGGTCCGTGTTGTCCATTTGTCCATCTGTTGTGTCAGTGGGTGCGTCCGTTTGTCCGTTCGTTTTCGGTTTGTGTCCGTCCGTTTGTCCGTCTTCTTTGTAGCGTTATCCGAAGTTTTTGTTTGTTTTTGTTGTTTGTTCATTCTGTTTCTTACGGTCACCTGCCCTTCCAGAAGGCTGCACATGTCGCCATGTGCGGTGACCAATGAGGATTTAGGGGAAATAAACGGTCCGCCATGGCAAAGCCCCATACCATGGTAAGGCCACCGTTACAACCTGAGGCGGCCTGGTGTCAGGAGGGCTCCGTTAAAAGACAGCCTAGTTTTATCCCCCGGCTGCCAAACCCACCCAATAGGCACGGGTCGCGTACGCCTTGGGTTGAGGGAGTTTTTTAACGAAGTTTACGTCTTCGACCTGTGTGGTTCGCGGGAGACCTTCTCTCCTACCTTCCATATGTGGGAGGCGTTCCCCTATCCACCACCTGGGGACGCGCCGTATAGGGATAACAGGTTCCCCCAAGGGATGGAACAGTATACTTATACAGTTAGAATTCGCTAATAAGATATGTAGTTCAATTAAAATTATACGCATTCTTTAAAATCATAAACTTAAGTATTAATATTTTACTTTATTTATTTACTGAGCTCAGTTCACGAAACGGATTTAATTCTGTTCAATCTATAATATATTTTCAGTTTGTAGTAGCATTTTTGCTTAGGTTTATCAACTGAAGAGGTGTGTGACTACCATTCGGCAGTGAAATGATAGAAATGGTTTTTTCTACTAGCGGTTGCCCCTTGGCAGGTAATGACAAACCTTTAAGCGGCATCAAACTGTAGGTTCCACAATTTGTGGAACATCATCAAGACCAACACCATAAATGGAAAGAGAAACTCGGCTAAATACCACACGCGGCCTATATACAGTCACTCACGCCTTATTTCATACATATACGATTGTTTTGTAAAGGGTTCTATATATTATAATATTTTTCGAAAATGGAAAAAAATAGTACGCGGATATTTTATTTATTTTGTTTTATTTCATTTTTCAATATAAAATACAATACAAAAAAAAATTCCACTCATTTCATTGTAATTCAAAAAAAGAAAACATGCAGAGAATTCACGCCGCAGCTTAAATGATACAGTTAAAAAAGAGCAACTATTTATTTCGATTGTTTAAAATTTTCTGATACCCTTGTTGGGTATCCTTTATTGTCAGTTACAGCTTGATGATAAGATGTGAGTGACTGTACACGATATCTCTAATAGAAGCGTGACCGTAATAACATCGAAATTATTTGACGATTTTAACAAACTACAATGTATGGGCCTTGAATATTGATTATACGCAATATATTCAATAAAATGTATTGTCACCACCATTAGCTAGAATGGTTTCACATCTTCGAGTCATACTTTGTGCTAATTTCTGAGCAAGTTGTAGAGGTAATCGGCTCCAAACCAACTGAATTTGCCTTGATAACTGTGGCCTTCACTGTCCACACCTCTTCTCCTTTGAGATTTTGCTTAAATACTACCCAGATATTTTCAATAGGGTTGGCATCAGATGACTCTAAAGGCGAATCCAACATTTCAATCCAATTTTTCTGCCTCCACTCTGCACACCTGCGGCTTCACTACTTCTGATCGTTGTCTTCCTGTAAAATTTTGTAAAGGTTGGCTAGTTCTTATACACATTTGGCCGCTGTCAGTAAAAATGCTTCTTGGTATATTTTATTTATTTATTTATTATGATTAGGTACAATAATACAATTATTATACTTAATAACTAACAGGAGTGCTAGCAGCCAAGGCCTTCGACTCTCTTTTAAAATTGCGTTTTTGTTAATCCTGTAAAATGTACATGTATTATGTTTAATATCTAAGTACAAAGTTTAAAATTATTTAGATTTTATGTAGTACTAGCAAACCCGGCCCGCTTCGCTGGGCACACTAAAATAGAATAGATATGGTTTAGAACAGAAAAGATATGGTTTTCATATTATTTATTTCTTTATTCTCATACTATTTATTTATTTATTCAATACCACGTTTTGGTCTCTATCTCGAGACCCTAGTCACGGAGCGGCATGAAAAATACTCTGAACTAAAGCATTCACCAACAGCTTCCATTTGATACCCATATTGTACATACACATCCGAAGGTTACCCGGGACCACGTTTTGACCTATACATCGAACCCTATCCACCAATACGTATCCAAACTATACGGAAACCATCTTCAATACCTACATAACAATGTGTGTAAGTTTGGTTTAATTCGGTGCAAAGACACGGCGGGTCCACGTTTTGGCATATATTTCGAGACCCTAGTCATAAATAGGTATGAAAATTACCCCACATTAAAGCACTTATCGACAGCTTTCATTTGATGCCCATATTGCACATCCACAACCAAAGGTTACCCGGGCCCACGTTTTGGTCTCTATCTCGAGACCCTAGTCACGGAGCGGCATGAAAAATACTCTGAACTAAAGCATTCACCAACAGCTTCCATTTGATACTAATATTGAACATACACATCCGAAGGTTACCCGGGTCCACGTGTTGGTCTCTATCTCGAGGCCCTAGACACGGAGCGGCATGAAAACTACTCTGTACTAAAGCTTTCACCAACAGCTTCCATTTGATACCCATATTGTACATACACATCCGAAGGTTACCCGGGTCCACGTTTTGACCTATATCTCGAGACCCCTGTCACGGAGTGGCATGAAAAATACTCTGAACTAAAGCATTCACCAACAGCTTCAATTTGATATCCATATTGTACAAACACATTCTAAGGTCCACGTGTTGGTCTCTATCTCGAGGCCCTAGTCACGGAGCGGCATGAAAACTACTCTGTACTAAAGCTTTCACCAACAGCTTCCATTTGATACCCATATTGTACATACACATCCGAAGGTTACCCGGGTCCACGTGTTGGTCTCTATCTCGAGGCCCTAGTCACGGAGCGGCATGAAAACTACTCTGTACTAAAGCTTTCACCAACAGCTTCCATTTGATACCCATATTGTACATACACATCCGAAGGTTACCCGGGTCCACGTGTTGGTCTCTATCTCGAGGCCCTAGACACGGAGCGGCATGAAAACTACTCTGTACTAAAGCTTTCACCAACAGCTTCCATTTGATACCCATATTGTACATACACATCCGAAGGTTACCCGGGTCCACGTTTTGACCTATCTCTCGAGACCCTAGTCACGGAGCGGCATGAAAAATACTCTGTACTAAAGCATTCACCAACAGCTTCGAATTGATATCCATATTGTACAAACACATTCTAGGGTCCACGTGTTGGTCTCTATCTCGAGGCCCTAGTCACGGAGCGGCATGAAAAATACTCTGAACTAAAGCATTCACCAACAGCTTCCAATTGATATCCATATTGTACAAACACATTCTAGGGTCCAAGTGTTGGTCTCTATCTCGAGGCCCTAGTCACGGAGCGGCATGAAAAATACTCTGAACTAAAGCATTCACCAACAGCTTCCAATTGATATCCATATTGTACAAACACATTCTAGGGTCCACGCGTTGGTCTCTATCTCGAGGCCCTAGTCACGGAGCGGCATGGAAAATACTCTGAACTAAAGCATTCACCAACAGCTTCAATTTGATATCCATATTGTACAAACACATTCTAGGCTCCATGTTTTGGTCTCTATCTCGAGGCCCTAGTCACGGAGCCGCATGAAAAATACTGTGAACTAAAGCATTCACTAACAGCTTCCATTTGATATCCATATTGTACAAACACATTCTAGGCTCCACGTTTTGGTCTCTATCTCGAGGCCCTAGTCACGGAGCGGTATGAAAAATACTCTATACTATAGAAATCATCAACAGCTTCCATTTGCTACCCATATTGTACATATACGTCCGAAGGTTACCCGGGTCCACGTTTTGACCTATATCTCAAGACCCTATCTACCAATAGGTATTCAAACTATACGGAAACCATCTTCAATACCTACTTAACAATGTGTGTAAGTTTGGTTTAATTCGGTTTAAAGACACGTCGGGTCCACGTTTTGGCATATATTTCGAGACCCTAGTCATCAATAGGTATGAAAATTACCCCACATTAAAGCACTTATCGACAGCTTTCATTTGATGCCCATATTGCACATCCACAACCAAAGGTTACCCGGGCCCACGTTTTGACCTATATCTCGAGACCCCAGTCACGGAGCGGCATGAGAAATACTCTGTACTAAAGCATTCACCAACAGCTTTCAATTGATATCCATATTGTACAAACACATTCTAGGGTCCACGTGTTGGTCTCTATCTCGGGACCCTAGTCACGGAGCGGCATGAAAAATACTCTGAACTAAAGCATTCACCAACAGCTTCCATTTGATACCCATATTGTATATACACATCCGAAGGTTACCCGGGTCCACGTTTTGACCTATATCTCGAGACCCCAGTCACGGAGCGGCATGGAAAATACTCTGAACTAAAGCATTCACCAACAGCTTCAATTTGATATCCATATTGTACAAACACATTCTAGGCTCCACGTTTTGGTCTCTATCTCGAGGCCCTAGTCACGGAGCGACATGAAAAATACTGTGAACTAAAGCATTCACTAACAGCTTCCATTTGATATCCATATTGTACAAACACATTCTAGGCTCCACGTTTTGGTCTCTATCTCGAGGCCCTAGTCACGGAACGGTATGAAAAATACTCTATACTATAGAAATCATCAACAGCTTCCAATTGATATCCATATTGTACAAACACATTCTAGGGTCCACGTGTTGGTCTCTATCTCGGGACCCTAGTCACGGAGCCGCATGAAAAATACTCTGAACTAAAGCATTCACCAACAGCTTCCATTTGATACCCATATTGTATATACACATCCGAAGGTTACCCGGGCCCACGTTTTGACCTATATCTCGAGACCCCAGTCTCGGAGCGGCATGAAAAATACTCTGAACTAAAGCATTCACTAACAGCTTTCATTTGATACCCATATTGTATATACACATCCGAAGGTTACCCGGGTCCACGTTTTGACCATTTTCCCGGCAATTATTCGAATTTTTCTCACCTTTTAAACCTTTCCTAGACCTCCACGAATAATTCAAGACCAAGATAAGATAAATCCGTTCAGCCATTCTCGAGTTATAAGCGAACATAGGGACAGATTTTCACATTTATATATATAGATATTACAAGCTTTAAGATAGTTTATAAATTTAGACATGTTTTCAAGGTTTATAGTAGTTAGAAGTGTGCTGGGTGAAATAGTTCCGAAAAATTTTAGTCGAAAGACATTTAGTTGACTGCAGTCGTTTAAAATATGCTCTGTGGACAGTGTGCTGTTGCAAAAGGGGCACGCTGTACGTTGTGAATTTTGTAATAAGTGTTCATGTGTGAGGTGAGTATGGCCAATACGAAGGCGAATGAATGTTTGTGTTTGCTGTCGAGTAGATGTGCTTGGGAAAATAGCTTTTTCTCCATGTTTATTAATCAATGTGTACTTATTATTATAATTAAGCCATTTAGTTTGTTTATCAAGGGCTAATGTTCTGTAAATTGCGTTTAAAATGTCATTGTTGCTTGTTGTGTGAAACGTGAAGCAAGGTGTTAAATGTGTATCGTCTGCAGCGCGGTCTGCGAGTTCGTTTCCTTCTAAACCTTTGTGCCCTGGTACCCACATGATTCGGATTTTATTGCTGTTTTTAATACATGTCGTTCTGATTTCGGATACGATATTGTTAGCGTTGCCTATGTTGCGTATTGCATTGATTGCGGATTTGCTATCGGAACAAATTACAAATTTCCCCTTATTTTTTTTTGCGTAATCGGTAGCTAATTTTAAGGCTAAAGCTTCGGCTGTAAATATTGAGCAATGTTGGTCAATGATTCCTCGGGTAATTAGCGTGCCACTACTTCTCAAAACTGCAAACGAAGTGCTATAATCGGTTTTCGAACCGTCAGTGTATAAAAAATTCCACCCTTTCTTCCGGTATGGTTCAATTATATTAAGGAAGGATTGTTTAAAGGTGGCACTGGTAGTACTTTCTTTAGGAAATTTCTCTAATTCCAAAATAAATGATGATTGGTTTAAGTTCCAGTGTGGTTCGTTTTCCGGTTTGATCAGTTGAAGTCGAAGGATGATTTTTAATGTTTTAGCAAAGCGTACACATCGCCGAATCGTTGACTCGACCTTGTAATTTTTTTTGCTTTTAATTGTTGACAAAACATCCTTGTAGGAGCTCATTGTGGGCGTTATAAAGTTTGGGGATAAGCTTGTATGTAGATTTAGTTACTAGCTCCAAAATACTTGGTAGTCCTGCTTCAGCAAGGATGGCAAATGTGGGCGAAGTTGGGAAGGCATGGATGCTTCGTCTCACTGCGGTGTGGTAAGGTTTGTAAATAAGTTTCAAATTACTGACAGCGCACCATCCGTATACGGGCAGAGCGTATTCGATTTTTGACAGTATTAATGCTTTCGTAACGTTAATTAGGGTGCTAACATGAATTAAACTATGTTTTGAGGAAAGAAATTTTACAATATTTAGTCTGGCTGCTAGGCTATTTCTTAAATTTATACATTGTTGTTTAAAACTAAAATTTTTTTCGAAAATTATTCCTAAAATTTTAATATGATTAACAAATTCAATATTTATGCTGTCAAGGTACAAATTAAATTTCTTACAGTTAATTTTTCTACAAATGTGAAGCATTTTACATTTATTAATTGATAAATTAGCTCCGGACGAATTGTCCCATGTTTTTATGTCACTTAAAATATTTGTGAATAGTGATTTTATTATATCCATGTCAGTTATGTTTGTGAACAGTATAGCATCGTCAACATAAATTGAATGTTCTATTTTTTTTGTACGTGAATATTATTTTGCTCAGTTGTTCAAAAGCAATTATAAACTGAATCACCGATAATGGCGATCCCTGGGGCATACCGTTGTGAAGAGGGAAGGTATTTGAATACTGAGAGTTAATTGTAACCCGAAACTTGCGGCAGGTCAAAAAAGCTTTAACTACATTAAAGACTTTTGGACCAGTGCCCCAAGCTACGAGCTGCTGAAGGACCACATGCACACCGATACGGTCGAAAGCTCTTTCGAAATCCGTTGCCAATATGGTAACGTGATTTCTGCATGAAAGTGCATTGGAGACGTAATGTTGCAGGTGCAGCAGCACGTCGGTTGTACTCTGTTTACCTCTGAAAGCAGTTTGGTTGGGGCTAATTAAGTTGTTTCTGGTAACAAACCACATTATCCTTTTGGCAATAATTTTTTCGAATGTTTTGGCAACGCACGATAAAAGTGAAATAGATCTGTATCCGGAAATGTCCGATGTAGGTTTATTTGGCTTGGGGATTGGAACAACCACTGCCGTTCTCCAGTCTTCAGGGTAAATGCCTCTATCAAAAATGTTATTAAATAAATGAATCATTCGGCTTTTAACTGTCGGAGGAAGGTTTGCTATCATGGGGTAGTTGATGCGGTCGAAACCTGGGGTTTGCCCCTTTGATCTTTTTAGTGCTTGCTCTAATTCTACAGAAGTTATATTAGTTTCTATTTTCTTTGCAAGATTTGAGATGCTGGATGGTCTGTAGTTGTTGTGTAGTGTTGCGTTTTTCTGCCTAATAAACTCTGCATGGAAGTTTTTGTCTTCGGAACAGAGAGACCAATTTGTACCGAAAAAATTTGCAATTTCTGAAGCGCTTGTTATGATTTTTGAACCGGTGTTTACTAGTTTAATAGAAGTATTAGTTCTGTTACCTGTCAGAATTTTTATGTCATTCCAGATCTTTTTAATAGGGGAATTTGGGTTAATTTTTGAGGTAAGGTTTTCTAGGCTCAAGTTTTTGGTGTCTTTGACCGCCTTTTTAAAGTTGTATTTGGCTTTTTTGTATAAGATGAGGTTTTCCTCGCTTCTAGATCTTCTATAGTTTTTCCAAAGGGTTTGTTTCTCTTGTCTGAGCTTCTCAATGTTTGAGTTCCACCAGGGTATAACTGATTTTGCGCGGAAGGGTTTAGATTGTGGAATTGACATATTTCCTGCAGAACGAATTATTTTGGTTAATTTAGCCGCTTCTTTATTTATGTTGTGTGAGTGATTAGTTTGAGAGGAAAAATGAGAGCAAAGATTTTGGTATAAAGGCCAGTTTGCCATGTCGGTTTTAAATTTAAGTTTAGGTCTAATTAGTTCATAGACGAGCGTGGATTGCATGCTAGTGGCAATAGGGAAATGGTCACTACCGTGAAGGCTGTCCAGAATTTGCCAAGTGCACTTTGGGGCTAGTATAGGAGAGCATATGGTGAGGTCTACATGGGTAAACGACTGATGTGTGGAAAAGTGGGTGGCTGATCCGTCATTCAAAACTACCAGGTCTTCGCAAATAATAACGTCTTCGATTAGGATACCTCTTTCATTAGATTTCTTTGAACCCCATAAAGGGCTCCAAGCATTAAAGTCGCCAGTGAGTATTATTGGGGGTGTGGCGTTGCGGGTAATTGTGGCTAATTCGTTGGTGGAAAAATTTTGGTGTGGTGGAATATAAGTATTTATGATTGTGAAACTAAAATCAATTGCTATTTCAATTCCTATCGATACGATCGATGAAGTAACATGTGTTTTTTATGAGGTATATGATTTCTTATCAATATAGCAATTCCCTGTTTAGAGGAATTTATTGTAGGTAGATTTGCAAAGTATCCGGTGTACCCTTTTGGGAGTACTGTGTTGTTTTGAGTATGGGAAAATGTGTTTCTTGAAGACATATAATATCTGGGTTTAAATTGTTTATCAACAATTGGAGACCGAGAAAGTTATTCCAGTAGCTTTTAATGTTCCACTGAAGTATACTAAACATAAAAGAAAAATAGCTTAAAAAGAAAAACAAAAAAAGGGTTTTGTGTGTGTTATTGATATTGTTGCTATATGAGAGTTAAGAGAGTATTTGCATGGTTTATTGTTTTTTTTTTTTTTTTTTTTTTTTGTTTTTAACTGTTGGTTGTACTACTTGTTATGCTTAGAGATTTATTTCGTTAATCATCTTCTGATGACATTGTAGTGTCATCAGCGAGAGGTAGGAAGCTGTATTTAGTTTTAACCATTGGGAGATTTGTGTTATTTGTTTGTAGGTGATCGGAAGAGAAGTTTGAAGTTGAGCTAAAATCTGTGGTAGTAAAATTTGGGGAATGAATAAGAGAAGAGTGAGAGTCTGTGTTAGCAAAATTGATAATGGATGTTTCTTGGGTCTGAGCGAAATTCGAAAGTGAAGAGATATTTATTGGGAGATCTTCTGTTGAATGAGTGAATGCTGGGGCTATGAATGGAGTGGTTATGTTATTTACAGTTAAATAGGATGCGGGAAGAGTTTTTTCTGCATTATTGTACAATTGATGTTGAGTTAATTGTGGATGTGGATTGGAAGGTGTTATTTCTGGAATATTTGGATGACAGTTTTCCATAGAAAGAACTGTTGAAAAGGAAAGCGCGTTTTCGGGGAGGGAGGGAGTAGAGGTCTGGTATATTTTAATAGCTTCCCTCATGGTACATTTATTGGTTGTTTTAATTTTTTGTATGTCTTTTGCCTGAATAAATTTAGGACACTTGTTCGACGAAGATGGGTGATCTGCTAAGCAGTTAGCGCAAAGAATGCGAGTGCAGTTATCGGGCTGGTGGGGTGGAAAATTACAATTAACACATGCTGGCGAGCGTTTGCAAAATTTTGCTGTGTGCCCAAGCAGCTGGCAGTTCTTGCATCGCATTGGGTTGGGGATATATTGCCTAATGCGGACGTTTCTCCAAGCAATGTCAATCTTGTCAGGAAGGTGAAATAGGTCGAATGTTAATAAAACGACCCCGGATGGAACTAGTTTATCATTGGTAATCTTCTTTTGAAACTTATAGGCCGCCACTACACCTTGTGCCCTTAGCTCACTTACGATTTCACTTTCATTGACATTATTGAGAAAAGGCGCGAACACGGTGCCCTTATTAAAGTTAAGATTTTCATGGTATTTTGCTTTAATGTTGCATATACCAGGAAGCTCTTTTAAGCCAAGGAATCTTTCTGCCACGCCCTTGTTATTGACTAATAACAGGATGTTGCCGTCACGTAGTTCAGAAATGGATTGAATTTCTCTGCTTACTGCACGTATGGATTTGTCAACTGCAAAGCACGAATAGTGACTCAATGGCTTATTTTTGTCAGTTGCCTCGAGGACTACGAACTTTGGGTTAGGTTTTTTAACACTAGGAAGGCCAGGGAAAAGGTCTTGCAAGTTAGTCGTTAGAGACTTATTCTTTTTGTCTTTGGATTTTTTATTCTTTTTGATGGTGGTGCTATCGGCTAGTAACGCAAACCGATTAGTACCTAAATTGGGAGGCCCAGGGGCCATGTCGAATGTTTTAGGTGTAGCACTGTATACTTTTGGATTTTGCCACTCCGAATCAAAACACGAACTTAGTTTTATTTAAGTGAAAAAATAGACTAGGTAAACACGTGTCAATTTGTGATTGCGAAAAGCACTAAAGAACACCAGAGAAAAAAAACAACACCTCTGTTCAGCGCAAGTGGTAGTCGACGACTGTGGTATATTTTATTCATTAAAACTGCATTAAAATTGCCTATAAACACAAATAAATGAGCAGCGCTAAATGTGAATCTTAACTGGAGGCTTAACAATTGGTTAAAGCTGTCGATTACACAAATTTACACAAAAAATGGTCCTCGACCAAAAGGCGTTTTTTAAACTAATTTGAGGTCGCTTAAACCGAAAATGAATTTTATTTTTTTTTCAAAGAACGGTTTCCGAGATATTCCTAAAAAACCTGTTTTTTGGGCAATAGTGCAGTTATTACCTGCAATCTCGAAAACAGTGCGCGCCATTTCTTTGAAGTGCATAAATTTCGAAAGGCACACATATAACCTAGATGGCAATATATAATTCGTGTCAATGGAAATCGTAGTTTTTACAAAACAGCTGTTGAAATTAAAAAAAAGGCATTTTTGACGTTTTCTACTAAATTATTAAAGTTTATTAACTTTTTTCTGGAACAAAAATTTTTTTTATATCGACATAAGATAGGTTTTCTGAAAGACAATTTTCTCGCCTACATTTTAAGCCTAAGTTTGTCTGAATCGACGAAAAATTGTAGAAGTTATGACCCATACAGTCAACACGTGTGATTTTGCAGCTTTTGACTTGGCTATGTTTGAGGTCGAAAATACGCTTTTACTCTCAAACTTCTTCTTTAATGTTGCACGGAATCTTCACGAAGTTGCATCCAGCAGTAGTCGCTCATTATTCCTTGATCCCAAAAGCCCTCATAACGCTTTTCAATCGTAGTAATATCTTGATGAAACCGCTCGCTTTGTTCATCACTTTCAGCCCCCAAATTCGGAGGAAAAAAATCCAAACGACAGTGAAGTAGGTGCATTTTTAACGACATGCGAGCACCTGTTAACAAAAACAAAGTTAATTGTAAATTTTCCAATAATTTTCTAACCAATTTATATGATAAATATATTTTGGAGTATGTACGTTTTACAATACTAACCAATAAGTTTTAAAGTATTTCATCATTGTATGAATCAATTGACGGTCGTTGTTGCTCCTGTTGTTTCCCAAGAATTCATGAACAATTTTTTGGAAAGCTGTCCAAGCTTTAGATTCGGAACTGTCAAGGCATTGTTGAAATTCTGTGTCCGTAAACAATTTCTTTATCTGTGGACCGCCGAATATACCCGCTTTGATTTCCTCTGTTGACAATCTTGGGAACTTGGTTTTCAAGTATTTAAGTAGTTAATTAATTGAAGTAGCTCTTTCATTGTCTCATAAGTTTCTTTGACATTCGTAGAATGAGCAACGGGGATCGATGGTTTCTTGTTGCCTTTGTGCAGTAAGACAGCCTTAACACTATACTTGCTACCATCAATGAATAGACGCCACTCGTTTGGATCATGAGTTTCTCCAAGTGCCGCAAACAACATATTAACATTATTGCAGAACAAAAATTTTCTATTTTTGAGAAATGCTGTACGAAATTTTTATTGCGGTTTCGGTAATACGTTACGTTAGTACCCGATTCCAAATAACCGCGTTCCTGTAGACGTGAAGCTAGGAGTTCTGACTTTCGACGACATAAATCGTTTAATGCTCTCTGATTATTTGGCTCTGCCTTCTGACTCGATGTGCTTGGGGAACAGCTGATATTCGAAATCGAAGCTGTTATTCCTTGAGAACTTAGGGACTCTGCTTTTGGTATTGGTGGTTCACGTTTTGGATATTGGGTAGAATGTGGTGCAGTTTTTGTCACTGATGATACGTCGGGATACGTAGCTTTGCTATTCACCTCGAAGTTTAGTCAGGCAAAAATAGCAATCACTCACATGATCAATAGGATTCCTGGAGTCAAATGGCTTACCAAAAGATAAGTATGACCGTGAGCCTTTGGTAAATTCGTTCAAACGTGCAGAACATGTAGCCCAGACAGAGTTTGGAGTCCACGTTTTCTCCATATTTTTTGCTCGTAAACCAAAATATTGCTCGTAAGCTGCTAATATATGCGTGGTCAGCTTTTTTCGAGCACTTTCTTTGAAGATATATAAACCACAAATAAAACAGAATTTATCTGGTGCGTGCTTGCACATTTCAGTGTATTTTCTTATAACACAGATATAAACAAAGAAAAACAAAGTAAGTTCTGCTCTAGTGCAAGGCGCAATCTCAACTCCCCGAACGCCTGACGGACTTACGAAAAGAAGCCTGTATAATTTCATCATCTCATTATTCTATTGCTCTCTTTCTTTCACTTATGTATTCCGCGCCTTACGACCAGACCTTACTCGACAAGAGAGTCCGTCTCTTTTCCTCTGTCGTCGTGCACAAATTTATACTTGCAGAAATATGGCGCCACCGAAAAATATATACAGACGGACAATGGTCATACCTGCAAGGTCATACCTCTTATTTAGCTGGAATTGGTACAATGGGCAAATAAGCCTTTTCTGCGACATATATTATATATATATATATATATATATATAAATATATATATCTATTTATATGAAATATATATTGTTTTTAATTATAGTGAGACTAAGAACAGTTATTTTGCATGACTCAATACGCAGGCTGGCATGATTTACTTTTGTTCAAAACCGTATTGTATACATCAAAAGGATATACGACAGACGATGAAATTGTCTTCATTCACATAATACGTTATAACTTCTACAATTTTTCGTCGATTCAGACAAACTTTGGCTTAAAATTTAGGTGAGAAAATAGTCTTTCAGAAAACCTGTCTTATGTCGATATAAAAAAATTTTTTGTTCCAGAAAAAAGTTAATAAACTTTGATAATTTAGTAAAAAACGTCAAAAATGCCTTTTTTTTTAATTTCAACAGCTGTTTTGTAAAAACTACGACTTCCATTGACACGAATTATATATTGCCATGTAGGTTATATGTGTGCCTTTCGAAATTTATGCACTTCAAAGAAATGGCGCGCACTGTTTTCGAGATTGCAGGTAATAACTGCACTATTGCCCAAAAAACAGGTTTTTTAGGAATATCTCGGAAACCGTTCTTTGAAAAAAAAAACAAATTCATTTCTGGTTTCAGCGACCTCAAATTAGTTTAAAAAACGCTTTTTGGTCGAGGACCATTTTTGAAAGTGAAAAATTGTAAACTAGTGTTATCAGCAGAACACCAGGGCTGACGTATGCAACTAATTTTACTGGACACGTTTGGACCTTTAGGGTGTGTGAGTAGGAACACTGCTTCAAATTGTTTTTCATACACGGAATTGCGATTTAGCAGCATTTATATTCTTCTTATAACGGAACTTCAAGTTTGAATTTTGCCGGCCACGTTTCATTAGACAGACTGTACTAAACTAATCGTAACACTAATCTATCTAATCGTAAAACACAACTAATCGTAAAACACAAAAACTGTACCATAAGCATGCATACATTTATATTTTTCAGCCGACGTGAAGTACCATTTCAATAGCAACCCCGTCCATATTGATAGCTCTTTTTTAAAGGTGTATATTCAAACCCACCCTAGCACCCGATTTCTGCGAGAGGTTTAAAGCTCTTTGGATTATTTCGCAAAGTGTATTCCCGAAATTGCTGCTGGCTATGATTACAACGTCATCTACATATGCTTTACCACAGATACCAAGTCAGTGCAGCAAGTCATCAACGGTTAGGCTTTACACGACTGGTGATAGGATACCTGTGCGGGTTTCCTTTACTTGTTTGAAGTGGAATAGTACTATCTACCATTGCTGTTTAAGCTATCTTTGTCAATAGCAGGGCCTCCCTCTGTTTAAAGATATGTCTTTCCACGTTCCTCTTCTCTAGTGCGCGACATACTCCCGCAGTGTCCGTAGACATTCCTGACCTGTATTCATGTTGATTTGAATCTGATTTCATTGTCGATAGTTTTCTCCATTGCTTTTACTAGAGGTAAGTCTAATCGATCTGAAGGACTTAACCAGTGAGTAGTCATTTTTTCCTAATTTTGGTATGAAAACCACTCGTGCTCTTCGCCACACTGTTGGGATGTAGGTCATTGGGAGACTATAACTCATTATTCCACCAAGATGTGCCAAAATTACATCACATTGCTTCAATACTACTGGGATTAAAAGACAGGTAAACAGGTTATCCAGCTTCCGATCCGATTGGGTTGGTCTTGAGAACCCAGTACAAGATTCCGGGATATAAGTCGCAGCTCCCAAAAAGTAAAACGCATGCCTTGTCTTCTAATATTAACTCTTTCCTTAGCCATATCTTTGGGGAGCCACGCCGTACCAGTAGTTAAGGTGATTACTTTGCAGAACTTCCTAGAACTAACCATCTTTGCATTGTTAATCTCCTTTCTATATTTAGTTAGAATGCTAGCATTTTAATAAAGATTTTGAAACAGCTAACACTTTTTTCTAGCACCATATAATCAGTCGGGGCGGCCGCCGTAGCCGAATGGGTTGGTGCGTGATTAACATTCGGAATTCACAGAGAGGTCGTTGGTTCGAATCTCGGTCAAAGCAAAATTAATAAAAATATTTTTCTAATAGCGGTCGCCCCTCGGCAGGCAACGGCAAACCTCTGAGTGTATTTCTGCTATGAAAAAGCTCCTCATAAAAATATCTGCCGGTCGGAGTCAGCTTGAAACTGTAGGTCCCTCCATTTGTGGAACAACATCAAGACGCACACCACAAATAGGAGAAGGAGCTCGGCCAAACACCTAACAGAAGTGTACGCGCCAATTATTTATTTTTTTATATAATGAATCGATCATCAAATTTACCCATGCTAGGTAAATTCATACCCGGCAGAGTCCTAAATTCATCAGTATTCCAGAGGTTCTTTCTCAAATTCTCTTTCTAACTTCTGATCCCAGTTAAAAAATAGTGAGGGAGGGCTCAAAACAAACTTGTCACTTAATTTTCAACTAGCCCTTTATGGAGGGTCATATCAAGAATTTCCGGTATGTTTCTCCAAACATATTTTTCCGACATTTAGTATATACAAATCATTACTAAAGATAAATTCGAAAAAAGTACTCACCTCTCTGGTTGCATTTGGTGCTTCCATTAGTTGGCTACCATTTGCTCCTACACGTGAATATAGGCCATCTCAGTAACTTGCCTGGATGCTGTAGGTCCAGTGAATTTCCGGCGATCGCCTTCTGGGGAGACTACTACCGTCGTGAGCATGGTTAACGATAGACCCGTTGTTGGCATCCTCAGTGAGCATAGCCTTCGGCTGCACCTTTTTGTTCCCGGCAGCTGTTTCCCCTAATGGTCCCAATGGAGTCCTCCTGCATACCCACGTTAAGTCTGAATCTCGTGTCCTTGCTGCTGCTGCTCAAGATGCTCCGAGCTTCCGTTCTTAGGCCGCTCTTCTGGACCTTAAGCAGCCCTGTAACAATGTCTGCAGACTTGTCTGCACTCCTGGGAGAGTATACCGTCACAATGTGGGCTAGAGGTATTCCATCTCTCTTTTAGTATCAAGTTGTGAACCTCTCCGCAAGTGTTGGTGCTACGCTTGCAAATCACTCAGCGGTCTTCTCGTCGTTGCCAGTCCTTGCATCTCCGCAGGATAGCCAGCTCAACCAGTATCAGATAAAGTGTGCTCCTTGTTTGGTAGGTACCGCTATGATAAACATTGATGTAAGCTCGATCGGTGACTAGCTTGATAGCAGTTGTTGCTCTTGCTCATCTATGTTGGATGCTGGATCCGCGATGACAACTCGATCTCAAAACACCTAGTACGGCTTCATGATGAACTCCTCGGTTGGTAGAGGTTTCTTCATCCTCACGGGCTCGTACTTCGAAGGGTGATACCTCCGCTTCCGAAAGCCCCGCGAGGTGGTATTTAACCTGCTTCCTTCCCCTCTTCTTCTTCTTAATTGGCGCTATAACCGCTTACGCGATTTTGGCCGAGTTTAGCAAAGCGCGCCAGTCGTTTCTTTCTCGTGCTAACCGGCGCCAGTTGGACACACCAAGTGAAGCCAGGTCCTTCTCCACCTGATCATTCCAACGCAGAGGAGGCCGCCCTCTTCCTCTGCTACCACCAGCTGGTACCGCATCGAATACTTTCAAAGCCGGAGCGTTTGTATCCATTCGGACGACATGACATAGCCAACGTAGCCGCTGCATCTTTATTCGCTGCGCTATGTCTATGTCGTCGTAAAGCTCATACAGCTCGTCGTTCCATCGTCTACGATATTCGCCATTGCCAACGTGCAAAGGTCCAAAAGTCTTACACAGAATCTTTCTCTCGAACACTCCAAGCGTCGCTTCATCGGATGTTGTTATCGTCTAAGCTTCTGCGCCATGCGTTAGGACGGGCATGATGAGAGTCTTGTAGAGTGTTAGTTTTGTTCGTCGAGAGAGGACTTTACTGCTCAGTTGCCTACTTAGTCCAAAGTAGCACTTGTTGGCAAGAGAGATTCTACGTTGGATTTCAAGGCTGACATTGTTATCGGTGTTAATGCTGGTTCCTAAATAGACGAAGTCTTTTACAACCTCGAAATTATAACTGTCTACAGTGACGTGGGTGCCGATACGCGAGTGCGCCGACTGTTTGTTTGAAGACAGGAGGTACTTCGTTTTGTCCTCGTTCACCACCAGACCCATTCGCTTTGCCTCTTTGTCCAGTTTGGAGAAAGCAGAACTAACAGCGCGGTTGTTAAGGCCGATGATGTCAATATCATCGGCATACGCCAGCAATTGTACGCTCTTATAAAAAATTGTGCCTGAGCGATTAAGTTCTGCGGCTCGTACGATGCTCTCCAACATCAGGTTAAAGAAGTCACACGACAGCGAGTCACCCTGTCTGAAACCTCGTTTGGTATCAAACGGCTCGGAGAGGTCCTTCCCAATTCTGACGGCGCTGCTGGTGTTGAGCAACGTCATCTGACATAGCCGTATTAGTTTTGCGGGGATACCAAATTCAGACATCGCGGCATACAGGTAACTTCTTTCCGTACTGTCGAATGCAGCTTTGAAGTCGACGAAAAGATGGTGTGTGTCGATTCTCCTTTCATGGGTCTTTTGCAAGATTTGGCGTATTGAGAATATTTGGTCGATTGTAGACTTTCCAGGTCTGAAGCCACGCTGATAAGGTCCAATCAGTTGGTTGACGGTGGGCTTCAGCCTTTCACACAATACGGTCGCTAGAACCTTATAGGCGATATCTAGAAGACTAATCCCGCGGTAATTGGCACAAATTGCAGGATTGCCCTTCTTATGGATTGGGCAGAGCACACTTAAATTCCAATCGGCAGGCATGCTTTCAGCCGACCATATTTTGCATAGAAGCTGATGCATGCACCTTACCAGCTCCTCGCCGCCATGTTTGAATAGCTCACCCGGCAGTCCGTCGGCGCCCGCGGCTTTGTTGTTCTTTAGCCGCGTTATCGCTATTCTCACCTCGTCATGATCGGGTAGCGGAACGACAATTCCGTCGTCAACGATTGGGGTATCGGGATCTTCACTTTCTCGGTGACATGCGCAGCTGTCACTGTTTAATAAGTTCGAGAAGTGTTCCCTCCATAATTTAAGATTGCTCTGTACGTCAGTCACCAGTTCGCCGTCTTTGTTCTTACAGGAAAACGCCCCGGTCTTAAAACCTTCTGTAAGCCGCCGAACTTTCTGGTAGAATTTTCGGGCGTTGTTCCTGTTGGCCAGCATCTCAAGCTCTTCGCACTCACGTATTTCGACCTCTCGTTTCTTCTTTCGGATAATACGTCTCTCTTCCTTTTTCAGCTCTCTGTAGCGATCCCACATGGCTTGCGTTGCGCCCGATCGCAGCGTGGCTCTATAGGCGGCATCCTTTCTTTCTGCGGCAGCATGACATTCCTCGTCGTACCAATTGTTTTTTCGGGCTCGCCGGAATCCGATTTCTTTTTCGGCGGCGGTACGTAGAGAACGAGAAATGTTGCTCCATTGTTCGTGCATGCCGGTTTGTTGAGCAGTACTCTCTGAGAGCAGGAGTGAGAGTCGAGTGGCGAATCTTCTGGCTGTCTGTTGTGATTGCAGCTTTTCGATGTCGAACATTCTTTGCGTAGGTAGATGCACGTTTTTTGCTGCACAGAGGCGTGTGCGCAGTTTAGCTGCAACAAGGTAATGATCCGAGTCGATGTTGGGTCCTCGGATCGTACGTACATCTAATACACTAGAAGCGTGTCTTCCATCTATCACAACATGATCGATCTGGTTTCGTGTTTTTCGATCAGGAGACAGCCAGGTGGCTTGGTGAATCTTCTTATGCTGGAATCTGGTGCTGCAGACTACCATGTTTCGGGCCCCGGCGAAGTCGATCAGCCTCTGTCCGTTACCGGATGTTTCATTGTGCAGGCTGAATTTTCCGACTGTGGGACCAAAAATTCCCTCCTTGCCCACCCTGGCGTTGAAGTCGCCAAGCACGATTTTTATGTCGTGGCGGGGGCAGCGCTCATAGGAGCGTTCCAGGCGCTCATAGAAAGAATCTTTGGTCGCATCGTCCTTCTCTTCCGTCGGGGCGTGGGCGCAAATTAGCGATATGTTAGAAACACGGGCTTTGATTCGGATTGTTGCGAGACGCTCGTCCACCGGAGTGTACGACAGTACCTGGCGACGAAGTCTCTCTCCCACAACAAATCCGACACCGAATTTGCGCTCCTTTACATGGCAGCTGTAGTAGACGTCGCAAGGTCCTATGGTTTTCTTACCTTGCCCCGTCCATCGCATCTCTTGGATGGCAGTGATGTCAGCCTTTACTCTCACGAGGACATCAACCAGCCGGGCAGAGGCACCTTCCCCATTAAGGGACCGGACATTCCAGGTGCATGCCCTCAAATCATATTCCTTATTTCGTTTGCAGGGGTCGTCATCAGTATAGGGAGGTCTCATCCGAGGCTTTTTCAAACTTTTCATTGGGGGGGATTTTTAAGTGGCGGGTCCCAAACCCGGCGCACAACCAGCTATCCTGGAATGTTTCGCCTTCTCACGTTAGCTCACTCCCGAACGGGTGTTCGGAAGCTACCCAGAGGATACGTGGGCTAATCCCGGCCGTTGTGAGCTGCTTGAACCATATGCAGAAGAATCGTCCTGGCCATTCCCAAGTGAATGGCGATCAGTAACTTTCCCCACTTGCGTGGACTTCTACACATGGAACCATCCTCCATTGTATTATTGTTACCGTTGTTGTTGTTTTTTGTTGTATTTATATTCATCTTGTTCGTCCAACTACCAGCTTGACAAGGCAAGCTCTGCAGTCTCTAAATTAATAGGAAATCTCACTGGTCCACCGCGCCAGCGTGTCTTGTCACGGGAAGGCCACCATTGCTCCTCAATTCGGCCCGGTATTGAGGAGACACCGTTCTAATACAGCCGAATTAATTTATCTGCTGCGAATTATCCAATGGACATGGTGAAGCAATCTTTGGTCATCGTCCTCAAGCAGTTGTGGTGGTTTGAGTGATTTAGCCTTAACTCGATTAGCACAAAAGATACCATTTTGATGTACCATTTTTTATTAGTCGAACCATCATGATTTGACTATGAATCTGCATATGTCGTCTACTTTCTTTTCAGCCATTTCTTTGAAATTATGCTTCTGGAAGATCGAGAATATCTCCTTTTTGCGCAGACCTTTGGGAACAGCCTATTTCTACCGCTTCGGATTCGTCATAGGATGCCCCTTGTCTTGCCAGTTCATCAGCTCTCTCATTACCTTCTATGCTCCTAGGGCCAAGTACCCAAATGAAAGTGATATCTGTCGTGTGCGCTAAAGCGTTAAGTTCTTCTTTGCGTTGTCTGACGATTTTTGAATTGGTTGTAGGTGACTTTCAAACTAAGATGGCTGTTTGACTCTCTGAAAAAATATATACTTCCGTTAGTTGTTCCCGAGAACTTGTGTTTGAAAAGTGCTACTCCAATTCTCCAGACGAGGCATTTCGCCTCGTACCTCGTAGCTACGGTGCCGGCTGCAGCATTCTTGGGTATTCTGTCAAGCATGTACATTGCCTTCTGGTACCGCTGCTTCATAATAATCAACCCTAGGCGCAGATGCGCCAGAGACCGCCTCCAAATCTGTTTTAGAAATGGAAGCTACAACTATCGTCGTACTCTTCTGAGTACTTTCCCGTGCTTTAGTTGTAACCGATTTTGGTTTTGGAATTGCTTGCTTGCTAATTAAGGTCTCCTGACTAGAGGCCAAGAGTCTATTTTCGTCCGAGTCAATATCGATTTTCCCCAGAGCCCGATAATTCTCTGCTCTTGTGTTCGTGTTTACTATGGATGTGACAATTTACATCATTTAGTAAATTATTATTATCACCACAACGATTTTCGTTTTTTAATTCGCTTTTTGTGTGGAGCAATGCATTAACGGCCGACGTAGCCGAAAAGCTTGGAGCGTGACTACGGTGCATGACACATAAAATGATAGAACAAGTTTGTTCTAATAGCGTTCGTCTTTCGGCAGGCAATGTCAAAGCTCCGAGTGCTATCTGCCGTTACGAGTCGGATAAAAAAAAAGCACGCGACAAATAGAAGAAGGAGCTCGGCCAAACACCCAAAAAGTATTCATTGACATTTCGTCATGGAAAGACTGACGCCTCAAAAACGTTTACAAATCGTACAATTGTATTGCGAATATCACCGCTCTATGAGAAGCGTTGATCGCCATCAGGCCAACTTAAGTTATTCAACGATGACGCCCATTTACCGTATTTGAGCTCAAGAGCAACTCGAAGCCATTCAAGAACAGCTATTACATCCATTGAAAACAACCGTTTGGTGCGGTCTATGGGCTTGTGGAATCATCGGCCCATATTTTTTCAGAGACGAGGCTGTCGCTAATGTAACTGTGAATGGCGAACGCTATTCCGCCATGAGAAACGACCTGTTGAAGCCAGATATTGAAGCCACAGCATTTGGTTCCAACAAGGCGACGCTCGTTGCCATATAGCCCGTCAAACAATTTTTTTTTTGTTTTGGCGGGGAGGTTGGGTTAAAAATGCCTTCACACCATATAGTAACCGTCGCTACTACGTGTGTGGTGATTCCATTGAAAATATCTCTCCTCTTCTCTTTGAGTTTTCCCTCCTCCATGGGACTGCTTCCGCATTGCTTCGAGGTAGAAGGCCAAGAGGGCGTCCTAAGAAGGACACTTACTTACTCACCCTGCATCCAGGGTTGTTTTGAGAAAGCTATGCTCAATGCTCTTCGGCATAACTTTCCATTTCACGCCTCTTTTTCCGATAATATCCTCCATGAAATTTGCGACGGCACTCAATTTTTCTTCGTCTATCATAATTTTCTCGATAATTTCTTCAGGTGTATATCCACCAATAGCTCGTTGCAGAGCTGGTCTCTCTATGTTCCACCTCTCGCATTTAAAGAAGGTGTGGTCCGCATCATCATACTCAGTATCTCGATATATGCAGTTTGATTGGCTCACTTTTCCCATTCGCCACAAATACTTGTGAAAGGAGCCATCTCCGGACAAACACTGTGTGAGGTAATGTTAACCTCGCCGTGCTTTCTTTCTACCCAGGTTTTTATGTAGGGTACTAGTCTCGCTGTCCATCTACCGTACCGTTCCATCTTGCCTGTCAAAGTGTGAGCGTTTGAATTCTAATATCGGAGAAGCTTTGGGAGACATCCCAATTTGCGCTCTTGTGCTAGAATATCTATAGGGATGGTTCCGTTGATAACTAAAACCGCTACTTCATATACTGTTCTGTATGACGAAGCCACTGTGAGAGCGCAGATGCGTTGCACAGATTGCAGAGTTTTCCGCCGGCATTGCACCCTTAGCGAATCTGCCCATATTTCGCATTCGTATAAAAGAATCGAGTTCGTCGTGTCCATTAAAAGTTTTGGCTTGTTCTGCGTTGGACCTCCAAGGTTTGCCATGAGCTTACTTAACATGCCGCTTTCTTTGGCAGCTCTTGTGGCAGCATGATTTACGTGCGCCCAGTAAGTTAGCCTTGTGTATAATTGCACTCCTAGGTATTTGACCAGTGGCAGCGAGTGGGATACGTCTGTTCGTTAGAAGGATTAGCTCTGTTTTCTCTGTGGCCAGCTTTAATCCATGGTCTTCTAGCCATGTCTGAACTCGGATCATCACTTGATTTAACTTCCTTTTCGCTTCGTCAGTATATCGGGCGATGATTAAAGATGCAATGTCATCTGCGTATCGCTCTAAATGCACATCCTCAGGCATCTCTATTCGAAGAATTTTATAGAAGCTTATATTTCTAAGTTAAGGTCCGAGTATTGATAATTGGGCCTGATTTTGCTACACAAAACTTAAATTGCAATCAATTTTTCCAATTTTTGCGAGTTTAACGAGATGTTGTCGATAATATGGAAATGAAAGGTTTATTTGTTAGTAGAAAGTCTTATAGCTGTGTCTATTCCGAATGTAAAAAGCATTTAATTTCATCAAAATGTGTAATGCAAAAAACCCACCCAACACCCGATTTCCGCGTGAGGCTTAAAGCTCTTTGGATTATTTCGCAAAGTGTATTCCCGAACTTGCTGCTGGCTATGATTACAACGTCATCTACATATGCTTTACCACAGATAGTAAGTCAGTGCGGCAAAGTCATCAACGGTTAGGCTTTACACGACTGGTGATAGGATACCTGTGCGGGTTTCCTTTACTTGTTTGAAGTGGAATAGTACTATCTACCATTGCTGTTTAAGCCATATATGTCAGTAGCAGGGCCTCCCTATGTTTAAAGATATGTCTTTGCACGTTCCTCTTCTCTAGTGCGCGACATACTCCCGCAGTGTCCGTAGACATTCCTGACCTGTATTCATGTTGATTTGAATCTGATTTCATTGTCGATAGTTTTCTCCATTGCTTTCACTAGAGGTAAGTCTAATCGATCTGAAGGACTTGACCAGTGAGTAGTCATTTTTTCCTATTTTTATTATGAAAACCACTCGTGTTCTTCTCCACACTGTTGGGATGTAGGTCATTGGGAGACTATAACTCATTATTCCACCAAGATGTGCCAAAATTACATCACATTGCTTCAATATTACTGGGCTGATTCCAGCAGCCCCCGCTGTCTTGTATGGATTAAAAGACAGGTAAACAGGTTATCCAGCTTCCGATCCGATTAGGTTGGTCTTGAGAACCCAGTACAAGATTCCGGGATATAAGTCGCAGCTCCCAAAAAGTAAAACGCATGTCTTGTCTTCTAATATTAACTCTTTCCTTAGCCATATCTTTGGGGAGCCACGCCGTACCAGTAGTTAAGGTGATTGCTTTGCAGAACTTCCTAGAACTAACCATCTCTGCATTGTTAGTCTCCTTTCTATATTTAGTTAGAATGCTAGCATTTTAATAAAGATTTTGAAACAGCTAAAACTTTTTTCTAGCACCATATAATCAGTCGGGGCGGCCGCCGTAGCCGAATAGGTTGGTGCGTGATTAACATTCGGAATTCACAGAGAGGTCGTTGGTTCGAATCTCGGTCAAAGCAAAATTAATAAAAATATTTTTCTATTTTTCTATTTTTCGGCCGGCAACGGCAAATCTCCGAGTGTATTTCTGCTATGAAAAAGCTCCTCATAAAAATATCTGCCGGTCGGAGTCGGCTTGAAACTGTAGGTCCCTCCATTTGTGGAACAACATCAAGACGCACACCACAAATAGGAGAAGAAGCTCGGCCAAACACCTAACAGAAGTGTACGCGTCAATTATTTCTTTTTTTATATAATAAGTCGATAATCAAATTTACCAATGCTAGGTAAATTCATACCCGGCAGAGTCCTAAATTCATCAGTATTCCAGAGGTTCTTTCTCAAATTCTCTTTCTGACTTCTGATCCCAGTTAAAAATTAGTGAGGGAGGGCTCAAAACAAACTTGTCACTTAATTTTCACTTTCGCCTTCTGGGGAGACTACTACCGTCGTGAGCATGGTTGACGATAGACCCGTCGTTGGCATCGTCAGTGAGCATAACCTTCGGCTGCACCTTTTTGTTCCCGGCAGCTGTTTCCCCTAATGGTCCCAATGGAGTCCTCCTGCATACCCACGTTGGGTCTGAGTCTCGTGCCCTTGCTGCTGCTGCTCAAGATGCTCCGAGCTTCCGTTCTTAGGCCGCTCTTCTGGACCTTAAGCAGCCCTGTAACAATGTCTGCAGACTTGTCTGCACTCCTCGGAGAGTATACCGTCACAATGTGGGCTAGAGGTATTCCATCTCTCTTTTAGTATCAAGTTGTGAACCTCTCCGCAAGTGTTGGTGCTACGCTTGCAAATCACTCAGCGGTCTTCTCGTCGTTGCCAGTCCTTGCATCTCCGCAGGATAGCCAGCTCAACCAGTATCAGATAAAGTGTGCTCCTTGTTTGGTAGGTACCGCTATGATAAACATTGATGTAAGCTCGATCGGTGACTAGCTTGATAGCAGTTTTTGCTCTTGCTCATCTATGTTGGATACTGGATCCGCGATGACAACTCGATCTCAAAACACCTAGTACGGCTTCATGATGAACTCCTCGGTTGGTAGAGGTTTCTTCATCCTCACGGGCTCGTACTTCGAAGGGTGATACCTCCGCTTCCGAAAGCCCCGCGAGGTGGTATTTAACCTGCTTCCTTCCCCTCTTCTTCTTCTTAATTGGCGCTATAACCGCTTACGCGATTTTGGCCGAGTTTAGCAAAGCGCGCCAGTCGTTTCTTTCTCGTGCTAACCGGCGCCAGTTGGACACACCAAGTGAAGCCAGGTCCTTCTCCACCTGATCATTCCAACGCAGAGGAGGCCGCCCTCTTCCTCTGCTACCACCAGCTGGTACCGCATCGAATACTTTCAAAGCCGGAGCGTTTGTATCCATTCGGACGACATGACATAGCCAACGTAGCCGCTGCATCTTTATTCGCTGCGCTATGTCTATGTCGTCGTAAAGCTCATACAGCTCGTCGTTCCATCGTCTACGATATTCGCCATTGCCAACGTGCAAAGGTCCAAAAGTCTTACACAGAATCTTTCTCTCGAACACTCCAAGCGTCGCTTCATCGGATGTTGTTATCGTCTAAGCTTCTGCGCCATGCGTTAGGACGGGCATGATGAGAGTCTTGTAGAGTGTTAGTTTTGTTCGTCGAGAGAGGACTTTACTGCTCAGTTGCCTACTTAGTCCAAAGTAGCACTTGTTGGCAAGAGAGATTCTACGTTGGCTTTCAAGGCTGACATTGTTATCGGTGTTAATGCTGGTTCCTAAATAGACGAAGTCTTTTACAACCTCGAAATTATAACTGTCTACAGTGACGTGGGTGCCGATACGCGAGTGCGCCGACTGTTTGTTTGAAGACAGGAGGTACTTCGTTTTGTCCTCGTTCACCACCAGACCCATTCGCTTTGCCTCTTTGTCCAGTTTGGAGAAAGCAGAACTAACAGCGCGGTTGTTAAGGCCGATGATGTCAATATCATCGGCATACGCCAGCAATTGTACGCTCTTATAAAAAATTGTGCCTGAGCGATTAGGTTCTGCGGCTCGTACGATGCTCTCCAACATCAGGTTAAAGAAGTCACACGACAGCGAGTCACCCTGTCTGAAACCTCGTTTGGTATCAAACGGTTCGGAGAGGTCCTTCCCAATTCTGACGGCGCTGCTGGTGTTGAGCAACGTCATCTTACATAGCCGTATTAGTTTTGCGGGGATACCAAATTCAGACATCGCGGCATACAGGTAACTTCTTTCCGTACTGTCGAATGCAGCTTTGAAGTCGACGAAAAGATGGTGTGTGTCGATTCTCCTTTCATGGGTCTTTTGCAAGATTTGGCGTATTGAGAATATTTGGTCGATTGTAGACTTTCCAGGTCTGAAGCCACACTGATAAGGTCCAATCAGTTGGTTGACGGTGGGCTTCAGCCTTTCACACAATACGCTCGCTAGAACCTTATAGGCGATATCTAGAAGACTAATCCCGCGGTAATTGGCACAAATTGCAGGATCGCCCTTCTTATGGATTGGGCAGAGCACACTTAAATTCCAATCGGCAGGCATGCTTTCATCCGACCATATTTTGCATAGAAGCTGATGCATGCACCTTACCAGCTCCTCGCCGCCATGTTTGAATAGCTCACCCGGCAGTCCGTCGGCGCCCGCGGCTTTGTTGTTCTTTAGCCGCGTTATCGCTATTCTTACCTCGTCATGATCGGGTAGCGGAACGACAATTCCGTCGTCAACGATTGGGGTATCGGGATCTTCACTTTCTCGGTGACATGCGCAGCTGTCACTGTTTAATAAGTTCGAGAAGTGTTCCCTCCATAATTTAAGATTGCTCTGTACGTCAGTCACCAGTTCGCCGTCTTTGTTCTTACAGGAAAACGCCCCGGTCTTAAAACCTTCTGTAAGCCGCCGAACTTTCTGGTAGAATTTTCGGGCGTTGTTCCTGTTGGCCAGCATCTCAAGCTCTTCGCACTCACGTATTTCGACCTCTCGTTTCTTCTTTCGGATAATACGTCTCTCTTCCTTTTTCAGCTCTCTGTAGCGATCCCACATGGCTTGCGTTGCGCCCGATCGCAGCGTGGCTCTATAGGCGGCATCCTTTCTTTCTGCGGCAGCATGACATTCCTCGTCGTACCAATTGTTTTTTCGGGCTCGCCGGAATCCGATTTCTTTTTCGGCGGCGGTACGTAGAGAACGAGAAATGTTGCTCCATTGTTCGTGCATGCCGGTTTGTTGAGCAGTACTCTCTGAGAGCAGGAGTGAAAGTCGAGTGGCGAATCTTCTGGCTGTCTGTTGTGATTGCAGCTTTTCGATGTCGAACATTCTTTGCGTAGGTAGATGCACGTTTTTTGCTGCACAGAGGCGTGTGCGCAGTTTAGCTGCAACAAGGTAATGATCCGAGTCGATGTTGGGTCCTCGGATCGTACGTACATCTAATACACTAGAAGCGTGTCTTCCATCTATCACAACATGATCGATCTGGTTTCGTGTTTTTCGATCAGGAGACAGCCAGGTGGCTTGGTGAATCTTCTTATGCTGGAATCTGGTGCTGCAGACTACCATGTTTCGGGCCCCTGCGAAGTCGATCAGCCTCTGTCCGTTACCGGATGTTTCGTTGTGCAGGCTGAATTTTCCGACTGTGGGACCAAAAATTCCCTCCTTGCCCACCCTGGCGTTGAAGTCGCCAAGCCCGATTTTTATGTCGTGGCGGGGGCAGCGCTCATAGAAAGAATCTTTGGTCGCATCGTCCTTCTCTTCCGTCGGGGCGTGGGCGCAAATTAGCGATATGTTAGAAACACGGGCTTTGATTCGGATTGTTGCGAGACGCTCGTCCACCGGAGTGTACGACAGTACCTGGCGACGAAGTCTCTCTCCCACAACAAATCCGACACCGAATTTGCGCTCCTTTACATGGCAGCTGTAGTAGACGTCGCAAGGTCCTATGGTTTTCTTACCTTGCCCCGTCCATCGCATCTCTTGGATGGCAGTGATGTCAGCCTTTACTCTCACGAGGACATCAACCAGCCGGGCAGAGGCACCTTCCCCATTAAGGGACCGGACATTCCAGGTGCATGCCCTCAAATCATATTCCTTATTTCGTTTGCAGGGGTCGTCATCAGTATAGGGAGGTCTCATCCGAGGCTTTTTCAAACTTTTCATTGGGGGGGATTTTTAAGTGGCGGGTCCCAAACCCGGCGCACAACCAGCTATCCTGGAATGTTTCGCCTTCTCACGTTAGCTCACTCCCGAACGGGTGTTCGGAAGCTACCCAGAGGATACGTGGGCTAATCCCGGCCGTTGTGAGCTGCTTGAACCATATGCAGAAGAATCGTCCTGGCCATTCCCAAGTGAATGGCGATCAGTAACTTTCCCCACTTGCGTGGACTTCTACACATGGAACCATCCTCCATTGTATTATTGTTACCGTTGTTGTTGTTTTTTGTTGTATTTATATTCATCTTGTTCGTCCAACTACCAGCTTGACAAGGCAAGCTCTGCAGTCTCTAAATTAATAGGAAATCTCACTGGTCCACCGCGCCAGCGTGTCTTGTCACGGGAAGGCCACCATTGCTCCTCAATTCGGCCCGGTATTGAGGAGACACCGTTCTAATACAGCCGAATTAATTTATCTGCTGCGAATTATCCAATGGACATGGTGAAGCAATCTTTGGTCATCGTCCTCAAGCAGTTGTGGTGGTTTGAGTGATTTAGCCTTAACTCGATTAGCACAAAAGATACCATTTTGATGTACCATTTTTTATTAGTCGAACCATCATGATTTGACTATGAATCTGCATATGTCGTCTACTTTCTTTTCAGCCATTTCTTTGAAATTATGCTTCTGGAAGATCGAGAATATCTCCTTTTTGCGCAGACCTTTGGGAACAGCCTATTTCTACCGCTTCGGATTCGTCATAGGATGCCCCTTGTCTTGCCAGTTCATCAGCTCTCTCATTACCTTCTATGCTCCTAGGGCCAAGTACCCAAATGAAAGTGATATCTGTCGTGTGCGCTAAAGCGTTAAGTTCTTCTTTGCGTTGTCTGACGATTTTTGAATTGGTTGTAGGTGACTTTCAAACTAAGATGGCTGTTTGACTCTCTGAAAAAATATATACTTCCGTTAGTTGTTCCCGAGAACTTGTGTTTGAAAAGTGCTACTCCAATTCTCCAGACGAGGCATTTCGCCTCGTACCTCGTAGCTACGGTGCCGGCTGCAGCATTCTTGGGTATTCTGTCAAGCATGTACATTGCCTTCTGGTACCGCTGCTTCATAATAATCAACCCTAGGCGCAGATGCGCCAGAGACCGCCTCCAAATCTGTTTTAGAAATGGAAGCTACAACTATCGTCGTACTCTTCTGAGTACTTTCCCGTGCTTTAGTTGTAACCGATTTTGGTTTTGGAATTGCTTGCTTGCTAATTAAGGTCTCCTGACTAGAGGCCAAGAGTCTATTTTCGTCCGAGTCAATATCGATTTTCCCCAGAGCCCGATAATTCTCTGCTCTTGTGTTCGTGTTTACTATGGATGTGACAATTTACATCATTTAGTAAATTATTATTATCACCACAACGATTTTCGTTTTTTAATTCGCTTTTTGTGTGGAGCAATGCATTAACGGCCGACGTAGCCGAAAAGCTTGGAGCGTGACTACGGTGCATGACACATAAAATGATAGAACAAGTTTGTTCTAATAGCGTTCGTCTTTCGGCAGGCAATGTCAAAGCTCCGAGTGCTATCTGCCGTTACGAGTCGGATAAAAAAAAAGCACGCGACAAATAGAAGAAGGAGCTCGGCCAAACACCCAAAAAGTATTCATTGACATTTCATCATGGAAAGACTGTACAATTGTATTGCGAATATCACCGCTCTATGAGAAGCGTTGATCGCCATCAGGAAAACTTAAGTTATTCAACGATGACGCCCATTTACCGTATTTGAGCTCAAGAGCAACTCGAAGCCATTCAAGAACAGCTATTACATCCATTGAAAACAACCGTTTGGTGCGGTCTATGGGCTTGTGGAATCATCGGCCGATATTTTTTCGGAGACGAGGCTGTCGCTAATGTAACTGTGAATGGCGAACGCTATTCCGCCATGAGAAACGACCTGTTGAAGCCAGATATTGAAGCCACAGCATTTGGTTCCAACAAGGCGACCCTCGTTGCCATATAACCCGTCAAACAATTTTTTTTTTTGTTTTGGCGGGGAGGTTGGGTTAAAAATGCCTTCACACCATATAGTAACCGTCGCTACTACGGTGTGGTGATTCCATTGAAAATATCTCTCCTCTTCTCTTTGAGTTTTCCCTCCTCCATGGGACTGCTTCCGCATTGCTTCGAGGTAGAAGGCCAAGAGGGCGTCCTAAGAAGGACACTTACTTACTCACCCTGCATCCAGGGTTGTTTTGAGAAAGCTATGCTCAATGCTCTTCGGCATAACTTTCCATTTCACGCCTCTTTTTCAGATAATATCCTCCATGAAATTTGCGACGGCACTCAATTTTTCTTCGTCTGTCATAATTTTCTCGATAATTTCTTCAGGTGTATATCCACCAATAGCTCGTTGCAGAGCTGGTCTCTCTATGTTCCACCTCTCGCATTTAAAGAAGGTGTGGTCCGCATCATCATACTCAGTATCTCGATATATGCAGTTTGATCGGCTCACTTTTCCCACTCGCCACAAATACTTGTGAAAGGAGCCCTGTCCGGACAAAACCTGTGTGAGGTAATGTTAACTTCGCCGTGCTTTCTTTCTACCCAGGTTTTTATGTAGGGTACTAGTCTCGCTGTCCATCTACCGTACCGTTCCATCTTGCCTGTCAAAGTGTGAGCGTTTGAATTCTAATATCGGAGAAGCTTTGGGAGACATCCCAGTTTGCGCTCTTGTGCTAGAATATCTATAGGGATGGTTCTCTCTCTTGTGGCAGCATGATTTACGTGCGCCCAGTAAGTTAGCCTTGTGTATAATTGCACTCCTAGGTATTTGACCAGTGGCAGTGAGTGGGATACGTCTGTTCGTTAGAAGGATTAGCTCTGTTTTCTCTGTGGCCAGCTTTAATCCATGGTCTTCTAGCCATGTCTGAACTCGGATCATCACTTGATTTAACTTCCTTTTCGCTTCGTCAGTGTATCGGGCGATGGTTAAAGCTGCAATGTCATCTGCGTATCCCTCTAAATGCACATCCTCAGGCATCTCTATTCGAAGAATTTTATAGAAGCTTATATTTCTAAGTTAAGGTCCGAGTATTGATAATTGGGCCTGATTTTTCAACACAAAACTTAAATTGCAGTCAATTTTTCCAATTTTTGCGAGTTTAACGAGTTGTTGTCGATAATATTGAAATGAAAGGTTTATTTGTTAGTAGAAAGTCTTACAGCTGTGTCTATTCCGAATGTAAAAAGCATTTAATTTCATCAAAATGTGTAATGCAAAAAACCCACCCAACACCCGATTTCTGCGTGAGGCTTAAAGCTCTGTGGATTATTCCGCAAACTGTATTCCCGAACTTGCAGCTGGCTATGATTACAACGTCATCTACATATGCTTTACCACAGATACTAAGTCAGTGCAGCAAGTCATCAACGGTTAGGCTTTAGAGGACTGGTGGTAGGATACCTCTGCGGGTTTCCTTTACTGGTTTGAAGTGGAATAGTATTATCTGCCATTGCTGTTTAAGCCATATATGTCAGTAGCAGGGCCTCCCTCTGTTTAAAGATATGTCTTTGCACGTTCCTCTTCTCTAGTGCGCGACATACTCCCGCAGTGTCCGTAGACCTTCTTGGCCTGTATTCATGTTGATTTGAATCTAATTTCATTGTCGATAGTTTTCTCCATTGCTTTCACTAGAGGTAAGTCTAATCGATCTGAAGGACTTGACCAGTGAGAAGTCATTTTTTCCTATTTTTGGTATGAAAACCACTCGTGCTCTTCTCCACACTGTTGGGATGTAGGTCATTGGGAGACTATAACTCCATTCCACCAAGCTGTGCCAAAATTACATCACATTGCTTCAATACTACTGGGCTGATTCCAGCAGCCCCCTCTGTCTTGTATGGATTGGGTTGGTCTTGAGAACCCAGTACAGGATTCCGAGATATAAGTCACAGCTCCTAAAAAGTAAAACGCATGCCTTGTCTTCTGATATTAACTCTTTCCTTAGCCATATCTTTGTGGAGCCACGCCGTACGTGTGGTTAATAAAATTTGAATGTGGTCCAAAAGCTTTTGAAGCATAATTGATCTAATGCCTTTTGGACCTGCTGATTTATAAGACTCAAAACTGTTAATTGAAAAGGCAATCTTTTTTTTGTCTACTATTAAGTCTATCTCGTCTCCTGGAGGTTTTTGGACATTCCAGATTCTTGGCATGCCATAGGAATTACTCCCAGAAAAGTGGCATTTAACTAACGTTTCTAGGGATTCTTGTGCAGAGCATATCCACTTTCCAAACTCGCTTCTAGTGAAGTTGAGAGTGGAGTGTTCTTTAGACATTATCTTATTCAGACATGCGGATACCTTGCAGTTTTCTATTGATATGTAGTGGGATTGCCAACATTCAGCTTTAGCTTTCCTAAGTGCTTACTTCTGTTTTTTCCGTTACTCATGGTACGCCAGTCAGATGACATTTGTTAAATGTGGACCTTAATTTATCTCTGAGCTTTTTCAATAATCCGTTCCACCACGGTTTGTTTTTGATTATACTGATTGGTGTGGACTTCTTGAAGGCCCTATTCACTACCCTATCCAACACGTTAACTTTCATATCCAAATCAGCAGTGGATTGTAAGCAGTCCCTTTCCCTGTATCCCCTCTCGTACATCTTACAGTTTACGATTAAATACTCTAATGAATTCATTCCAATTTGTTCTTCCGGTATTTGTAAAAATTTAAACAGTCTAGGTCCTGCTTTGAAAATTTAATAGTATTAACAGTGATCAGACATTGAAATCCATCTGATCTTGGGAAGATGAAAATCGGTTTGTTATCTCTATTACTTACACTGAGCTTAGTATTTAAGCAGTGACTCACCTAAACGTTCATTTCGCTACTCTTCGAAATGGTATGCCTCGCATTCGCGGCAAACCCGTTGAGATAGATGACTTGTTGGTACTGCTTGAAGGCCGTCTTCAGTTCCCCCAGCGTGCTCATGTAATATCTTATGTGCTGCAATTGGAACATAGGAAAGCCTTTATGCCTTTCTAAGAACGCATGCCGTAGTTTTACCTGCCTATTTTCGATATAAAAGATTGTATGCACTGCTGTGTATCTCCATGACTTATCTAACCCAGGGATCCGGGATGAGGCTAATGTGAATGTCCTCCTCGCTGAGAAGGAGGTGGCTGGTGGCTGCTTTTGAATGATAGAGATTTTTCTGCACCAATGAATGCCAAAGTGAATTTTGTTGCCCGCCTTGGACTGTTCCTCCAGCGATTCTTCACTGATGGCAAAAAGACAGGATGTATGGCTTTTGTGGCATCTTCTACATTTGTCAGCTGTCATTCACTGATCTTGCTACTCTGCAGCTTGATAAACGGAAGCAGTTTTTTGCCTGGTTCGTTCACCGCTGGCAGCCAAATGTGAGCTCTGGATCTTCTGAGGATCTTACCCGAAGGGATCAGCTTGAGCTGCAAGCCCGATGCCGTGCGATTAATCTTAGTAAAACTGCCAGCGAGGAAAACCATAGAGAAGTGGTCTGCAAATTTGATTACCTTATAACCCCTAAAGGTTTCCGATGAATCAAACTCCGAATGAGGGCCTCCGGGATTGTTAAGCACGTAGTTCCTTACGATTAGAGACATCGATCTTCACCCAATTTTTTTAGGCTGACTGCGGTGTTTTGGTTTCTTCATATATGATCGGTACTACGACTGAAGTGCCAAGTTGCAAGCGGTTTCTTTTACGGACTTGACTGTCTGGAAATAAAAATAAACATATAACAACGATAAGGAAAAAGATGAGCGTGTATACACTTAAAATGTACAAATTGTACCACAAGTTATTTCGTAAATTTATTTCCTCTTAATTTTGAACTTGTGGTCATAAAATTTTACTTCGAATCATTTTTGGAATTTTGATAAACGTATTTACTATGGATGTGACAATTTACAGCATTTAGTACATTATTATTATCACCACAACGATTTTCGTTTTTTAATTCGCTTTTTGTGTGGAGCATTGCATTAACGACCGCCATAGCCGAAAGGTTTGGAGCGTGACTACGGTGCATGAAACATCAAATGATAGAACAAGTTTTTTCTAATAGCGCTCGTCTTTTGGCAGGCAATGTCAAAGCTCCGAGTGCTATCTGCCGTTGCGAGTCGGCTAAAAAAACCGCACGCGACAAATAGAAGAAGCAGCTCGGCCAAACACCCAAAAAGTATTCATTGACATTTCATCATGGAAAGACTGACGCCTCAAAAACGTTTACAAACCGTACAATTGTATTACGAATTTCACCGCTCTATGAGAAGCGTTGATCGTACGGTCAGGCCAACTTAAGTTATTCAACGATGACGTCCATTTTTGGCTTAATGGCTACGTCAATAAGCAAAATTACCGTATTTGAGCTCAAGAGCAACTCGAAGATATCCAAGAACAGCTATTACATCCATTGAAAACAACCGTTTGGTGTGGTCTATGGGCTTGTAGAATCATCGGCCCATATTTTTTCAGAGACGAGGCTGACGCTAAAGTAACAGTGTATGGCGAACGCTATTCCGCCATGAGAAACGACCTGTTGAAGCCAGATATTGAAGCCACAGCATTTGGTTCCAACAAGGCGACGCTCGTTGCCATATAGCCCATCAAACAATTTTTTTTTGTTTTGGCGGTGAGGTTGGGTTAAAAATGCCTTCACACCATATAGTAACCGTCGCTACTACGTGTGTGGTGATTCCACTAAAAATATCCCTCCTCTTCTCTTTGATTTTTCCCTCCTCCATGGGACTGCTTCCGCGTTGCTTCGAGGTAGAAGGCCGAGAGGGCGTCCTAAGAAGGACACTTACTTACTCACCCTGCATCCACGGTTGTTTTGAGAAAGCTATGCTCAATGCTCTTCGGCATAACTTTTCATTTCACGCCTCTTTTTCAGATAATATCCTCCACGAAATTTGCGACGGCACTCAATTTTTCTTCGTCTATCATCATTTTCTATCATAATTTCTTCAGGTGTATATACACCAATAGCTCGTTGCAGAGCTGTTCTCTGTATGTTCCACCTCTCGCATTTAAAGAAGGTGTGGTCCGCATCATCATACTCAATATCTCCATATATGCAGTTTGGTAGGATCAATTTTCCCATTCGCCACAAATACTTGTGACAAAAACTGTGTGAGGTAATGTTAACCTCGCCGTGCTTTCTTTCTACCCAGTTTTTTAGATTGGGTACTAGTCTCGCTGTCCATCTACCGTACCGTTCAGAGTTCCATCTTGCCTGCCAAAGTGTGAGCGTTTGAATTCTAATATCGGAGAGGCTTTGGGAGACATCCCAGTTTGCGCTCTTGTGCTAGAATATCTAAAGGGATGGTTCCGCTGATAACAAAAACCGCTACTTCATATACTGTTCTGTATGACGAAGCCACTCTGAGAGCGAAGATGCGTTCCACAGATTGCAGAGTTTTCCGCCGGCATTGCACCCTTAGCGAATCTGCCCATATTTCGCATCCATACAAAAGAATCGAGCTCGTTGTGTTCATTAAAAGTTTTCGCTTGTTCTGCGTTGGACCTCCAAGGTTTGCCATGAGCCTACTTAACATGCCGCTTACTTTGGCAGCATGATTTATGTGCGCCCAGTAAGTTAGCCTTGTGTCTAATTGCACTCCTAGGTATTTGACCAGTGGCATCGAGTGGGATACGTCTGTTCGTTAGAAGGATTAGCTATGTTTTCTCTGTGGCCAGCTTTAATCCATGGTCTTCTAGCCATGTCTGAACTCGGATCATCACTTGATTTAACTTCCTTTTGGCTTCGTCAGTGTATCGGGCGATGATTAAAGCTGCAATGTCAACTGCGTATCCCACTAAATGCACATCCTCAGGCATCTCTATTCGAAGAATTTCATAGAAACTTATATTTCTAACTTAAGGTCCAAGTATTGATCCTTGGGCCAGATTTTTCAACACAAAACTTAAATTGCAGTCAATTTTTCCAATTGTTGCCAGTTTAACGAGTTGTTGTCGATAATATTGAAATGAAAGGTTTATTTGTTAGTAGAAAGTCTTACAGCTGTGTCTATTCCGAATGTAAAAAGCATTTAATTTCATCAAAATGTGTAAAACAAAAAAATCAGTAATCTGAAGGTTTTGCTCAGTACTTGCATATTTGCAAATTTAACCCTAGAAAACTAAACCTTTTTTTTTAACGCTTAGAACTAAAGCTCGCCTATCAGGCTACTTTTTAAAAAAACAAAATTCTTCTCTAATTTTTGTTAAGTTTTTGTATTGAAAAACATTTTATTTTTTGAGAGTTGGAGTATTTAACTATAATATAAAAAAATATTTCATCAAATTGTTTTTATAAGCCAATTATGTACTTACTAAATTAACACTTAAATTTTTTTTTTTTTGCAAGGATATCATTTAGAAAAAATTTTATAATTTTTTTTTCTTTAAAACAAAAACATAAAATTCATATTTTTCTTATAGCTATTTGTACTAAGTTTCATAAAAATAAAGAATTTCAAATATATTATTAACATTTTGTTTTGTACATAAAAATTAATTCAGACCTTTTTTCTTATATCACATGTATAGCAATTTGGGGATCTATGTTCCAGGCAGTATTTTCTATTGCATTTTGCACAATAATAAACACTCATACGTTTCTTGCTTGATGGACAGTAATTGCACATTGATCTTTTCCCTTTATTTATTTGTGGTTCAGAGTTTTCTTGCTGCTCTTCGAAGCTATGAATGGAGTCGGTTATTGCTTCACGAACTCGTTTTTGCATAGATGGTCTTTCTTGAAGTCTCATTGAGAGCCAGTCACAGCACAAATCCTTACTAAGATCATTCATGAAATCCCTTCTGCTCATTGGCTTTATTTGTTTTTGGTCACAGTTTGAAACATAGAGAATATAACTATTCAATACTGCCATATTTATCACACCGTAAAACATACACAATGGCCAACGCCTGGTTTTGCGGCTGCAGCTGGCATGACAACACATCTGATCAAAAGTGCCAACAGCACCTTTTGTTGCATTATAGGATTCAATAATTACAGGTTTTTTTGATAGTGAGTTAAGTGTGGGTTCGTCGTGCATAGTTGATATTAAAAAAACAGTTTTATGAGGCTTTGCTTTATAGCTAACAAGACTTAACTTATCATGGAAACCGAACATGGATGTTCCAATACGACGGGATGTATTATGCTTGAACTCATCTGGAATTTCTTTTTTGTTAGTTTTGATTGTTCCAATTAAAGTTAACTTATAAGGATCCGCTAATAGCTGTTCTGCTAATGGTATGGAAGTGAACCAATTGTCTACAGTTATGTTTCTATTTGTTCCATGTATAGTTCTAGTGAGAAGCTTACAATAATAAGAACCTAGCGGTTCGCCAGCTACTGTATTAAAATTTTTACCCAAATATGGTGAAGCATCAAACATATATTTAGTTTTGACATCGCAGACTAGCACAATTTTTATTCCGTATTTAGCTGGTTTGTTTGGTATGTACATTCGGAATGGACAATCGACCTCTAAATGCTAGTAGCTGTTCGTCTATTGTCACATATGACCCCGGTTTAAAGTTATCTCTACATTGCTGAATAAAAATCTCCCATATGTTTCTAATGGGAGCAAATTTATCGGTCTTTCTTCTATTTTTTCGTGTGTTCCGATCATCAAAATGAAGGCAATTTATAAAAAATCTGAAACGTTCCATACTCATTGTAGCAACATTTTTAGATCCGCAGAGCAAAGGATCAAAAAGCTCTTTAGTTGACAAATGGTTGTTCTTTAGCGCACCACTTAAAAACAAAATTCCAAGGAGAGCGCGAAGTTTTTCTGCTTTAGTTAATGATGTGGTTGTGGTTTGTTTTTTGTAATTATTGGATTTAACTTTAATGTCTTCGTTGGTATAAAGAAGAATTTCTTCAATTATATTTGGTGTGAAAAATTTTTCAAAACAATTTAAGGCTTTGTAACGTCCCTAAATTCTCTCTTTGATCCCGGTAAAATATGAACAATATTCCTCGCTGGAGTTCTACTTGAGCTTCGTTTTGTAGAAGACGGTTCAGTCGACCAAATGAAATTGTTCTTACCTCTTACAATAGCTTCGGAAGGCTTGATTATTAAAGAGTCATTAGGTTGGTCATTACTTTGTGGTACGTCTATAGGTGAAACTGCAACAGGAGTCAATTCTTGCTTGCCTACAATTACATTTTCAACTTCATCTTCAGATTCAATTTGAAAGTTGGGATCAATTAGACTATCGTCTGAATCGAAATCCTTTTCTAAATTGTCCTCTATTTCGCTTCCATTTAGCGACAGCTCCTCCAGCCATTTTTCTATTTGGAAGTCAGAACTACACATCTCTAAGCGAAAAAGCCATTAACATTATAGCTACTGTTGCAAAAAAAGGGAAATATTTACAAATAATATGTAGTCAGAAAAATACCTTTAATACTAAACCTCGCCTCTCAGGCAACACGAATTAATATATCTCCGTAACAAAACACTTTGCGCAATGAACGTTCGCCCACAAACTCACACAAGAGACTACTATCAGAGAATGTTAATGCAATGAGAAGGTGCAAATGTTACTGTGAGCTTTTTTTAGTACAATTGAGATTTGAAAGATTTGAAGTAAGGGAATTTAGCACACCGAGTTTATAGACACCTCACTGACTTTTGCCCACACAAAAATTAGAACACCACACATCTTTCACCTCAACACACAACACATTTCTCACCTCGACATTAAACCAATTAAATTTTTACTATTTTCGTATTTTTGATATAATAAGCGAATACGTAAAATTTATTACATAATTTTTTTTTCAATTACATTAAAAAAAAACGATTTAAAAAAAAAAATTTATAAAAAAAAGTTTGCGCCGGGAATTGAACTCGAGTCTAACATGTGGCGAGGAAAAATAGGCGGTGCGTTTATTTCTTCGACTGCTTATTTTTTTACCATTTTGTTACTTTTGAAATGATAAGCGGATACATAAAATTTATTTCAAATTTTTTTACGATTACATTAAAAAAAAAAGTTAAAAACGAAAAAAAAAAAATTTCCACCGAGAATTGATGGCGAGTCACGTGGGGAGGATAAATACGCAGAGCAGTTATTTCTGCGCCTGCGTTGTGAACAAAAGGTTTTGTGCATGCGCGTGACGCGAATAAATTTTAATAAAGTTCTGAAAGTAATTCATGTATTACATTCATTACACACATATGTACATAAATGAACGTATACTTTATATGTAAATAAATGATGGTATATGATAATATACATAAGTACATAATATGTATGTACATGTCAATAGGAGGTATTTGTATTCAGAAAAAAAGAACGGTTTAAGATAAATTTTATATTGTATGTCAACTTATAGTTTATGTATTCGACAGCATTTACATACATATGTATGTATGTACATTTGTATATGAAAAACAATAATGCACAAGCGCAAGAACATCATATCACATATGCAAGTATGCCCAAATATCCTTGACTTATGTATGTACACATGTCACAGCACATCACATTCTTACAAGAAATGAAATACACATACGCACTAGTGAACGAGTTTCTTCCTAACAAGTGCAAAAACAATTCTGCTCTATGTATGTAATATATATATACCCACTTTATGTCCTAGCATATATACATACATATACGAGTATACCTACTTGCCTTCTAAACTTCCTACAAAATAATTGTATTCATATGTTACTACATCCATGCACGTTCATACATTCATGCATATATGCGCGAGCACAGCGCTCCCTTCTTGCTTCCGTGTACTTTTGTATTTCACCAGTCGATATTCCTAATATTATATTGTACTTACAAAAACACAATACTTTGATAGACGCAAAAGCAACAGCAAGCGCAATGCGATGGCCGCTTTGTCACCACACATTCTAAAATGTTCTAGAACACAACAAAAACACATACCTCACATGCGCATGTCGCCCAAAACTAAAATCTAAGCCTAGCGACTACGAAAACAAAATACATTCGTAGACGCAGTCGCAGCGGCCACGATTCTATCAGCGACGGCGCTGAACAATTTAGAACAAAAACAAAAAGTTCATTCATAAGTTCGAGCTCATATTTCAATTTCATTCATAAAACGAGCCGCCCATATGCCAATTTTCGCGACCATTCGAAAATAGTCAATATTGGAATATTTCGCGTGGAATTATTTGCCAATATTTGATAAATCTTAAATTTTTGTCATGTCGAGTGGCCGCTCCTCCGTATGTATGTATGCACCCTTATATGTATGTAAATATGTCTTCTAACTGTGCGACAGTCGCGAGTTAATGCGACTTCCAGCGAATCACACATTGCTGTCCGCAAAGCCGCATATATGTACCTTATGATCAGAAAGTACCGGGAATGTTTAAATTAAACAAAACAGAGTTAAATTTAAGGCAAATTTATATTATCTCTTTCAAAATATGACCCGTCTGAAGCAACACACATGTGCCAACGTTTAACCCAGTCCTCCAAACACCCCCGGCAGGCCGATTTGTATTCTCCTTGATCAGTGCGATGGCGCGTTATCATCATGCAAAATCTGAGAATTGTTTGCTCACATTCCCGGCGGTTTGCAACACACAGCATCTCTCTAAGGTTTCAAAACGGATAAATAATATTCTCTATTGACTGTCTGGCCCGATGGAAGGTACTCATGGTGGACATGCCTTGGCAATCGAAGGAAACAGTCAACATCACCTTCCCGGTTCTTTTTGCTCATAGGGTATACATATCCCATCTTTTCACTGACGGACAAGAAGACGGTCGCAGTTGTTGTTTTTTATATGCATACATTTTGCGTTCGTTGAAGGTTTGTATGCGTAATTATATGCATATGTATCTGTGTATGCGCGTTTGGCTTTCTGGATGCATCCATGGATATTAGAATATTTTCTCATCAATATGTGTATGTAAGTAGTTCAGATTTGACTGAAGAGATTAAATATAGGAATGCATATTCATATGATTGCCTTTATGGCTGTTTTACATATAAATTCAAAAAGAGTATGAATAATGTTATATAGAAAATAAATTTCTAAATAACAGGTATTAGAAAAACCTGAATACACTATTTTAAATCAATTCTAATTAAACCAAATACAAAAAATTAAATAAAAATATCGAACAAAGAAAACTGTGTACAGGATTTGAACCTGAGTCAAACATCAGACTATGTACTGCATACAAAACACCTCTGTCACGATTGCGCTAATCTACAATTACTAATGGACTTTTCTAAATCACTCATTTATTCGATTCGCAGTTTTATATGCACATATTCTGCGTTAGTTGAAAGTTTGTATGCGTAATTATATGAATATGCATGTGTGTATGCGCGTTTGGCTTTCTGGACGGATATTAGAATGATATTTTCTCATCAATATAATTTGGATTTGATGAAATAGATTATAGATATATGTACATATTTTCTGTTTTGATTGATTTATATAAAAGTCAGGTCATATCCAGTATGAACTATTTTATACCGAAAAGAAATTTCCATTTATAAAATACAAAAAAAAAACAGTATTTTAAAGAAATTTTAATTAAAATAAACTCAAAAATTTTACCAAACTTTCCTGGTTTGAATTGTAAAAAAAAAAATGTGCAAGAAAAAAAAATATGACTTCAGGACTTGAACCTGAATTAAATACGTGCCAAAAAACAAAACGAATAACTCCGCCGACTTTAGCTTCTGCACCACAAACTAACTGCCTTCTTAATCGCAAATTTATTCGCTTCGATTTCCTTAGTAGTGTGCCGAAAAATCTTATGAACTTCCCAGTAGTTTGGTGAACGCAGAAAAAATCTGAATTTCTGTCCTAGCGTGGTAAGTAAATATAGAAACCCTCCACTCGCGTCACTCGCGTGGTAAATATCTGCAATTCGCCACTCGTTAGCAAAGTTGAATTTGAAATGACCTTATTATGAATCTACAAATTAGAACTCGAAAAAAGCTCGTTTAACATTTGCTCCTTCTCATTGCATTAACATTCTCTGCTACAAATTAGAACTCGAAAAAAGCTCATTTAACATTTGCTCCTTGTCATTGCATTAACATTATCTGCTTAAACCGTTTTATTTTCTGAATGCAAATACCTCCTATTGACATGTACATACATTTTATGTACTTATGTATATTATCATATACCATCAATTATTTACATATAAAGGGTTGGTGTCGAAATTCTGTATGTACAAAATTCTAAAAACAAAATTCTGCTTTTTAAAATTCTGCTTTTTTAAAATTCTGCTTTTTTAAAATTCTGCTTTCTAAAATTCTGCTTTCAAAATTCTGTATTACAAAATTCTGTATTAAAATATAATGTTAGCAATGTTAAAGAGGTAATATAATTATTTAATTTATTATTATTATTATTTTTTATTATTATTCGAGATATTAAATAAAAAAATAATAACAATAATAATAATTTTTTCTTCAGTTTCGATAGAATCCACAGTATTTTTGCGTAAAACTTCTTTGCGCGTGGGCGGCCTTCGGCCGCGCTTAAAAAAAATAACCCTCATCAGTCCAACTCCGGCTACGCAATCCACAGTATTTTTGCGTAGAACTCCTTTCCGTGTTAAAACCATTGAGGCCTTCCAGCCTTTTTTTATTCAATATCTCGAAAACTAAGCGAGATATCAAAAAATTGTGCTCCATCATTTCGTTTTCTTTTGTCGAGTTCTATAAGAATCCGCCATAAGATTGCGGCGCCACGGAAACAGCAGAATCCCCTCGTACATATGTGCATACCTACATTAATTATTGTTGATAACAGTTATACATTGGTATGTACATATGTTTGCAATCAAATATTACCTGGAGATAAGAACTTTGACTCTCTTCTTGTATGAATTTTAGAATTTAAAAATCAGAATTTTAAAAAAGCAGAATTTTAAAAAGCAGAATTTTTTTGCAATTTACAGAATTTTGTCACCCAGAATTTTGTAATACAGAATAATGACACGCTCCCACATATAAAGTATACGTTCATTTATGTACATATGTGTGTAATGAAAAACTTCATGAATTACTTTCAGAACTTTATTAAAATTTATTCGCGTCGCGCGCATGCACAAAACCTTTTGTTCACAACGCAGGCGCAGAAATAACTGCTCTGCGTATTTATCTTCCCCATGTGACTCGGCATCAATTCTCGGCGCCAATTTTTTTTTAATGTAATCGTAAAAAAATTTGTAATAAATTTTATGTATCCGCTTATCATTTCCAAAGTAACAAAATGGTAAAAAAATAAGCAGTCGAAGAAATAAACGCACCGCCTATATTTCCTCGCCACATGTTAGACTCGAGTTCAATTCCCGGCGCAAACTTTTTTTTATAAAATTTTTTTTTTTAAATCGTTTTTTTTTAATGTAATTGAAAAAAAAATTATGTAATAAATTTTACGTATTCGCTTATTATATCAAAAATACGAAAATAGTAAAAATTTAATTGGTTTAATGTCGAGGTGAGAAATGTGTTGTGTGTTGAGGTGAAAGATGTGTGGTGTTCTAATTTTTGTGTGGGCAAAAGTCAGTGAGGTGTCTATAAACTCGGTGTGCTAAATTCCCTTACTTCAAATCTTTCAAATCTCAATTGTCCTAAAAAAAGCTCACAGTAACATTTGCACCTTCTCATTGCATTAACATTCTCTGCTTGCATTCAATCATAATGAAATACGTAAAAATGACAATCTTTGCGCCTCAGAGGCGGGGTTTAGTTTTTTAGGGTTAATGCGGTTCTCCGTTATTATTCGCGAAAAACGTGTATATTTACTCATACCTGTGTCCATTATGAATCTAGCAAGCATTATTTCATCAGAAATTTTTCAAGTGAAGAACGTTTTTGTAGAAATAATTATTTTAGGTTAGATGAGGGTAAGTCAGAAAATTGCAAAAGTAAGTCAGCAAATTGCGTTACTTTTTGCATTATTATTATTTTTTTTTAAGTTATAATATTCTTCTCAACTCGAGAATGTTCTGTTTAATAAAAATTTTCTGACTTACCCTCATCTAACCTAACGTTATCGAAATCAATCCAACTGTACACAATGTAAGACAATCGAACGCATTGTGCTGCTTTTCTACATTGCAAAAGGAAGTAATTTTGATTAGTTTGCAATGCCAACCTATCCAAGCTCGACGTAACCTTGAATAACTTATATTATATTGTGTATATTAGCTTAATTTAAATAAGGTTAGGTTAGATGCACTTATGCTAAGTTTTAATAGGTCTTCATCATTCAAGAGTTATGATTTTTCACACTCATTAAATTGTACCTGCTTACCAGCAAATTGCAAAAGGTTCTGCTGTGTCATGCAAGCTTCGGTTGGTCAGTTTGGATTAGGTAAGCTTGGGTTATAATGAGTTTTGATATGTTAGATGTACTCATAGTTATGTAAACTTATTGCTGTCTTTCAAAATTAGCCACAATGAGCAGTAAAGCACAATCGGTCATGCGGTATTCTCTCGCAGTCTCGGTTCGGCTGGATTTTAAAAAAATGTAGAAAAAAATCGTTTTCAATGTATGAAGATAAATAATAGTTTATTTCGTGCTCATTTTATTCGAGTTTAAAAATATGTATATATTTGTTGTGCCCGTAGGAGAATAGTGGCTAAAAAATTGCATCATATTGAAAAAAAAGTGGAAAACTGGGTTAGTTATGTATTTTTACTTCATCAAAAACCCCATAAATCGGTGTTTTAACAATAAATAAAAAATTTGAGGGTGTTTTGAATTTTCTAAACACATTTTTGTATTGTACTGGTCTTGACCTAAAGTCTGCACTATATCACTTGAAGAGTTCTGAATTTTTTTATTTTGTAGCATCTTGTTATTCGGGATCTTGAATTTTACCTTTAAGGCTTCAATTACGTCATCCCAACTTAAACTGTTGAAAGCATGACTAATATCCAGTGTGGCTAATAATACTAAGCGTTTGGAGTATCGATTACCTGCCTGGGCATGTTACACGCTAGCTTTACATCTTGGATGACGGTTTCCATATCGGCAGCAGGGGATTTGGCTCCTAGCTTTTTCATAACGATTTTGTAGCTTGGGTTCCTGCTTAGATCGTTTCTTAGCTCTTCCCATTTGTCTTTCTTGCTTTGGCTTATAGCTTTACACTGGCTCTAGTATACTTTCTACGCTTATGGATGCACATATCTCTAAGTTCTACAATGTCGTGTGTCCACCAGTATACAGCATTTCTTTTTTTATTATTACACTGTGCGACAGTGAAATTATACTTTTATAGAGACCTAGTACAATTTGTAGGTATAGTAAAACTAAGAAAAATGGTATAGGAGAAATTTCCAATACACCCCCAAAATCTCATTTTATGGCCATAAAACCATTTTTCAGTAGGTTGATATGAACAATCACTCCTAACTTCGCCAATTTCCATCCGATTTCGAATTTGTTTTTTTAGTTCGAAAGAACAAAAAGAACAAAAACAAGACTTTTTGACAGTATGTTGACAATTTTTTTGAAATGACAACTGACGAGACTGTAGACGGAAGTATTTGAAATTTTTTTATTTTTTCTCTATTTTTTCAACTTTGACATCATTTTTGCGATATTATCCGATATTGAGGATGTTTTTTAGTACACTACTGTTATAGTAAATTTAATTCTGCGTCGAATTAAAATTCTTAGAGTTGTGTGAGTTTTAAGATTTCATTTTTTTACTAATTTTATATGTACGTATAGCTGAGATAAATGGGAATAAGGGCGCGTTTCGAAGCATGAAAATGATAGCAAGTGTCAGTATAAACACATAATATTTATTGCAGTATAGATATACAGTACAGTGCCGCACTGTACGGTATGGTACGGTGCAATACACAACGGAACTGGTTCCAAACTTAAAATGCATTGGAAACGGCTCTTTGGAGTTTATAATGGCACGGTACAGTATAGTAGGGTACACTATAGTACAGTACAGTATATTAAATAACAGCATATTGTAAAACAGCAAAAAAAGGACATAACATTACTTAACGGGAATAGAACAGTACGAAACAGTTTTTTTTTTTTTTAAAGTTTTAAAATTTTAAAAGATGTCCGGAAAAATTAATCTTGATCTCAAAAATGTTTGCTAGACCTGCTCCGTTTGTAAGAATCATCACTTGTTTTACGTTTCAAGGACCAGCAATAATCAGCAAGCATTTTGATGGAGTTCTTCCCTTGAAAACGTTTTTCGATGACTTCTATCTCCTGGTGAAATCGTTTACCCTGTTCATCGCTCTTCTGCCCCAGGTTTTCCGGGAAAAACTTCAAATGTGAGTGCAGGAAGTGTATCTTGATGGACATATTGCATTCCATTTTTTCGTACGCTCTCAAAAACTCTTTGACGACTTCAACATAATCAGAGCTCTTTTTATTTCCAAGGAACTTCTCACACAACGATTTAAAACTTTCCCATGCCCACCTTTCCGCTGCACTGAGCTTACAGTGTGAACTTAGGTACACTTGCGAGCTTTTTCATATTTTTATTGAAAAAGAAATGCGTGATAATATGTTAGATATTTTCGAAAGTTCTAACCAGTTCTGTTGTATGCAGTACAGTGTACTCCTATGCATACATATATACTCCAATAAATATTATGTATCTATCATATAATAACGCATCAAAACACGCCCTTATTTCGATTTCGCGTCAGTTATACCTACATACCAAATTAGTAAAAAAAAAAAAAAAATCTTAAAACTCACACAACTCTATGAATAGCTCATTCGACGCAAATATAGCTCATTCGACGCAGAATTCAATTTACTATAACAGTAGTGTACTAAAAAACATCCTCAATATCGGATAATATCGCAAAAATGATGTCAAAGTTGAAAAAATAGAGAAAAAATAAAAAAATTTCAAATACTTCCGTCTACAGTCTCGTCAGTTGTCATTTCAAAAAAATTGTCAACATACTGTCAAAAAGTCTTGTTTTTGTTCTTTTTGTTCTTTCGAACTAAAAAAACAAATTCGAAATCGGATGAAAATTGGCGAAGTTAGGAGTGATTGTTCATATCAACCTACTGAAAAATGGTTTTATGGCCATAAAATGAGATTTTGGGGGTGTATTGGAAATTTCTCCTATACCATTTTTCTTAGTTTTACTATACCTACAAATTGTACTAGGTCTCTATAAAAGTATATTTAATTTTGTTTTTTTTGTCACACAGTGTTATATATTTTATTTGTCTTGACTAGTGCTTTTGCTGTTCTATTTGTACATATCGTCGTTTTATGTTCGTCAATATATGCAAGAACGTCGCAATTAGCTTGTTTATGTTCCATTTGCGTATACTTTTATATCGATTTCCACGCACTCGTTGGTTTTCCATTTCAATGCAAAACGTGATGTATTGAAATTTGTGCCCCTAGGCAGCCAGATGGCGGCAGTTCCTGACACGTCTTCGATCCAAGCTTTCTCGGATTGAGCATATTGTTCGCTTATCAATACTGCTTGAACTCCTTTTTCTTAGACCATCTGCTCCATTAGCAGATCTGCATTTTTACTCCTGTGCATATTTGTTTTGAGTATAATCATATTTTGGCATGTTCTTTTGTCTTCGGTCATTTGTCCGAGCCTGGCATATGCTTTGTCTCACTACGATTGGCATCAGTACATAGGCACCATTCGGGCTCTTTAGTGCACTCTTTCATTTTGTGCCCAGCTTCTCCACATCGGATGCATATACCTTTTCCGCTTCTGTCGGGTCCTTTACAGTTTGATTGATGGTGTCCGACACCGAAGCACCGGTAGCACCACTTCAGAGATGTGCTAGCTCTCATAATTGCACTAACCCATCCGATTTTGATATTATTTTGCTGGAGCAGCTTTTATGCGCTTTCAATAGCGAGAGTAACATAAGCCCGTACTTGTTGTCGTTGATTATGTTTTGTTATCCCAACATCGATATTTTCGTTAGTGCCGGCTAGCATTTTTCTCACAGCTTCATCAAATTCCTTCTTCTCCGTGACGGCATCCAAGTCTCTGATCTGTACAATTGAAGTTGGTCTGAGGGGTGTAATGAAACCGACCGCTTTTGCGGTGTCCCCTAATTGTTTAAAAAAATCAGGGTTAACTGTTTTCCCCTTTTCTATTTGAAGTAAATGAGCGCCAGTTTTGGTTCTTCTTATGCCTTTCACCGTTGTAGTTTCGTCTGGCATGGTCTTTTCTTGGATGTTTTTAAGGTTTCAGCATACCTGTAGCCCTCTACCGGCTTTACGAACACAGACTCCGGTTTTGGTTTTGGTATTCGTTCATTCTTCTTTTGGTTCGCTTTAGCCTTCCTTGCTCCATCATTCTACGCTCCATCACTTCCCTTTTAGCACGGTATTGGGTCTAGATTTTTGCCGGCTTACCACATGCCATTTCTCAGGCTCTCGAACTCTTAGTTTCTTCGAAGAGTCGGGTGCGGCAGGACTTGGTGCATTCCGGTTTGCGGTTAAAGGAGTACTCTCCTGGACAATACCTTTTTTCGAGCAGTTGCGGGGGTTTCACCTCCGATTTCTTTCGTTGATGTGTCCGGCAAGAGACAACCTTTACCGGTTTTCTCAGCTCGAATCCAACCCTTTTATGACGTCGAATAGTTCATTGAGCTCTGAGAGTCCGGTTTTTATTTTCGTGGATGTATTATATACATATATATATATATAAAATTGGCGCGTACACCCTTTTTTGGGTGTTTGGCCTAGCTCCTCTTCATATTTGTGGCGTGCGTCTTCATGTTGTTCCACAAATGGAGGGACCTACAGTTTGAAGCCTACTCCGAACGGCAGATATTTTTATAAGGAGCTTCTCATGGGAGAAATACACTCAGAGGTTTGCCATTGCCTGCCGAGGGGCCATAGGATGTATTCCCTGTCTTCAATATAACTCCTTTCATCTTCCTAAGCACTCTCAAACATTTCTCTACGGCTTCCTCTTCTTCAGCTCGCATTTTGAGAATAAACTCTTGTCGCGGAGATGCAGTTTTTCCCCTTTCTGTGTTTGCGTCCTTTGCAGTTACAGGGGTTTGTGACGTCGCATTGGGCGCATTTGCAGAGTTTTTAGCCTCTTTTAACGTAACTGTTACGTCTTATTCTTGAGGCGTCATTTCAGCTCCTTCATTGACCGTATTTGATCTGTCTATAGTTGGCAATGATCCACTCGTTAGAGGCGTATTCGCTTTTTTGGTGGCTAGCGAAGCAATCGAGGTTTTCTTACGAAAGGGCTCTGCTCTAGATCTCCATCATTAGTGGCCTTCTGCTGTTTGTGTTCTTTTTGTCGTTTTTCCATACTTTTTTATTTAACCAGCGCATCGTGTTCAGGGTGGCGGTCCAAAATAATCTAGAGCGGGTGTACCCTCGGAGGCAGTGCTCATACCCTAGTTCCCTGAAGCCTTATCTACGCTTTACCGATCCCGGAAAACATGAACGGACCGGCGCTCGTCCGGAGCAACGAAAGCTACTACTCTTTCGCCGAATGAACACTTCCTGACCAGGGTTCAAGGCGGCTGGTTACTGATATACACCGGAGCAAACACATCGGCAGAGCGAACTCACATCACCCCTTTGAGATCGCAGGTGGAAAGCCATAACGACCTATCCAGGGACTCCCAGTGCGCCCCGTTGCATACCGGTCATGCTTTTTACATACAGTCGCACCTTACATGGTGAACAGACACAGACCATCACACAGCCCAATATGGGGAACAAACATGTGCTGATGGTTGTCTCCTAACTTTCTAGCTAACTCTTACAAAGTCGCTGAAACGATGGACATCTTGACTAGGGTCCGCGGGGTCGTCGTACCCGTTACCTCCTTGAGGGAGACAACATCCGATGAGGAGTGTTTGAGTGAAAGATTCTGCAAAAGATTTTTGGACCTTTGCACGTTGGTGTCGCCGAGTATCGCAGGCGATGGAATAATGAGCTGTATGAGCTTTATTGCATTATATAATGGATACAAACTCTCCGGCTCTGAAAGTATTCGATACGGTACCAGCTGGTGTTATCAGAGAAAGATCTCTTCTGCGTTGGAAAGATCAGGTGGAGAAGGACTTGTCTTCACTTGGTACTTCTGGCGACGTTGAGAAAGAAACGACTGGCGCGCTTTCTTAAACTCGGCCAACAAGAAGAAGAAGAAATTCATAAAGATATTTATTACATAAGTAGGTGCATACCTTACGAGGTGACAGAACCTTCTGCCAACTACTAACCCGATATCAAGTTCGTGAGCAATTTCGTGGCATCAGTAGTATACGTCCCATGATATGATATTGTAATACAAATAAAAATTATTAATCTTTCAAATAGTTTATAAAATTTGTCCTTCATATCCATTATCTTAGCAAAGAATGAGACAGGTAAAACAGAAACGGAAGACAGAAAAGGGTAACGGATTACTGAATGTCATATTTAAGCTCTTATTCAAGGGGATATATACAGTAAGATGAGCGAAAAAAGCGAATTTTGCAGAATTTTTTCTGAGAAAACTTTTAAATTTATTGTATTAAAAATTTGTACACCGATTATATTATCTTTTAACTGTATTTTAAGACTTAGTACAAGTAAAAATATTTATTTGGAAAGGAGCTACAGCTAATCTCCGGGGCTGTTCTGAAAAAAGACGTTTGCGGTGACCACTATACCTCTGAACTAGATCCTCTGAAATTAAAAAACCAAACAGATTTCGTTAAAGTAATATTAAATCTAGTAATTAATCGAAAGAATAAGCAAAATAAATTTTTTTAACAAAATGGCGGTTTCTAAAAAAATGATTTTTGACCAAAATTTCGGCCTTAAATTGTTCATAGAAAAAAATATCCGTGAGAAAAAATCTTCGATTAATTACTAAAAAATATATTTAAGAAGCTCGTGTTAAAATTTAAGACTAATCGGTTTAGCCATTTTTGAGTAATGTTGGTCACCGACTTTGAAAACACCATTTTAAGAAAAACGCGTTTAAAGTTTGAAAAGCACTTTCCATAGGATACAAATTTTGTTTTTTAACTAACTTGGAGTTGCCTATTCCAGGTCCATATAATACACCCTCCGCCGCTTCGGCAGTTTCTAATAACTCGAGCTGATGTTGTCTGCGGGCCATCTGGGGTGCTCTCACACACTCTGAGATCGGTAAAGCTCACGCATTTGAATGCCCATGGGCCCCAAGTGTAGTTACTATTGCATTCATGTAATACAAAAGTGATGCCATTCCTTCATTAAATATGCTGCAGCTTTGTATGCAGCGATTTTCACAGTTTTCGAACCGGCCGGAACAATTTTGGACAATATGATAATATGTGGCCCAGATAGTATTATACCTTTTTCCAATGGAATCACAATTTTTCCTTATTGCTAAGCCATAATAAAATGTCAACTTATCGATCATCTTTCCAGTAAGTATGCCTTTTCCACCGAGAGTTTTTTTTATTGTATATTTTTTTTTTCCTTTTTTGTTTTCAATTGTTTCAACATTTTTTTGAAATAATCTCGGAGTAGCAATCTTCGTTACTGTACGTGTCGCCGTAAGGTTCAGCATTTAAAATTCCCGAGTACGTTTTGGAGTCATCGCCTCCGATGTAATTTTTGTACTCCAAGTTTTTCCAACGAACGTTGGAATATTTCGACGACTGAAACTATGATACTTCCATTTTCCCAGAAGAACCAGAATGATTTGTTCTGCATACATTTATTATATTCTTCGGCATCGAGTTTCTTCCACCAAGTTTCACACTGTTTGCAGTAGGCACTTTTTACAATAATATCAAAGATTTTAACAGAATAGTGTCCGATCGATGATGTCACACGATACAAGGAAGTAAACCCTCGCTTTTTCCATGTGCCATCGCCAGATACAGTTAATTCTACCGAATGTTCATCACCTTGATCTTCGGAACTCAAATTTTTTTCTTCAGTACACGCCTGTTGAAAAAGTTTTTCGGTGGCTGTTTTTACATTACATACTATTCATTATTAAATCGTTAGTGGGCTGTGATATAAAAGCTCGCATGTCCATTAATCCCCAAAATTTACCTTTTAACCCTAATCCGAGGACTCTCATGACAAATAAAAATCGTCAATTTATTTCATAAGAGTGCGCTACAAAAGAGCTAGAATTTATGTTACGATCTGCACACTTATCAACTGCAAATCAGTTTTAAAACCAAGTTCTCGTTCCGAATCAGTTGAAACTTAACATTTCCGTCACAGATCTTACATTTCACATATTTAGAAATTGCTGCAAACAGTGTTATAAAATTTAAAATGCGATACTCAACAGACAGATCACGCGGATCTGAGGTTTCCTCTTGTTCTTTAAATTTTTTCGCCGAGGCACTGAAACTAATATACTATGAATAAGTTCGTGCGGTTTTTTTTCGAAATTTGAAACTTTATTGACGTAAAATGGTTACAAATTTAATATTCAAAATATTGTCCATCGCTTACTACTACTTTTTCCCATCTTTCTGGCAATTCACGGATTCCCTTTGTGAAAAATTCGGTCGGTTTTGCCGCAATCCACGAATCGATCCATTTTTTGACTTCATCGTAATTACGGAAGTGCTGGTCAGCCAGGCCATGTTGCATCGATCGGAAGAGATAGTAACCGGATGGCGCAAGGTCTGGACTATACAGCGGGTGGGGTAGGACATCCCATTTGAGCGTTTCTAAGTATGTTTTGACCACTTGTGCAACATGAGGCCGAGCATTGTCATGTTGCAAAATAACTTTGTCGTGTCTATCGGCGTATTGCGGCCGTTTTTCTCGCAGTGCTCGGCTCAAACGCATCAATTGTCGTCGGTAGACATCCCCCGTAATCGTTTCATTCGGTTTCAGTAGCTCATAATACACAACACCCAGCTGGTCCCACCAGATACACAGCATAACCTTCAGGCCATGAATATTCTGCGCCGACGTCGATGTTGAAGCATGGCCAGGGTATCCATACGTTGCCCGACGTTTTGGATTGTCGTAATGGACCCACTTTTCATCGCCAGTCACAATTCGATGCAAAAAACCCTTTCTTTTGTGCCGTTGAAGCAGTTGTTCGCATGCCATAAAACGGCGTTCAACGTCTCTTGGCTTCAATTCATACGGCACCCAATGGCCTACCTTTCGGATCATTCCCATGGCTTTTAAACGTTTGGAAATGGTTGATTGATCAACTCCCAAAGTTTTTGCAACCTCTTCTTGCGTTTGAGCCGGATCTTGATCGAGCAATTCCTCCAATTCGGTATCCATGAACTTTGGCGGCGCACCCTCGCGTTCTTCGTCTTCCAAGCCAAAATCACCACTTTTAAAGCGTGCAAACCACTTCTGGCACGTTCGCTCAGATAGAGCATGCTCACCATAAACTTCCACCAAGATACGATGACTTTCGGCTGCTTTTTTCTTCATATTAAAATAATGAAGAAGAATTCCCCGCAAAAACACATTATTTGGCACGAAATTCGACATTTTCAAGTGTGGTAAAAATATTGTTGTTTACGCTTCAAATAAAAAACTTATACTGACGTTTGTGCCTTACGACAGTAGCTCTCCAATGAATGCTTGGAAATGTGGATCGATGGAATAATAATCAAGTTACGCCATCTGTTGTAAAACCGCACGAACTTATAACTAGACCTATACTTTCATCCGTTTCATCTGTTTTTGGATTAAAAACATTTATGCGCTTTTTTGTTCTCGACTTACGTATGTTAAGAGATTTTCTCATTTCTCTAGAAGAGAAAAAAATACAGAAAAAATATGAAGTTTACTGCTTGACTTAGCCACTTATACTGACAGCCACACTTACATAAATATTTTCCAGTTTGGGGAGAGAAAAATAAAAATTAACCTTTCAGATATAAAAAAACAATAACACACAGGTCTTACGTCTCTAAATACATTACAAGGGAACATTTACAATAGGCAGGTGCATAAAAGGGACAGCATTCCAGGTAAGTGCTGTCGCTCCGGTCTTGTACTTTCAAGCACTCTAAAACGCCTTTTCAAATTTGAATGTAACTTGTAAAATAAATAGATTTTTTTTTTAATTCTAACTGTATATAACCGTGCCCATTATAATACTATTCTTTTTTACAGGAGAATTTCACTTGGGCCTCGGAGAATGGAGATCGTTTATTGATACAAGATTCTTGTTTACAAAATCTCACCGACATCGAAGCAAAAATCTTGCGGCGTGTTGCATTAGAAAAGATAAGTGAGCTAAATATTGGAGCCAATGTTTTATTAGGTAAGTGCAATGGTAAATGCAAGGTTAGGGGTTTAACATGACGAAACTGGTTTCAGGTTTCTGCTTAATCGCATAAGGTTACATTAGTATAGGTACTAAATTATAATCGTATTATATGCCAACTTCGATATACCATTCAATATGTAATACTGAATGATGGCTTTTATCTGAAAAATCGCTTTCAAAATTTTATAAATACCTTAATGAAAGCTATAAACTTTTATAAAACCTTTATCATTTTTATTGACTCAAAATTAGGATTGCATTTTATGGTAAAATCAATTTTCGACGAACCTTCCCATTAAAGCAGTTGTACTTAAACATATAGTAACGAAATAAAACTTACTTAATTTTTTCATGCTACCATATAAGTATATTCCTGTTTTTATGATTACGTAATACATACAGTTTGTGTGAGAAAAAAGGAACCGCGATTATTCATGAAGTATAAAAGATATATATTTAAAATTGTTTTTACATGAAAGTATGTACAAAACTACGAGTCGCAATTACTCAATAAGCCGTGTAGTCTTCATCGTTGTCGAGTACAACCTGGGATCTTCTTCATGCTTTGAACCAGCTTTTCTGCGTAGCTCGTCGACAAACAGGACTAGATTTTGCGAGCTTGACACATTATTTGTTTTAAATCATGGACTGGCCCTCCGGCCAGGGGGTTGGCGTCTGGGGACTGGGAAAGCCTGCAAAATACTGTGACACCATTTCCTTGGTTTGTTGTTTCTCAATGTGTTTTTCTGAGAACAATTTGTTGATGATGTGGGACGGTAAGATACTCGTATGTTCGCCTCATTCAGTCGACATTCGATGGCGCTGTTTTGTAGTCACTCGCTTCAAGCCGCCCTCGGAAAAGTCATTAACATTTTTGTACACCTTTAACCGCTGATTCTACATCACAACAAACCTTTTTGATTTTTAATTTCTTTTGCAGCCGCGGCGTAAGATAATTTCGGCCCTTTCGAATGCGTGCCTAAAAATACCGCCTCAAAACGCTTCGCGTACTTCTCACTCACTTTTGTTTGGTTTTACGAAAAACTTTCGAACGACACTAACCTGAGTTAGCACTGGCGTCGTAGCCCTTGGGTAGGACTATTATTCAGCAAAAAGCATAACGAAATATGTCTTGAAGTTACAAGAAAAAACCGGTTACGCTACGATAGGAACATCATATCGATCGATCAACCCACTGCTAACTATTTCAAAGATGCTTTAAATCCTTTTTTTCTTAGGATTTAGTCCTAGACATTCAGTGATAGAACAAATCCACAGAGTTATACACAAAATAAACGACGATATAGATAAAAACAAGCCTCTGTAGCTTTAGCTTATAAGTATGATATTTGTGAGTGCAAAAGCCTTTGATAAAGTTTGGCAAACTGGCTTTCTGTAAAAGTTGAAGACCTCTTTGCCAAATGACTACTATCAAACAATGAGAAGCAGAAGATTTTATATAAAGTAGATAAAACGGTACTCTGACATACAACTAATGAGCGCGGGAGTCTCTGAAGGGATTAGGAGAATTATGCCCAATATACTGTAAGCATACCGACTCCGACTACAAGAAACAGCATGATTGCTATATTCGCTGATGAGATAGTTCCATTGGTATCGGACAGGATCGAAAGGAACGCCACAGCTTCACAAATTAATTGACTAAATTTATTATAAATTTATACATATGTATGTGCATTTATGTTTCTGTGAATTTCGTAAATACAAATTGTGGGGCAATGGTCCAAAATTTGTAGCGATCTTCCATATATATATTTGTTTCAACGGTAGTATCAATGTTTCGCATGACAACAAAGTCAACGAAAGTATATTTTTTAGCGCCCGTACTATGCTTAAGGAAATAACTTGGACTACATTCTTGCACATTTTGGCTGGCTCGATTAGCAGCGGCGCGTAAAGCCTTAAAGTCTCGCTCGACCTCCGGTTTGATTTCTCATAGATATACGTATATCCTCAATTTATCGACGCCGAATAGAAGCATACTTTGTGTGCTCTCAATTGTAGTGTGCATGGAATTATAATGGAATATAATTCGTGACACACCTTATAGAATTGGAATTAAAAAAGATAAAAATTCACTTTTGGCAAAATAAAGCTAAATATACAGGGTCTATTGTGTGGACGTTATAAAGTTCGGAACGTTGTTTTTTAGCCATTCCTGGTTCACTCGAGCTTTGTGAGACGGTGCCAGCTTTTGTTGAAACGTCCATGATCTGTCACCGAAATGTTTGTTTCAAAGGAACCTCCAGAATACTTTCCGGATAATACAGTGTCCGGCACTCGAAGTGTAACCAATTAAAAAGGCCGTACATTTTGTTTGGAAAATTACTTTTATTCAATTCAAAGTAAAATACGTGGTAAAATAATACACAATTAATAACCATTTTACTTTTGCTCGATATGACCACCTTTTGCCGTGACTATGGCTTTGAGACGGTCCAGAAACGAATCGCAAGCTGCCCGAATATGACTTGCAGGTATTTTGGTCCATTCGCGGACAATGGCTTTTTTCAGCGCCTCGAGACTGGTGAATCTTTTAGTTCGGACCTTGCTCTCCAAAATGAACCAAAGAGAATAATCCATCGGATTCGCGGCTGGTGAATTTGAGAGCCATTGTGTGGACGTTATGAAGTTGGGAACGTTGTTTTTTAGTCATTCTTAGTTCACTCAAGCTTTGTGTGACGGTGCCGAGTCCTGTTGAAACGTCCATGGTCTGCTACCGAAATGTTTATCTGCCCACGGCTTTAAAGCAACCTCCAGAATACTTTCCCGATAACATTTCGCATTTACCTTCAAGCCAGGCTCGATGAAAACGATTGGAGAGCACCCATCTGCGGTTACAGCGGCCCAAACCATTACCTGTGGCGGGTGCTGCCTCCTGGTTGCTATCACACTATTACGTTTGAAATCCATTACTGATTTTCTTTTTTCGCGCTTACTTTCGGCAAAATGCTTCCACGCGCTTGTAAACAATACTCTGGACTGTCATTTAGCCAACTGGCTAAAGCTGATTGCCGTGTAAAGATGTACATATGTAGCTATCTAAAATGAATTCATAACTGACATGTAAATTTGAATAATGATGAACAAATCAGTCACCATTTAAAAGCCATCCTTTCAGGTCAGAAGTAAGATCGAAACCTAAGCGATGAAGTAATTGGGAAAAATAATAAATGTGTGATCGAGTATGAAATATAAACTGGTGAAATGTTAACAAAATGGGATTAAAAACTTACAGTATGCAAAGTTCGTATTAGTACACCCTCTTACAAATAAGAATACCACGTATATTTTCAAATTTACTTTAAAGCAATTAATTTCAATCGTAGTGCGGTATTGTATAATTCATAAAAAAATAGAATAATAACAAAAACTCCGAAACATTTGCATAGAATTGAAAAAAATAGCTTTAGTAGCAGTGTAGCTATTTCTACTGCAGGCAAAATTCGTATTAGTACACTTAGTATGCGTTGAATTTGTAAACAATTTGTTGGTATTTACCGTTATTTTCGAAACGATTGTGTTAAACATTCAATGTTTAACATTGGGCAGTTGCGTTTTAGTAGCCATTTGTTGAAGTTCGCGGAGTTAGTTTGCAATGTCGCCTAAACTAAGTGAATTATCAAACGAAACTAGGAGATTAATAATAAATATGAACAAAAACGGAAAGTCTTTACGCGAAATTGCGAGAACATTGCAGAAAAGTGTGTCTACAATACAAAACGTAGTCAAAATTTATAGAGACAGTGGAAGGATTGACAAAAAGCTTCGAAATGTGAACAGGGCAAAGCTTGGACAGAGGCACAAGACTTATTTGAAACGCCTTATCAGGAAAGATCCCACCGTCAGTGGAGTTTCACTAGCTGCAGAACTAGAAAAATACTTTTCTATCAAAGTTACACCTCAAACAGTGCGCAATTATGTAAAAGAAATGGGATTTAGAAGCAGAACTGCGGTTAGAAAACCGTATGTAAGCTCAGTCAATAGAAGAAAGCGTGTTATTTTCGCCTGGCAATATTTAAACAAAAATATGTGGTTTTGGAAAAGGGTAATTTTTTCGGACGAGTGTAAATTTAATATAAAAATGTCCGATGGACGCATAAAAATGTGGAGAAAGTGTAATACTAGCCTTCAGAAATGAAATCTGCAGCCTTCTTTCAAGCACGGTGGTGGTTCTCTGATGGTATGGGGATGTTTCGAGGCAAACGGAGTAGGAAAGTTGCATTTTATTGATGGAATTATGACTGCGAGGCAATATATTGATATTTTAAAAAAGAATCTACGCAAAAGTGCCAAAAAATTGGGTTGCAAAAAAAATTTATATTCCAACAAGATTACGACCCTAAGCACACGGCGTTGAATACAAGGGTATTGATCCTTTATAAGTGTCCAAATTACCTCAAAACACCACCACAAAGCCCGGATATTAATCCCATAGAAAATTTATGGTCGATTTTCATAAAGCAACTAAAACATCATCAAATAAGGAACCGAGAACATTTAAAAAAAGTCCTCAAATCAGAGTGGAAGAAGATTTCTCCAAATCTCACAAAAAATTAGTGGAATCTATGCCGAAGCGATTGTCTGCTGTTCTAAGGCAACGAGGGTATCCTACAAAATATTAATTTTCTGAACTATCTTTTATTTACTCTTTAAATCATTAAAAATACATGTGTACTAATACGAATTTTGCTTCTGTGAAAAGTGTTAATTTTTTTCTTTCTTATTTTTGTTTGCAATTCAATACACTTTGTGAGCGGTTTTATTATTTGGCCTTATTTTAGTTAATTATCAATAAAATAAAACGGTTTCAAGTATTTGTTTTAAAATTAATTTGAAAATATACGTGGTTTTTTTATTTATAAGGGGGTGTACTAATACGAATTTTGCATACTGTAAGTTGTTATTACAGACATAAATAAAACAATTAAAACGGCGCGAAAATCTAATTGCCGATAGGGGTTGTGACGTGGAAAAAGGCATAATATATTATATATGTATATATCCATACATATGTTTGTGTGTGGTGCATATTTGAATAAATGTATGTGATGCTTGCTTAAAGTTGATGCCCAAGCGAATCGTCGGTTTTTTGTGTTAACTGTACATAAATGCACGTACGAATGGACGAGCGTGTACAAGAGCAAGCGTAAAAGAAGCAAACGTAAGCGAATACGTTTATTTGCATATGTATATTTAATAAAGATTAGAAGAAAAAAAAAGAATAAAAAGCAAACTGCGTAGTTATGTGAATGCGCGTACGAATATATGAGCATTTGTAGATATGTACATACATACATGCGCAAGTGGATTAGACACTCGAAAGAAGTAGTGTATTGTTGTTGTTAATGCGCGTATGAGTTTACGAGTGTTTGTTGCACATACATATAGGTTTGAACGTTTTATTGAAATTTTACAATGTGAGTTTATAAATTTGATTTGAGGAATTCATAAATTTTATTGAGGAACCGCCTTCTACGCCAGTTGAAACACAAGTGCCTCGTTCGCCGTTGTTGTCAACCAGGGTTGTTGTCAACCATTCCCACAACTCGGCCATCCTGCTGCGCGTTCGGCCCGAATGCGATGCTATCATCATCTGAAGATATTGACCATGGCTTCATATATTCAGCGCATGTAGTTGTCGTTTTTGGCCCGTCACCCAAGCCGATTTTTAATACATCGTACGTGCTATTTGATTTGATGCTTCTTACTTCGTATGGTCCGAGATATTTTGGTTTCAGCTTAAGACCTACCCCGAACTGAGTTCTTTTTATGGCCACCAGGTCCCCGCGGTTATATAACAATGCTGGTTTTCGTTTACGGTTATACGATTTTCTGTTTTCTGCTTGCAGTTTCAGGATCTCCCTTTTCGCATTCTGTCTTAGCTCGTTTCTCTCGTCTTGAAAATGTAAAATCATTTCATCTTCGATGAGTTGCTTTAATTGTATGTCTTCTTTCTTTCGCATTTTTACCCCTATCATCAATTCAAAAGGCGTCGTTTTTGTACTCCTTGTGTATGTTGAGTTTATAGCTTGTTGTACTTTTTCGACGTGCTTGTACCATTTGGATGGGTCGTCTGCACTCAATTTTGCCAATACGGAGCTAATTACCGCATTTAACCGTTCGATCTGTCCATTCGCACGAGGTAACCCTGTGGTTATTGTGTGATGTTTTATACCTTCAGCTTCGCAGTAGTTTTGAAAGTCATCAGATGTAAAAGCTGCGCCCCGATCAGAGATTATATGGACTGGGTTACCAAATATCGCGTTCTGGATGTGTAACCTTTTAATTACCTCTTTCGCTGATGTCGTTTTAGTTGGATACAGCCAAAAAAATTTTGTAAATCCATCAATCACTGCAAATATATGTTTGTAAAGCTTGCTTGTCGATTCCAATGGGCCAAGGAAGTCGACGTGGTACGTTTGGAGTGGTATTTCACCTTTCTGTAATATATGTAGCTCACCTTCCTGTTTACCTAGTTTTCTGTTTGAAATAATGCAAGGTATGCAGTTGGCAATGTGACGTTGTATCTTTTCTTCGATTTTTGGTATATAGTAATCTTTGGTTATCAGCTCCATAGTTTTCTTCACTGCAAAATGACCATTATCATGTGCTTTTCTGATAACTTCCCTTTGCATGTTGGTGGGTACAACAATTAATTCGTCGTCACCTACAAGCTTGTACAAAATGCCACCTTTCGTAAAATAGTCGTTGAAAATGGTTTTTTCGCGAAGAACATCTAAAATAACTTTGAGTTCATCATCTTGAAGTTGCGCGCATCGCAATCTAACCAAAGAATCATCGTTTATAGAAAAAACTGCGTAACGGCTAAGGGCATCAACGTGTCTCATCTGGGTGCCAGCTCGATGCTCTACTTCATAGTCGTATTCTTGGAGGAACAATATCCATCTAGCGACTCTGGTGCATAGGTCTTTTTTGTCTAACGTCTTAGTGAAGGCATTGCAGTCGGTTGCTAACTTGAAATGCAGACCTAGTAGATAAACGCGAAACTTTTTTAGAGCCTCTATAACTGCCAAAACTTCCAACTCATAGCTCGTGTACTTTCTTTCAGCCTCGGTTGTCTTCTTACTCATATAGTAAATAGGATGCAGATGCCCATCTTCAGGTAATTTTTGTAGTAACACAGCTCCATAACCGTCGATAGAGGCATCAGTATGAACTTCAGTTTGAAACTTTTGATTAAAAATGCTTAGAACCGGTTTTTCGCTTAGACATTTTTTTAGTGTTTGAAACGATTCGATTTCTCTGTCTTTCATTTCGAATTTTACATTTTGCTTCGTTAAGTCACTGAGCGGTTTTGCTATCACCGAGAAATTTCTAACAAATTTTCGAAAATATCCCGCAAGGCCCAAAAACCCCTGTAATTGTTTCAAATTTTGTGGTATTTTGTATTTTGTTACAGCTTCAATTTTCTCTGGCGATGGCGATAGCTTTTGATTTTCTACAACATGCCCTAAAAATTCTACTTTTGTTTTTAAAAATTGACACTTCTTAAAATTTATATCGAGTCCATAGTCCTTGCAAACTTGCATTACTTCTTCTAAATTTTTTAAAGCACTTTCTTCGTTTTGAGCAGGGATAATCACATCGTCCATATAAAGTAACACGGTACCTCTACGCACCAAGTCTCTAAAAATTGCATTTATATGCCTCTGGAAAACACTCGGAGAATTCGACAACCCGAAAGGCACTTTCAAAAATTGATACTGACCGTTGTGTGTTACGAAAGCTGTGTATTTACGACTAGACTCAGCTATGGACACATGGAAAAACCCGTTTCGTAAGTCAATTGTAGAAAAAATTTTAGCATTTTGTAATTGGTCAAGTTGATCTTCAATTAAAGGTAAAGGAAAATGATCTTTTATCATCACTTTATTTAGTCTTCGAAAGTCGATACACAGTCTTGGCGTACCATCACGCTTCTTTACCAACACAACCGGACTACAAAATTCAGAATCCGAGGCTTCTATTATGCCATCACTTAACCACTGTTCCACCTGACTGTCTACAATGAGTTTTTCAGCTATAGGTAAACGTCGCGGCCTCGAAAATATTGGCGACTCATCTTTTAAAATAATTTTCATTTCAACATTTGTAAATTTTTGTTTATTTGGTTGATAAGTTTTTACCATGTCGCGCACCTTTTGTTTTGATCCTATTTGGACCATTTCACCGATATCAATTTCTTTTTCGTCCGCAGCTATGTCAATTTTCATCATAAAAAACTTTGAATTATCATCACTGTCATTTTCTACTTTTTTGATATGCAACCCTTCACGATCTATCTTCACTTCAGCGTAAGCACAAAAGTTCTCTCCGATTATCACTTCACAATCCAGGAATTTCGAAGGTACAACCAAAAATTCTAGTTCATATATTTCGCCGTCTATCTCAATTTTATATTTCAACGCACTCATTGGCTTTACTGCATTTTTAGTGTCACACTCACCGAAGCCATATGTGAAATATTACATTCCTTTAAATAAGGTTTATTCAACACATTATACACACTCTCAGTAATGAGGCTAAACTTACTCCCCGTATCAAATAATGCTATTAATTTTTTATCATTCATTATTACATCTTTGTTCATTATGCTTCGTTTTCCTGTAATAAGTCGTGTGTTTCGCTGAGCGCCTTTGTTTAAACTCTTATTGTGTGTGCAATTTTTAGCAATATGGCCATACTCATTACACTGAAAACACTTTGTCCCCTTTTCTCTACTCTCACAATTAACGCTTTTGTGGCCTTTCGCCCCGCAATTGTAGCATTTAAGTTCATTTCTTTCGGTTTTGTTCACCATCCCCTTTTTTCCAATTTCTTTAGTATCGTCTGGTTTCACTTTTTCGCGTATTCCCTCATAACATCGAAGCTTTTCCTTAAATTCACGAATATTTTTTGCGCCATATAGAACTGTCTTACTCACACTCATATCGCGTATACCATCAATTACGTATTGAATCAAAGCATTTTCTTCAATGTTTCCTCTTGCTGCTAACTCTTTCATACAAAAAAAATATTCCTGCACGTTCTCCTCTCTTTTCATCTTTCTTTCTGTCAACTGCTTGTGCAAATGAGCGCTATTTACCACAGCTTGAAATTCATCTATTAATGCCTTTTTCAGTTTACACCACGATGTGATTCCCCTTTCACTTAAAATGAACATTCTTGCTAAACCTTTCAGCGACTTCTTTGCGAACACAAATTTTTGAAATTCATCCCAACGCATGAGGGTAGCAGTTTCTTCGAATTCATTTACCCACACATCTATTGGCAATTTGTCAGTACCATCAAACGGCCTTACTGAGTCTTCAATATCACGAAAATTTATTGCAAACCGCGACATTTGCATTGGCATTTCGTTTTCGTTAACTTCACTTGCGCTTATACTTGCTTCTCGTTCGTCACAAACGCCTTCTTTCCCGTCGTTCAGCAGTTTTGTGAGCTTCTTTCCTACCTTCGTTGCCGTCGATAGAAAAAAAACAATCGTCGTTTCTCCTATTCCGCAATGTAGAACAAGCACGTTGTTCTGCGCCGTCGTAACCGTTGGCTGCCTCGTCTTCGCTGCTAACGCCGTCGTCGTCATCGTCGTGATTTTCTGCACCGCTTGCTACGAGTAAGCGTCCCTTCTGCAAATTGTGAAATATGTGTAATTTCACATCAGCCACATTGTAGTCGATCCCCAAAACGTTACAAATGGCAACTAGGTCACGCTCGCTTAAATTCGCATCCACGTATCGAGATTTAACTTCGAATTCCGCGCTGCCTTCGTTATAGGCGAAGCCACAGAACGCTCTAAGTCGTTGGCGGTTACTTCTGTCGCCTTCGCTTTCAAAAATATACCTATGCAGCGTCGTGATTTTGGCCTTACTGCCACTGCGCAGGCTACTTCTAGTGCCTCGTTCGCCGTTGTTGTCAACCAGGGTTGTTGTCAACCATTCCCACATACATATATACATACATATCGAAATTGCGTCGTCGTCGGGCTGTCGTTCGTGCTGACATTCGCGGAAATTCGAGAACAATCGAGAAAGAGAGGCAGTGAGAATCAGTGAAATTTATTTTTATCTACAAGAACACGATATGTCGCCGAGAAAGATAAATACATTGAGAGTGGATGAACTTAAAGAGCGATTGCGCGCTCGCGAAATCTCAACTGCGGGTACAAACAATGAATTGATGCTTCGGTTATCGGAATATGTGAATGCCGATGGAGTAGAAGTTCAAAGTAACGAAAGTGTGTTGCAAGCACAAGTGAACGAATTGCGAGCAATGTTATATTGTATAATGGCAACTGTGAAAGATTTAGCTGATCAAAGTCCAACAAACAATAATAATGCGAGGTGATTGTGTTTGTGTAGATAGAATAACAAACTCACCACAAATTTCGAGTGTGACAGTGGGCCGAAGTGTTAGTGTAAAGGAAATCGCCGAGACAATTCCTGAATATGATCCAAGAAGTGAAAATTCTTTAACAAAAGATAAATTCGTTGATAGAGTAAACAGTGCCATTGAAGCATATCAATGGGATGAAAAATGTTTACTCTTAGCAGTATACAGCAAATTAAAGGGTGCTAGTAGTATGTATATTCCGGACTACAACGCAATATTTTTTTTTTTTTTTTTTTTTTTTTTTTTTTGCCTCCTTTATTAATTACACCTGTCGTATGACACTAAGTAATTCTTTCTGCAGCTTGGATTTTATAACATTAATCATTATCAATATTACATTTGGGTTAAGTTTTTGTGTGAGTTTACAAGTGTAGGTATGTGCATAGCTTTAAATTATTCTAGTTATCAGCTGAGTTGGGGTTGGTCGTTTGAGCCGCCTAGAGTTTGCCCTTTCTGCTGTTGGGAGTTGTCGCATGTCATTATTGGAATGGTTCATTAAACGGACAATATGATTTGTGCTGCGTTTGCGGATGATTTCTGCTACTGTTTCGATGTTGAGATCGCGATGAATGTCTTCGTTTGGGATGTACCAAGGTGCATTGGTTATAGTTCTGAGTATTTTTGATTGTAGTCGTTGAATAATGTTAATGTTACTTTTTCTTGCAGTACCCCAGATTTCTATGCCGTATGCCCAGATTGGCACAATCACAGTTTTGTATATAAGTATTTTATTCAGCAATGACAGTTTCGAGCGCCTGCCAAGTAGCCAATATAGTTGTCGGAATCTGTTTTTTACCTCATTTCTTTTCATCGTAATATGTTCTTTCCAGAGAAGTTTGGAGTCAATAGTCATTCCAAGGTATCTTGCTTTGGTGTCTATTGGGATTTGTGAGTGGTTTATTGTCAGATTCTTGTGTCTTACTTTCTTGTTGGAATAAACTACATGAATTGTTTTGCCACTATTGATTTGTATACCCCAAGCATTAAACCATGTTAGTGTTTTGTTCAAAATTTGTTGTAACTTGTTTGTTGCTGCTTCTAAGGTTTTATGAGTTGCCAATAGGACAGTGTCATCTGCAAAAGTTGCTATCATGTCGATACTTGCAGGCAGGGGAATATCAGCTGTGTACAGCACATATAGTACAGGCCCTAGTACACTGCCCTGAGGTACACCGGCTTCCATGAGTTGAATATTAGAGTATTTGTCTCTATATTTCACATAAAAGAATCTGTTTGCTAAATAGCTTTTCATTAACAAATAGTAGTCGAGTGGAAGATACTGTTTAAGTTTAAATATTAAACCCTTGTGCCACACGCTGTCGAAAGCTTTCGCTACATCAAGATACACAGCAACACATGTATTTCTTTTGTCAATTTCTGATAATATTTTATTTGTTACTCTATGTACCTGTTCTATTGTTGAGTGTTTTCTACGAAATCCAAATTGGTGTGAGGGAAATAAGTTTCGCGCCTGTAGTATGGGGTCAAGGCGGTCAAGTATAAGCTTCTCAAAAAGTTTAGATAATGATGGTAATAAACTAATTGGTCTGTATGAAGAAGCTTCAGAGGCATCTTTATTAGGTTTGGGTATTGCGATGATTTCAGCAACCTTCCAAGGCAGTGGAAAATACTTCATTCGTAATGCTGAGTTAAATACATTTCTTAAGTACAGAGCTGCTTTGTCAGGTAACTCCTTTAGAATCCTTCCTGTGATTCCGTCATATCCTGGGGATTTATTTACGTCAATTTTTGTCTCAATTGCTATACGAATTTCTTTTGAAGTTATTTTCTTGATTGGTATATTTATGTTATTTGTGAGGTGGGCATGAAATTCAGAATTGTCAATGTCTTGGTTGTTATGTTGATTTGTAAATGTTTTTTTAAAATGATCAGCGAGTATTTTTGCTTTTTCTTTTGGTGTTTTCGCCCAAGAATTTGTACTTGACCTTAGAGGGGGTTGGTGCATAACTGCGTTTTCGATTTTTTTGCAGGCCTTCCATAGTGTATAGTTTGTAGCTCTAGTAGCTCCCAGTGATGCGATATATTTTTCAAATTTTTCGTCCTTGTTCACTTTTAATATATCTTTAATTTCTTTTGCTGCTATATTCAGCCTTTTTTTGATATCTGGTGAGCGTGTAGATTGCCATTGTTGCCTTAGTTTTCGTTTTTCTCTGATTTTTTCCAAGATTTTATGGGGTAATTTGTGTTTGTTGTTACTCATCTTGATTATAGGTGTGGAAGTTGTTGTTGCATACACTATACTGTCATTGAAGTATGCGATTGCGGAGTCTATTTCTTTTTCGCTCTTTAGGGGGACTTTTATGTTAAGGCTTTGCTCCATAATTTCACGAAAATAGTTCCAGTTCGTATAATTATTGTAAAATTTATGTGTCTTGTAGTTTAGGATAGGACTGGTTTCATAGCTTAAGAATATTGGAGAATGGTCAGATGAGAGGTCAAAGCTTGGATTTATTTCCAGTTGCTCACTTTTAATATCTTTCGTAATATAAAAGTCAATTAAATCAGGTCGCTTCCGCATATCAGTTGGCCAGTAAGTTGGTTCTCCAGAGCTTAAAAAGTCACTTTTATTTTCTATTATTGCATCGTAAAGATTTTTTCCTTTCGTGTTTGTTATTCTGGATCCCCATAAGGTATTCTTTGCATTGAAATCTCCGCCTGCAATAAAACGGCCTTCAAGAGTTTTAAGAAAGTCAAAGTATAGTGTCTTAGAATTTTTATGTTCAGGGGGGCAGTATATGGCAGAAAGGGTTAAATGACCACTAAAGTCCTCAATTTGTATAGATGTCGCTTGCAAGTAGTCCTGTCTATAGTGGTTCACATCAATGCATTTAATGTCTTTGTTTATAATTACTGCCGTTCCACCATGTGCCTTGTCATCAGGGTGATTGGTGTGATAAATAGTATAGTTAGGAATGTTTAAATAATTTCTATCTGTGAAATGTGTTTCAGATATTAGAGCTGCGTCTATGTTATTGTTTTTTAGGAATGTTTTTAGTTCCAGTGCATGTTGGCTTAGACCGTTAGCGTTCCAAAGGACAATTCTTAATTTATCTTGTTCGTTCATTAAATTTAGCGCAAAGTAACGTGATCATGTTTATCATTGCAGACATTTGTGAGATTAATTGTTTCATCATATCTTTCAATTCTGAAATTTCTTTGTTTTCCGTTATAGTTGCTGCAATAGATTGAGCATCATTTTTAGTGTTTATGGCTGTTACTTGAGCGTAAGATAAATTTGGTGTTGTAGTACTGTGTTGGGTTGTCACATTGTCTAGTGTAGTTTGTGATGCAACTTTTTCTTGTGTGTTTGTAATGGTGGTGGGATTTTTGTGTCTGAGACTTGGAAATTGCTGTATTTTTAATGATTTATAAATCATGCATCCCTTGTAATTAGCTGTGTGGTTTTTACCACAGAGAGCACATTTTATTTCGTTAATGTCCTTGACTGGACATTCTATGGCTTTATGACTTCCAGCACATTTGACACACACAGGTGTTTTAAAACAAAAATTTTTTGTATGACCGTATTTTTGGCAGTTTGTGCATTGAGGCAAAGTGCGTTTTTGATGTGGAGGCTCAAATTTAATTTTGCAATGTAGTAGATGTGTAATAGTGTATATATCTTTGTTGTTGGGCTTGGTTTTTAATTCTAGTATAAACAGTGGCAAAGGTGATTTGGTAGTAGCGTGTAAGATGTTATGAATATTTGTAACCTCATGCCCAAGTTCACCTAATTCTTTTACAATTTCTCCTTTATCTGTGGAGTTGTGCAAGTTCCTCAGTATCACTTTAAATCCCCTTTGCTCTTTGGGCTTATATGTATAATACTGAGTATTTTTTTCTTTTAATAATTTAGAGATTTGTGTATAGTGGTATGACTCTTTGGGTTGAATTTTTACTTCATTGTTTTGCAGGACTTTCATTTCAAAAACGCAATTCGGAAGTTTGTTTAGCGCGTCGGTTAAATATTTGATGTATTCAACATTCTGTACAAATATAGGTGGTGGTTTTGGAGTTTTAGATTTTTGCTGCTCATTAGTGTTGTTTGTCCCACTGTTTTGCGTTACTTTTTCTTTTTCATCATCAAGAGAGAGTATATCAAATCTGTTTGATGTCAGAGTATGCGGGATTGATTTGTTATTTGTTGGTTTACTTAACCAGTAGGTTGTAATTGTTTTTTGGTTTGCTAATGCTTTGTGTTTTTTGGTGGTTTTTGTTGTTTCTGTATTCTTATCTGGAGAATTACGTGTTCTCTTTGGAAGAGAAAGCTCTTTGTTGTTCTCACCTGCTTTTGCCTGCATAACTATGTTTGGGCATGTAGACATGATTGGCGAGTATGAGAAAATTGAAGAGTTTGTAGTAGCGGTTCTGCTTGTTGATGCTGATGTTGTAACTGTTGTGATTGTTGTTGCGCTTGTGAGAGCTACCAGACAAGTGGTGGGATGAGAAATGCTGATTAGTTGAATTGGAGTTTGGCATTGCTCATGCCATGAGTGAGGAGTTGTGGGTTTAGAGTTAACGGCGGTTGCCAGGTGAGGTTGTACAGCTGATGACTTACTCTTTATTTCACTTGCCGAGAACGGAACATTGTAGCTGAACTTGGCACTTGTTAGTTGCTCTTGCGCTGGTGAGCGGAGCCTCTCTTTGGGAGGAGAGCGCCCCACAGGCATTTTAAATGCTAAATTTTTTCACTAGTTGTTTTTATTATTTTTATGTTTTTATTTTGTTTGTATTTATATTTGCAAAACAAAGGTTGGGCTAAGATAGCACAAGATGTATTGTGTTGCAGTATTAAAGCGGCTATATCGCTGTATGTTTTTAAATATTGTACGATTGGTAGATTCACTACGAAACTTTCACAAAGCAAGAGCTAATAAAAGCACGTCTGTTCAACCGAATCGACTAAAATATCAAAAATATTAAAATTTAAACATTTATTATTATTTTAACTCAAAAATTTAACATTTTTACCATTTAACTCATTTTTTTAACTTACAGTTACTCAAAATTTTAACATTTTTTAACATTTAACTCATTTTTTTAGCTTATATTATCTCAAAAAAAAAGTTAAAAATTTTGAGTTGGGTCGATTTAGTCCACCCCTAAATATTAACTACGAGTACCTTAAAAATATTAACTACGAGTACCTTAAAAATACTAACTACGAGTAACTATAATATAGGGGTTTTTAACATTTAACTCATTTTTTTAGCTTATATTATCTCAAAAAAAAAAAGGATACATTTATTTTTTAAAGTACCTTTCAAAAAAAAGTCTTTGAGTCAGATTTGAACTTGCAACAAAATTATTGTTACAATTCCAACTGCTTAACCAACTCATCTAAACCGTATACCCTGAATAATGTAATTATAGTTGAGTAGTATGCAAAGCAAACAGTTGATCTTATCAACATTGCTCACAATCTATAAATAGAATAAGCATAATTGCAAGATAAGCATAAGCACAAACCAAAAAAAATGAAATACTGTTGAATACGAGTCACAAACTGCAAGATAAGCATAATATTTGATTTAGAATATTCAATTTTTATACATCAACACATGTTTCGACTCTGTCGAAACCGTTTGACAAAGTCAAACATGGTTACAAGTGTATTTAGCGTTAGAAGAGGGTGGACGCAAAATAATTGAAACTTCAAATTTGAACTCTTTGAAGTTCAAATTTATAAAATTTACCCAATATTGGTTCATAATTTAAATCTCTTATTAAATATGTTATTGGATTAGATGGATAAATTTTACTAATATAAAATATTTCTCGAGTCCAATTATTTTTATATTTGTTTTCAAATTGTTTTTTATGTGACTGAATTCTTACTTTTTCTCCAATTTTAAAAACTGGTTTTTCTAAATTGTTTCTATTAATTTTAAAACAATTATCAAAAATTAATTGTTCATTTTTTTCATTTACTTCACAAGGTTTCATACCAATAGTTCTATGTACATCTTTGTAATTATATTCATATAATATTTTATCAATTACATCAATCCAATTAGTATTTTTCTGAATTTCAAATCGTATTTTTAGTTTTTCATTAATGGTTCTATTAAATCTTTCTACAATTGATGATTTCTTTTCACTAAATGTTTGATACATGTTAATATTGTATTTATCTAAAACTTCTTGAAAATGTTTATTAAAAAATTCTTTACCAGAATCTGTATCAAGTAATTTTGGGGCACAACCTGCTTTTTTAATAATATTTAAAAATGCTTCAGAAGTTGTTTTTCCATCTTTCTTTTTTAATGGCTCTATATAAGCAAATTTAGAAAATGTATCAATTACATTAAGCATATATTTGTATCCTCTATTAATTCTAACATTAACTGTTGTCATAATTAGTAAATCTGCTGCCCATAGTTCATTTATGCCTTTAGTAATAATTTTTCTACTTTCAAAATTTTTTCTTACTGGTTTATGCAACTCTTTTGCTATTTTAAAATCATTATTTTTAGTATCAATAAATTCATCTTTATCCATTTCAAAAATATTTAAAATTTATTTTAATTAAATAACAATGATATCAGATAAAGTTTTAAAAGAATATATTAAAACACAAAAAGACTTAAAAAATAAACTTCAACAATTTAATTTAAACAAAGTAATAAAACAAGAAAAAATTAATGAAGATCTTCAAGCAATTATTCAACCATTAAATCAATCAGTTATTAATGTTCACAATTTAAATGATAGCTTTAAAAATTTAATAGTAGATTTAAATCAATCAAATCAATCATATAAAAAAACAATAGATGGACATTCACAAAGTGAACGTGTTTCAACGGAGTCGAAACCGTTTGACAATGTCAAGCAAGTTTCCAAAAGAAACGACACTGAAAGTGAATATACTTCCAAAGGAAACGATTCACAACATGAATATAAACCACCTAACAATAATGTGAATTTGCAAACTAATGAATTTAACGAAAAGCAACTATCACCAATTAGAAAAACAAACAAACAAAAATTAGTTGAAAGTACACCAACAACTAGCACAGGTTCACGAAGCGAACAGTTGACTCCATCAACATCAAAAGACGCTCTTTTGCGTAGTGCAAATGAAACGTTATCTACACCAGTACAATTTATTTCAAACAAAATTGGAAATATGGCAATGAAATATTTAAATTTAAATAATTCTGATATGAAATTATGTGACAATATTTTTGGTCTAAGGTCTGAAGATGGAAAAGATTTATGGATTGGTAATACTGAAGTAAAAATTAGTAATAATGATATTATTTTAAATAATAAAACTTATAATGGAACAAAAGGGTTATGGGAATTAATAACTTTAAAAGAACCATCAACAGCTGTAACAAATAATGATTTACAAAATTATGAAGAAATTATATTATCAACATATGCTTACATGCAAAATAATGACAAAAGTTCTAAACGTATTAAATCTAGTGTTGGAAATAAATATATGAATTTTATTAGACCAATATTGATTAAAAATAAAATTATAAAAGAAAAAGTAGGATCTGGTTTAAATTCAAAAAATAATCTTTCAAAATCATTACAAAATTTTAAAATTAAAACTAGTTTACCTACTGAATATGTTCGTTTTGCGAATCGTTCACAATGTGAACGTGTTTATTGGAATGATATTAATGAATTAAAAGATAGATTAAATTTGTTGTTAGGAGAGTATAATGCAGGAAATGATAGTCCAGAAATACATAATGAAATTATGAATATTATTGAGGAACTAAGAGAAGAAAATATGTTGACTCTCTCCGAAGGAAACGTATTAACTGTTTAATTAAATTACATATAAATTTAAATAAATTAAAAAATTTTTTTCTAATAAATGGGAATTGATAAGTTTGGACAAAAATCTTTTTCAGAAATAAATTCATCTAATGAATATTCTCTTAATAGAATAATATCATTAGAAAATGAAGTTGAAGAAATTCGTTCAAATAGTGATCAAATGAAAGATATTATTAGTAAATTAATGGAATTAAATCAACTACTTCAAAAAGAAGTTGAAAAACAAGAAAAAGATAATGTGGTAGCTTTTGGTGTTGTATATAAAGAAATAGAACAATTAGAAAATAATTTAAATCAAGATATTATTAACATAACTAAACAAGTAGATTTTATAGAAACAAATATTGAAAATTTTAAAAACAGTTTAGAAAAACAATTGGATAGTTATTCGGAAAAACAAATTTTAATTGATAATTATCTTAAAGATTTAGTTTTACAAAATAAAGACAATATTAATCAAAATAATATTACTAAACAAAATGATGAAACTAATAATAAGATTGATAAAAGTATTCAAGTAGATGAATATATAAAACAATTAAATATTGAAGAAAGTGAAACAGATATTGAAGAAAGTAAACTACAAATTGAAACAAATATAATTCAAAAATAATTTAAAAAATTCATACATATATAAATGATAAACAAAAATAATAAATCAAAATAAAAATTCAAATATTCAACATCGTTGAAATATGTTCACATCATATTTCATTTGAATTTAAAAAAAAAAACTTAATCTAATATAATTAATAATTTAATGTAAATAGGAGGGGTTCGTTTTAGTTACCTACATTTCCTATTTCAACTTTTTATTGAAATAAAACTTATCATCATAGGGTGACAATCCTATTTTATTCTCTTCTGTAGTATATAGTTTATTATCATATGATCTAATATTATGAACAGTTTCATTTTTATTTTTTAAATTAATTAAACAATTCTTATAATCTTCAATTGTTAACTTTTTAATATTATTTTTCTTTATTCCTTTACAAACTTTTTTATCACAAACATCGGTCTTAAATGCATACATTTTACTTCTAAGTCCACAAAATTCTCTAATTGGTATTCCATTATATTCATCTTTAAATTTTCCTGGTACTTTTTTATTAATATTAGATTTTAAATCTTCAATTGGAAAATTATCTATATAATCACTGGTATCATAATTATCTAGATCATCTTTCATTTCAGAATAAATATCAAAATCATCATCAATATGTTTACCTTCAAAATAAAGAATAAATGAATCAGTATCTGTTCCTAATAATTTCATTCTATTACCATATTTAGTTTTAAGTTGTACATACATTTTAAACATTAATAATTTTGATAAATCTAAAATATTTTGACCTCCAAAGATAGGTTTATTTAATTTAATATTTGTATTTTTACCAAACACTACACACATATTATGATCTATTATTTTTCTTGATTGATATGTATTTCTACTTATTAGTTTTCTCATAATTTTTTCAGTTTTAACTATTCTAACATTAAGTCTATTTCTAACATTTTCCATTTGCTTACCATATACACTATTATTCATAAGTTTGAAAAAATCTTTTTCAAAATCGTTTTTAGCTTCTTTTCTAAGTGTTGTATTTTTTTCAATATAATTTTTTAACCATGCTTCTTGTCTACATTTAATACCTCTATGAATTTTAGTTAAAATTACACCATTATTTAAATATTCTTTTAATAATCTTATATCAATTATATAATTTTTCTTTGGTAACAACGTACACATTAATTTTTTAATTTTATGATTTGGTTTACTACCAATCCCTTTATTAATTAAGTCTGTTTGATTTGGTGATAAATCTTCAAATTGTGGAACATAATGATGAGGTGCTGGAGCATAATCATTATAAAAGTTGTGTAATTCCGGAGGAATACTTATATCAACTTCTAATGTATATCCAATATCACCATCATCAAAATCTTTATTTAAAATATTATCAATATTACAAAAATATTTAATTTCATCTTCATTTAAGCATTCATGATTACCAACACTTAATTTTTGTGACATAGCCCATCCATATAAGTTATTTGCATCTAAATATAAAATATAACTTGTTAATTTTTTAGAATCGTATATACCTTTAAGAGAAGCTTCCTCTTTACTTAATTTATAAACTTGTTCTACAATATCATCGTAATAATAACAATTATTAGCTTTAGCATAGTTATGTGCAATTTGTGATATTCCACCTCTAGTTCCATTTTCATAAAATTCATACATATCTTGATCTGTTAATAATTCTAATTTTTGTTTGGTTAATTTTCAAGCAGATGAATTACTTAAATGTGGTGAACTTATATAATGTATAGGATCTAAATTATAATTTTTAAAACATTCTTTTCTAAAATTATCAAATACATCACTTAAAAGTATAACATCTAATTTTAAATACCAGTTGTGATAGTCTCTAAATGTTTTACAATTAAAATGTTTCCAAAATTTATTTGCAAATTTATAATCGTTAATATTAATATTTCCATTTAATGATGAATTAAAATCTTCAAGATTTGGAAATTCTGTTATACTTAATTTTTTATAATTATCAATAAATTCATATGGATATACACCTTTTCTAAGTAAATAACATTTATCTTTTAATGATAAATCTTTAAAAACATTATTAAAGTTTTCTAAATGATCAAAATTAATAGGTTTTATATTTTTAGTATTACAAACTGAACAAATACTACAAGCATATATTTTATTCTCAGTATTTTTACTAACTTTATAAGATACATAATCCATTTTTCTTATTTTCTTACATGTTACACAATATATATCATTAACATCTAATAAATTTTTAACAGCTTTATCTAATGAAGTATTTATAAATTCCATTGAATCTATAAATCTTAATTCTATTTTTTCGGCAACTGTATATAATTCTAAATCTGTTGATTCACATTTACAACAGGTGTCTCTTGTTATGAAATTATACTCATATTTACATTTTTTGTTTTTACATTTTAAATATTTAGTTTCACCTACAATAACTGGTTTTTTAATTTGTTTAAATTTTTCAGTACTTGTTGCTAAAACACTAGTTTCAGTTTCAGGATGAAATTCATCTAAATATTTTAGAAATAATTTTGAATCATAACCTTTTAAATTATGAATAATAATTGGTAAAAATTTTGGCATCTTTAACTTCAGATTACATGTATTACATAAAGCCATTCTATATTTACCAGTTGTATGGTCATGATCCCAACATTTTTTATTTTCTTCAGAAAATGGAATATCACAAATTTCACAATTGTTAGTATTATCAAACTTTAATATCGATTCTTTATCCTGAATTATATTATTCAATTTTCTTACTTCATAATAATCTTTAGCATATTTTATTAAATTATCTAAGAATGATTTCAATAGCACTTTTCTATTAGAAGTATTTTTTGAAATATATTGTTTATTATAAGTGTTATAAATACCATAACTATTTGGAATGTGTTCATGAAGTAATATTGTATTTTTACATTTGTCAGATTTTTTTTTATTAATTTTTTCCAAAGTACATTCAAAATCAGCATATAAAGTATATGGATGAAATAATTCTGCTCCAATAGATTTATATTTTAAAATATTTTCACCCTCTTTTGGTAACTTTATATTTTGTATTATATTATTATCATCTTTTAATAAATAACATGTTTTTATATGTTCTTCTAATTCATCAGATTTTTCAAAATGTTTAAAACATTTATTACAAATATGTAGATGTTCATGCTGATGATGAATTTTACCACTTAAAAATCCAGATAAATTTTTAAGTAGTACAAAGTGAGATTTGTATGTTTCTTCTGTAATATTTTCTTCTATATATATAATATTAACATGTTTTTTTGGCAAACCATTAACGAAATAATGAAAAGAGTTACTTTTATACATTAATTGAATTTGGTAATATTCATCATCATTTTTTTCTGAATCATAATGATAAAAATTCATGGTAATATTAAAATAATCTTCTAATTTTTTAACATTTTCTTCATTAATTATAAATGGAAATTCTAAATTTAGATTTTTAAATTTATCATCATTTTCTAAATCTTCAAGATATTTTTTATATTTTGTTGGTCTTTGAGGATCTTAAACAATTTCATCTTGATGAATAGAATATAAAATACAATATAAAATACATTTATTATCAGTATTTTTAATATTAACACAATTTCTATTAGTAAATGGAATATATGATCCAGCAAGAATTTGAGACTTATCTCTACTAATATGTGTTTTTACTATTCTAACAAAGCTAGCTGTAGATCCTTTTGTACATTTTTCTGAGAATTTATTATTTATTTCCTCTATCATTAAATAAAATTCTTTTGTATAGTTTAATTTATTAACATAATGTATTTCTGATCTATACCAATATTCATAACTTTCTTTAATTTTATTAGTTTTTTTATCAATAATCACAATATTTACCGCTGTTCCTAAAGACACTTTAAAATTACTAATATATATTTTGTAAAACCTTTGAAAAAATATTTGAAACAATTTCTTTTTATTAATTCTAAATGTCTTTCAATATCAAATTCTTCATTATTTGTAAACTCTAAATCAGCAACCATATTGTTAAAACATGAACCATTTAATTGTTTTTCTTGAATATCAATAATATCAAAATCATAATCATCAAAATTTTGAAATATATTTTGAATAACATCATTATTATGCTTTTCTATTAAAACACTTATTATGTTTAATAAACTATTTTTATTTTTATTGTACCAATATTTTGGCAATTGAAAAATATGTTTATTTGCTCTAATATATTTTTTTAAATTTTTTAAATTTTTAGATTTCAATTCTTTAATATTAAATGGATTCATTTTTATTTGGTTGATATTTTTACTTAATTTTTCCTTATTTATATAGAAAAATTTTTTTTAAATAAATTAACTTCTCGTCTTTATACAATATAAAATTATAATACTTTAAAGTGTGATGTAAATACGAATTAATTTTATTAAACTTAATTGGATATTAATTTTTATCATTAATTTTTTCATTATTTTCTTTATTATTAATAAATTTAATATGAAATTGAGATTTAAAATGACGTTGTTTATTTGATAAAGTATAATTTACACCACATTCACACTCTATTTTTTTATTTCTACTTGGTAATGTGTTACGATATGCAAATTTTTGATTGTAACATTTTTTACAATACCCCTTATTCAAATTAGAAATATTTGTTTCTTCCAAACATGAAAAACATATTTTTTTACCATTTATAATAGATAAACATATTTTTTCACCATTTACTATTTTATGATATAATCTTTGTTGTTGTTGTATTATTTCACCCATTGTTTCCAATTTATTAACAAATATTTTTTTTAAATTTTATATCAATTTACATTTCTAATATTTAATCTTATACTAATTTTTTCTTTTCTAAAATCAATTAAATTATTATCCTGATCAACTATATAAATAGTTATGTTTCTGATAGTATTTGTATTTACTGGATAGTATATTAAATTTCTAGGTATTTCATTTATTTTTTCACCAGGTTTATCGTTAATGAAAAATTCATGAATAATATTTGTTTGTTTATTATTTTCATAACTACCTCCTACAATATTACATTTTATTCTAATAGAATTAACATTCATAATATTTACTGGTAAATCAGATGATACTAATGTATTAGGTTGAATAATTTGTTCACTAAATCCTAGTAATGAAGCTATGGAATTTTTTTGTGTAAAATCAATAATATAATTACTTTTAATTTCAACTTTTAATGTTGTCATATTTGGTTTAATAGTAATACCCTTTATTTTCTCTTTTATAAAATTGTTTATATCATTTATTTCATATGAACCAGTTGGAAATGTAATTTTTTTGTTAACGCTGTTAATTGTATGTAAATTATCTTGTGAATCATTTCCTTCGAAAATATGTTCACTTTGTGAACCAATGACAGAGTCAACATAATGTAAAATATTATTTTTTAATTTTTCAGATATGTTCGGTATAGAATTATAAGTAGAAAAATTAAGCAAACACATTTCAAAATCATGTTTAACTTCATTTGACTCTGTTGAAATATGTTTATTATCTAAAATTATTGGTTCATCAAAATTACATGAAATTATTGAAGTATTTCCATCTAATGATATAGTCGGCATTATTTAATTAAGTAAAAATTTTAAACATAGATGACCACAAATTATTTCATTTATTTCTTGATCAATATTATTATTAAAAATTACAGTATTTTCATTAGTTTTGAAATATTTTTCTATTAATATTGGTAATTTATTTATAGCAAAGGAATCATAGTAAAAAATATGATTATTATATTTTTTATATGCTACCCAGTGTGTACCATTACCATCATTATTATCTAAATTTATTATTCCACATTCTATATCTTTTATCTTTTCTGGTAATCTATCTTTCATGAATACACCCCTAAAATTTGCTATATTAAATTTTCTAGCATATTTGTTTAAATCATAATTACTTAATGGTTTAATTGGAATTAATTCAAAATCAAATTTTTTTTAAGTAACATACCATTACCAGATTTTTTAAGTAACATACCATTACCAGATTTTATATTTTTTTCTTCTAATGCTTTATTATGACGTATTTTTTCTTCTAATAATTTATCGTTAGTTTTTTTTATCATTATATGCTCTATATAATGTTGTTCCTGCAGTAACTGCAGCTCCTATTGCTGGAATAAGTGGTAATAGTGCTGGTAAAAATCCGCCAATTTTTTCATTATTAAAACTTTGTAACTGAGACATAGATAATTTTAATATAAAAATTTTAAAAGTAGTTTTATTATTATCTAAATGTTTTTTTATAGAATTAATTTGTTTTCTAGTTTATGGTAAATATGTTTCATTCATTACACTTTCTTTAGTTCTTTGTAATTGAATTGGTTCTAATTTTATAGTAATATCTGTTTTATTTTTCATTGCATCATAAACTTGTTTTTGTTGATCTTCATTTAGAGATATTGGATATTTAATATATCGTCCACATTTTGGAATAAAATTAATTTCATTTTCATTTGTATTATGTTCACTTTGTGAACCGTTAACAGAGTCAACATTTATCAATTCTTCAGTTAATGAATTGTGAGTTGTTAAACCCATACCCATTTTTCTTTTAAATTTCATAGCATTAGTAGTTAAATATGCATTTACTTTTTCTGATAAACTAGCATCTTTTGCTGAAACTCTTGACCATGCTTTATCTTCTAAAATTTTATCAGCTTCATGTCTTTTCTTTATATCATTACTTTTAGAATATGCAATATCATGTTCTTTAGCTGCTTCATCTAATTTATTAATTGGATTTACATCCTTTTCAAGTTTTAATTCAAGATTAGTACCAGGTCCTAAATAATTATATCCTGGAGAATGTAACTCAAATGGAAGATTATTTATAAGATTATTTATAATACCACTACCATAATATCGTACCATTTATTATAATAGAAAATGTGATGTATTTATATTTCTTCATATATATTTATTATATTTATTATATTTACCAAATTTTTAGAAATTTTCAGTATATACTAAGCGATTTTAGTGGAGAAAATTTAACGAATATGAATGAAGTAAAAGAATTATTATATAATATTATGTCATTAATTCAAAAAATGGAAAAAATTTATTATTTAAATGGAAGATAAAATAAAATGTGATAAAAATAATCAATTATCAAAAATAGATTTTATTATTTCAAATGGAATAGATAAAATAATGCAAAATGAATACATTTCAATGGTACTAATTATTATTCTATTAATAATGTTTTTTTATAATTTGATAAGACAATTAAATACAAGACTACAATTATTTTAAACATAGGTTTCGACCTAGTCAAAACATATTAGTAAATTTTTAATAATATTTTTTAGTTAAATAAATGAAAGAAGAAAAAGGTATCGAATCTTATGACTTTTATGAACATTTGCCATCTAATTCTACACTATTAAATGAATATGGAAGACCAATAGAAATAAATATTAATAATCAAGACATTAAAACGTTACCATCTTAAATCCTGATAAAATAAATTTTGTGAATAATGGTATAATAAATCTGTTTAGTAAAATTACATATTTTATTAATTCAGTTGAAATTGATAAAATTGAAAATCCTGGAATAACAACAACAATTAAAGGCTTAGCATCATTTTCTAATGATCTATCATTAAATAATGCTGGTTGGCAAATTGTAAATAAAGGTAGTGTTTGTAATAAGAAAGGTTATTTTTCTGTTAGCATTCCATTATGTATATTAATTGGGTTTTTTGATGATTACAAAAATTTCATTTTTAGAATTAATCAAAAATTAGAATTAATAAGATCAAATGATGATACAAATTGTTTAATTATTGATAATAGTTTAAGTGATCATACTTTTTCTATTGATATTAATCAAATTATATGGAGAATGCCTCATGTTAAATTTTCAGTTGAAGTTGATCATGAAATTAATAAAAAAATTTCAAATAATACAAACTTTCAAATGTATTTTAGAAATTGGAGATACTATTGTACTACTGCAATTCCAGCTGTAAAGACTTATACCTGGAATATAACATCATCTAGTGCTAAACCTAGATATTTTCTTATTGCATTTCAAACATTAAGAAATCAGAATAATTATAAAGACAATAGTAAATTTGACCATTGTAATTTAGAAAATGTTGTAGTTAAATTAAATACAAATAGATATCCAAACTATGATATGCAACTATCTATTAATCAAAATAAATTTGATACATTATATAATATGTTTCTAGATTTTAAAAATTCATATTATGGTTCTAGTATAAATAATTTACCAATAGTTAATTATGATACATTTTTAAAAGAATATCCAATAATATGCATTGATACATCTAAACAGAATGAGGTAATTAAAGAGGCTGCTATTGATATTAAAATTGAATTTAAATGGACAGAAGATTTTCCATCAAATACAGTCGTTCACTGTTTAATTATTAGTGATGATAGTTATTCATATAATCCACTAACAAATCAAGTGATGCATGTTTGACTTGTTTTTTTTTAAATTTTTATAAAATTAAAATTAACTAAAAATTAATTGAAATAAATATGTAATTCATTATATTAATAATGAAAAAATTTATCTAAAATTCTAATTATGGATGGTCTTTTAAAAGTTACTAAATTAGATAATAAAATTAAATTAACTATTCAAAATTTTGATACTCATAAACCAATAAAAAGATTAAATGAAATATTTCCGAATATTATTAGAGCAATTATTTGTGGACCAAGTAATTGCGGAAAAACAAATGTATTATTAAATATATTATCAAAGATTTATTATTCTGATATAATAATTTGTTCAAAAACTTGCTATCAAGAAAAATATAAATTTTTGGAAGATATGATAATTCAATTTAATAAATTGTGTATTAAAAATGATTTGGAATATAAAGATATAAAATGTTTATCAATTCAATCTCTACCAACACCTGAAAATATTAAACCATATTCTGTAATAATATTTGATGATATCTCTACAGAACAACAAGATAATATTGCCAATTATTTTGCTTATGGTAGACACAATAACATTTCTTGTTTTTATTTATGTCAAACATATTCAAAAATTCCTAAACAATTGATAAGAGATAATGCAAACTATATAATTATATTTAAACAAGACAAGACTAATCTGAAGCATATATTTAATGACCATTGTAATGATATTGATTATGATATTTTAAAAAATATGTGTATTCAATGTTGGAAAGAACAGTTTGGATTTTTAGTAATAGATAAAGAACAAGAAACAAATGATGGTAGATATAAAAAAATGTTTGAATTTTTCTTTACAATATAAAAAATGTTTGAATTATAAAAAATGTTTAAATTTTTGTTGAATAATATTTTTTATGAATTGTTTTTTATATTGTTTAAAACAATAATTTTTCGACTACTTCATGAATTTGATTTATCACTGAAGTCTATTTTTTCTAACAAATTCAAAGCTTCTTCATAGTTACTATTACCAGAGAATGTTAATGCAATGAGAAGGAGCAAATGTTAAATGAGCTTTTTTCGAGTTCTAATTTATAGATTCATAATAAGGTCATTTCAAATTCAACTATCTTCACGAGTGGGGAATTGCAGATATTTACCACGCGAGTGGAGGGTTTCTATATTTACTTACCACGCTAGGACAGAAATTCAGATTTTTTCTGCGTTTACCAAACTACTGAGGAAGTTCATAAGATTTTTCGGCACACTACTAAGGAAATCGAAGCGAATAAATTTGCGATTAAGAAGGCAGTTAGTTTGTGGTGCAGAAGCTAAAGTCGGCGGAGTTATTCGTTTTGTTTTTTGGCACGTATTTAATTCAGGTTCAAGTCCTGAAGTCATATTTTTTTTCTTGCACATTTTTTTTTTACAATTCAAACCAGGAAAGTTTGGTAAAATTTTTGAGTTTATTTTAATTAAAATTTCTTTAAAATACTGTTTTTTTTTGTATTTTATAAATGGAAATTTCTTTTCGGTATAAAATAGTTCATACTGGATATGACCTGACTTTTATATAAATCAATCAAAACAGAAAATATGTACATATATCTATAATCTATTTCATCAAATCCAAATTATATTGATGAGAAAATATCATTCTAATATCCGTCCAGAAAGCCAAACGCGCATACACACATGCATATTCATATAATTACGCATACAAACTTTCAACTAACGCAGAATATGTGCATATAAAACTGCGAATCGAATAAATGAGTGATTTAGAAAAGATCATTAATAATTGTAGATTAGCGCAATCGTGAAAGACGAGTCGTGTATACAGTACATAGTCTCATATTTGACTCAGGTTCAAATCCTGTGCACAGTTTTTTATTCGATATTTTTATTTCATTTTTTATATTTGGTTTAATTGAAATTGATTTAAAATAGTGTATTCAGGTTTTTCTAATACCAGTTATTTAGAAATTTATTTTCTATATAACATTATTCATTTGAATTGATTTATATGTAAAACAGCCATAAAGTCAATCATATGAATATGCATTCCTATATTTAATCTCTTCAGTCAAATCTGAACTACTTACATACACATATTGATGAGAAAATATTCTAATATCCATGGATGCATCCAGAAAGCCAAACGCGCATACACGCACATGTATACAAATATATACAAACCTTCAACGAACGCAAAATGTATGCACATAAAAAACAGCAACTGCGACCGTCTTCTTGTCCGTCAGTGAAAAGATGGGATATGTATACCCTATGAGCAAAAAGAACCGGGAAGGCGATGTTGACTGTTTCCTTCGATTGCCAAGTCATAGTCCACCATGAGTACCTTCCATCGGGCCAGACAGTCAATAGAATATATTATTTATCCGTTTTGAAACCTTAGAGAGATGCTGTGTGTTGGAAACCCCCGGAAATGTGAGCAAACAATTCTCAGATTTTGCATGATGATAACGCGCCATCGCACTGATCAAAGAGAATACAAATCGGCCTGCCGGGGGTGTTTGGAGGACTGGGTTAAACGTTGGCACGTGTGTGTTGCTTCAGACGGGTCATATTTTGAAGAAGATAATATAAATTTGCCTTAAATTTAACTCTGTTTTGTTTAATTTAAACATTCCCGGTACTTTCTGATCATAAGGTACATACATGCGGCTTTGCGGACAGCAATGTGTGATTCGCTGGAAGTCGCATTAACTCGCGACTGTCGCACAGTTAGAAGACATATTTACATACATATAAGGGTGCATACATACATACGGAGGAGCGGCCACTCGACATGACAAAAATTCGAGATTTATCAAATATTGGCAAATAATTCGACGCGAAATATTCCAATATTGACTATTTTCGAATAGTCGCGAAAATTGGCATATGGGCGGCTCGTTTTATGAATGAAATTGAAATATGAGCTCTAACTTATGAATGAACTTTTTGTTTTTCTTCTAAATTGTTCAGCGCCGTCGCTGATAGAATCATGGCCGCTGCGACTGCGTCTACGAATGTATTTTGTTTTTGTAGTCGCTAGGCTTAGATTGTAGCTTTGGGCGACATGCGCATGTGAGGTATGTGTCTTTGTTGTGTTCTAGAACATTTTAGAATGTGTGGTGGCAAAACGGTCATCGCGTTGCGCTTGCTGTTGCTTTTGCGTCTATCAAAGTATTGTGTTTTTGTAATTGCAATATTAGGAATATCGACTGATGAAAGACAAAAGTGCACGGAAGCAAGAAGGGAGCGCTGTGCTCGCGCATATTTGTATGCATGAATGTATGAACGTGCATGGATGTAGTAACATATGAATACAATTATTTTGTAGGAAGTTTAGAAGGCAAGTAGGTATATATGTATGTATATATGCTAGGACATAATACATACATAGAGCAGAATTGTTTTTGCACTTGTTAGGAAGAAACTCGCTAGTGCGTATGTGTATTTGATTTCTTGTAAGAATGTGATGTGCTGTGACTTGTGTACATACATAAGTCAAGGTTATTTGGGCATACATGCATATGTACATATGTAATATATGAAAGGAAGATGATGTTCTTGCGCTTGTGCATTATTGTTTTTCATATACAAATGTACATACATACCTACATATGTATGTAAATGCTGTCGAATACATAAACTATAAATTGACATACAATATAAAATAAGTGCTGATTTATCTTAAACCGTTTTTTTTTCTTAATGCAAATACCTCCTATTGACATGTACATACATATTATGTATGTATGTATATTGTCATATACCATCATTTATGTACATATAGAGTATACGTTCATTTATGAATGTATGTAATGAAAAACTTCATGAATTACTTTCAGAACTTTATTAAAACTAATTCGCGTCGCGCGCATGCACAAAACCTTGGTTCACAACGCAGGCGCAGAAATAAACGCACTGCATATTTATCCTCCCCATGTGACTCGGCATCAATTCTCGGCGCCAATTTTTTTTTTTTTTTTAAATGTGTTTTTTTTTATGTAATCGTAAAATTTTTTTAGTAAATTTTATGTATCCGCTTATCATTTCAAAAGTAACAAAATGGTAAAAAAATAAGCAGTCGAAGAAATAAATGCACCGCCTATTTTTCCTCGTAACATGTTAGAATCGAGTTCAATTCCCGGCGCAAACTTTTTTTTATAAATTTTAGTTTTTAAAATGGTTTTTTTTTTTTTCAATGTAATTGAAAAAAAAAATTATGTAATAAATTTTACGTATTCGCTTATTATTTCAAAAATACGAAAATAGTACAAATTTAATTGGTTTAACGTCGAGGTGAGAAATGTGTTGTGTGTTGAGGTGAAAAATGTGTGGTGTTTCTAATTTTTGTGTGGGCAAAAGTCAGTGAGGTGTCTATAAACTCGGTGTGCTAAATGACCTTATTACAAATCTTTCAAATCTCAATTGTACTAAAAAAAGCTCACAGTAACATTTGCACCTTCTCATTGCATTAACGTTCTCTGCTATTACTTATTGTGACTCATATTCAACAGTATTTCATTTTTTGGTCCGCACAGGTCCGCACCAGACTAGATGAAATATTATGCTTATCTTGCAGTTTGTGACTCATATTCAACAGTATTTCATTTTTTGGTCCGCACCGGTCCGCACCAGACTAGATCAAATATTATGCTTATCTTGCAGTTTGTGACTCATATTCAACAGTATTTCATTTTTTGGTCCGCACAGGTCCGCACCAGACCAACAGTTCACTCTGTGAATACTTATAAAGCTTATTCTATTTATAGATTGTGAGCAATGTTGATAAGATCAACTGTTTGCTTTGCATACTACTCAACTATAATTACATTATTCAGGGTATACCGTTTAGATGAGTTGGTTAAGCAGTTGGAATTGTAACAATAATTTTGTTGCAAGTTCAAATCTGACTCAAAGACTTTTTTTTGAAAGGTACTTTAAAAAATAAATGTATCCTTTTTTTTTTTGAGATAATATAAGCTAAAAAAATGAGTTAAACGTTAAAAACCCCTATATTATAATATAGTTACTCGTAGTTAGTATTTTTAAGGTACTCGTAGTTAATATTCTTAAGGTACTCGTAGTTAATATTTAGGGGTGGACTAAATCGACCCAACTCAAAATTTTTAACTTTTTTTTTGAGATTATATAAGCTAAAAAAATGAGTTAAATGTTAAAAAATGTTAAAATTTTGAGTAACTGTAAGTTAAAAAAATGAGTTAAATGGTAAAAATGTTAAAATTTTGAATTAAAATGATAATAAATGTTAAAATTTTAATATTTTTGAGTTAAAATGATAATAAATGTTAAAATTTTAATATTTTTGATATTGCGTTGTAGTCCGGAATATACATACTACTGGTGCTGCAAGACTGCGGCTAGATGCATCACCTAAGTTTCATTCGACTTGGAATGACGTTTCGAATAGTTTAGTCGATGAATTTGGGTATAAACTAAACGAAGCAGAAATGCATATTGAAATGTCAAGTGCTACACGTAAGCAAAGTGAGAAAATAATGTACTAATTGTTTTAAAGTTAGTGGACTTGGTCGTCGTTATGAACTGAGTGAAAGTACGATTATAAAATATTTGCGCGACGGATTGAAACATAAAGAACTACAGGTTGCTATATCGGCGGTACGATTTAACTCATTAAAAGAAATGCGTGAAACGATTGAGGACTACTTACAAAATTCGGTGTTAACGAAAACTATAAGAAACGAAATGGCTGATAAACGCGAATCGGGTTAAGAACGAAAACGAAAAAAGCGGCTACGATAAAACGAGTTTAAAGTGCTATAATTGCCAAAGCCATATCGCACGAAATTGTAAGAAGCCAAATCAACCACGTCGGTGTAAAGACTGTAATAAATTTCATGGTGACGGGGAACCGGTAAATTGCGGAAAAAAATTTAATGTGAAATGAGCACAAGTCCAGCAAATTAAATTTGGAGAAAAGTATATTTCAATAAGCGGGAAAACCTTTTTATCTTTTATTGATACGTGAAGTGAATGCAGCATGATAAAGCGCCAGATTGCAAGCGTGATCGGTCGTGTTTTTGATTGCTCCGCTATCGAAGTTTTAAGTATGAACATAAACCATCAAAAATTAGAAATTGTGTAATTTTCTTTATGAGACAGTGACTCTAGTTTATGACATTTATTCTTTTTGGCTATTGCATATTATACCGAACTCCGAACTAACAATGCCGTGTCTATGTGCCAACAAAGTTGAGCGCACACAAGAGAAAGTGCAGTGCGACAAGTGCAATGATGTTTTTAATTTAAATTGTGTCAACCTACCACCTGCTGACTTAGAATTTTTGCTTAAAACGGGTAAGCAATTTATCTGTGATAAGTGTGCCGCTGTTCGACGTCAATCCCTTCGAGCACCATCAGCTCCCATCAATCTGGATAATGAAATTGCCATTGCTGATAATGTACCAGTGAATCCAGCTAACCTAAGTGCACAGTTATCACCACATCAACAACTGCCGAAATCAACATCAGCTGATGATGTAAGCAAATCAGATATCAGTCTGAAAACAATTATCAGAGAAATTGCTGCTCTTAAATCAGAAAATGCTCGTGCGATGGCTGCAATTAGCTCTCTCAAAGAGGATAAGCAAATGCTGATTTCGCAAATAATTGAATAATTGAATTCAGAAGTAAAGGAATTACGAAAACATCAAATGGTTGATGTCTTCTCTGCTCTTGTACAGCTAATCGCTGAGGTAAAAGATCTTAGTGCTTGTGTTCTTGCATGTGGGTGTCATGCAAGGAACACAAAAAATGCGAAAAGAAATATAAGATACAGGAGCCACTACTACCAGTGATTGCTGCTACGTCGCCTGTAAACGTGTCTATTGGCCTCTGGAGACGATACAGCATGCTTGACTGAGCTTTGTGTGTGTTAGTGCAGTCGGGTGTCGTCGTGTCACACATACTTGTTGTCGGCTTTTGAATGATTAAAATCAAAAATTTTAGATATTAGCGTCAATCAGCCGACACGCACACATATAAAGTTCTTGTCAAACAATGCTTGACCGTCACCAGAGGCCATATTGTTGCTGCTCCGCATGGTGAGACTAACTCGTTTTACTCTGCTTCGCACTCTCATGCTGTTGTTGGCGATGTGCCGCTCTCTTCTAGCGCTGCTGTTACTAATACAGCTTAAGTGAAACTGACGCCGATTGCTGCTGCTGGTACTACGTCCGTTCTCCCATCAACATCAACTTGCAAAAAAGCGTCGGCGTCGACTTCTCTTGCACCTACATCAAATCGCATTCAACTGGAAGTGCCAGCTCAATGAGCCATGACTGATCGTCGAATGATCTCTCTAATCGTACACGAGTTACGTCACTCAACCATTCTACTCCAAAAGAATACACAATTGAAGTGGACTGGTCATCGTAACTCGATACCCAACCAAATAAGTGCCATTGCACTAACGCATTTCGCAAGCGACACAATTAGCTTGTAAAGAAATGAGTGCAACGACACTTATGCAAATAATTTAGGAAACTTAGAATAAGCAATATTCGTATTTCGTTGATTCACCAAATATTGTATTGTAAGTGAATCAACTATTAGCAATAGGAAATATTATAAATACTAGCTGTAAGCATATCAAAATTGTAATTGAAATTTACCATTTAATCAATAAAGACGCGTTTCGACGCCGGTTGATTTTTTTTAAGCCACGACTTTCGCATTGGCTTATTTCACGTGAATGGAAAACCGTAACTAGAGCTAATAGAAAAAAGGTTAAAAAACCTTTAGTTTAGTTTAGGTTCAAACCAAAATAATGAATTAAGTGTAGTTCCTAACATGAAGTGGCTGCACATATCGTCATTCTCAAACACTGTGACAGCAGCCGATATTGTGGACTATGTTGCGAAACATGCAGAAATTGACCGCAAATTTCTTTCCTGCTATATGCTTATCAAAAAGGATACCCTCGTAAAGGATTTGAAGAAAATCAACTTTAAGCTAGGCGTTTCTGCGTTTTCTTATGATAAGCTTTTAAATGAGGATATATGGCCTACGAACGTAAAAATTCGGCCATTCACTTTTTTTCAAAAAGACGTCACTCCACCTCTAATTCCGTAACTGCTGCCGCTAACTCCATCGCTAGCAATAAATTACTAAAATTGTATTTTCAAAATATATCTGGGCCTCGGACTAAATGCTCCACGGTGTATATGAAAAGTTCTTTCTTAGACTTTGATATTTTTGTATTCGTTGAATCTTGGCTGAGTGAAAATTTTTTCGACTGCGAAATTTTTTACCTCAATTTGTACGATGTTTTCCGTAAAGACCGTGACCCTGTCAAATCTGGATGTTCCAGAGGAAGTGGTGTTCTCATTGCTGTTCTGAGAAAATTTCGGGCATCATTGGTAACGCTTACCAATTCTTACACACTCATCGATCAGCTGTGTGTACGTGTTTATGGTTTGTGTGAGGCTTCTCATCTTTTTTTTTTTTTATCCGAAGGGGGAATCTTACATAGGTAGATACCGTCAGTATAGACGGCATGCACGATTCATACTGATCGTTAAGTCAGTATTACTACTAAGCTGGACTTGCGAAACAGTACACCTACGTACTAAACCCTAACTCCGACCTCTGTAGATTGCGTTTGCCCTGCGGTACCGCCGTTTAAGCATCGCATCACAGGGCCAAGCTAGTCATTATGGCTCTTCATTTATATCTCTCTTTCCGTCTTTCCGTCTACCCTTCATTACTCCTTTTTCTTCTTTCTTTACTGCGTTCCCATTCCTTTTTCCGCAGTTCCTGTAGCGCATTTGCGGACCATTCTTTCATCTTGGTCCACACCAACTTCGACTGCAGGATGTGATCTACAATGTTGCCCGGGGTTATTTTTTCTTTTATGATTCCTTCAATGCACATTCTTTCGGATGCGTATCTCGGGCAGGAGAAGAAGACATGTTCCACGTTCTCACTACCGTTGCCGCAGAACGAGCAGTCAGCTGCGTCCTCGTGGCCGAGTCTTTGGAGATATTCTCTATAGCATCCATGTCCCGTCAGGAACTGTGTGAGGTAGTAATCTGTGTCGCTACGTCCTCTCTCAACCCAAGCCTGTACGCTTCTAATAAGTTTATGCGTCCATCTCCCTTTTGTCGCTAAGTCCCAGCGATTTTGCCGCTCAATTATGCTCCCCCGTCTTTCTTCTTTACGCTCTTCCGCCGTTAATCGCCTGTTTAGGCTTTTGGCTTTGTCGTACACTCTACCCAGTTCAGAGGCCATTATATCTGGTGGCATGATACCCGATATGACACATACTGCTTCAAACGACACTGTCCTGAAAGCACAGGCAACTCTAAGGGAAATAAGTCTACAAACTATTTCCGCCTTCTTCGCATATGTTTTCTGTATCAGGGCTTTACCCCATATGGGTGCTGCACACATGAATGTAGACTGGGTAACTTTAGCCAGGAGCGCTCTTCTACTCTGAGTAGGACCACCGATGTTGGCCATGATTCTTGACAGTGCCGCCGTCACCATGGCTAGTCGAGCATCGATCATTACACCCAAATATCGTAGTGCCCCCTGTGTTGTGACGTTAAACCCATCAATATTTAGTGTGGTCGTTTCTAACTTTTTTCTACTCGTAATGAGGACTGCTTCTGTTTTTTGCCCTGCTAGCTGGAGTTTAACCGCCGTTAGCCATTGTTTGACCTTTGTTGTTGCCTTGCTGCAGATACTCTGAATCTGAGGGATTGTTTTGGCGACTATGGTCAACGCAATGTCGTCTGCGTATCCTATTATTTGCACTTCCCTCGGCATTGGGAGTTGCAGTACCCCATCATATAATGCATTCCATAGCATCGGGCCCAGTACAGAACCTTGCCGTACTCCGCCCGTCACTGCATATCTCTTGGGACCTTCATCTGTATTGTACAGAAGTACTCTTTCCGACAGATAACTGCTTATAAACCGTACTAAGCCTTTATAATATGGGACCAGTATGCCGAGTTGAAGGCGTTCTTGACATCCAGTGTGACAACTGCACAGTATTCTTAATCACCATGCATCCACCTGTCACTCTCAATAGCCTTACTTGCAATGGTTGTCACCCTCCTGACGGCGTCGAAGGTTGAACGACCTTTTCGGAAACCAAACTGATGCTAGGATAGTTCAGCCGGCGCTTTCTCCAGGTGCTGTTCCAGGCGCATGCAGATTAGTTTCTCCAAGATTTTACCCATAGTATCTATCATGCAGAGTGGCCGATTAGAACTAGGGTCACCCGCTGGCTTATTTGGTTTCTGAAGTAGGACCAGTTGTTGCTTCTTCCATACTTTCGGAAACGTGCCTTCATTTATACACTTGGTGAAGTGTTCTGCAATTGGCTTTGCGTTGCGCCTGATAGCGATCTTCAGCGCCTTGTTCGGAATGCCGTCAGGTCCTGGAGCCTTAGCATTGCCGAAACTTTCCGTTGCCAAAATCACCTCTGCTTTACTGATTGTGACACTATTTTCTGCTGCGTGGAAGTGGGTCTGGCTTGGTTGCATGTCTTGCTTTGGAAAGAGTGTCTGTACAATCTTTTCTAAAAGAATGTGGCAAGTTGGCGCCTATCCTCTACCTCCTTTGACCTTGGCCATAACGAGTTTGTAGCCATCACCCCACGGGTTTTCGTCCACATTCTGGCACAGTTCTTTAAAGCTGGCTGCCTTGAGCTTTTAATGGCTTTCATTAATTGTTTCCGCTTCTTTTTATAGTTCTCGCGGAGCCTGTAGTGTTCTGCCATCCCATAACTCCTTTGGGAAAGGCGCCTTGCTTTTTTGCATTCGCTTCTTAGGGTGCTGATCTCCTCGTTCCACCAGTATACAGGCTTTCTGGGAGCGCTCTGTCTTTTCCTGCACATAGGCGCATCGTAAGCTCCGCTAACATATTTTACTAGCAGCTCCTCCTGTAGTTCCACATCGTTGGTGCTAGTTGGGTTCTTTTCTAGCATGATTTGAAACATTTCTTCATCAAGCGTCTCCACCCTCCAACCCTTATTCTGTGTTTTCTGTACGGCTTCTTTTCCATGCGAAAAGTTCACCGTCACTGCCTGTGTAAAAATCACTCACTTGCCAGCTTGCTGATCGTACTAGAGCCCTGCTGGCGTAAGTGATGTCGATTATTGATGCACGACCATTCACTTCGAAGGTGTTTTTTCCCCCAGTGTTTAGCAGAACCGCATCAAGCAGTGAGAATGCCTTAATCAAGGCATCTCCCCTTTTATTGGTATGTCTGCTACCCTATTTCAAGGCCCACGCATTGAAATCACCCGCAATCCCGTTTGGTGTGGTACCACGAGCGTTTTGCACAAGTTCATCCAGTAGGTTTTCGAACTCTGCTTACGCCAGTTTCGGAGGCGCGTAGCAACCATAGAAATAGATGCCACATACTTTTGCTCGGGTATAGTAATCACTATCGGTGTGCGGTTTGTCCTGCAGGGTATTTCCTCCACAGGCCCAAATAGCAGCTTTACTTTTCTTGTCCGAGACCCACGTTCCGACGCTTAGGTTTTTATGCTGGTCGCTGACTAGCACAGCATCCACCTTATTTTCGTATACCCTTTGTTTAAGGAGCTCTTGTACAGCCTCGCAATGGTTTAGATAGATCTACTCAGTTCTCATTTTTTTGTTTTAATATACGCCGCTTGATACAGCGGACATTTTCTGCTTCCAATCTGATGGCTTGTATCTTCTCGTCCATTTCTTCTACAAGCTCCGCAAAAGGGCTTTTTCTCGCATACTTTCGCTTGGTGACCCTTTTCTCCACATTTGAGACAGTTCTGGCTTCTGTCCTCTTCGTTTTTACATGCCCTCGCTAGGTGTCCATACTCCAGGCATCTGTAGCATCGCCTCAAGTCAGGATTTTCTCTTATTCGGCATACCGCCCAGCCGATTTTCAGTTTTTGCTTCTCAAGCAGTCGCCTTGCGTCCAGTGCTGGTAGGCTTATCACTGCTGATTGCGTGCCTGCATACGCCGCTCTAACGCTTTTTATTGCGTTTTCACTAAATAGGTTAAGCTCTTAAGCTCTTGCGTTCGTATTGCCTCACCTATGTCCTCTTTGGTTGTGATTTCATCTAAATCACGGATCTCCACCAACATCTCGTGGGTTAGGGCCTTGATTTGCGCCTGGTCACCTAGCACCTTGCCAATCTTCTTCGGGTATACTCCTGTATTGGCCATCTGCTCTTTTTTCAATTGAAGCAGGATTTCGCCTTGGGCGGTCTTTCTTATGCGCGTAACGTTTTCGCCGAGTTCTTGCAGGGCATCATCTTTTTTAACCACCCTGAGAATGTCACTTTACGCCATTGTTCCGGCACGCGCAATGACAATCGCATCCGGCCTCGGGCGTGGTATATTTGTTACTTTCTTCTTGGCTGGTTTGCGCTTGACACTCATCCAGCCATATTCCACAACCCCGTTTGTCCTCTCTCCTTTGACTTTCTTGTCTACACTTGCTGACACTTTGTGTTCTTCTTCGGTTTTACTTTTCTTGGGAGGCGTTTTTCTGCCCGGCTGTTTATCGTCGCGTGGTCTTTTCGGGGTTCCTTCAGCCGAATGGTAGACCAGAACGGTTCGCTTGGCTTCCTTGCTTTTCGCTTCTTTCTAAGCTCTCGAGTGCAGCTTTGTGAGGTTTCTCATCTGGAACAGTCCGCCGAATGGTCCGGATTATTTATACTTTGCACATGCTGACAATGTTGTGTCATTAGTTCAAGCTTAGCTGGTGACAGTCATCTTTGCTTCCTCGGGGATTTTAATTTTTGTTGAGTTTGTCCCCACTTAGAAACTCGGCTGCTTTTATGGCTTAGAACGTAAATTCTTCAGCCGAAATGCATGTCATTGATAGCTTTTTAAGCATTGATTTATCACAAATTAATGGTTTTTATAATAGCCTTAATGGAATCCTAGATCTAGTGTTTATTTCAAATAACATCAACTAAACATTGTCGGAAGGCATTGCTCCCATATCTTTAACTGATAAACATCATGTTCATCTTTCTCTTGAATTGGAATTTTATGAATTTTCTGAGGTATCTGATGAGCCTAACATCAAATTTAACTACAACTCATGCGACTTCTCAATTTTTAATGAAAATTTTATTAAGTATTGACTGGGATAATGCCTTCCACGACAATGATGTTACCTCTTGTTTTCATTTTTTTATATTTTTTATTTATCATAAGAAAGTATATAAGACACCTTGGCATACCTTAGGCATCTAAAGAATCTAAAAAACAAATTTTCTAAACTGTATAAAAGATCTGGAGACCCAATGCACTACTCAAAATTTCAATGCCATTTAGAAGAATTTAACTGTTTGAACAAGTTCTTATATAGAAATGACATCTTGAATTTCGGAAACAATATTATTTCGGATTCGAAGGCCTTTTGGCAATTCATCAAATCAAAAAAGTCTTGCTTAACGGTGCCATTTAATGTTTTTTATAATAGTAAATATGAAAATTCTGCCATAGAATCTGCCATTTTTTTTGCTCTAATTTTGAACCCGACTTAGACTTCGATTCTCGTTTTTCACCTCTTAATTTTGGGACATTGTGCCTATCTGTTACTGATGTCGTCAAGGGTATTATGAAATTCAAGCCTACATCGAAATCTGACTCGGATGGCCTTTCGGGCATTGTTGCGAAAGGTTACTTTGGCAACCCATTTCGCATTTTCTCACCTCTCTGTTTTTCTCATTCGCCAATCAACAGCTGTCAAAGAGAACCAAGCTTTCTTTTCGATTCTAGACGTTGACGAAAGCGCATGGACGCGCATAAAAACAATTGTAAGACACATACAATATTTTCACTTATTAATTGTAAACTTATTGATCGTTAAATAAAGTTTTCAGCCTTTCTAAACAAACGGAGTCTTATGTACTGCACCAGGGCTTGCTAAAAGGGAATTTAGCCGCGTCAAACTGCCGTCGTCAACATTCTGAAAAAATTTACTTTAAAGAGATTTTCGTTTAATAAGCTGTAAAAATGGAGGATGTTTCTAAAGCTGCATCGCCACGGGAAAACGCGGATGCTGATACACTAAACGCAGTCGAGGGTTTATTAGATGAGGCTGACAAAACTGGCCATGCTGTGACAATTGGCACCGAAACGCCTACTGCCGACACCGCGCCAGATCGACACGCATCTACACCTGTTCGTCAAACTGCACCATTTGCACCCCCCTGCACTTCAGGCACCTCCGGGATTAGGGCTACACACTATTACAGCACAGCACTGCCATACGCATGTGGCGTTCCACAACCTATAGAGCTGCAATGCAACCAAACTGCAGGTATAACGGGAACACACAATCCATCGACCACGTTCAATGTCGTCCCTAACCTTGCTAACGTGATGAAATTTCCGTATACTTCGACTACGAACGGCATGACGACCATGCTGCCCAACTTAACCTCAAACAGCAATACAGTCTCGGCTATGTCTTCATCTCAACCCTTTTCTGCATATACCTCAATGCACAATTTGCACAGTTTGCCAACGTCGGTTGCTTCAAGATTTTCACACCCAAATGTTAACCATAACTTAAATATGCCTTATGGAGGGTATCCGACCGTTACTAATCCGTACAGTTACTCTACGACAGCCGACCTAAACTTGACTGCGGCACATATAGCTAGTCGTCAAGTGCTTTCGAAAGATCTGCCAACCTTTGCAGGTAGGCCTGAAGACTGGCCCGTATTTATTACTAACTACGAGCAGTCTACCATACGGTGCGGATTCACGGACCAAGAAAACCTTATTAGGTTGCAGAAATGCTTGAAGGGCCAAGCATTAGAGGCAGTTCGTGGTAGGCTTATGGTGCCGTCTACGGTTGGATTGGCCATTAATACACTCCGCATGTTGTATGGTAGACCAGACGTAATTCACCAAGTAATGCTGCGTAGGTTAAGGGAGGAACCGTTTGTAAAGCCAGACAAATTAGAAACCTTAGTAACACTTTCATTACCGGTACAAAATTATCGCGCTACAATGCAGGCGGTCGGTCTAAACGATTATCTAAATGATCCAGTCCTATTAAACGAGCTGGTAGCTAAACTGCCATGTAACCAAAGGTTGAGTTGGGGCCAGCAATGTATGTCCCTGAGACGCGCTGACATTGCTGCATTCGATGATTGGCTTTTCGGTCTAGCCATGTGCGCTAGCCAGGTCACTTCCATCCAGACATCAGCGATATCATCGTGTAATAGCAACGTCGAAGCAAAAAAGGGAAATCGCGAATCACTAAAGGGCAGAATAATGATTCACGATGTGGTTACGAAAAATAACGAGCAGAGTGAAAAGTCGATAAATTGCCTGAAATGCGGTGCGAGCCATACGCTGTCCGATTGCTATGAGTTTCGTGCCCTATCGCAAAGTGACAGATGGAAATTTGTACGGGAAAATAAACTCTCTTTACGCTGCTTCAAAAGTCATTTCATTCGTCGATGTAATTCGAAAAGGCGCTGTGGCGTAGATGATTGTAGAATGGCTCACCATCCACTGCTTCACAATGGAACTTCGTTGGCGATTGGAAAACGACAACAAGCAACATTATACCACGAGTTGGGCACAGCTGCTGATAAAGAAACGCAAAGGGCGCTTTTCAGGTATGTGGAGGTTATTTTACATAGCGGTACCAAAGCAATACGTACATTCGCCCTTATCGACGAAGGAGCCTCCTGTACGCTAATTGAGTCTCAATTGGCGAACGAGCTTGATTTAGATGGGCCAGTTGAATCGTTATGCTTGCGTTGGACGGGAGAAATTACTCGAAATGAGGCAAATTCCAAATTTGTCAATCTTTACGTTTCACCGATTACATTACCCTCTCAAAAATACAGGCTTCGAAACGTTCGAACCGTTGCTAATCTACTACTTCCTCAGCAGTCGCTGTTCAGCTCTACGATTAGTAAGCACGCACACATTAAGGGCCTGCCGATTCGACCCTATAATAAAGCAAGAGCGCGAATTTTGATAGGTTTGGACAACGCTAAAATAGGAATCCCTATCGAAATAAGAGAAGATAGGGGATCCGACCTTATTGCCGAAAAGTGCTGACTAGGATGGAGTGTATATGGGCGCGATAAAACTAACTGCGCTGAACAACCGAGAATATTGCATACCTGCGAATGTGATACAACCAGAGACGATCGTATGGACCAGCAACTGAAAACATATTTTTCTATTGATGCCATCGGATCATATGCACCAATTAAGCCGTTGATATCTAAATATGATGAACGCGCACTTCAAATCATGGAAAAGACCACGCGCTTTATCTCCGCTGAAAAGAGATGGGAAACCGGGTTACTTTGGAAGCACGAAGCTGTCGAGCTTCCCGATTCGCTGCCTATGGCAATCCGGCGACTCTCGTGCTTAGAAAGTAAAATGAAGCGTGATTCGTCAATTCGTCAATTTCTTATAAACAAAATACATGATTATGAGAAAAAAGGGTACGTACATAAGTTGAACAAAAACGAAATAAAATATAGCGCTAGGTCTTGGTATCTCCCTATATTTACTGTTCTCAATGCCAATAAAAAGAAAACTCGATTGGTTTGGGATGCTGCAGCAAGAGTAAAGGGTGTCGGGCTCAATGATATGTTGCTGAAAGGGCCCGATCTACTAAAGTCTCTATTGGGGGTACTGCTCCGATTTCACGAACGACGTTTCGCAGTTTGTGGAGATATACGCGAAATGTTCCACCAGATTAAAATTATAAAAGAAGATCAAGTGGCCCAAAAATTTCTTTGGCGAAACGATGGCTCGTCTCGCGACTATGATATCTACGTGATGAGGGTTATGACATTCGGCGCTTCGTGCTCGCCTTCCTTGGCGAACTACATACAAAATCGTAACGCTCACCGATTTGCTGATCTTCATCCCGACGCCGAACGGGCCATCGTTAGTAACACATTTGTTGACGATTGGCTTCAGAGTGCAGACTCTGACCCCGGATGTAAAAAGATTTAGTACATGGGAGAAGCTTCGCAGTGCGCATCGATTTGTTTTACGTTTTCTACGATTGGTTACGAAGGGAAAGCCACGTTCTCAGTTTCTTCAAAAGCTACTCAACCCAGACAACATAGAGACAGCAGAGCTTGCAATTATGCTTAATTGTCAAAGCGAGGTGTTCCATGAAGAGATCTGTCGTCTGCGTAATGGATAGGAAATTAATCGAAAATCTTTTCTTTTCAAGTTCTCCCCATACTTAGACCAGTTTGGCCTGCTGCGAGTAAAAGGTAGAATTGATGTTGCTGAGGGTGTTGCCATTAATGTCAAGCGTCCAATAATCCTGCCACGCAAGCACGACGTAACGCGACTACTCGACGATTTCTATCACAGGAAATTTCACCACCATCACAACGAGATCGTCGTCAACGAGATGAGGCAAAGGTTCTGCATCTCCGCCTTAAGAAGGCTGGTAAAAGAATGTGCTGCAAAATGTCAAACCTGCCGGAACCGTAAGGCTTCTCCACAACCTCCTCAAATGGGAGATCTGCCAATGAAACGTGTGTCACCTTTTACCAGGCCGTTCACCTTTACAGGGGTTGACTATTTCGGACCAATGGACGTTGTAATTGGCCGCAGGCGTGAAAAGCGGTGGAGTGCTTTATTCACATGCCTTACCACCCGCGCAGTTCACATTGAAATCTCACCTACTTTATCTAGCGAGTCGTTTTTGCTGATTTTTAAACAATTTGTGAGTCGCCGTGGAGTACCGAAGCGAATTATATCGGACAACGGCACCAATTTTCGCGGTGCTAGTGTACTTCTAGTAAAAGAAATTGAAAGAATATCGTCGGATAATATAGAAAGGAAATGCCCTGAAATTGAATGGATTTTTATTCCCCCCGCTTCACCACATATGGGAGGGTCATGGGAGCGCATGATACGTTCTACGAAATCGATTCTAATGGACATTCTACCTGATTCCGGTATGCGAGAGGAGGTGTTAAGAGCCGTTCTAGCCGACATTGAAAACATTTTAAATTCAAGGCCACTGACGTACGTGCCGCTTGATTCAGCCGAAGATGAAGCTCTTCCGCCAAACCACTTTCTGACGGAACACTCTAGTGGTATTTGAGAACTAACAGATAATACCAACTCTGGATCGGCAAAACTTTAAAATTTCTAGCCAGTTGGCTGACCAATTTTGGAGACGCTGGGTTAAGGAGTATCTCCCCTGTCTTACCAGACGTGCAAAGTGGTATCAGCCACCAGCAAACCCAATCAAATTGAACGACGTGGTGGTCATCGTAGACGAAAACTCCAAGAGAAATTCGTGGCCGAAAGGAGTAGTAATAGATATGAATTTTGGTAAAGATGGCCAAGCTCGTAGCGCAGTAGTCAAGACAGTAAATGGATTATGTACACGACCGATAGTAAAGTTGGCGAAATTGGACGTCGAGGTTGAAAAACGTGGGGTAAACGTCATGCATAAAACCGCATAAGATTTACGAAGGGGGGTGTTGCGAAAGGTTACTTTGGCAACCCATTTCGCATTTTCTCACCTCTCTGTTTTTCTCATTCGCCAATCAACAGCTGTCAAAGAGAACCAAGCTTTCTTTTCGATTCTAGACGTTGACGAAAGCGCATGGACGCGCATAAAAACAATTGTAAGACACATACAATATTTTCACTTATTAATTGTAAACTTATTGATCGTTAAATAAAGTTTTCAGCCTTTCTAAACAAACGGAGTCTTATGTACTGCACCAGGGCTTGCTAAAAGGGAATTTAGCAGCGACAAACTGCCGTCGTCAACAGGCATCTTGCTGAAGAACTGTCTCGCTGAGCCTCTTACAATTAGATTTAATAAATCGTTGTCCTCCGGTGTCTTTGTTGACGACTGGAAATTTACTTCCGTTACGCCTATATCTAAGAGTGGAAATAAAAACGATGTTAGCAATTACAGACCGATTTCGAAGCTTTCGTCTGCCTCAAAACTTTTTGAGATAACAGTGATTGATACGTTATTATTTGCTGTCAAAGGCCCAATATCTACCAACCAGCATGGTTTCGTTGCAAATCGCTCCACTGTCACTAATTTGTCTATTTTCAATGATTACTGCATTTCAGCTTTCCAGAACAGATCTCAAGTTGATACAATTTATTCAGACTTCTCTAAAGCGTTTGACAAAGTATCAGACCGAATACTCTTGTCGAAGCTTGCGTCATTGGGTATACACTCCACGTTTTTGTTGTGGATCAAGTCATATTTGTCCAACATGCACTGCATTGTAGCCGTTGATAATACGACATCCCGTGCATTTATTGCATCCTCTCGTGTCCCACAGGGAAGTATTCTAGGACCCCTTCTCTTTATACTCTTTATTAACGGTATTCGTGCTTGCTTTTCTTTTGCTGAACAGTTGTTGTATGCTGATGATCTTAAAATATTTGAGGTGATTAACAGTGTTAGTGACTCTGAAAAGTTGCAAACCGACTTGCACAATGTCCGGAACTGGTCCTATTTAATCCGTTTGTTACTAAATATAAGCAAATGCTTTCACGTAAAATATGCTAAATCAAACAATACTTTGCATACTTCGTATAGTAGTGCTGGCTTACCTTTACAATCCGTTGAGGAAATTAAAGACTTAGGCGTTATTTTCCACTCTAAGCTGAATTTCACTAGCCATGTTAATGGCGTCATAAGACGATCATATGCGATGCTAGCATTCGTACGCCGAAATTGTTCTGCATTTACCAACCCACACACTCTCAAAACATTGTATTGTGCTTTTGTTAGATCAAGATTAGAGTATGCCGCTGATATTTGGAGACCGTACCAAATAGGTCTGCCTAATCTGATTGAGAGAGTTCAGAAAGTTTTTCTTCGTTTTGCGCTCCGATTTTAAACTTTTCTGAACCCGTACCATCGTACCGCTCTCGATGTTTACTGATTGACTTAAAACCACTTGATAGCAGACGATCTATTCTATCGTGCTCATTTATTATTCGTATCATTTCTGGATCTATTGATTGTCCTTACCTTTTAAGTAAAATTCAATTTAATATACCGAATATGAGGCTCCGACAGTACGAAACCTTTAAAATTGGCTTCTCGAGAACCAACTATGGGGTGAATGCTCCGATTCCTAGGGCATGTGCAGATTAAAATATGTTTTTCAATTCTTCCTGTGCTGATTTTACATGGCCGTATGGCATCTTAGTCAATCATCTTAAATCGTTCTTTTCTTAGTAACTACTAAACTATTGTACATTGGCTTAATATAGTCTGTAAGAATGTATCCATTCAAAGGCAATAAATAAATAAATAAAATAAATAAATAAATAAAATAAATAAATACTTTAGCGATACCATATCAGAAATGTGCAATGATTATTTATGGTATTTGTGGCGGTAAAAATTGTTTGACAGAAAAGGTAAACACAAACATCGGCTTGGACTATGAGGTTGTGAATTTAGATTTGTTTATTGTCGATGACGATATTTTGTGGACGGACACTCTTCTTGGTTAAGATATATTTCAAGGTAGAGATGTTATTATAGAAATTTCAAATAAAAATTTTGAGTTTTCAACGCAGGCTGCAAAAGATAATACAAGTAACATAATTTGTAACGTTAATGACGACCAAACTAAAGATAATGTACAAAAGTTTCTTAACGAAAATTGCGACATTTTTGCTGAAAATTTGCATGATATTGGAATCACTAACGTGATCGATATGAATATCGAGTTGATGACAAAAGAAGCGATTGCAGAAAAGCCTTATAGAGTACCAGAGCCGAAGAAGTGCATCATATCAAAAATGATAAATGATCTCCTCGAGTGTGACATTATTACTCAGTCTCATTCTGAGTATGCGAGTCCAGTTGTACTATTTAGTAGAGAAAAAGAACAGAGGAGAGCGCTTTTGTATCGATCATAGGCGACTTAATAAACATACAGCTAAAGAAATTTATCCGACTCCGAATATTGAAGAACGTTTAAGTGAAGTCATGAGGTTTAAGTATTTTTCAATACTTGATCTTAATAGTGGATATTATCAGGTACCTATTCGAGAGGAGTGGAGAAAATTTACAGCTTTTGTTACCACTGAGGGTTTATACGAATTCAAACGAATGCCATTCGAGCTTAAGAATGCGATAGCAGTATTCCAAAGGTTAATGCAGTGTATATCGGATAAGGTAAAACCTGGTGACATGATCCATTACATGGATGATATTTTGGTAGGCAGCAATAGTATCAACGAACGATATTTTTTAACCGGATACCTTACAGGTCACTGCAGCCTGAGGTACCATCTAATCAATATTGGTCTCTCCGAGACCAATGTCTGCCGCTTTTGCGAAATGGACATAGAAAGCTCAGAACATGTGCTTTGTGAATGTCCTGCGTTGGGCAGACAAAGACTTCACCACCTTGGTGGTATCGTAGTATCTCCATGCAATCTTTGGAACAACAAACCCAAAACTGTGCTAAAATTTCTAAAAAGCCTAAAACTCTAGGGTTACAAAATAGGCCTTTCACAATAGATCAGCTCTGGTCGCAGTGCGTAATGGCCTTCTAATAATAATAATAATAATCAACGAAATGTACGAGAAATTAGGCAGAGCATTTGAGGCATTGCGACAACTAAAGTTAACACTAAACGTAAACAAAACAGAGATTATAGAGTTCTAGAGGCAAAAATTACATAAAGATGGCGTGAGCCCAGGAAGTATAAATACATTAGCAATCGAATGTTTTCCTACGCCGAAAACAATAGCGGATGTGAGAAAGTTTCTTGGTCTTAGCGGATACTTCCATCGGTTTGTTCCGGATATTCAATTATTAGCGAAGCACTGAGAAAATTGTTACGAAGAGATCAGCCATTCGAGTGGGCAACACCAAGAGATAGCTTTCAGCAAATTGAAAGAAGCTTTAATGTCAGAACCAGTAATGACAAAATATAGAGTAGACGCAGAACATCAAATTCACACAGATGCAAGTTCAGTGGGCATAGCAGGCGTGTTAATGGAAAATGATGAGGGTGATTGGAGGCCAGTGGTTTATTACAGCAGGTCTACAACTGATAGCGAAAGAAAATTTCATAGTTACGAGCTTGAGGCGTTGGCAGTAGGTGGCAGTTTGGAACGTAGAACGTCGTAGTGCGGTAACGTCAACAAGAACAAGAGAGAGCTCTTACCGAGAATAGCGCGTTGGCGGTTGCGTATCCAAGATTTGATGTAACGTTCAAACATCGTCCAGGTCGGCGCATGGAACATATTGATTTTTTAAGTAGAATGCCTAACGAAAATGCTGAAGAATTAGACACAGCATCGTTAAAGGTATCGAAAACCACATTAGAGACAAACGATTGGATATATAGCATACAACAACAGGGCGAGAAAATAAAAGAGATTATTAATAAAGTGAAAAATGGCGACAATGTTTTGAATGAAGAATATACGGTAGAAAATGAGAGGCTTTATCGTAAAGAGAAAGGTAAAAGATTATGGGTAGTGCCAAAAGCGATACGCTACAAAATAATACAGATCATGCATGAAAATGTAAAGCACTTAAGTATCGAGAACACTTTAGAAGAGACATAAAAATATTTTTGGTTCCCCAGAATGCGAAATTTTATAAAGTCATTTATAAAATCTTGTATTGAATATGGTTACAATAAACAGCGTAGTGGTAAACAAGAAGGCGAATACCATTATGATGAAATGGAAGCAATACCTTTTCAGACGGTTCATTTGGATCATCTTGGTCCATTCCCAAAAAGTAAAAAACAAAACGAGCATATATTAGTTTTTGTGGACTCATTTACGAAGTTTATAATTGTGAGAGCTCTAAGAAGCACAGCAACATGACATGTTTTTGGATTACTAAATGAAGTGAGCAGTTATCTTGGTGTACCAGCGAGAATAGTGACCGACCGAGGGACAGCGTTTACGTCTAACGATTTCTAGAAATACTGTAACGATAACAACATCAAACATACTTAATGCCGTAAGAACACCACGAGCGAATGGTCATGCAAAAAGAGCTAATCGTACGATCATGAGTATGTTACTTTCGTCGAAAAGCGAGAACAAATGTTGGGATGAAGAAGTACGAGCTATACAATATACATTGAATTCTACAAAGAACAAAACTACAGGTCGATCACCACAAGAACTATTATTTAACTTCAAGAGAAGAGATATATTACAAAATAAACTTATACTAGCGCTACATAAAGATGAAATCATAACAATCGAAGAAATCCAGGACGTACAACGAGAAGCAGCAAAATGAGTGAATCAACAAAGAAGAAAAGCAAAGATAGACGAAAAGCATAGTCGACCAATACGCTATACTGTATGTGATTTAGTACTTACAGAAAATGAGCCTGTTAGTACGGGAAGTTCGGGAGGATGGTTCCATGTGTAGAAGTCCACGCAAGTGGGGAAAGTTACTGATCGCCATTCACTTGGGAGTGGCCAGGACGATTCTTCTACATATGGTTCAAGCAGCTCACAACGGCCGGGATTAGCCCACGTATCCTCTGGGTAGTTTCCGAACACCCGTTCGGGAGTGAGCTAACGTGAGAAGGCGAAACATTCCAGGATAGCTGGTTGTGCGCTGGGTTTGGGACCCGCCACTTAAAAATCCCCCCCAACGAAAAGAACTGCAAAGCCTCGGATGAGAACTGCCTTTACTGATGACGACCCCTGCAAACGAAATAAGGAATATGATTTGAGGGCATGCACCTGGAATGTCCGGTCCCTTAATGGGGAAGGTGCCTCTGCCCGGCTGGTTGATGTCCTCGTGAGAGTAAAGGCTGACATCACTGCCATCCAAGAGATGCGATGGACGGGGCAAGGTAAGAAAAACATAGGACCTTGCGACGTCTACTACAGCTGCCATGTAAAGGAGCGTAAATTCGGTGTCGGATTTGTTGTGGGAGAGAGACTTCGTCGCCAAGTACTGTCGTTCACTCCGGTGGACGAGCGTCTCGCAACAATCCGCATCAAAGCGCGTTTTTTTAACATATCGCTAATTTGCGCCCACGCTCCGACGGAAGAGAAGGACGATGCGACCAAAGATTCCTTCTATGAGCGCTTGGAACGTTCCTATGAGCGCTGCCCCCGCCACGACATAAAAATCGTGCTTGGCGACTTCAACGCCAGGGTGGGCAAGGAGGGAATTTTTGGTCCCACAGTCGGAAAATTCAGCCTGCACAACGAAACATCCGGTAACGGACAGAGGCTGATCGACTTCGCCGGGGCCCGAAACATGGTAGTCTGCAGCACCAGATTCCAGCATAAAAAAATCCACCAAGCTACCTGGCTGTCTCCTGATCGAAAAACGCGAAACCAGATCGATCATGTTGTAATAGATGGAAGACACGCTTCTAGTGTATTAGATGTACGTACGATCCGAGGACCCAACATCGACTCGGATCATTACCTTGTTGCAGCCAAACTGCGCACCCGCCTCTGTGCAGCAAAAAACGTACATCTACCTGCGCAAAGAATGTTCGACATCGAAAAGCTGCAATCACAACAGACAGCCAGAAGATTCGCTACTCGACTCTCACTCCTGCTCTCGGAGAGCACTGCCCAACAAACCGGCATGCGCGAGCAATGGAGCAACATTTCTCGCTCCCTACGTACCGCCGCCGAAGAAGAAATCGGATTCCGGCGAGCCCGAAAAAACAATTGGTACGACGAGGAATGTCATGCTGCCGCAGAAAGAAAGGATGCTGCCTATAGAGCCACGCTGCGATCGGGCGCAACGCGAGCCATGTGGGATCGCTACAGAGAGCTGAAAAAGGAAGAGAGACGTATTATCCGACAGAAGAAACGAGAGGCCGAAATACGTGAGTGCGAGGAGCTTGAGATGCTGGCCAATAGGAACAACGCCCGAAAATTCTACCAGAAAGTTCGGCGGCTTACAGAAGGTTTTAAGACCGGGGCGTTTTCCTGTAAGAACAAAGACGGCGATCTGGTGACTGACGTACAGAGCAATCTTAAATTATGGAGGGAACACTTCTCGAACCTGCTAAACGGGGACAGCTGCGCATGTCATAGAGAATGTGAAGATCCCGATACCCCAATCGTTGACGACGGAATTGTCGTTCCGTTACCCGACCATGACGAGGTGAGAATAGCAATATCACGGCTAAAGAACAACAAAGCCGCGGGCGCCGACGGACTGCCGGCTGAGCTATTCAAACATGGCGGCGAGGAGCTGGTAAGGTGCATGCATCAGCTTCTATGCAAAATATGGTCGGATGAAAGCATGCCTGCCGATTGGAATTTAAGTGTGCTCTGCCCAATCCATAAGAAGGGCGATCCTGCAATTTGTGCCAATTACCGCGGGATTAGTCTTCTAAATATCGCCTATAAGGTCCTAGCGAGCGTATTGTGTGAAAGGATGAAGCCCACCGTCAACCAACTGATTGGACCTTATCAGTGTGGCTTCAGACCTGGAAAGTCTACCATCGACCAAATATTCACAATACGCCAAATCTTGGAAAAGACCCATGAAAGGAGAATCGACACACACCATCTTTTCGTCGACTTCAAAGCTGCATTCGACAGTACGGAAAGGAGTTACCTGTATGCCGCTATGTCTGAATTTGGTATCCCCGCAAAACTAATACGGCTGTGTAAGATGACGTTGCTCAACACCAGCAGCACCGTCAGAATTGGGAAGGACCTCTCCGAGCCGTTTGATACCAAACGAGGTTTCAGACAGGGTGACTCGCTGTCGTGTGACTTCTTTAACCTGATGTTGGAGAGCATCGTACGAGCCGCAGAACTTAATCGCTCAGGCACAATATTTTATAAGAGCGTACAATTGTTGGCGTATGCCGATGATATTGACATCATCGGCCTTAACAACCGCGCTGTGAGTTCTGCCTTCTCCAAACTGGATAAAGAGGCAAAGCGAATGGGTTTGGTGGTGAACGAGGACAAAACGAAGTACCTCCTGTCTTCAAACAAACAGTCGGCGCACTCGCGTATCGGCACTCACGTCACTGTGGACAGTTATAATTTTGAGGTTGTAAAAGACTTCGTTTATTTAGGAACCAGCATTAACACCGATAACAATGTCAGCCTTGAAATCCAACGTAGAATCTCTCTTGCCAACAAGTGCTACTTTGGACTAAGTAGGCAACTGAGCAGTAAAGTCCTCTCTCGACGAACAAAACTAACACTCTACAAGACTCTCATCATGCCCGTCCTAACGTATGGCGCAGAAGCTTGGACGATGACAACATCCGATGAAGCGACGCTTGGAGTGTTCGAGAGAAAGATTCTGCGTAAGATTTTTGGACCTTTGCACGTTGGCAACGGCGAATATCGCAGACGATGGAACGATGAGCTGTATGAGCTTTACGACGACATAGACATAGCGCAGCGAATAAAGATCCAGCGGCTTCGTTGGCTGGGTCATGTCGTCCGAATGGATACAAACGCTCCGGCTTTGAAAGTATTCGATGCGGTACCAGTTGGTGGTAGCAGAGGAAGAGGCAGGCCTCCTCTGCGTTGGAAAGATCAGGTGGAGAAGGACTTGGCTTCACTTGGTGTGTCCAATTGGCGCCGGTTAGCACGAGAAAGAAACGACTGGCGCGCTTTGTTAAACTCGGCCAAAATCGCGTAAGCGGTTATCGCGCCAATTAAGAAGGAGAAGAAGTACGGGAAGTTCACGCAAATTAGAACCTCCGTACAAAGGGCCATTTATCATAACAAAAGTAATAGGTAATGACCGATATTCAATCGAAGATGTGCCAGGTACAAGTCGTAAACAGCGGCACTACTCATCGATACACGCAGCTGACAACTAAAACCATGGTGTATCCTTCCGAAATTTAACGGCTTCAATGATGGAGGTCGTATCCAGTGATCAGGATTGGCCGAATGTAAGGTCATACATCCAATGACCCATCCAAGTGGTTATCATCCATAATACATCCCTGCGATGTGGCTAATTTATTATCTTAGTTTACTCAATCTTCTCATTTATCTAAACATGTACATAGCTATCTAAAATGAATTCATAACTGACATGTAAATTTGAATAATGATGAATAAATCAGTCACCATTTAAAAGCCATCTGTTGAAACGTCGGCTGTTTATTTTAATATTTTGCGCTACGTCTGCGAAAAACTACAATTTTATTTAGAAAATTAGTTTACAATTCATTTACATTTACAATTCATGCATTTACAATTCATATAGATATATGCATATATATATATATATATATAATAAATGATTGGCGCGTACACTTTTGTTAGGTGTTTTGCCGAGCTCCTCCTCCTATTTGTGGTGTGCGTCTTGATGGTGTTCCACAAATGGAGGGACCTACAATTTCAAGCCGACTCCGAACGGCAAATAATTTTATGAGGAGCTTTTTCATGGCAGAAATACACTCGGAGATTTGCCTTTTTTTTTTTTTTTTAAGTTGATTATTTATTTGGTATTAATAATGTTATGTACTAAAATAAACAATAGTTTTAAGTATATGATATGATTATACAATGACTCTAGACGAGTTCTCAAGTACATGGCGAGCTTCTTATAGATATATATAGTAACATTTTATTAATTGATGGTATTTTAGATGTGTCTGCTTTAATTTGAAGCTTTTATAATATTTTATGATTATATTGCAGAGAAAAAAACCTGTAAAAAACAGTGCATTCTTAGCTTTTTTAATAGAAGATAAAATGGTTTAAAAGGAAGATATGTCGGGTATTCGGCATGAAATAGTGTTTATGTTTGTGTATTGTTTAGCCACCAGCATTTTTTATTAATATCAAGGGCTTCTATTTTGTCTCTGGGGGAGATGTATGTATCAAAACGTTGGTTTTCTCTGTTAAGGGCTTTTGACGTGACTGTTTTAACGTTGGCTCTTCTATGAATGTGATAAATTATCGGTATAT